>NW_027556098.1:41059014-43459014 GCF_003287225.1 Phascolarctos cinereus
AAGAATTTGTGACCAAACAAGAGATAGAGAATATTATGAAATGTAAAATGGATAATGTTGATTACATTAAATTGAAAAGTTTTTACACTAACAAAGTCAATGCAACCAAGATTAGAAGGGAAGCAGAAAGCTGGGAAATAATTATTATAGGTACTATCTCTGAAAAAGGCCTTATTTCTAAAATATATAGAGAATTGAGTCAGATTCATAAGAATACACATCATTTCCCAATTGATAAATGGTCAAAGGATGTGAACAGGCAGTTTTCAGATGAAGAAATTGAAGCTATCTATAGTCTTTGAAAAACGCACTAAATCACTATTAAGTAGAGAATTGCAAATCAAGACAACTCTGAGGTACCACAACACACCTATCAGATTGGCCAACATGACAAAACAAGACAATGATAAATGTTGGAGAAGATGTGGGACAATTGGAACATTAATGCATTGTTGGTGGAGTTGTGAACTGATCCAACCATTTTGGAGAGTAGTTTGGAACTATGCCCAAAGGGCTATACAACTGTGCATATCTTTTGACCTAGTTATACCATTTCTTGGTCTGTGCCCCAAAGAGATCATAAATAGGGGAAAATGCCCCACGTGTACAAAAACATTTATAGCAGCTCTTCTTGTGGGGGCCAAGAATCGTAAATTGAGGGGATGCCCATCATTTGTGGAATGACTGAACAGATTGTGGTATATGTATGTAATGTAATAATATTATGCCAAAAGAAATGATGAGCAGCCAGATTTCAGAAAAAGCTGGAAAGACTTATATGAACTGATGCTGAGTGAAGTGAGTAGAACCAGGAGAACATTGTACATAGAGATGACTAACTTTCATAGACTTGGCTCTTCTCAGCAATGAAAGGATCTAAGACAACTCTAAAAGGCTCATGATGGAAAATGCTGTCCACATTCAAAGAAATAACTGTGGAGTGTGAATGGAGATCAAAGTATACTCTTTGCTCTCTTTTTTTTTGTCATTTTGTTTTGTTTTTTCTTTCTTGTGGTTCCTCTCATTGGTTCTAATTCTTTATAACATGACTTATGTGAAAATATATTTAATATGAATATATATGTAGAGCCTGTATCATATTGCATGCTATCTTGAGGAGCAGGAAGGGAAGGGAGAAGAAAAAATAAAAATTCAAAAGCTTATGGAAGTGAATGTTGAAAAGTAAAAATAAATTAATTAAAAAAAAAGAAACATGGACTGTTGGCAGGAAAGGTCTGTCTCAGATAAAAGGGGAGCACAGTCAAGGACAGGAAGCATCCTGGCAAGCCAGCAGTAAGCCCTAATATAGCAAATCAGTGGGACATCCTGAGCTCCATTGTGGTAGAGGAGGCAAGGGCCACAACAGTAATCCTCTACCCCCGCCATGTGCCACAGCACAATCAGGGGAATGGGCAGACTCCAGCTCCAAGAACTGCCATTTGCTTCAGTGTAGTCCCAGGTAAACAGGCAACCTTGAGTGGCCAGACCTCCACTTACTTCAGCATAGCCATAGGCTAACAGGGTAGACAACAACACTACCGGTGCCTAAGCAAACAGGTAGCTTCCAGAGAATAGATGCCAAGTGCTTCAGTGTAGCCCTGAGGAAATGCAGAAACAACCTAATGGCTTCAGCACAAGGCAGACACCAGCACTAAGACTCTGGTTCAGAACCAAGTAAGCTGCCAGATCCCTATGGCCTCCAGCAACACTAGCCAACCCATACCCCACCCTCTCTGCACAGCAGCAGATATGAGGGTCCCCCATGAGCCTCAGGGCAACATTAGTATGGCAGTAGATAAGCAGTCAGGGCCTACAGCCACTGGCACAAGAAGCCTGAGATAGTGCCCCTTCCATTATGGAAGCAGAGGTCAAATTTGAAAGAAAGAAAAAAGGGGCAGCTAGGTAGTGCAGTGGATAGAGCTCTAGTCCTGGAGTCAGGAGGACCTGAGTTCAAATCTGGCCTCAGACACTTGATACTTACTAGCTGTGTGATCCTGGGCAAGTCACTTAACCCCAAATGCCTTACCCCCCCAGAAAAAAAAGGCCAAAAAAAGATGAGCAAAAAAACACAAAAAGAATCTGACCATAGAAAGCTACTGTGGAGAAAGGGAAGATCAAGACACAAAATGAGAGGAAGACAACAATGTCAAAACACCTATGGGAAAAGCCCCAACAATTATGGGAAGTGGTCTCAAGCCCAGAAAGAATTCATGAAGAAGCTCAAAATGGTGCTTAAAAATCATCCAAGAGGTATAAGAAAAATTAGGAAAAGAAATGAGAGATGAGAATGATACACAAGAATTATTAAAAAAAAAAGGGTCAACAGTTAGGTAAAACAACTGCTTAGAAAGTACAATTGGCCAAATGGAAGAGGAAGTACAAAAGCCAACTGAGGAAAACAACTCCTTAAAAGTTAGAATTGGGCAAGTGGAAGGTAATGATTCTATGAGACCTCAAGAAGCAATCAAATAAATGTAAAGATTGAAAAAATAGAAGAAAATGTAAGATACCTCACTGGAAAAAAAAATCTCACAGGAAAATAGATCCAGGAGAGACAGTGTCAGAATCATTGGACTACCTGAAAGCTGCAATCAAAAGGAGTACCTGGATAGCATCTTCCAAGAAATTATCAAGGAAAGCATCCCTGATATCCTGGAACCAAAGGGCAAAATATAGGCATTGAAAGAATCCACCAATCACTTCAGGAAAGAGATCCCAAAATAAAAACTCTAAGGAACATTATACCTAAATTTCAGAACTATCAGGTCAAGGAAAAAAATACTGCAACAGGCCAGAAAAAGAAACCAAATAATTCAAATACTGGGGAGCTACAATCAGGATTACATAGGTCTAAACAGCTGCCACCTTAAAGAATCAGGGGTGATGGAACATGATATTCTGGAAGGCAAAGGAGCTAGAGGTACAACCAAGAATCACCAACCTGGAGAAATTAAACATAATACCTCAAGGGGAAAAAAAAGTCATTCAATGAAATAGAAGAATTTCAAGCTTTCATAAGGTGAAGAAAAGAATTGAACAAAAAATTTGATCTCCAATATGAAGACCCAAGAGAAGCCTAAAAAGGTAAAAAGGGAAAAGAAAATGTAAGGGATTCAATGGAATTGAACTGTTTACATCTGTGTGTAGAAAGATGATACCTTCAATTCTTAAAAAACATTATACCACTAATAGTACAGCTAGAAAGAATATACAAAGACGGAAGGTGCAGGTATAAAATGAATTTGAGCAAATAACAAAAAATAATTAAGGTATGAGATAGAGGCATAGCATACACTCATGCAGAAGGAAGGGAGAAGTAGAATGGGGTAAATTGTTTCACGTGATGAGGCATGAAAAACTTATTACAGTGGAGGGTAAGATGGGAGGGTGGTAATGGGCATCAAGTGAACCTTACTCTCGTCAGTATTGGCTCAAAGAGGGAATAATATACACAACAGGAATGTAGAGGAGGAGGATATTAAGTAAAAGGGAGAGGGACTGACAGAAGAGAGGGCAGACCAGAGGAGATGGTAAACAGAAGCAAAACACTGGTGAGGTGGGAAACAGTGAAAGGAGAGAGAGGACAAAAAGGACAGAAAATACTATGAAGGGAAATACAGCTAGTAACCATAACTGTGAATGTGAATGGGATGAACTCTGCCATAAAACAGAATTGGATAGTAGAGTGGATGAAAACCTAGAATCCTACAATTTATTGTTTACAAGAAACACACTTGAATCAGAGAGACACACAAAGAGTAAAAGTAAAGGGCTTAGAATACAATGTATTATGCTTCAGCTGAAGTGAAAGAAAAAAAAACAGATGTGGCAATCCTGATCTCAGACAAAGCAAAAGCAAAAATAGACCTAATTAAAAGAGATAAGGAAGGAAACTAAACCCGAAGACCCTGACATTTAGCATTAAAACTCACTATTGGACAAAAATGCTTTGAAAATTGGAAAACAATAGGGCACAAACAAGGTATAGACCAACATCTCACACTGTATACCAAGATAAGGTCAAAAGGGGTACACCGTTGAGACATAAAAGGTGACACCACAAGCAAATTAGGAGAGCAAAGAATAGTTTGCCTGTCAGATCTATGGAGACGGAAGAATTCATGACCAAAAGAGACAGAAATCATTATAGAATGCAAAATAGATAGTTTTGATTATGTTAAATTAAAAAGCTTTAGCACAAACTAAACCAATGCAGCCAAACATTAGAAGAAAACAGAAAGTTGGGAAACAATCTTTATAGCGAGAGTCTCTGACAAAGGCCTCAAACTGAGTCAAATTTATAAGAAAACAAGTCATTCCCCAATTGAGAATGGCCAAACTATATTAATAGGCAATTTTCAGATGAAGAAATAAAAACTATCCATAGGCATATGAAGAGGTGCTCTGAATCACTTTCAATTAGAGAAATGCAAATTAAAACAACTCTAAGGTACCACACCACACCTATCAGATTGGTTAATATGACAAAAAAGGAAAATCATAAATGTTGGAGAGGATGTGGGAAAATTGGGACACTAATGCACTCTTAGTGGAGTTGTGAACTGATCTAACCATTCTAGAGAGCAATTTGGAACTGTGCCCAAAGGGCAACCAAATTGTGCATACCCTCTGATCCAGCAATACTACTACTACATCATAAAAAAGAGAAAAGGACCTACATGTACAAAAATATTCATAGCAGCCCCTTACATGGTGGCAAAATATTGGAAATTGAGGGGATGCCCATCAATTGGGGAATAGCTGAACAAGCTATGTCATGTAAATGTAATACTGTACTCTTGTGCAATAAGAAATGATGAACAGGCATATTTCAGAAAAACCTGGAAAGACTTGTATGAAGTGATGCAAAGTAAAATGACCAGAACCAGGAAAACATTGTATACATATCAGCAACATTGTGTGATGATCAACTATTAATGATTCATATCTTCTCAGCAGCACAATGATCCAAGGCAAGTATAAAGGACTCAGGAAGGAAAAGCTATCTATATCCAGATAAAGAACCAATGTACTCTAAATGCAGATCGAAGCATACTTTTTTCATTTACTTTATTCTTTTTTTTTGGTATTTTTTTCTTTTGATCTGTTTCTTCTTTCACATTTGTGACTGATTTGGAAATATGTTTTACATGATAGCACATGTATAAAAGCTATATCAAATTTTCAGAAGGTGAGGGGAAGGAGAAAGGGAGAAAAATTTGTAACTCAAAATCTTACAAAAATGAATTCTAAAAGTTGTCCTGACGTGCAATTGTGGGAAAAATAAAATACTATTTAAAAAAGATATTAGAGTGGTTCGCCATTGCCTTCTCCAATAGATTAATGCAAAGAGATTAAGTGACTTGCTGAAGGTCACACAGCTAAGAAAGTGTCTGAGGTCAGATTTGAATTCAGGTCTCCCTGACTCTAGGTCCAGCTCTCTAGCAACTAATCCTTCTAGATATGTCCAGAAGGATATTGAGTGTTAGATTTTTTTTCGAGATCTCAGTAGCTCAGGCTCTGGACTTGAAAGCTTTTAGTGCTCACAAAGTGGCTTGATCCAGGGTAAAGTCTTGTTACTGCCCTCCTGGTCTATGATCTGCAAGTTTCTGACATTGGTTTAAGTCTGAGCGACAAACCTGTGGGTTTTGTCCCTGGTTTAGGTCCAGTAGACTACTCCTGGATTCAGTCATTTTCAGGCAGTTAGAAAACTCAAATTCAGGGTGCCAGAACTTCCTGCTCTACTTTGGTCTGAGATTGTTGCCTTGTTATTCGGATGTAGGCTTCAGACTGGGCTAAAGGATGGAGTAATACCATTCTTCACTCCTGGAATCTGAGGCACATAGCTGCTGTTTGTTTCTTAAATGTGTTACTTCTCCTTTGTACACAGACTAGTATCTGTGACTTATCTTCAACCTGGAACTCCTCCCCTAGGCACAAGCCACCTCTTTAGTCTGCCCTGGATCTGTGACCCAGAACTGGATGGCGAGAGATCTGTCAGATGGTACCTATTCCTTCGTAAGGTCAGGATATTCTACATGAGTCTGCTACCACTTTTTGCCCTGGTGCCCAGTCTTGGTCATCTTTTAGTACACTGAAATTCTCTCCAGGCTGCTTGTGAGACACAATCTGTAGTGTTTGCAAACTCTCTTGTCTGCCTCCCTATGCTGACCTGGGTGGAAATATCACTTAACTTTGATTTTTTTTTTTTGGAACTTGGCTATACTTCTTTTTGCTACTCTGCCACATTTCCTCCCCACCCCTAATACTGCAAGGTATTATTTACAAAGTGCTTTATATAAGTTGTCCCATTCCATCTTCAAAACAACTATGAGGTAGGTGTTAATATCCTCATTTTATAAATGTGGAAACTGAGACTGAGAGAAATTGACTTTCCCAGTGTTACATAGATACTCAGTGTCTGAAGTAGAATTTGCACTCTGAACTTCCTGACCCCAAGAACAGTATCCTACTGTGCCTCATTGCTAGTACCCATGCCTTATTCTTCATTACTATATTTTATGTATTTTGTGTCCCTGGAAAATTTGATGACTTTTCTCTCATTACCCTTAATCTTAGTGTTTTCTACCCTTTCCAATTATCTTGCATTTTCATAACTGGGCTTATGGTAATAGCAACTCAAGGAAAACAAAGGATTTTCATATCTGCAATACTCACACTATAGGTGTTTAACAATTATCTGTTGGCTTGATTGAATAAAGGGTATTTTTAAGCATACTCTCCATATTTTAATTGTGAAGTTGATTATTTTTAACTCAACTAAGTGTAAGACTTTGTATATTTTTAATATTGGATTGTAGCTTCAGTTTGTCCTTCAGTCTGTTAATTTAACCTGTCTATATTTCTGAAAGTCTTGATTCTGTCATTCAATGACAGATATCATTTTCATATTTTTTTATCTGTAAATTCTGAAAGCATGCTAACAGTCTTCATAAAAAGGATAAATAATGTAATGTAGCACAAGGCTAATACAGATCCCTGAGATGCTCCTACAGAGATCTTCCTCTAAAGTTGACACCAAACCAATTATATAGGTCTTAGTTCTTAATAGTCATCCAATTCTGTATCTACCATCCACCCAATTATACTAGTCTAGTCCACCTTATCTCATCTTGTTTACAAGGATAGCATAAGAGACTTTGTTAAATGCTTTGTTGAAATACTGATACATTATAGCATTATAATTATCCTATCAAAAATGAAATGAGGTTTGTCTTCTGTATGAAATCATGCTTGGTCTTAATGATCATAACTTTCCTTTCCAAATATCCTTTAATAGTGCATTCAATACATTTCCCAGAAATCAAAGTCATTTGCCTATAGTTTGTAAACCCCAACTTCTTCCACTTTTTGATCAGGAACAAATTTGTCTGTAATCAGCCTTGAAGGACTATTTTTTGCTCTTTTTGTTTGTTTGTTTTTCATAGATCACTGATGATAACTTAGCAAAGTTCCTGGCACATAGTAGGTACTTAATAAATAATTATTGACTGAACTGACAGAATCAAATCTGTTACTGTTTCAGTACCCTGTGATGTAATGTGTTCCAGTCGACATATAAATTGGGGCCCCTGATGTGACCTGAGGCTACCTCACTCTCAAATCTTTTTCACAGATAATTTTATTTGACAGAGAACATAACTGATTTGTCCTCTCTTCCATTTGCATTACTATATTCCTACCTACTTCAAGCAGTGGTTCTTTCTTTTCTTTGATTTTCCTCTTCCTAGGTCCCATGACAGTATTTTTAAAGTTATTTTTTGTTGTCCTTTTATTCACTGACAGTCTTACTTTATTCTGAGTTTTATTTATCCTGACACCAAGTAAGCTTTAATGCCCCTAATGTACTCTTAAAGGGCTATGGCATGGTTTTATATTCATTATTCATTACCTGTCCTTGTTTCCACCTTGCATATATTTATTTTTTAATTTTTAAAATAATTTTTATTTGTGATTTTCAATATTCATTTCCTTTTAAAAATATGTTTCTTAATTAACAAAAATGTATTTCCTCTCCCTTCAACCCTGTCACATGGGGAAAACAAGAAAAACAAAGCTCTTAAAACAAATTTGCAAAGTCAAGAAATTATAATTATAGCATGAGCAATTTTTTAAAAAAGATAATGTCTCATTCTGTAGCCTGAGTCTATCTCCTATTTATGAGTTTTCCACAGATCTCCTATCTGTGAGTTGATTGGTAGTGAGAAATAACTCTTCTCCCAGTTCAAGTGGTGTATTACTGCTGCCAAGTATGTACTTACCACAATGCAGAAATTACAGAGGTAAGAAAATAGGCTTTATTATCATGCTCAAGCACAGGTTCAGGTCTCAAAGAAAACCTGAAGAATCATTAGGTTTCTTATAAGTTTTTTTAATAGGCAAAATTACATCAGAGTGATAGAAAAATAATTCATTTACATTCTGTGGTTTTGTATTTTTCTTTTAAGCTATAAAAGTTAAAGAGAAGATAGATCCATAATTCCATGCTTTCTTGAATGTCACCAAAGTTGAACAAAAAAGTTAAGAAGAATCATAATCTCATATATCCCCTAAAGAAACCAACTTCATAAAATAAACTCCCCCAGGTTACAGATTAAGCTACAATTGGAGGATTCACAAATAGGCCATTGATGAGGAGGGTTAACAGCAAGGGTTGTCAACAAGGAGTTGAAACAGTTGAGATTCTTTTCCTGACTCCTTATCTAAGTAATGATTAAGGCTTTTTAGAAAATGTATATATCCTATGGGACAGGTTTTAGTTAGGTGAGGTTAGTATTAACCAAAAGATACAGAAAGAATCAAAGGAAATAAAAAAATTCCCATAACAGTAGCCTGTTTCATCCATCCATCTATCTATCTATCTATCTATCTATCTATCTATCTATCTATCTATCTATCTAATTTAGATATATTTTAAAGTCTACTGGTCCCTTACAGAATTTGTTGTTCAGAATTGGAATTACTACGAGTCTCGGAGTTTGTAACATCGTGTTTTGTTTTGTTTTTTCAGTTTGCTTGTCTATTTCCAGCAGCAATCTGTAAATCCTTTCATTCAGGATTTTGTTTCCTATATTCAGACTTTCTAAACAGTTTTCTTGTATTATTTCTTATACCATGATGTTCAGGTTTCTTGACTTACCATGTTCCTTAACTTAAGGACATGTTACTTAAGTTATCTCTTATTTTTTCTTCAAAATCAGTATGTTTTGTTTGTTTAGGTAATCATGTGTCCTTTTATTCTTACAGATTATCCTTTACTTCTATGTATTTGCATTCCCAATTAATTGTTCTTTCATTTCTTTAAAAAAAATAGCTACCAAGGATTCACATCTTTTTATTCTGCCAGTTATGTCTGCTTTGTAGATGATAAATTGTAATTTCCTAATTCTTATTTGTCTTTTGAAGTATTCAGGGACATCCTGCTCTTGTTTCATGTTCTCTTGGAAATCCACAAGTTCCTCATCTTTATGAGGTGTTGACTTATTTCCCTTTGTCTTGAAATATTTACTCAGACATGTTTAGACTCATTTATATAGCTTGGAAGAGATCTTGCTTTCTCAAGTTAAGCCAATGAGATTTTAAGTACCTACTACATGTGAGGCACAGTGCTAAGTCCTAAGGACACAAAGAAGGATGAAAACATTCCTGTCTTTAAGGAATTTACAATTTAATGAGGAAGACAACATACAGACCACTATGTACAAACAGGCAATATGCAGAATAAATTAGCTGCTATAGCTCAATGTACGCTTTTCTCCCAAGGCAGAGAACATTTCTGTTTTCCTGTTTTATTACTGACTTTGCACAAGGCAGCCAGGCAGAGATGAGTTCTCTTCCTTGCTGCCACAGAATGGTGGGGTGAGGAAAGGAAGAAGGAAAACTGGCAAAGATTAAATGAACCCCAGAGCATAAGGCATTGGGTCTCATTGCACCGCTTGATCAGAATGTGAGAGTTGGTAGAGGAAGGATGCTATTAGTGCATTAGGGATTAGGGATTAACCTTTCCGCTGTTAATTTTTCAGGTTGTTACCTCATTAGAATTGTGGCATTTTAGCTGATGGATATAGCTGGTAGATTTCCTCTTGCGTTTGTGGGAACTGGGGTTTTATAGAACAGTAGAGTGCTGTACAGATATAGTTCTATGTTACTTATCTAATCTTTTCAAATGACCATTTTGGTGTCAGAAATCTATTGAACAAAATATGGGAGACAAATTGGATTGGCAGTCTTATGGAAAATGATTAACTACAAAGGACATATGAAGGAAGAGGCTATCTGAATCCAGAAATAGAACTGATAAATAGATGTATAAAAATGGTTTTACATATAAAATACATGCATATATATATATATATATATGTACACACATATACGTGTGTGTATGTGTGTGTGTGTGTGTATACACACATATTTGTGTCTCATGATAGCCATCTCTAGTGGGGGGGAGGGAAGAAGAAAGGGAAAAAACAAAGTTACATGATAAATTTATTATGTATTTAAAAGGAATAGCAAGTTATGCATAACAGATTTGCAGTTTCATATACAATCATCTTTTTTTTCTATTTTACTATGCTGTGGAAATACTTGTTTTATTTCTTAAGTTCAGAATAAAATAAATAACATTTAAAAAAAAGAAAATGAATAACATATATGCCACATAGCACGATGAATCATTTGTTTAGAAAAAGGGATTCCTAACCTGGAGAAATCTGTGAAAGATTGTAGAGAACAAAAGAAGTGACACAGGACTGGTGAGAGAGAAATGTTGCATTTTTCAAAAGAAAGGAAACAGTGGAATCTACAAGCTATATTTTGATACATTTGTTTTTTATTCTTGGTGAAGCCTTAAAATATATTATTGATGATGGCTTGTGAGCATCTAGGAAGACAAACAAGGAGCATTAAGAGCCAACAGAGATGATTTGATGACAGTTTGTGCCAGGTTAACTTCTATTCATTTTCTACAATTCAGTTAGATCTGGGACACATTTATTAGCTCCTTGATGTGTTCCAGGCCCTGTACTAGGTTTTGATGATAAAATGGGAAAGAATGTGATTGGCAGAATTACTAGCCTGGTTGCTCAAGGGAATATTGTAGAAATTTCAACAAGCATTTGACAAAGTATCTAAAATTATTTTTGTAAATAAAAGGCCAAAATGTGAGCTTCATAATAATAAACTTCATTTATGTAAAACTGATAAAATATAAGTTTCTTGAGGGGAAGGGTGGTTTTTCCTTCTTTTTCTTTGTATCCGCAGTGCCAAGATAAGTTCTGTGCACATACTAATTGCTTAATAAATATTTCTTGTCCTTTTTTCTTTGTGCTTTTTTTTGAAATACAGTACATGATTTATGTCTTCAAGTATTTCAAGACCTATCATATGTGATTAGATTTGGATTGTTCTGTCCAGAAAGAAGTAGGCAAAATTTGTAGTAGTTACAAAGAGAAAAAACTGGGGTATGAAAAGTCTTCCTAACAATTAAAGTTATCCAAAAATGAAATGGGCTATCTTAGAAATGTGTAAACATTTTTTTAAAAAATTACATTAAATATTATTTTTTCAACGAACCTGAATTTGCCTCCTTTCCCTGTCATCTTTCCTAACCCAAACTTTAAAAAAAAAAAGCTATTGAAACAAATATGCATAGTCAAGAAAAAGAAATTCCCACATTGGCCATGTCTCTATACATACTGTGTGTGTGTGTGTGTGTGTGTGTGTATACACATGCACATATGTGCATGTATAGATGTATACACATACCTAATATATGATATGTGTACACATATTCATATATGTATATACATGTATGTGTGCATATGTGTCTCAGTCTATACATTTAGTCTATCACTTATCTTTCAGGAGGTAAGTAGAATGTTTCATCATTAGACCTCTTTAGTTCTTTTTAATCATTGCACTGATAAATATTCTAAAGTCTTTCAAAGTTATTTATTTTTATATTGCTCATTTTATATTAATTGTTCTGTTGACTGTACTTTTTCACTTTGCCTGTTCACTCAAGTCTTTCACATTTTTATGAAATTGTTCCCTTCATTATTTCCTATAATACCATAGTATTCTTCACATTCACATACCATAACTTGTCCAATTATTCCCCAATTCCCCAACAGAATTTCCAATTCTTTTCCAATCCAGTTTCAAAAAGAAGTGCTATAAATATTTTTGTACATATGGGTCCTTTACCTTTTTCTTTGATTTCCTTGGGATTATTAATCTAATGATGTTATTGCTGGGTTAAAGTGTATGCACAGTTTCATAGCTTTTGGAGTATAATTCCAAATTGCTTTCTAGAATGGATAGATCAATTTCTCTCCCCTACCTCTATCACTCTTCTCTATCTCTATATCCTTTATCTCTTCTATCACATCTCCTCCTTTGAGATTCATGCACTCCACATCTTCCACCTAATCAAAATCCTGTGTGCTGTTGTCTACAAGACCTCCAGATTAGTTTCTTTCCTCCCTCAGTGAATTCAGTACCTGGCTGATTTTTTTAAATTTTCTCTCCTACCTGACTCCTGCCCTCATACTAAGGACATTGGGGTGACTCTTCCTCAAACACATTAATTCCTCAACCAACTCTCTTCCTGTGACCTGCTACTCCATCACAGCTCAGCCAATACAAAGATGGTGACACTTAATTTTGCTGTCACCCAGAAATGCACACTTCCAAATTCAAGAATTCCAAAATCTCCTTATGTGCCACATTCTATTAGTTTTCTACTTCTCTCCCTCTTCTTCCTTACCAAATCCTACTCTTTGTATGCAGTGTGACCCCTAATCATGTCACACCTTAATTCTCTCCCAAGTCATCTCCCCTACACTATCCATTCTCTATTCTTTTCCTCATCTGGGTCCCTAAGTATGCCAGTTCAATTCTATACTGTCTTTGTCTCTAAGAGTCCCTTATCCTATTGCCAAGGTGCCATGCCAAGCCATAGCCTTGGATCACTCCCACCATCTGATGCCTTTGCTCCTATACACATGCTGCTGAAGGAAAGTGGAGAAAATCACACAACCTTTCTGGCTGAGTCCACTACAAATTTAAGTTACACAACCTCAGCTGGCCTCTCATTGTTGCTAGGAATCCTTTGACACCTCCCTTTTTGATTCACTATTCCACTTTTTAAATTTTTTCATCCCTTCTCAAATTCTCCATAGCTCCCCCTGCCCTTCTCAGTTAAGAAGTTTACCTCATATTTTACTGAAAAATAGAGGCCTTTTAGTATAACCTCCTTTTCTCCCCCTTTTTGTCATCTGATATCACTTAGATACCTTCTGCCGCTTTCTTTTCCTTCTGTGTCACATGATGAAGTGGTCCTACAAAGAAAACCTCTCTCCTTCCACAAGTGATCCCATTTTAAGCTGTCATCTTCCACACATTGACCCCTCTGTCATCCCCAGTCTCTCCCTCATCTTCAATTTCTCCCTGGCTACTGCTTTCTTCCCTACTTCTTACAAATATGTTCATGACTTCCTTATCCTAAATAACTCATGTTCTTCTATTCCCAGTAATTATTGTCCTATATCTCTTATACCTTTTGTGGCTAAATTTAAGAAGGTCTACTACAATAGATGCCTCCACTTTTCTTTCTCTGTCTTCTTAATCCCCTACAATTCAACTTCTGACCTCAACATTCCACCAAAGCTACTCTCTTCAAAGTTCCAGTGAACTGTGACTTTTTCTCAATCCTCATTCTTCTTGACCTATCTATACAGCCTTTAGCACCATTAACCACTCTCTTAAGCCTGATATTCTCTTCACCCTAGGTTCTCAGTGTACTACTCTCTAGTTTTTTTCTTTCAATACCAAATATCAGTATTTAATACTAAAGCTTCTGATACTAAATCTCTAGAGATGTTTATAAATTCTGCTGTTTGTTCCCCTCCAACCTTTTCTCAAGATTCTGATTTCTCTTTTGAATCATTCTGAAACATTCTACTGCAATTCCATTCTCTTTTGGGAATACAAAAGGTTTGTGTTTTATTGGATGTTGATTCTATTTTCTTTTTCTTGTAATATTCATTATTGTTGTTTGTTATTTCCTTAATGTGCTGGTAGTTAATAAGTCAACAGCATTTATTAAATACATGCTTTGTAACAGACACGTTCTAAGCACTTCTAATTTTAGCATCTCTTGATTCTTAATGGAATTTTTATCCTCTTGAATTTTTGGTGGTTTACATTTTTCCTCCCTTGCATTTTCCTGTTCCTCACTTTTTGACTCCTCCTCCATTTTAATGATTGATGTTGGTACTGGACTTCAGGGCACCTTAGGCTCCTCTTACTTTTCACCAACCTCTATCACTTGTCCATCTGACTTCTGATTTCCCTTCCTACAGTCTTGCTTCATCCGTACCTCCTGGGTTTCCTGCCTTAGTTCCTTCTGATCTTTAATTCTCTGAACTAATCATCATCTGTCACTTTTCACAAGGTTGGTAGTGGGGTAGAGTGCATGTTCCTGACATAATTTTTGTTGTTTCAGGGTTACCTATGCTAGGGCACTTTCCAAGAAGTGGGAAACATAATTTCCTTCCCCCTCCAAAAAATACCTCACATATACTATGCAGAGTTGATGCAGCTTACTACAACACAGTCATGGTGGAATGGCAGGTGTCAAGTGTGTCAGCAGAGACCATAATAGGGAAAAAATTTCTGAGTGGATCTCCAAATAAGCTCTCAGGTGCATTTGTTTCCCCTACCTGAGCATGGAGGCAGATGAAGGAGTTTTGCTAATTGAGCACCTTAATGTTTGGTGTTCTCCCCTCTTAATCCCTAAGATTATTAGCATTTTGTGATTCTTTCTTTCTTGTCCTGAGGAAACAACTGCAATTGCTTCACTTTTTAACATATGATTCCTTCCCTTAGTTTGGTTTTGTTTCTGAGAGTTCATGGGGACTGGATTATATACTTAAGTCTCCTAACTGGTTGGTCATATCAATTTAATTTATTTCCAAATTGATAATGTTGTTGTCACATTTAGATTTAAGATTCAATTTTGTCAATTTTCCTCCATACTAATTCTTCAGAAGAAGGACATACTAACAGGAAACACTAAGTTTAATTATATACACAAAATCATTTGCTCTCATCAGCTTATTTTCAAAGAACTGAGAGGAAAGTATAACAATAATAATCCTCAATGGCTGTACAACACTTCACAGTTTCTAAAGAAACTTACAATAGTTTTGTGAGGTAAGCAGGAATGAGAGAAAAAACTGAATGAGAAATGAGAAAACTCAACTTTAAGTTAACATTTTGCCCAATATCTCAAAAATAGTAAGAATTAGAACCAAATTAACTTGGCCGGAGCCTTATCTAGTTGCTTCATCGACTTTGTCATTTTTCCTTTAAATGTAGAGAACATCACTGTACTTTATCCCTAGATAGGTTAGGATTTCATTCTGAGTTAATCTAAGCTCACATTGAATCTAATTGATTTATGTTGGTTATTAAAATTCTATACAAGAATACTGAGTTCTCAATGGCAATGGTCAAATTGAAGAATTCTTTAAATAATATGCATATGCTTTATGTTGTATATAAAGAAATAAATTCTTGTTAGCCATATATAGCTAAGTAAGAGGAGCCTAAGGTGCCTTGAAGTCCAGTACCAACATCAATCATTAAAATGGAGGGGAGTCAAAAAGTGAGGAACAGGAAAATGCAAGGGAGGATATGAATTTGTATATCCACAAAGAGATTTGATCAGTTTGCTGTTTTAAAATTTATATTAACTATTCATAAGGCATTTTGTTCTTTGTAACCCTGTTTTAAAATATATTTATTTTATAATTCAGTGCAGCTAGAAGAATGCTTAGAACTGAATCAGTTTCTAGGTTGTATCTGACCAATAATCCAAGCCTAAAAAAAAGGAAAATCTGTTTCCATGTTACCTTAAACATTATAATATTCATTAATTCATTATGGTGTTTGGAGAGTATATATATATGTGTGTGTGTGTGTGTGTGTGTGTGTGTGTGTGTATACACATATATATAATATATATTTAAATTTGATCAAAGGCTATATTGATCTCTTAATCTCTTATTTTCTGTGACATGAGTCTTGAGGAAATAGTTGGTAGTGCTAAGTAGAACGGTAAATACCATGTAAAGAAGATATATTCTTTCTTTACAGAATGTAAAAAAAAAGAATTTTTACCATACATTTTATTAATAGATTGAAATGTAATTTGTAATCTAGTTCACATAAAGAATTGGTTAAAATGATTAACCTTAGGTAGGAACAACCAAATAATATCATTGAATAGAAATATTATGTTGCTAAGATCTTGGCAACTGGTACCATCACTTCCTGGCAAATAGAGGGAGAAAAAATGCAAGCAGTATCAGGTTTTATATTCTTGGGCTCAAAGATTACAGCAGATGGCAACTGTAGTCATGAAATTAAAAGACTCTTACTCTTTGGAAGAAAAGCTATGGCAAATCTGGACAGCATACTAAAAAACAGAGACATCATCTTTCCAACAAAGATTTGTATAGTCAAAGTTATGATTTTTCTAGTAACAATGTATGGCTGTGAGAGTTGGACTACAAGGAAAGCTGAGCACTGCAGAATTGATGCTTTTGAATTGTGATGCTGAAGAAGACTTTTGAGAGTCCCTTGAACAACATGGAGACAAAATCAATTGATAATTAATTCAAGCTATATTCCCTAGAAGGTCAGACACTGAGGCTGAATTTTAAATACTTTGGCTATAAGATGAGAAGACAGGACTCACTGGAAAAGACCCTGATGTTGGAAAAGATTGAATACAGAAGCAAAAGGGGACAGCAGAAGATGTGATGGATAGAGAGTATCATGGAAATAATGAACATGAACTTGCACAGATTTTGAGAAATAGTGGAGGATACAATACTGTGGTGTGTTATGATCCCTAGGGTCATGAAGAGTTGGACATGACTGAACAACTTAACAAAACACAAAGATAGAAATTCCTCTAATAGATAAATAGAAGTTTTCAAAATGTATAATGTGATATAATATTACTGTATCTCTAGGAACAAAAGATATATAGAGAGGGCTTTTTTGTCTTTTAATTTTTTTTTTTATTTAAGGAATAAAACAAGCATTTCCATAACATAGCACAATAAAAAAGATGATTGCACATGAACCTGCAAATCTACTACGCACAATTGCTACTCCTTTCAAATATCCAACAAAATGATTATGTAAATTTCTTTTTTCCTTCCCTCCCACCCACAGCCCTAGAGATGGCTACCATTAGACACAAATAGGTATACATATGTAAAATTAATGCATACCTATTCATCAGTTCTTTCTCTACATAAAGATAATGTATTTCTTCATATGTCCTTTATAGTTAGCAGCTATTTATAATAGTCAAAATAACTTATTCACTCAAAGTCCTTCTTAAAATAGTATTACTGTTACTGAATACAATGTTTTCTTGGTTCTGCTCATTTTGCTCTTTATTATTTCATGCAAATCATTTCTTATAGTACAGCAGTATTCCATCACAATCACATGCTACAACTTGTTCAGCCATTCCCCAATTAATGGGCATCCATGCAATTTCCAGTTCTTTGCCACCACAAAGAGTGCTGCTATAAAGATTTTAAAATATATAGGTTCTTTTCCCTTTTCCCTAATTATTTTTGGAAATAGACCGAGTAGGCTTGGCTTGTGCTAAGCTTCTTAAATTTAATATAATCAAAATTACCCATTTTACCTCCCACAATCCTCTCTACCTCTTTCTTGGTGATAAACTCTCTCCTTATCCATAGATCTGACAGGTAACTTTTTTCATGCTCCTCTAATTTGCTTATGATATCACCCTTTATGTCTAAACCATGTACCCATTTTGACCTTATCTTGGTATATGGTGTGAGATGTTGGTCTATGCCTCATTTCTTCTAGATAGCTTTCTAGTTTCCCCAGCAGTTTTTGTTGATGTGAATGTTAACAGTTTTTTTCATGTGATTGAAAAATATTTAATGAAATAAAAAAAAAGAAATGATGAACAAGCAGACTTCAGAAATATCTGTAAAGACTTACGTGGTCTGATGCTGAGTGAAATGAGTAGAACCAGGAGAACATTGTACACAGTAACAGCCACATTGTGCAATTACTAATATTGATAGACTTAACCTTTCTCAGCAATACAAGGATCTAAGACATCTCCAAAGGCCTCCTCATGATGGAAAATGCTATCTACATCCAAAGAAAGAACTACGGAGTTTGAATGCAGATTGAAGCATACTATTTGCTATTTTTTTCCTTCTGTTGTGTTTTGTTTCCTCTTTCTGGTGGTTCCTCCTATTGGTTCTAATTCTTACTTACAACATCACTAATTTGAAAATATATTTAATAGGAATGTAGATATATAGGCTATATAAGATTGTGTGCCATCTTGGGGAGGGAGGTCAAGAGGAAGGGGGAGAAAAATTTAAACCACAAAAGCTTATGGAAGTGATAGTTGATAAATCAAAATAAATTAATTTTTAAAAAAAGAAAACTATCTCAGATGATGAATCATCTTATTTAAAAAGAAATTAAACAAATCATTCATATAAAAAAAAAGAAATAGACCAAGTAATGAGATGACTAGGTCAAAGGCTGTATGTAGTTTAATATCTCTTTGGTCATAATTCCAAATCTCTCTCCAAAATGGTTGGATCAGTTCACAATTCCACCAACAATGAATTAGGGTCCCAAATTTTCCATATCCCCTCCAACATTTGTCACTTTCACTTTCTATCATTTTAGCCAATCTGGGGGGTGTAAAATGATATCTCAAGGTTGTTTTAATTTGCATTTCTCTAATCAATATTGATTTACAGCATTCTTTCATATGACAATAAATTGTTTTGATTTCTTCACTGGAGAACTGTTCTTATACTTTGACCATTTATCAATTGGGGAATGACTCATTCTTATAGATTTGACAAAATTCTTTATATATTTTAGATGAGACCATTATCAGAGAAACTGTCTATAAATTTTCCCCCCCCAATTTTCTGCTTTCCTTCTGATCTTGACCACATTTGTTTTATTTGTGCAGAACTTTTTAATTTCAAGTAATTGAAGTTATTCATTTTACTTTGTTCTCTATCTCTTGTTTATTCATAAATTGTTCACCTAAGTCTGATAAGGAATAGATTCTGTGTTCTTCTATTTTCTTGTAAAATCACTCTTTATACCTATGTCATGTATCCATTTTGACCTTATCTTTGTAAATGATTTAAGTTATTGTTCTTTGCCCAGTTTCTGCCATACTGCTTTCCAGTTTTCCAAATGACTTTTTTTTTACCAAATGATGAATTCTTATTCCAAAATATTGCCTTTATACTTGTCAAATACAAGATTATTATATGTATTTGCTGCTGTAAATTGTATGTCTACTCTATTCCATTGATCTACCTTTCTCTTTCTTAGCCAGCACCAGATAGTTTTGATAATTACTGTCTTATAATACAGTTTAAGATCTGGTACTGTTAAATCATTATTTCCTTTGATATTCTTGAATTTTTATTTTTCCATATGAATTTTGTTATTTTTTCTAATTCACAAAGTTATAATTACTATTTTTGAATTTCCCTCCAACTTATTTTTACTTACTGTTTTCCTTCTCAGCCTATCTTTTCATGCTATCCCTTTTCCCTTATCTTCTCCCCTTACCCTCTAATTCCTTATTTTAACCACTCCTCTAAAAGTTCCCCCTCTTATCTATTCACCACACCTTCCTAAACTTAACCTATATACTTTTCTAAAGGTTCCTCCTCCACTCTATCTCCCAGTTTTCTCACTTCTCTGGAAGTTCAGAAGACTTCTGAACTTCTTCAAATACACACACACAGAGACACACACGTATGTATGTATGTATGTATGTATGTATGTATGTATGTATGTACATATGTATGTATATGTTGTTTCCTCTTCAACCCAGATGTTAGTTAGGTTCCAATATTACCAACCCTCCACCTCCACCTGCTTCCTCTATGTTAGTTCTTTTCATACCCCTTTTTCATGAGATAATTTCTCCTTTTAACCTTTTCCTACACAATTTTCTTTTTTTAGGATACCCTCATCATACACAACTCAGCCCCAAATTTTTTTTGCAAACTACCTTAGTAAGGATAATTTTTTAATGAATGCTATTACTACTAATAATAACTAATAATTACAAATATTAATAACATTTTTACATATCATAAGGAAACAATTTGACCTTAATCAGTACCTTATAATTGATTAATGATTTCCTTATATTTTTTCTGTATCTTTTATACTGAATTTTCTGTTGAGTTCTGGTCTTTTTGTTACAAATACCTGAAAGTCTCTCAGTTCCTCAAATGTTTTTTTTTTTTATTCAGGATTATACTCAACTTTGCTGGATGAGTTATTCTTGGATGCAATTCTAGCTCTTCAAAATATATTGTTCCAAGATGTATGGTCTTTTAATGTAGAAATTGTTAGTTCTTGTGAAATTCTGATTGTTTTTCCACAGTATTTAAGTTGTGTTTTTTTTCTTTTTGCCTGCAATATTTTCTCTTTAACTTTGACATTTTCAAAGTTGGCTATGACATTACTGTAAGTTGTTTGTTTTTTTTCCCCTAGGAAATTTCAGGTGGTGATTGGTGGATTCTTTCTATTTCTATTTTACCTTCTCATTCTAGAACTTCAGGGCAATTTTCCTTAATAATTTGTTTTACTATTGTTTCCAGATTCTTTCTTTTTTATCATTACTTTCAGGGACATTGATAATTCTTATGTTGTCTCTCCTTGATCTTTTCTCCAGATCAGTTATTTTTCCAATGAGATATTTCAGATTCTCTTCTATTTTTTTCTAGTGTTATATCTTTGTGTCTTATAATGTAATTTGATTCTACTTGCCCAATTCTAGTTTTCAAAGTTATTTTCTTCTTTAAGATTCTTTATCTCCTTTTCTAATTGAATAACTTTTATTTTCATAATTTTTAGAATGCTTTTATTGTTTTCTATTTTTCTCATTCTCTCTTATTTAATTTTTTAATTCCTTTTTATTTTCTTTCATATGATTTTGTATCTCTTTTTCCAAATGGTTAACTTTCTTTTCATAATTTTCTTGAAATGCTTTTTTCTATTTTTTCCTTATTCTCTTTTATTTGATTTTTGAATTCATTTTTTAGTTCTTCAAGATTTTTTTTTAGTTTTATGATCATTTGACACCACTCTTTAGGGGTAGGCATGGCTTTTTTTTTTTTTACCTTACTATTTTTCTCTGAATATGAACTCAAATCTTTTTTTACATCAAAGTAGTTATGAATGGTTGGGTTCTTTTACCTTTGCTTACTCATTTTTATTTTTAATTTGTCTTATTTTATTCTTAGTAGTTTATCATTATTATTATCAAGTTTTAATCCAGAATTGTAGTTAATGTTGTCTTAGGCCTCAGGTACTTCTAAATATTGTTTTCTGAATTCTTTCTTGGGGCTCAATCTTAGGAACTCCTTTCTTCCTCCCCTAACCCCTAGACACTCTGTCCCCAAAATTTTCTTGCTTCCTGCAGCAGTACCACACTCATCCAGCTCGTGCATGCATGCTCCTCCTCACAGATACCCACAGCCTGGGATCACATCTCATCAGCACCCCTAGGCCTGACTTTTGGAAACAGCAGGGAGTCCTGCAATCTTCGCTTACCGAGCCACCTGCTATTCTTTTTTTTTCTTAATATAAATTTATTTATTTTTAGTTTTGCAGTTCCATATTTTCACCCCATCTCCCCCCTCCCCCCACCCCAAGATGTCATGCATTCTGACTATCTCTTCCCCTACTCTGTCCTCTCTTCTATCTCTCTCCCCTTCTCTTATCCCTTTCCCCTTCTATTTTCCTGTAGGGCAGGATAGACTTCTGTACCCCATTTCCTATATTATTTCCCAGTAGCATGTGAAAACATTTTTTAAACATATGTTTTTAAAACTTTAGGTTTCAAATTTTCTCTCTTCCTCCCTCCCCACCCACCCTCATTGAAAAGGCAGGCAACTCAATATAAGTTGTACATGTGTAGTCATGCAAAACACATCCATAGTAGACATGTTGTGAAAAACTACCTCTATTTCCCTTAATCCTATCCTGCCCTCCCATTTATTCTATTCTTTCTTTTCGCCCTGTACCTCCTCAGAAATATTTACTTCTGATTAACCCCTTTCCCAATCTGCCCTCCTCTCTATCATCCCCCTGCTCTCTTGTCCCCTTTCCCCCTATTTTCCTGTAGGGTAAGACAGATTTCCATACCCAATTGAATGTGTATGTTATTCCCTCCTTAAGCCAAATCCTATGAGAATAAGATTCACTCATTCCCTCTCACCTTCCCCGTTTCCCCTTCCACTGTAAGAGACTTTTCTTTTCTGTTTTTTTTTGTGAGATAATTTACCCCATTCTACCTCTCCCTTTCTTCTTCTCCTAGTATAATCCTCTCTCATCCCTTAATTTTATTCTCCAGATATGACCCCTTAATCTTCAGCTCACCCTGTGCCCTCTATCTATCTATCTACATATACATACATATAATTTTTTCCTCCAACTACCCTGATACTGACAAAGGTCTCATGAGTTATAAATATCATCTTTCCATGCAGGAATGTAAACAGTTCAATCTTAATAAGTCTCTTATGATTTCTCTTTCCTGTTTACCTCTTCATGTTCCACTTGAGTCCTGTATTTGAAAGTCAAATTTTCTATTCAGCTCTGGTCTTTTCATCAAGAATGCTTGAAAGTCCTCTATTTCACTGAATGACCATTTTTTCCCCTGAAGGATTATACTCAGTTTTGCTGGGTAGGTGATTCTTGGTTGTAATCCTATCTCCTTTGCCCTCTGGAATATTATATTCCATGCCCTGCGTCCTTTAATGTAGAAGCTGCTAAATCTTGTGTTATCCTGATTGTGTTCCACAGTACTTGAACTGTTTCCTTCTGGCAGCTTGTAATATTTTCTCCTTGACCTGGGAACTCTGGAATTTGGCTACAATATTCCTAGGAGTTTTCCTTTGGGGATCTCTTTCAGGAGGAGATCTGTGGATTCTTTCAATTTCTATTTTGCCCTCTGGTTCTAATATATCAGGGCAGTTTTCCTTAATAATTTCTTGAAAATGATGTCTAGGCTCTTTTTTGATCATGGCTTTCAGATAGTCCAATAATTTTTAAGTTCTCTCTCCTGGATCTATTTTCCAGTTCAGTTGTTTTTCCAATGAGATATTTCACATTGTTTTCTAATTTTTCATTCTTTTGGATTTGTTCTACTGTGTCGTGATTTCTCATAAAGTCACTATCTTCCAATTGCTCTATTCTAATTTTTAAGGAAGTATTTTCTTCAGTAAGCTTTTGGACTTCCTTTTCCATCTGGCCAATTTTGCTTTTTAGGGCATTTTTCTCCTCATTGGCTTTTTGGACCTCTTTTGCCATTTGGGTTAGGCTATTTTTTAAGGTGTTATTTTCTTCAGTATTTTTTTGGGTCTCCTTTAGCATCACTCTCAGTTTTTTCTCTACTTCCCTTACTTGCTTCTCAAAATTGTTTTTGAGCTCTTCCATTGCCTGGGACCAATTCATATTTTTCTTGGAGGCTTTGACTTTGTTGTCTTCTGGTTGTATATTTTGGTCTTCTTTTTGACCAAAGTAAGATAATATAGTCTGACTCTTTTTGCGCTTGCTCATGATCCCGCCAATTACTTGAGTTTTAAACTCTTTGTTAAGGTATGAATCTGCTTCCAATGTGGAGAATGTACTGTCCCAAGCTTCAGGGGTTTGTACAGCTGTTTTCAGAGATACTTGTAGGGACCTGTAAATTTTCAGTTCTTCCAAGGTGGTATGATAAGGGGTGAGGTGTTTACTCCTTTCCTGGCCTGTGACCACAAGTATTCCTTTCTGTCCTGTAACTGTGAGGAGGGGTTCTCTCACAGCCACTACAAGCTCCACCAGCCAGCGCTCCTCCTCACCCCAGCACCGCCTCTCAGAACTGTGACCCAGATCCAAACATGGGCAAAGCAAGAGATTCCTGCCTCAGCACTTGCAAAGAGATCCCTGCAATCCCTCTCTGATCAGCCACTGGATTCCCCCTCAGTCTGTGGGCCAGAAGCTCAGGAAGCAGCTGCCCCCCCAGCGCCATGCTCTTGGGGAATGGAGCTGAAACCCCAACTTCCTTCCTCAGCACTGACAGAAACAGACTTTTCCCACTGACCTTCTAAGTTGTCTTTGGCATTAGTGGATTGAGGAGCTTGGAAACCTCCACAGGTGCCCGAGATTCAGTCCTCCGAGGCCTGCTCCACGTTCCCCGCAACCTGCGTGCCCTTTCTGCTGCCCACGCTCCCACGCCGAGCTGCGCTGCGCTCCCAGCCCAGCACGATATACCTTTCTGATCAATCATCCAGGTTGTCTTGGGCTGGAAATTTGTTTCGCTCTGTGTTTTTGTGGGTTCTGCTGCTTCAGAATTTGTTTAGAGCCATTTTTTATGAGTATTTGGAGGGGTTTGGAGGAGAGCTCAAGCAAGTCACTGTTTTCACTCTGCCATCCTGACTCTGCCCCTCCACCTGCTATTCTTTAGATGAAAGTTTGTGACATAAACTGTTTGTGAGATGAAACTTCTTGATGCCTGAATGATGTGAAAGTTGAGGTAAAATTTCTGCTTCCTTTAGGGCCCACCATTTGTTTATTCAGGAAGTTGGTCTAGAGGTAAATACACTTCATTCAGACCAAACCTCAAGATGTCTTAGGGGGATAAATGTTTTACCCCTTTATTTTTGTTGCCCTATGTTTATTTTGTAGAGATTTTCTTTTTATTTGGGGAGGAAATCTGGAGAGCCTGGAAATTTGTGACCTACTGCACCATCTTCCCTTCTTTTCTTAATATGTAGTAAAGTTATTGAGGCAAACATGAGAAGATATAATGTCTCTTCTTCCTCCTCCCTCCTCCCAACAAACATTTTCATTTCCTAATTCCCATTACAGATTTCAGGACTTGGTCCCATATAATGGAAGTGTAGGGAAAATGATTGCTTCAGGATAATTATGGCAATATCCAGTTTCCATTTTACTATTTCTCTTTCCATTTGTAGAATCAATATGTTTGTTTCTTCTAACTTTGTGTTGACTATAAATCCCTAAATTGTTATGCCTTTATTATTTATCCTTTAGGCAAATCTCATAAAGCAGCCAAAAGAAAAAATGAAGTGATACCCTGAAACTTGACCTAAAAGTTCAATTTGTGAAGCAATAAATTTTCAAGTAGTTCAGGGAAGTAGGTACAAGAAGCCTACACCCTCATTGCCCTGGAACATGTTACCACACGTGTCGACTACTTACTCTGGAATATTGCTCCCCAAGGCTTACCCTTCTCCTTTGGTGCATTCCTCCCAGAGACTCCATTTTATGGAAAGGCCCAGACCAGCCTGACTTCTTTCTGTTCTTGGCCCTACCTCCATGACTTTCTGCACTCTGAAATCAGGCCTTCTTTATTACTGGCCCATCCTCTGAATTCCCTCAGTACCTGAGGTCTTCCTGATCTTGAACTGTCTACCATCCTTGAACCTGCTCACCCTGGTATATTCCTCCACAAGACCCACTCTTCTTCCTCAATTGGTGAGTTCTTCCTGGAACCTCTATTTTGAAGAAAGATCAGAGTCAGTCAGCCTTCATTTTGCTTCCAGCACTGATGATCATGACCTTTTTGACTTCAAAACTATGACCCTGCTAGTTCCTTGCTCTTTTCTCTCTTCTCCCATTTTTCAGCTTTCTGTTGTGTATTTTCCTACCAGATAGTAAGGTCTTTGAGGGCAGGTTCTGTCTTTCTGTTTTACTTGTATTTATATCCCTAACATTTAACATAGTGTTTAGCACATATGGACAGCTAGGTGATGTAGTGGATAGAGGGCGGGGGCCTAGGAAGATTCATCTTCCTGAGTTCAATCTGGCCTCAGACACTTATTAGCTGTGTGACTCTAGTCAGCTCACTTAACCTTCCTTACCTCAATTTCCTCATCCATAAAATGAGCTGGAGAAGAAAATGGCAAACCACTCCAGTATCTTTGCCAAGAAAACCCCAAGGGATCACCAAGAGATGGACACAGCTGAAAACAGCTGAACAACAACTAGCATAAAAGCCCATATCTAGACTCCTCTCCTTCTTCTTTTCTGCCTATTATAGGTCTTGGCTTTTTTTAAGTCTCAACTAAAATCTCACCTTCCTTAAAATGCCTCCCCTACTTTTAGTGCATTCTCTCTATTGATTACCTCCAGTTTTATGTATACCCACATATATATATATATATATATATATATATATATATATATATATATATAAAAACATATGCATGTGTATTGTTTATGCTTAGTTGTTTGCATATTGCCTCCCCTATTAGACTTGACCTTTGGGAGAGCAGGGACTGTCTTGTTCTTGTCTTTCCTCCTATTCCCAGTACTTAGCACAGTGCTTGGCACATAGTAGGTGGTTGATAAATTTTTGTTAATTATTTAAGTCATGCTCTTTTCCTTCTTTCCCTCCCAATTTTTTTCCTGACTTCCTAACTTACTTCCTTCTTCCCTTCCTTCCTTCCATTTAATTTCTGTGGATCTACAGAAAATAATTCCACATTTAGAATAATTAAGCTTGTCATTTAGAATATCATAGAATTTCAAAAGATTAAAGTTGATAATTTTAAATACTTGACGTGGTCAGTGATATACATCTAGTTATCCAGGATTGAAACGTAGCTTTCTAGATTCTGAATCCTCTGCACTATCCATGTTACCTTATTTAAGAAATTAAAATGCAGTAGCTAGGTTGCCCAGTGGATAGAGCATGGGCTTAGGAGTCAGGAGGACCTGAGTTCAAATCCAGCCTCAGAAACTTACTAGTTGTGTGACCCTGGGTAAGTCACTTAACTCCAATTGCCTCTAATAAAAAAAATGAAAAGTTAGTTGGGCTTTCAAATGTAGTTCATTCAGAAAAAGAAGGAAAAAAGGATGTGTTTCAGAATTGTATGAGAATTTGGTTCTAATAAAATACAATGAAGTTCCAAAATGATGAAAAGGAAAATTCTGTCTTTGAGTCATTTGCCCTGCTTAAAGAGGTAAAACTCAGGATGAAAGAATTAAAAAGAATTTTCTTTTAAATATGAGGTCAGTGGATCAGCATGAGATTCAAAATGGAGGATGTTTTCATGATGATTTTTGTAATAAAAGAAAGAAAATACTGATAGTTACATGTCTCAATGGGAATGGGCTGTTGCATCTTAGCTCCTTCCTAATTGCTGCATTATAGTGAAATGCATCATAGTTGGTGCAGTGGGTAGAGCTCTGGGCTTGGAATCAGGAAGACTCATGAGTTTACATCTAGCCTCAGACACTTACTAGCTGTGTGACTCTGAGCAAGTCACTTAACCCTGGTTGCCTCAATTTCTTCATCTGTAAAATAAGCTGAAGAAATCCCAAAATAGGGTCATGAAGAATTTGACAGGACTGAAACTACACAACAAAAGGAAATGAGATTAGGGATAAAGGGGATGGACTGCTACTAGAAATTAACACAAAAGACAAGGAAATGGTACTGAAGTGCATGTGCAGAGGAGTTGATGTCTCTCCCAAGAGTACCAGAAGCAGAGACTGGAAACAAGAGTCACTGGGACTGAGTCAGCATAAATTTCAATAGAACAATGGGAGTTAGATGTGTATACAAGTCTCGGCTCTGCTACTTTTAAACTATGGGAAAATGAGCATGTCATTTAGATTCAACTAAATTTTTCTTGTCTCAAATCCCTTGACAAACATAATTCTATGATGATGCTATTAAATTATCCAGTCATTGTCAGTAAGAATAAAGATTTGATTATTAATTTGACCTACTACTATGTTTTTTTCATTATGAAATTAATCACCTACTGTTTCTAAATTTCTCATGGCTCATTGCTAGTCACAGGCAGAATAACTTCTACAATCTTCAAAGCAAACCAAAAATAAGATACTGAATCTTTAAAGAGAGGTTATTTGGCACTTACTTATTTAGTTAAAGATTCACCAAGCAAAATTCCTTTGGGAGGAATAGATGGCTCATTGAGCCCCATGGGGAGGATGGTAATTAAACTCTGAAGGCAACCACTAATGTTAAACTAAAAGCTTGTCTTTAAATAGTAATACACATGCAATGTAAAGTGGTAGGCCCTCAGGTGCCTGTTGACACAACACTAGGAACTGGCACATTTTAATATAAAAGCCAAATTGAGGAAACTGTTATGAGCTCATCTGCATAAAGCAATATGATTCTGCCTCAGGGCGTAGGCAACTGGGAGTGATTAGCAAAATGTCTCTTCCCTGCTAGTCAATTGCTCTGCTAAAATGCCACTTGTCAGTGAGAAATTTCATACACCATATGCTAACTTGCCTCTACAGAAACCATCCCCCTCCTCTTGCTGATTACACACTGAAGAATCCAACTTCAGTACATGAGATGTTGTCAAGAAAAATTGTGAGCACAGAAAAGATGCTGGAAATTTATCTCTATCTTCTTCTATATCCTATTGCTGCATCATCCCTTTTCCAATTAGTATTTTGACTTCCATTTTTTGCCTTTTATATTTTACTTGCAATAAAAACAGAGAGGGCTATATTTGTTTTAACCTTAAAAAAGAAATGTAAGAGCTGTCATGCTCTATTATCTGTACCGCAAAGGATGCTAAGCAACTGTAATTTAGAAGAGATCTGTTTTGGTTTGATTAAATTGTCATTTGTAAATGTGAAAAGTATTTATCTACCTTTTTAATCCCATTCTGGCTCATTTGGATCAATTTAGGATAAATAAGGGAGGGCCCACCTTCTTCCCTCATAATTTATTTCCTTCACTGAGGGAATTGGAATAATCCTTGACCTCTGTTGCCATTTGCAGATTCTCTCCCTACTACAATGACTCAGTAATTTCTCCTTTGTGATCCATACAATCTAAATCTTCTACCCAATCTAAATCTGGTAGCTGTTGTCTACCTCCCAGATAGATCTTCTGGATACATTCTTCCTCAGTGAGTTCAATACCTGTCTCATAATCTTTCTCTCCTTCCTAGCTCTTGCCTTCATACTAGGAGCTTCAATTTATATATTGATGCAATTACAATAATAATAATAACACCACCAATAACAATAACAGGGAACTGTATACAGTGCTTACTATTACAGGTACTGTACTATATAATTTACAACATTTCATTTGATCTTTAAAACAACCTGGGAGGTAGGTGCTATTACTATCCCCATTTTATACATAGGGAAACTAAGGAAACAGAGGTTAAGGAACTTGCCCACAATCATGGTTAATAAGTCTCTGAGGCTGAATTTGAACTCAGGTCTTCCTGATTCCTAAGGCAATGCTCTATCCACTGTGCCTCCCAGTTCATCAATTTACTCATTTCCTATGACCCCACCCTATCAACCCCACCCCAGTCATATGCAAAGACATTCATATCCTTAATCTTGCCATCACTCATGAATGTGTCACCTGTATGTTCAAAAACTCTGAACTTCTTTCATCTGATCACAATTTATTACCTTTTTACTTCTCCCTCTGCCTTCCAATTCCAAACTTAACTCTTCATCAAAACTGTGACCCCTCAATTCTCTCCCAGGCTGTTACCCTACACTAGTTATTCTTCCTTTCCTCAACTTTACCCCTTGGTGAACCAGTTCAACTCTACACTGTCCTTTTTGTTCTTTTTGAGTCACATTACTCCTTATCATATTGCTGATTGTGTCCTGTCAGACCTCAATCTTAGATCACTCCCACCAACCTTTGCTTCTTTATACATGCTTTTCAATGAAAGCAGGAAAAAAACCATTGAATGGTTCTGGCTGGATTCACCACAAATTTATGTTACACAACCTCAATTGAAACTCACTGTTGTTAGGTAATACTTCTGCACCTCCATTATCAACTCACTATTCCCCCCTCCACAATGGCTCTTCCAAACCTTTTCATTTCCCACCCCAAGTCACTTCCCCAGCAACCCTCCCCTAAACCTTTCAGGTAAAAAACTTTCCTCATATTTTGCTGAAAAAAATTGAGGCCTGAGAGCTCCCTCTTCTCTCCTCCTCATATCATATCAATCAGATGTGTTATTCCACTCTCTTCCTTCACCCCTGTCTCACATAAAGAAGTGGTCTTGTTCTTTGTCAAGACAAACATCTCTCCCTGCACAAGTGATCCCATTTTATCTTCTTTCCTCCATCACCTCCACTTTATTTATTTTAATCTCTTCCTGTCTACAATCCACTTCCCTAGTGCCTACAAACATGTCCATGTATTCCTGCTCCTCAAAAAACCCTCACCTGATCTTTCACTTGGAAATAACCTCTGGTGCCCAAATATACGCAGTAAGTTAGACAGACTAAGGATGAATGAATCAACTGAAACCTTTAATACACTTCCTGCAGGAAGCAGATGTGGAACTCAAGAGGAGCACACATCCTACAGAAGAGAGAGCAAACCTTATATTCCTATTCACAACCACAAGCCCTCCTAGCTGACTTTGATTGGTAGAAGCCAGCCCAGGTCACAGACTTTCTGAAACACCCACCACATGTTTTCAGCCATGTCTGACTCTGTGATGCCATTTGGGGTTTTCTTGGCAAAGATACTGCAATACTTTGCCATTTCCTTCTCCAGCTCATGTTACAGATGAGGAAAACAGGAATAAATGACTTGCTGAGGGTCACACTGCTAGTAAGTTTCTGAGATAGGAGTTGAACTTATGAAGATGAGTCTTCCTGACTCCAGGCCTAGCACTCTATTCACTGTGCCACCTAACTGCCCCAGTAGGTGCTTAATAGAGTTTATTTACTGAATGATTTATTTATACTGTATATTCTCATATTTTCCCTCTATGAATTTTTTACGCAAAACTTTTTCATCTCAGGACGCAAAAGTGTTATTGAAAAGGTAACCTTGAGAACTGTATTTGTAATGTAAATTGACAGGTTTTTCTATTTTTGATTTCCCTTTTTTTTAGCTTTTTAAGGAAATTAACTCAAAGTAAATTGTTTAATTTCCATTTTTCTTTGCCCAATTTATTTTAATCAATTTAGTTTCAAACATCCAAAATGTATGATCTATATCTCTTAGAGAAAAAAAAACCTAACTTGTATAAAGGAATTATACAATTTGGGATAAGTGTTTCCTAAATAAACAACTCAGTGTGCCAAGCTGAAGACTTGTTAGACTACAAATTTTAATTCTAAATTTGTCCATGGACACAGCTAGCCTTATAAAGAATCCTTTATGTGGTGTGATTTGAGCAGAAACATAGGTAAGGCCTCCTTATCCAAAAATATCTTTCTGGCTAATCTCTGAAATTTCACCATTAGCATTTCATTACTTTAAGCTAAAAAACATCTTTTTTTTTCCCTTAGAGTGTCTGAGAAGAAATACCCTAGGAAAACACCACCTTGGGTACCTAACACCTTAGTATGATGAATTTAATAAGATTATTCCTTCTCTCCTAGGAGAAACAAATATAGCATTACAATACAAAGTTCCTATGAGAGGGAATAGAGTAGGTTGAGGGGACACTGAGAGCAAAAGGACATAGAAAAAAAGACTGGAAGTGACCTGATAAAGACAAATTCTGAATATGACCAAAGCAAGTGATTTCACATATCCCAGTATCCTCAATAATAAGTAGATCCTGATTATAGATTCTTAGAGTCTTTCTAAAGGAAGATACAGTAGAATAGTTCCAGGTAATAGTAGAGTTTGTATTCTCCCTGAAAACTCTTAGGTTCTCCAAATATTTCCATGCAGAAATTATAAATTAATCAAGCATCTGTGGTCCTGAATTATGGAATCACATTTCTTTGTTTTGTGGCATGATTTTTAGAAAGTCAATTTGAATAAATGTTCCAATTTCAATATTTATAAAAGGGTATATAGTTTAGAATACCTATTTAAGTATCAAATAAAGATTGGACTTTAGAAGCAAAAAAAAATTAGTTTATGTATAGGAATTTGTTTCAGAATCATAAAATTTCAGAATAAACAGAGACCTTAGGTATTATCTAGGTCAATTCCTGTCTGTCTAAGAATTCTTTCTACAACCTACCCAACAAATAATCATCAAGCCTCAACTTGAAGACTTCTAGTAATAAAGATATGTATCAACTGGCTCTCAATGGAGCCCATTCAATTTTAATAGATTTAGTTGGCAAAAGATTTTTCCAAAGTTAGAGTTGATTTTTGCCTCTTTGCAATTTCTACCATATTGTTCCCAGTTCTTCCCTCTAGGGCAAGGCAAACCAACTTTAATCTAAATGATATCCCTTCAAATACTTAAAGAAAATTATGTTCCCCCTAAATTTTACTGGATCTAGGCTAAACATTCCCAGTTTCAACAACTAATCCTCTAATGGAATGGTCTATTGATCCTTCACTCTACTGATCACCTTTCTCTGGATACTTCCTATTTTGCCAATGCTTTTCCTAAAACACACCACCTAGAACTGAATACAAAATGTCCATATGTAATCTAACCTGAATAAAGTACAGTGAGATTACCACTTTTGTTCTTCAGTCATTTTTTAGTGGTGTCCAACTCTTCATGACCCCATTTGGGGTTTTCCTGACAAAGAAATTGGAATGATTTGCCATTTCCTTCTCTAGCTCATTTTACAGATGAGAAAGCTGAAGCAAACAGGGTTAAGCAACTTGCCCAAGGTAACATAGCTAGTAATTGTCTGGGGTCATATAGGAACTCAGGAAGAGAAGTCTTCCTGACTTCAGGCCCAGCATTCTATCCAGTGCACCTACTACTACTATAATTCTATCTGCTATTCCTCTCTTAATACAGTACATTAACCATTTAGACTGCCATTTTACACTCATGACTCATGTCTGAACTTCAAAACCACTGAAGAACTTGGTATTTTTTTTGAATAAATTGCTCTCTAGTCATGAGTTCTCCATCTTGTACTTTTGAAATAGATTTTTTGAAGCAAAGTCAAGGGTTTGGATTTCATTGCATTTCATGTAATTTGTGTAACAGAGGGCTCTATTACATTTAATTTGAACTACTTATCCATATTGATGCTGTCATCCAAAAATTTCTGCCTCCCATTTTTTTATGTCACCTGCAAATTTAATAAGTATTCTATTTATAGCTTCATGTAAGTCATTAATAAAATTTTAAATATCATATTTCCATACAAGCATTACTATCTTGGATTCTCCACTGGAAGCCCATATCCAAATTGATATTGACTGTTAATTATTGTTTTGATCAAAACATTCATCTAGTTCCAGTTTTACCTAACTCTACTATGACCTGACCAAATTTCTCCATCTCACAAGAATGGAATGAGATTGTCAAATGTTTTTGGTGAAATCTAGTATTTCCCTGAACTACTATAATATTAATAAATGATAATTAAGCTAGCCTATTCTTTTTTTGTATATATTTATTTTTAGTTTTCAACATTTACTTCCATAAGATTTTGAATTCCGTATTTTCACCCTATCTTGCCCCTCCCCCAACCCCAAGATGGCATGCATTCTGAATACCCCTTCCCCTAGTCTGCCCTCCCTTCTATCTCTCCCCCCCTTCTCTTATACCCTTCCCCTTCTATTTTCCTGTAGGGCAGGATAGATTTCTGTACCTCATTTCCTGTATTTCTTATTTCCCAGTTGCATGTGGAAACATTTTTTTTAAACATGTTCTTTTAAAACTTTGGGTTCCAAATTTTCTCCCTTCCTCCCACCCCACCCACCCTCATTGAAAAGGCAAGCAAGTCAATACAGGCCATGCATATGCAGTTATGCAAAACACTTCCATAGTAGACATGTTGTGAAAAACTAACTCTCCCTTAATCCTATCCTGCCTTCCCATTTATTCTTTCTTTTGACCCTGTCCCTCCTCAGAAGTACTTCCTTCTGATTACCCCTTTCCCAATCTGCCCTTCTCTCTATCATCCCCCTGCTCTCTTGTCCCCTTCCTCCCCTATTTTCCTGTAGGGTAAGACAGCTTTCCATACCCAATTGAGTGTGTATGTTATTCCCTCCTTAAGCCAAATCCTATGAGAATAAGATTCCCTCATTTCCTCTCACCCTCCCCTGTTTCCCCTCCACTGTAAGAACCTTTTCTCCTCTGTTTTGTGCAAGAAAATGTACCCCATTCCACCTCTCCCTTTCTCCTTCTCCTAGTATAATCCTCTCTCACCCCTTAATTTTATTCTCCAGATATCACCCCTTCATCTTCAACTCACCCTGTGCCCTCTATCTATCTATCTATCTATCTATCTATCTATCTATCTATCTATCTATCTATACACATAATTTTCCCCCTCCCACTACCCTAATACTGACAAGGGACTCATGAGTTATAAATATCATCTTTCCATGCAGGAATGTAAGCAGTTCAGCCTTAATAAGTCTGTTATGATTTCTCTTTCCTTTTTACCTTTTCATGTTCCACTCGGGTCTTGTATTTGAAAGTCAAATTTTCTTTTCAGCTCTGGTCTTTTCATCAAGAATGTTTGAAAGTCGGGGAAGCTAGGTGGTGCAGCAGATAGAGCACTGGCCCTGGATTCAGGGCGACCTGAGTTCAAATCCGGCCTCAGACACATAACACTTACTAGCTGTGTGACCCTGGGCAAGTCACTTAACCCCATTGCCTAAAAAACAACAAAAACCAAAAAAAAAAGAATGTTTGAAAGTCCTCTATTTCACTGAATGACCATTTTTTCCCCCTGCAGGATTATTCTGTTTTGCTGGGTAGGTGATTCTTGGTTGTAATCCTATCTTCTTTGCCCTCCGGAATATTATATTCCATGCCCTGCAGTCCTTTAATGTAGAAGCTGCTAAATCTTGTGTTATCCTGATTGTGTTTCCACCATACTTGAATTGTTTCTTTCTGGCTGCTTGCAATATTTTCTCCTTGACCTGGGAGCTCTGGAATTTGGCTACAATATTCCTAGGAGTTTTCCTTTGGGGATCTCTTTCAGGGGGAGATCAGTGGATTCTTTCAATTTCTATTTTGCCCTCTGGTTCTAAAATATTAGGCCAGTTTTCCTTGATAATTTCTTGAAAGATGATGTGTAGGCTCTTTTTTTTGATCATGTAAGCTAGCCTATTCTTGATGAAGCAATGTGACACTGTGAGTACCAATTTATTTTTTTTTGGATAATTTATTTTTAGTTTTCAACATTCACTTCCATAAGATTTTAAGTTTTAAATTTTCTCCTCCTCCCACTCCTTCCCCCTGTCCCCCAAGAAAATGTACAATGTGATACAGGCTTTCTATATATATTCATGTTAAGCATATTCTCCCATTAGTCATGATGAACAATTAGAACTAATGGGAGGAACCATGAGAATGAAACAATAAAACAGTTGCAGATAGCTAGCAAGTTTCCTATAACTTTTTCTTCTAACCAAGAAAATCGCTGTCATCACTCCTATTGGAATTGAATGAATTTTGTTTTGGTCTTAGTATATCTAGCATCATCATCAATGTCTTAGATTATATAATCTCTTGAATGTGGTAAAGTACTATTCTAGATTTCTTAATACCAGAAGGGGAAAAAAATATATTTCTTTGAACAGAATGATCCACATTTAACATATCTGACTTGGTCTGAATGCCTCATGGAAGGAAGATCATATTTAGAAATACTTCTCCCACAATATTTTTTAAAAAGCTAGTATTTATAAAGTGTTTTAGCATTTGATAAGTACCTTACCCACAACAGGCCTGCGAGGTATGTACTTTTGTGTTGTTATAGCAGCAGTGGAAATTTTCTGGTTACTGAGTTACTGCATGTATATAATATTTGAGGTGGTCAACTACCATGGATACATGAAATGTTCTTGCTATCTCATTTAAGAAATAAAAGACCAATACTAGTAAGTTCTAAATATTTACCAGTATTATTATTTTTTAAATATGCACCATGAGTTGGTAATACTTTTCTTTACACATAGTGAGCAAAAGTCACATACCTTTTGGTGATATCTGTAGTCATTTGGAGCCAGTAAAATCTGTGACTTACAAGCCCAGACCTCATTTTTGAACCCATATTTCCAAAGTCATCATGTAAAATTTTCATGACAATAGACCAGTTGAGTGCTGGTCAATGGCAATTACAGCATAGTAGGATTTGTGAAATCAATGAAAATCTGGTATACTCCATACAAAACTCCAACTTCTGCCATTTTCTCAATGATAAAGTGGCATCAAAGGAGTGATATGAGTCTTTTGACATAACTGTCTCGCTTCTATTCTTATACTATTTTTCACACACTTTCATTGGCCAACTGTTCTTTTTAAGACATTCATAGACAGCTGAGGTAGAGAAGGTGGGCTCAATGGAAAAAGGTTCATTTATGTTATTGGCATGCTATCTGGTGGAAGTCCTAAACATTTGGCTGTAAAGTCATAGTTTGCATTCTAGAACCTTGGGTTTTACATATAACTTTCATTTCTTCTGGTATTTGGGTGTCACATGATATTTTGAATAGAACATCTGTAGCCACATTAGTCTTCTCTGACTGGTAGTGTTTGCTGACCTCATAATGTATTAATAGTCTCACCTCTGACTAGTAAATAGTCTCCAACTTGCCACTAGTGAGTAGATAACAGTTTTCAGTCCAAAATTATAACTTTGCTCCATAAAATAATCATTTAATTTCTCAGTGACAATCAATTTTAATTCAATGAATTTGAGCTTTTGAATGGGTTAATAGGACCTCTTGTTATTCAAGCCTATGTTGACAAATGTAAATGGTTTCATATGACTATCATTCTCTTGTTATAAGGCTATGCCCACTTTATCCAAACTGTCATGTATTCAGGACAAAAAGCTTCTCATCAATGACTTCTTTGAGCATAAGCCTAGCAATGGAATATCTGGATCAAAGGGTAGAGACATTTTAGTCACTTAATTAGAATAATTCTGTATTGCTTTCCAAAATGGTTGTACCACAACTCTACCAACAGTGCTCATCTTCTTACAATCATTCCAACATTAGCTATTCCCATCTTTTGTTAGTTTACTGAGAATGAGATGAAACTTCAGGCTTATTTTGATTTCCATTTCTCTTATTATAGGTAATTGGGAACACTCTTTAATATGATTGTTGACAATTTTTCTCTTGAAAAACTGTTTATTCATTTCTTTTTACTACTTATCTGTTAGAAAATGGACTTTGGTTTTGTGCATGCACACACATAAAGAAACATATGTTAGATGTCTCTAAATTCTAGTTATTACACCCTTATCTGAGAAATTTGACAAAGATTTTTTCCTAACTGACTGCCTTCTTTTTTATTCTGGATGCATTATTGTGTGTGTGTGTGTGTGTGTGTGTGTGTGTGTGTGTGCAGATATTTTTAGCTTTCATATAATCAATCAGTTATCTATTTTATCTCATAATTGCTTCTATAAGTTCTTTGGTTAAGAATAAATCTATTCCCCATAGTCATGAAAGGTATATGATGGGGTTCTCTTCTATTTTTTATTATAAGGTATTTAATATTAAGGTCAAATTCATTTTGAATTTAGTTTGGAATATAGTATATGACATTGGTCTAAAATCATTTCTGTCAGGTTATATTTTGGTTTTCCTGGAAGTTTTTTTTTCCCTTTAATCTAATAAGGATTCCTTTCCTTAGTTATTTATGGTTTCTGATTTATCAAACACTGGGTTGTTGAGTTCCATTGTTTCTGATTGTTTCTTATCGTGTCTGATCCACTGATCTACTTGTCTATTTTTATTTAACCAACATCAAATCACTTTGATAATTGCTGCCTTATATTTGAGGAATGGAAGTGCTATTCCCCCTTTGTCTATAGTATTTTTCATTATTTCACTTTATATTCTGGATCTTTTATTTTTCCAAATGAATTTTGTTAAATTGTTCTTTATTTCTTTAAGGAACATTTGTAATTCAATCTCTGCAAGTATTTTGTGTCCTTTGTTAGATCAATCAATCTATAATTTATGCATTTTATAGTTATTTAAAATAAGATTGTGTCTCCTTTATTTTGTCATTTTAACTAGTATTTTATTTTTCCCAATTACATGTCAAGATAATTTTCAGCATTCATTTTTAGAAGATTTTGAGTTCCAAGTTTTTCTCCCTCCCTCACCTCCCCTCTTCCACAAATGGTAGGCAATTTTATATAGGTTATACATAAGGTATCATATAAAACATTTCCATATTAGTTATAGTTATGAAAGAAGGAACAGATCAAAAGAAAAAAAACATGAACAAGAATAAAGTAAATGAAAAAAAGTATGCCTCAATCTGCATTCAGAGTCCATAAGTTCTTAACCTGTCTGTGGATAACATTCTTCTTCATGAGTCCTTTATACTTGTCTTGGATCATCGTGTTGCTGAGAGAGCTGAGTCATTCATAGTTGATCATTATACAATGTTACTGATACTGTGTACAATGTTTCCCAGGTTCTGCTCATTACACTTTGCATCAGTTTGTACAAGTCTTTCCAGGTTTTTTGGAAATCTGCCTGTTCATCATTTCTTATTGACCAATAGTATTGTATTACATTTATATACCACAGCTTGTTCGGCCATTCCCCAATTGATGGGCATACCCTCAATATCTAATATTTTGCCACCGTGAAAAGTGCTATTATAAATAGTTTTGCACTTGTTAAGTCCTTTTCCATTATTTTATGATCTCTTTGGAATATAGACCTAGTAGTGGTATTGCTGGACCAAAGAGTACGCACAGTTTGGTTATCCTTTTGACATAATTCCAAATTGCTCTCCAGAATAGCTGGATCCGTTCACAGCTCCACCAACAGTGCACCAGCAGCACAATTTCCCCAATCCTCTCCAACATTTATTATTTTCCTTTTTTTTTTTGTCATGTTAACCAACCTGATAGGTATGAGGTGGTACCACAGAGCTGTTTTAATTTGCATTTTTCTAATAAAAAGTTATTTAGAGTACTTCTTCATATGCCTATAGATAGCTTTGATTTCTTCGTCTGAAAATTGCCTGTTCATTTCCTTTGACCATTTATCAATTGGGGAATGGCTTGTAATTCTTACAAATTCAATTCTCTATGTATTTGATAAATTAGGCCTTTATCTAAGACACTTGCTGTAAAGATTATTTCTCAGCTTTCTGCTTTCCTTCCAATCTTGGTTGCATTGGTTTTGTTTGTGTGAAAGCTTTTTTTAATGTAATATAATCAAAATTACCTATTTTACATTTCTTAATGCTATATCTTATTTGATCATGAAGCTGTAACTCACTTAACTTCTTTTTTAAGAATTTGGATGCTGTATCACTTGGTGCTATATGTTTCGTATTGATATTACTTTAAGCAAGATGGAATTATCTCTTTTGTTTAGGTCTATTTTTGCCTTTCTTTTGTCTGAGATCAGGATTGCTATACCTGCTTTTTTTTTTCTTCAGCTTAATAATAAATAATAAATTCTGCCCCAACTCCTTACCTTTAATCTATGTGTGTCTTTCTGCTTCAAGTGTGTTTCCTTTAAACAATAAATTGTAGAATTCTGGTTTTTGATGCGCTCTGCTGTTCACTTTCATTTTATGGGAGAATTTATCCCATTCACGTTCACAGTTCGATTACTGTGTATCTCCCTCCATCCTGTTTTTCCTCCTGTTTGTTGTTTCTCTCCTTTCACTCTTTCCTTTCTCACTGGTGTTTTATTTGTCTTCTACCACCTACAATCTGCCCTCTCTTCTGTCATTCTCTTCCTCATTTTATGTGATCTTGTCTCAACCTACTTTCTTGACAGGTAAGATAGATTTCTATGTTTAACTAACTATGTATATTATTCCCTCTTTGAGCCAATACTGATGAGCGTAAAGTTCAAGCAATGCCAATTGCTCACCCTCCCATCTTTCCTTCTATTATAATAGGTTTTTTGCGCTTCTTTATGTGAAATAATTGTTCCCATTTTACCACTCCCTTTCTTCTGCACCCAGTGTGCTCCTCTTTCTCATACCTTAGTTGTTTTTTTTTTAAATATCATTCCCTCAGATTCACTTTATACTCTTATGTTCAGTTTGTTTATATTCCTTCTAGCTGTACTATTAGTGGTACAATTTTTAAGAATTATAAGTGTCACCTTCTCATATATACAATTTTTGAGAATTATGTGTCACCTTCTCATATACAGATGTAAACAATTCAATCCCATTGAATCCCTTACATTTTCTTTTCCCTTTTTCTCTTAGGTCCTGATATCAGAGATCAAATGTTTTGTTAATTTCTGGTCTTCTCATGATAACTTGAAATCCTTCTGAATGACCATTTTTTCCCTTAAGTTTTATGCTTAATTTCACCAGGTAGGTGATTTTTGGTTATAATCATAGCTCCTTTGCATTCCAGAATATCATGTTTCATGACCTCAAATCCTTTAATGTTGCAGCTGTCAAGTCCTGCATAATCCTGATTGTGAATCCATGATATTTGAATTGTCTCTTTCTGGTTGCTTGAAGTATTTTCTCCTTACCTGATAGTTCTGTAATGTGACTATAATGTTTCTTGGAGTTTTATTTTGAGGTTTTTTTTTTCTGAGGTGATAAGTAGATTCTTTCAGTGACTATTTTGCCCTCTGGTTCCAGGACATCAAGGCATTTTTCCTTAATTTCTTTAAATTTGCTGACCAGGTCCTCCTTTTGATTATGGCTTTCAGGTAGTCTGATGATTCTGACACTCTCTCTCCTGGATCTATTTTCTAGGTCAGTTGTTTTTCCAATGAGGTATTTTACATTTTCTTCAAATTTTTTATTCTTTTGAACTTGTTTGATTGATTCTTGATGTCTCATAGAGTCATTAGCTTACACTTATCCAATTCAAACTTTTCAGGAGTCATTTTCCTTATTAGTTTTTGTACTTCCTTTTCCATTTGGCCAATTCTATTTTTTAAGCAGTTGTTTTCCTTTTCCAAGCTCTTGTCTCTTTTTTTCATAATACTCTTGTATCATTCTCATTTCTTTTCCCAATTTTTCTTCTACCTCTCTTAAATGATTTTTAAGCTCCTTTTGGACTTTTCCATGAGTTCTTTCTGGGCTTGCGACCACTTCGCATTTTCCTTTGGGGTTTTGCCCATGAATGTTTTGACATTGTTGTCCTCTTCTGAATTTGTGTCTTGATCTTCCCTGTCACCATAATCGCTTTCTATGGTCAGATTCATGGTTTAATTTTTTTCTCATCTCTTTTGACCTTTTCCCTTTCTTTTAAATTCAAGCTTCTACTCCCAGGGTGGAAGGGGCATTGTCTCAGGCTTCTTGTGCCAGTGGCTGCAGACCCTGGCTGTTTACCTGGTACTGCACTGATATTGCCCTGAGTCCCACAGGGGACCCTTGTGTCTGGTATTGCATTGAGGGGGTGGGGTGGGTGGTGGCTTGCACTGCTGGAGGTCATAGGAGTCTGGCAGCTTATCTGGGTACTGAGCTGGGGTCCTAGAGCTGGTGTCTGGCACGTGCTTAGGCCAGTGGAGTGTTCCTGTATTTCCCTGGGGCTCACTGAAACATGTAGTGATCTGACTGCTTGAGGTTGCCTATTTGTCCAGGGCTATACTGGAGCATGTGGATATTTGGCTTCTGGAGATTCCCTCTTTGCCCAGGGCTATGCTGAAGCACATGGCAGTTCTTAGACCTGGAGTCTCCCATTCTCTTGGCTATGCTGAGGCACATGGTGGGTCCTGGTGTTGGGATTTGTCTGTTTCATTGGACTAGAACTTTGGATCTCCTGCTGATTTGCTGAAATGGGATTTGCTGCTGGCTTACTTGGATGCTTCCTGTCCTGAACTGCATTTCCCTTTTGCCTGAGTGAGACAAGCCTTTCTCGGCAATCTTCCAAGTTTCTTGGGCTGAAAAAATTGTTTCACCCCATCTTATTGCTGGTTCTACTGTTCCTGGATTTGTTACAGGATGCTATTTTGTTTGGAGGTGCATGTGGGTGAGTTATAGCAATTTACTGCTTACTCTGCCATCTTGGCTCCTGGAAGAATTTTTATCATCATCATCATCATCATCATCATCATCATCTTTGTTGTATAAATGCAATTGATTTTTGTGGGTTTATTGTATAGCCTGAAACTTTCCTAAAGCTTTTTAACCATCTCAGTTAGAATCTTTGATGAAGCATTAGGATTTTCTAAGCAAACCATCACATCATCAGCAAATATAGTTTTATATCTTGTCTTTGTCTTTAATTTTTCTCTTGTCTTACTACTATTGCTGGCACTTCCAGAAATATATCAAATAATAGCAGGGAGATTGGATAGCCTTACTTTACTCTTGTATTTATTAGGAAAGGTCCTGATGTTTTTTCTGCTTTGTGTGATGCTTTCTTTTGGTTTAAGACAGATACTTTTTATGGTATTTCAAAAAGGTCCCTCTATGCCTATGTTTTCTTCAGACTTTTTTTTCAATATAAATGAGTATTGCACTTTGCCAAAGGCTTTTTTCTGCAACTGGTAAGCTAATCATATAGTTTTAGATATTTTTGTTTTAAAAATGAGTAATTATGTTCATTGTTTTTCTAATATTGAGCATCCTGTATATAAACCTTGGTCCCAATGAATAATTTATTTTATGAATTACTGTAGTTTATTTGACAAAATTTTATTTTTAATTTTGGAATTGATGTTCATTTATTATATTGGCTTTTGGTCCTTCTATGTTTTATCATTCCTTATCTTAGGTATTAAAAATACATTTTTCTTATCCTGGGAGTCTGATAGAGTACTTTCTCAATTTTGAAAATATTTTGTGTAGTATTGTTACTATCTGTTCTTTAAAAGTTTGATAGGCTGGGAATAGCAGAACATACCTGTAATCCCAGGTACCAGGGCACCTAAAGTTGGCAAATCTCTTAATCTCAGGAGTTATGAATTGCAGTGATCTATACCCATTGGGTTTTGACTAAATTTCAAATCATGATGACAAAATCCTGAAAGGGGTGGAAAAGGGCACCTGGCTGCTTTAGGAGGGGCAAATTAATCTAGATCTGCCATGCAGATCAGTAGTGGCATCAGGTCTCTGAATAGTCTCTGCATTTCAAGCCTGGGCCAGATAGAGAGATAAAACCTTAAAAAAAAACCTGATAGAATTCTCTTGGGAATCTATCAGGATTTGGTGGGGTTTTTTTTTCATTTTTAAAGATAGTTCTCTTTTATTTCCTGAGACTGGATTTTTTTTTCTCTATTTGGTCTGTAGTAATTTGAATATTTTATATTTTCTAAAGTTTTCCTCTATTTCATTTTAGGTTATCAGTTTTGATAGCATGTAATTGTTTATAGTAGTTTATGTAGGTTATGTAGCTTATTTGTATGTATATATAGGTTCTAGGTGTATATGTATATGGTTTACAGTAGGTTATGGTTATTTAAAACAACTATTTCATTTTTGTTGTGATTTTACATTGCTAATTTGCTATTTGATTAATTTCATTTTCCGTCCTCTTCTTTTTAACCAAGTTGTCAAAAGGTTTATCACATTTGTTAGTCCTTTCAAAGAACCAGCTTTTAGGTTTAAAAAAATAATTTCTATGTTCTTTTTGGAGTCCAATTAAGCTCTTATTCTCCAATTTCAAATATCTTCTCTTTAATACTTATTTTGGGTTTATTTGTTGGCATTCTAATTTTAAATGCATGTTTAGTTCATTAGCCCTCTTCTTTCCTGTTTTGTTCATTTATATTTTGCAGGATATATTTCTCCCCTGAGAACTGCTTTAGTCTGCATCTCAGAAATTTTTGTATAATTGTTTCATCATTATCAGCATCATTATCATTTTCTTTCACATAATTATAAGTTGTTTCTATGATTTGTTGCTTAACTCCCTCATTACTTAGGATTTCATTGTGAAGTTCCTATTTGGGCTTGGGTCTTTTGTTTGTGCTCTCCCTCAGCTGCTTAGATATCCATAAAGGCAAGCTTCCCCAATTCAAGTAGCAGTGTGGCTCCAGGGAGAAGATCCAGATAGTTCCATCATGATGGGCTGAGCCCCTTCAACAGAGCACCGAATAGTCACTAGGACCCTGAAAGCAATAGAAAAGCTTCCCATGGAGATAAAGTACAAACTATATTCATTCTTACAGAACAAAGAAAAGCACAGTCCATGAATTTTTTAGGGGAGATCCCTATGATGTGGGGACAAAGAGTGCCCTAGGATTAAAATAATATTAAGGGTTACTTTCCCAGGCCCCCTGTGGGGATTTGAGGCTCATTCTATAGCCCATCCTGTACCTTAAGATCCTGGAACTTGATAGCTTCTCAAGTCCTTTTCCCCTTATCTTAAAATACCATACAACTTGTACCAAAAGAATTGCCTTTGTCTCCCTTGCCCTGTATTCCTTATCCTGTCATTCATCTTCCTCATCCTGTGTCATGACAATTTTTCCTTATCTTGTAAGCAACCATCTTCCTCATCTTATTTATTTTCATCCTGTCCCTAATCTCCAACCCCCATAAGACACCCTAAAAATACATCATCATCCTACTTGCTGTGTAGAATTCTGTGTATAATAAGCCGGGGTCTTTTCCTATATCAGTGCCTTTGTTTAACTTCTTGCTAACCTCAGGCCCATGAAGCTGTCAAGAAATAAAGCTTCCAATAGTTACAGAGAAGGTCTAAGTGAATTCTTTCACACATGAACCAGCTCTCCCAACTCTAAACCTCAACACCTAGACCCTTGAGCAAGACTCCATAGAGAACTGAGCCACAAGTACAGGAAAACTGCTAGGACATAATCAAAGTTCCTACTTTTGAGAACTTGTAGAGTGTAAGGAAATGAAATATTGTATTCACATATTTATATTGCCAATTTAAACTTGAATTAGTCTATAGACCTAGCTAAATAGTGATATTGGTACTAAATGAGTTTAGGGGAAAATGTGTAGTGAATAAGGGAGCAGATAATTCAATTCTTTACATGGATAGACAATCACATTTACAGACTAATAATAAGAAGGTTGGTACCCAGAATGACCTAAGTAGCCCCAGGACCCCAGGGCTAGCCTGACCTAAAGGATATATGAATATTATTGTTTTAAATGAATATTAAACTTTCAAAATTCCCTATTGCACTCAAGGGCACAACCATCCTCCCACTTACCCAGGCTGACATTGATTTTTACCTTTATAACTTCTCTTGCAAATGTTCCCTCCCTGTTCTTGCCTGACACTGCCACCATCTTGGTACAGGACTTCATCACTTCAGGCCTGGAATGTTGCAATGGACTTTTGATTTGTCTCAAGTCTCTTCCCATTGCAGTTGATATCCATTCAGCTATCAAACTGATTTTCCTTTAGCACAAGTCTGACCATCTTAACTCCCTATTAAATAAACAAGTAACTTCCTATTTCCTCCAGGAACAAATACAAAATCCTTTCTTTTTAGATCATAATGTGATCACCTCCTACCTGTCCAGTCTTTTTACACCTTAATCACACCCACATATTCTGGGATCTAGTGATTACTGGCCTCCTTGCTATTCCTCATATGATATCCCCATTTCCTAATTCTTCATTTTCACTGACTGCCTTCCATTCCTGGCATGTCCTATCTCCTTATCTCTGTCTGTTGTCTTCCAGGTTTTCCTTCAAGTCCCAGCTAAAATCTCTCCTTCTTCATGCAGCTTTTCCAGATCCCCCTTAATTCTAGCATCTCTCCCCTGTTGGTTATATTCAAGTTATCCTGTGTATACCTTGTTTGTACATCATTGTTTTTTGTATTTTCTCCCCCATTAGGATGTGAACTCCTTGAGAGTAGGGATTGTCATTTGCCTTCCTCTGTATCCTCAGTGCTAAGCACAGTGACATATTCATAGTAGGTGCTTCATAACTGCTATTCAGGAAGCAGCTAGGTGGCTCTGTGGAGATCACTGGGCCTGGAGTTAAAAAGACCTTAGTTCAAATGTGGCCTGAGACACTGACTAGCTGTGTCACCCTGGGCAAGTCACTTAACCTCTATTTTCCTTAATCCACTGGAGAAGAAAATGGCAAACCACTCCAGTGTCTTTGCCAAGAAAATCCCATCACAACTGAAAGACTGAGCAACAAAATGTTATTGTCTGGTTGAGTGAAGTTGGAGACTAAACTGCCTGTGACTATTCAGTAAGGAGAGACAAATGAGGATCACTGGGGTCTTCAAAAATTATACCTTAAAGATAATTGTAGTAAACTGACTTCTAAGCCCAATTTGTAGTTCTTGGATGTGGAAGTTTATCTTCTTACTAGCCAGAAGGAATCAGATTAAGAGGGGTTGAAAATGTTTTTTCCTTAACTAAGAAAAATAAATACTTAAGAATTAGATTTACTCCTACTATTCTTGTTGTGCCTAATACCTTTGTATTGCTAATGATCATTATTATTATCATCATCATCTCCTAATTGAGGGAAGAAACTTATTAAAAGAAAGACCCTCCCAGATTTAAAGGAACTATTTGTTTGTGAAGGGAGGAAAATGAATGAATGGATAGATGGATGGATGGAGAGATAGATAAGCACATGGATGAAGCATTTATTAAGAGTTTACTATGTTTAAATCCCTATGCTAATCATTGTGTTTACAAATTTAGGTTGAGGTCAGTCTAAACATTTATTCATTGTCCATTATGTGTTAATGCTGGTGATGCAAAGATATGCAAAAACTAGCCACTGCCTTCAAGGAACTCACAATTTAAAGAGACAACATGGAAAAAACCATTTGCAAATGAGCTATATATAGGATAACATGAAATAATCAACAGAAGGAAAATACTGGAATTAAGAGGAACTGGGAAAAGCTTCCTGTAGAAGGTAGGATTTTAGGAAAGATTTTAGGTAGAACTTGAAGGAAGTCATCAAAGCCAGAGGTGAGGGGAAGATCATTCCAGGCATGGGGATCAGTTAGTGAAAATATTTGAAGTATGAAGAGAGGAGTGTCCTATGTGAAGACCAGCAAGGATGTCAATGTCATTGGATCAAAATTAGGCATATGTTTAGGGAGTGTAAGGTATAGGAAGATTGGGAAAGATATAGTGGGAGAAGGTTATAAAGGGCTTTGGATGACAAGATTTTATATTTAATCTGAAAAGTAATAGGGAGCCATTGAGAGTTTGAGGAGTAGTGCAAGAAGTACTGATATACTCAGACTTCTGCTTTTGGAAGATCACTGACAGCTCAGTTGAGAATGGATTGGAGTTGGGAGAGACTAAGTCTCAAGGAGCTTACATTCTAATCAAGGAGACAAAATTGTTTCAGTTATAAATCAGATGGAACATTCTGGAAAGAAGGAAGGAATCTTGTAATTTACCTATGTCACTCAGTAGAGGCAGATTGGCATTATGAGGAACTTTCAGCTTTGGAGAAAATGAACTCTGTTGAGAAGGGAAGCACAATCTTTAGCATGGTGAACCAGAATCCTTTGAGGTTTCCTGACCTACAAACACTTACAAGCTTTGTGATTGTGAGCAAGTCATTAACCTCTGTCTGTCTTAATTTTCTCAATTGTAAAAGGGGATGGATTCTCTAAATTTGTGCATCTCATGTTTCTTTTCAGCTACTTTAATTCTGCTTTGCTCATAGAGTGCAGCATCTCCTCTGATGAGGGAACACCATGTGAGGTGGCCCTGTGTCAGTGTCTCCCATGTCACTCATTCAATTCCAAAGTTCTTCAGAGAGAACTTGAGAGTATGCTTGAATCACTTTTTGAGACCACAATATAAGTGCTTTCCTGTGTAAGTACTCCATAAAATAACCTTTCAGGCAAGTGTACATTTGGCATTTGAACAATGTGACCAGCCCGTCATAGTTATGCTCTCTGCAGTAGAGTCTGAATGCTGGGCAGTTTAGTTCAAGAAAAGACCTCAGTGTCTGCTAACTTATTCTTTCAGGTCATCTTCATCTTCAGAATCTTCCTAAGATAATTCAAATGGAAATGATTCAGTTTCCTAGCATGGCACTGATATACTGTCCAAGTTTCACAGGCATACAACAATAAGGTCAACACAATGTAGACCTTCAGTTTGGTAGTCAGTCTAATACCTCTTTCCTCCCACACTTTCTTGTGAAGCCTCCCAAACACTGAGCTAGCTCTGGCGATACATGCATCAACTTCATTATTAAAAGTATACATCCTTGGAAAGTACACTGCCAAGGTAAATGAAGGTATTCACAGCATTCAGAACTTCTCCATTGACTATAACTGATGTTTACACATATAGATGGTGTGGTGCTGGCTGATGGAACACCTGTATTTTTTTAACGTTAATTGCTAGGCCCAAATCAGCACAAGAAGCAGAGAGTTGATCCATACTTTGTTGCATCTCAGCTTCAGAAGATGCATTGAGTGCATAATCATCTGCAAACCAAATATTATGCACCAACACTCTCTCAACTTTAGTCTTGGCTTGTAGCCTTTTCAAGTTGAAAAATTTACCATCAGTGTGGTAGTTGACCTTGATCCCATATTTGTCTTCATTGAAGGCGTTAGATTACATGGCAGAAAACATCAGGCTAAAAAGCATGGGAGCAAGTGCACAGCCTTGTTTCATTCCATTGGTGACTGGGAAAACACAAAAGCATCATCCATTATCCAGAATCCAGGAAAGCATGCTGTCATGAAACTGACATGCAATACTGATGAACTTCTTGGGGCAACCAAATTTGGACATAATTTTCCATAAGCTCTCATGACTGATAGTATCAAAGGTTTTGATAAGATCTAAAAACATTGTGTACAGACTTCTGTTCTACTTCTGACATTGGTCCTGGATTTGCTGAACTACAAACACCACATAAACTATTCCTCGGGGGCATCTAGGTGGCATAGTGGATACAGCACTAGCCCTGAAGTCAGGAGGACCTGAGTTCAAATCTGGCCTCAGACCAAACACTTGACACTTACTAGCTATGTGACCTTTGGTAAGTCACTTAACCCCAATTGCCTGAAAGCAAAAATTTTTAAAAATAAACTATTCCTCAATCCTTTGTGAAGCTGGCTGGCTCTCAGGTAGATGACCATCTTCCATGTGAAGGATCAGCTTATTAAGGAGGACTCAAAAGAATCTTGCCAGCAATGACTAAAGAGAGAGAGAGATCTCCTTGTGAGTGTCATGGGACAATCTATTACCTTTACTTTTAGAGAGATAGACAATGGTGGCATCCTTGAACTCCTCAGGGAGAACCACCTTTTGCCATATAACCAGAAAAATTCAGTCAGCTTTTATATGAGCAATGGATCCCTCCCACCTTGTAAATCTCAGCTAGAATAGAATCAGCACCAGATACTTTGCCACAGTAGAGTGGCCTGATGGCATTCAAAACCTCTTCTTCAGTTGCAAATTTGTCCAGAGAGGGATTGACTTCAACCTGAGTTAAATGGACAGTGGCTTCAGCATTGATTGATGATGGTCCATTGAGAACACTATTGAAGTTTTCAATGTATTTCTCCAGGATCATGTCCTTATTACTAATTAATGTGGCTTCATCAACACTAAGTAGTTAAGATGAACCTTCTGTCTGTGGCCAATAAATAGCCTTTAGGGCATCATAAAAGTTTGGGTTGTTTCTATCAGCATAAAACTGGATTTCATCTATCTTCTTACTGAGTCAAGAATCCTGTATCTCTCTAAACTTTGCATGTACTTTAGTGTTGATGGAGCTGCCTTCTTAGAGATGGATGAATTATTACTGCTGCTAACCCCTGTGGAGTTCTCATTTTTCACTTAGTAGTTTTTTAATTTCCCCATCATTTCCATCAAACCAGTGTGATATTTGTGAGTGTTCTGACCCATATGAACAAATGCAGTGCTGTGCACCAAATCTCTGAAAGCTGCCCACTCCTTTTCTGCTCTACTATTGCCAACCATATGTTGACTCAACTTTCCCTCCAAGTTAGCAACAAACTGTTCCCACTGAGAAGCACTCTAAGCTGTTGATGTTAAGTCTTAAGGTAGTCATTTTGCCTTGGGGCCCCTGCTTTTGTTGAATGTGAATATTTAGCTTGGAGAGGATGAGTCTATGATCAGTCCAGAACTCTAGACATATTGCCTTTGTCCCTCTCCCATACTGTATGTCTCTTTTCCTCACAATCACACAGACTATTAAATACCAGTGTTTGCTGTGAGGGTGCATCCATAAAGTTTTATTGCATTTGGCTAAATGGAAGACAGTGCTAGTGATGAGAAGGTAATGAGATATACAAGTTTTCAGTAGTAAGTGACCATTGCTGTTACTGTTTCCAACTGTGTTCTTCTCAAGGACTCCCTGACATGTCTAGTAGTCTGAGTCTACTCTAACATTAAAGTCACCCAGAATTATAAGCTTCTCTTCTTCTGGAACATTGATAATAAGGGTCTCCAGGTCTTCATAAAATTTTTCTTTCATCTCATCAGGGTTCATCATGGTGGGACCAGAGGCACTAATGATGATGTTGTGGAATTTTACTGCAACTGGCAATCACATTGTCATGAGCCTGTCATTCACTCCTTTTGGTAGGCATACAAATTTGTTGACTAGATTAGTTCTTACCACAAAATTTACACAGCTTCACAGTGTTTGCCTTCCCTGTGGACACTGCAGAAAAACATGTGTCCACCTCTGGGTTCAGTAACCTGGCCTTCATTTGGCAGCCTTGTTTCACTCAGGGATGTTATTTGGAAGAGATACTTGCTGAGTTCTCTCACAACAAGAGCTGTTTATCTTTCAGGTCTACTGGATTTTGTATTGTCTATGAGTGTGAGTGCATACCATTCACAAATGGTGAGTGGAGTCATCTTTGCAGACGGTTTATACATTTTTTTTCTCTTTCAACCACAGAGTGGGATTCCTGCCTGGCATGGTAATCAGGCCAGTTGGGTAAGCAGACAATTTTTAGGGCACTTTTTCTAGTCCCTTACACCAGGAAGTAAGCAGTGTTTTCCTTAAAAAGCTGCTCAGACACCCAGGGAGCTTCTGAATCCCACTGCTGCTTCCAGTAAGCAGATGACCCTATGGCCTGGGCTACAAGTGTGCAGTATTGTGACTACAACTCCCTGTTGCTTTGTCAATTGCCTGTTACCACAGGACTTTGAGATAGGTAAAAATGACAAAATGCAATGAGTGATGTCTTTTGATTCATGCATAAATTGGATTTAGGTGAGGCAGAGTCCCATAAAATTGGTGGCCTCACTCTCTCTTCCAGAGTCATCATAGTCCAGTGACAGGACAGAGTCAAGTTGACTGGTGATGGCTTGAGATGAAGTATCTTCAATATCTAAACAATCTGTAAGTGCTCCATAGCACCAGCTTCAGCTGTCTTCATGGCCATTGAAACAAATTGTTCTCATATACCTATTCCACTAAGGGAAATCTTCACATGCTTGGGGTAGACACACACCTCTAACTCACCAATGGGTTTGCAACCCCTCAATTACCCTCAACCTGGTTTAACTTGTCTACTGAAATGGTTCACTGGGGTGTGACTGCTGTGCTTAAGTGGTAAATACTATCTACACTGAAGCATTTCCAGCAGATGAGGTATTGGTATTTCTGATGTGTTGTAATATATCATTGCCTTTTCACATTTGCTCCATTGTCCTCCAACCTAAGTTGATCATCACAATATTTCTGAATACCGCCAGCCTGCAACCCTATGCTTCACCATTTATTCCTTAGATTTAAAAGAGCAATTACATTGCACTCACCAGGGTGCTAAGTTAATCAGTGATACCCCAACTGGCTAACATTTGAATGGTATTTTACTGGTTCTTAATAGCTACTATGGTGATCATAGGACACGCTGAGTCCGAATTGTATATTATCCTGGCTATCTTTACTTCGATATTGTCCTTGACCTTTCATAAAAAGGATGGTGGATGTGCAGGATTATTATTTTATTATTATTATTATTATTATTATTATTATTATTTCATTCTCATATTTTTCAATGAATTCAGATTGAAATGGTAATGGGAAATTATACCATTATAATTCTTACTTATTTAATGTTTGGTAGATTATTACACAGGCAGATAAATAATTGTGGAGTTTTTTGTAGTTGAATAAAAGTATTAAGATTAAACTCATTTTCTGTAGGCTCACTGAGAGCATCCTCACTGCAACTCTAATTAGAATGGATGGTGTATTGATCCCACATAATTTTGTTCTTCTCTCCAAAGTCTCAATATTTTCTAAATTTTTACTCTCTGTAGCTTAGAGATTATGAATATTTGGAATTGTAATATCTATTAAAATACTGATCTTTAAATTTTATGGGAAAATTGTATGTCCAAGGAATCATGGGAATAGTTTCAAGTATTATAATGCTCCAGTTCCAGTGAAGTGGGAAAATTGAATAATCTACGATGTTTTGACATCCATATTTATAGTATGATTTTGTCATCTATCATTCCGTAAGAGATAGTGAGCTTCTATTGATTAATTCTAGCTACCATTTCTTGCTATTGCATTTTTTGGTACGTGCCAGTAGTGATGAATTGCATGTGTCATTGCATAATCTACATTAATTGTTCAATCCAAGCTCCTTAAAGATAACAACATTTCTATAATTTCTAATGACCTGGTCTTGAATTGTGATTTTTAAAGTTTTCTTTTTCCACAAGCAAACTTGTATTACTCATTCATTTGATGTGATTTTCAGCATTTAGTTGCTGAATTCATGCAAATATCTATCACAGAGGGGCTTTTGATTCCATTATTGGATCTAGACAAATATCAATTATCATCCTTTATTAATGCTCAGTGAAGTACTGTCTGTTTCAAAAGTATTTATGTAGGTTTTTGACTTGTTTATCACATGTTCTAATAATATTTGTCAGTCCTCTGTATTCTTAAGAATGAGGAAGTGTTAATCTTTGTATAATTGCCTCGGGATGTTGTTCATACTCTAAAGGTTTGTGTTAGTATATTATCTGTTACGATCCATTTTGTAGTTCTGAAGGTGTACATTAAGAAGTCTGGGACTATACAGGTGTTAATTTATCTAAACATGTTATTGATTTAAAATATTAATTTCTGGGGCAGCTAGGTGGTGCAGTGGATAGAGCACCGGCCCTGAAATCAGGAGGACCTGGGTTCAAATCCGGCCTCAGACCAAACACTTGACACTTACTAGCTGTGTGACCCTGGGCAAGTCACTTAACCCCAATTGCCTAAAAGCCAAAAAAAAATTAAAATATTAATTGCTTTAAATGTATTATTGTCTGTGAATTTTTATCTCATTTTCATCTTTTTGATGGGATTCATGTAACAATAATCCTGTGACAAATCATTATCATTCTATTTTTCATGTATATGCAAAAATACATATGTAATTGTGTGTGTGTGTGTGTGTGTATATATATATATATATATATATATATATATAGTTCTACAAACTACTGCAAAGGTAAAAGATTCCTTTTGTAGTTAGATAAAAGTATTAGGACTTGAATTTAATGTTGATGATGATGATGTTCAGAACTTTATATCAAGTGTTCAGGGATTTACTATGAATAATAAGTCAGAATTCCTGTCCTTATGAAATATGCTATATATGCAGGAGTTTGACAATGGGAAATATTGTAAACAAAAACAAAACACAAGAAGTACAGAAGTGAGCCTTGTTGCTTTGACTTCAATTGAATTATATATGTAAATAAATTTAAATGTAGCTGAATACTATTGCTTAAGTGGGAACTAAAACTTTGGCTCATTTAATGGCTTTTATTGAGTAAAAATTGTTCATATCTGTTAGCATATTCTTTCCAAAGAGAGATCATGAACTTGAGAAGAGGGGTTGTCTTTTATACTTTATATTCTTTTCACACCCTCAGTGCAAAGTTGGCCTCAATTTATTAAGATCAGAAATTTTATCATCAGCATTAAAATAAATAATATCAAATATCACTATTAGCAGGCCACTAATAATAATTGATAAATGAATTGAATTGAACTTTAAATTTTTGCATAGCATTTACATAGGACCATACATTTAAAGTTACAAAGGACTTTTTAGAGGCCATTTAGTCCAGCTCTCCTTTTCCAGATAAAGAAACTGAAACCCAGAGCAGTTAAGTCACTTGCCTAAGGTCAAACAATTTCTACATGACTGAAATAGGTTCTCAGACTCCAAATACTGTCCCTTTCTACTGTTTCTTGTTTGATGCTTGCAACAATTCTATAAGGCAAGAAGTACTGTTGTAATGACCCGCATGTTATTAAAAAGGAAAATAAATCTCACAGAGGTTAAATGATTTACCAAGGTATTAGCTATTAAGTGTCAGAATATGCTTTGAAACCAGAACTCTCTCTCTCCTGACTCAAAGTCGAATGCTTTCCAATACGCAGCATTGACTCACACCAACCTAGACTTACTATCAATGACTGACATGAAGATGTCTAATAAAGAAAATTGTATTGATCCTTCCACCTCACCCCTAGGAATGAAAATGTTGTGATAATCAGAATCAGGGATATTGGCAATAGATTGTATAGAATGGGTGAACTGTTATGTTCAGTTATGGACAAGATGGCCATTGAGGTTCCATTCAGCTTTGAAATTCTGTGGCTTTATATTTATGTAAATGAAAAAGAAGGCATATTTTATTGTTTTTGTTAAGTGACTCCTTTCTTAGGAATATAAAATGGTTTCCTTATTTACCAGTGGGTGTGTAAAAATCTGCTAGAGATTGTCAGTATGACTTTTTTTAAACTTTTTTTTAATATCTCATGTCATGGGCTTTCATGTCACAGTGTGACAAAATGACAGAGCAAAGCATTGCTTTTTAAAAAGTCCCCATTTAATGTTCTAAAGTGAATTTGCCTTTTAAAAAGGAAAAATTATAGTTAACATACAACCACCAAAAAAATGGCTAGAAAAAGAAATCACTCTACAAGCTTTTCATATATGTAAATGAGAACTAGGTGTTCAGCTTGATGAGGTAAATAGCCACACTGCCTTTTACAAGGAGATAAGAAGAAACCTGAAATACCAGAGTTTATTGAATATATCAGATGTTAGTGTAAATATGTTTGCATGAGGTATAAACTATTTCAAGACAAAGCAACAAGAAGGATTTTTTTTTTTGTTGTGGGAGGAAATATTTCTTTAAAAAAACCCATTTTTACAAAGAGATTGGATGCCAACAAGTGTTCATCTTTAGGCACCACTAAGTTCAAAGACTGCTCTAAAATTAAATAATGAACCTGAAAAGTAAAGATAAAAATAAGAAAGAATTTAGGTATATTAGTAAACTGTATTTTTCTGTTTTCACAGACTGAAGTTATTTTATATGTTACATAAAAAAATGTAACTTCATTACATACTTCTCCAGTCAACTAATATACTACACTCATTTCATAAGGGACACTGATATATTTAAAGCTTTTCTTCCAGATCTTAACCCTAACATTGCCATTAGTATTTTTTTTTCATATTTTTTCATTCTTTTGTGTTGTCTACTTGTTATTTAAAAAGTCAAAGAAAAATGTTACCGAGACCTTTAAAATAGTCTATTTGAAAGTGAAAAAAAAATTGTTAGCTATCTATCTTTATATACACATATATCTGACAATTAAATATAAGGTGAAAATAACCAATTTTCAGGTAAAAAGAACAGATAAAAATATAGTTTATTCTTCAAGGACTGAAGGATAATGAGATGTCTGTGTATACAGGGATCATTTAAAAATTCTTGCAATATTTTTTAACAATTTGTCCTTTTTTTTAGCAGCATAGTAATTTCCTATGCACTCTCCCAGACTCCCTAGTAACAAAGGAAAACAGCTAAGTTTTGACAGGGATATGCAAAATTCGATACTAATAGTCTGTTACCTCTTTATTAAGAGGAGAGTGGAACCAAGATTCCTTATTTCATTCAATCTGAGATCAGCTAATTTTTGTGTAGTTTTCATTTACATTATTATAATCATCAAGCATACTTTATTTCCTGGTTCTTTTTGTGCTCTTCACTACGTCACAAAAATCTTCCCTTATTTTTCTAAAATTATCATGTTTATAATTTCTTGAAGAACAACAATACTGCAATTACATTTGTAATAGGTGTTTGGTGCATGCCTAGACCACCTCAAATGATATCATCTATGCGAAAGAAACTGAAGAACTGATTTCTGGATATGAAGGACTGGAGCCCAAGTGAACACATTTTGTTGGAGTGCCACATGACTGGAATTATCCTTTTCTCATTGGCTGAATAGTCAGAACTGTCATCATTGTTAAAATGTCCTAACTTCAACCACTTTTGGAGTCTTGGAATCCTGGTTGCTTGTTGCAGCCAGCCCATCAGTGATCTCTTAAGAAGTAGACTCAGCCTCATCAAATATCTTTAGACTTGAACTTTATGAGATTAATTCTGTGTAGGAACTGAGCCAAATGGTATACCTAATGCCCCCAACCCCCAGAGACTAAAGTATTGTATGGGGAAATCATGCCCCTAAAGTCTTGGGGGAGATGTTTGCTTTGGCTATATCTTTGAAGTATCTATCCCTTTGTAAAAGTTAATGAGAGGTTGAGTGGTTACATAAAACTAGGATGCTTGTCACTGAGCCACCAAAAATAGAGGAACACAGTCAGTGAGGGTTTGAATGAGGTAGAGAAAAAAGACTCTAATGGTATTCATGGTTATATAAGACATTTTAAAATAACACTGGAGACTCACGCAACTCCTATATTCATGAAAATTTGCTCAGCAGATTAAAGGGAAAAATACTTTGGCCGTATAACCACTAGGTGTTGCTGTCGTGTACTAGGGTGGTTGTCCTGACAATTCATTCTTCATGCTCCTTTTAGGAACCCTACCATTCTCTGGCATTATTCTGTAAAACATTCAAGGTGGTCCAGTCTCTTCACAACTAAATAGAGTAACTTAAATAATTAATTAGAGTAGCTTAGATTAATTAGTCTGCTGAATTCTGTATCCTACAAATTCCAAGATTTTTCAACCAAAACTCTGTCCCTTGGTTGAAAACTTTGACAATGAACAAACACAGGCATTACACCATCAGTTATTCCTTTTTTTGTTTTCTTCTGAGCTGAAGTTGTAGCTAGCTGATAATCTTTCAATTCCTTTCTCAGTTGAGAGGTAGACTGGTTGTAGGTAAATAGGAATGATTCCCAAACAGTAGCAGGTAGAATGGAAAGCCAGTAGCATAATTCCTGGTAGAATTAAACATATGTAAAGAAAAAGCCTCATGTTGGCTTCACTGAGACTTTTGTTCTGGTCTCACAATTATGAACACATTGAATTGGTTGTGGGTGCTCTTAAGGATGGTAAAGCATAGTTCTAGATTCCTGAATGCCGTCTAAAGCAAACATCATTTTGTGAAGTATACTTTCAAAGATTCAACCTTGGCCCAAATTGATACTGATAAGGAAGTTCAAAACATAAGCAATACTTTTTCCAGTAATACTTTTGCAACTGTGAAAGTTCTCGTTCCTAAGTGGTTCACCTACACAAGTGTAATGGTCAGTCGTCACCAATATATGATAGTCCATATAGAGATAAATGTGAACGCAGACAAGTTCCAAAGGTTTGCTAGTAAATACATGTACAATTAGCCCTTCCACATTGTGACTTTTTCCATAGCCACTTCAATATATCACAGGTAGGTATAAGAATGAAATGGGAATTTTGGGGAAGTTTTGCAGAAGGTGCAGATATACATGAAGGCCAGCAGATGACACAGAAAAAGTTCTTTTCCATAGACTGTTTTTACTTAACATTATATAACCCAACACTACATTAACATATAACCCAATATTTACAATGAGGTATTGTGAACACCCCATAAAAGAAAAAGAAAAAAAACCCAGACTTCTTCTCTAGTACAAAATGAAAGCCAAACAATTTTATGTGGATTTTCTAAATGGGGGAAGTGCCACACCTGTGATCCTCAGGATGTGGAAAGGATAACTGTAGTACTCTGTCAGGGCTCATTTCCCTGACTCTCATTCCCCTCAGTGGGTTAGGGCAACAAAGGTCAGTGGACTGCTTTTCCCTTCAGGGTTTCCAGAAGTGATTCTGAGATGCTGTGGGTAATTTCTAGTATTTTCATTCATAAGTCCCCCTTGGTTTACTCTTCAAATGATTATCTGGTTGGTGTCAGACAGCAAGATTTCATTAACTTTTGTTGTTCAATGGTTTCACTCCAACTCTTTGTTACCCCATTTGCTGTTTTCTTGACAAAAGTACTGGAATGGTTTGCCATTTCTTTTTCCAGTTCATTTTACAGATGAGGAAACTGAGGCAAACAGGGTTAAGTGACTTGTCCAGGGTCACACAGCTAGTAATTATCTGAAACTGGATTTGAACCCATGAAGTTGAGTCTTCCTAGTTCCAAGCCTAGTGTTCTATCCACTGAACCCCTAACTGTCCCTCAGGATGTCTACATTTAATTATCTTTTTGAAAAGCTCCATTTCTATAGCACACATACACACATACACAAACATTTATATGTATACACATGTACATAAATCTATAATGTCTTTTCCCATAGTCCTGCTACCCCATAGTCATAATTACTTTAATAACTGAAAGCCACTTCAAAAATTCTTTAAAATTAACTCAAATCTATGTGAGAATGTAATTAAATACCATGTAATTTGTTCTGTCAAAGGAGTTTTTAGATCTCCCCCCCCAACTTGAAAACTGTGGGTGACTGTATTTATGTATATAAACTTGACTCACATGGTTTGAGGGACAACTAAGTTATTATCTCATTTATAAAAATATAAATGCAAAGCTTCTTGCAGTTTCCATATCTCAGGCATTTGATAAGAAAATGCTATCAGAATTTTAAGATACGCTCTTATATAGTCATAATGAACAAAATCAGAAAAGAGAGGGAATGTGTTTCCATATAAATATCCTTTACACATTCTGTATATTAATGATTTACAACAGTTTAAAACCAGACAAAGAGAACTAGAATATTTGTGTTGTCATGGCAATAGCAAAAGCCTGTCAATAAGTATTGTTTTAATGGTGACAAATGGTACTTACTACACCAGTGTTAATTTCACCTAATCTCTTTCAGATGAAGATATTTTGGTCTTGCTAATCAAATTGTATCACTGTAATTGCTGAGAAGAGACCTTATTAGACAAAAACATTCTTTATTCATAGTTTCAGTTGCAACTTATCCCTTATCCTGTTTCAATATGCTATTAATATATTTGAAATTAATTTTTAAAATATTTTGAGTAAAAATCTAGAATGATGTGATTTTGTGTTTTAATTATCTTTGGGAGATAATTTAATATAACTATTTTTCTCAATGTTCTCTTCCCCATCAAATTATTTTATATGTACCTGTCTGTTCAGACATTATTCCATCTACTAGAATAATGGCTCCTTGACAGCCTTCCTTCCTTTCTCCGTGCACCTCACTTCTTTTTCTTTTTCTTTCTTTCTTTCTTCCTTTCTTTCTTTCTTTCTTTCTTTCTTTCTTTCTTTCTTTCTTTCTTTCTTTCTTCCTTCCTTTCTTTCTCTCTCTCTCTTTCTTTCTCTTTTTCTTTCTTTGTTCTTCCCTTCAATCATTCATTCCTTTTTTTCTTCCTTTCTTCCTTGTGTCTTCAGTACCTAGCATAGGTGAGAATTCCTTTTGTGTAGTGGTTGAACAAGATGGCCACTGAGGCTCTTTCTAATTTGTAAATATTGTGATCTTCTGGTTTTGTAAGCATATTATTGAATTGAAGACCAAAGATAAGATAATGGCAAAAATATATAACTTATTTAACAAAGAAAAATGTTAATAAGATTTTGAAAATAGTCTATGAAAAAGATATACTCCCACATATTTTGAGTAAGAATGCAATAATCATGGCGTTTAGAAAATGAACCTTTTAATTTGTTGCATATTATAATTCTATCAGCTAAGACTAATTGCACAATTTCCTCAAAACTATTATTATTTTTAGGTAAGAAAAGATAACTGCCACTTTAGGAAGTTCCACTTAAAAAAAAAAAACAGAACCAATATAGTTCCTATTTTTTTTTTCTGCAAACCCTGAAATCCCTCTCTCACTTAGCTTCAAAGGAAGACCAAGGAAGTAAGGGGCATTCTTAGATGAAAATATGTATCTTGTAATCAGGGTTGACCTCAGTCAAAATCATGAAATATATAATATTACTTTGGTGCCCTCTCAACCTCTCTTTCTTTTTAAAGTATTAATTTTTAGCTATCTATTAATTAGTATAAGTAATGGTAATTTATAACAACTTGTAAGAGACATCAAAGTATCTAGTCATACACATAGCTGAACAGAAATCTCTGTTGGTATTTGCATTTGATTAAGGGATTTTTCAAGACAGAAAATCCTTTTTAATCCCTCCCTTTTCTTCCCCTCCCCTCAAAGAATTAATTTTAAAAAGTCTTTATTTCCTACTTTAAGTGCAGGCAATATAAATACAAAACTGAAGACGTTCTTTGCTCTGAAAGAAGCTTAAATTCAAGTAAGGATAGACAACACAAGGTTTTTGGTTTGGAAAATTACAGGGCTGTGGAGTGGAACCATAAAGAAGTAAACTGACATACCTTTTTGATAGCACTAAAAGTATTAACTTGATTATGGTTCCAGAATGGGAAAGATGGGTTGGAATGGATAAGTTATTGTATATATTAAATAGTACTAGGTTCTATTTTATGATTCTGATTCAAAAATGTAAATTATTGGCAAAAGTAAAGTATCATTTGCAAAGAAGATGTATAGCAAGAAGATATCATAAAACCTGATTCCACTGATAAAAGAAGAGGCAATCAGTAGATGGTGCTAGGGAATTAGTTTCAAGAGGCAGACAACTCACATATCAGAAGGCTTGAGCACAAAGACTTCTATCAGCATTAGAGGATAGCATTGAGCAGGTTGTGTTGGTCAGACATGTGAATCTTCTTCATACTGGATAATCAACCCCATCAGGTTTTTTTTGTTTTACTATTTTCTAAGTTATGTCATGATATTTGTCTTCTTTATTTCTTTTTAAAATAGTATTTTATTTTTTTCTCATAAGTAAAGAAAATTTTTAGCATTTATTTTTACAAGATTTTCAGTTCCAAATTTTTCTCCCTGCCTCCTTCCCCTCCCCTCTTCCTAAAATGGTAAGAAATTTGATATAGGGTATATATGTGCAATCATGTATAACATATTTCCATATTAGTCACAGTTGTGAAAGAAGAAATACATCAAAAGGAAAAAAAAACATGAAAAATAAAATAAGTGAAAAAAGTATGCTTCAATCTGCATTTAGTCTATCAGTTCTTTATCTGGATGTGGATAGCATTTTCCATCCTAGTAATTGTCTTGGATCCTTATGTTGCTGAGAAGAGCTAAGTCATTCATAGCTAATCATCACACAATATTGTTCTTACTGTACACAGTGTTCTCCTGGTTCTGCTCATTTCATTTTGTACCAGTTCGTAAAAGTCTTTCCTGGTTTTTCTGAAATCTGCTTGCTCATTTCTTATTGCATAATTGTATTCCATTACATTCATATACCACAACTTGTTCAGCCATTCCCCAACTGATGGGTACCCGCTCTATTTCCAATTCTTTTGCACCACAAAAAGAGCTGCTATGAATATTTTTGTACATGTGGGTCCTTTTCCCATTTTTATGATCTCTTTGGGATACAGCCCTAGAAGTGGTATTGCTGAGTCCAAAGGTATGCAAATTTTTATAGCCCTGTGGGCACAGTTCCAAATTGTTCTCCAGAATGGTTGGATGAGTTCACAACTCCACCAACAGTGTATTAGTGTCCCAATTTTCCCACATCCCCTCCAACATTTATCATTTTCCTTTTTTTGGCATATTAGCCAATTTGATAGGTGTGAGATGGTACCTCAGAGTTGCTTTGATTTACATTTTTCTAATCAAAAGTGATTCAGAGCATTTCTTCATATGCCTATAGATAGCTTTGATTTCTTCATCTGAGAATGCCTTGATCATATTCTTTGACCATTTATCAATTGGTAAATGGCTTGTAGTCTTATAAATTTGGCCCAATTCTTTCTATATTTGAGAATTGAGGCCTTTATCAAAGACACTGTAAAGATTATTTTCCAGCTTTCTGCTTTACTTCTAATCTTGATTGCATTGGTTTTGCTTGTGTAAAAGCTTTTTAATTTAATATAAACCAAATTATCTATTTTACATTTTGTAATATAATGTCTCCTGTTTGGTCATGAATTTCTCCCTTCTCCATAGATCAGGCAGGCAGACTATTCCTTGCTCATCTAATTTGTTTATGGTTTCACTCTTTATGTCTAAAACATGTATCCATTTTGACCTTATCTTGGAATATGGTGTGAGATATTGTTTATATCTAGTTTCTGCAATATCATTTTCTAGTTTTCCCAGCAATTTTTTTTGTCAAATAGTGAGTTTTTTTCCAGAGGCTGGGGTCTTTGAGTTTATCAAACATTAGGTTACAATAGTCATTTACTACTGTGTCTTGTGCCCCTAATATATTCCACTGATCCACCACTGTATTTCTTAGCCAGTACCAGATAGTTTTGATGATTACTGCTTTATAATATAGTTTCAGATCTGGCATTGCTAGGCCACCTTCCAGTAATTCCCTTGATATTCTTGGCATTTTGTTCTTCAAGATGAATTTTGTTGGGTTTTTTTTCCCTAGATCTATCAAATAATTTTTTGGTATTTTGATTGGTACAGCATTGAATAAGTAATTTAGTTTAGGCATAATTATCCTTTCTCATATCGGCTCAGCCTTCCCATAAGCAATTAATATTCTTCCAATTGTTTAGATCTGACTTTATTGTGTGAAAAGTGTTTTATAGTTGTGTTCATATAGTTGCTGGATTTGTCTCAGCAGATAGACCCCAAGTATTTTATATTGTTTATAGTCATTTTAAATGGAATTTCTCTTTCTTTCTCTTGCTGTTAGGTTTTGTTGGTCATATAAAAGAATGCTGAAGATTTATATGGGTTTATCTTATATCCAGCAACTTTGCTAAAGTTGTTAATTTTCTCACCCAGTTTTTTAGTTGATACTCTGGAATTCTCTAAGTATACCATCATATCATCTGTAAAGAGTGGTAGTTTTTTCTTCTTCATTACCTATTTTTATTCCTTCAATTTCTTTTTCTTCTCTTATTGCTATAACTAAAATTTCTTTTATTAATATTAATCATTTTAAATGTAAATACTAAAAAATACAAAATAAGAAAAGGAAAAAAAGCATTTCCATGTGCACAGAAGAACATAAGTGAGGATTCAAAATACACAGCAATAAATTTCCATTTCGAGAAAGCTTATATAATGAATATCACACATTATGTTTAAAGCTATTCATTTTTGCTTCCTTGTAAGCTTTCTTTTGTTCTCTGCTGTGCACTTTTTACTTTGTTCTTTTTCACCCTTCTTTCCCCCAAAAAATTAAGTGTGGCTATATACATGTATGTATGTGCATATATATTTATGTGTGTATATATGTGTATATGTAGACATAGGCATATTATATACATATACAGACAGATATACACATACATACATATACTAACATACACATACATATACTTAAATATCTATGATCATACTCATATATAGACGTACACATTCATATGCATCTATGTAAGACTATACTACACTTGTTTGTCCTCTATTTCTTTGAGGGTGGATAATATCTTCCAAGCCTTCCCATATTTTTCTAAGTCCATCAACTCATCATTTCCTATACCATAGCAATACTTTAACCTTATACTGTCTAGTTATTTTAACTAGCCTAAAAAAATTGATTAATATGTCTGAATATATAATGTAGTTTCCTTATTTTTATCTTTTGATTAAATCTATTTTCACTTTAAATTTGTCTGAGGTCATGATTACTACCCCTGCTTTTTTTTCTAGTAAATTCTGTTTATTATATTTATCTATGTTTGTGTATATCTCTTCTTTCCTATCCCTCCTGACTCCTCTACTTTACTTCTACCTACTGCTCTGCCCTCCTATTATTTAAGCTACTCCACCTCTGAAGATCCCTCCCTTATCCTCTCTCCCCCAATCCTTTCCCCTTACCTTCTTTCTATGTGACTTTAAAAGGCTTTTATTGCCTTCCAAATATATATGTTATTCCCTCTTTGTCCCATTCCTGGTAATCTAGACACCCTTCTATATGTCCCCCCTATCCTATTCCCTCACCCTCTTATTTTTTTTATAAATTTAGAACTTTTATTCCCTTCTAAATGTATGTATGGTTCTCTCTTTAACCCAGATCTGATGTGAGTAGGGGTCCCTCTAAAAATCTCTCCCTCATCCTCTCCCCTCCTCCATATCTTCTTAGCCTATTATTTCTTTCTGAATTTAGACTATTATACATGCATATGTATATATAATATATATATTATATATATTTTATATATATATAATATATATACACACACATATATATAGTTCCCTCTTTAACCTATTCCTGATGAGAGTAAGTTTCCAGAACTACCAGCCTCCTTCCCCTCTCTAATTCCTCTGTGACAGTTCTTTCTTTTACACCTCATTTGTATAATTATTCTTTTTACCTTTTCTAAAATATTTTTATTTTTTAGAATTACATCATACTCAGATCCCCATCTGTCTTTTGAACTACCCAATTACTAATAACAATGTTAGTCATATATTTTCCCATTTCCTCATATAAAAAATAAACTGTCTTTATTCAGTCCCTTGTAATGAGTCTTTGATTTGTACCTTATATTTCTCTTGAATCTTATGTATCAAATTTTCTATAAAGTTCAAGTCTTTTTGCAACAAAATTCTGAATGTCTGGAAATTCATTAAATGTCCATTTTTTTTCCATTCAGGATTATGCTTAACTTTGTTGGTGTGATATTTTCAGCTGCAATCCCAGTTCTTTTTCTCTTCAATATATAGTGTTCCAAGACCTGTGGTCTTTTAGCATTGCTGCTGCTAGGTCTTATGTGATTCTAATTGAGGATCTTGTATATTTGAATTGTTTTTTTTTCTATTGTTGCTCATAATATTTTCTTCTTTTGGAATTTGACTATGATATTCCTGTGAGTTTTCTTTCAAGTAGTGATTGGTGGATTTTTTTTCTTTTTCTACTTTCTTCTCTTGTTCTAACACTTTGGATGATGTTCTCTAATTATTTTTTTATTATTATATCAAGATTCTTTCTTTGATCATAGGTTTCAGGTAGTCTGATTATTCTTATGTTTTCTCTTCTTCATTTGTTCTCCAGATTAGTTATTTTTCTTATAAGATTTTTTTAATTCTCTTCTATTTTTTCATTCTTCATATTTTGTTGTATTATTTTCTGGTCTCATAACTTCACTGGCTTCCCTTTACCAATTATAATCTTCAAGGAGTCATTTTCTTCCATAAAATTCTGGATCTCCTTTTCTAATTTATTGACTTTCTTTTCATAATCTTGTTTTTTCTTGGATTGTTCTTATTTATTTTCAAATTTTCCTCTATCTCACTCATTTGATTTTTAAAGTGTTTTTTGTTTTTTTGGTTCTTCTATTAATTCTTTTTGGGTAGGACACCATTTGATGTTACTCTTTGGGGTAGGAGAGGCTTTTTTTTTTTTGCTTCAGTACACTCCTCTGAAGATCAACCCAGGTCTTGTCTATTCCCATAGTAACTTTCTGTAATTGGGTTCTTTCTCCTTTGTCTGTTCATTTTTTTTTAATTTGTAGCAGCTTTTTTTGTAATCACAGCTCATCCCAGGGGATGGGGGATGGTGCCTCTGGCTTCAGGTCCTCCTTCAGTTCTCCCCTCTGGCCTAGAACTGAAACTAAGAACTCTGCCCTCCTGTAAGTGTCCAAAGCCAGCTGCATCCCTGCCCCACTGCTTCTGTACTCACCAGATGTGTGCTGGTTCTTTCTTGCCCAGGGCCAAGTCTTGGTAGCACAGCAGAGCCTGGTTCCTTAAATCTTCCTCCACTCAAACACCTGATTCCCCACACTGTCTAGGAGGTGAAAATTCCTATTACTGGGAACAAGACTACCTCCAATCCAGCTAGCCCCAAGGCTTGCCACTGGTTGTTTCAGTGGAACTAGCCTGCAGGTGTTTGCACTTTACAGGGACCAAACCTCAGTTCTGGGATTTTTCTTCAGATCTTCTCCAGTTGTCATAGGAGGACCACTGTTCTCTCATTTATTTTTTCTGCTCTATATTCACCCTAGGCACTATTTTATCTTGTTTGTGGGAGAAGTCTGGAGAGCTTGGAATTTTCTGATCTACTTTACCATCTTCCCAGAATCTTCTAACATTTCTAGTACTACATTGAATGATAGTGGAGATAATGAGAATCCTTGCTTCACCCATAATCTTATTAGGAAGGCTTCTAACTTATCCCCATTATGAATAATGCTTGCTAATGGTTTTAGATAGATACTGGTTATCATTTTAAGGAGTGCTCCTTTTATTCCTATACTCTGTACTGTTTTGACTAGGGATTGGTGTTGTATTTTGCAAAAAAAAAGAAAAAAGAAAAAAAGAAAAAGCTTGTTCAGCATCTTTTGGGATAATCTATGATTTCTGTTTATTTTGTTGATATGGTCAATTATGTTGATTGTTTTCCTAATATGGATCCCTCTGTGCATTCCTGCTATAAATCCCACTTGGTCACAGTGTATATAGATCTTTGGAACATATTGTTGTAATCTCCTTGCTAGTATTTTATTTAAATTTTCTGCATCAGTATTCATTAGGGAAATTAGTCTATAGTTTTCTTTGTCTCTTTTAGATCTTCATTTAGGTATCAGTACCATATTTGTGTCATAAAAGGAATTTGGTAGGACTCCTTTGCTTATTTTTCCATGTACTTTTTATGGCATTAGAATTAATTTTTTTTTAATGTTTGGTAGAATTCACTTCTGAACTTATCGGGCCCTGGGGATTTTGTTTTAGGGAGTTCATTAATAGCTTGTTCAATTTTTTTTTCTAAGATACAGTTTTTTAGATGTTCTATGTCCTCATTGGTTAATCTGGGTAATTTATTTTTGATAAATATTCATTGATTTCACTCAGATTGTTAGATTTATTGACATAGAACTGGGCAAAATATTTCCTAATGATTGTTTTAATTTCTTGTTCATTCATGGTGATTTCACCCTTTTGAATTTTGATAGTGGATATTTGGTTTTCTTCTTTCTTTTTTTTAAAATCAAATTAACCAATGGCTTATCTACCTTATTGTCCCCTTCCCCCATAAAACCAGCTACCAATTTTATTTATTAGCTCAATATTTTTCTTACTTTCCATTTTATTAATTTCACTTTTGATTTTCAGGAGTTCCAATTGGGTGCTCATTTGGGGATTTTTAATTCATTCTTTTTCTAGGTTTTTTTTGTTCTTTCCCAATTCATTGATCTGCTCTTTCTCTATTTTGTTGATGTAAGAATTTAGAGAAATAAATTTTCCCTTGAGTACTGCTTTGGCTGCATCTCATGAGTTTTTATATGTTGTCTCATTGCTTTCTTTCACTTTAATGAAATTATTAATTGTTTCTATGATTTGTGCCTTGTCCCATATATTCTTTAGAATTAGATTCTTTACTTCTTAATTAATTTTTAGCCTATTTTTCCACTGTCATTTGTTGAATATGTTTTTATTGCATTATAATCTGAAAAGTATGCATTTAATATTTCTGCCTTTCTACATTTGATTTTGAGATTTCTACTCACTAATAATGCCCAATTTTGTGTAGGTACTATGTGTGGCTGATAACAACATATTCTTTACTTTCCCATGCACTTTTCTTCAAAGGTCTGTCATTTCTAACTTTTCTAATATTATATTCACTTCTTTAACTTTATTCTTGTTTATTTTTTGGTTGGATTTATCAAGTGCTGAATGGGGATAGTTGAGGTCCCCCACTAGTATAGTTTTGCTGTCTATTTCTTCCTGTAACTCACTTAACTTCTCCCTTAAGAATCTGGATGCTATACCACTTGGTGCATATATGTTTAGTATTGATATTACTTCATTGTCTATGGTTCCTTTTAACAAAATGTAATTTCTTTCCTTGTCTCTTTTAATTAGGTCTATTTTTTACTTTTGCTTTGTCTGAGATCAGGATTGCTATTCCTGCTTTTTTGTTTTTTACTTCAGCTAAAGCATAATAGATTCTGCTCCATCCACTTTCTGTTACTCTGTGCACGTCCTTCTGCTTCAAGTGTGTTTCTTGTAAACAACATATTGTAGGATTCTGGTTTTTGATATACTCTGCTATCCACTTTTGTTTTGTAGGAGAGTTATTACCATTTGCACTCACAGTTATGATTACTAACTGTGTATTTCCTCGATCCTATTTTTCCTTCCATTTTTCTTCTCTCTTCTTTCACCGTTTCCCTCCTCAACAGTGTTTTGCTCCTGTCTACCACCTTCCTTAATCTGCTCTCCCTTCTGTCATTCCCTCCCACCTTGCTTAGGCTCTTCCCCTCCTACTTACCTTTCAGGTGATGTAGATTTCTACATTCAATTGATTATGTATATTATTCCCATTTTGAGGCAATTCTGATGAGAGTAAGTTTCAAGTGATGCCCACCACCCACCTCCCATCTTCCCCTTAACTGTAATAGGTATTTCATGTCTCTTCACATGAAATAATTTACCCTGTTTTACTCTCCCTTCCTTCCGCATGCAGTGTAATCCTCTTTCTCATGCAGTGTAATCCTCTTTCTCATGCCTTAATTAAGTTTTCATGTCATTCCCTCAAACTCACCTTATACCTATGCCCTCTGTCTATGTATAGTCCTTCTATAGCTCCACTATCAGTGGTACAGTTCTTAAAAATTACATGTAATGGGAGTAAGGGCAGAGCCAAGATGACAGAGTAAAAGCAGTGACCTGCTTGAGCTCTACCCCAAATCCCTCCAAATACCTGTAAAAAATGGCTCTAAACAAATTCAAAACAGCAGAAGCCACAAAAAGACAGAGTGAAACAAATTTCTAGCCCAAGACAACCTTGGTGGTTGATTAGAAAGGTCTATCATGCTGGGCTGGAGAGAAATGCAGTTCAGCATGGGTATGCAGGCAAAACAAGCCTCAGCAAACCTGGAGCAGGCCTCAGAGGACTGAATCATGGGCAGCTGTGGCAGTTTTCAGACTTCTCAACCCACAAATGCCAAAGAAAACTTAGAAGGTCAGTAAGAACAACTGTGACCACAGTGATGGAGAACCTCAGTCCCAGCCCCCCTCTTGGTGCAGCCCTGGGGTGATGGCTGCTTCTGAGTTTCCAGCCCACAGAGTGAGGGGGAATTGAGTAGCTGATCAAAGGGGGAATGTAAGTATTCTTTACTGGTGCTGAGGCAGGATTCTCTTGCTTTGCCTGTGCTTGGATCTGGGTCACAGTTCTGGGTGGTGGTCCTGGGGTGAGGAGGAATGCTGGCGTGATGGAGCTCATGGTGGAGCTCCTCACAGTTACAAGGCAGAAAAGAGTGCTTGTGGTCACTCATAGACCAGAACATAGGTCAGGAAAGTAGTAAACACCTCACCCTTGATCATACCATCTTGGAATAACTGAAAACTTACATATCCCTAGAAGTATCTCTGAAGACAGCTGCCCAAAACCCCTGAAGCTTGGGGCAGTACATTCTCCACCCTGGAAGCAGACCCCTACTTAAACAAAGAGTTTAATAGTCAAATAACTGGCTGGGATCATGAACACACTATGTAAAAAAGTCAGACCATAGAATCTTTCTTTGGTAACAAAGAAGATCAAAACATAAAACCAGAAGAAGACAATAAAGTCAAAACTCCTACATCCAAAGCCTCCAAGAAAAAATAAGAATTGGTCCTAGGCCATGGAAGACCTCAAAAAATAGTTTGAGAAGCAAGCAAGAGAAATAGAGGAAAAACTGGGAAGAGAACTGAGAGTGATGCAAGAAAATCATGAAAAACTAGACAACAGCTTGTTAAAGGAGGCCCAAAAAATACTGAAGAAAATAACACCTTAAAAAAATAACCTAACCCAAATGGTAAAAGAGGTCCAAAAAGTCAATGAGGAGAAGAATACCTTAAAAAGTAGAATTGGCCAAATGTAAAAGGAAGTGCAAAAGTTTATCGAAGAAAATACCTCCTTAAAAATTAGAATGGAGCAATTGGAAGCTAATGACTTCATAAGAAATCAAGACATTGTAAAACAAAACCAAAAGAATGACAAAATAGAAGACATCGTGAAATATCTCATTGGAAAAAAACATTTACCTGGAAAGTAGATCCAGGAGAGATAATTTTAATAATCAAAAAAATATCCTAGACATCATCTTTCAAGAAATTATCGAAGAAAACTGTCTTGATATTCTAGAACCAGAGGGTAAAATAGAAATTGGAAGAATCCACCAATCGCTTCCTAAAAGAGATCCCCAAAGGAAAACTCCTATGAATATTGTAGCCAAATTCCAGAGTTCTCTGGTCAAGGAGAAAATATTGCAAGCAGCCAGAAAGAAACAATTCAAGTATTGTGGAAACACAATCAGGATAACACAGGATTTAGCAGCTTCTATATTGAGGGACCACAAGGCTTAGAATATGATATTCCAGAGGTCAAAGAAGTTAGGATTACAGTCAAGAATCACCTACCCAAAAAACTGAGCATAATCCTTTAGGGGAAAAAATGGACATTCTGTGAAATAGAGGATTTTCAAGAATTCTTGATGAAAAGATCAGAGCATTAAAGAAAATTTGACTTTTAAGACTCAAGACTCAGGACAAGACTCAAGAGAAGCATGATGAGCTAAACAGGAAAGAGAAATCATAAGGGACTTATTAAGGTTGAATTGTTTACATTCCTATATAGAAAGTTATTTGTAACTCATGAGACCTTTGTCAGTATTAGGGTAGTTGGAGGGAAAAAATTATATGTTTAGATGGATTGATAAATAGAAGGCACAGGGTGAGTTGAAGATTGATGGGTAGTATGTGGAGAATAAAATTCAAGGGTGAGAAAGGATTATACTGGGAGAAGGGGAAAGGGACAGGTAGAGTGGGGTAAATTATCTCACATAAAACAAACAAGAAAAGACTTTTACAGTGGAGGGGAAGTGGGGGAAGATGAGAGAGAATGAGTCAATCTTATTCTCATCAGATTTGGCTTAAGGAGGGAATACCATACACACTCAATTGGGTATGGAAATCTGTCTTACCCTACAGGAAAACAGGGGGAAGGGGATAAGAGAGCAGAGGGATGAGAGAGGGGAGGGCAGATTGGAGGAAGGGGTAATCAGAAGCAAACACTTCTGATGAGGGACAAGGTTAAAAGGGAGAATAGAATAAATGGGGGGTGGGATAAGACGAAGGGAAATATAGTTAGTTTTCCACAGCATGACTGCTATGGAAGTGTTTTACATGACTACACAAGTATAACCTGTATCAAGTTTCTTGCCTTCTCATTGAGGGTGGGTGGGGAGGAAGGAAGGGAGAAAATTTGGAACCCAAAGTTTTAAAAACAAATGTTAAAATGTATTTTCACATGCAACTGGGAAATAAGATATACAGGCAATGGGGTATAGAAATCTATCCTGCCCTACAGGAAAATAGAAGAGGAAAGGGATGAGAGAATGTGGGGGGGGGGAAGAAAGGGCAGATTAAGGGTAAGGGTATTCAGAATGCACGCTGTCTTGGGATTGGGGGAGGGATGAGATGGTGAGAAAATTTGGAACAAAATCTTGTGGATGTGAATGTTGAAAACCAAAAATAAATAAATTAAGGGAAAAAAGCTTATGGAAGTGATTGTTGATAATCAAAATAAATTAATAAAAATAAACAAAAAAAGCAACAAAAAAACTGCATGTATCATCTTCCCATGTAGGGTTGTAAACAGTTCAGCTCTATTGAATCCCTTGTGTTTTCTTTTTTCCTTTTTATGTTTCCCTTGAGTGTTAATATTAGTAGTTCAAATATTTTGTTCAGTTCTGGTCTTCTCTTTATGAACACTTGAAATCCTTCTATTTCATTGAATGACCATTTTTTCTTCTTGAAGTATTATGCTTAGTTTTGCTGGGTAGGTGACTCTTGGTTGAAGTTCTAGCTCCTTTGCCTTCTGTAATATTATGGTGCAGCTAAATTCCATGTAATTCTGACTTTGGTTCCCTGATATCTGAATTGTTTCTTTCTAGCCAATTTCAGTATTTTTTCCCTTGACCTGATAGTTCTGAAATTCAGCTATAATGTTCCTTGGAGTTTTCATTTCAGCATCTCTTTCTGAAGGTGATTGGTGGAATCTTTCAATGTCTATTTTCCCTCTGGTTCCTGAGTATTTTGTTAGTTTTCTTTGTTAGTTTCTGGAAAGATTCTGTCCAGGTCCTCCTTTTGATTATGGCTTTCAAGTAGTCCAGTGATTCTTACATTATCTCTCCTGGACCTATTTTCCAGGTTAGTAGTTTTTCCAATGAGGTATTTTGCAGTTTCTTTTTTTTCATTCTTTTGACTTTGTTTGATTCATTATTCATGTCTCATATCATCATTAGCTTCCACTTGCTCAATTCTAATTTTAAGGAATTATTCTCCTCAGTTAGCTTTTGTACCTCCTATGTAAATGGAATGCTTCCTCTTATTAATATGACATTTATATTGGTCCTAGCACAGTAACAACTTTCTTTAGAAGAAGCATTATTTTGTTCTTTAACATTAGTGTAAAGAATAGTTTCCCAAAGAAGGCAATGGGCAAATTGTTAATGTGTCAAGGAACAGATGCCAAAGGAGTATATCATTAGATTTAGGTCATATTCTAAGGGCATTTTTGATGAGGGTTTGTGGCCTAGTGGCAGAGAATTTGATCATTTCTTATAGATCCCCCACAGTATTATTGTTTAGAAAGAGATTGTTATTCATTACAAGTAATACTCATTGATGGTTATTAATGGACAATAATATATTTCTGGACAATAATACAGTATTTGGAAAGGTGTCCTGAAACTATAATTTCCAATGGTCATAAAGGAATAAATGCTTAAAGTATGTCTACTTTTTGCACTTAAGAACATGATTTGCCATTCATAATCAGTGCATCCATCATTTCCCAAAGGATGATGTACAGTCCATTCAGGTTTATCTTTGCTTGAAATGAGATGTACTGTTTGTTGTTGATGGCTGCCATGAGTTGTTCCCTTTCATGATAAAGTGATTGTGAGTGATGGTAGCATAGAGTGTTTCTAAGTGAGCTTGTATAGTCTGCTTTATTGGATTGCTATTGATATCTATCCCTGTGACTCTAAGTTTGCATAATTTGGTCAGTGAAATTATTTGATTTGGGATATAATTAAAGTTAATTATGAGGAGTCAGGCAAGGTCAGATCAAAACAGACCAAATAACATTCTACTTGTTTCCAAATAATCATCAGTTATGCATTGATTTATACTTTAAATCTTGGGTGCTAACTTGATTATAACCACTGCTGACCACAAATGCCATGCCTAGCAGGATATTCAAACAAAAAGGCAAGTCTCTGTGGGAGTAGTCAGGAGGTAGGCCCTCCAACATTACAGGAAGGATGCTGGCCCAATAGTCTCTGGCTGAAAATATAAAGGTAGTGATATTGTGTAACCATCCCATCCAGAAATAAATATAATCAGAGAAATGTGACACAAACCATCCAGCATGTTTTAAGGAGTTGAGTCTATGGGTTGACAGGAGGCAGAAGGAAAACTGTATAATCTAGCTCCCCATAATGTCCTTTCCACAAATATCCAGAAAATGCTCCAAACTAAATTCTGATAGGGAAAACCAAGAAAAAAGTCACAATGAGTCATTTTCTAGTCCAGGCACCTTAGGGAGACAAAAGTCTTCAGACACTATGGATAGGGTCTGGTCAGGAGTGTACAGGGAGGGGCAGGTGGAACATTTCAGGTCTCAGGGACTGAAAGATTGCCAAGACTATGTATTAGGGCAGAGAAATAACCCAGGGGATACCTGAAGTAGTGCAGAATACAGGAATGGGTGCCATCTGGGAACTCTGATGCCCGCTACACAACTATGGGTCACAGATCCTAGGACTCAGCCTAGCAATGATTGTGAGCATGGTCCTAGCTATGTACTAGCAAGGAACAAATTACGGAAGCAGACTATGCCTATGTGGCTCTGATCTCAGCATAGCCTTCACTGTAGGTTGAAGCCTACAGTGAAATGACCAGTCAGGAGACACAGACCAAAGGGCAAACAGCTTTTCAGTCACTTATAGAGCCCCACAATAATCTAATAATGCCTGGGTCCAGCAGCAGTTTACTGAAACTCCAAACCAGGGATAAGCCAACAGATCCAAACCAAGCTCAGGAGCTTGCAGAGCTCAGAGCAGGAGGGAAGGGAGTAAAATTTGTTCAGATCATTGGGAGCAACAGAAGCTTAGAGGTTTTGAGTCTGACCTGTGAAAGCAGCAAAGAGATATGAGGACAAAAGCTCAGGTTGGACATCCCTCTTCCCAACCCCTTAGCAATACTCAGAGCCCAGCACTAATATAAAATAAAATACCAAGAAGTAGGCTGGAAGAATGAGCAAACAAACAAAAAAAATCTCATCAGGAGAACAATTATGGTGACAAGGAAGTCCAAGACACAAAGCCAGAAGAATGACTTGAAAACATCTGCAAGCAAAGCCTCAAAACAAAGAATGGAGCTTGGACACAATTTCAACAAGAAATCTTAGAAAAGAATAAAACAGAAGTTTTTTTTAAAGGGCTAAAATGATTTTTAATAACTAAATATGAACAGTAAATCAAAATACATGAATAGAAGTGAGAGCTAAGGGGAAAGAGATAAAAAGAGAAATAACATTTTGGGAAAAGAAGTATACAACTTTACCAAATAAAATAACTCCTTGAAAATTAGAATTGAAGACAGAGGTGTAGCCAAGATGTCAGAGTAAAGACAGCAACCCAGATGAACTCTTCCAACATTCACCTCTGAATGACTTTAAAATAATGCCTTAAATGTAATTTTGAAGCAGTAGAGCAACCAAAAAAGGTCAGGGTGAGACATTTTTCCAGCTTAAGCCAGCAGAAGAGGTCTATGACACCAGGGTGGGGCCTATCTTGAGTGTATATGGTAGTAGCACCAGTAATGGACCTTAGAGAAAGCTGTAACAGAAGCAGCAGCAGCAACTTTGGGAGCTCTCAGCCCAGGGATAGTATGCATATTGGACAATTGGTCAGAAAAGGATTATAGATGTACCCCTTGATGACAGTTGGCACAGCTGATAGTGATTGCAACTGTATTGCCCATATGCAGTTCTGGATCACAGTTCCAGGATGGAGATGAGCACTTGTGGTCAGTCATAAGGGAGCGGGGACCCTGGTTGCAGTTTCAAGGCAGAGAGGAGTGCTAGTGCTTATGATTACAGGGGCCCTTTCTGAGTAAAGACCATGACAGCAGTGACCACACCTCTCCCTGAACCACACCATCTTGGAAGCATACAAAACTTGCAGCCCTGCAGAACTAGCTATGAAAATAGCAACATGAAAAAACCAAAAGCTTGAAGAGTATCTACCCACTGCTCAGTGAGCAAGCCCAACTTTAACATAAAGTTTGAAGTCAAGAAATAGGCTGAAAAAAATGAGCAAATAACAAAAAAAGAACTTGACCATAAAAAGCTATCATGGTGTCAGGGAGGAGCAAGACACAATCTCAGAAGAAAGTAATTTGAAAACAGCTATAAGCAAAGCCTTAAATAAAATTCTATTTGGACACTAACCCAACAAGAATTTTTAGAAGAGTTAAAGAAAGAGATAAGAGTGGTAGAAGAAATATTGGGGAAATAAATAAGTATGATGAAAGAAAATTATGAAAAGAGCATCAAAAACATGGTAAAGGAAACATTAAAAAAATACTAAAGGGAAAAAAAGCACCTTAAAAACAGAATAGGACAAATGATAAGAGGGCACAAAAAGCACTAAAGAACTTCATTTTTTACTTTTTTTATTAATTTATTTTTAGTTTTCAAAAATCACTTCCACATGCTTTTGAGTTTTAGATTTTTCTCCCATTCCTTCCCCCTTCCCTTCCCAAGACAATGTGCAATATGATATAGGCTCTACATCTACATTCCTATTAAACATATTTTCACATCAGTCATGTTGTAAGGAAGAATTACAACCAATAGGAGGGACCACAAGAAAGAGGAAACAAAACAAAACAGAAAAAAAAGAGCAAATAGTATCCTGTGATGTGCATTCAAACTTCATAGTTCTTTCACTGGATATGGCTAGTGTTTTCCATCATGAGGCTTTTGGAGATGTCTTAGATCTTTGCATTGCTGAAAAGAGCTAAGTTTATCAAAGTTAGTCATTGCACAATATGGCTGTTACTTTGTACAGCTTTCTCCTGGTTCTGCTCACTTCACTCAGCATCAGTCCATACAAGTCTTTCCAGGTTTTTCTGAAGACTGTTTGCTTATCGCAATAGTATTCCATTATATTCACATGCCACAACTTGTTCAGCCATTCTCCAAATGGTGGACATCCCCTCAATTTCCAATTCTTTGCCACCACAGAAAGAGTTGCTATAAATATTTTTGTAAATGTGGGTCATTCTCCCATTTATATGATCTCTTTTGGATACAGTCCTAAAAATATTTTTGCTGTTCAAAGGTTATGCACATTTTTATAGTTCCAAATTGCTCTCCAAAGTGGTTGGATCGCTTCACAACTCCACCAACAATGCATTAGTGTTCCAATTTCCCACATCTTCTCCTACATTTATCATTTTCCTGTTTTGTCATGTTGGCCAATCTAATAGGTGTAATGTGTTGTTTCAATTTGCATTTCTCTAATCAATAGTGATTTAGAGCATTTTTTCATATGACAATAGATAGTTTTAATTTATTCATCTGAAAACTTCCTGTTCATATATTTTGAACATTTCTCACTTGGGGAATGACTTGTATTCTTATAAATTTGACTTAATTCTTTATATATTTTGGAAATGAGGCCCTTATCAGAGACACTGGTTGTAAAAATTCTTTCTCAGTTTTCTGCTTCCCTCCTAATCTTGGTTTCATTGGGTTTGTTTGTGTGAAAACTTTTCAATTTAATGTAATCAAAATTATCCATTTTATATTTTGTAATGTTTTCTATCTCCTGTTTGGTCATAAATTCTTCTTTTCTTCATAAATCTGACAGGTGAACTCTTCCTTGCTCTTACAGTTTGCTTTTAGTATCAGCTTTCATATCTAAATCATGTACCCATTTTGACTTTATTTTGGTATATGGTGTGATATTTTGATCTATGCCTAGTTTCTGCCATGCTCTTTTCCAGTTTTCCCAGCAGTTTTTGTCAAATAGTAAGTTCTTATTCCAGAAGCTGGGGTCTTGGGGTTTATCAAGTAGTTGATTACTATAGTCATTGACTACTGTGTCTTGCATACTTAACTATTCCACTGATCCACCACTCTATTTCTTAGCCAGTACCAAGCAGTTTTGATGATTGCTGCTTTATAACACAATTTAAAATCTGGAACTGCCTAGGCCACCTTCCCCTGCACTTCTTTTCATTAGTTTCCTTGATATTCTAGACATTTTGTTCTTCCAAATGAATCTTGTTATTATTTTTTTCTAGCTCTATAAAATAATTTTTGGTAGTTTGATTGGTATGGCACTGACTAAGTAAATTAGCTTACATAGAACTGTCATTATTATTATTATATTAGCTCAGTCTACCCATGAGCAACTGATGTTTTTTAAATTATTTAGATCTGACTTTACTTGTGTGAAAAGTGTTTTGTAATTGTGTTCATATAGTTCCTAGGTTTATTTCAGTACATAGACTCTTAAATATTTTATAATGTCTACATAACTTTAAATAGAATTTCTCTTTCTATCTCTTCTGTTGGGCTTTGTTGGGAATATACAGAAATGTCGATTTACGTGAGTTTGTATTATAACCTGCAACTTTGCTAAAGTTGTTTATTATCTCAAGTAGTTTTTTTACTTGTTTCTCTAGGATTCTCTAATTATATCATATCATCTACAAAGAGTAATAGCTTTGTTTCTTATTTGATTGTTCTAATGCCTTCATTTTATTTTTCATCTCTTATTATCCAGTATGATATTGAACAACAATGGTGATAATGGACATCCTAGTTTCACCCTTGATCTGACTGGAAATGCTTCTAGCTTGTCCCTGTTACATATGATGCTTGCCAAAGGTTTTAGGTAGATGCTATTTATTACTTTAACGAAGACTCCATTTATACCTATGTTCTCTAGTAATTTTAATAGGAATGGGTGTTGTATTTTGTCAAAAGCTTTTTCTGCATCTATTGAGATGATCATGTGGTTTCTGTTAGTTCTGGTGTTGATATGATCAATTATGCTGATAGTTTTCCTAATATTGAAACAGCCCTGCATTCCTGGTATAATTCCTACCTGGTCATAGTGTATTATTCTTGTGATAAGTTGCTGTAATCTATTTACTAATATTTAATTTAAAATTTTTGTATCTATATTCATTAGGGAACTCGATCTGTAATTTTCTTTCTTTGTTTTCACTCTTCCTGGTTTAGGTATCAGCAGCATATTTGTATCATAAAAAGAATGATAAGACTCTTTCTTTGCCTATTTTCCCAAACAGTCTATATAGTTTTGGAATTAATTGTACTTTAAATGTTTGATAATGTTTAAATGTTTAAATCCATCTGGCCTTGGATATTTTTTTTTTCTAGGGAGATGATGGCTTGTTCAATTTCTTTTTCTGAGATGGGGTTATTTTTTTTACTTCTTCTTCTGTTAATCTGGACAATTCATATTTTTGTAAATATTCATCCATTTCCCTAAGATTGTCAAATTTATTTGCATATAATTGGGCAAAATAATTCCTAATTCATTGATCTCTTCTTTTTCAATTGTATTCATGTAAGCATTTAGAGATATAAAAATTGCCCCAAGAACTGCTTTCACTGCATCCCATAAGGTTTGGTATGTTATCTCATTATTGTCATTCTCTTGAATGAAGTTATTGATTGTTCCTATGATTCATTGTTTGACACACTCATTCTTTAGGATTAGATTATTTAATTTCCAGTTAATCTTTAGTCTATCTTCCCATGGCCCTTTATTACATATAATGTTTATTGCATCATGATCTGAAAATGATGCATTTAATACATCTACCTTTCTGCTCTGGACTGTGACATTTTTATGCCCTACTACATGGTCAATTTTTGTGTATGTGCCATGTACTGCTGAGAAAAAAAAAAAGTGTATTCTTTTCTATCCCCATTCAGTTTTCTCCAGAGGTCTACCATATCTAACTTTTCTAAAATTCTATTCACCTTCTTAACTTCTTGGTTGTTTCTTTTGTGGTCAGATTTATCAAGTTCTGAGAGGGGGAGGTTAAAGTCCCCCACTAGCATAGTTTTGTTGTCTATTTCTTCCTGTAACTCCCTTAATTTCTCCTCTAAGAATTTGGATGCTATACACTTGGTGCATATGTGTTTAGTAATGATATTACTTCATTGTCTATGGTGCCTTTTAGCAAGATGTAGGTCCCTTCCTTATCTCTTATTTTTTTTTAAATTTATTAATTAAATTTGATTCATCAACAATCACTTCCATAAGCTTTTGATTTTTAAATTTTTCTCCCCCTCCCTCCCCTCCTAACTCCCCAAGATGACATGCAATCTGATATAGGCTATACATATACATTCCTATTAAAGATATTTTCACATTTGTCATGTTGTAAAGAAGAATTGGAACTAATAGGAGGAACCACCAGAAAGAGGAAATAAAACAAAACAGAAGGAAAAAAAAGAGCAAATAGTATGCTTCAATCTGCATTAAAACTCTGTAGTTTTCTTTGGATGTGGATAGCATTTTCCATCCTTAACTGTTTTAATAACATCCGTTTTTGCTTTTGCTTTTTCTGACATCAGGATTGCTTTCCTTGATTTTTTTTACTTCAGCTGAAGCATAATATATTCTACTCCAGCCCTAACCTTTACCCCATGTGTGTCCCCCTGTTTCAAGTGTGTTTCCTGTAAACAATATATTGTAGAATTATGGTTTTCAATCCATTCTGCTATCCACTTCCATTTTAAGGGAGAGTTCATCCCATTCACATTCACCGTTTTTCTGCCCACCTTATTTCCCCCTGTTTGTGCTTTTCTTTCTCTTTTCTCCCTTTCCCTCCTCACTAGTGGTTTGCTTTTGACCACTGCCTCTCTCAGTCCCCCTTCCCTTTTATTAGAGTCCTCCCTTTTCTTTCCCCTTACTCCTACTATTTTTCCCTCCATTCTATCACCCCTCCCTTTTCTTTCCTCTTTTCCCTTCTTCTGCCTATAGGGTAACTTAGATTTCTATATTCCCTCCTTGAGCCAAATCAGATGACAGTAAGGTCCAAACAATGCTCATCTTCCTCTCTTCTTTCCCTCTACTCTAAATGGTTTTTGTGTCTTTTCCTGTAATATAATTTACCCTTGTATGCCTCCTCCTTTCCTTTTCTCCCACTACAATACCTTCATTAGATCCTATTAATCCACTTACTTACATCCATTTAACACACTTAGATTTTTTTATCATTACATGAAAGTCAACTTATACCCACCCCCTCTGCTATGTATACCCCTTTAAAATGGTGTAATAACAACAGAGTTCTCAAGATTTACAAGTGTCATCTTCCCTTGTAGGTATGTAAACAGTTTGCTCTTACTAATAACATATGGTTGTTTTTTTCCATCTTGTTTACCTTTTTATGTCTCTCTTGAGTCTTGTATTTGAAGATCAAATTTTCTGTTGAGCTCTGGTGTTTTTATCAGGAAGGTTTGGAAGTCCCCTATTGTGTTGAATGTCCATCTCCTCCCCAAAAGATTATGGTCATTTTTGCTGAGTAATTGATCCTTGGTTGTAATCCAAGCTCCTTTGCCTTGCAGAATATCATATTTCAAGCCCTACGACATTTTAATATAGAAGCTGAAAGCTCCATGTAATCTTGACTGTGGTTCCCTGGTATTTAAATTGTTTCTTTCTGGCTGCTTGCAATATTTTCTATTTGATGTGGTAATTTTGGAATTTGGCTAATATATTTCTTAGTGTTTTGAATTTAGGATCTCTTTCAGTAGGTGATTGGTGGATTTTTTTATATGCCTGTTTTACCCTCTGGTTCTAGGACCTCAGGGCAATTTTCCTTGATGATTTCCTGAAAGATGCTGTCCAAGCTCTTTTTTTTAATCATGGTTTTCAAGTAGACCAATAATTTTTAAATAGTCTCTCCTGGATCTATTTTCCAGGTCAGTTGTTTTACTAATGAGGTATTTTACATTTTCATCTATTTTTTAATTCTTTTATTTCTATTTGACTGATTCTTGCTTTCACATACAGTCATTAGGTTCCACTTGCCCAATTCTAATTTTTAAGAAATTGCTTTCTTCTATTACATTTTGTACCACCTTTTCCATTTGGCCCATTTTTTTTAAGGAGTTCTCCTCAGTGAATTTTTGTGTCTCCTTTTCCAGTTGGCCAGTTGTATTTTTTAGGGACTTGTTTTCTTCAGTGTACTTTTTTCCATTTGGCCAATTGTATTTTTAGGGACTTCTTTTCTACAGTTAGTTTTCGTCCTTCCTTTTCCAAGCTATTGACTCTCTCTTGCATACCTCTCATTTCTTCTCCTAATTTTTCTTCTACCTCTCTTATTTGACTTTTAAAATCCTTCTTGAGCTCTTCCAAGAAGGCTTTTTGGCTTCAAACCAGTTCATATTCTGTTTTGAGGTTCCAGATATGGGTTTGTTGATAATGTTGTCCTCCTCAGAATTTCTGCCTTGATCTTCACTGTACCCACACTATGAATCTATGGTCATTGGACATTTCTTTTTGCTCATGGTATTTGCTTATTTCCTGGACTTTAAAAACATTGAGCTCTCCTACTGGGGAGCAGGGAGCACTGACCCAAGCTTCTTGTGCTGGGATCCTGGGCCATGATCACTGGCTTTGTGTGCTAGGGCCTCAGATGTTGGCAGTTGGAGAGTATAGGGTTCTGGCAGCTTACTTGGTGTTGGGCTGGAATCAGCAACACTGGCACTCTAGGAGTCGGGTTTGGGAGTCTGGCCCCTAGAAGATGCCTGCTCACCCAAGCTTTTCACTCCTTTCTTTGGCTCCTTGTAGATGGATGTTTCACTGCTTCAGAATGTTTCCCTGACTGAAGCTTTCTCTCTTGGTATTATGCTTCCCAGAGTTTTGCTGAGGCACTGGGAGACTTGGCTGCCAGAGAACACCATGACATATGGTGGTTTTTTAAGCCAGTTTCCACTGGTTCCCCTTCCTGTATCAAGGCACTCAGGGGTCCTTGTGTTTGTGCTTGAATGTTTTACCACCTGGGGTTCAAGATCTCCCTCTGGTATGTTGAGGTTGGACTTTCCACTAGCCTTCTGGACCATCTGCCATTCTGTCCTGTTCCCCTTCCCCCAGAGAAAGAAGAGTCTTTCCAATTAATCGTCCAAGCTTCCTAGGCCACAAGACTGCTGCACCCTGTTTTTCTACTGGTTTGGCTATTCAAAGGTTTTTTCTGGGGTGATATTTTCTGGGCTTTCAGAGTTTAATAAGGGAAGGTGAGAGCAACTTATTTCTTACTCTGCCATCTTGGCTCCTGGAAGCAGAACTTAATCTAAGAAAATAACTTCTCAAAAAGCAGAATTGGCCAAATGGAAAAGGACATACAAAAGTTCACTGAGGAAAATAATTCCTTAAAAATTAGAATTGGCTAACTGGAAGCTAACAACTACGTGAGAAATCAAGAAACAATAAAACAAAATCAAAAGAATAAAGACTGAAGAGAAGTACGAAAAGGTAAAGAGAAATCATAAGGGACTCAATAAAGTTAAAACATTTATATTCTTGTATGGGAAGATGATATGTATAACTGCTATGAATTTTATCATCATTTGGGCAAGTAGAAGGTGTCTACATAGAAGAGAGCATGGGTGTAAATTTATTATGTTGAAATGATCCCCCCAAAAAAGAATGAAGAGATGAGAAAGAGGGGTGTATGGAGAAGGGGAAAGGAAAAGTGTAAAGTTATCTCACATAAAGAGGTGCACAAGGAATAACTTTTATAGTAGAGAGGGAAATTAGAGGTTGATGGTAAATACATGAACCTCTCTCTCATTAGAATGGGTTCAAAGAGGGAAGAATACACACACACACACACACACACACACACACACACACACACACACAGACAAACTCAGTTGGTATAGAAAGCTATCTAACCCAAAAGGGAATCATGAAGGGTAAGGAATAAGAGAAAGGAGGTGGGATTATGAAAGAGAGGGCAGATTTAGGGAGGCAGTGGTCAGAAGCAAAACAGACTTTAGAGGAGGGACAGGATAAAAAGAGAGGGAAGGATAAAAACAAGAAAATAGGTTGGAGGAAAATGCACAGTTCAAAATCCTAACTGTGAGTGTGAATATGATGTGCTCACCCATAAAATGGAACTAGATAGCAGAATGTGTCAGAAACCAAAATTCAAGAATATGTTGTTTAGAAGACAGACACTTGAAAATGAAAGACACATGCACAGAGTTAAAATAAGGGGCTGGAACAGAATCTATTATATTTTAGCTGAAATAAAAATGTCAGAGTTAGTAATTGTGATCTCAGAAAAAGCAAAAGCAAAATCATACTTAATTAAAAGAGACAACCAGGGTAACTACATTTTACTAAAAAGTACCATAGACAATGAAATAATATCAAAATGTTTTATAGCAAGTTTTTTTTATAAAGGCTTCAGTTATCAAATAAATAGGAACCTGAATCAAATTTATCAAAATAAGAGACATTCTTGAATGGATGAATGGTCAAAGTATATAAACAGAGTTTCTAGAAGAAAAAATCAAAGTTATCTATATAGTCACATTAAAAAAATGTAATTCTGCTACTAGGTCTATACTCTAAAGAGATCAAAGAAAAAGTGAAAGAAATTAACATGTACAATAAATATTTATAAAATGTCTTGTTGGTGATAAAGAATTTGAAATTGAGGAGATGCCCATCAACTGGAGAATAGTTTAACAAGTTGTGGCACATGATTGTGATAGAGTACTATTGTACTATAAGAAATGACGAGGGATGGTATAAGAAAAACATGGGAAGACCTATATAAACTAATTCAAAGAAAAGTGAGCAGAATCAAGAGGTAATTATACACAATAACAGCAATATTGTAATGATGATCAACTGTGAAAAACTCAGCTACTCTAATAAATACAATGATCCAAGTCAGTTATAAAGAACTCATGATAAAAAATGCTCTTCACCTCCAGTGAGAGAACTGATGAAAGTCTGAGTGTAAAAGGAAGCATAATTTCTCTTTCTTGTTTTTTCTGATATGACTAATATTCCCATATTAGTCATATCAGAAAAAGCAAGAAAAATATGGAAATATGTTTTGTATTATTTCATATGTATAATTGATAATCATATTGCTTACCTTCTCAGTGGGTGGGGTAAAGACACGAAAAGGGATAATTTGGTTTTCAGAATTTTCAAAAAATAATTTTAAAGATGAAAAACATTTTTAGAAGAACACTAGAATTGAACAAATAAAAGCTAATGACTCCATAGGGCATCAAAAATATTAAAACAGTCAAAAGCCTGAAAACATAGGAGAAAATGTCAAGTATTTCATAGGAAAAACAACTTACTTAGAAAATATTAAGGAGAAATAATTTAAGAATTATTAGACTACCTGAAAGCCAAGAACAAATAACAAGCTTAGAAATCATAGTTCAAGAAATCATAAAACTGTCCAGATATCTTAGAACCAGAGGACAAAGTAGAAATGGGAAGAATCCATTGGTCACCTCCTGAAAGAAATGCCAAAAGGAAAACTCCTAGGAACATTGTAGTCAAAACCCAGATATCTCAGGTAAGGGGTGGGGGGGAGGAATCTGCAAGCAGCTAGAAAGAAAAAATTCACATACTGAGGGGCCATAGTAAGGTTCATACACAATTTAGCAACCACCAAAACAGTGGAGAAGCTTGGAGTATAATATTCCAGAAGGCAAAGGATATAGGCTCACAGCCAAGAATAAATTACCCAGGAAAACTGAATATAATCCTGCAGGGGAGAAAAATGAGCCCTTAAGGAAATGGAGGATTTCTAAGCATTTTTGATAAAAAAAAAAAAAACAACAGATCTGAGCAGAATTTTTTTTATAAAAATAGAGGTGTCAAGAGATATAGAAAAAGGTAAACATGAATAAGCAATGTTCAGGAATTAAACAAAGTTCAGCTTTTTGCATTCTTTTTTTTAATTTTTTATTTTTTCCATATGCTTTTAAGTTGAAAATTTTTCTCCCTTTTCCTCCCCCCACCCTCCCCAAGACAGCCCGCAATCTGATATAGGCTTTACATTTACATACCCATTAAACATATTTTCACATTAGTGAAGTTGTAAGTAAAAATTAAAACCAATACGAGGAACCATCGGAAAGATGAAACAAAACTCAACAGAAGGTAAAAATAAGTGATAGTGATTCGACTTCCATAGTTCTTTCTTTGGATGTGGACAGCATTTTCCATCCGAGGCCTCTGGAGATGTCTTAGATTCTCATAATGCTGAGAAGTGTTCAGTTTAACAATCTTAGTCATTGCATAACGTGGCTGTTATTGTGTACAAAGTCCTCTTGGTTCTGCTCACTTCACTCAGCATCAGACCATATAAGTCTTTCCAGGTTTTTCTGAAGTCAGCCTGTTCATCATTTCTTATAGCACAATAGTATTCCATTACATTCATATACCACAACTTGCTCAGCCATTCCCCAATTGATGGGCATCCTCTCAATTTCCAATTCTTTGCCACCAAAAAAGAGCTGCTATGAATATTTTTGTACATGTGGGTCCTTTTCCCATTTGTTTGATCTCTTTGGGATATAGCCCTAGAAGTGCTATTGCTGGATCAAAGGGTATGCACATTTTTGTAGCCCTTTGGGCATAGTTCCAAATTGTTCTCCAAAATGGTTGGATCATTTCACAACTCCACCAACAATGTATTAGTGTTCCAATTTTCCCACATCTTCTCCAACATTTATCATTTTCCTGTTTTGTCATGTTGGCCAATCTGATAGGTGTGATGTGGTACCTCAGAGTTGTTTTGATTTGCATTTCTCTAATCAATAATGATTTAGAGCATTTTTTCATATGACTATAGATGGCTTTAATTTCTTCATCTGAGAACTGTCTGTTCATATCCTTTGACCATTTATCAATTGGGGAATGGCTTGTGTTCTTATAAATTTGTCTTAATTCTCTATATATTTTAGAAATGAGGCCTTTATCAGAGAGACTGGTTGTAAAAATTCTTTCCCAATTTTCTACCTTCCTTCTAATCTTAGTTGCATTGGCTTTGTTTGTGCAAAAACTTTTCAATTTAATGTAATCAAAATTATCCATTTTGCTTTTCATAATGTTCTCTATCTCCTGTTTGGTCATGAATTCTTCTGTTCTCCATAGATCTGATAGGTAAACTATTCCTTGTTCTCCCAGTTTACTTATGGTATCAGCCTTTATATCTAAGTCATGAACCCATTTTGACTTTATTTTGGTATATGGTGTGAGATTTGGGTCTATACCTAGTTTCTGCCATATTCTTTTTCTAGTTTTCCCAGCAGTTGTTTTCAAAGACTGGGTTCTTATTCCAGAACCTGGGGACTTTGGGTTTATCAAATAATAGATTACTATAGTCATTGACTACTGTGTCTTGCATATTTAACCTATTCCACTGATCCACCTCCCTATTTCTTAGCCAGTACCAAGCAGTTTTGATGATTGCTGCTTTATAATACAATTTAAGATCTGGAATTGCTAGGCCACCTTCCCTGCATTTCTTTTCATTAGTTCCTTTGATATTCTGGACCTTTTGTTTTTCCAAATGAATCTTGTTATTATTTTTTCTAACTCTATAAAATAATTTTTGGTAGTTTGATTGGTATGGCACTGAATAAGTAAATTAGCTTAGGTAGGATTGTCATTTTTATTATATTAGCTCGGCCTACCCATAAGCAACTGATGTTTTTCCAATTATTTAGATTTGATTTTATTTGTGTGAAAAGTGTTTGTAATTGTGTTCATAGAGTTCCTGGGTTTGTAATGTCTACAGTAAGTTTAAATGGGATTTCTCTTTCTATCTCTTGCTGTTGGGCTTTGTTGGTAATATATAGAAATGCTGATGATTTATGTGGGTTTATTTTATAGCCTGCAACTTTACTAAAGTTGTTTATTATTTCAAGTAGTTTTTTACTTGATTCTCTAGGATTCTCTAAGTATATCATCATGTCATCTGCAAAGAGTGATAGCTTTGTTTCTTCTTTGCCTATTCTAATGCCTTCAATTTCTTTTTCTTCTCTTATTGCTAAAGCTAATTTCCAGTACAATATTGAATAACAGTGGTGATAATGGACATCCTTGTTTCACCCCGATCTTATTGGAAATGCTTCTAGCCTGTCCCCATTACATATAATGCTTGCTGAAGGTTTTAGATATATGCTATTTATTATTTTAAGGAAGACTCCATTTATACCTATGCTTTCTAGTGTTTTTAATAGGAATGGGTGTTGTATTTTATCAAAAGCTTTTTCTGCATCTATTGAGATGATCATGTGGTTTCTGTTGGTTTTGTTGTTGATATGCTCAATGATGCTGATAGTTTTCCTAATATTGAACCAACCCTGCATTCCTGGTATAAATCCTACCTGGTCATAGTGTATTATTCTTGTGATAAGTTGCTGTAATCTACTTGCTAATATTTTGTTTAAAATTTTTGCATCTATATTCATTAGAGAAATTGGTCTATAATTTTCTTTCTCTATTTTGACTCTTCCTGGTTTAGGTATCAACACCATATTTGTATCATAAAAAGAATTTGGTAAGACTCCTTCTTCACCTATTTTCCCAAATAGTCTATATAGTATTGGAATTAATTGTTCTTTAAATGTTTGATAGAATTCGCATGTAAATCCATCTGGCCCTGGAGATTTTTTCCTAGGGAGTTCATCAATGGCTTGTTCAATTTCTTTTTCTGAGATGGGGTTATTTAAGTATTTTACTTCCTCTTCTGTTAATCTGGGCAATTTATATTTTTGTAAATATGTATCCATTTCACTAAGATTGTCAAATTTGTTGGCATATAGTTGGGCAAAATAATTCCTAATTATTGTTTTAATTTCCTCTTCCTTGGTGGTAGCTTCTCCCTTTTCATTCTTGATACTAGTAATTTGGTTTTCTTCTTTCTTTTTTTAATTAAATTAACCAAAGGCTTATCTATTTTATTGTTTTTTCATAAAACCAGCTCTTAGTTTTATTTATTAGTTCAATAGTTTTCTTAATTTCAATTTTATTAATTTTTCCTTTGGTTTTCAATATTTCTAATTTGGTGTTTAGTTGAGGATTTTTAATTTGTTCTTTTTCTAGTTTTTTTAGTTGTATGCCCAATTCATTAATCTCCTCTTTTTCTATTTTATTTATGTAAGCATTTAGAGATATAAAACTTCCCCTAAGAACTGCTTTCACTGCATCCCAGAGGTTTTGTGTTGTCTCATTATTGTCATCTTGAATGAAATTATTGATTGTTTCTATGATTTGTTGTTTGACCCAATCATTTTTTAGGATTAGATTATTTAGTTTCCAATTATTTTTTAGTCTATCTTTCCATGGCCCTTTATTACATATAATTTTTATTGCATCATGATCTGAAAAGGATGCATTTAATATTTCTGCCTTTCTGCATTGGATTGTGAGGTTTTTATGCCCTAGTACATGGTCAATTTTTGTGTATGTGCCATGTACTGATGAGAAAAAAGTATATTCCTTTCTATCCCCATTCAGTTTTCTCCAGAGGTCTATCATACCTAACTTTTCTAATGTTCTATTCACCTCCTTAACTTCTTTCTTGTTTATTTTGTGGTTAGACTTATCTAGTGCGAGAGGGGGAGGTTCAGGTCCCCACTAGTATAGTTTTGCTGTCTATTTCTTCCTGTAACTCCCTGAACTTCTCCTGTAAGAATTTGGATGCTATACCATTTGGTGCATATATATTTAGTAATGATATTACTTCATTGTCTATGGTGCCTTTTAGCAGGATGTAGTTTCCTTCCTTATCTCTTTTGATTAGATCTATTTTTGCTTTTGCTTTGTCTGAGATCAGGATTGCTACCCCTGCTTTTTTTACTTCAGCTGATGCATAATATATTCTGCTCCAGCCTTTTACCTTTACCCTGTATGTGTCACTCTTTTTCAAATGTGTTTCCTGTAAACAACATATTGTAGGATTATGGTTTTTAATCCATTCTGCAATCCATTTCCATTTTATGGGAGAGTTCATCCCATTCACATTCACAGTTATGATTACTATCTGTGTCTTTTTCTCCATCCTTTTCCCCCCATTTATGCTTTTCTTTCTCCTTTTTCCTTTCTCCCCTTCACTAGTGTTTTGCTTTTGACCACTGCCTCCTTCAGTCCCTTCCCCTTTTATTATCCCTTTCCCTTTTCTTCCCCTTTAGTCTTACTGCTGCTTCCCTCCCTTCTTTCCCCCCCTCCCTTTTCTTTCCCCCTTCCCTTTTCTTTTCCCTTTTCCCGCCTACTGCCTATAGGGCAGCTTTTTGCATTCTTATATGGGGAAATGCTACCTATATACCATCAGAACTCATCATCAGAGGTCATACAAGGAATATAATTAGACAGAAGGTCCAGGAGTGATTCTGTTATCTTTTGGATCAAAAAAAATAGAAAGAGTAGAGAAGAGGAACATGTTGGGATGATTGAGAGGAAAGGGAGAGGAAGAATGAAGTTTATCTTACATAAAAAGGGAGCAGGATGTAAGAAGTTTAGACAAAAATAGAGTACGGTAAGAAAGAATGAGCAACATTTGAATATCATTCTAATCTGAAGTAATGATCAATGGAGGGGAAAATACATACATGAAGTTGAATATTAAAATAAATTTTACCTATCAGGAAAATAAGAGGGAAAGGGGTTAAGGAAAATAGAAGAAAATAGAAGACCAAATTAAGGGAGAGATTAGTGGGAGGAAGGAAACTCTTAAAGAGGGAGCAGAGAAAAAATAGGAAAAATATAAGAGTATAGGATAGAGGGAAATACAAAATTATCAGTCATAATTGTGAATACCAGTGTGATAAACTCACTCATAAAGAAACAAAAGAGAATAATAGACTAGACTAGAAACTATAATCTAACAATCTGGTACTTTATTAGAAACACATTGGAAACAGAAGAATATATACAGTAGTAAACTAAGGGTCTGGAACAAAATTAATTATGTTTCAGCTAAGGTAAAAAAGGCAAGAGTAACAACTCTGGTCTCAGACAAACAATGGCAAAAATGACCTAATAAGAAGAGAAAAATGGAGAAATTATATTTTGCTAAGAGTTGGAGCTATGGATCCATTTCCACCATGGAGGTGGAGAATAACCAGAGCATGGAATTTGTCATGATGGAACTGGCATAGTCTACATAATATATGAGTGACAAAGTCTTTGAAATAGCATTCCAGGGGTTAGAGGTGAGGACAAAGACAGAGTGAAGGGAATTAGATTGCATTAATTTGGTCTACCCCAAATAACAGAATTACAGGGAGAAAATGGCCCTTAGAAAAGGATTTCCTAAACTTTTTTTGTCACATGGCAATCTGGAGAAAACTATGGACCCTCTTAACAGAATAATGTTTTTTAAATGAATAAAATAAAAGACAGTATTGCAAAGAAAACTACATTGAAGTATAGTTATCTAGAGATTTTTTTAAAAAAAGTTTTGTAGATACTAGCTTAAGAACCTTTGCATTAGATGATGATATCCAGCTTAAAGTTGGACCAGACTTTCTATGGATGATTCATTGTAAGAAGAAGGATCGCTATTTAAAATAATTGAACCCCAGTGTCATTATGGGGTGAAACAACTTCTGAAGTCATAGAAGGGCTCAGAAAAATTGGCAAGTATTTAACTGCTATTAGGATTTTTCTCACTTGGGTCATCAGTGGCATTCTCAAGCTTTTCATCATATTTTCTAACGAATTCATAAAAGTTTGCTACAAGCAGGGTCAAAGAGTTCATGAGAACTTTACATATATACTAATTGAAATGTCAGCAAGTATCAGAAAGGGTCAGACAGATTATTTTCCTGAGAAAAATAAGTTCATTAATGGCATGCATGTCAGAGATTGCAGTCTTCTGAGTGCAGAAAGATTATAATAGGAAATTTTAGATGTATGCCAGAAGGGTCCATATTTTTAAGTTGTGTGGAAGGGTAGGCTCATTGCTTTCTCTGTGGGATCTTTCCAGTGCTTTAGTCGCTAAGGTATTGTATGTCAGCCAAATAAATTTTCTAGGTAGTCTGGAATCTCCATGAGCCATTAGCATGAAAGAAAGAGATTATATCATCATGAACAGCACAGCACCTGCTAAAGTTTGCTATATCTCCTATTTTTATCTTTAATATCTCTAAGTGCCTCAAAATGGAGTAATATCAAGTTTGATCCTCTTGCTAACAAATGACGACGGTCATACAACAAAAGCTTCCTTGATGATCAGGGAGCATAGGTCATTAATCTCATCTAAAATTTTCCCTTCTCAAGTGAGAGGAATGAAGGAGGGGTGAGTATAAAAGCATTGAGGTTCCAAGAGTTATCTGCTTAAAAGCTGGAAAACCTAGGGACTCCCATTGCTCAGTGCTACAAAACTGAAGCAAAGCAAGAAGTCAACAATGAATCACACTGGATCGTAGTCATGACATTAAATAATGATTTTGATATAATTTTGATATGAAATGTAAATGATTGGCCAGAGTAGAAGTGTTAATAGTCAAGAAATTTTTGCAGAAAGGTAAGCCTGCAACCTGATCCACTGGTACAGGAAGAGGCTAAATGTGGATAATGTTGGCTTAGCAGCTAGTCTTAGGAGAGAGGCAGAGGGTTCAGATATCAGATTGCTTGACCATAAGGCTTCTGTCACTATCAACAGACTTAGAATTCCATAGTACAATATATTGTAGGGGATATCAGGCTGCAATTGGGACAGTCAACTTCTCGTTTCATTATTTTCTGACTAACATCATATTTGGACATAACAAATCGGGGGGGGGTTTAATATAAAGGTAACCACATAATTCTCAAAGTTTTATTTTTCTTGCATACATACCTCAAAGCAATCTTGGATCAAAACATATTTACATACCATGATAGACATTTACTGTAAATATTGACAAGGTTAGATAGTGCTTATATTTGTAACACAAGACAGTTGTTGAAAAGAAAAGATGACTGGGAAACAAAACAAAGCCAGGCTAGAGCTCATCTACAAATACCGGGACATATGTGGCATTCATTCACTAAACTAGCAGAACCCCAAGGCTAGTGTTCCAGATTAAAAATGGTTAAACTGAAAAGATGGATGCTTAGCAAAGTGGTGAAATTATAAGAATGGAATTGTATATACTATGTAAGTGTAATGAAGACCTGGTTATATAAATGTTTATTCAGTTGAATTACTGGTCATACCACATGTGCTTCTAAGCTCACTTCTATATTTGATTACTAATAGCTAAGGGTTCTAAATTATCTGGAGTAATCAATCACCCCAAACCCTACAACACTTACTGCTTTGGCCAATTTATATCAATTTGATGTTTCTTAATTTTTATGAAGGAATCAGCAGTCTCCTCTGCTAAGCTACCTCCTAACAGTACTTCTAAAATCTAGAAATTGATATCTTTTGAAATTACAATTTTTTGATTAAAACCTTAACATAAACTTTTGGCAACATGTTATCTGGTGGGGGATAAGGGGTTATTCTAGTTGTGAATTCAAGGTCCCTGGTTTTGAATCGCAGTTTTGCTACATAATAGCAAATGATAGCAAGAAATAAAATATAGAATCAAAAGAAAAAATAGCAATAGCATTTGTTTTTTCCTCACTTAATAGTATTTTATTTTCCAATTACATGTAAAGATTATTCACAACATTCACTTTTATAAGATTTTGAGTTCCAAATTTTTCTCCCTATCTCCTCCCTCCACTCACCTCTCTTTCTCTCCCCTCCACCTTTCCCAAGACAGCAAGCAATCTGATGTAGATTATAAATGTACAATCATATTAAACATATTTCCATATTAGACATACTCTGAAAGAAGAATCAGAACAAAAGGGGAAAACCAAAAGAAAGGGAAAAAAAGTGAAAATAGTAAGCTTCAGTTTACATTCACACTCAATAGTTCTTTCTCTGGATGTGCATAGCATTTTCCATCTTGAATCTTTTGGAATTGTCTTAGATCATTGTATTATTGAGAAGAGCTAACAGTTCATGTAAGTTTTTCCAGGTTTTTCTGAAATCTGCCCATTCATCATTTTTTATATAACAATAATATTCCATTACATTTATATACCATAACTTGTTTAGCCATTTCCCAATTTATTCCCCTCAATTTCCAATTCTTTGCCATGATAAAAAGAGCTGCTATGAATATTTTTGTACATGTGGGTCCTTTTCCCTTCTTTATGATCTCTTTGGGATAGTAGTGGTATTACTAGATCAAAGGGTATGCACAGTTTCATAGCCCTTTGGGCATAGTTCCAAATTGCTCTTCAGAATGGTTGGATGAGTTCACAACTCCACCAACAATGCATTAGTGTTCCAATTTTCCCATATCTCCAATATTTAGCATTTTCCTTTTATGTTATATTAGCCAATCTTATAAGTGTGAGATGGTACCTCAGAGTTGTTTTAATTTAGCAATAGCATTTGTGATCTTGGGAACAATTACAGATTGTGGGTGGAGTGAAGATGGCAGAATGAAGAAGCAGCATTTTAACCTTAGTTTCTCCACAATCTCCTCCACAACAAAGAAACCATTTCAGACTAAATTGTGATTGAAAAAGTCAAGAAAAAGTCATAGTATTCCAGTGCTAATATGGGAAAGAGGAATGAACTATTTGAAGCACTCCCAAATTCCCCTTCAAACTACTAGAAAACCATCACAGAATTGATCTAGGAGCAAGGAAGCAGCTTACCAGCTCAGCAGATGTATCTCACTGAAGTGGGAGGGGAACAAAGTCCAAGAGTAGCAGCAACAGCCAGCCAGCTTCATAGAAGGGAGCTTTCAGCAAATCTCCAAGTCTGGGGCAATTCACCAGTGAGGCCCTGCCTTCCTGAAAATCAGCAGCCCACTAGGCAAGTGAGCACTGTGTGCAGCACAGGAAGGCCCTACCCCAATGATCCCACCCAGCGCAGGGCCACTAGCAAGGCCTTAACCCCATTACTGAACAGTAGTGAAGCCCCAGAATGGGTCAACTGTGGGAACACGCCCCAGGGGCTTACTGGCAGAGAGACTCTGTTTCCTTAGCAATACAGCAGCAGGACTCGACCCCTGGAACAGACCAGCAACAAGATCCTTCATCTAGGACCAATAATCAGAAAGATTGTCGCCATAGCAACCCAATAGCAAGGCCCCACCCCTGGAGCAGGCCAGCAGCTAAACCCTATACCCAGAGGAGGCCAACAGGGAGGCCCCAACCCTAGTACAAGCTGGAAAGGTAGCTTACCCTCCAGAGAAAGTAAGCAGCTAAGCTCTGAAGCCCAGTGAAAGCCAGCAGTAAGATCCTGAGCTTTAGCATAAAAAGCTCGGCACAGTGCAAGCATGAGCCCAACTCTCACAGAAACATACCAAGTCACCAAAAAAGCAGAAAGATGAGCAGCAAAAAAAAAAAGAGCTTGATCGGGGTGGAGAATCTGCCCTTAAGGCCACAGTTCCCCACCCCTGAGCTTGACTACGGAAAATTACTATGGTAAGAGGGAGGATCAAGGTAAAAATTTAGAAGACAATAGTGTCAAAATGGCTATATGTGAAGTCTCACATTTAGTCTCAGGCCCAAAAATAATTCTTGGAAGAGCTTAAAAAGAATTTTTAAAAAGCAAATTAGAGAAGTAGAAGGAAAAATTGGGAAAAGAAATGAGAGTAATGCAAGAGAATCATGAAAAAAGAGTCAATGGCATGGGAAAAGACATATAAAATTTTACCAAGGAACTTTTTAAAAAGTAGAATTGTCCAAATGAAAAAGAAAGTACAAAAGCTCACTGAAGAAAATCATTACTTAAAAATTAGAATTGAACAAATGTAAACTAATGATTCTATGAAGCATCAAGATATTATAAGACTAAATCAAAAAAGCAAAACAAGTAAAAAGAAATCTGAAATTTCTCATTGAAAAACAATTGACATAGCAAATAGATCCAGGAGAGCTAATATAAAAATTATTAGGCTACCTGAAAGCCATGATAAAAAAAAAAACCTGGATATTTTTCAAGAAATTATCGAAGAAAACTGTACTGATATATTAGAACCAGAGGACAAAAAAGAAATTGAAAGAACCCACTGATCACTGACTGAAAGAGATCCCAAAATGAAAACTCCCAGGAACATTATAGACAAATTCCAATTTCCAAAGAAAGTAATTCAAGCTGCCAAAAAAGAAACAATTCAAATATCATAAAGCTACAGTCAGTATTACACAGGATTTGGCATCTTCCACATTAAAGAATGGAGGGCTTGGACTATGATACACAGAAGGCGAAGGAGTTAGGATTACAACTAAGAATCACCTACCTAGCAAAATGAAATATAATATTTTAGAGAAAAATATGTTTAATGAAGTAGAGGACTTTCTAACATTTCTAATTAAAAGACTGAGCTCAATTAAAAAGCTGACCTCCAAATACAAGACTCAAAGGAAAAATAAAAAGGTGAAAAAGAAGCAAGAAAGAGAAAACATAAGAAATTCAATAAAGTTAAACTTCATATTTCTACATGGTAAGATGATATTTATAACTCTAAAAGCTTTTTTACTATGAGACCAATGAGAAGTATATGTAGACAGAAGATGTTAATATAAATTGACTTTGATGGGATGATACTTCCCCAAAATAAAGGGGTAAGAAAGAAGTATGTATTGGAAGAAGAACGAGGGGGAGATTGAATCATTCCACATAAAAGAGGCATGAAAGAGCTATTATAAAGAAAGGGAATATGGGAGAAGTGGGCAAAACTTAAAGCTTGCTCTTATCAAAATTGGCTTAAAGAGGGAATGACAAACACATTCAGTTGGATATAGAAATATGTCTTATTCTATAAGGAAGTAAAAAGGGATAGGGATATAGAAAGTGGAGGAGGGACTGACAAAAGGGAGGACAGACTGGGGAAGGCAGTGATCAGAAGTAGAATATGTGTTAGGAGTGAAAGGGTTGGGGGAGATAAAAGAGGATGTAATAAACAAGGGAAAAATAGTATGGAGGGGAATACAAAGTTAGTTATGAACTATAAATGTAAATGGGATGAACTCATGCATTAAACAAAATCAGAGCACAAAAAGGGTTAAAAACTAGAATCCTACAATATGTTGTTTCCAAGAAACATGTTTAAGGCAGAAAGATACACACAGGGTAAAGGTAAGGTGCTGGAATGAAATCTGTTATGTTTCAGCTAGAGCAAAGAAAGCAGGGGTAGCAATCATGATCTCAGACAAAGCAAAAGCAAAAATAGATCCAATTAAAAGAGATAAAGAAGGAAAGAATATCTTGCTGAAAGTTACCATACACAATGAAGTCATATCAATACTGAACATACATGCACCATATGTTACAGCATCTAGTTTTTTGAAGGAGAAGTTGAATGAGTTACAGGAGGGAAAAGATAATAAAACTTTTCTAGTGGGTGACCTCTACTTTCCCCAAGATAAATAAGTAAATAGATTAATCTAACCAAAAAATAAGCAAGAAAGAAGTTAAGGAGGTGAATAAAGTTCTAGAAAAGTTAGATATGGTAGATCTCTGGAGAAAACTGAATGGGAATTGAAAGGAATATACTTTTTCTCAGCAGTACATTGTACCTATACAATAACTGGTCATATATTAGGACAGAAAAACCTTACAATCAGATTCAGAAAAACAGAAATAGTAAATGCATTTTCAGAGCCTAAAGCAACAAAATTTGCATTCTATAATGGACAATAGAAAGATAAACTAAAAATTGATTAGTAATTAAATAATCCTTTAAAAAGTGGGTCAAAGAAAAATTACAGAAACAATAATTTCATTTACAAAAATGAGACAACATGCCAAAATTTATGGGAGACAGCATAGGGGAAAACATATTTCTGTAAAATAGAGAAAAACAGAGAAAAAATAGAGAAAAAGCAGATCAATGAATTGGGCATGTAACTTTAAAAAAAAACTAGAAAAAGTATAAATAAAAATCCTCAATTTAACACCAAATTGGAAATTGTGAAAATCAAAGGAGAGATTAATAAAATTGAAAGTAAGAAAACCACTGAAATAAAAAATGAAACTAGGAGATGGTTTCATGAAAAAAAAAACCAAGAAAATAAACAAGTGGTTAATTTGATTTTTTTTTCGTGAGGCAATTGGGGTCAAGTGACTTGCCCACAGTCACATAGCTAAGTGTTATCTGTCTGAGGCCAGATTTGAACTCAGGTCCTTCTGATTCCAAGGCCAGTGCTCTCTCCAATGTACCACCTAGCTGCCCCAGTTAATTTGATTTTTAAAAAGAAAGAAAAAAAATGAAAGTACAAGTATCAAAAATGAAAGGGGTGAATTCACCAACAATGAAGAGGAAATTAAAACAATTGTTACGAGCTATTTTGCCCAATTGTATGCCAAAAAATTGATAATCCAAATGAAATGGATGAATAGCTACAAAAATGTAAATTACCCAGATTAACAGAAGAAAAAAATACTTAAATAACTCAAGCTTAGAAAAAAATTGAATAAGCTATCAATGAAAATTCCTAAAGAAAAATCCCTAGCACCAGATGGATTCACAAGTGAATTCTACCAAACATTTAAAGAACAATTAATCCCATTACTATATAAACTATTTGGAAAATAGGCAAAGAAGGAGGCCTACCAAATTCCTTTTATGACACCCAAACTAGGAAGAGCCAAAACAGAGAAAGGAAATTATAGACCACTGTCCTTAATAAATATAAATGCAAAAATTTTGAATAAAATACTAGCAAAAAGATCATAGTCTATATCACTCTGACCAGGTGGGATTTATACCAGGAATGCAGGGCTGACTCAATATTAGGAAAAAGTTATCATAATTGATGATGTCAATAACAAAACTAACAGAAATCATATGATTATATCAATAGTGCAGAAAAAGCCTTTGACAAAATACAGCAGCCATTCCTATTAAAAACACCAGAGAGCTAAGGAATAAATGGAGTTTACCTTAAAATGATAAGGAATATTTGTCTAAAGCCACCAGCAAGCATAATCTGTAATGAAGATAAGCTAGAAGCCTTCCTAGTACTGTCAGGAGTGAAGTAAGGATGCCAATGATCACTTCTATTATTTAATATAATACTGGAAATGTTAGCTATAACAATGAGATGAAAAAGAAATTAAAGGAATTATAATGCAAAATGAAGAAACCAAACTACCACTCTTTTCTGATGATAGGATGTTGTACTTAAAGAATCCTAGGGAATCAACAAATATAAATAACTTGAAGTTATCAACAACTGTAGCAAAATTGCAGGATATAAAATAAAACCACACAAATCATCAGCATTTTTTAAAAATTAATTTATTTTAGTTTTCAACATTCACTTCCACAAGATCTTGAGTTCCAAATTTTCTCCCCATCTCTCCCCTCCCCCACCCCAAGATGGCTTGCATTCTGAATATCCCTTCTTCTGATCTACCCTCCCTTCTATTTCCCTGCCCCCTTATCCCCTACCCTTTCTATTTTCCTGTAGGGGAGGGTAGAGTTTTATGCCCCATTGGCTGTATATCTTATTTCCCAGTTGCATATAAAAACAATTTTTAACATTTGTTTTTAAAACTTTGGGTTCCAAATTCTCTCCCTTCCTCCTTCCCCACCAACCCTCATTGAGAAGGCAAGCAACTTGATACAGGTTATCCATGTGTAGTCATTGAAAATACTTCCATAACAGCCATGTTGTGAAAAACTAACTATATTTTCCTTCATCCTATTCCCCCTCCATTTATTCTATTCTCTCCTTTGACCCTGTCCCTCCTCAAATTACCCCTTCCCCCAATCTTTCCTCCCTTCTATTATCTCTCCCTCTCTTATCCTCTTCCCCCTATTTTCCTGTAGGGGAAGATAGATTTCCATACCTAATTGAGTGTGTATGTTATTCCCTCTTTAAGCCAAATCCAATGAGAGTAAGATTTATTCATTCCCTCTCACCTTCCCACTCTCCCCTCCATGGTAAATGCTTTTTCTTCCCTCTTTTAAGTGAGACAATTTACTCCATTTTACCTCTCCCCTTCTCCTTTTCCCTGCACAATCCTCTCTCACTCCTTAATTTTATTTTTTAGATATCAATCATCACTTCATATTCAACTCACCCTGTGCCCTCTGTTTATACACACACACACACACACACACACACACACACACACACATACATACATGTGTGTGTGTGTGTGTGTGTGTGTGTGTGTGTGTATATCTAGCCTCCTACCACCCCAATACTGAGAAAGGTCTCATGAATTTCAAATATCATCTTTCAATGCAGAAATATAAACAGTTCAACTTCAATAAATTTCTTATGATTTCTCTTTCTTATTTACCTTTTCATGCTTTTCTTGAGTCTTGCATTTGAAAGCCAACTTTTCTATTCAGCCCTGGTCTTTTCATCAAGAATGCTTGAAAGTCCTGTATTTCACTGAATGCATATTTTTTCCCTGAAGGATTATATTCAGTTTTGCTGGGTAGGTGATACTTGGTTTTAATCCTATCTCCTTTGAACTCCAGGACATCATATTCCAAGCCTTCCGGTTCCTTGCAAAAGCTGTTAAATCCTGTGTTATCCTGATTGTTTTTCCACAATACTTGAGTTATTTCATTACGGCAGTTTGCAATGTTTTCTCTTTGATCTGGGGGCTCTGGAATTTGGCTACAATACTCCTAGGACTTTTCCTTTGGGGATCTCTTTTAGGAGGTGATCAGTGGATTCTTTCAATTTCTATTTTACCCTCTGGTTCTAGAATATCAGGACAGTTTTTCTTGATAATTTCTTGAAAGATGGTGTCTAGGCTCTTTTTTTGATCATGGCTTTCAGGTAGTCCAATAATTTTTAAGTTATCTCTCCTGATCTATTTTCCAGGTCAGTTGTTTTTCCAATGAGGTACTTCACATGTCTTGTATTTTTTCATTCTTTTGGTTTTGTTTTATAATGTCTTGATTTCTCAAATTCATTAGCTTCCATTTACTCCATTCTAATTTTTAAGGAAGTATTTTCTTCAGTGGGCTTTTGAACTTCTTCTTCCATTTGGCCAATTCTGTTTTTTAAGGCATTCTTCTGCTCATTGGATTTTCAGACTTCTTTTGCCATTTGGGTTAGGCTATTTTTTAAGGTATTATTTTCTTCAGTGTTTTTTGAGTCTCCTTTAGCAAGCTGTTGACTTGTTTTTCATTATTTTCTTGTATCACTCTCATTTCTCTTCCCAGTTCTTCCTCTACTTCTCTTACTTTCTTCTCAAAATCCTTTTTAAGCTCTTCCATGGCCTGGGACTAATTCATATTTTCCTTGGAGGTTTTGGATGTGGGAGCTTTGACTCTGTTGTCTTCTTCTGGTTGTATCTTTAGATCTTCTTTGTCACCAAATTAAGATTCTATGGTCTGACTTTTTTGTGCTGTTTGCTCATATTCCCAGCAAATTCTTTTAAACTCTTTGTTAAGATAGGGGTCTGTTTACAGTGTGGAGAATGTATTGTCCCAAGCTTCAGGGGTTTTGTGCAGCTTTTTCCAGAAATTCTTCTAGGGACCTATACATTTTCTTCCAAGGTTCTTCCAAGGTGGTATGATCAAATGTGAGGTGTTTACTCTTTTCCTGACCTGCGCTCTAGTCTCTGAGTGACCACAAGCACTCTTTTCTGCCTTGGAGCTGTGAAGAGGATTCTCTCTCCACTGCTGCCACAAGTTGTACCATGCCAGTGCTCCTCCTCACTCCAGGACCACCACCCAGAATTGTAAATGAGATCCAAACAAAAGCCAAGCAAGAAAATCCTTCCTCAGCACCAGCAAAGAGATCTCTGCAATCCCTCTCTGATCAGCCACTTGATTCCCACCCTCTGTCAGTTGGCTGGGAGTTCTGGAAGCAGCTGTGCCCCCGGGGCTGCACAGAGACTAGGGCTGGGACCAACTCCTCTCTCACCAAAGTCTGACAGACTTTTCCTACTGACCTGAGGGCAGCTCCAAGTTTGCTGAGGCCTGGTCTTTACCTGAGTGGCCAACGCTAAACTGTGTTCCTCTCCCAGCCTGGCTTGATAGACCTTTCCAATCAAACATCCAGGTTGTCTTGGGCTGGAAATTTGTTTCACTCCATCTTTTTGTGGATTCTGCTGCTTTAGAATTTGTTCAAAACCATTTTTTATAGGTATTTGGAGGGGTTTGGGGGAGAACTCAAGCAAGTCATTGCTTTCATTCTGCCATCTTGGCTCTGTACCTCAAAGTTGGTTTTCTTTATAACATCATAGTATTGTATACATTTTTCTATTAGTTTTGGTCAATTTATTTGGCAACAATTCATAGGGGTCTTGCAAATTTCTGCTAAAATTCTCTATTTCATATTTTCTTGTGGGACATTACTTTTCCTTTATGTTCCTATACCATAATTTGATTAACCATTCTCCAGTTTAGAAAACCCTTTCCAATTTTTGGCCATCATGAAAAGTAGTGATATAGCTAGAACAAAGGGTAAACATAATTTCATAACTTCATGGTCGTAGTCCAAATTACTTTCTATAATGGCTGATCTAATTCACAGATACAAGAACAGTAAACTAGTTTTCCCACAACTAATTTGGCATTTTCCTTTTCTTATCTCTGTCATTCTGATAGATCTGAGGAAAAACCTCAAAGTTGCTTTAATTTGTATTTTTCTTTTCACTAATGATTTAGAGGATTTATTCTTATGATTATTGATAGCTTCTATTTCTTCCCATGAAATCTACAGTAATTTAATTTTGAAAGTTTTGGCATTTGTATTTGTATCAACTTGAGCTACTCATGAGAAATTAATTTTTTCCAATTATTTTATTCTCTATATATTTCTTCAAAGAATATTTCATAGTTAGATTATCCATAGGTGAATCTTGGTATATATACTCCCAAATATTTTTTACATTCTTTTGATGTTTTCAATGTAATTTCTCTTTCTAGACCTCACTTCTCAGTTTTATTTTTATAATACAAGAATACTGATAATTTATGTGATTTTATCTTGTTTTATAAATTTGTTGATTTATTTCAATTAATTTTTTCAGTTGATTATCTAGTGTACTGTAAGTATACTATCATATGATTTGCCAAAAAACCCAATGTTTTTGGTTCTTCTTTTCTTATTCTCAATTCTTCAATTTCTTTTCTTCTCTTATTGCTGCATCCAGCATTTCTAATGCTCTTATGATGCATTTGCTTTCTTTACCTTTGAACTTATTGGGAAGACCTCTATTACTCTTGGATTTAACCTATATATGAAGCAAGAACTATCAGAAAAGCAGGCTAGTTTTTAAAGAAGCAGAGGAGCTCAAGAACAAATTACTGTTGGATTATGGAGAAAGCAAGAGGGTTCCAGAAAAGCATCTATTTCTGCTCCATTGACTACACTAAAGCCTGTGCGGATCACAACAAAAGGTAACAAGTCCTCAAAGACATGGGAGTACCAGATCATCTTATTTGTCTCCTGAGGAGCCTGTATGAGGACCAAGAAGGAACACTTAGAACTGAATAGGGAACAAGTGATTGGTTTAAGATTGGAAAAGGAGTAAGACTAGGCTGTATATTGTCACTTTACTTATCTAACTTATATGCAGAGTATATCAAGTTGCCAGAAAAAATATCAACAGTCTTAGATATGTACATGATACCACTCTAGTGGTGGAAAGTGAAGAGGAATTAAGAAGACTCTCAGGGTGAAAGAAGAGAATATTAAAGCTGGCTTTAAGAATTTTTTTAAGTGAATAAGCATTTTAAAAAGTGAAGATCTTGGCAACTGGTCCCATGACTTCCTGGTAAATAGAAGGAAAAGAAATGGAACCAGGGTCAGATTTATTATTCTTCGGCTGCTGACAGTGACTGTAGCCATGAAATTAGAAGATGCTTGCTCCTTGGAAGGAAAGCTATGGCAAATCTGAACAACGTGCTAAAAAGCAGAGACATTACCTTGTGAACAAAGGCCCATATATTCAAAGCTATAATTTTTTCAGTAGCAATGTTTGGATGTGAGTTAGACTATAAGGAAAGCTAATTGCTATAGAATAGACACTTTCAAATTGTGGTGCTGGAGAAGGTATTTGAGAGTCCTTGGATATCAAAGGGATCAAATCAGTCAATACTTAAATTAATTAATACTTTATGATCATTAAATGATATGTTTAGAAGTGGTATTTTTCTGGGGCAGCTAGGTGGCACAGTGGATAGAGTACCTGCCCTGAATTCAGGAGTACCTGAGTTCAAATCTTGCCTCAGACACATAACATTCACTAGCTGTGTGACTCTGGGCAAGTCACAACCCCAAGTGCCTCACTTCAAAAAAAAAGGTTGTGCTTTTCTACATGTTTTGATGAGGGCTCTATGCCTCAATATAGTCAGTTCTCATAAGAGTGGAATATATAGCTGAGAGGCATGCAAATTCCCTTTTATTCCCATTCAATAATTATGAATGATCTATCACCTTTAATTTTTCTAAAGTTTCCTTCAGATACATTACTTTAGTCTTATTTATCTTTTGGTTAAGTTTGCCTAGATCTCAAAGGGATATGTTAAGATACCATATTATTATACTTTTATTATCTACTTCTCCCTCCAATTTGCTTAATTTTTAAAAAAGCATTTAGATGTGATATCATTAGATGAATGCACATATGTATAATACATAAAATGCATACATATATGTGATATTGATATTAATTCACCATATAAATTCCTTTAGACATTACATAATTTCCTTAATTATCTTTTTATTTTCTCTACATTTACTGTAGCCTTATCTGAAATCATGATGATTTTACCCTTGCTTTTATTAGTTGAATAAACATAATGCATTTTAATTTTCCAGTATTCTAAGGATGTGCCTCAGAATATCCTGGCTTTTATGAAATTGCCTCTTTATTATGTCCTATTCCTCACTCTTATCTTAAGTTTTAAAATATTTATTGTTTCCTATTGTACTTTCAGTGAAAAATTGGAAGTTAAAAATGACCATTCAAATTATGAAAACAGAATCTTTCTAGGAGCAAATTTAACTGTCTCCTCAGAAGATGTTTAATAGCAGGCAAATTTTAAAAGAAACTCAAGTTCCTCTGAAAACAGCTTAAAGGAATTATGTTTAAATTTTAAGTGAATGAAAAAAATGAATTTTGTAAGAATAAAGTAAGACTGATTGAATTAAATGTACCTGAAGAATATACCACTCTTAGAAATCAACAGGGGAATAGATACATGTTTTGCTCCATCCTCCTGCATTTTTAAACACTTTTGAAGAGTAATAAAGAGAATACTCTCCACTTTAGTTTTGTGCTTACATTCAAATATCAGTTCAAATGACAACACTCCATATTAGGAATGTGATAGAAATGACATACATTTTATTTTTTGTTATCTCTTTCCATTATTCTGTACATTAAAAGAATTAATTAATACATTAAACTATGCAAAATATAGTGATAGAAAAAATGAACTGCATAGCTTTGCATATATAATATGTACTAGTACTATAATATTTAGTATGTGATAACATCTAAAAATGGCAAAAGATTAATTTTTGGTTGACATTTTGGGAACAAACAAAAATGTCTAGATAATATAGCATCAGAAAACTTATGAGCTGTTGTAGACATGGCTTTAAATCCAGCAGATTTTTTTTAGTTCAGATTCAATATTTAGACAAAATGAGGCACTCTGGAGAAACTGAATATTTAATAAAGGAGGAGGTTTACTTTTTCCCTAACACAGCAAGAGTATACAACAAAGATACAGCAGCACTTGCTTCTCTGAATGCAGCCACTCTTGTCTCTGTCTGTAAATGTGTCCGGTCACTCACTCATTAGGGTATGGTGACTCATGTGGTCTCTGGCACTCACTGAGACTAAAAGACCTGGAGTCTGCATGGCTTGGGCTCTTGACTTGGCCCTAGGCCATGAAGCTACTTGAGAGAAGATGAAGCAAAGTGAAGGGAAAGAACTTTTACCAGAGTAGCCACTAAGGAAGCTGGGGCCAAAGGAAGATGTCTGGGAGTTGTGTGTGGGGAGAAAGCTTTGTTGAGTAAGAGGAGCTTCATCAGATAACTGCTAACCTGCCACATGAGCTAATACATTATTTAATTTTTTGTCATTTTTTACTGTTAAAAGGAATGAGCTAAGTGGAATAGTTCTCCAAAGAATGATTTGCTTAAAAGTTCAATTTATTGTGTTATTTAAAAGTTGTCCAAAAAAGTCTTTGTATGCAACTCTATTTTTTTTGAAAACCTTGTGAAAGAGATAACTTTTATTTTTTAAATAAATTATTTTGTCATACTTGTTCTCCATGTATAGAAGTTATAAAGTTGCTTTGGTTATAGCATCATATCTTTAAACTATGAGTCTTAGTAACATGAATATCAAGACCATAAAACATTATATTTATCCAAGTAAATTTTAACCTTGTTAGTGGTCTAAATCAATATGAGACAAGAACCCCTTTTACATATTTTAATATTCGTAACATAGTCACGGATTTAATCCTTCATATTGAATTAAAGAAAATTTTCACTGAATCTCATGAATATATAGTGACACCTTTCTTGCATCATGGTCATTTCCCAAAATGGCAAAAATATAACTTCTGAAGGGAAAAGTCACTTAAACTTGTTGATGCTAAATTTGTTTATACATGTAATAGGGGTAATAATTCTTGTCCTACCCATTTTGCAGAGTTGTAGGCATCTAAAGTGATAGTAGAACAGGCACATAAGATTTTTAGAATAAGGAACCTTTGATTTCATGACACTTCTATTTTAAAAGTGAAGAAATTCACCCTCAAAGAGGTTAGGCAGATTGCTCAAAGTCATACATGGAGTAAGTCAGGATCTGAACCTGCAACTTTTCATTCCAAATACACTGTTTTGGTTTGTTTACAACTCTCTTTTGTGTATGGTTAAGTGTTCAAAGCACTACAGAGATGTTAGTTGTTCCTATAAAAATGTAAATTACTTTTCCTCCTATTATTTCATCATTCCAACAGTCACCCAGGTACTGAAAAAGGAAGAAAGAGAGCCTCAGGTATTTGAGATAGTCTTTCAGTTTATTTTGAAGTGGTAAAGAACATTCCCTTGTTCTTGTAACACAAGAATAAATGCATATAATTGGTGTAGGTTTCATTGCTTTTGTGATCTTAATTTTTTTCCATTGTATTTGAAAATACAATAATTTTTCTTCCAATGTACTTCTGCAATCTAGCAGATGGGGGAATTGAGCTGTTACAATAAAAATGCCCCACAATTCAGGGTTTGGATTCCAAGGACCTACATTCAAATCCTAGTCCTGCTACTTACTACCTGTGAAACAAAGCACTTGGATAAACTACTTAACCTATCTGAGTCTCAGTTTCTGCATATGAAATATGAGGTGATTAGACTAGATTATCTCTAAAGTACCGTTCTACCTCTAAATACTAGGATTCTATGATCCATATTAATTTGGCCACAGAAACTTTGGGGCTTGAAATATATTGATGCAACTCAATTATTTTGCTCTGGTGGAAATGTAGAAACTAAGAAAACAATTTCTGTGACAATTTATGAAGTTTATGTTTCTATTTTGCATATTACTTCCTTTGAATTTCTCATTTAGGGGCCTTGAATAATTAAAATGGCTGAATGAATTATTCATTCAGTTTCTTCATTTATTGAAGTTATCACTTACAGTGTTCAAAATGGGTACTCAGAGAAGTATAAAATGTTGAATCTAACTCTGTACTACCTTTCCTCAAAGGGAATATTTTTGTTTAAATGGTTGTTTGGTTTTAAATTCACTAATTATTTTTTCTGTACTTTAGGATCTAGATTTTTCATCACATCCACGGGAGCCTTGTATATTAAAGATGTACAGAATGAAGATGGATTATATAACTACCGATGTATTACACGGCACAGATACACTGGAGAAACACGACAGAGCAACAGTGCTAGACTTTTTGTATCAGGTATAAGAAATACGCATAATCAAATCTGTAGCTGTTATTTTTTGTGCTTTTCTATTTATTGGTATGAGTCAGCTATTACTAATAATAATGTATCAATGCTGTAATACTTTAATGCTCAGAGTAGAAGATTTAGTTATTTTTATTTACTACAGTAAGGTGATGGTTAGGGGAAAAAAAGAAAAAAAAACCTGGGTTCTAAGAATTAGTCAGATCTTAGTTTTCAAAACTGATTCATTAATAAACAAGCATTATTTTGTTTTTACCATGTACCTAGAACTGTTATATTAATCATATATTAGATGTTACAGAGACAAAAGAAGTTTAAGATAATAATCCTTGTCTACAAGTAGTGTTCAATCTAGATGGAAAGACAAGTTATACGAATATGAAATATTTTTTAAATGGTATAGCCAAGTTATGTGTTAGACAATGAGAAGATAAATCTCATGGCTATATTACAGGGACAAGAGCAAAAGAAGTTAGAGAAGTCCCAACATTTAGCCCAGTGGCTAGCACACAATAGGTACATAAAATGATTCATGACTTAATTTGAGAAGATGGAAGCACATAATGTCTGAGCTTGAAGGTAACTTAGAACTCAACTAGCTTAAATTCTTCACATTACAGAAAAGCAACAAGTCTAGAAAGATAAAGTTACCTGTCTAGAGCCATAATCAGTATATACAGGTGATTTCTGGTGATATTCACTCCAGTCACACCAAGAGGGGGCCCTTCTCCTTGCTAACATTCACCTTAAAAGTGTCCCCTTCTATCTTTTCTAGAAGATTATTCTCATGGTCATCATCAGCCTCTTTCTTATTTCCAGTCTTTATATACTGGGTCTATTCCTGCTACCTACAAACATGTTCATGTCTCTCCCATTCTTAACGGGGGGAAAAAAAGAAACTTACTTGATCCTACCATCTCCCTGGATATTGCCCCATATCTCTTTTCACTTTCAGGGAATAATCAATGATTTTACTTCCTCTCCTCCTTGATTTTAAACCTTCTGCAATCTGGTTTCCACCCTATGTTCAACTGAAATGATCATCTTCAAAGGTTCTAAATCTAATAACCTTTTGGTAGTTTTCATCCTTCTTTACCTCTGAAGCACTTGAGGTCATTTGATATCTCTATTCTGGCTCCCACAACTCTTGGTAATGTCAGAAATTCCTTCCTTCAATCTAAGAACTTCTTGCTATTAATTGCTGCTAGATCCAACTTCTATTATCTACTTTTACTTTCTCAGGAAAATATTACAATTCTTAAAAAGAGATAACTAGGAATTAACATATTTATAGACTGGTTAACAGCTCTTCTGCTCTTTTGTGAGTTAGCCCCAAAGTTCTGCATGGTAGTGAATGAAAGGACACCTTGGGTTTCTATGCAGACCTCAGTCAAAACTCTCATTCTTGGCTTAAAGTGACTAAAATTCATTAATACATACTTCCCGGGCTCTTGAATGGAAGTAGTGTGTTATCTCCTTCCTCCTCTCACTGCACTTAAACATTTTTTTCTTCTTTAGTTTTAGTAAGGTTGGAGGAAAGACTCTTGTTCCCTACATTTGACTTTCTAATTTGTTGCTACCAAGAACACTTGAGGGATAGGCTCAGAACTTGTGGCTACTTCTGGTATCCTGCTACAACAATGAATATCCATATGAATATATAAATATTAGAGATTAATTTAGATGCAGACATATCTTTTTCACATTAAACTGATGCCTCAGTTTAGTATGGAGGTAACTACCAGATTTTTTTATTTTTTTAAGATGAGTCAGCAGAGAACGAGCTTTGGCTAATCGTAATAAGCTATGAAGATTTCAAGTATGAATGTGACCGTAGTTATTGTTGTCCCTGGGACAATCTTGCTATGTTCAGAGAGGCTTGTCACCAGGTTGATCACACTCTTTATGAGCCATAGCAACTCTTGAAGGGAATCTTCTAAGTTATGTAACTGTTGTGATCTACGTACACACTGACAAATAAACTATCTATTGAAACACAACGAATTCACTGCCCAAGTTAGATTTTTTTTCTTTTAAACAAGAAATGGTTATGGAAGATAAATACAAAGCCATGACATGCCCTGAAAAAATGGTGTCAGGAGCTCTAAAACTCAGAATAAACTGAGTCTAGTAAGGAAAACTGAAGGCTAAGAGCTAGATGGTATAATGGCTAGAGTGCTGGCCTTGGAGAAAGGACAACCTAAGTTTGAATCCTAGTCAGATATTCACTAACTTGTGACCCTGGATGATCATTTAATCTCTCTGTGCCAAATGAAGTAGGTGGACTCAATGACCTCTAAGATCCCTTTCAGCTTTGATTTTATGAATAAAAATGTAAAATCCTTTGAATTAAAACAAAGTAAAAAGAAAAAAAATATATTTGGAGAAAGTAACTACTATTCTTGTGGATCATAAGAAGGGAATTTGCATAGATAATAGTTAGATTCAAAAAATAGTTGAATGATCAGAATAGTCATGGAATATTATGGGTATCTGTACTTGGCCCTGTGTTCTGTTTAACATTTTTATCAATGATTTGGACAATGACATAAGTGATGTTTATCATATCTGTAGGTGACACAAAGCTGTCAGATATAGCTAATATAGTATGTGCCAATGCTATGCCTCAAAAAATATTGACTGTTAAGGATATTTGGTAATACTCTAATTTAACAGGAAGATATCATCACAAATAAGACTGAATAAAAATGACATAAGCCAAGAGATTTTTCTTGTTTAAACCAAAGGAAATGGTCAGATTACTCTGAAAAGTGCTCTAATTCTACTTTACATAGCTTTACATTTTTATAGGTTTAAAGAGGTACTTTAAGACAAACATAGAAGAAACCCATAGAGAATTATCCCTGAAACCCTAGAGTCCACTCCCCATCCCCCTTATGAGTATGTAAAAAAGAATTCATTGGCTTTTTTTACTTCTGACCATGGGTCTTCATTTATGTCACTGACCCCACCCACTTTGCTAGTATGAAGATAGCCCCCCTTCCACCTGTCAGGGAACTTCTCTCCAATCTTCTGCTGATTACTTTGAGATCAGGTTCCCCTGGAAAATCCTCCCCTCTTCTCCATATTCTGCAAGCTTCTGATCAGTAAAGCCTGTCATCTTCTCCCCATATACAGTTTCTTTTTTTGCTTGGATCATCCTTCAACTCTTCCACCTAGTTGTGCTCAATAAAGGCTCTAAATACTATTGAACTATCTGTTGTAACCACTAACTGAATCTCTCATGCTAGAAAAGCCCTCAGCTACAGGCAAGGGGGAATGGATTGAACAATAGTGGGAAAATGTCAAGAATATTATAACAGTTCCAGAGCAGGTAGGCCCCAGGTGCTGAGGAAAGTTCTAGGATGAGCCAGTAGTAGAGTGGCATGATTTGAAAGTCCAGAGGAAGGGGTTCCACTTCTGGGAGCCAAGATGGTGGAGTAAGAAGTAAGTTGCTCTTACCTTCCCTTGTTAACATCTGAAAGCCAAAAAATATCGCACCAGGAAAAACCCTGGAACAGCTGTACCAGCAGAAATATAGGGTGCAGTAGTCCTATAGCCCAGGAAGCTTGAAGGACTAATGGTAAAGGCACCTGTCACTCTGAGAGCAGGGGAGCAATACAGAATGGGAGATGGCCCAGCGAGCTAGTGGAAAGCCCTACCTCAGCATACCAGGGGGAGATCCTGAACCACACATGGTAAAGCAAGTAAGCACTGACACCAGGAACCCCGAGTGCCTCAGTACAAGCAGGGGAACTAGAGGAAATTGGCTTGGAAAACCACCACATGCCATGGCATTGTCTGGCAGCCAAGTCTCCCAATGCCTCAGCAAAACTCTAGGAAGCACAACTCCAAGAGGGAAAGCCCCAGGTGAAGAAGTGTCATGCAGCAGTGAAATACCCATCTGCAAGGAGCCAAAGAAAGGAGTGAAAGTCTTGGGTGAGCAGGCATCCTCCAGCGGCCAGACTCCCAAACCCTACTCCAAGAGCTCCAGTGTTGATGATTCCAGCCCAACACCAGGTAAGCTGCCAGAACCCTATATCATCCAACTGCCAGCATCTGAGGCCCCAGCACACAAAGCCTGTGATCAGGCCCCAGGCTCCTAGCACAAGAAGTTTGGGTCAGTGCCCCCTGCTCCCTGGCAGGAGAGCTCAATTTTTTTAAACACCAGGAAATAAGCAAACAACATGAGCAAAAAGAAACATGTCATAGATTCTTATTATGGGGACAGTGAAGATCAAAACAGAAATTCTGAAGAGGACAGCATTGTCAACAAACCCACATTGGAAACCTCAAAAGGGAATATGAACTGGTCTGAAGCCCAAAAAGCCTTCTTGGAAGAGTTCAAGATGGATTTTAAAAGTCAAATAAGAGAGGTAGAAGAAATATTGGGAGAAGAAATGAGAGGTATGCAAGAGACAGTCAAATAGCTTGGAAAAGGAAGGACAAAAATTAAGTGTACAAAACAAGTCCTGTAAAACACAATTGGCCAAATTGGGGGGGGGGGGAAGTACACTGAAGAAAAAAAGTCTCTAAAAAAATAGAATTGGGCAACTGAGGGGGAAAAAAGTACACTGAAGAAAACAACTCCTTAAAAATTGGCCAAATGTAAAAGGAGACACAAAAACTCGTTGAGGAGAACTCCTTAAAAAATGGGCCGAATGGAAAAGGAGGTGCAAAATCTAATAGAAGAAAACAATTTGTTAAAAATTATAATTGGGCAAGTGGAAACTAATGACTCTATGAGAGAATGAGAATAAATAAAATAAACAAAAGAATGAAAAAATAGATGAAAACATAAAATACCTCATTAGTAAAACAACTGGCCTAGAAAATAGATCCAGGAGAGATGATTTAAAAATTGTTAGTCTACCTGAAAACCATGATAAAAAAAAAAGGGGGGGCCTGGACAGCATCTTTCAGGAAATCATCAAGGAAAACTTCTCTGAGGTCCTAGAACCAGAGGGTAAAATAGCCATAGAAAAATCGGCAATCGCCTCCTGAAAGAGATCCCAAACTGAAAACACCACTCAATATAGTAGCCAAATTCCAAAATTACCAGCTCAAAGAGAAAAAACTATAAGCAGCCAGCCAGAAAAATTTAAATATCATGGAACCATAGTCAGAATTATGTAGGACCTTGTAGCTTCTACGTTAAAATATCATAGAGCATGGAATACGATACTCTATAAGGCAAAGGAGCTTGGATTACAACCAAGGATTAACTACCCAGTGAAATGAGCATAATCTTTCAGGGGAAGAGATTTGCATTCAACAAAATAGGGGACTTCCAAACCTTCCTGATGAAAAGACAAGAGCCCAACAGAAAATTTAATCTTCAAATATAAGACACAAGAGAGACATAAAAAGGTAAACAGGACAGAAAAAAACCTAACAATGTTATTAAGAAGGGCAAACTATTTACATCTCTACAAGGGAAGATAACACTTGAGAACTGTATTGTTATTACACCATTGAAAAAAATTATACATAGACAGATGGGGTAGGTATAGGTTGACTTTGATATAATGATGAAAAAAACTAATTCAGTGGGCTAAATGGATCTAAGCGGACTAATCTGATCTAATTAAAGGATTGTACTGGGAGAAAAGAAAAGTAGGAGGCAGACAAGGATAAATTACCTTACAGGTAAAGGCACAAAAACCTATTATGGTAGAAGGGAAAAGAAGGAAGGAAGGTGAACATTGTTTGAACCTTATTCTCATCAGATTTGGATCAAGAAGGGAGTAGCATAATCAGTTAGGTATAGAAATCTAACTTGACCTATAGGCAGTAGGAAGAAAAAGGGGGGAAAAGGGAGGGGACATAAAAGGGAGGGAAGAAGTAGTAAGGTAAAAGGAAAGAAAAGGGAGGTAATAAAGGGAGGGAGACTGAGGAGGGACTGAGGAGGTAGTGGTCAAAAGCAAAACACTAATGAGCAGGGAAAGGAAAAAGGAAGGGGGAAAAGCATAAATGGGAGGAGGGAAATAGGATAGAAAGACACAGATAGTAATCATAACTATGAATGTGAATGGGATGAACTCTCACATAAAACAGAAAGGGATAGCAGAACGGATTAAACACCATAATCCTACAATATGTTGTTTACAAGAAACACAGGGACACACACAGGGTAAAGGTAAAAGGCTGAAGTAGAATATATTATGCTTCAGCTGATGTAAAAAAAAGAACAACAGGGGTAGCAATCCTGATCTCAGACAAAGCAAAAGCAAAAATAGATCTTATTAAAAGAAATAAGGAAGGTAACTACATTCTGCTAAAAGGCACCATACACAATGAAATAATATCATTACTAACATATATGCACCAAATGGTATAGCATCCAAATTCTTACAGGAGAAGTTCAGGGAGTTACAGGAAGAAATAGACAGCAAAACTATACTATGGGGGACCTCAACCTCCCCTCTCTGACTAGATAATCTAACCACAAAATAAACAAGAAAGAAGTTAAGGAGGTGAATAGAACATTAGAAAAGTTAGGTATGATAGACCCATGGAGAATACTGAATGGGGAGAGAAAGGAATATAATTTTTTTCTCATCAGTATATGGCACATGCATAAAAATTTACCATGTACTGAGGCATAAAATCCAATGCAGAAAGGCACAAATATTAAATGCAACCTTTCAGATGATGATGCAATGAAAATTATATATAATAAAGGGCCATGGAAAGGTAGACTAAAAATAATTGGAAACTAAATAATCTAATCCTAAAAATGATTGGGTCAAACAACAAATCATAGAAACAATCAATAATTTCATTCAGAGAATGACAATAATGAGACAACATACCAAAACTTATGGGATGCAGCAAAAGCAGTTCTTAGGGAAGTTTTATATCTCTAAATGCTTACATAAAAAAATAGAAAAGAGGAGATAATGAATTGGGCATACAACTAAAAAAACTAGAAAAAGAACAAATTAAAAATCCTCAATTAAACACAAATTAGAAATATTGAAAACCAAAGGAAATTAATAAAAGTGAAATTAAGAAAACTATTGAACTAATAAATAAAACTAAGAGCTGGTTTTATGAAAAAACCAATAAAATAGATAAACCTTTGGTTAATTTAATTAAAAAAAGAAAGAAGAAAACCAAATTACTAGTATCAAAATGAAAAGGGTGAAGCTACCACCAAGGAAGAGGAAATTAAAACAATAATTAGGAATTATTTTGCCCAACTATATGCCAACAAATTTGACAATCTTAGTGAAATGGATACATATTTACAAAAATATAAATTGCCCAGATTAACAGAAGAGAAGTAAAATACTTAAATAACCCCATCTCAGAAAAAGAAATTGAACAAGCCATTGATGAACTCCCTAGGAAAAAATCTCCAGGGCCAGATGGATTTACACATGAATTCTATCAAACATTTAAAAACAATTAATTCCAATACTATATAGACTATTTGGGAAAATAGGTGAAGAAGGAGTCTTACCAAATTCTTTTTATGATACAAATATGGTGTTGATACCTAAACCAGGAAGAGTCAAAACAGAGAAAGAAAATTATAGACCAATTTCTCTAATGAATATAGATGCAAAAATTTTAAACAAAATATTAGCAAATAGATTACAGCAACTTATCACAAGAATAATACACTATGACCAGGTAGGATTTATACCAGGAATGCAGGGTTGGTTCAATATTAGGAAAACTATCAGCATAATTGAGCATATCAACACCAAAACAACAGAAACCACATGATCATCTCAATAGATGCAGAAAAAGCTTTTGAAAATACAACACCCATTCCTATTAAAAACACTAGAAAGCAAAGGTATAAATGGAGTCTACCTTAAAATAATAAATAGCATCTATCTAAAACCTTCAGCAAGCATTATATGTAATGGGAAGCTAGAAGCATTTCCACTAAGATCAATGGTGATCCATTATCACCACTGTTGTTTAATATGGTACTGGAAAAGTTAGCTTTAGCAATAAAAGAAGAAAAAGAAATTGAAGGCATTAGAGTAATCAAATAAGAAATGAAGCTTTCACTCTTTGCAGATAATATGATTATATAATTAGATAATCCTAGAGAATCAAGTAAAAAACTACTTGAAATAATAAACAACTTTAGCAAAGTTGCAGGCTATAAATAAACCCACATAAATCATTGGCATTTCTATATATTACCAACAAAGCCCAACAGCAAGAGATAGAAAGAGAAATCCCATTTAAACTTACTGTAGACATTATAAAATATTTAGGAGTCTACCTCCCAAAACAAACCCAGGAACTCTATGAACACAATTACAAAACACTTTTCACACAAATAAAATCAGATCTAAATAATTGGAAAAACATCAGTTGCTCATGGGTAGGCCAAGCTAATATAATAAAAATGACAATCCTACCTAAGCTAATTTACTTATTCAGTGCCATACCAATCAAACTACCAAAAATTATTTTATAGAGTTAGAAAAAATAATAACAAGATTCATTTGGAAGAACAAAATGTCCAGAATATCAATGGAACTAATGAAAAGAAATGCAGGGGAAGGTGGCCTAGCAATTCCAGATCTTAAATTGTATTATAAAGCAGCAATCATCAAAACTGCTTGGTACTGGCTAAGAAATAGAGTGGTGATCAGTGGAATAGGTTAAATATGCAAGACACAGTAGTCAATGACTATAGTAATCTATTATTTGATAAACCCAAAGACCCCAGCTTCTGGGATAAAAACTTTTGAAAAAAACTGCTGGGAAAACTGGAAAAGAGTATGGCAGAAACTAGGCATAGACCCAAATCTCACCATATACCAAAATAAAGTCAAAATGGGTTCATGACTTAGATATAAAGGCTGATACATAAGCAAACTGGGAGAACAAGGAATAGTTTACCTATCAGATATATGGAGAACAGAAGAATTTATGACCAAACAGGAGATAGAGAACATTATGAAAAGCAAAATGGATAATTTTGATTACATTAAATTGAAAAGTTTTTGCACAAACAAAGCCAATGCAACTAAGATTAGAAGGAAGTAGAATTGGGAAAGAATTTTTACAACCAGTGTCTCTGATAAGGCCTCATTTCTAAAATATATGAGATTAAGTCAAATTTATAAGAATACAAATCATTCCCTAAGTGATAAATGGTCAAAGTATATGAACAGGCAGTTTTCAGATGAATAAATTAAAGCCATCTATTTTCATATGAAAAAATGCTCTATATCACTATTGATTAGAGAAATGCAAATCAAAACAACTCTGAGATACCACATCAGACCTATCAGATTGACCAACATGACAAAATAGGAAAATGATAAATATAGGAGAAGATATGGGAAAATTGAAACACTAATACATTAGTGGGGTTATGAAATGATCCAACCATTTTGGAGAACAATTTGGAACTATACCCAAAGGGCTATAAAAAATGTGCATGCCCTTTGATCCAGCAATAGCACTTCTAGGGCTATATCCCAAAGAGATCATAAAAGTGGGAAAAAGAGAGCCTACACACGTACAAAAACATTTATAGCACCTCTTTTTGTGGTGGCAAAGAATTGGAAATTGAGGAAATGCGTATTGATTGGGGAATGGCTGAACAGTTCTAGTATATGAATGTAATGGAATACTATTGTGCTATAAGAAATAATGAGCAAGCAAACTCCAGAAAAACCTTGAAAGACTTGTGTGGACTGATGCTGAGTGAAGTGAGTAGACCTAGGAGAATTTTGTACACAGTAATGGCCACATTGTGTGATTACTAAGTTTGATAGACTTAGCCCTTCTCAGCAATGCAAGGATCTAAGCCATCTCCAAAAGTCTCATAATGAAAAATGTTATCAACATCCAAAAAAAGATCTATGGAGTTTGAATGTGGATTGAAGCATACTATTCGTTCTTTTTTTTTTCTTCTGTTTGATTTTATTTCCTGTTTCTGGTAGTTCCTCCTATTGGTTCTAATTCTTACTTACTATATCACTAATGTGAAAATGTATTTAATAAGAATGTATATATATATAGCCTCTATCAGACTGTATATTGCCTTGGGGAGGGAGGTGGGTAGATGGGGGATAAAAATTTAAAACTCAAAAGCTTATGGAAGTGGTTGTTGATAACTCAAAATAAATTAATTAAAAAATTTTAAATATTATAATATTTTGCAATTTCTATATTCATATTCTCAAATTATTATATGTGTGTTTACATTCTAGAATACTTACCTTATAAGTATCCTTTTGATTTCATAATAATATACTGGATATATGTATTCTAAATGCCATGATTACTCCAAGTTGGAATAATACTTTGTTCTTCCTCTTCAGTATTTTCTTTTGTCCAAGTAAATGTTTTCAATAATTATCAGCTAAAGACATCTGCAATTATTTGATCAAAAGAGGGAGGTTTAGTATCTGAAGGCCACTCTGTAACCTGATATTATGTGAGAGAAATCAAACAGGAAAAATGATCATTTAAAAGTTAATTTGCAACTTTAAAAAAAAGTAGCTTTTCTCCATAGGAAGACCACATTCTATCCTGAGAACTTATAGACAATTAGTAAAATATATTCAAAGACTGAAAATCTGGCATCAACCTGCCTCTCCAAATTCTTATATTTACTTCTCAAAAGCATTTCAATCTAGCCACAACTGGCCTATTTACTGTTCCCTGCATATCCACACTGTCCTAATTGCTAATTCCTTCTTCCTTTTGTCACTGACTTCATAATTACTACCTATTTCATCATTATCCTCATCAATCTAGGTTAAATACAGGAACTACCTATATTGTCATTCAACAGTAAAGATAAAATTTTAGTGTGAAGGATGCTTAAGACAAAAACCCAGAAGAAGAGAAAGACTCCAAAATATCTACAAGCAAAATCTCACTACAGCTTGGGCAAAAATATAACTAGAATTCCTAAAAGAGATGAAACAAGAGGGTTTTTTTGAATTGGCTAAATTCTTTTTATAAATTAAATGAGAAGACTAAAAGAGAGAATGGAAAAGAAATGAAAGTAAGAATTGGAGAGAGAATTAATATCTTGTACCTCTAACATAAGAGGTATAAAACCTGGCCCAAACAACAAATTACCTGAAATTAGAATGGACCAAATAGAAGTCAATGACCCCATAAAACAACAAGAAATGTTAAAATAAACTCAAAAGACTGAAAAGATTGGAAAAATGTAAGGTATCTCATAGCAAAAATGACTCTGAGGAAGAAAAAATATAGGAATTATTGAACTACCTGACAAGCATGACCCCTCAAAAAAGAGCACAGACATCATAAATCATTAAAAAAAAAAACCACCACAACTTTCCAATCTCTTAGAACCAGAAGGCAAGGTGGAAACAGAAAAAAATCCACTAGTAACTTCCTGAAAGAAACTGCCAAAATTAAAACTCCTGGGAATATGATTGCCAAAATTCAGAGCTAAATTCAAAATTCAAACTAAATTGTGCAGGGGGTAGGGGGGCAGTTTGAGTCTCAGAGACTCTAAAATTAAGGAGGACTGAGAAATGCTTTTTGAAGAGTATATAATAAGAATATATAATTTTAACTGAAACTTGAGGGAAGCCAGGGAAGCTGTGAGGTAGAGATGAGGAAGAACAGCATTCCAAGTATGGGGGAGAGTCAGTGAACATGATTAGTCAGGAGATGGACTGTTCTGTGAGAAGAACAGCAAGGAGGCCAATGCCAATGAATCACAATGTACATAGAGGGGAATGAAGTGTGAGAAGACTAGAAAGGTAGGAAGGGGGCAGAAGAAAAAGACTGCAGGAAAAAAACCTCCAAGTAGATGGAAAGAAAAAATTCAAGTACCATGGAGTTGGCAACACACAAAATTTAGCTTCTACCACCTAAAGGAGCAGGGAACTTGATATGCAATATTTTAGAAGACAAAGGATATAGGCTTACAGCCAAGAACAACTTACTTAGCAAAATTGATTATAATATGAAGGGGGGGGTGGACCTCTAAGTAAGTAGAGGGCTTCTAAGCATTCTTGTGAAAATTCCAAAGCTGCATAAAAATTGTGTGAAGTTCAAATACAAGAATATTAAAGAGTTATATTAGGGATTAGAAGCAAATCCTGTAAGAAAAAATATTATTTTTTTATTATTATTATTATTATTATTATTATTTCCTCTTTTACTTTAGCAAATGAATAATTTTAATTATTCAGTTTTATAAAATAAAGGCTAAATGAAGATTCTATTCACTAAATCCTACCTCATCAAAAGTAATACATGAATAGATATGTATAGACAATGGTAATTAGAAAGCTAGACTCCAAAGGATCCTATGAAATATTACATTATGAAAATTAAAATTGACATTTTTTCCTTGTGCATTCTCAATAAGGGAATGTGAAAATGTGATATTTTCCATGTATATTTTTTTAATGTAAATTCTGTAGAGAGCTATTGTAACAAATCATGATTTGGAAATTCACATTAAAAGATTCTGCCTGCATCTCAAATTTAATCTTTCTCTAATTTCCAGTGCGGTAAACTTCTCAAGATGGAGAGGAAAAATCCTTCTTTTCTTACATGCCTCTTTCTGTGTATTCTGAACTAAGTAGAATTGGAAATATAGAGATAAAACTATATTTGAACAGTTAGAAACTTGAACCTTTTAAAAATCTCACTCTTTTCATCCCCTTTCTATTCAGAATACAAAATACAAACAAACACTGCTGACAGCATAATCTCACTCTTTAAAATAGTTTGAGTTTTCCTTAAACCCAAAAGGGTTAACCCCCTATTCAGACATTTAGGAAAATCTTTAACTATTACTCTAAATTCCCTTTTCACAGGGCAATGAGCTTGGTCCCATTGTTTCCCATTTAGTCAAAAATCAATAGCTTGACATAAAATCTATCAGAGCCTGACAGAGGCTAAGAGAGACAGCTGCCTTATTAGGATTTAGTGAGAGTAAAAGATCACCAGAATTTGATCTGGCTCAAAGGCATCTGAAGAAATTGTCACTTGATCAGATCCTGATCCTCCTGTAGCACTTAGAGAGAATATCTCTTTTGAAACTCAAAAATTATAAACTAATCATCATCAAGTTGATAAAAGTCACATAATACAAGAGATATTACTTTTTTAGACAAAGGGTAATAACATCAGATTACTCTGGTCATTTCCCTAGTTTTATATGGAATAGATTTATGAGGAGGAATGGCAAATGCAATGGAAAGAAAAGTTAAAGAATGTTCTAACATCTTGATATTTCCAAGTTTACATTCTCAAACTGCCATACATATATTTAAATTCTCCAATTGCATCTTAAGCATCCTTGTGACTTCATAATAATGTGCTTTCATATTGGTTTTAATTGCCTAAGCTTCTTCTAGATGGAATCAGTCTTATTCTTTCCCTACCATGTAAAATCTTACTCTTAGGATAAAAAAAAATTTCACAACAACAAGATCAGTGAAGTATAGGCTAGGCAGCAGTTTGTCTGAATAAGACATTACTTATGGGTAGATTTCAAGTTCAACATTAGTGAGCAGGGGATATGAAAACCAAGAAAATTAATGCAGTATTAAGTTGCATTAAGAGAGGAACAGTTTGCAAGACTAGGGAAGCAGTTCTACTATAGTAATAATGATATTCTAGTTTTTTCTCATTGTACCATATTTGGATCATTGTGTTCATTTCTATGTGCCACATTCTAGAAAGTATATTGATACACTGAAGAATTTACAGAAGAGGATAACCAATACAGAGGTCATGTAAGCATCAAGTAAAGGAACTGGGAATATTTAGCCAGGAAAATGGGGGACATATGCTATCTGCCTTCAAGTATCCAAAATATTTCTGCAGGAGTGATTCAACTTCTTATGCTTGGCCCAGAACAAAGCGAAATGTGTGATGGGGAAGGGAAAGGAGAATAAGCATTTTATCCATATCCAGTGCTCTATTTGCCAGTCACTCTGTTCAGTACTTTTTACAAATATCATCTCATTTGATCCTCATAACAATCCTGAGAGATAGATGTTATCTCCACTCTACAATTGATTAAACTGAGGCAAATAGAAGTCAAGAGACTTGCTCAGGATCACATAGCTAGTAAGTGTCTAAGGTCAGATTTGACCTCAGTCCATCCTGACTTTAGGTCCAGAACTCTATCTGTTTTGCAATCAGTTCCCTTTAGTAGTTGCAAGGAAACAAATTTGGTACATAAAAAGGCTCTCTAACAATTAGAGCTATCAAAAAATGAAAGGTGTTACCTTGGAAGTGTGCTCATTCTTTTTTAAAATTAAATTTTATTTTTTTCAATTTACCAAAATACATCTTCTCTTCTTTCCACTTCTCTCAAGCCATATTGAAAAAGAAAGCAAAGACCTTGTACTAAATATGTATAATCAAGCAAAGCAATTGCATTGATCAGAGTTCTTAAGTCTTTCAAAGTTGTTTGTTTTTTATAATATTGTTATTTTTTATAAATTGTTCTCTTGCCTCTGCAACCTTCACTGTGCATCACTTCATGGAAGTTTTCCTAAGTTTTTTCTGAAAGCATCTCCTTTATCATTTCTTGTAGCAAGCACACAAGTATTCCATCACATTTTATACCATAGCCACTTGTGAAATGATGGTCACTCTGCCCAGTTTCTAATTCTTTGATACCACAAAATGAACTGTTCTAAATATTTTTATACATATGGCTCCTTTTCCCCTTTTATCTCATTGGGGTATATGCCTAGTAGTGGTATGCACCTAGAGTCAAAGAGTATGCACACTTTAATAACTGTTCTGTTATAGTTCCAAATTGTCTTGGACAATGGCTGGACCACTTCACAGCTTTCATGTACTACATTAATGTATGTACCTGTTTTTTTCCCATATTTTGTCCAGCATTTGTCATTTTTTGTCCTTATTACCAATTTGATGAGTGTGAGGTAGAATCTCAGAGTGGTTTTAATTCACATTTCTCTAATTATTAACAATTTAGAGCACTTTTGTCTGGCTACTATTAGCTTGTATTTCTCTAAAAAATGGCTGTTCATATTCTTTGGACATTTGTCAATGGAGAAATGTCTTTTTCTGATGATTTTACAACAGTTCCCTATATATCTTAGCAATAAGACCTTTTTAAGAGAATATTCCTGTTAAGATTTTAATGTGTCATCTCTGACTGGAAGTCTTCAAGAACACTGGAATGATCTATTGTTACCATATGTTATTGAAGAGACTGTTGTTCAGTTTTGGATTAAACTAGAGAGGCTGTAATGTCTCTTCCAACTGTGAAATTCTGTGATTGAATGAAGGACAAAAATAATTCCAGATGGCTTTTAGAAACTTTTAGGAGGGAGAAATCCCTTTTAGATAAGAAGATCAAGAATGACTTTATGGAGGATATGGGACCTGAACTGTGCTTTAGAGGAAAAGAAAGATGTCAACAGACAACAATGAAAAAGGAGCATATTTCAGACTTGAGAGATAGTGTGGGCAAATACATGAAGCTGGTAGAGAATTTGAAAAGATTGGGGGGAAATGAGCAATTCAATCTATCTAGAACTTTAATACATGAGGAGTAGCATCTTGAAATAAAGCTAGAACATTTGATTCTGATTGTGTCTCAAAGATCAGGCTTAGAATTTTTTATATGGTCATGGTTTTTTTCTATAACTAAATTTTAAATGCATATAATGAATCTTATACTTGTTAGTTATTTATTCTACAACTATATACCAAGATAGCACTGTAGAAAGAGGCTATCCATCTGGCTAATTTCTATTGATAATACTCAGGTAGGGTTTTTAGAATTTCAGAGTCAACCTTGTCAGAAGCAATATGATCCTTTATATTTAAGCAGGTATAGATTTTATTTATTAATGAGCTCTACTATACACAGAGGTACTTCCACTAGTACAGTAAGTGCTTTAATTTTTCCATGCCCTTGTTGCTTAGGAAGAGCCACCACATGTTGGAAAGGGACAACTTGTTAATTCCCAGTATTGACAGGAAAGCACAGTGAAATTAGTCCACCAAATGCACAGTAGATAGTAGACAGGCTTGGAATAAAAATAAGATCTGAAAAGATCTGAATTTGAATTCCTGCCTCAGACACTTATTGTGTGACCCTGGACAAGTCACTTAAACTTCTATTTGTCTCAATTTCCTTATTTGTAAAATTGGGACAATACAAGTGCCTACATCTCAGGGTTATTGTGAAGATCAAATGATAATAATGGTTGTAAGGCATTTGGCACAATGCTTGTCACATGGCAGATACCATATAAATGTTAGCTTTTATCATTTAGTAATAGTACTAGAAATAGTAGTAGTAGTACTAGTAGTAGTAGTAGTACTAGTAGTAGTAGTGATATCAAAATTGTTAAACCAGTTCAGTGCTTAGCTTTTCAGTAAATCCTTTAAATTGATAGCTATTTATGAAACATCAGCTTCCCAGTTTATCTTCATAAATTCTTTTTGAGGAGAGGCAAGTCTCTCAACATCTTAGATCAAATTTGTCTTTCCACTAATACCTCATACTATTTCTCCTCACAAACACTATGTTCCAACCATACTAGATCCTTCACTGTACCCTGATTGTATCATGAGTTTTCCCACCCTTGTGCCTTTATTCATGCCATTTTTTCACATGTGGAATGCTCCAAAAGTCACTTCTATCATGTCAAAATTCACAACACTTTATTCTGTTCTTATTCACTTAACATTGTTGTATTTTGTTTTATAGTAGGCACCATGTTCCCTAGTTTTGTATCTCTAGGGCTTACATAGGACATTGCATTGTTGACAGCACCTAGCAACTGATATTAATCAGAATATTTTATAGACCTCTTTCAAAATGTCTTACATTTGACAAGAGAACTGATATAACATTCTTTGATTTTCATTTTTCCATAAGAAAAAGAAAAAGAAAATCTTCACATGGTACTTTTCTAACAAAGCCAAAATCTTTCCTGAATTCCCTGTAATTAGAATTCCATGAATTAGTTTCTTAAATTAGTTAGACTTTAGGCAAAGAAAGAGTCATTTGGGTCTATTTTTGACATTCAGAAAAAAATCTATTAAAATCTTGCCTTACAGGCCAGGGTTCATGCCATTAGGGATATCAATTACTCAGGAGAACCTTGAAAGATATTGACCACAATACTGAACCTCCACACTAATATAGTGCATGCTCTATTTCTTGGCCAAAAAAAACATTGTGTAGAACAGGAAATTTAACTTGATATAGTAAACTATTCAGTCTAAATCATAACTATTGCAAAAATAACTGAATATGGAAAATGCTGTTGTCACAAATTCCATGCCACCAACTGATATTATGGGTCTTAAGTCTTGCAACATATGATGCCTTCCACAATTATTTGAAGAAGAGTATGTTTTTGTTATATAGGTCAGAAAAATGTCATTCTCTTTATTTGCTAAATCTGAAAACTATTATTCACTTTATAGATCCAGCAAACTCAGCTCCATCTATTCTTGATGGATTTGACCATCGAAAAGCCATGGCAGGGCAGCGTGTGGAGCTACCCTGTAAAGCATTTGGGCACCCAGAGCCAAATTACCATTGGCTGAAGGATAACATGCCACTAGAGGTTGTAGGAAGGTTTCAGAAGACAGTGACAGGGTTGCTGATTGAAAACTCTCGTCCTTCAGACTCTGGCAGCTATGTATGTGAAGTGTCAAACAGATATGGAACTGCAAAAGTGATAGGTCACCTTTATGTAAAACGTAAGTAGGACTCCAGTTTGTCTCTGCATCAGCAGTGCATTTACCTTGAGAAAAAGAGACTGTTAGAAGAAAAAGTAACCTTTGTATTGAGCCAATTTTTTTTATGGATTTTTGGTTTCTGGGTGGGTGAACTACTTAATATGGAACTGTTCTCCCTTCCCAGGGAAAAATGCCTTGGTGAAAACCTAACTTACACATACAAATCAGTTATGATATGCTATCCTGGATTTTAAAATAAGGCAAAGCTAGCATACAGGGCAATTTTTATACATTTACAAAAACATCGTGGATAAAATAAAAGTATCTTTGAAAAGTCTGAGCAAAAATAATCACAACATATTTTGAATTATGTTCTTGAGTGCCTGTGACCTATCCCTTTATTAAAACTGAATACGAAATATGTTGCTTAGAGCAACAGCCAATAACATGTTTATTAATTTCATGATGATTCTTCTCATAAAAATAAAATGGTTATGATTAACATGATTAAAGCTTGTTACTGTTATAAAGTAAGGTTTTGCATTTTCATGAAGTAAGCTGTCATTAAGGATCTCCTCAGAACAGTTCCAATTTAGAAACTTTCTAGTAGTAAAAATTCTTAGTATTAAAATATTCTCACTTGTTTTCCCATTTTCCCTTTCTCTGCATGAAGTGAAATTGACATACAATTATGAAAGGTGCTATCCATGAAGGAACTGCCTGGAAGTAATCTAAATATTCTTGAGAATTTTCACTGAGACTTGGTTTCCTTGGCAAGTTCATCATATTTCTAGAATTCTCTCTGGATTGTATACAAATCTTTATCTAAGTGGGTTTTAACAGCCCATCTCTGTCTTAATCATTAGTGTCACAAAGCAAATGGAATACTATGACACTGTCTTGTTCTCATATCTTTTCATTCTATAATAATAACTAATAGTTATATAGCACTTCAAGGTTTGCACAGTACTTTATACATCTTATCTTATTTAATCCTCATGATAGCTCTCTGAGGTAGGTTATATTTTGATCCATATTTCAAAGATGATGAAGCTGAGGGTGATAAAGTTCTGTCTCTCTCAGAGAGGTCAAAGAGCTGTCCAAGTGTTAGCCCTCTTAACATAAGAACTAGAGTAAATACTCTAGACTCTTTTTATTTTTTTCCCTGTCCAAAACAATTTCTTACACTATTTTGTTTATAAAGGACCTTTTCTTCTAAAAGCTCAAACCACTGTATTTAATTCACCCTAACAGTCAACCTATGAGATAAGTACATCAAAGGGAATATACATTTTGCTTTAGTAAACTTTTTCTCAAGACACTTAGAAAAAGAATAACAAGTAAATCACGCAAACCTTCTGAGTAATTTTTATAATGATTGAAAATTTTTAAAATATCATTTGTCCCAATTCAAAAACAATTGCTCCAAGTGAATATTATTATACTGTACATTTGATTCCAAACATTCCTTTTGCTGATACTTGCTATCCTAATAATGCACAATTGATAGCACTTACTACTGAATCAAGGTTATTCTTCCATACCTAAATTAATACTTCCTATTTATAGATAACTACATCTTTTGAACCCATTCTATTATGCAGACCTCATTCTTGACTGCGGTCCAGACAGTATGGCATAGCATAAATCTTTACTTAACTCCCACTGTAAATTACTTGGCACATTGAAGAAGTAGAAGGATTTATTTTTCTGGGCATGTCATTTTTAAAAATATCAGTTATTAATTTTTTTAAATTGTTTGATGATACTATGAAGAAAACTGACCATGTTACCTCTTATATAAACTAGTATTTGCTAAGAATGGAACTAATTCTGCAGAAATGTTCATTTCAAACATTTTTCTTTCAAATTCTCAATATCCTGGAATGGAAAATGTTGATGTCAAAAGGTATATCAAGTATTCTAAGACAGTATGTCCAGAAAGTCCCTTTTGTTTGCTGATAGCCTAGTAAAATATCTCCTAAACCATTAAGATTTAGTAATTATCAAAACACAGATATTTACTTTGGTATCTTGTGTTAAATTATTTCAAACTTTTTAGAAGTGCATTAGGTAAATATCTTGACTCAGTAAATTAGGACATGCTTAATGCTAAGGAGAAACAGGTTGCAGTCTATACATGTTCTGGTCAGTTATTCTGGACTAAGAAAAAATGTGTCCTATGGCTGCCATTTGTATTTGGGATCTTGGGTATTTTTTTGTACACAGTTGTATGCCATTGGCCTCAGGGGGAAAACAAAATAAAATAGCTACTTGTTTATGGATTTGCGGGTTTGTGGATGACCCAATCCAAATCCATCATCATCGTTGCAAAATCAACTCTGAATACATTTTTTATGGACAGTGGCTTGGCAGCATCATCTTACCTATTAGATCGAAATACTTTAAGCCATGACCCATCTTAAATTTGATACCTTTGTGAGGTACCATGGAGAAGGAGAATGAAGATTAAGAAGAAAATTTTTATATATAACATTTTATTAAAAGATACTGATCATGAGATCATTTGAATCTATTAACCAAAGTTTTTGATGTTCTTCTGAATGGACCATGGATATGATTACTGAAAAATCTGCAGAAATAATATTTAGTTGAATGCTTCTTCTCTCCCCTTGTCTTCCCTTTTTTTTTTTCAAAATCTTTAGAGCCACTAAAAGCCACAATAAGCCCAAGGAAAGTGAAGAGCAGTGTGGGTAGCCAAGTTTCATTGTCATGTAGTGTTACTGGAACTGAAGATCAGGAACTCTCCTGGTACCGAAATGGGGAAATCCTCAAACCTGGGAAGAATGTGCGGATTACAGGGATCAACCACGAAAAACTTATAATGGATCACATGGTTAAAAGTGATGGTGGTGCATACCAGTGCTTTGTTCGAAAGGACAAAATGTCTGCTCAAGACTATGTTCAAGTAATGCTTGAAGGTCAGTTTTCCACCTTTTCACACTATGGTAAAAATACAGTCTGATGATCTGATAATGCAAAAAAAAAAAAGAACCTCAAGACATATTCTATAATATTTTTATTGTTATATTATTATCAGTATTACAATATTAAATTCTAAGTCTTCTTTTCACCTAGCCCAAGCAATATATTTATTCTACTTTCTGCTGAAGTTGGTAATATGAATAGAACTATGCATTAAGGCAGAAAGAAGCATTTAATAGATGTAATAGGTATGATATCGATTCACTTTTATGAAGATACTTAATGAGCTCAATATGCGCCCCAGACTTTAAATTTTGCAGTCTAACCAGCTCTTTGCCAATCTGTTAAGTCCAGAATACCATAGAATAAGTTATTGAGACATTTCATATGCCATTTATGCAATTATAATCACAAAATTAGTGTTCACATGACTGAGAAACTACTGTTTACTTCCAAGCTTCATCTGATGAAATCTGTGGTAGCTGACTTTCTGTAAAGTTGTAACTACGTGAGATACAGTTGACAAATGATTTATAATTGTTCAATCTTCAAGATTATCAATTATATCAGTGTTTTTTTTTTAAAAAGCAGTTGCCATAGATAACCTATTAGTGAGATATGATAATTATCCATTAGGATGACATGTACTACTATTATGCATTATATTTTATACACCATGAATGTTAATAGAACTCAGCCTAATATGAAAATAAAATATGTATTACAGTAAACAATGGAATTTCTTATAACATGTTAACATAATTTCATTGCTTTGAAGCTATCCTCTAATGAATTCACAAATGTCTTTAAAATTTTAAATGTTATTCCTCCTTTCCATAATTCTTTTTCTCCTTACAGATGGAACTCCCAAAATTATTTCTGCTTTTAGTGAGAAAGTGGTGAGTCCAGGAGAACCTGTTTCCCTTATGTGCAATGTGAAAGGGACCCCACTGCCCACAATTACATGGACTCTAGATGATGACCCAATACTTAAGGGTGGCAGTCATCGTGTCAGCCAGATTATCACTTCTGAGGGCAATGTGGTCAGCTACCTGAATATTTCTAACACTCAGGTTCGGGATGGTGGAGTCTATCGCTGCACTGCCAACAACTCTGCAGGAGTCGTCCTATACCAGGCTCGAATAAACGTAAGAGGTGCTTGTCAAATCAGCTCCTCAAAAACACACACACACACACACACACACATGCACACACACATGCACATGCACATGGACACACACACATCTCCTTATAATACGGAAAAAGACTTCTGCATGCAATAAGCTAAGTCTGGAAATATGAAATTGAACTGTCTTTTGCTCTTCTCAGTTCTTCTTTTCTTCTTACTCTGGAAATGCATTGAATATGTTCAATTTATAAATGATATTTTTATTTCTTTTGTCACATTTTTATATCTTTCCCTCTCAGTCCTGCCCTTTTAATCTTTTCTTTCTGACTTTTAAATTTCTGCTATTCACGTTTCTTATTTTCCTCCTCATCTTTAGTTTCCTATTTTCATAGTGATTCTTCATGTACATGGCATCTTAACTTGCATCTATAGCCCTACATGGCATAATATACATCTACACAATACTTTATATACAGTGTTAAATAATTGATACATTATATTGACTTCTTCATATGTAACTTATTGCTAGTATAGCACAGTTTAGTTTTGTTGGCTAAATTAATTTTCCCTCTCATTTATAATTTTAAAAATTCTGGTATTTCAAAAAACAGTTGGGAATAACATAATTAATTTCTCTGTAATTAATTTTTAAATGTTAGAGCTGGGATTCACAATTATCTCCCTAACAGAGAATAAAGAAAACTAAGGTTAAAAGATTAGTAAAGTCTATAGATTGAATTTATTCATATTTACAAGCCAAGGAAAGAATGTCTGTTTTTCCTCATTATGTGTACCCTTAAATTATTTTGAAGAGTTTCTTTATATTTCTCTAGGGCCTGCAAGTATTCGGCCAATGAAAAACATCACTGCAATTGCAGGATGGGATACATACATTCACTGCCGTGTGATTGGTTATCCATACTATTCCATCAAATGGTATAAGAATTCCAACCTGCTTCCTTTTAACCACCGTCAAGTGGCTTTTGAGAACAATGGGACTTTGAAACTCTCAGATGTACAAAAAGAAGTTGATGAGGGTGAATATACTTGCAATGTGCTGGTTCAACCTCAACTCTCCACAAGCCAGAGTGTGCATGTGACTGTGAAAGGTAATAAAAATATTGAAAGTTATATAAACTAAAGTTTTACTTCTACTCATATACAGAGATTGCTGAATATGTAAGAAATTAATAAATGTCCCTAAAAATTAATAATGGAATAATACATAAAAATCCATACTATTTAAAGATGATCATTTCAAAGACCAAGGCTAACAAAACAACAGTGTTCTCCACAGTTTTCTTTTGATTTTAAATAAAGTTGCACCTACACAGAGGTTATTCTTCATAATGGTAGCTGGGCCTTAATTTTTCATAAAGGAATGTTTTCGAGTATCATTTTTTAAACAAAAACAGTCCCCACAGAATGGCTTGTTTTGTTGTTGATCATGTCCTTTAAAAACAGATTATTATAGTGTCTGAAAAATGGTTGATCTAGTCTTTCAGGCATTGTAAAAAAACTAACTCAGAACCCAAAAAAAGATTAAGTGAAATGAAAATGCAAACATCTGTTCTTGGATTTATAGACTCTAGGATTCACTAACTACTGAAGGAATTATGTGTTCTTCCTAGATTCATAGATTTAGATCTGGTTTCTAGCCTCGCTTCACAAAAAGGAGGGGGGGACTGTAAAGACTAACCAACTCCCTTATTTTGTAGATGAAGAAACTGAGACGTTGAGAGATTAAGTGACATGCTCAATGTTACATAAGTAGGAAGTTATGAGGCTGGGATTTGAACACAGGTGCTTTAAATGCAAAACTAGCAACCTTGCAACACTCAACAATCCAAAGACACCTCCAATGTCACACAGTTAGTGTAGAACAAAGATTAACCAACTTTTCTTGATTGTGTTTCTGAACTTAGCATAAAATTATCAATTTTAAGTTATGGAAGTAATTAATTAGAATTACTACTTCAGTAACTTTGCTATTCAAGGGATATGCCAGTGAAGTACAGGCTCTGGCATGCAGTACTAAGTTAAAAACCTTGTAATAAGATATTGTGCCTGTCAGTATTGATTTCATCTGAGGGCTAGACTAGGTAAATTGGAAAAAAAAATCACCAGAGAATTGGCCACCAGGTTATAAATTGTTTTCAACTCTAGAAGAACATGGAGAAGAGGGTTTTTGTGACTCAAGTCACTTATGAGGAAGTCTAAGAGAAAACTAAAGAGAAATAAATTCCAATGTGCATTGTTTAAGACAGGGAGGTGTGAGTAGGTTATAATCAGAAGTCAACAGGATCTGCCAGATTGGAGTGAACCAATCTGATTTGGTACATAGGGAATCTATGCTATAGTAAAAAGTAGCTTAGATAAATAAATACGGGTACCACAAGTAAAATAAAATGAGAGATTCAAAGAGAAAGAAATGCTATCCACCCAGGGAGAGTCAGAATTTTCATCTAGGACATAACATTTGAGCTAGATTTTAAAAACCTGGTAGAATTTGGGCTGGCAAAGATGGCAAGGAGAAGGCATTTTGCGTATAAAGAATAATGTGGATAAAGTTACAAATGGCAAAACATGAGATGCGCTAATAGAATACTGAGAATTCTGGAGTGGCCAAAGCACTGAACACTCAAAGGAGAGTAATATATAATAACAGTTAAGGATAGAATGTCATCAGATAGTATAGATCCCTTAAAGTCATTCTACAGAGTTTGGATTTAGTTGGCAGATATAACTGTTAACTGATAAAAAAAAATTGTGTATGAGAGTGACGTAGAAAGAGATGTTTGTTAAGTAAAATGTTTGTATAAAAAGTTTTTAAAAGTGTACATGACAGTGACATTAAGATATATTTGCAAAAAAAGATTTATCTGGCAGAAGTGTGATAAATGAATTTGACTGAAGGAATACTGGAACTATTTCATCACTGACTAGTATAGAAGTATTAGGAATGTGAAGGAGAAGCCTTTTGAGACATATTATAAACATAGAATAAATAAGATTCTCTTATACTTAAGTATACTTGTATACTAGGTTAAAATACGTAATATAAAAAAGTTGATCCAGCAAAATCTGTTTTATATAGGTCTATTCTGGCCTTTAGAAAACAATCTAGTGCCTGAGGTTTTGTCTTTCTTTTGTTGACTTGATTACAGTGTTCCAAGTCCACCTTCACAGGTTGGTAAATATAAATAATAATAAATAATAATAATAATAATAATAATAATAATAATAATAATAATAATACAGCTATTCTCACCTATAAAACTACCAAGTAATTTTTAATCTCATATAATTCAATTCACAAGGTTAAGATTGGTTGTCTTCTGGTTACCTGTAATAATATATTTAAGTATTCAAGAAAAATAAAGTATCAAGTTGGATTATGAATGCTAGTAGATACAAATATTAATGACATAAAATCCACCCACCAAATATTTGAACACAAGATGCTTTGACACAAATGGCTTTAATATCACTAACTTCCTCTTATTTTGCTTGTAAACTTATGAATCTTGTTTTTCATAGAGTGAAAAAGAGGTAGCACTTTGTTTGGAGTTTGTAGTAAAGGAACATAGATAAGTGAACATCTAATAATAGATTTTGAGTGATGAAGCAAGAGGAATGAAGGAGCTCCTGAAGGAGATGGTGTGGTACAGCAGAAAAAGCACTGCCTATGAAGTCAGATTTACTAAGTTCAAATACTGTCTGTGGCATTTAACTACTTGTACCATCTTGGACAAAGCACTCATCCTCCCTGGGCTTCAATTTGTTCATCTATAAAATTAGGGAGTTAGGCGAAATGGTCTCTGTGGTTCCTTCCAGTTCTAGATCTATACTATGTGTGACTTCAATTTTCTTAGCAAAAAATAGAGTTGAAAAATTCTGTTGAAGTAAAAGATGGTAGAGGTAGTTTTGTTAGCTTGAGGATAGGATTTTTAGAATAGTAGCTAAAGCAAATAGAATAGATGATTAAAGATTTCCATGTAACCTTTGGTGGAACTGAGTGCTGATTTCACCATTTTGGACAGCAATTTGGAAGCAGACTCTAAAAGTCATTCAACTATGCATACCCTTTGACCCAGTTATGACACAATTATGTCCATATCCCCAAAGAGATAAAAGAAAAAGGAAAGGGAGCCATATAAACAAAAATTAATTATTTAAATTCTTTTTGTGGTGGCAAAGAATTAGAAACTGAGAAGTTGCCCATCAATAATTTGGGAATGGCTGCAATAGATAGAAAGATACATACATACATACATACATACATACATACATACATACATACACACATATACATACCTGTATGCACACACACATATACATATGCACATATCAATATATGTGTGTATATGTATATACATGCACAATATTCTTATACATATATGTTTATGTGATGGGATACTATTGGACTATAAGAAATGATGAATAGGATGATTTCAGAAAAATCTGGAAAGACTTATGTATGAACAGATGCAGGGTCAACTTAGCAGAACCAGGAGAACGATACTTAAAATAACAGCAATATTGTAAAGATAGACAAATTTGAAAGACTGATCAACACAATAACCAACCACAAGACCTACCATCTTGAATTTCAGAGGACTCAAGATGAAACATGCTACCCATATCCTAAGAGATACATGATTCATTCAGCATACAGATTGAGACATACATTTTTGGATATGACCAATGTAGGAATTTATGTTATAGTAGATGTGTTCATAAAAGAGGTTTTGTTTTGTTGCTCAAGGAGAGGTGGGACAGAGAGAATAAAGATCTGAAAATAAAATGAAACTTAATTTTTATAATGAATCTCCATGTAGCAGTAAGATAACTTGTAGTCTAGATTACCTGTTGTAGACCCAGTTAACACTGAATATTGGTAGAACTTGAATGACTGATGAAAAATGTGACAATGAAATCAAGGGGCAGAAAGCAAGATTAGTTTTATTGGTTTATGTCAAGATGATGAAGGGAAGAAAGTAAGACCAGAGAAGGAATGATGGAATGGAAGAATAAGGAAGAATGAAAGAACTATAGGGGTTATGCACAGTGAGAGATTAAAAAAAAAGAAAGCCTATAAGAATTTATAACTATGCCTATAACACAAATGAGGATAATCATTAGACCTAAGGTATTAGATCTTCTTTTGGGTGTCTGATTAGAGAGTTAAGCTATAGGGCACGCACTGAAGCTGAAAAGATTTGAACCTAGCTGAAAGGATCTGAGGAGACTTAAATGTGTATGTTTAATTCCCTACACATGAAGGCAGAGTTTGAGAAGAGGAAGGCTGTGAGTCAAGTATTGACTGAAAGAAGGATTGACTTGGAAGTCAGATCATACAAGAAAATTCTAGACAGGTAATAGAGAGAGATAAATTAACCTTAAAAAGAGACGATGCTAAATGATTGTTGCAGAAGGAAGATTTAGAAGTGGTAGTGAAGACAAAGTAGTACACCCCCTCCTTTTCCTAGTCTGGCATTTTGGAATTTATAAAAGTAGATGTAATCCGAATTACAGATGATGGTTAATGATACAGTGCCTTCTGGAGAGAAAGTCAATTTTTAATTAGTGCAATAGTATAGAAAATCTCAAAAGAAGGGATCTAAGATCAAAAGAGTTTTGGTTTGAACATACTGGAGGATCTAGAAGGCACAATAGACAATGAAAAAGAAAGGCGGAGGAGGAAAGGGACTGAAGTGGAATCAAGTTTGTCTGGATGGAGATCAGAATACAGAGAGAAGTAGCAATGGGACTTTTTTTCAACCTTGAGAGATTGTGACTGAATCACAGTAATTGGGTGAGTAGGACCTGTGAATTTGGAAGCTCCAGCATTAGGAAAGTTTGAATTGACTGTAATATCTGCCTTCCAGGGTCCTATGATGGTGGAATGTGAAATTGTTATATGTGCGTGTACTCTGAACGTTAGGGTATTAAGGAAATAAGATGGTGGGAAATTTGTGTCCAAGATCTGAGTTCCAGGGACTAGACTGAACTTCATGCATTGCACCATAGCTGTGCCTGTATTTGAAGGTAGTAGTTACAACCAGAAGCTATCTCATGTGTCATGTACTCAGTTCTATCTCAGTCCCTGGATTTTAAAATGCCAGGTATTGTATCTGAAATCTTAGATAAATGACATCATATTTTTTTTGAGGTTCTAGAATTTCTGTTTCTGAGTGTGCAACCTTAGGTCCTTTGCCCTGGGCTATACTAGGTCTTAGCACCAGATATTTGTTCATGCATCACAAATAAAATTTACCTCCAAGAAGACAATTATTAACTGAGAAACAACAAGAATAGACAGGGGATTGTCATAATTTAAACAAAATACAAATCCCCCCATTTGGCATTTAAGGCCCTTTCTGATCTGAGTCCAACCTAAATTATTAAACTTGTTTCAAACTAATCTACCTTCCAGTCAAATATGTATATATATATATATATATATATGTGTGTGTGTGTGTGTGTGTGTGTGTGTATGTATATATATATGTATGTATATATGTATGTATGTATATATGTGTGTATGTATATATATATGTATATGTATATATATGTATGTATGTATGTATATATGTGTGTATGTATATATCTGTATATATATATATGTATATACATACATACATATATATAAAATTTATTTTGAATTATCAACAATCACTTCCATAAGCTTTTGAGTTTTAAATTTTTCTCCCTCTCTCTCCCTACCTTCTTCCCCAAGAAGGCACGCAATCTGATATAGTCTATACACATACATTTCTATTAAGCACATCTTCACATTAGTGATGTTGTAAGAATTAGAACCAATAGGAGGCACCACCAGAAAGAGGAAACAAAACACAACAGAAGAAAAAATAGCAAATAGTATTCTTTGATCTATATTCAAACTCCATAATTCTTTCTTCTTTGTGGATGGCATTTTCCATCATGAGGCCTTTGGAGACATCTTAGATCCTTGTATTGCTGAGACGGGTTGTTTATCAGTCTTACTCATTACACAACGTGGCTGTTATTGTGTACAACGTTCTCCTGGTTCTGCTCACTTCACCCAGCATCAGACCACACAAGTCTTTCCAGGTTTTTCTGAAGTCAGCCTGTTCATCATTTCTTATAGCACAATAGTATTCCATTACATTCACATACCACAACTTATTCAGCCACTCCCCAATGGATGAGCATCCTTCCAATTTCCAATTCTTTGAAAGTGGCCTATATATTCTGAAACAAACTCTATATTTAGTCTCTTTTCTCCATGCCCAATCAGTGCCTAAAATTCACTTCTTGCTCATTTCCAACTCTCAGAATCTTTAATTATAGCACAATAGTATTCCATTACATTCACATACCACAACTTATTCAGCCACTCCCCAATGGATGAGCATCCTTCCAATTTCCAATTCTTTGAAAGTGGCCTATATATTCTGAAACAAACTCTATATTTAGTCTCTTTTCTCCATGCCCAATCAGTGCCTAAAATTCACTTCTTGCTCATTTCCAACTCTTAGAATCTTTAATTTCTTTCCAAGTCAGATCTCAGATGTTATGTACTTCAAGAAACCTTCCTTGATCTTCATGATTGTTCATTCACTTCACTCTTCCACCCTCCTCTACAATAATGTTTTCTTTACCCAGTATTTTGCATAGAGCATACACTTAATAAATACCTGTTGAATTTAATTGAGTTAGAAGATTTCAAGTCACATTCATTTAGTCATTTTTTTCACTATTTAAAAAAATTTTATTGATGTCATTTGTCTTTATATCAGTCATTTCTGAATAGATCCCACCTCAGTTCTCTCATTCATTGAGCCTTCACTTGCTACAAAAATCAAATTCTTCATAGTATTCCTTTGGTAGTTTGTTTGTGATCTTATTACAACAGTAAATTAATTTTGTTAGTCTTTTCATTTTTGTCAGCATCCACCCATGAGTACTGAACATTCCTCTAATTCTTTTTTGTTTGTTTTCATTAAAGTACATTTTTTTAATTGAAAATAAAGAAGTATTTTGCATGTGTTGGTAGCTTGATCCTTGTAACAATTTTGAATAAGATCTCTCTTTCTATTGTTACTCTTAGAATTCATTATTATTATATTGAACTGCTGTTAATTTTTATGGTTTTATTTTGCTGTCTGCAATTTTGCTAAAGCTATTAATTGCATCAATTCATTTCTTTGCTCATTCCACAGAATTTTCTAAGCAAAAAACCATATCATCTGCAAATAAGGATAGTTTTATCTACACTTTGCCTCTGATTAAACCTTTAATTTCTTGGTCTTGTTATTGTCATCGCTAGCATTGCGTGCCTGATATTAAATAATCACAGCCAGACAGGCCATTCTGACTCCATACTAATTGGAAAAGCTTATGGTGTTTTCTCATTACTATGATTCTTGCATTTGGCTATAGAAAGACTTTTCAATGATTTTTTTAAAAAAATCTTTCTTTGACTATACTTCATAAGATTTTTTTCAGCGAAACGAATTTTTTACTTTTTAAGAAGCTTTTTTGTTTTTTAATTCAAAACAAATTTCCACATTGGCCATGAGAAAGAAAGAAAGAAAGAAAGAAAGAAAGAAAGAAAGAAAGAAAGAAAGAAAGAAAGAAAGAAAGAAGAAAGAAGAAAGAAAGAAAGAAAGAAAGGAAGAAAGAATGAAAGAAAGGAAGGAAGGAAGGAAGGAAGGAAGAAAGAAAGAAAGAAAGAAAGAAAGAAAGAAAGAAAGAAAGAAAGAAAGAAAGAAAGAAAGAAAGAAAGAGAGGGAGGGAGAGAGGAAAGAAGGAAGGAAGGAAGAAGGAAGGAAGGAAGGAAGGAAGGAAGGAAGGAAGGAAGGAAGGAAGGGAAATAAAGATGAAAATATGCTTCAATCTGCAGTTTTTTAACTGGAGATAGATAGCATGTTTCATGACGAGTCCTTTGATATTGTGGTTGTTTATTGTGTTGATCAGAGTTCCTAAGTTTTTCAAAGTTGATTATCATTATAATATTGCTGTTGCCAAATAAATTATTCTCCTGGTTCTACTTACTTCACTTTGAATCAGTTCATATTAGTCTTCCAGTTTTTTTTTCCTGAAACCAATCCTTTCATTATTTCTTACAGCACAATAGTATTCAATCATATTCATACACCATAATTTTTTCAGCCTTTCCCCAACTGATGGTCATCCTCTCCATTTCCAATTCTTTGCCACCAGAAAAAAAATTAGTAGAAATATTTTTGTATATATGGGTCCTTTCTCTTTTTCTTTTATTTCTTTGAGATATGGATCTAGTAGTGGTATCTCTGGATCAAGGGTATATGTACAGTTTAATAACTTCTTGTGCATAGTTCTAAATTGCTTTCCAGAATAGTTGAACTAGTTCACAGTTCCACACTTCACTATCAGATTGGCAAAGATAACAACAAAGCAAAATGACAGATGTAGGGCCATTAGTACAATCTGCTAGTGAAGTGTTACCTCAAAGTTGTATTAATTTGCATCTCTCCATTAGTTATTTATAATATTTTTCATGTATGTATTGATAGCTTTCTCAAAGTATTTTTGCATCTCAAGAAATAATAATATGATCTTAGATGTTTGTGTCCTCACTGTGATTAATTATATTGATTATTCTCCTAACATTGAACCATTTCTTACACCCCTGGTGTAAACCCAACTTGGTCATAATGAATGGGTTTTTTTTTAAATTTAAAATGTTGTAGTCTAGGGCCAGCTAGGTGGCGCAGTGGATAGAGCACTGGCCATGGATTCAAGAGGACCTGAGTTCAAATCCAGGCTTAGACACATAACACTTACTAGCTGTGTGACCCTGGGCAAATCACTTACCCCCATTGCCTAGCCAAAAAATAAAAAAATAAAATAAAATAAAATGTTGTAGTCTGACAGGTTTTACTTAATTTTAGAAATTATGTTCAATAATGATATTGATCTATAGTTCTCTTTTTCCTTATCTTTCCCTGGTTTGGGAATTACATGTAGTCTTATTGTTGTCACTTGATTACCCTTCTTTCTTATTTTACCATTGAATCTAATTTCCTTTAGCTGTAAACAATATCAAAACATGAGAGAATTGCCTTTGTTGTTTGGTCTTTTCTGGATTGTGCTTTTTTTTTATTTCTCTTGGGACTTTTAAAATGTCAAATGTTCTGCTCTACTCTGTGATGTTTTTATTGGAAGGATTTTTCTTTTTCATAAAATTCTATCTTCTCATTGATAGACTTGGCTTTGTGGAATATGTTATTTTGAGTTTCATCTTGAGTCCACTGACTTTTTTCAAATATCATATTATTTTCTTTGACTCCTTATGGCTAAGGAATAATCACAGATTTTTTTTTCTTTTTTCTTTGTAATGTAGCTTTTATTTTGTTTTCTTGTATTCTTGTATTAACATGTATTCATTTTCTCTTCCCACACAACCCTCTCATTATTAAAAATATCAAATGAAAAAGACTTTAGAAAATCACATACAGATAGCTAATTTAAACAATACTCCATTTGGTTATGTCCAAAAATATATTTCTCATTCTGCACCTTAAGTCCATCACCTCTCTGTTAGGTACTATAAAGCATTCTTTGTTACTGAACCTCAGGAAATCATTATTGTTCATTGGATCAATCAGAGTTCTTAAGTTTTAATTCACCTAATGCATAAGAAAGTTTGCTCTAGCTCCTTATTTTAACAGGGTGTGAATCTTTTTTGTTTCAAATGTTTTTGGTTCTTGTGAATCATTTATCTATAGATTTTGCTTTCTATTCCATCTGGTGTGAGGGTTGCTGAGCCCTTTTTAAGGCTGTTTTTACCTTTGGTGTCTGCCTGTATGCCAATTCTCACCTGTGGCTCCTAGAAGCTATATTAACATGTGCAGTGGCTACACCCCAGTAAACTGTTTCAGCAAACCAGCTAATCCAGGTTGAGGGTAACCTAGGGCCCTCTGTGCCATCAGTGAGTTAGAAGGATATCTACACCAAACTTGTGAAAACTTCCTTGGTGAAATAATCAGAAATGAATAATTTGTTTCAAGAGGCCACGAAGGCAGTAGTCAGGCACTGTGGAGTGCTTATATCTTGGGTAGACATTGAAGATGCAAAAGTCATCTACTATATTTCAAGCCATTGGTTTTCTTGACTTTTTGTCTTGCCGCTGAACTTCAATGACTCTGGGAGACAGAATGAGGCCAAAGACTTATCACAATTCAGCCTCACTTATATCCACTTTATATGTGAGTCAAGAGACATAATTTTACCATTTTTTGCCTACTTCAAAGTCCTGTAGTGATGGGCAAGTGACAAAGCATCAAGTGTGTGCAGATACACTGAAAGCTATAGTTAAAACCCTGCACACAAGTAGCCTATGACAACATCATCAGTGCATATACTCCCACCATGATGAACCCTGATGAGATCCAAGAAAAATTTTATGAAGACTTGGAGACCACCATCATCCACACACCAAAAGAGGACAAGCTTATAATTCTAGGTGACTTTAATGTCATAGTAGGCACAGACTATCAGTCATGACAGGGAATTCTTAGGAGGAATGGAGTCAGAAACAACAACAGCAATGGTCACTTCTGAAGACTTGTGCCTTTGATGACCTTCTCATCACCAACACTGTCTTCCATTTGTGGATGTACTCTTGCAGCAAACATTGGCATTTGATAGACTATGTCATTATAAGGAGAAGAAACAGGATATGAAAATGACAAAAGCAATGCTTGGCACAAAGTGCTGTACTGATCATAGACTTATCTTCCCCCAGCTAAACATTTGCATTCAACAAAAAGGGCAGCTCCAAGGCAAGAGGACTACCTGAAGACTTAATGTCAAGAGATCTGAGCATGTCTCCCTGCGTGAAGAGTTTGTTACTAACTTTGAGGGGAAGCTGAACCACCACACAGCAACATTGATGTAGAAAAGAAGTGGGAGGCTTTCAGAGATTTGGCATATAGCACTGCATTTACTCATTTGGGTCAGAACACTTGCAGGTATTAAGATTGGTTTGATGAAACTAATGGGGAAATTCAGAAGATGATAAACAAACAAACAAAAAACATCTCTACAGGATTTATCAGCAGGATAGTTCAGTCTTTCTAAGAAAGCAACATTTAACTTCATCAAAAGTAGAGTACAACAGACTTGGAAATTGAAAGGTTGCCCATCCATTGGGGAATAGCTGAACAAGTTGTGGTATGTGAATGTAATGGAATACTATTGTGCTATAAGAAATGATGAACAGGCTGACTTTATAAAAACCCTGGAGAGACTTGTATGGTCTAATGCTGAATGAAGTGAGCAGAACCAGAAGAACGCTGTACACAATAACAGCAACATCGTGTGATGACTAATACTGATAAACTTAACCCTTCTCAGCAATACAAGGATCTAAGACATCTCCAAAGGCCTCATGATGGAAAATGCTATCCGCAAAGAAGAAAGAACTATAGAGTTTGAATATAGATCAAAGAATACTATTTGCTATTTTTTTCTTCTGTTGTGTTTTTTTTCCTCTTTCTGGTGGTTCCTTCTATTGGTTCTAATTCTTACTTACAACATAACTAATGTGAAAATGTGTTTAATAGGAATGTATATGTATAGCCTATTGTGTGCCTTCTAGGGGAGGGAGGTGGGAACGGAGGGGGAGAAAAATTTAAAACTCAAAAGCTTATGGAAGTGATTGTTGATAATTCAAAATAAATTAATAAAACAAGTAAAATGCAAGCAAAGCTTAGAGGAATGTAGGATTCTTGCCTTAGTAAGAAGGCAATTTCTTAGTAAGAAATTCAGTTCTATGCTGACAGTAATAATCCAAAGGGTTTTTATGATGCACTGAAGGCTATTTAATGGTCAAAGACCTATGGTACATCTCAAGTTCTCAGTTAGTCCTAATGGAGTCACATTGATTAGTGATAAGGACATAATCCTGTGGAGATGGGCTGAACACTTCCATAGTGCTCTCAAGAGATTGTCATCAAGCAATGCCGAAGCCATTAACAATATTCATCAGATTGAAGTCAGTCCTGCTGTAGCCAAATTTCTAGTTGAAAGAGAGGTTTTGAATGTCATTAGACTCCTCTTGTGTGGCAAAACTCCTGGTGCTTATTCTTTTTCAGCAGTGATTTACAAGGCAGGAGACCCACTGCTCATACAAAAACTGACTGAAATCTTCCAAGTTATGTGGCTTTATGGTTCCAAGTTATATCTTCCAGGTTATATGGCAGGAGTTCAAGGATGTCTCCACTGTCCATCTCTATAAAGGAAAAAGAAATAGGTTGTCTTGTGACAATCACAGTGGAAGTCTCTTTCTTAGTCATTGCTGGCAAGATTCTTGCCAGAGTCCTCCTTATTAGGCTGATCCCTCACATGGAAGATGGTTATCTACCTGAGAGTTAGCATGGCTTCAGAAAGGGCAGAGGAATAGTTGAAATGGTTTTTGCCACCTGACAACTCCAGGAGAAATGTCAGCAGCAGAACAGAGGTCTATATGTAATGTTCATCAATCTGACCAAAGTCTTTGATACTGTGTTGTGAGGACTTGTGGAAGATCATGGCAAAATTTGATTGCCAGAGAAGTTCATCAGTTTGTACACCAGTTTCATGATGGCATGCTTGCACAGATTCTGGATGATGGACAATGCTGTCATACTTTCTCTAGTCACTAATGGAGTAAAGCAAGGCTGTGTGCTTACTTCCATAATTTTTAGCATGATGTTTTCACTGATGTTGTTGGATGCCTCGGCAGTATACTTTTCAAGAATGTCCACTTAGAGGGGAGGCTGATGGATACATTGCCTGAGCTAGCTCAGTGTTTCTGAGGCTCCAACTTCAGCAGATCCCTGAAACTTCTAGAATTAAATTGAAGGTCTTTGGTGATTCAAAACCTTTCACAAATCACTCATAGGTTATTTGCTTTTTTTGTTTTGTTTTTTTGGTGAGGCAATTGGGGTCAAGTGACTTGCCCAGGGTCACACAGCTAGTAAGTGTCAAGTGTCTGAGGCCGGATTTGAACCCAGGTCCTTCTGCCTCTAAGCTCAGTGCCCTATCTTTCCAGCTACCCCTTATAGGTTATTTGAATTGGAATTCCATCATAGGTAAAGTCTTTTCTCCCAAGTGCTTCTGAAAAAGCTCAATATTTTTGGAATTCTGAAATTTTACCATTGCATGAATTGGAGTTTTATGCATAGGATTTTGCTTTGGGGTTCATCTGATAATTTGACTAATCAATACTTTATATATAGATATTGTGAGCCAATTACTTCTGTTGCTGTCTGTATAATGATTTCCAGAATTTTTAGAATTTCCAGAATTTCTCTTTCTTGGGGGAGACTATGATAATCTTCTAGTTGCTTCTGAATATCCTGTCTTCATGATTACTCTGTTTCACTTGTATAAAATCCAGATAAGTATGCTTAATGTGATTAAATTAGTAGCCTATAAATACTACTTTAGAGAGAATCTTCATGGTATGTTCTAAGGTTTTATATCATTTACATTTTCCAATATATCCTCTCTCTATTCTACTTCAAGAGAGACATCCTTCATAACAAAGAGTAAAATGGGACAATTCAACAAAAACTAACCATATCAGTTAAGTCTGAAATTGTGTGTATTGTGTGTTCCATACCTATATTCCTTCCCTGCCAAATTCTGCAAAGAGGAAATATAAATGCATTCTCATCTCTATTTTTGGGTCCAACCTTGGTAATTATAATTTCACAACTTTCAGTTTTCATTTATTTTATTGTTGTTTTTTTCCATTTATATTTGCAATAGTCCATATGAGTTTTCTTATGGTTATCAACAACCAATATATTCATTATTTCTTCTAGTGTAATAATATCCCATTACATTTATGGATCATGATTTGTTTGGGCATTCCCCAATTGTTGGACACTTATTTTGATTGCAGATCTTTGCTACTATGAAAAGTGCTGCTATAAATATTTTGGTGTATATGGGATCTTTTCTTTTTTCCTTCTTTCTTTTTTTCTTTCCTTCTTTCTTTCCTTTTTTCTTTTATATGTTTACTCTTTCTTATTACTGACTGCCTTAGGGTATATGCCTTGTAGTGAGATCTCTAGAGTAAAAGGTATGGACATTTTAGGCATTCAACATTTTATCAATTGTTCAATAAACATTTATTTAATTTATTAAATGCCTAAGCACTGAGGATACAAGGGAAATCAAAAGACATCCTCTTCTCTAAAGGAATTTCATTCCAGAATGATTGGATAAATTCAACCCCACCCTACAGCCCCTCAAGAGTATAAGTGTATCTCTCCACATCTTTTCCAACATTGATTATTACCATCTTTTTTCATGTTTGCCAATTTGCTGGGTATTTTGATTTGCATTTGTCTTATTAGTGATTTACAGTAGTCTTCCATAAAATTATAATTTTTGCCATTTAAAAAAAAACTGTTCATATTTTATTGCCACTTGTCCACTGGCCATATGAGAACTTTGGGCCTCATATATCTGTTAGTTACCTACATGACTTGGATATTAGTCCCTTATCAGAGATATTGTATGAAAAAATGTTTTTCCTAGTTAATCACTACTATTATCATAGATGCCTTAGGTTTTTTTTAATCTAAGTGCTTTTCAATTTCACAAAAATTAAATCATACTTTTTATCTTTTGTAACCATGTAGATCCTTTGTTTGGATAAGAATCTCCATATACACACACCCAGCCATAGCTGTGAAAGATATGTGATATGGTTCTTTTCCAATTTTAAAAATGAATCTCCAGTGTTATTTCATGAAACTTTCACTTTGTGCTCTATTTCTATCTTCTTATTTTGTGAATTCAGGTTTAATAGATTTGGTACATACTTCTTTCAGAATCTATTGTGTTAGAGAGGTCTATGCCATTTTACCAGTCTCACTATAGCCATTTCCCCCCTAAATTGTTCTAGGAGGACAAAATATTCAAAGAGCAGCTCAATGATGTGTTTAATACCTATTATAATTGTTTGGCAACAGAAGGTATTTATTGATTTCCATTATTAAGTGAATAGTCAAATAACATGACTAGTGAGGTCCATGAAATGCTCTCCCATAGCACAGTGGGGCAAGGCAGAGATCAAGGGGGAGTCCTTCTTACCCAGAAGGCACCAGCAACCCAGAAGATTGAGAAGGCTGCATGAACAGAGGGATTGTCCAGGTTTAAAATACTTCTATGGCATGGTGGAGAAATTCAGAGTCAAGAGCAGAGGCAGGACAGGAATAAAGGAGTGAACACAGATGGTAGTTTCTCAAAATGAGGAATCATAAAACAATGTAAATGAAAATCATACCACAACAAAATAGTTTAAATTCTTTTTTTATATTTTAATTTATAACAATATAAATGAAAATATTTTTAAAAGAACTTAAACTTTTAACAAAAAGTAAAACTAATAAAGGTCTTAAAGATTAGGTAATGAAATGTACTTCCTCCTTCATGGTATAGAAGTTAAGAACTCCTAGGAGTGAATAATGTATATATTGCAAGATGCAGTCACCCTATAAAGTTTTTATTTAATTGGTTGTCTTCAACATAAGAGATTTAATTTGAGGAAAAAGAGATTGAAATGACTGTGATGATACAAATGGCATCAATAAGCAATTTCAATAAGGAATTGATGTTAAAAGAAATTAATAATACCATAACCAAGATTGCAAAGCAGAAAGAGGAGAGTGTAAAAGCTGGCTTGAAGCTTAACATAAAAAACTAAGATCTTGGCAACTGGTCCCATCACTTCTTGGCAAATAAAGGGAGTAGAAATGGGAGCAGTGCTAGATTTTATATTCTTGGGCTCAAAGATCACTACAGATGGCAACTGAAGCCATGAAATTAAAAGACACTTGCTCCTTGGAATGAAAATTATGGCATATCTGGACAGGATACTAAAAAGCAGAGATATCACCTTGCTAACAAAGATACATATAGTCAAAGCTATGCTGTTCTTTTTTCCCACTAGCGATGTATAGCTGTGAGAGTTGGACTATAAAGAAAGCTGAGTGCTACAGAATCAAGACTTTTGAATTGTGGTGCTAGAGAAGATTTTTGAGATTCCCTTGGACAGCAAGGCAATCAAATTACTCAGTACTTAAATTAATTCAGGCTATTCATTGGAAGATCAAACAATGAAGCTCAATTTTCAATACTTTGATGATATAATGAGAAGACAGGACTCTTTGGAAAAGGCCTGGTGTCGGAAAAGAGTGAAGACAAAAGGAAAAGGGACAGGAGAGGATGAGATTAATAGTGTCATGGAAACAATGAACATGACCTTGGATAGACTTTGACAGATAGTAGAGGATAGAAGGACCTAACTCCTGGGGTCACAAAGAGTCAGGCATAACTGAACACCAAACAACAACATCCATCTACAATTCTTCTTGTGGAGATTGCTTTTGAAATTCTTCTCTTAAACACTACCAAAAGCATTTTGCAAATATTTGCATGAACCACTATAACTGTTTAAAATTCCTTTGAGGTTTTGCTTTTTAGTTCCATGTGAGAAAAAAAAATTTGTGATAAAAATATTTTAGTTATTGTTAAAAAAAAACCTTTATGATAAATAATAATTCACATGTATGTTGCACTTTAAGTTTACATCATAATAACACCGAGATTAGGAAGAGTAGGCAGTAATGTGCCCAAGTATAAGTACTAAGTTACATAGTAAATTGTGAAAGTAGGTCTTCTCTTTTCTCTCTACAATCTTATTTTGTGATCCTGTGGGTTTAATTGCCATCTCTTTACAAATACATACATATGAGTATATTATATATCCTGAACTCCACTTCTGCCTCACCAACTGACTGATATTTCAGACTGAATGTAATAGTTCTCTCCCTCCCATAATGACTTTGTATTTATTTTGTATATACATACATACATATAGATAGATAGATAGATAGATAGATAGATAGATATAGATATATAGATATATAGATATAAGACATAGAAGTATATACAAGCTGTCTCACTAAATAGTAAATATACAAAACATATGTCTCACTTGTTATAATGTAAGCACCTCCAGAGCAGGAATTGTTTCACTTTTGCTGTACTGTTGTTGAATATATTAATTTAAACAGTTTGTTAACAGTTTAATGGAATGCAAATGTCCTATTTCATTACAAAATTGAACTAGAGCTATCAGAGTTGCCTGATCGGTTCTGGCCTAAAACAATTGATGTAGTCAGTAACTGGAAGAGAATGACATCATTCTTTACATTGTATTTAAAATGGGGGACCATCAATGTACATGCAGAGGATGGGGTGATTAAATGTCCAGATACATGACATCCTTTCTCAAGGGTTCTTCTGAGGGCATATGGAGATCCCTTACAATGGAACAGAGAGAAGAACCACTCCCATTCATGAAAAAATAAGTACTAGAGGAGGAAAATGAGGGTAAAGAGAACCCCATATCTAACATTCTTTCTTTCCTGAGAATGCAAAGTGGTACCACAACACATTAAACCACACAACAATAAAGTCTGTTTCTAAACATTTTACAATGGAAATAGAGGGCCAACTAATGGAGCTGGGAATGATCTCAAATGAAATATTATTTGTAAAGTGTACAGTACTTGGCACAGAGTAGGTGGTTAATAAATGCTTGTTCCCCTAGCACAAGTGAAAAGGGTAATGCTAAGTGGAGTCAGGGGCCAGAATGCCACAACAGCCAATGGGACCTTGAGAGGAAGTACAATCCCTAAATAAAAGGTTTCACCAGAAAACATGTTACATTCTTCTAAGACCAGGTCTATAATACCAGAGAATGAGAACAGGAATGAGTATGAGACAGAAACTCTCACTGGTGGTAAGAAAGCCTTGAACTTGTCCTCTTACTATCACCTGAAGTATGATTTTCTCCATGGAGGGAACAGAATGTAGTTGTGACTTCAATACCAAATAAAAGAGAAGTATACAGAAGAAGTTCAAACAGAAACATGATGAGTCACTGAAAAGATGGTTGCTTAGGTCTAATGGAACCAGTACAGGGTGTCCAAAGCAAAATTCCATTGGTTTGGGGAAGCTTTCAGAAGACATACATTTACAGAAACAATTACATCAGATGATCCAAATGGAGACCTTCCTTTGTCCCTTTTTAGGTGTCTAAGATAGGGATATACAGACACATATAATTTAATTTCTTTATATGTGTATGTATGTCTATGTGTATGTATGTATGTGTACATCTATATCTTTGTCTACATCTATATATCTAAATATATATATGTGTATGTGTATAATCTATATGTATCCATATCTATGTCTATATCTATCTATCTATATCTATCTATCTATCTATCTATCTATCTATCTATCTCTATATATATATATATCTTTGTGTATTATGTGTTTCCTTAAAAATTAATTCCCATTGCAACCAATTTCCCATGCACTCCATGGTCTGCCACTTCCTATGACCAGCCTGCATTAGTGATAGTTCAATCCCACCTTCTGGACAGAGCCATGACCAAATAGCATCAGGTTTCAGATATGAGTCTTCTCCATCACACAACCATACAGCCATTGGCAAATCCACTGGTAAAATTTGAGCAGGGGACAGGGACATCTGGACAATAAAACTATTGGTGCAAATAGGTACTCTGGGTAAGGTGGAAATGCATTCTTTACTACTTTGTGTAAGTATTTCCATGTTTTTCTAAAATCATTGAACTCATCATTTTTATAGCATAATTGATGGGCATCAATGATGTACTTCTTAAGAATTGCAAGGATAATCTTCCCATGTAGTGATGTCAGAAGTTTAGCCTTATTGAATCCCTTATGTCCTCTGCTTCCTTTTTAACTTTTTATGTTTCTCTTGAGTCTTGATACAGAAAATTAATTTCTCTGTTCAGCTCTGGACTTTTTCTAAGGAAAGCTTGAAAGTCTTCTATTTCACTGAATAATCATTTTTTCTCTTTAAGGATTATGCTCAATTTCACCACATAGGTGATTCTTGGTTGAAGTCCTAGCACCTTTGCCTTCCAGAATATCATGCTCCATGACCTCTGATCTTTTAATGTTACAGAGGCTAAGTCCTGTGTAGTTCTGACTGTGGCTCCCTGATATTTAGATTGTTTCTTTCTGGCAGCTTGCAATATTTTCTACTTGACCTGGGAGCTCTGGAATTTGACTATAATATTCCTGGGAGTTTTCATTTTGGGATCTCTTTCCAGAGGTGATCAATGGTTTCTTTCAATGCCTATTTTACCCTTTGCGTCTAGGATATGCAGGCAGTTTTCTTTGATAATTTCTTGAAATATGATGTCCAAGTCTTACTTTTGTCCTGGCTTTCAGGTAGTACAATGATTCTTAAATAATCCCTCCCAGATTTATTTTCCAGGTATGTTGTTTTTCCAATGAGATATTTTACATTTTCTTCATTTTTTGTTGTTCTTTTGACTTTGAATCTTGATGTCTCATGGAGTAATCAGCTTCCACTTGTCCAATTCTACTTTTTTAAGGAGTTATTTTCTTTAGTTAGATTTTTGACCTCCTCTTCCATTTGCCCAATTCTACTTTTTAAGGAATTGTTTTCCTCAGTAAATTTTTGTATCTCTTTTTCCATTTTTCTGTGCTTCCTTTAATAAGCTGTTGACTTTCTTTTCACAATTCTCTTGCAACACTCTCATTTTTTCCCAATTTATCTTCTACTTCTCTCGTTTGATTTTTAAACTCCTTTTTTGAGCTCTTCCATAAGTTCTTTTGGGGCTTGAGTCCAATTCGCATTTTTCTTTGGGGCTTAGCACCTAGATGTTCTCTTCTGAGAACATTGTTGTCCTTTTCTGAGCTTGTGTCTTGATCTTCTCTGTCACTATAATAACTTTCTGTGGTCAGAATGTTTTTTATTTTTTATTTATATTTCCCAGCCTTCCCCCTTACCTTTAAATTTAAGCTGTGCTCCTGGGGTAGCAGGGACACCATCCCAGGCTTCTTGTGCTGGAGGCTGCAGGCCCTCACTGTTTGCCTAGTACTGCAATGGTGCTTCCGTGACCATCAAGCCTGGTGCTGTTCTGAGGAGGCAGGGTAATGCTGGGGTGGGTGGCTGGCACTGTTGGAAGCCACAGGAGTCCAGCAGTTCACCTGGTGCTGCATTGAGGCATGTGGTAGGGAGGACAGATCCAAGGTATGGGGGGTGGTTCCAGCCCTGGTTTCTGCTAATTCACCAGCTCTGTGCTGAGGCACATTGGGGGCCCTGGCACTGGCACCTGCCCATTTGCTCAGCTGTGTTGAGTCATGTGGAGGGTCCTGGTGCTAACATCTGCCTGTTCACTTTGTGCTGTGCTGAGGCACATAGTGGGGGGGGGGGGAAGATCCCAGCACTGGTGTCCGTTTGTTTGCCCTGCACTGTGCTAAGACATGTGGCAGGTTTTGATGTTGCCATTTGCCTGACCCTGCACTTGGGTTCAGGGCCTCTTGGTGGCTTGCTGAGGCTGCTGGCTTGCAGGGCTTCCTGTCCTGGACTGCACTCTCCTTTAACCAACTGAGACAGACCATTCCTGCCAACTTTCCAAGTTTCCTGGGCTAGAAGATTGTTTACTCCTCATTTTTTGCTGTTTCTCCCATTCCAGAATTCATTTTGGGGCACTATTTTATAGTTGTTTGGAGGTGAAAATGGGAGAATTTAGGTGATTTTTTGCTTGCTCCTTTATCTTGGCTCTAGGAAGATGGACCTTTTTCTAAGAGCCTCCATGCTAATGTCACTTTTTTATGGAGTCCTGAACAGAATGGAAGAGTTTATGATTGTTCCTATTTGGATTTCTTGATTATTTGTCCAGGTACTGAGAGCTTTGCTGGAAAATATGTTGGAGAACTTACTCCTCAGAAATCTTTCATTCACATCATCATCTTAACCAGAAATCTAATTTTCTAGTGCTTGTGAAAATTGGCATAATCTGATCCAGGCAGAAGTCCTGGGATTTTTAAGCAAACAACCCTGGGGGACCACACTGATCATTTCATGTAGCTGCTGGTCACACTTGAGAGTTCTTCATTCAAACCCCAGAGCGCTTTTGACTACAACTAGATTTCAGTCTTTACTCTGCCCTGACTCTTATTCCCAGATGCTCATAACTTACCTTTCACAGAAGTGAAATATGTATATTTTTACAGTATCAATAGCCATTCTTAAAATTGTACAAAATTTCCTGGTTATTTCTTTTTCCTGTGGGTCTCATATTAAATTAGAAAACTATCTTATTTAGTGTTCATTTTTCTAGGGGCTAGCTTTATTATAAATTCTCATACACTCCTACTATAGTAATACCAGATCATAGATTACAACTAGAAAGGATATTAGAGATGTAGTCCAACTCCATCATTTTCAGATGCGAAAACTGAAGCCCAAAGAAGTCAAGACACTTCTCCAAGGTGAAACAGATGGCAAAGCTGGTATTTGAACCCAGGTCCTGCTACAATAAATCTGGTGGTATTTCTACTATATAACACTGACTTTGGGGAGGGCTTAAAGGTTGTATTTATTTTCCAAGAATTCTGTTGTAAACTGTGTTTTATATTCTTTGACCTAAAATAATCTGATTTTAATTTTGTGAAATTCATGTTTGTCCTTTTATTCCCCTCCTTGGTAGTCAATAACTACTTATGTCATGAATGATATAGAAGGGAAGTGGTTCTAAGAAGAGGTAAGTTGTCTCACCCTAAGGGGAAAAAATGTGATATAAACTATGTCAACCCCACTGTAGCAATTTTCTATCTAAAATCAGAAAATAATTCAGTCAATTCCTACTCTTGAATTTATATTCATGAAAAAGTCTGACATAGTTGATATTTTCAACTGTCCCTGCTTTCTATGGTAGTATCAACAAGTATTTATAAAGCACCTGCTATTCCCATTCCCAAAGGAGCTTATAGTCTAATGATGATAGATAAGAAGAGTATATAATATGCACATATACTATATATATATTGTTGTTATTATTGTTAACTTGTGTCCAACTCTTTTTGAGAACCGGCGGATTATAGTACTACAATACTATCCATGGGGTTTTCTTTGCAACGATACCAGAATTGTTTGCCATTTCCTTCTTCAATACGTGTTCCTTCCTTCCTTCTTTCCTATTTCCTTTCTTCTTTCTTTTTTTCTTCCCTTCTTTCCTAAACTACTTTGTATTCAACTTCTTTGTATTTATTTGTATTACAAGCACAATTTTTGACCTAGATTTATTGACAACTGTATACCATGTCATTAAATATGTGTTTGTATTACTAGATAATTCATGTGTGTGTGTATACATATATATATTCTGTGTACACATATATGTGTATACATTTACATGTCCGTGTGTGTGTGTGTGTGTGTGTGTGTGTGTGTGTGTGTGTGTGTGTGTATGTTTGTATAAATACAAGGTAGTTTAGGAAGGAAGGAAAAGAAGGAAGTTAAGGACAGAAGGGAAGAAGGAAGGAAGGAAGGAAGGAAGGAAGGAAGGAAGGAAGGAAGGAAGGAAGGAAGGAAGGAAGGAAGGAAGGAAGGAAGAAAGGAAGGAATCATTAAAAACTATTTATCTGAAATAGAAGAATACTGAGGCACAAAAACTTCCTATTATATTGATTTAATGACAAGGTATACAATTGTGAATAAACCTAAGTCAAAATCCCTCAATGATTAATGACAGAGAAGTAATTTACAGAGCTTATTTTTATAACAGAAAGGAAGAATAAAAAATTACAGCGATCTTAAGAAACTTGTTTTGATCATATTTCTATTGGACAAGGCAGGCCATCTGTCTAGATCATTTTTTCCCAGGCTTTCTTAACCCAAATTCATTCTGTTGACAATATTTAGCTGTCAAAGTGAGTGTACCCCAGAAGTCCTTGCCCTATGGCTAATGTTGCATTTTGCAACCAAAAAGCTTACTTTAAAGGAGCCTATAGTTTGAACTAAGACTGGGAAGGAGAAATTTGTAGTTTATAATTGCTAAGTTTGCAGTCACCCTGTCCCCTCTATCCTCTAGCTGCCAGAAAAGGAAAACCAATCTTAGAAGATTATATTAGTTAACTTACACTTAGTTTTTAGTTCAAGAAAAAAAAAAGAACTTAGAATCAGTAAGTTCGGTGTCAACCTCCCTTTCTCCAGCTGCCATAAAGGGGAACTTAGTCTTTAAAAAGAGTCTTATAATCCTATTATTATTTTATTCCTACAAAGACAGATTATATATATATATATATCTTACTCCAAATTATCTGTAACTAAATGATAGTCTTATCAATCTGTTTCCTAAATATATAGGTAACCTAGATGTAAGAGAATATCTATGTTAGTTTGGCTTAGCTTTCAGGGCTAGCTTTTCCTAAATAAGGGAACTTAATCCTACAATCAAACTAAAATTAAATCAAAGTAATCAATACTAACCAATTTAAAGTTTATCCCTTTTTGTAAGGAAAGAAGAATTTGTTAATTAAGGACCTACAATGTGTCCAGCATTGTACTAAATGTGTTGCAAATATTATCTCATTTGATCAGCTGATGTAAAGAAGTGATATATAGAGAGGTGATATGTGAACTGCATCTTGAAGAAAGGAAAAGATTCTGTGTAGGAGAGGCATGAAGGGTAGGCATTTCAAGTATAGGGGACAGATATTACAAAGTTACAGAGGTGGGAAATGGAGTGTTGTATATTAGTGTAAAGTTGAAGAAAGATTTATGCTGAGTGTCAAAGGATGTAAAATATTGCAGCTTTTATGGATGATTATTTTGACAGCAATACAAGTAATAAATACAAACTCCTAAAATGTGTGCATGAAAAAAACACTTTTTAGGTGGAATTTAGATAATTTGGGAGAGAAAATTACCTATGGCATAGATTTGTGGACTCAGATCTCTTTGGTAGCAAGGTGGATTAATACTCTGATTGTATAGAAATGATTCAATGTCATAAGCAACCAGAAAAAGAAATATGCTTATTAAAAACTAGAGAAATGTGATTGTAAAGAAACACAGTTTCTAGGGCACCAAAGAGACAGACTACCCTGTTTTTTCCTTTGAAGAGCTGCAAAGCCTGACAACAAATTATTTGATCTCCTTATACATGTATTATGACTAAAAGGGTAAAGTTAAGAAAATGCAAAATAGTACAAACATTTGAAGATGACTTTAATCTGAAGACTGAGATATAATTTTAAAAGGATTATTAATTTAATAACAGAAATTTAGAGAGTTGTGGGGTTTTTCTTAGAAAAAAAAGTCACTTTAAGAGTCAGAAGGCTCTTATTTAAGCCACTGAAGTACATCACAATAGAGACAGCATTAGCAGAAACCTGAGAAGAATTGAAGACATAGAAGAGAGGCTGATATGTTGCACTATCAGAGTTATGATGATTAGAAGTCATGTGAAAGAAGGCTTCAGCTGAGAAATTCTTGACTGATTGCAGGGAACTGATTTCATTTGCTAAGAACTCTAGTGACAAATATTGCCCTCCATTTTGACCTTGAGTTGGAGAAATTTTCAACTTTTCATTAGGACTTATTTGCTATCTCTGGCTTGAGAAGGAAAAGAAGAGGGCTGTGGCAGCTGCTTTGGTATCCTGGTGAGAGAAATTGTGTAGCTGAGCTTCATTCTGATTAATAGAATAGCATCCAGATGAGTGAATACTGGCTTAGCTATTCTGTATAGACCAAAGATAGCTATTTTGATGAGATTTTTGTTCTCTGGATTAAAGATAACTGTGATTCACATTTCAAAATAACACTTTCTAAAAGTCTTTTCAAGGATGATGTTGAATTGAAAGAGCTTTTAAAAAGCCTTTATTAGACTCGGCAAGAGGATTTCCCCACCTAAAGAGTTGTAAGGATCAACAATTAAGCAGTAAGCAGAGAAACAGTTTAATGTAGTGCAGATACTCTTGAATGAACCAATAACATTGAAACCTGAAAGTTGAGATTGTGAGTTACTCTAAGCATGTGAGCTTTTCTTCCTCATATCAGGTTCTATAAATTCTCTTCATTTTAAAGACTGAGTATTTTGATGCAAGAGCATGGTCTGAGTTTATTTGTATATTGTAATGTATTTCATTATTTATATATTTAATACATTGATATATTATATTACTTATTATATTTTATTTAATGAATTGCTATGTTTAAAATCTAAAAATCTCATTAATGTGAATAGCTGGGAAGGTCAGAATCACAGGTGTAAATGTTGTGCCTTGTGTGAGGGTGGTTGTAGAGAAAGAAGACTCACTGAATGAGAGCTCAAGAACTAGAATGGTAAATAGAGGAAATCTATTTCCTCTCAACAGAGTTAGTCTCCAGACTCTAAAAGGTTTATAATCATGTGATAGTGATCTACCTCTGGGAACTTACTTAAATCAGTTAATGTGACAGCAGACCAGAGTGAACAGGTCAAACTAATAAGAAGTGGGATTTCTGATAGGCCCTGATGGGAAATTGAGTCACTGGTGGAGTAGATATTGAAAACTCCATTAGATGGAGCTTCACTATAATCCATTTAGCTTATATTATGAAGCCACTAGAATAGAGCAGCACACACATTTAAGGTGTTACATTATGAACAGAGAGAAGGCCCTCTGAACTGCATCATCAGGTGTAGGAGGGGGATTAAGGTCAGTTACTCAACAAAGTTTTGTTAAGCTTTTATTAAGTAACTCTTCACCAGTCACTGTGCTAAACTCTGAGGCTGGAAGCAAAACCAAACCCAAAAAAAAATCAGTCTCTATTCTCCAAGGGCTGATGGTCTAATGAGGGAGAGAACATGCAAACAACTGTTACAAACAAGATGTAGATAGATAGATAGATAGATAGATAGATAGATAGATAGATAGATAGATATAGACATATATAATGTATCTCTATGTACATATATATACAAATTATGACAAAATGTGGATAATCTCAGAAGAAATAAGGAGAACTATACAATAATACTAGAAAGATAGGTTAGGGCAAGGTTGTGAAGGGCTATAAAAGTTAAATAGAGGAGTTATTTAATTTTCTAGGCAATAGGAAGTCATTGTAGTTTAATGAGGAGAGGAGCAACATTGTCAGATTTGTGCTTCAGGAAAATCATTTTGGCAGCAGGGTAGAAGGTCAACTGAGGAGGGGGAGAGACTTGAGCAGGGAGACCAATTTGGAAACTGTTGCATTCACCTAAGGGAATGGATTTTATGGTATAAATCAAAGGTAATACTTTTGTAAGTTGAAAAGGGTTTGGATGAGAGTGATATTGCAGAGGTAGAAATATATCAAATGATTAGATATGCTGTGTGAGAGTGGAGAATTGGAGATAATCCAAATGCTATGAAACTGGGAGCCTGGAAAAATAATTGTCCTTTGAAAGAAAGAAGGAAGTTAGGAATGGTTTTGGAGGAAAGATAATGATTTCTCTTCTGGACATATTGAATTTTATTTGTCTCTGAGATATCCAGTTTGAAGTGTACAATATGTTACTGATGGTGTGAAATTGAAGCTCAGGAGAAAGACTGATGTATAGATCTGAGAATCATTGACATGGAGATGATAATTTCTATAACCCATGGAAGTTGAGAAGGTTGAGAGAAGGCATAGTAGGAGAAGAGTAGGAGAAGCATTCAAATTCTTGGAGGACACGTACAGTTAAGGGCCATGACCATCATGGTGAACTAGCAAAGAAGACTAATAAGGAATAGTTAGACAGAGAGAAGCAGAACAAAGAGAAAAAAGTTTCAGGAAAACCAAGGGAGGAGAGTGTATCTAGGAGTGGAGGCTCGTCAATAATGTCAAATGTACCAGATAGGTAAAAAGAGTAAGGACTGAAAAAAGATCATAATAGTTGGCATTTTATTCTGTTGTTTCCTATGTAAAGTGGGACATTTTCAACAAAAAACAATTTCAACCAAAAAAAACCAGAACAAAACAATATTTAAAAAAACAGAAACAATCTAAGAATTGAGTAACTTACTTACAATAGCCACATAATTCTCAGATCTCAAAACTACATTACTATAAGTCTATGTATCTAAATGCAAACAGTTTAACTAGTTCGACTAATCAATGAATTTAGGCTGATATTCAGTAGCTTCAACCAAATTAAATTCAATTTCATAAATATTTGTTAACACTTACTGTGTACAAGGCACAAGGGCTAGAAAGATTATAAAAAAGGATACCGTTCCTACCCTCATCTAGGTCACATGAGAGAACATATGTAAATGCTAATGATTATTATTATTGTTGTTATTATTACTGTCACATAATAGACACACATTTTGACTGATCCCTAAAATGTATTGATCAGTATTTTGTTTTAAAGGCAAATAGATTGCTCCATTCACTGAATGTGTTTGGTATGGTTGTGTATGTATATGTAGTCTTAATATATTTATTGTTATTCCACATTATTGGTGATACTTTAAATTGAGTCTTGAATAGCAACCAGGTGTCATAATTACAAAATGAAATATTAAAGTTAAGGTTCAGAGTTAATTCAAGTTGGATTAAATAACCACAAGAAAATTTAAATTGTAGAATATTAGCAGGTACTAAAGGGTAAGTGATGTCTTTGAATTCATCATTAATAGCTTTATGATAATTTGAGTAATGGGTTAAAGGCATCTAGGGAGAAAAAAAGTAAAAGTGACCTCTGTCCAAGATAATGCACATTTCTATTCTCTATCTAGTTCTGTATTTAGACAAAGGCCCTAAATCATGTCAGTATATTTTCAATTTAAAATTTATTTCATCAGCTTCTATTTTGAAAATGTGAAGGCAAATTTTAACATAAGCTTATTTGTTAAATATTTATGCTCAAATATAGATGTTTTTGTTTTTAGGCAGAACAGTAATTACTTTATACTTAATCATAATTCATTTGGTTATTGGATTGGTAGTGAGTTTATCAAAAGATATAATCTCATCTATGTCAATGTAATAGAAAATATTTTCCAAGTCAATAAGCTGCTGTTTCCAATGACTTTGCATTAAGTTCTTTAGAAATTATATCAGATACAGGAATGTGCTGCTCTGAGAAGCAAAGTCTTAAGTGAATGCTACTGATTACACCAAATGCATTTGTCTTTCATTAAGTCCAGCCATTGGTGGTTCTAGAGGAAGCTACATACCCTCACCTCCATCAAAGTCAATATAAACCAAAATGAAATCATGACTGTTCATCAAGATGATATCTTTCTCTAACAGGATAAATAAGACATTAAGTTTCAAAAAAATTTAAACATGTCAACATTCTGAAGCTATTTCCTATTTTAATTGACAACATTCACTACTGTAATTACTATGAAGATAAAATATTTGTTCCAAATTCTAATGTCTGGGCTATGAAGCATGGGAGCGAACACACAGCCTTGATTCACTCCGTTGGTGACTGGGAAAATGTGAGAGCATTGTCCATTATCCAGAACTTGGGCAATGTTGCCATCATGAAATTGATGTATGATGTTGATGAACTCTGGGCAACCAAATTTTGACATAATTTTCCATAAGCCCTTGTGACTGATAGTATTAAAAAGGCCTTGGTCAGATCTACAAACATTGTATATAGACTTCTGTTCTGCTCCTGGAATTTCTCCTAAAGTTGTCAGGCAGCAAATACCATATTGACTATTCCTCAGCCCTTTCTGAAGCCACACTGGCTCTCAGGTAGATGACCATCTTCCAGGTGAAGGATCAGCCAATTAAGGAGGACTCACAAGAATCTTGCCAGCCATGACTAAAAGAGACATCAAGACCCTGTAGATCCGAAGTTGTGATTTGCCTTGTTCAAATGTATTCCTAAATATGTGTTTTACTAACATTTTATTATGTTTGCAACTCTTCCCTTCATGGACTTTGCATATAGTATCATGTTTATTTTGTTTTTTTCCCACTTAATAGTATTTTATTTTTTTTCTGATTGCATGTAAAGATAGTTTTCAACATTCACTTTTATAAGATTTTGAATTCCTAATGTTTTTTCTCCCTCTCCCTCCTCTTTCACCTGTCTAGGCTGCAAGCAATTTTATATAGGCTATATATGTGCAATCATAGTAAAGATATTTCCACATTAGTCATATTGTGAAAGAAGAATCAGAACAAAAGGGGAAAAAAACTTTGAGGAAAAAAAAACAGCAAAAAGAGAAAATAGTATGCTTCAATCTGCATTCAGACTGCATAGTTCTTTATCTGTTCTGTTTTATGGAAGATATCATCCCATTCACATTCACAGTTATGATTACTAACTGTGTCTTTCTCTCCATCCTATTTTCACCCATTTGTACTTTTCTTTCCCGTTTTCACCTTTTCCCTCCTCACTAGTGTTTTGCTTCTGACCACTGCCTCCCTCAATCTGCCATCCCTTCTATCAGCCTCCTTCCATTTCTTTCCCTTTTCCCCTACTACCTCTTCCCTCTCTTCTATCCACTTCCTCCCTTCTCTTTTGCCTTTTCCCTCCTACTTCTTATAGGGGAAATTAGATTTCTATACCCAACTGAATGTGAATGTTATTCCCTCTTTGAGCCAAATTCAATGAGAGCAAAATTCAAACAATGGTCCTCTCTCTCCCTTCTTTCCCTCTATTGTAATAGGTCTTTGTACCTCTTCATGTGATGTAGTTTACCCTTTTCTGCCTCCTTTCCTCTTCTCTCAGTACAATCCCTTTTCACCTCTTAATTATAAATTTTTTATAATCACATAAAAGTCAACTTACACCCATGTCCTCTGTCTACGTATATGCCTTCTAAATGTCATAAAAAAGGTACAGGTCTCAAGAGTTACAAGTATTATTTTCCCATGTAGTATATAAACAGTTTGCCCTTATTGAATAACATTTTTTTCTTTCCTGTTTACCTTTTCATGCCTCTCTTGAGTTTTGTATTTAAAGATCAAATTTTCTGTTGAGCTCTAGTCTTTATATCAAGAAGGTTTGGAAGTCCTCTATTTCATTGAATACCCATCTCCTGCCTTGAAAGATTATGCTGAAATTTGCTGGGTAATTGAACATTGGTTGTAATCCTTTGCCTTCCAGAATATCACATTCCAAGCTCTCTGATCTTTTAATGTAGAAGCTACATAATCCTGTCTGTAGTCCCACATTATTTAAATTGTTTCTTTCTGGCTGCTTGCAATATTTTCTCCTCGACCTGACAATCCTGGAATTTGGCCAAAATATTCCTTGGCATTTTCATTTTGGAGGTGATTGGCGGATTCTTTCAATGACTATTTCACCCTCTGGTTCTAGGACCTACAGGCAGTTTTCCTTGATAATTTCTTGAAAGATGCTATCTGGGCTCTTTTTATGATCATGGCTTTCAGGTAGACCAATAATTCTTAAGTTCTCTCTCCTGGATGTGTTTTCCAGGTCAGTTGTTTTTTTTCCAATGAGGTGTTTTACATTTTCTTCTATTTTTTTCATTCTTTTGATTTTATTTGACTGATTCTTGGTATCTCATAGAGTCATTAGCTTCCACTTGCCCCATTCTAATTTTTAAGGAATTATTTTCTTCAGTTATCTTTTGTACTTCCTTTTCCATTTAGCCAATTTTACTTTTTAAGGAGTTGTTTTCTTTAGTGGACTTTTTTCCCATTTAGGCCAATTGCATTTTTTTTGTTTGTTTTTTAGCTAGGCAATGGAGTTAAGTGACTTGCCCAGGGTCACACAGCTAGTAAGTGTTATGTGTCTGAGGCCGGATTTGAACTCAGGTCATCCTGAATCCAGGGCTGGTGCTCTATCCACTGCACCGTCTAGCTGCCCCCATAGGCCAATTGCATTTTTTAAAGGAATTGTTTTCTTCAATCAGTTTTTGTCCTTCCTTTTCCAAGCTTTACTCTCTCTTGCATAACTCTCTTCTCTTTTCCCAATTTTTCTTCTATATCTCTTAGTTGACTTTTAAAATCCTTTTTGAGCTCTTCCAAGAAGGGGTTTTTTTTTGGCTTGAGTCCAATTCATATTCCCCTTTGAGGATTCACATGTAAGTATATTGACAATGCTGTCTTCTTCAGAATTTGTGTTTTGATCTTCCCTCTCACCATAGTAACTTTCTCTGGTCAATGTTCTTTCTTAATTATTGCTCATTTTTGCCTATTGTGTGGCTTTTGGAGTTGAGCTCTGCTCCTGAGGCACTGGGGACACTGTCCCAGGATTCTTGTGCTAGGGGCCAGGTGCCTGAGCACTGGATTTGTGCACTGGGATCTCAGGTGCTGGCAGCTTCCTCACTGTGCTCTAGCTAAAGACCTCACAGATGGCCTGCTGAGCCTCTGGACTGCTGAGCCAGGATATAGGGGCCTCGGTTGCTGATCTCTGTGATGCCTAAAAACCTCCCATTTCCTTGCCTGGGCACTGTCTGTGCTGGTTCACACTCCCCTTTTATCCAAGTGAGACAAACCTTTCCCAATGTCCTTCTAAGTTATCTTAAGCTGGAAAATCATTGCATTCTATCTTTTTGTAGGTTCTGTCACTCCAAAATCCATGTAGAGACTTGACTTAATGTTGTTTCTGAGGGAATCTGGGAATAGCTCAGGCAACTTCCTGGTTTCTCGCCATCATTTTCTGCATGTAGGAAAATCTTTTCTCCTGGTTTATTCTTGATTAATAAAATAAAACTACAACAAAGAGAATTAAAATGTGTTATTAAATATACATCAGGGCAACAATGTGTTGATGAGCTGATCACTGGAGATCAGCAAGAGATTCAAAATGGAGCCACCTTTTCTTTTTGATAGATTTTAAAATGAGATAAAGACAATTAAGATAGGTCCATGTCATTAAAGGGGATGGAACATTGCATCTCAGTTCCTCAACAATTGCCTATTCATGATATTTAACAGATAAGGGTGCAAACATCACAGGTAGAAGGATGTGCTAAATAGCAGGTAATACAAAAGCTATAGACTGGGTGACACCTTCCCCAACAGAGCCTCCCTCAACAGAGCCTCCTCCAACATTGATTTACAAGCCAGACAGAGAAGCATGATTTTATTTTTTTAATTTCTAATTAATTTATTTTGAATTATCAACAATCACTTCCATAAGCTTTTGAGTTTTAAATTTTTCTCCCTCTCCCTCCCCACCTCCCTTCTCAAGATGGCACAAAATGTGATATAGGCTACACATATATATTCCTATTAAGCATATTTTCACATTAGTGATGATGTAGGCAAGAATTAGAACCAATAAGAGGAACCACCAGAAAGAGGAAAAAAACAAACAGAAGAAGAAAATAAAATAGCAAATAGTATACTTCAATCTGCTTTTAAACTCCATAGTTCTTTTTTTGCATGTGGATAGCATTTTTATGTAGGTCCTTTTCCCATTTGTATGATCTCTCTGGAATATAGCCCTAGAAGTGCTATTGCTTGGTCAAAGGGTGTGTACATTTTATAGCCCTTTGGGCATAGTTCCAAATTGGTCTCCGAAATGGTTGGATTGTTTCACAACTCCATCAATAATGCATTAGTGTTCCAATTTTCCCAAATCTTCTCCAATATTTATCATTTTCCTGTTTTGTCATATTGGCCAATCTGATAGGTGTGATGTGGTACCTCAGGGTTGTTTTGATTTGCATTTTTCTAATCAATAGTGATTTAGAGCATTTTTTTCATATGACTATACATGGCTTTAATTTCTTCATCTGAGAACTGCCTATTCATATCCTTTGACCATTTATCAATTGGAAAATGACTTATATTCTTATAAATTTGACTTAGTTCTCTATATGTTTTAGGAATGAGAGCCTAATCAGAGAGACTGGTTGTAAAAATTCTTTCCCAAGTTTCTACCTTCCTTCTAACCTTGGTTGCATTGGCTTTGTTTGTGCAAAACTTTTCAACTTAATGTAATCAAAGTTATCCATTTTGCTTTTCATAATGTTCTCTATCTCCTATTTGGTCATGAATTCTTCTGTTCTCCATAAATCTGATAGGTAAACTATTCCTTGCTTTCCCAGTTTCCTTACAGTATTAGCTTTTATATCTAAATCATGAACTCATTTTGACTTTGTTTTGGTATATGGTATGAAATTTTGATCAATGCCTAGTTTCTGCAGCACTCTTTTCCAGTTTTCCCAGCAGTTTATGTTAAAGAGTGAGTTTTCATCCCAGAAGCTGGGGTCTTTGGGTTTATCAAATATAGATTATTAGAGTCATTGACTACTGTGTCTCGCATATTTAACCTATTCCACTGATCCAGCACTCTATTTCTTAGCCAGCACCAAGTAGTTTTGATGGTTGCTGCTTTATAATACAATTTAAGATCTGGAATTGCTAGGCCACCTTCCCCTGCATTTCTTTTCATTAGTGCACTTGATATTCTGGACCTTTTGTTATTCCAAATGAATCTTGTTATTATTTTTTCTAACTCTATAAAATAATTTTTTTGTGGTTTGATTGGTATGGCACTGCGTAAGTAAATTCACTTAGGTAGAATTGTCATTTTAAATTATATTAGCTTGGCCTACCCATGAGCAACTGATGTTTTTCCAGTTATTTAGATCTGACTTTATTTGTGTGAAAAGTGTTTTGCAATTGTGCTCATATAGTCCCTAGGTTTGTTTCGGGTGGTAGACTTCTAAATATTTTATAATGTGTACAGTAACTTTAAATGGAATTTCTCTTTCTATTCCTTGCTGTTGGGGTTATTTGGTAATATATAGAAATGCAAGTGATTTACGTGGATTTATTTTATAGCCTGCAACTTTGCTAAAGTTGTTATTATTTCAAGTGTTTTTTTTACTTGATTCTCTAGGATTCTCTAAGTCATCATGTCATCTGCAAAGAGTGATAGCTTTGTTTCTTCTTTACCTATTCTAATACCTTCAATTTCTTTTTCTTCTCTTATTGCTAAAGCTAACATTTCCAGTACAATATTGAACAACAGTGGTGATAATGGACATCCCTGTTTCACCCCCAATCTTACTGGAAATGTTTCTAGCTTGTCCCTATTACATATGATGGTTGCTGAAGGTTTTAGGTAGATGCTATTTATTATTTTAAGGAAGACTCCATTTATTCCTATGCTCTTTAATGTTTTTAATAGGAAGGGGTGTTATATTTTGTCAAAAGCTTTTTCTACATCTATTGAGATGATAATGTAGTTTCTGTTAGCTTTGGTGTTGATATGCTTAATTATGCTGATGTTTTCCTAATATTGAATCAGCCCTGCATTCCTGTATAAATCCTACCTGGTCATAGTGTTTTTTTCTTCTGATAAGTTGCTGTAATCTATTTGCTAATATTTTATTTAAAATTTTTGCATCTATGTTCATTAGGGAAATTAGTCTACAATTTTCTTTTTCTGTTTTGACTCTTCCTAGGTTAGGTATCAGCACCATATTTGTATCATAAAAACAATTTGGTAGTATTCTTTCTTCACCTGTTTTCCCAAATAGTCTCTATAGCATTGGAATTCATTGTTCTTTAAATGTTTGATAGAATTCGCTTGTAAATCCATCTGGCCCTGGAGATTTTTTCCTAGGCAGTTCATCAATGGCTTGTTCAATTTCTTTTTCTGAAATGGGGTTATTTCAGTATTTTACTTCCTCTTGTGTTAATCTGGGCAATTTATACTTTTGTAAATATTTATCCATTTCACTAAGATTGTCAAATTTATTAGCATACAGTTGGACAAAATACTTCTCAATTATTGTTTTAATTTCCTCTTCCTTGGTGGTGGATTCACCTTTTTCATTTTTGATACTGGCAATTTGCTTTTCTTCTTTTTATTTTTAATTAAATTAACCAAAGGTTTATGTATTTTATTGCTTTTTTTACATAAAACCAATAGTTTTCTTAATTTGTTCTTTTTCTAGTTTTTTTAGTTGTATGCCCAATTCATTGATCTCCTCATTTTCTATTTTGTGTATGTAAACATTTAGAGATATAAAACTTCCACTAAGAACTGCTTTCACCACATCTCAGAAGTTTTAGTATGTTGTCTCATTATTGTCATTCTCTTGAATGAAGTTATTGATTGTTTCTATGATTTGTTGTTTGACCCAATCATTTTTTAGGATTAGATTATTTAGTTTCCAATTATTTTTAGTCTATCTTTCCACGACCTTTATTACATATAATTTTTATTGCATCATGTTTTGAAAAGAAAGCATTCCAATACCTTTCTGCATTGGATTGTGAGGTTTTTATACCCTAGTACATAGTCAATTTTTGTGTATGAGCCATGTGCCACTGAGAAAAAAGTATATTCCCTTCTATCCCCATTCAATTTTCTCCAGATGTCTATCCTACCTAAATTTTCTAATATTCTATTCACCTCCTTAACTTCTTTCTTGTTTATTTTGCGGTTAGATTTATCTAGTTCAGAGAGGGGAAGACTGAGGTCCCCCACTAGTACAGTTTTGCTGTCTATTTCTTCCTGTAACTCCCTGAACTTCTCCTCTAAGAATATGGATGCTATACCATTTGGTGCATATATGTTTAGTAATGATATTACTTTGTTGTCTGTGATGCCTTTTAGCAGTATGTAGTTTCCTTCCTTATCTCTTTTGATAAGATCTATTTTTGTTTTTGCTTTTTCTGAGATTAGGATTGCTACCCCTGCTTTTTTCCACTTCAGCTGAAGCATAATATATTTTGTTCCAGCCTTTTACCTTTACACTGTATGTGTCGCTCTTTTTCAAATGTGTTTCCTGCAAACAACATATTGTAGGATTATGATTTTTAATCCATTTTGCTATCTACATATGTTTTATGGGAGAGTTCATCCCATTCACATTCACAGTCATAATTACTATCTGTGTCTTTCTCTCCATCCTTTCCCTCCCCCATTTATACTTTTCTTTCTCCTTTCATCTTAACATTATGTTAACAACCTGTTATTACAAATTCATGCTATATGACAGCCCATCTCTTTTGTACAGAAATGCATCTCTTTAATTAGTTATCAGTTTTTGCATGATTTTTCAACTTTGTTAATACACTGTAGTAGCTGCAGTGTAGACTATTATGCCCCCTATACATTTCTGCTTCATCCTTTCAGTTAAATACAGTTTCTATTGTTCACAGATGGTGATACACCAGACTTTGTAGTCCAATAGTATTAGTGAAAGAATGTTGGTGTCATAATGGTTGAATTTCATTGTTTGGAGAAGCTTGGGGTTTTTGGAAGTGCTACAGAATTTCCCAAATACAATCTCCCTTATTCTTTTCCTTCAATACTACCTAATTCTTGACCTTGGTTCATTTCCCCTGTGCTCACAATTTCTACTTTCTCGGTAACTTCTCTATTCTATCCTTATGCCCTTATACCCACTCACTGAAGATTCCATCAGTACCATAGACCCTGTTCTGTCTGATACTTAAATGTAAAGAGGGAATGAGTAGTACAGCTGTCAGTTTCTAACAATTGTAAATGTGGGATTCTATTGTTCTTCTCCAATTGGACTGTCAAATAGGGTTTACATATTACCAAGACCTGTCACTAAAAATAAATAAATAGGTAGCTAGATAAGTAAATCAATAAATGAATGAATAAATAAATGAATACATAAATAATAATTTAAAGACTGTATATTTATCATATGGTACAGGGAAATAGCTCACATTTCCATAGTACTTTAAGATTAACAAAGTAAATTACTAACATTGATCCTGTGAGATATATAAGCATCCTCATTTTATGGGTAATGGAAATGGAAGCAAATTTATTTTCAACTATTTCTGAAACACTACCTATCTTTTTCATATAGAATGATATTGCCTATGAATGATGTTACCTAAGTTTTATTAAATAGGTCAAATAGTTGGATCTCCCATAATTATGGTAATTGGTTAAGGAAATAGAGCAAATAATTCAGTTAATTATTTTTCTTTAAACAAATTATTAAAATGGGAAAGCATAAACATATAATCATTAATTACTAATTTTGCATGTATTCTTAAAGAATGAGATAATTTTGAACAAAATTGAAAGAAATTCAAAAAGAGTTGCATATAATTTGGTGCTCCCTCTTTTAACTTCATCTACTAATAATCACTGATTAAATTTACACTACTATTCCCAGCATTGTAGGTATAAACCCATTCTAAAACTTTTTTAAGGTCAGAAACATTCAAGGATGTACTTATAAACACTCAGTGAAGATTAAATCAATACCAGATTTGCTCTGTCAGATGCTTGATTTTAAAGGGGGGAATAAGTAGTGTAGTTCTCAGTTTCTGTCATATGTCAACATAGGATACATAGTTATTATCTTTGGCAATTTTTGTTACAAAAAATCTCTATAAATAACTTTTATTCAGCCTTCGATCATCCTAGCAAGATTGGCTATTAGCTGACTGGTTTTATCTTCTTCCAAAAAAAGGTTTGTAAACTCTAAAGTCCCAGTTCTCATATGTCACTGTGCCATTTAAAAAAAAAAGTTAAAGTTAAAATAATTTATCATTTTGAGAATATACCTAGAAACTATGATTGGCAGTTTATATTTAGAAATTTATTTTACATATAACATATAACATTACATATAACAATTACCTCCTAAACAAGTAGTGGGGAGTTAGTGTGTATTTTTGTTTATTTGGTTTATTTTTATTTTGTTTTATATTTAATGTTTAACTTGTGAAGGCCTATAAGAAACCTCTGATAGGAAGGCAAATATTTCAAAATAACTCAATCAACAAAGCATATATTAAGTGATTACTATGTGCCGGGAACTGTGCTAATTAAAAAGGGATGTAAAGAAAAAGCAAAATCAGTACCTACCCTCAGGAAGTTTATATTCTAATAAAGACAACAGGTGGAATCTTCTTGAAGAATAGTTCTTGAGTCTCTAAGTCTAAAAGATCTGGACAGATTTCTTTTTATTTCTGGAAATGTGATATGTAAGGTCTATTTTTGGTCATTTTTTTATGTACTCCAATGATTCTTCAGGGTTTTTTTCCTCTTTGATCAGTTTTCTAAGTCAACTGTTACTGCTATGATATTCCCTACATTTTCTTCATTTCTTTCAGTTTTCTGACTGAAAAAAATATATATTTTAACATTCCTTATTATCTCATGAAGTCATTAGCTTCTATTTGCTCCATTCTAATTTCAGGGAGTCTGTTGCTTGGACAATGTTTTGTACCTCTATTCCAAGATTTCCAAATCTTTCTTTCCTAGCTCTAACTTCTTTTCACATTTTGCTTTCTAGCATTATTATTTGGTCTTAAATATATTTGTTTAGCTCCAAAAAAGTCTTGCCTCATCTCTCAAGAAATTCTGGTTGGACTTGTGTTTAAGCTGTGATTTCCTTTGAAGGCTTGCCTACAGATGTTTTTTGAACTCATTACTTCCTTTTGGCTTTGTGTCTTGAGACCTGTCACCAAAATTTTTCTTTATGGTGGAATTCTTTTATTGTTTGCTCATTCATCTAGGGTACCACTTGATTTTGGATTTTATGTTAGGGCTGGTCTCTGCATGCCTTGTAGGGATGTGTTAGGAAAGTAGTTTCCTGATGTAGCTTCTTTTACTCTGACACAACTTTCTCCCTGCACACAACCCACACACACAACTTCCTTCAATCCCAGCTTCCCTAGTAGTTCCACTGAAGAAGCTTCCCCTCTTTTGGAAACCTGATTGCCCTCAGCTTCTCAGACAGAACTTCCAGGCCTAGGGCCAATAAAAAGCCCAAGTCATGTGGGCTACTGGCTTCTCAGACTTAGCAAGTATTTGAGGCCATATTCTTGCTGTATATCCTCATAATAGCACCCTTGCTCTATTAAGGCAAAGTAAAACTCCTTAGCAGATCCTTTTCTGCAAGCTGACTGCCATGGGAATTAATTTTTGCTGAACAAGTACATATAACTCCTCATTTCAGCCACTCAAAAAGGAACAGAGAGTACAATCTATCCCTTCTAAAAGTTCTTAACACATTTAGTTGGCTTTGTAGAAAGAGTCTGCCCCTTAGAAAACTCCCCAAGGCTATGGAAGTCTAAAGAAGAAAGACTTTCAGCTTTGATTCCATCATATCACAACCTGTGAAGCCGTATTCCAAGGACTTCTCAGGTTTCTATTTGAATTTCTGCCTACTGAGCATAGATGTTTTGGTATGAGTCATTCTAGCATCTCATCTTGCATGGTGAACAGCCCAGTCCTCTTTCAATCCCTTAGAGGTGGATTGCTCTGAACAGTGAGTTCTTGACCAGATCTCATCATCTGTGTCTACAACCTTTCTATCTATTTCTATGTAGACATAGGCTAGGGAAAAAAATTATTTACTAGCTTTCTTTTGGATTTTCAACTGGGACTTAGCCTGGTGCATTTTTTATATCTTTGCATAGCAGTTGGATTGGAGTGGTTGGGCTATACTTCTTCCTCCTAATCTGCCATCTTTTTTATTCAGAATGAGCCCTTTGTTTTCCTTTATTAAAAATGTTGAGCCTATTTTCCTAGGCATAGGCAACAATAATCAGGTCCCCCCTTACCAAAGCAAAAATGATCATCATATTGCCCCTGTCAATATACAGGAAACATTTTCTCATAATTGGAGAAAGTAAAGCTTGTAAAGAGTTCCTTTTGCAAGTCCACAGTAAATCAAAGAAAACTCATTTCTGTTTGCCCTTCTTGACTACCAAAATTCAATCCTATAATTCTCTATCCTAATTCTCCTGAAGTACGCTATACTATTTCTCTTAGGGATACTTTAGTAGGAATAAGCACTTCTGGTAATAGGGCTTTAACCAGCTTAATTCAGTTGGCTAAAATCTTGATCTTCAATGGAAAATTATATGGAAATGACAGGAGATGATACAAGAACCAGACTGAGAGAAGATATGACAGCAAGAGGGGGAAAAGGACTAAAGAAACCTAAATATTCATCAGTGGCACTGACTACACCCTAGGAGTCAGATCAAATTCAAAAAGTCTACAGTCAGTATCAGCAGGGATCTAACACTGTATTTAGAGCTGGAAGAAATCTTGACGACATCTAGTCTAACCAACCCATCTGACAAAAGTCATAACAGACCTGAGATTTAAACCCAGATTCTGACTCAAAATCTAGCACTGTTTCTATATACCAAGCTCCTTTTAAATCCTTACCTGGGTCAAGAAGTCCAAAATTAGCAAACCATCAAAGCTTTTGTCCTAGTAAGAACTTTAATACTTTGTAAGAGTATCCAAGCTGCCAATGTCCTAGAATTTTTTTTAAAAATCAGTAACCCTTTGTTTCCTGGACATTTTTGCCAGATGTAGATAATTTCTTGTCTTCAGTTTTTAAAGGCATGGAAGGGTTGTTTATGTCTGCCAGCAAAATTCTAAAGGAAAAAATAAGTCTGATTTTATTCTTCCTTGTCTGCTACGTGACAATGAGATTAAGTCACTGGATCATAGTGTCAGGAGAAAGGAACACTTTACTCTAAGAAGAAGGGTTGTTTTGTGGTATACAACAGGAGAAGAAAGCTGAGTTTTTCCCTTAAGAATTATCTTGTCATTAGTGCTGGCTTTGAGCTACAGACATAGCTTTGACAGTTATCTCCACATGTGCTAATTTAGAATATGATCACTTATTAGTCTGCAGCACTTGCTCGAGGTTCCCTTCCTGGCCTACTCAGTGACCTCCCTAAAGATGTTCTGTCTTATAAGGCCTGAGTCTCAGTTTCCCACTTTGTAGAATTCAGGACTGGATCCACTGGGGATCCTGGTTCCTGGGATACTTGCTAAGACAGGAATCTTGTTAATCAGTAGCAAGGAATTATAAAAGGTCACAAATGCAGGCCAGTAAGTCACATGCTAACAGTGCCCTTCTGTTGTAACAGCTTTCAAAGTTGGGCTCTGCTACAACAGGGAGTCAATGCAGACCCAAATGACCTCTCTCAGCAGCCTGGTGCAAGGAAGTCATACTGTTGCATTTGGGGTGCTGTGAACCCTGAAATGCAAGAGTAAAGGGGGTCTGACTCAAAAGAATTTGACCACTCAAGCCTTCTTTCAAAGTAGTGAAGTTTATTTATGACACCAATAGAAGAGGGCTAGATTCTAAGTGAATCTGCTATTGTATTGCCAATAAAAGTGGACAGAGTTCCTAGTGAGTCTTCACACTTTAATAGGGGTAAAATTGGTACTTATATACAAGAAAAGACAGTGAGAAGATCTGGATGGGTTTAAAAAGTGGTAAATAGAAAAAGGTGGGCCAGGAGTAGACAATGAAAGGAGTTAAGTGGTCTGAGAGCCACAGTGAAAAGGATTATTGACTATCTAGTTTGGTTGGGAAGAGCCAGATGCCTCAGACAAAATGCCAGGGACTTGATTGTGTGGAAAAGTTCAGGGACATGGTCTTTTCCTTTTAGGGGTCCAGGTCCCATCACCCCATCAATACCATGATCAAATGACACACCTGGGTTAACTCCATGGGACAGCAGTAGTTGCAACACTTCAATGTTCCCACAATTAATGGCTCTATTCAAAGCTATTGCATCTGCATATGTGTGAACACTACACGTGGCTCAAATTGCCCAAAGGAATTGGTGCACTGTGTCCAGTAGGGTCAGGTTGATTGTAGTTTGTTTCTTTATGAATGAAAAATATGGCCCATCCTAGATCCCCATCTAGTGCTACTGAATCAGAGTACCTCCTTCCCCCCCTCTAAGCCTTTTTTCTGAGAAGACAATATTTTGTCTCCTCAGTTGGTTTTCCTTAGCCTGAACCTTATTCCCAAAGGCTCTCTTCTCCTTGCACTAAAGCCTCATCCTCTCCAGTGCCCCCATTTGCTCTTTGTCACTCTTTTTTTTTTTACTTTTGTTGTTGTTCTGTCATTTTCAGTCCTGTATAACTCTTTGTGATGCCATTTAGGAGTTTCTTGACAAAAATACTGGAGTGATTTGCCATTTCCTTCTGTAGCTCATTTTACAGATGAGAAAACTGAGCCCAAAAGGGTTAAATGACTTGCCCAGGGTAGCTAGTAGGTTTCTGAGGCCATATTTTAATTCAGGAAGATTAGTCTTCTTGACTCCAGGCCCAGCATTGCATCCACTGTACCACTTAGCTCCCCCAGTTTTGCTCAACAATTCCTTTATCTTTTTTCTTTTTATCTAGTCATTTAATTCTTCTTTTCTTTCATTTTTTCGTTTTTAAAAAAATTTTCACATTAGTCATGTTGTCAAGAAGAATTAGAATCCATAGGAGGAACCACAAGAAAGAAGTAACAAAACAAAACAGAAGAAAAAAAAGAGCAAATAATATGCTTTGATCGGCATACAGACTCTAGAGTTCTTTCTCTGGATGTGGATAGCATTTTCCATCTTGAGACTTTTGGGGATATCTTAGATCCTTGCATTGCTGAGAGGAAATAAGTCTATCACACTTAGTCATCACACAACATGGCTGTTAGTGTGTACAATGTTCTCCTGGTTCTGCTCACTTCACTCAGTATCAGTCCATACAACTCTTTCCAGGTTTTTCTTGAAGGCCACTTGCTCATCATTCCTTATAGCACAATAGTATTCAATTACATTCATATACCATGGCTTATTCAGCCATTCCCCAAGTAATGGACATCCTCTCAATTTCCAATTCTTTGCCACCACAGAAAGACCTGCTATAAATATTTTTGCACATGTGGTTCCCTTTCCAATTTTTATGGTCTCTTTGAGATATAGTCCTAGAAGTGTATTGTTTGGTCAAAGGACCAAGCCCTTTGCATGTAGTTCCAAATTGTTCTCCAAAATGGTTGGTTGAGTTCAAAACTCCACCAAAAATGCATTAGTGTTCCAATTTTCCCACATATTCTCCAATATTTATCATTTTCCTGTTTTGTCATGTTGGCCAATCTGATAGGTGTGATGTGGTACCTCAGAGTTGTTTTGATTCACATTTCTCTAATCAATAATGATTTAGAACATTTTTCATATGACTGTAGATAGCTTTAATTTCTTCATCTGAAAACTGCCTATTCATATCATTTGACTATTTATCAGTTGGGTAATGACTTCTATTCTTATAAATTTGACTTAATTCTCCATATATTTTAGAAATGAGCTCCTTATCAGAGATTAGTTGTAAAAATTCTTTCCCAGTTTTTTGCTTCCCTCCTAATTTTGGTTTCATTGACTTTGTGCAAAAACTTTTCAATTTAATGTAATCAAAAATACCCATTGTGTTATTTCATAATATTCTCTATCTCTTCTTTGGTCACAGATTCTTCCCTACTCTGGTTGTAAAAATTCTTTCCCAGTTTTCTGCTTCCCTACTAATCTTGGTTGTATTGGCTTTATTTGTGCAAAAACTTTTCAATTTAATGTAATCAAAAGTATCCATTTTTGTGTATTTCATAATATTCTCTATCTCTTGTTTCATCACAGATTCTTCCTTTTTCCATAAATCTGACAGGCAAACTATTCCTTGTTCTCCTAATTTACTTATATTATCAGCTTTGATGTCTAAATCATGTGCCCATTGTAATATTTTTGTATATTTTGTAAGATTTTGGTCTATGTCTAGTTTCTTCCATACTCTTTTCCAGTTTTCCCAGCAGTTTTTGTTACAATGAGTTCTTATCCTAAAAGCTGGGTTCTTTGGGTTTAATCAAATGGTACATTAATGCAGTCATTGACTAGTGTGTCTTGCATACCTAACCCTATTCCACTGATACACCACTCTATTTCTTAGCCAGTACCAAGTAGTTTTGATGATTGCTGCTTTGTAATACAATTTATGATCTGATACAGCTAGCCCACTTTCTCTAGCATTTCTTTTCATTAGTTCCCTTATTCTGGACCTTTTGTTCTTCAAAATGAATCTTGTTATTATTTTTTCTAACTCTATAAAATAACTTTTTGGTAGTTTGATTGGTATGGCACTGAATAAGTAAATTCGCTGAAGTAGTATTGGCATTTTGATTATGTTACCTCAGACTACCCATGAGCAACTGATGTTTTTCCAGTTATTTGGATCTGATTTTATTTGTGTGAAAAGTGTTTTGTAGTTGTATCCATATAGTTCCTGGATTTGTTTCGGGAGGTAGACTCCTAAATATTTTATAATGTCTACAGTAAGTTTAAATGGGATTTCTCTTTCTATCTCTTGCTGTTGGGCTTATTTGGTAATATATAGACATGCCAGTGATTTTGTGGGTTTATTTTATAACCTGCAACTTTGCTAAAGGTGTTTATTATTTCAAGTAGTTTTTTAATTGATTCTCTAGGATTCTCTAAGTATATCATCATGCCATGTGAAAAGAGTGATAGCTTTGTTTCTTCTTTGCCTATTCTAATACCTTCAATTTCTTTTTCTTCTCTTATTGCTAAAGCTAACATTTCCAGAATGATATTGAACAACAGTGGTGATAATGGACATCCTTGTTTCACCCCTGATCTTATTGGAAATGCTTCTAACTTATCCCCCATTACATATAATGCTTGATTAAGGTTTTAGGTAGATGCTACTTATCATTTTAAGGAAGACTCTATTTTTTCCTATGCTCTCTAATGTTTTAAACAGGAATGGATGTTTTGTCAAAAGCTTTTTCTGCATCTATTGAGATGATCATATGGTTTCTGTTAGTTTTGTTGTTGATATGATCAATTATGCTGACAGTTTTCCAAATATTTAACCAGCCCTGCCCTCCTAGTATAAATCCTACCTGGTTGTAGTGCATTATCCTCAAGATAAGCTGCTGTAATCTCTTTGCTAATATTTTATTTAAAATTTTTGCTCTATATTCATTAGGGAAATTGTTCTATATTTTTCTTTCTCTATTTTGGCTCTTCCTGGTTTAGGTTTCAGCACCAGATTTGTATCACACACACACACACAAAACATTAGTAGTGCTCCTTCTTTGCCTATTTTTCCAAAGAGTTCATGTAGAATTGGAATTAATTGTTCTTTAAATGTTTGATAGAATTGATTTGTAAATCCATCTGTCCCTGGAGATTTTTTCCTAGGTAGCTCATTGATGGCTTGTTCAATTTCTTTTTCTGAGATGGAGTTATTTAAGTATTTTACTTCCTCCTCTGTTATTCTGGCAATTTACATTTTAGTAAATATTCATCCATTTCACTAAGATTGTCAAATTTGGAGCATACACTTGGGCAAAAGAGTTCTTAATTATTGTTTTAATTTCCTGTTCATTGGTGGTGAATTCACCCTTTTCATTTTTGATCTTGGTAATTTGGTTTTCTTCTTTATTTTTATTAAATTAACCAAAGGTTTATCTATTTTATTGGATTTTCATAAAATGAGCTCTTAATTTTATTTATTAGCTCAATAGTTTTCTTAATTTCAATTTTATTAATCTTTCCTTTGGTGTTCAGTATTTGTAATTTGATATTTAATTGAGTATTTTTATTTGTTCTTTTTTGAGTTTTTTTTAGTTGCATGCCTAGTTCATTGATCTCCTCTTTCTCTATTTTGTTCATGTAAGCATTTAGAGATATAAAACTTCCTCTAAAAACCACTTTTGCTGCATCCCATAAGTTTTAGTATGTAGTCATTACTGTCATTCTCTTGGATGAAGTTATCGATTGTTTCTATGATTTGTTGTTTGACCCACTCATCCTTTAAGATCAGATTATTTGGTTTCCAATTAATTTTAATCTATCTTTCCATGGCCATTTATTGAATATAAGTTTCATTGCATCATGATCTGAAAAGGATTCATTTAACATTTTTGCCTTTCTTCATTGGATTGTGAGGTTTTTATGCCCTAGTACATGGTCAATTTTTATGTATGTGCCTTATACTGACAAGAAAAAAAAGTATATTCCTTTCTATCCCCATTCAATATTTCAGGGGTCTTCCATATCTAACTTTTCTAAAATTCTATTCACCTCCTTAACTTCTTTCTTGTTTATTTTGTGGTTAGATTTATCTAATTCAGACAGGGTCTCTCATTAGTATAGTTTTGTTGTCTATTTCTTCCTCTAACTCCCTGAACTTCTCTAAGAATTTGGGTACCATACCATTTGGTGCATATATGTTTAATAATGATATCACTTCATGGTCTGTGGTGCTTTGTAGCAGGATGTGGTTTCCTTCCTCATCTCTTTTGCTTTGTCTGAGATCAGGATCTCAGACCTGCTTTTGTTTACTTTAATTGCAGCATAATATATTCTACTCCAGCCTTTTACCTTTACATTGTGTATATCTGTTTCAAATATGTTTCTTGTAAACAACATACTGTAGGATTATGGTTTTTAATCCATTCTGCTATCTGCTCCCATTCACATTCACATTTACAATTACTATCTGTCTTTCTCTCCAACCTCCCCCCCTTTATGCTTTTCTTTGTCCTTTCTCCTTTTCCCTCATTAATATTTTGCTTTTGACCACAGCCTCCTTTAGTCCCACCTCCCTTCTATTAGTCCCCTCCCTTTTCTTCCACCTTACCTTTACTACTTTCCTCCCTTCCATCCCCTCCCTTTTCTTTCCCCTTTTCCCTCCTACTGCCTATAGGGCATGTTAGATTTTTATACCTAACTGCTTATGCTAAATCTGATGAGAGCAAGGTTCAAACAATTCTCATCCCCCTCCCTTCTTTCCCTGGGCAGTAATAGGTTTTTGTGCCTTTTCCTGTGATGTAATTTACCCTTGTCTGCCTCCTCCTTTCCTTTTCTCTCAGTACATTTTCTTAGATCAGATTAATCCACTTACTTGGATCCATTTAACCCATTTGATTAGATTTTTTTCATCATTACATCAAAGTCAATTTATACCTACCCCCTTCATGTATACCCCTTTAACATGGTGTACTAACAATACAGTTCTCAAGAGTTACAAGTGTCAACTTCCCTTGTAGGGATGTAAATAGTTTGCCCTTATTAATAACATGTTGTTTCTTTCTGTCCCATTTACCTTTTTATGTCTCTCCTGAGTCTTGTAGTTGAAGATCAGATTTTCTGTTGAGCTCTGGTCTTTTTATCAGGGAAGTTTGGAACTCCCCTATTTTGTTGAATATCCATCTTCTCCCCTGAAAGATCACACTCATTTTTGCTGGGTAGTTGATCATTGGTTGTAATCTAAGCTCCTTTGCCTTGTGGAATATCATATTCCATGCCCAACAGTCTTTTAATGTAGAAGCTGCAAGGTCCTGTGTAATCCTGATGTGGTTCCATATTTACATTGTTTCTTTCTGGCTGCTTGCAATATTTTCTCTTTTACCTGGTAATTTTGGAATTTGGCTACTATATTTCTTGGTGTTTTCAATTTGGGATCTCTTTCAGGAGGTAATCAGTGGATTCTTTCTATGGCTATTTTACCCTCTGGTTTTAGAGCCTCAGGGCAGTTTAATTTATGATTTCCTGAAAGACACTGTCCAGTCTCTTTTTTTTCACTGTGATTTTCAGGTAGAGCAATAATTTTTAAATTGTCTCTCCTGGATCAATTTTCCAGGTCAGTTGTTTTACCAATGAGGTATTTTACATTTTCATCTATTTTTTCATTCTTTTGTTTCTGTTGAACTGATTCTTGCTCTCTCATAGAGTCATTAGCTTCCATTTGCCCAATTCTAATTTTTAACAAATTGTTTTCTTCTATTACATTTTGTACCTCTTTCCCCATTTGTCCAATTATATTTGTTAGGGATTTGTTTTCTTTAGTGTACTTTTTTTCCAGTTGGCCAATTGTATTTTTTAGGGACTTGTTTTCTTCAGTGTAATTTTTTTTTCCAGTTGGCCAATTGTATTTTTTAAGGACTTGTTTTCTATAGTTAATTTTTGTCTTTCCTTTTCCAAGCTATTGACTCTCTCTTGCATAGCTCTCATTTCTTTTTCCATATTTTCTTCTACCTCTCTCATTTGACTTTTAAAATCCTTTCTGAGCTCTTCTAAGAAGGCTTTTTAGGCTTCAGACCAGTTCACCTTCCCTTTTGGGGTTCCAGATGTGTGTTTGTTGACAATGTTGTCCTCTTCAGAATTTCTACCTTGATCTTCACTCTTCCCATAATAAAAATCTATCTTACGTTTCTTTTTGCTCATGGTGTTTGCTTATTTCCTGGCCTTTACAGAGATTGAGCTCCCTTGCTGGGAAGTAGAGGGCACTGACCCAAGCTTCTTGTGTTGGGAGTCTAGAGTCCGGCCACTGGTTTTGTGTGCTGGGGCCTCCGGTTTTGGCAGTTGGAAGCTCTTGGGTTCTGGCAGATTACCTGGTGTTGGGCTGGAATCAGCAACACTGGAACTCTAGGGTTGCGATTAGGTAGTATGGCTTCTGGAGATTTCCTGCTCACCCAGGCCTTTCCTTCCTTTCACTTTCTTCATCTCCTTTCAGATGGATGTTGTAGGGTGATTACCTACCTGGGGCCCCTTGGAGTGCTGCTTCCCTTAGTTTTGCTGAGACATTGGGAGACCCGGTTGCTGTAGAATGCCCAGGCACTTAGTGGTTTTTCCAAGCTGGTTTCCACCAGTTACCCCACCCTCAATGTCCAGGTGTTGGTATTTGCCTGCTCTACCACTTGGGCTTCAGGATCTCCTCCTGATATGCTTAGATGGGGCTTTCCACTAGGTTGCTTGGACACCTCCTGTTCTATACTGTTCCCCTTTCCCCAGGGTAAGAGGGGCTTTTCCCATTAATCCCTCAAGCTACCTGGGCTACTGAACTGCTGCACCCAGTCTTTCTTCTGGTTCACCTGTTCCAGAGTTTTTCCTGGGGTGATATTTTCTGGCCTTTCAGGGGTTACTAAGGGAGGGTAAGAGCAACTCACCTCTTACTGTGCCACCTTGGCTCCCAGAAGCAACTGAGATTTCTTTCAAGTGGTGATTGGTGGATTCTTTTGATGACTGTTTTACTCTCTGGTTCTAGGACTTTAGAGCAGTTTTCCTTGATGATATCCTGCAAGATGTTGTCCAGGCTCTTTTTTTCATCATGGGTTTCAGGTAGACCATTGATTTTTAAATTGTCTCTCCTGGATCTATTTTCCAGGTCAGTTGTTTTACCAATTAGGTATTTTATATTTTCATCTATTTTTTTCATTCTTTTGTTTCTGTTTGACTGATTCTCAATCTCTCATAGAGTCATTAGATTCCACTTGCCCAATTATAATTTTTTAAATTAATTTATTTATTTTTCATTTTCAACATTCACTTTGACAAGCTTTTGAGTTCCAAATTTTCTCACCTTCTCTCCCCTCTCCCCACCCCAATACAGAATATCTGAATATCCCGTCCCCTGATCTGTCCTCCTTTTTTCATCCCCACCTCTCTTATCCCCTCCCCCCTATTTTCCTCTAGGGTAAGATAGCTTTCCATACCCAATTGAGTGTGTATGTCATTCCCTTCTTAAGCCAAATCTGATGAGGGTAGGATTCATTCATTTCCTCTCACCTCTCCCCTCTTCCCCTCCATAATAAAAGCTTTTTCTTCCCTCTCTTACCACATTCTACCTCTCCCTTTCTCCTTCTCCCAGTATAATCCTCTCCCTCCCCACTTAATTTCACTTTTTAGATATCATCCCTTCATATTCAACTCACCCTGTGTCCTCTGTCTACATAAATTCCCTCCAACTACCCTAACACTGGAAAAGGTCTCATGAGTTACATATATCATCTTTCCATGTAGGAATGTAAACAATTCTATTTAATACAACCCTTATGATTTCTCTTTCCTGTTTACTTTTTCATGCTTCTCTTGAGTCTTGTATTTGAAAGTAAAATTTTCTATTCAGCTCTGGTCTTTCCATTAAGAATGTTTGAAAGTCCTTTATTTCACTGAATGTCTATTTTTCCCCCTGAAGGATTATACTCAGTTTTGCTGGATAGGTGATTCTTGGCTGTAATCCTAACCCCTTTGCACTCTGGAATATCATATTCCAAGCCTTTCTGGTCCCTAAATGTAGAAGCTGCTAAATTCTGTGTTATCCTGATTGTGTTTCCACAATACTTGAATTGTTTCTTTCTGGCTTCTTGCAATATTTTCTCCTTGACCTGGGAACTCTGGAATTTGGTTATAACATTCCAAGGAGTTTTCCTTTGGGGATCTCTTTCAGGAGGTGACAGGTTGATTCTTTCAATTTCTATTTTACCCTCTGGTTCTAGAATATCAAGGCAGTTTTCCTTGATAATTTCTTGAAAGATGATGTCTAGGCTGATTTTTTGATAATGCTTTTCAGGTAATCCAATAATTTTTCAACTATCTCTCCTGGATCTATTTTCTAGGTCAGTTGTTATTCCAATGAAATATTTCACATTGTCTTCTATTTTTTTTTCAGTCTTTTGTTTTTGTTTTATAGTTTATTGATTTCTCATAAATTTATTAGCTTCCATTTGGTCCATTCTGATTTTTAAGGAATTATTTTATTCAGTGAGCTTTTGGACCATTTTTTTTCCAGTTGTCCAATTCTGCTTTGTAAGGCATTCTTTTCCTCATTGGCTTTTTGGACTCTTTTGTCATTTGGATCAGTCTATTTTTTTTTTGGTGAGACAATTAGGGTTAAGTGACAGTCTATTTTTTAAGGTGTTATTTTCTTCAGTATTTTTCGGGTCTCCTTTAGCAAACTGTTGACTTGTTTTTCATTATTTCCTTGCATCGCTCCCATTTCTCTTCCCAATTTTTCCTCTACTTCTCTTATTTGCTTCTCAAAATCTTTTGAGCTCTTCTGTGGCCTGAGACTAATTCATATTTTTCTTGGAGGCTTTGGATGCAGGAGTTTAGACTTTGTTGTCTTCTGGTTCTATGTTTTGATCTTCTTTGTCATCAAAGTAAGATTCTATGGTCTGAGTTGTTTGGGTTTTGTATATGTGTGTGTGCGTGCTGTTTGCTCATGTTCCCATCCAGTTACTTGACTATTAAACTGTTTGTTAAGATAGGGGTCTGCTTCCAGTGTGGAGAATGTACTGTCCCAAGCTTCAGGGGGTTTGCGCCGCTGTTTTCAGAGATACTTTGAGATACATTTCAAAGATGTAGGGACTTATACATTTTCAGTTCTTCCAAGGTGGTATGATCAAAAGCAAGATGTTTATACCTTTCCTGGCCTGTGCTCTGGTCTATGAGTGATCACAAGCACTCTTTTCTGCCTTGGAACTGTGAGGAGTATTACCTCTTTTCCACTACCACAAGCTCCACCATGACTGTGCTCTTCCTCATCCAAGGACTGCCATCCAAAATTGCAACTCAGATCTGAGAACAGGCCAAGCAAGAGAATCCTGCCTCAGCACCAGCAAAGAGATCCCTGCAATCTCTCTCTGATCAGCTGCTTAATCCGCCTCCATCTGTGGTCCAAGAGCTCTAGAAGCAGCTACCACCCCAGGGCTGTGCCAGGACTGGGGCTGAATTGAGCTCTCTCTTACCGAGGTCCAACAAATTTTTCCTACTAACCTTCTAAGTTTTCTTCATTGTTGGTGGGGTGAGAAATCTGGAAACCTCTACAGCTGCTAGTGATTCTGTACCTTAAGACCCGCTCCAGGTTCACTGAAGCCCAGTCTTTGCCTGAGAGGCCCATGCTGAACTTTGCTCTTCTCCCAGCCCAGTTCAACAGACCTTTACAATCAACCATCTAGGTATTCTTGGGCTGGAAATGTGTTTCACTCTGTCTTTTTGTGAGTTCTGCTGCTCTAGAATTTGTTTAAAGCCAGTTTTTTACAGGCATTTGGAGGATTTGGGGGGAGAGCTCAAGCAAGTCACTGCTTTTACTCCATCATCTTGGCTCCTCCCTGTACTTTCCAATTCTGGTTTTTAATGAATTGTTTTATTTTATTAGATTTTTCCATTTTGCCTATTTTACTTTTTAAGGTGTTCTCCTGAGAGAGTTTTTGTACCTCCTTTTCCATTTGATCAATTCTGCTTTTTAAGGAGTTGTTTTCTTCACTGTACTTTTTTTCTCATTTGCCCAATTACATTTTTTAAGGAATTATTTTCTACAGTTAATTTTTGTCCTTCCTTTTCCAAGCTATTGACTCTCTCTTGCATACTTCTCATTTCTTCTCCCAATTTTTCTTCTTCCTCTCTTATTTAACTTTTAAAATCCTTCTTGACGTCTTCTAAGAAGGCTTTTTGGGCTTGAGACTAGTTCATATTCCCTTTTCACATTTTGGATGTGGGTATATTGACAATGTTGTCATCCTCAGAATTTCTGCCTTGATCCTCCGTATCCCCATAATAAGAATCTATGCTCATACATTTCTTTTTGCTCATGGTGTTTGCTTATTTCCTGACTTAAAAAAAAAAAAAGAGCTCTCCTGCTGGAGAGCAGGGAGCACAGACACAAGCTTCTTGTGCTGGGAGCCTGGTGCCTGGTCACTGGCTTTGTGTGCTGGGGTCTCAGGTGCTGGCAGTTGGAGGCTGTAGGGTTCTGGTGGCTTACTTAGTGTTTGGCTGGAATCAGCAACACACTGGGGTTCTAGTGATAGGTGTGTGGAGTCTGGCCCCTGGAGGATGCTTGCTCACCAGGGCCTTGCACTCTTTTCTTTGGATCCTGCTCATCTGGTCTTTGCATAGGGATGTTTTGCTGATGTGGGATGTCTCTCAGCCTGGAGCTTTACCTCTTGGAATTGTGCTTCCCAGAGTTTTGCTGAGGTACCAGGAGATGTGGCTGCTGGAGAATGCTGTGGCACATGGTGGTTTTACAAGCTGGTGTATGCCAATTTCCCTGCCTATACTATGGCACTCAGGGTTCCTAGAGTTGGTGCTTGCCTTCTCCACCATCCTAGGTTTCAGGATCTCCCCCTGGTATGGTGAGGTTTGGCTTTCTGCTAGCTTGCTGGGATGTCTTTCATTCTGTACTGTTCCTCCTTCCCCAGAGTGAGAAGGGCCTTTCCCAATAATCTCCTACTGGGCCACAATACTGCTGTACCCCAACTTTCTGTTGGTTCAGCTGTTCCAGGGTTTTTCCTGGGGTGATGTTTTCTGGGCTTTCAGAGTTCAATAAAGGAGGGTTAGAGTGACTTCTTACTCCACCATCTTGGCTCCTGGAAGCAGATTACAAATTTAATTCTTTACCTCCTTTTTCTCTCAATAAAGTAGTCAAATAAAATTCCCTTTCCTCTCCTTTCCATCATTTTATTTGGCTTATTATGAGTATTTTTTTTTCATTTTCTAAACTTTTTTTCCTTTTTTTGTCTTTCGGAAGATAATTTTAATATGATTGAATAACTTCTAGAATTACAAGTTTCCTGATGAAATAAACCCTTTAACATGCCTTGAGAATCATTATCCATCAATCAACGTAAATATATTGAGCACTCACTATTTTCCAGGCACTGGGGACACAAAGACAGAAATGGAATCATATTCATTTTCCAGGGGCTTAAATTCTATCTGGAAGTACAACATGTATACTCTTTTTTTATTTATGTATTTTTTAAAATTTATTTTGATTTATCAACAATCACTTACATAAGCTTTTGAGTTTTAAATTTTTCTCCTTCTCCCTCTCCATCTCCCTCCCCAAGATGGCGTGCAATCTGATATAGGCTATACATATACATTCCTATTAAACATATTCTCACATTAGTGATGTTGTAAGTAAGAATTAGAACCAATAGGAGAAACCACCAGAAAGAGGAAACAAAACACAGAAGAAGAAAAAAAATAGCAAATACTACGCTTCTATCTGCATTCAAACTCCATAGTTCTTTCTTTGGATGTGGATAGCATTTTCCATCATGAGGCCGTTGGAGATGTCTTAGATCTTTGTATTGCTAAGAAGGGTTAAGTCTATCTATATTAGTCATCACACAATGTAGCTGTTAGAGTGTACAACATTCTCCTGGTTCTGCTCACTTCACTCAGCATCAGAGCATACAAGTCTCTCCAGGTTCTTCTGAAGTCTGCCTGTTCACCATTTCTTATAGCACAATAGTATTCCATCACATTCATACACCACAACTTGTTCAGCCATTCCCCAATTGATGGGCATCCTCTCAATTTCCAAGTTCTTTGCCACTACAAAAAGAACTGCTAAAAATATTTTTGTACATATGGATGCTTTTCCCATTTGTATGATATCTCTTTGAGATATAGCCCTAGAAGTACTATTGCTGGGTCAAAGGGTATTGCACATTTTTATAGCCCTTTGGGCATAGTTCCAAATTACTCTCCAAAATGGTTGGATCATTTCACAACTCCACCAACTTCTTTTTCTAAAAAATATTTCTTTCCCTTAATCTTTTTATTTTTTCTCACCTTTATGTGTATTCTAGACTTTTATTCTTTGATTCAAGACCCTTAAACTTCTCTGGTTTTTTTAGTTTCCTGTTGTGAGACCTGAACCCCATGGACCCAATCTGAAACTCAGCCTGCTCTAAGAAAGAGATAAATGAAATTGGGGTCCATGTGTCCATGGTTTAATTTCTCTCAAGCTGACTTGACATGTACTGCATGGGAGTTCAGTCCAAAACTGGACCCCCTAAGGTGCCATTTCAGATTGGCTCAGGTTGGGATTTTGGAGTATAGCCTTATATGTCCTTCAAAGAGTAGATGTTCCCAAGGGGTGCCAATCAACCATGACTGGCCTACATACAAGGAGGTGGGTTATATATTAAAATGAGGTCTTGAATAAGTGCTTTAAGTCACTTAGTAATATCATGGCCATCAAAGGAAATACCATCCACAGTCTTAGCAGTCTGTCTGAGTAGGATAAAATCGATTCAGGCCTGGGTCGGAGTTTGACTAAGATAAGAAGATTCAATGCAATCTCAATATCAGAGATGTCCTTGTGAAAAACTTTAGTCAGAAGGCTGGGGATGAGGGGCAGGGATGCTCTGAGTCTCCAAGCCACAGATTACCAAGTGCTAGAAATATGTTTGACACCAAAAATTTAGTATCAAGAAAGTTTATTACAGAAAAAGTCCAGAGGATTTAGATGTTTCTGGCCAGAAGCGGGCTCCACTCCTCTTCAGGAGGGGTGGGTCCTGAGTGCAAGGGCAAGTGTGCTATTATGCAGTTAAATTTGGTAAGAAACCTCCCAGGCCTGGATTGGTCCTTTCCTTCCAGGCTACCTTAGTTCTGGAATGCCCCCGTTCCCCCACTACTGTGTCAACAATCGCACTATTGCTCCCCCACCCCCACCCTGGGTGGGAAGTTACTATGCCTGAGGTTCACTCTCATTTTGATTTTGGGGTCTTCTTGGAACCATCAGATTTGGGCTAAGCCCAGGCTCACCTGCAGTGTAACTGCTTCCTTGACTTGTTTTTATAACTCTCTGCACTATTCTACCTGTGGAAACTTAAGCCATCTAACTCTAACAAAGAGAAATCATTTTTAACACTGCTAACAGTTTCTATATCATCGCTTTGTGATTTTTGCCATCTCTTTTTTTTTGGGGGGGGTGTCTTCTCAATCCTATAGATATTGATTACTGGAATAGAAAGAGAGCACATAAGTATTGCTCCATGATAGCTGCCCACATGGATTGCTGTGTTTAACACCACCCTTTTTACTCTTCCTAAGATAATTTTTTCTCATTTGCCATGAAATTTTCTCTGTGAGTCCATGTTCTTCATTCTACCACTTGTCAGTTGCCCCCAGTAACTCTCATTCCCTTTATCCTGAGGCAGTATGCTATCCATGGTTCCACAAAACGGTCTCTCAGGGGTAGCAGTCTCTCTAAGCACCAAATACCTACGGAGATAACAATTTTCTCTTTGATTTTTTATTAATTTGCAATGTTTGGGACTCAGGACAATTCTGCCTGAATCTTTCTGTTAACAAAAAACCTTTATTTTGTTAATATTAACCTGACTAATACCTGACTGTAGAATAATAGTGTTAAAGGAAGACTTTTGATATTCCTGAAATTAATAAAAAAAAAATTAAGAGGATTCAATGTCTTTTAAAACCTCCCCAACAGATTTTATTTGTGAAAGAATACATGTGAGGCCAAGTCTTTTTGACATGTAAATAAATCCCTTCCTCTCAGTTAGTCCATTGAGACTTTTTTAAAAACATAGCCTTGTAATTTTGTAAATGTAGGAAATAGCAAACTCAGTTTTCAATCTGTTACCTGACTTTGTTTCTGTTTACCTATAGAGTCCACTTAACTTGGTTTGTTTCCTTAGGGGATGCATGAGACTATGACTAGACTTAATTAAATTTGTTTGACTTTTATGACATTGAAGGAAGCATGGGATTACAAATCTGCCTTTTTCAAAAAAACTGTTATGAACTAAGAGAATTTACAAGATTGCAATACATAAAAGAATTACTTCCCTGTCATTGACATAATTTTTTATACAAAAAGCCTCTTCAGAATGCTAAATTTAGTTCAGAATTATTTTTCTGCCTCTTGAACCTGTGCTTAAGCATAATAAAACCTAGGTTTCTAGCTCTATAATGTCTTCATTGTAGGAGAACTATTTGGGTAGAAGTTACCTGCCACATGAATTCAAAAAGGGGGTATTTCTCTCATAACACTGCAAACTACCCATTGTAAGGTCCTCCTCTCCTATTATACATTGACATGCCCTCCTTTGTTTAGTCCTTTTTCAATCCTTCCCTTTTCCACCTTTTCCATTTTCCTGTAGCAACCCCCATTTTTTTTTTTTACTGAGAGAGACTACAGGAATCATTTCCTCTTTACTTTTTTATTATTGACTTTATGATACATCACACATTCCCCTCTAACTCTTCTTTTTCCTTTTTAATGCACCCTCCTATTCTACAGTTTAGTCACACATCCCAAATTTTTTTCAATTCATTTTTAGGAAGCATATCATGAGTTTCAGCATATAGTTTCAGGCCTGCTCCTCCACCAAAATTTCCTCCATTTAAATTCCATTTTCACTCTTGTCTTCATATGTACTTTTGGAAAGAAATCTCTTAACGTTCCCTGTGTTGTTATTCTGCTATTAATGTGGCTTTTATTTCTATCCACATAGGTGTTTTTCTCTCTGATTTGTTTCCTTCTTTTTTTGCTGGGCAGTTTAAGTTATTTCATTATTTGTGCCTTCCTTGGTTCCTGTATTTGTTTACATTTCTTATATTGCTGTTGACTAGGTTGTTTGCAGAGCAAATAAACTGCTGTATCTGGTTTGCTTTGAAGGGATGCTTCAAATCTCTTTTTTATTGAAATTTCCTATTTCTTCATTGAAGATTAGGCTCAGGTCACTTTGGGATGTATCTTGGGCTCCTTGGAAAATTATTATTTTCCTTCCTACAGTTTCTTTTGGCTACAGAATAGTCTTGCATTTATTAAAATTTCCTCTTTTTATTTTGAAGATCTTTCTCCAAGTTGCTTGAGGAATTTGTTGCATCTCTTCCAGATTGTTCTTCACTTCTGGGTGTTTGCTTTAACAATCAGTTCTCTCTCTCTCATTGATCTGCTATTTTATTGACTTAACTTTAATTTCATCTCATCTTTTTTTAAGGTGAAGGGGCCAACAAGAAAAAATTATATTCTGCATATGATGCTTACTAATTAAGAACTTATGACTAAAATAGAAATGACTGGCACCTTCACCTTGGGGAAAAATGACCATTCCAACTTAGAAATATTATGGAAGGAGAGAAGAAAGCTGACTATATAATGTGACATTTGCCCTAGATTGGGGGAGAGCAGATCACTAAATAAATAAATATATGCAATTATACATGCATATTCCATGTTTTGTATATGTATGTATGTATGTATTTATGTGAATACACACATATAAAGTGTCATGGATTGAAATTCTATAGGAGAAATTCACCCAGGAAGGATGGGAATCTCTCAAGGATGAAATTCTACACATACAAAGAAAGAAATTGTTTTGATGAAGAAGAAAAGGAGAAAATGGGTAACAAGATCAATGGGGATGCACTGGGACCTTACCAACCAATTTTAACTGTAAAAAAAGAAGCCTTTTGTGGGCTATCCATTATGACCTCTCTCTTCTCTATTCTACATTAAAAATTCCATTCTCTGACAAAACCCCCTTCTAATAAGTGTCCCTTTCCCTTTCACAGCCAGCTCTTCTGATGGCATTCTTGATGCACCTCCCTTCTTCTCTCAGACCTTGCCCCTTCCATCACCATTACTACCTATCATTTTTATACTGCCCTTTCTATAGGCTACTTCCTTATTACCTACAAACATATGAAATTCTCTCCCATCCTTCAAAAAACAAACAAAAAATTTATTTAGCAACATCATCATTCACCTTCATGGCTAAATTCAAATGATTTGACTTCCTCATCTCTTTTTACTTTTCACCTCTTCACATTGTGGTTTCCAACCCCGTTGTTATTAGATTGAAATTGTCGAATGCAAGATTAATATTAATTGCAAAACCACTAATTTTTTTCTCAGTTCTAATCCCTCTTGACTTCTTTACTCCTTTTATACAATTACTCTGTTAGTTATCCTTGATATTCTTTTTTTCCCAGTTTCTTTCTTTTTATTCTTTACAAATTTAAATTTAAAAAGTATTTTTAAAAAATAGTAATCTTTTTTCTCCTTAAAACATCCAACCCAAAGCTCTACATTTTTAAAAGTTTTTTTTTAATTCTTCATTGTGGTAGAACTGTATTGGCATCAGTTACCTGCCACATGAATTCAAAAAGGGGATATTTCCCTCATAACACTACAAACTATACCCATTGTAAGGTCCTCCTCTCCCTTGATACAGCAATTATCAATAAATAAAATATTCAGTATATAAAGAATAAAACATATAACTATATAGGAAATGGTGAACTTCTGTTACACCTATGTTTTTTTAAAATGTTTAATTTCAAAAACTAATGACAAAATTTACTTGTGGTGACTTTTCTAAACTTTTTTCTGTGTTTTGATGTGTTATTATTTTTCTTTTTTTAAGCTCTCTATCAATTTCCAGTAATATTTCAATTCTACCCCCAATATAAATACATTTTTTAACAAATAAGTATGGTCAAATAGAATTTAAAAATTGGCTATGTCTTAAAATGTATGTCTAATTCTGTCCCTCTATTCATTACCCCTCTGCCTCTGAGGTGTGTACTTTACTATCAATCTCCCAAAATCATGATTGATCACTGCTACTGTGTCCATTATATAAATTCTTCTAATGGTTCTGCATATTTCATTCCTCACTAATTCATATAACACTTCCGAAGTTCCTCTAAAACCTTCACATTCAACATTTTATCACATAATGTTATGCCATTAAATTCATATACTACAATTTGTAAACCATTCCTAATGGTTTGCTTTATTCCCACTTCTTTACTATTACAACAAATGCTACTGCAAATATGTCTAACAGTGCTATTGTTGGGTTTTGTGAATATATAAATGTAGCTTAAAACTTCTTTATAGAATCCTTACACCAAGTCATAACTCCACCAACAGTATACTGTTATAACTATCCTCCCATAACTTCTCCAACACCTATCATTTTCATCTTTTATTATTTTTGTCAGTGTAGTAAGTGAAATTACAGAGTTGTTTTATTTTTAATTTCTCTCCTTAATAGTAATCTGGAGCATTCTTTTATGCCATTGCTGATGGCTCATTTTTTTTCGTTCGAGGATTGCTTTATCCTTTCACCATTTATTTATTGGGGAATGACTCTTGTTTTTAAACATATATGTATTAATGTCTCATATCTTTGATTTCAGATATTTGTCAGAGAAACTTGCTGCAAAGTTTTTCCTCAATACTTTCCCTTTTGATTCACTTCTGATACCTATTAAAAAGCTTCTCAATTTTTAGCAACCAAAATTGTCAATTTTATCTTCAAGAATGTCTATCCCTAGGGAGCAACTAGGTGGTGCAATGGATAGAGCGCTGACCCTGGAGTCAGGAGGACCAGAGTTCAAATATGACCTTAAACACAACACTTACTGGCTGTGTGACTCTGTGCAAGTCACTCAACCCCAACTGCCTTGCCCCCACCCAAAAAAAAAAGAATATTATCCCTTATTTGTTTAAGAACTTCTCTGCCTCTAATTGTGACATGCTTGCAACTATTTTTCCCTATCATTTTTTTAATCTCTTCTCTCTATTTTTCCTTTTTCAATACCTGCCTATTTACTTTTTCATATCTCACTATTCTACATTGTTGGTGTGCTTGCATTCAACCTTCCTTTGTCTAATTCAGATAAGGATAAAGTTCATCAAGTGCCTATTCACCCTTTCTCCCTTCTCTATTCTTGTAGGATTAGTCATTCTTGTCTATATAATCATCATTCATTAATGTATTTCCTTTCCCTCCCTTTATTTATTCCCCTTAAAACATCCAACCCAAAGCTCTAAATTTGTATTTCTTTGTTCCTTCTATAAAAATAGTAGATTCTGAGAGGACAAGGGTCTCTTCTCCCACTATTAGGATTAATGACATGATGATCACTTATACCATGCAATGAATGTATTTAAAATTTGTTCTCTTATTTCTTACGTGTACATTAATTTCATAGATCCTTCCAGATCTAGTTTTACCAGCAGTTATGTCTGAAAGTCATCTATTCTATTAAAGCTCCATTTACCTTTTTCCCTTTTAAGATTATACTCATAAGTTATTCCTGGTTATAAATCTTTGGACTTGCTTTTTGGTATATTGCATTCTATTTTGCTTTCATGTATGGTAATTGCTTCGTAATCTATAGTAGTATTCTTACTATGAGCTCTGATTTCCCAGATGCTTCTTTTGACTGGGAATCTCTGGAATTTGGCTATCACACTAATGGGCGTGTTCAACTTGGAATTTTCTTCTGGATTATTCCTATTTTTATATTGCCTTTTAGTTCTAATAGCATTGGGCATTTTTATTTTATGATTCTTAAAATGTGATATCCATTTTTCCATTGGTCATTCAGTGCAAAAAAAGAGTGAATTGTTTCCCCAAAAATGACACTGTCACACAAAGATAACAGCCATGGGAGGGAGACAAATGCCACCTCCCCATTGTTCCCAGTTCCACAAGTAGGCTAATGGTTCAGACATGTAACAGTGCAAAATTCATTCCCAGACCCAAAGCCTCTCAGTGCTCAAGCTCAAACTTATATAGAGTTTCAGACAAAGAATTGATATGGCACTAATAAGGAGAATGTTCTATCACCTATCAGTTCAAGGGAATGGGGTGCTCTAGAGCAGTAGTGTCAAATTCAAATAGAAATGGGGGCCATTCAAATGTAAGTGTCTCTGTGAGTCATTACCATATGTAAGACCATTGAAGGTCACATATTGATTTAATTTAAAATGAGATATTATCTATGCTTTATTGTATTGCATTTATTTTGTTAAATATTTCCCAATTACATTTTAGGCTGGTTCAGGCAGTATTCAGGAGTGTTGGCCATATAACCAGTGACCTTTGTTTGACACTGTGCTCTATAGCATTGAAATTAATCAACAAGCATTAAGCACATATTATAAGCATTCATTTTTGTATGCATTCATTTTTGCAGGTGAAGATTAAATTATTTTCTTATCTATTACCCACATGTAGTATACATATTACTTTTTTTTTCCACCACAGATAGATTTGCACTGATCTACCTTTACTTTGCTTTACAGAATAATCCTTTACAGAATAAAGGATTATCTCTCAATCCGAGGACTTGGGTTCAAAGCCCACCTGTGACACTATGTGACTTTGGACAAGTCACTTAACTTATTTTAGAAAGTGGAAATAAAAATATACATAGTTCCTACTGTGTGGGACAGAGACCACCCACTCAAAATAAAAACAAATACTTAGAAACCTTGAAAGCAGAAAGGAGTTTACTGCTTTCTCACGAGAAAGAGTACCGCCCCTAGTTGCCACTGCCGGCCAGGAAAGTACAAGCTGGGAGCCGCACTCATGGCTTTTTACCCCCTAACACGATGCCGCCTCCCACTCTCTTACCACTTTCTCCTTTGACTGGGTACTCAGGGTGTACATTCTAAATGACGCAGCTAATACCCAATAGAAGCAAACATGCCCATGTTTGGACTAGATGCATATTTGTACTAGGAAGTAGGAACGACCAGGCACGGAGCTCCCCTGCCCATGCTGACGTGGAGCTGGAAAAATAGAAGCTTATCAGGGAAAATGGAAACTTAACCCAAGGCTTTCTGGAGGAAGGAAACTTAGGCCTGTGGGAACTGCACTGCAGGCCATCTCTCACACTCAGGCAGAGTGCAGGAGAGAAACGAGCATAGCAGGGAGGTAAGAGTGTAGCAGGGAGATACTAATGAGGGAACTTCACTGTGAGCCATCCCTCATACTACTTCATAGGGTTATTGTAGTTTGCAAATGAGATTACCTATATTAAGTATTTCTCAAGCCATAAAGTTATGTAAAAGTCACGTAAAAATAGGGGAGGGGGGAAAATTGATGCTCATCAATTGTGTAATGGCTAAAAAAATTGTGGTACATGAATTTAATAGGATATTACTGTACTATAAGAAATAACATATATAGAATCTCAGACAGACATATAAATTGACACAAAGTGAAGTAATACTAGTAAGCACTTTATAGTGCAGTAAACAAGGCCAAGAAAATAAAATGCATTATAATTACAAAAAAAGTACATGGAAGGAACAGCCACAACAAGATAATTGAAAATTAATGATGCAAAATTACATATAAGCCTGGCCTTGAAGAAGAGATTTGAAAAGATACCTCCCGTCGTCTCTCCCATCTTCTGTTGCCGCTGCCATCATGGACACCGGCCGCGTGCAGCCCATTAAGCTGGCTCGGGTCACCAAGGTGCTGGGTGGGACAGGTTCTCAGGGGCAGTGCACCCAGGTGCGCATGGAGTTCATGGACGACACGAGCCAGTCCATCATCTCCAACGTGAAGGGCCCCGTGCGGGAGGGGAACGTGCTCACCCGGCTGGAGTCAGAGCGTGAGCCCCGGAGGCTGTGCTGAGACTGACGGGTGGAGGCCTCTAGGCTGCTGGATGTGAAATGACTGCTAAGGGATGTGTAAAATATAGAGTTTTGTCTAAAAAAAAAATACCTCTCCTCACTTCTTTGCAGAGGCAGTAGGTCCAGAGGTACAGAACATTGAACATATCTTCATATTTTTTTCCATATATTGATGATTTTTAAAATATTTTCTCTTTTTCTTCAATTCTTTATTATATGAGATGGTTCTTTGGGAGTAGCAAAGATCAATTCCCTCATCCATAAAATGAGGGGTTTGGATTATACTTGCACCGAAATTCTTTCTAGATTTAGAACTTCTGACAAAGACTACCTTTGTGACTTTTGGCAAGTCACCCAGTTGTCCTTGTCATTTACAGACATAGTACAGAATATGAAATGAAAGAGCCCAAAAAATTTAAGAATTTATAGAAGACATAAGCATAACTTAAATTATTTGTTTGAGAAGAGATAGAAAGTATTGGACATGCAAAATACCAAACAACATCACACAAATACATGAAATTGATTCTATTTTAATAGAAATAAGTGATCATAAATGTAGGGATAATTTTTGAAACAGATGTCTGTGTAATCAGACCACACTTTTCTTGGGGCATTAATGAAAATTAATACCAAATTATGAAAAAGAATTAAAATTTTAAAATAACAGTTAAGTAATTCAGCTCTAACCTGATTTGTCTAAACTAGTTATTTTTTCTAAAGAAGTAAATTTTAAAAAATCAATCAAAAATCAAGAAATTAAGAAAGTCTACCTCAATTTCCTAAGGAAATGCAACTGATAAGAATCAATTACAGTAATGCAGGAAACCAAAAGAGCTGAAAAAGAATCTTAGCAAAATGGGTCTCTTGCAAAATGGAGAGGTATGGCAAACAAGAGCAATACTAGGGTTTTCCCCTAAAATGTCTATTATTACAAATAGTCTAAATTCTCCCCATGTTCTCTCTCCCAGAAAACTAGTCCATGTAACAATTTGTTTCTTTCCTGAAAAAACAAGATGAAAGAATATTAGCAAAATTTTAATGCTTTGAAAAAAATCCTACATATAGATGTTCAACATCCATAGATATGCCACTTTTGCACAGGAGGTGGGAGTGGGGGGAAGGCGTCTTTTCTCATATCTTCTTTGGGATTGTTTTTTTTATTAATTTTGCTATATTATTTTTTTATTTTTGTGTCATTCTTTCTATTTACATAGTTGCAGTCATAATGCATAATTTTTTCACTCTGCTTACTTTAGTTTACATCAATTCGTGTAAATTTTTCCATGCTTCCATGCATTCATAATATTTGTCATTTCTTCACTGAAAAATTCCATTATATTCATGTACAATTTTTTGTTCTTCCCCAGTTCTCTGCTGCCACAAAAGTGCCAATATAACTATTTAGATGTATGTGGAGCTTTTCTTTTTACCTGTGACATTTTTGGAGCATATGCCAAACAGATGAATCTCTTTTTTCAAAATACTCATTTTAGCAGATTTATTTGAATTACTTCCCAAAATTACTTTTTAATAATTTAATATTATTAATAATTAAAAGTTCCACCAACAATGGTTGTGTGCATGACTTTCTATAACCTTGTCAACACTGACCAGGCAAATATGCTTTAGAAAGACATTCATTTATAAAATCCTAGGAAGAAAGATAGTAGAAGATGATAGATTACATCATTTCATGAAACAGTAAGATATAATGGATGGGAAAACATATTTAAAGGAAGTAAATCATATAAATTCAAGAGCATTTAAGGATAAAATGGAAGGAGAATAATGAACAAATGAAAACTTTCTATACTGAACTGCTTTTAAGATCAATGACAATGGAGTGACTACATTCGCAATCTAGCATGGCAGTATTTGGTGTGCTGTGTGAGGATGTAGAAATGGCACTAAAGAAAAGAGATGAATAATGTCTAGAAGAGAACAAATATAAATGGAGAAGGTCCATGTTGAGTAGATAAAATTGTACTGAGTGATTGCCAAAAATGTGAAAGAGGGAAGGATACCAAAGATTTGGAAGAATTTAAGACTTTATTATTACTGCCAAAAGTAATCAAGGAAATATCAGTAATTGCTCATCCATATTAATTTCCAATTGCTATAAAATGGATGTCAAAATAATCTACATATATATGTTAGTAAATCTTTTTTAATTTTTAATTTTTTTAGCAATTAAAAAAATTTTAAGTTCCAAATTCTCTCCTTTCCTCCTGCCCCTCCTGCAGGCATTGAAAATGTAAGCAATATGATATCAATTATACATGTGAAGTCATGCAAAACATATTTCCATATTAGCCATGGTGGAAAAAAAAAATAAATTAAAAGCAAGAAATATAAAGTGAAAAAGTATACTTCAATCTGTACTCAGACTTAACCAGATCTTTCTCTGGAGGTGGACAACAAATATTCATCATGGGTCCTTTGGAATAGACCCTTGGATCATTGTATGTATCAGAGTAGCTTAGTCTTTCATATTGATTAGCATTATAATATTATTGTTATTACATACGATGATTTCCTGGTTCTGCTCAGTTCACTTTGCATCAGTTTATATAAGTATTTTCAGATTTTTCTGAAACCATCCTGCTTCTCATTTCTTTTAACACAATAGTATTCCATCAAAATCATATACCACAACTTGTTCAGCCATTCTCCAATTTATGGATATCCCTTCACTTTCCAATTCTTTGCCACCACAAAAAGAGTTACTGTGAGTATTTTTGTACATATAGGTCCTTTTCCATTTTCTTTGATCTCTTTGGGATATGGACCTAGTAGTGTTGTTGCTGGAATAAAAAACTGGATGCACAGTTTTATAGCACTTTGGGCATTGCTCTCCAGAATGGCTCATCAGTTCACAGCTCCATTGATAGTGCATTCATTTTCCAACTTTTCCACATCCCCTCCAGCATTTATCATTTTTCTCTTCTATCATGTTAACAAATCTTATGGGTGTGAGGTGGTACCTCAGTTATTTTAATTTGTATTTCTCTAATCAATACTGATTTAGAGCATTGTTATGTGGCTATTGATAGCTTTTGATTCTTCTGAAATCCGCCTGTTCATATTGTTTGACCACTTGTCACTTGGGGAATGGCTCTTGTTTTTATAAAATTGACTTATTTCCCTATTGAGAGATGAGGTTTTCTCTCCCCACACGCATTCTTGCTTTCCTTGTAATCTTGACAGCATTGGTTTTGTTTGTGCAAAACCTTTTCAAATTCATGTAATCAAAACTGTCCATTTTATTTCCCATGTTCTTTTCTGCCTCTCATTTGGTCATAAACTCTTCCCTTATCCATAGATCTGACAAGTAAAAATTTCCACGCTCCCTTAATGTGCTTATGATGTCACCCTGTATGTCTAAATGATGTACCTTATTTGATCTTATTTTGTTATATGGAGTGAGATGTTGGTCTTTGCCAAGTTTCTGCCAAACAGCTCTCCGGTTTTCGCAGCAATTTTTGTCAAATGATGAAATTTTGCCCCAAAAGTTTGGATCTTTGGGTTTATCAAATACCAGATTACAGCGGTCATTTACTACTATGTATTATAAATCTAATCTATTCCACTAATCTACCACATTATTTCTTAGCTAGTACCAGATTTCTTTGATTTGGTGAATCCTTGATGAAGGTATAAGAGGGGAACAGGTAGACTTTTGCAAATGATAGTCTGTAAAAAAAAAATCACCCTTTTTCAGCTACACAATTGAATGAAAGAAAATGGCGTCTTCAGAAGTTCTCTTCAAACAAGTACCTCCCAGGCTTGTGTCAAAATCAGAAACATTTCTAGAAATGCATAATAGATGTAATATCACTGATCTGATTATAAATATCTAGTGATATATAAAAAAAGGGAATCATAAACTCACCAAAGATATTTTCTACCATCCTCGAGTATATCTTACATATATTCAGAATGAAGGGGGTGAGGAGGAATTTGGTGATGTCTTTCAGATACTTCTGTAAATAACATTGACCTGATTGTCTCAAGCTCCAGATTATTACAGAGTTTCCTAAATGAGACCCATAAGCAAGGTAAATAATTCAACCTATCTACTTAAAGAAAAACTAAGTGAGTAAAACAGTCTGTTGTCTATATTATAACATGCCTTTGTATGAAGAACAAAAAAGATGGACCTGAGTCTGAAACTGAATGGAAGGATGAGGATCATTGGATGGATTATCTTTGGTAATTTGTGCAATGCTTTCTCTAATTCCAACTTTTGCATAAAACAAAAGTTAATCTTTTAAACAATATCCTTTTGAGAGTAGAGATAATGTGGCATAATGGTTGTAGTGCTGAGATTGTAGTCTGGAAATCTAGATTAAAATTCTGTCTAACACTTATGAACTGAATGACAGACATCATGTCATTTAATCTCAACCTTACACTACAGTTTATCTATCAAATCATAGACAGGTTGTGATCTTAGAGAGAATTTCTAAACTGAGAATTTCCTTTGCTGATGAAAATCATAGATCTTGCACATGTTAATGTTTTCTTCTACAAATAATTTATGATATGGAAATACCATGCCTTCTAAAAAAAATTAAACCAATGTATTAGCTGGAGGGCAATGGAAAGATACATGATAAAGATGATGTTGTAACACATTGACAACAAGAAATAGTATAAAATAAGCAACAAAAATGACATTATCATGGAGATTTATGATTGGAAAAGGAAGGCATCTGATCCTATAAATCTCCATGCTCATTGGATTCATGTAACATCAAGAAACCTATAAGGACCCCAGCATGTGGGGTGAAACCTCTGTGCAGTGTTTACAGAAGGATATAAAGAAGAATTGCACAGGATGGGAAGGTATACATGGGTTGCAATCTAACCCATTGTTGAGTATGACTACATTAATGAAATCACAAAAGCATTAAAATAAGCATTTAACCTAAGGCAATAAAATTGAAAAAAAAAGAAGTTAACTGGTCTATGGAAAATTAAACCTGAAACTTTTGGCTTATTGATATTCTTCTATAGCCAAATGGACAAAGTGGCCATCAGCATAAAACAATGTGTAATAGTGAAAATAGAATGCATGTGATCTTAGAATACATATAATCTTCATGTCAAATAAACAAAAATAATATCTAAATTTAATGTTACTAGCAAGATTTCCTAAAAATTTCAAGTAATAAAATCAGTATCTCAGTTTCACAGTAAGTTTTAGTGTTTATTTTTTTCTTTATTAGATGTTAGGTGTTTTGTGGCATTGAGGTGGGATAGGAGAATAGAAAACTCTTCAATCTTAAATGGATTATTGATTTGTAGATTCTTTACCTCCATTTACAAAATAGGCCTCCATCTTCATCCCAGGTTAAAACCCAGCTGAAAATGTCAAGGCCAAATACTAAAATGATAATGTTTGTATATTTAAGCAGATCTGCTGTGTAAATATTTATCTCTCAATATTGGATGACATCTGGAAGCCAAATATAAATCACTTTTGAAAGCATTCACTCATTCTAGATTGTTTTTCTGCTTCCCTGTTTTGTCTGGTGTAATTAATATGGCTATACTTAATTAGTAAACTATTCAATTCCTAACAATAACAACATAATATTTCTATAATTTTTGTTGTTCAATCATTTCGTACATGTCTAACTTTGTGGCCCCATTTGAGTTTTTCTTGGCAAAGATACTGAAGTGGTTGGCCATTTCCTTATCCAAATAATTTTAAAGATATGGAACTAAGTCAAACAGGGTTAAGTGACTTGCCCAGGGTCACCACAGCTAATTAAGTGTTTGAGGCTAGATATAAGTTCAGGAAAATGAGTCTTCCTGACTCCAGGCCTGGCACTCTAGCCAGGTAGGCACCACCTACCTGCCTCACTTTCTAGAATACTTGATCTAAAAAATTATTCTCATATCCCTACAGAGGTAATCAAAAAGGTACATAAAAGAAAAGGATACAATCAGAAGGAAAAATTTGAACACCTAACAAAAAAGAGGAGGGAATTACAATAATTTGAAAGCATTGTTTAATCTGTATTTGGAAAATAAACTTTCTCTGTATTATTTTTTCCTTACATTTACAATTTAAACACCATTAACATGTTGCATATATACCTTTTTGCATATGAAGACTTATTATGTTAATACTAAGAATGCAATGCATCAAATTTTAGTGTTGTCTTATCTTCTGTAAATATGGAAGAAGTGATAAAGTCAAAATGAACTCTTGTTTTCTCCCTAATTATTTTAAAAGGATAGAGCCCATGATTCTAGAAATGCTCTTGCCACTTTTTTTTATATTAGAATAGATTAAAATATTTAGTCAGCCACAATTCAAATAACCATTCTTATTTAGGAAGGCGAACAGTCCACATTTAGGTTATTTGATTAATGATTTATTATATTTCACAAATGTATCTGATGTCACTTCTACCTGTGTTTTCTTTTCAGTATCACTCAATTTTCTAAGTAAAAATAACGTATCGTACTTTGTAGTTATCCCTGTCTTCTGTTATCTTTTTTTTTCTTTCCATACAGTTCCACCTTTTATTCAGCCTTTTGAGTTTCCAAGATTCTCCATTGGACAAAGGGTCTTCATTCCATGTGTTGTGGTCTCAGGGGATCTGCCAATCACAATCACCTGGCAGAAGGATGGAAGACCAATTCCAGCAAGTCTTGGGGTAACCATTGACAACATTGACTTCACTAGCTCTTTAAGGATTTCTAATCTTTCACTGATGCACAATGGGAATTACACCTGCATAGCCAGAAATGATGCAGCAGCTGTGGAGCACCAAAGCCAATTGATTGTGAGAGGTAAGTACATATAATTACTCTGAAGGGCATTACTTAAATGCAAAGTCAAGATTATTTTCAAATATCATCTGTATGAAGGAAAGTAAGAGTGACAAAAACACATAGAAACCTTCCTTCTCATCTCAGGAACTAAGAACAATTTAAAATAATTGTTTATATTTATGTACTTAACATGACTTCTTAAACACACACACACACACATGCACAAACACACACTCACACATGTTCTTACTGATTTTTATAGTAGATTCTAGGCTACTACCTTCTCATTTTTAGTTTCATTTTTAGTATTCAGAATTATGGTTTGTTTTGGTCCAATCTTGGTATTCATATATCCCTCCTTTCTATTTTTTAAATTAATTTTGTTATTGTTAAAGCATAACATGGTAAAAGTTGATTGAAATAAATCAGAGAAATAAAGTGGTGTGACCTAAAGGATAAGGCCTAGTATACATAGAAAATATTTGTAGTTATTTCAATAAAATTGATTTCTATGTCTCACTGTTATTGCGTTGCTTTAAGTCATACAAGCCTTCACCTGTATATATGTTCATAAATACATATCACATTTACTTTATAGAAGTATTATAGCAATATTCATGTTGAAAATTCACTCTTCATTTATCCTAGACATTTGACTATCAAGGTATCTAAGGAAGAAAAAAATAATTATCTTTATTCAGATATTTATTGGATAATCTATTAAACTGATTCTGTAAACTTTTTCAAAAGGAGGAAAAGGGAGATTTTGTTTTTCTTGTTTATAACTTCTTAAAAATACCCTTTGAGTTCACCTTGGTTCTATACCTTCCCAGCTTTATTCATGGCTTCTAACAAATACCTCTGATCCTTGCTTGCATTCAAAGATGATATAAACATTCTACCCCTCTCCCCCCAATAATTCTACTTTGTGTTGTGAGACTTCTTTGGAAACCATTAAATTTACTTTAGTATGTCAGCAATCACCTAGATTGACCAAAAGGTAGAAAGTATTCCCCCCTTCAGATCCCCTCCATTCTCCCCTGAGCTTTAATGTTGTTTGTATTTTATTGGAAATTCTTCAGCAATATTTTCTGTAGAGTAGAATGCTACTTAAAATATGGGTAATAAAATGAGTAAGGAATTTCCCCTATTATTGGGTAGAGTGAAATGTGGGCAACTAAAAAGTGGCAGTAATCTAGAGATTTCTTAGTTCTAAAGAGCTGAAACATTTTGGTTACAATTACTATGAAAGAACAATAGATGAGTTCCTTTAGTGTTGTGTAAAATAACCAAGTCATTTGTAATATGTCTCATACATCAATAAATCAATTAACTAATCAACAAGTATTTATAGCAATATTCATATTGACAATTCACCACTGACTTTACAAACAAGTTAAAAACACTTAGAGACTACTTGAATGTTCATAGTTTTCTAGTCTGCTCATATTAATACTGTTCCATATTCAACTTCTGATTTGTTTTCTAGTATATTTCTTGACATCTTGACATCTTTTCACTTTTGCATTGAGATTGATGACAATGACCATTATTTATTTTAAAGATTCTTCTTTAGTTCTTAATAGAATTTGTCTCTATCTCTATCTGCATTCTGAGCATAAGCTACAATTATTTTCATAGGGGTCTTTTTGAATGTAAGGTTAGTCAATAAGCATTTATTAAACACTTACTCCTTTGCCTGGGTTAACTTGCTCCAATCTAGTCACCTAGTAGCAACATGGAGGAAGGAGAGGAGGAAAAAGATACATATACCCACCTAATAATGGGGTCCACTTCCCTTTATGGTGCCACATTGGGAACCACACCTTAGCAGTCAACCAGTATCCTGTGATTCTTATCCTTATAAAGAAAAAATAAAATATAGTCCCTGATTTCAAAGAAGTTGCAGTCTAATGGGGGAGACAACATATAAACAATTATATACAAACAAGATATATACAGATAAATTGGAGATAATCAACACAGGAGAGGCAGTAGATGAAGAAAATTTTTTTTCAGAAGGTAGGATTTTATGAGACTTGAAGGAAACCTGGGAAGATAGAAGCTGAAGATGGGAAGGGAGAGAGTTTCAAGCATGAGGATCAGCAAGTGAAAATGCCTGGAGTTAGGAGATGGAGGGGGAGGAAAAGCAAGCAGGCTACAATATGCAGAATACAAGGGAAGGGATTGAGTAAGAATGTAAGAGTAATAGTATAAAAAATAAGAAGAATGGACATGTAGAAAGTGGCCAGGTTATGTAAGACTTTAAATAGCAGACTGTGAATTTTATATTTGATCCTGAAAGCAATGTGTGCCACAAAGCTTATTTCAGATATTAGCTAGCCACATGTGCATATGAAAGGGTCTGGAGAGATGGAGTCAAGATGTTAAGAAGCAGAAAAAACTAAAATGAATTCTTTTTGAGAAAGCCAAAAAAATTTACAGTAAGGCATTTTTCTAGCCCAGGAAGGCTTAAAGAAACAGAAATCTATGGACACCGGGGAATGGAGTTGGCTTGAAAGGCTGCTGAGAAGAGGCACCAGGGCAGAAAGCACTGGGAAGAGATCCCAAAAGATAGGAATGAGTACCATCTGGCAGCTTCACAGATACAAGATACAGAAAAGCTTTCGCTATGTACTGAGCAAGGAACAAATTCCAAGAAGCAAATGATAGCTATCTGGTTCTGATTTCAGGAGGAGAGTACAGTGTCCCAGACCAAAGGGAAGGTGCAGTTTAGTCCTTCTGAACCTACAGAGCCTACTACCAGGCTAACAATGACAGACTCCAGCAGTAGTCTACTGAAACTCTCCAACATGAAGAAGCCCATAAACCCAAACCTGGGTCAGAAATTTGCAGAGCTTAGATCAAGAAGGCAATGATCAAACCTCTCCCTGGATTACACCACTTTGGGAGCAATGAGAGCTTGTAGGCCCCTATCTACAGCAGAATGATATGAAAGGACAGAAGCTCAGTCCAGACATTACACACACACATACACAACCAAGAGGTATGCAGACTCTAGCACTATCATCAAATCCCAAGTCAAGAAATAGGCTTGAATAATGAATAAACAAAAAAAGAATAAAAAAAAACTGTTATGGTGACAGGAAACTTAAGACATAGATATAGATGAAGAGATGCCTTGAAAAATCTGCAAGCAAAGAAAAATGCTTCTGGCCCAAAAGTCCATAAGAATTCCTAGAAGAGTTAAACTGACAATTTTTTAAGCTGAAAAATTATTTTAAAAACAAATGAGAGAAATAGAAAAAAATCAGGAAAAAGGCAAGAGGTAAGGAATCTATGAAAAGAGAATTAACAGACTAGAAAAAGAGGTTCAGAAACCTCATTGAAGAAAATAACTCACTGAAAATTTTAGCTGTCCAAATGAAAGCCACTTAGTCCATGAGACATCAAGAAATAACAAAACAAAGTCAAAAGCCTTTTTACAATAGAAAAAAAAATAAAATATTGCATAAGAAAAAAAACTGACCTAGAAAACAGATTAAGGGGAGATAATTTTGGAACCACTGTACTACCTGAAAGCCATCAATGACAACAACAACAAAAAGCCTAGACATTACATTTCAAGAAAATATAAAATAAAATAGATTCACATATTTTAAAACTGGAAGATAAAATAGAAATGGAAAGAAACTACCAGCAACCTCATTGTTTGTGAAGACAAACCACAAAATCTGAAATAGTTTTTTTGTTTCTTAAACTTCATTATTTATTTTTTAACATTCTTTTGTTTTTAAATTTTGAGTTCCAAATTTTCTGCTTCCCTCCCACTCTCTCCCATCCTTATTGAAAAGGTAATCCATACAATATCAATTATACATGTGAAATCATGTAAAACATATTTCCATATTAGTTGTATTTCAAAAAAAGTAAGAAAATTAAAAAAAACAGAGAATTATACTCCAATTTGCACTCAGAGTTTGTCAGTTCTCTCTCTGGATAGCATTTTTTCATCATGAGTCATTTGTAATGGCCTTGGATCATTGTGTTGATCAGGTTTTTTTTTCTTTGTTATTGTTCAGTCATTCAGTTGTGTCTGACTCTTCATGACCCCATGTAGCCAAGGCTTTCTAAAATAGTTTTTGAAAGAAATTCATTAGTTTGGTAGAAAGAGAGAGAGACAGAAAGAAAGGATGTCTCCCTATCTTAGGTTCTGGAAGGTTTATATCATATAAGATTTTGACAACAGTTTCTGCAGCATCAGACATAAATCACAAAAAAAGTAAGATTGGGCTGGTCCAAAACAAGAGCTGGGTATGGTGACCTAAAAGAAGGATGTTTTGGGTGGATCCAAGACCTGGGAGAACCTCAAATTCCTTATAGCTCTCTTCAGCATTCCTAGAGAACTATTAGGATCAAGTGACATTATGGGTGCAAACTGTTGCTAGATTTAAACAGCATAATAATTGTTTTTGAACAATATAATAAAGCATCCTTTCCACAATTTCCTCCTCTTGGGCTTTTTCCAAATTCAACATTCTTATAATAATTAAAGTACAATTACAGAAACAAAAAAAAATCTGGGTTATTGTAGCAAAGAAAGTTCGTTAAAATAACCTGAATCAATGGACGGGTCCCTTTTATTATCCCTCTTGTTTCAAGCTTGATATAACTCATTTGAGAAGGTGCAGGAGTCAGAATGGTGACAAACTTTTCCCAATATATCATAGTCAGAGGGATCAATTTGAATAAATATAAGTGGCTGTAGATCAGGAGACTTAAACTTACAACAAGAACAAGTATAGTGTGACCATGAATATCACAAAAAATCATAATACTATGTTTTCTTCAGTGTCTTAAAAATTGAACAGATTTATGTGGAGTCATAATTTCATAAATCCCTTAAGGAGACAAACCTTGTTAAACAGACTCCAAAGGTAAACTAAGTCAATTTACAGATTAAACTAGATATAGAGGGTCTGCAATTGACTGAATTAAGAAGAGGTATTTACATCTCATCATAAGAAACAAGAAAACTTAGTGTCATAGAGTTCCTTTTTCGCAAAGTTAGTGAGAATAGCTGAAAAATGATTAAATCATGTTAGGAAGCTCAAACTTCCCTGTTTCTTCTACCTGATGGATATCAAATAGTGAACTTGATTTTTCCATAATTCAAGTTTTCATGACATAAGGGAAGAAGAAGAAGAAGAAGAAGAAGAAGAAGAAGAAGAAGAAGAAGATGATGATTATGATGATGATGATGATGTTGATGATGATTATGATGATGTTGATAGGCTTTCAGTTAACCAAAAAGTTGCAGGGGGAATGACCCCATGCCTGAAAAAAATAATAAGAGGAATTTGGGCACATTGTCTTGCAGACAACCAAACAAAAAGAGCCCAAATATCATCAAGTCTCCTTGTTGTGGAAACCCACTTCCCATGTCCATGTAATCCGCATATTTCATCTAGAGTCCCAGTTGTCCCATGTAGTTATATATTCCCTGGAAACATCTTACCTTGGGAATTCTGGAAAAGACCTTGTTCTCAGGGTAGTTTCTTGTGGACACTACTCCTAACAGATCCACTTCTCTGGTTCCAAGTCATTCACAGAGATTTCCCCAGGAAATACTGCTAAAATCTGACAATAACAAGACTCAACAAAATTTAGTACAACCTCCTAAAGTTGGCTTTCTAGTAACTAGTTCAAATGGTCAAAAAATAGCTCAAATCTTTTGTAGCTAATGCTATTAACAGAGCTGTGAGAAGCAATGAAATTAGAACCCCATAATTCACATGAAAGTTCAGAGAATTTCAGTTTTTACGTACTACTTTCTCTTTCTATCTTTACCCAAACCCTGTACAAGTTATGGACAATGCCATCAACAGGCTGAAGGAAGAATTTTAAAGAGAATCAGTGACTTAAAAGACTTCAGAGAGACTTCAAAATAGGGAAAAAAACATGATTTAAAATTTTCTTTACAATTATTGATGGAATTTTACATGTAAAATCCATAATTCAATTTTGAGAATGTATTATTAAAACATACTTCAGGCTTGAATATATATATATATATATATATGTGTGTGTGTGTGTGTGTGTGTGTGTGTGTGTGTGTGTGTGTGTGTATGTATGTATAAAATTTCTTACTACTACTTCATTACTTCTTACTAAATCATTTAAATGAAAGCTGCTTCATTAAATATAAGACTTTTACTTGTATGGACTGATGCTGAGCAAAGTGAGCAGAACCAGGAGAATGTTATACACAGTAGCTACCATGTAGTGCAATGACTAACTTTGAGAGAGTTAGCCCTTCTCAGCAATGCAAGGATCTTAGACATCTCCAAAAGTCTCATGGTAGAAAATGCTATCCACATCCGAAGAAAGAACCATGGAGTTTGAATGCAGATCGAAGCATACTATTTGCTATTTTTTTTCCTTCTGTTTTGTTTTGTTTCCTCTTTCTTGTGGTTTCTCCCATTGGTTCTAATTCTTCCTTACAATATGATTAATGTGAAAATGTGTTTAATAGGAATGTGTATGTTGAGCTTATATCAGATTGCATGCCATTTTGGGGAGGGGGAGAAAAATTTGAAACTCAAAAGCTCGTGGAAGTGATTGTTGATAAATCAAAATAAATTCATAAACTTTTTTAATAAAGAATACTGAAAAGATGGAAAGAAAAAATGTAAGACTTTCACTTCTGTATCCTATCCCCTTCTTTCAAGCATATATATTAATTATCCTTATATCAGTGAAAGAATGCTGTCAGTGGAACTGACAAGATATTATAACCCTGCCCAAATAAAAAGTACCCAAAACTCTATCCAATTTATAGTAAAATACTCTTTTGTTTGTTTGTTTAGTATTTCCCCAATTACATGTAAAAACATTTTTTAACATTTATTTTTAAAATTTTGAGTTCCAAATTCTTTCCCTTACTCCCTCCCCACCCTCTACCTCCATTGAGAAGGCAAGCAATTTGATATTGGTTATATGTTTGTGGTCATGCAAAACATGTTTCCATATTAGTTATGTAATGAAAGAAAACAAACAAAACCAAAAAAAAACCTCAAAAAAATAACCAAAGTAAAAAAGTATGCTTCAATCTGTATTCAAATCCCACCAGTTCTTTCTCTGGAGATGGAGAGCATTCTTCATCACAAGGCTTCAGAGTTGTCTTAGATCATTATATTGCTGAAAATAGCTAAGTCATTCACAGCTGACCATCTTACAATATTGCTGTTACTTTGTACACAGTACATTTCACTTTGCATCAGCTCATGCAAGTCTTTCCAGGTTTTTCTGAGAGTATCCTGCTCATCATTTCTTATAGCATAATAGCATTCCATCACAATCACATAGCACAATTTGTTTAACCATCCCCCAATTGATGGGCATCCCCTCAATTTCCAATTCTTTGCCACCAGAAAAGAGCTGCTATAAATATTTTTTGTACATATAGTTCATTTTTCCTTTTAGTTCTTTTAATCTCTTTTGGGATATGGACGTAGTAGTGGATTTGCTAGGTCAAATGGTATGCATGGTTTTATAGCCCTTTGGCCATAGTCCCAAATTGCTCTACAGAATGTTTGAATCAGGTCACAATTCCACCAACAGTACATTGTCTCATTTTCCCCACATCCCTTCCAACATTTGTCATTTTCTTTTTCTGTTCTATTCGCTAATCTAAAAGGTATGAGGTAGTACCTCAGAATTTTTAAAATTTACATTTCTCAAATTAATACTGATTTAGAATGGGGCAGCTAGGTGGTGCAGTGGATAGAGCACCAGACCTGAAGTCGGAGGACCTGAGTTCAAATCTGACCTCAGACCAAACACGTGGCACTTACCAGCTATATGACCCTGGGCAAGTCACAATTGCCTTAAAAAAAAAAGAATAGTGATTTAGAGTATTTTTCATATGGATATGGATAGCTTTGATTATTTCATCTGAAAACTGTTCATATATTTTGATCATTTACCAATTGGGGAATGGCTTTTATTTTCATAAATTTGACTCAGTTCTCTATGTGTTTGAGAAATGAAGACTTTATCAGAGAAACTTGCTTCAAAAAATTTTCCACAGTTATGATTGCTAACTGTATTTCCGTCCATCTTATTTCCCCCTCTACTTATTCTGTTCTCTCTCTTTTCACCCTGTCCCCCCATCAAAAGTGTTTTGCTTCTGACTATTGCCTCCCCAAATTTGCTCTCTCTTCTATCACCCCCCCCTTCTCTTATGCCCTTCCCCTCCTACTTTCCTGTAAGGTAAGAAATATTTCTAAAACCAACTAAGTGTGTGTGTTATCCCCTCTTTGAGCCAATTTTGATGAAAGTAAGGTTCACTTACTTGCCTTCACCTACCCCCTTTTCCTTTCCACTGTACAAGCTTTTTCTTGCTGCTTTTATGTGAGATAATTTACCCTATTCTACCTCTCTCCCAGTGCAATCCTCTCTCATTCAATAATTTTAATTTTTAGATATCATACCTTCATACTCAATTCATATTTGTGCCCTCTGTCTATATATACTCCTTTTATCTGCCCTAACAATAAGAAAGTTCTACTTAAAGGTCCCTTGTTTCATTGAATTTCCATTTTTTCTCCTGAAGGATTATACTCAGTTTTGGAGGGTTGGTAATTCTTGGTTGTAATCCTGGCTCCTTTGCTCTCTGGAATATCATATTCCAAGCCCTGATCCTTTAATGTAGAAGCTGCTTGTCTATCCTGATTGTGGTTCCATGGTATTTGAAATATTTATTTTTGGCTGCTTGCAATGTTTTCTCCTTGACCTTGGGAAATTGGCTATAATATTCTTGGGTGTTTTCTTTCAGGGATCTCTTTCAAGAATAGATCAATGCATTCTTTCGATTTCTGTTTACCCTCTGATACTAAAATATCAGGACACTTTAACAATTTCTTGAAAGATGATGTCTACATACCATTTTTGATCATGGCTTTCAGGTAGTCCAATAGTTCTTAAATTCTCTCTCCTGGATTTATTTTCCAAGTCAGCTGTTTTTCCAATGAGATATTTCACATTGTCATCTATTTTTTTCTTTCTTTTGGTTTTGTTTTATTGGTTCTTGATTTCTCATAAAGTTGTTAGTTTTCATTTGCTCAATTCTAATTTTTAGTAATTATTTTCTTCGGTGAGCTTTTGTACCTCCATTTTTATTTGGCAATTCTACTTTTTAAGAAGATTTTTTTTTCTTCAGCGAATTTTTGTGCCTCTTTTTCTATTTGACCAATTTTGTTTTTCTGTGCATTCTTTTCCTCATTGGTTTTTGCACTTCTTTTACCGTTTGGTGTAGTTTGTTTTTTAAGGTGTTATTTTCTTTAGTTTTTTTTATGTGTGTCTCCTTTACCAAGCTATTGACTCTTTTTTTCATGATTTCTTGCATCACTGTTATTTCTCTTCACAATTTTTCCTCTACCTCTCTTACTTGATTTTCAAAATCCTTTTAAAGCCCTTCCATAGCCAGAGACCAATTCATGTTTTTCTTGGAGGCTTTGGATTTAGGAGCTTTGACTTTGTTATCATCTTCTGAGTGTGTGCTTTGATCTCCCTCATCATCATATTAACTGTCTATGGTCAGAAGTGTTTTTCTATTGTTTGCTCCTTTTTCAAGTCTATTTCTTGCCTTTTAACCCCTTGTTAAAGTGGGGCTCTGGTTCTCTGGTAGAGGACACTGTCCCATGCTTCAGGGTTCTTGTGCAACTGTTTTCTTTTTTTTTAAATGTTATTAATTTATTTTGATTTATCAACAATCACTTCCATATGCTTTTGAGTTGAAAATTTTTCTCCCCCTTCCTCCCCCCCCACCCTCCCCAAGACAGCACACAATTTGATATAGGCTTTACATTTACATACCCATTAAACATATTTTCACATTAGTGAAGTTGTAAATAAAAATTAAAACCAATAGGAGGAACCATCAGAAAGATGAAACAAAACTCAACAGAAGGTAAAAATAAGTGATAGTGATTCAACTTCCATAGTTCTTTCCTTGGATGTGGGCAGCATTTTCCATCCTGAGCCCTCTGGAGGTGTCTTAGATCCTCATAATGCTGAGAAGGATTCAGTTTAACAACCTTACTCATTGCATAACATGGCTGTTATTGTGTACAAAGTCCTCTTGGTTCTGCTCACTTCACTCAGCGTCAGATCATATAAGTCTTTCCAGGTTTTTCTGAAGTCAGCCTGTTCATCATTTCTTATAGCACAATAGTATTCCATTACATTCATGTACCACAACTTGCTCAGCCATTCCACAATTGATGGGCATCCTCTACATTTCCAATTCTTTGCCACCACAAAAAGAGGTGCTATGAATATTTTTGTACATGTGGGTCCCTTTCCCATTTGTTTGATCTCTTTGGGATATAGCCCTAGAAGTGCTATTGCTGGATCAAAGGGTATGCACATTTTTGTAGCCCTTTGGACATAGTTCCAAATTGTTCTCCAAAATGGTTGGATCATTTCACAACTCCACCAACAATGTATTAGTGTTCCAATTTTCCCACATCCTCTCCAACATTTATTATTTTCCTGTTTGTTCATGTTGGTCAATCTGATAGGTTTGATGTGGTACCTCAGAGTTGTTTTGATTTGCATTTCTCTAACCCAATAATGATTTAGAGCATTTTTTCATGTGACTATAGATGGCTTTAATTTCTTCATCTGAGAACTGTCTGTTCATATCCTTTGACCATTTATCAGTTGGGAAATGGCTTGTGTTCTTATAAATTTGTCTTAATTCTCTATATATTTTAGAAATGAGGCCTTTATCAGAGAGGGTGGTTGTAAAAATTCTTTCCCAATTTTCTACCTTCCTTCTAATCTTAGCTGCATTGGCTTTGTTTGTGCAAAAACTTTTCAATTTAATGTAATCAAAATGATCCATTTTGCTTTTCATAATGTTCTCTATCTCCTGTTTGGTCATGAATTCTTCTGTTCTCCATAGATCTGATAGGTAAACTATTCCTTGTTCTCCCAGTTTACTTATGGTATCAGCCTTTATATCTAAGTTATGAACCCATTTTGACTCTATTTTGGTATATGGTGTGAGATTTGGGTCTATGCCTAGTTTGCCAATACTCTTTCAGTTTTCCCAGCAGTTTTTTCAGAGTGGGTTCTTATCGCAGAAGCTGGGGTCTTTGGGTTTATCAAATAATAGATTACTATAGTCATTGACTACTGTGTCTTGCATATTTAACCTATTCCACTGATCCACCTCCCTATTTCTTAGCCAGTATCAAGCAGTTTTGATGATTGCTGCTTTATAATAGAATTTAAAATCTGGAATTGCTAGGCCACCTTCCCCTGCATTTCCTTTCATTAGTTCCTTTGATATTCTGAACCTTTTGTTTTTTCAAATAAATCTTGTTATTATTTTTTCTAACTCTATAGAATAATTTTTTGGTAGTTTGATTGGTATGGCACTGAATAAGTAAATTAGCTTAGGTAGGATTGTCATTTTTATTGTTAGCTCAGCCTACCCATGAGCAACTGATGTTTTTCCAATTATTTAGATCTGATTTTATTTGTGTGAAAAGTGCTTCATAATTGTGTTTATAGAGTTCCTGGGTTTGTTTTGGGAGGTAGACTCCTAAATATTTTATAATGTCTATGGTAAATTTAAATGGGATTTCTCTTGCTGCTGGGCTGTTTGTAATATATAGAAATGCTGGTGATTTATGTAGGTTTATTTTATAGCCTGCAACTTTTGTGCAACTGTTTTCAAAGATAATTCTAGAGACCCATGAGTTTTCAGTTCTTCCAAGGTGGTATGATATACCACATATATATGATAGTACTCTCCTGGCCTGTGCTCTTGTCTGTGAGTGATTATAAGCACTCTATTCTACCCTGGAACTGTGATGAAGGTCCCTGCTCCACTGCAGCCCACAAACTCTGGTGTGCTAGTGCTCCTCCTCACCCTGGGTCTGCCACCCAAGTCTGTGACCCAGAAGCAACAGAGTCCTGCCCCCAGCACCAGCAAAGAGACCCCTGTAATCTCCTTTTGATCTGCTGTTTGATGGGCTTACCCTCTGTGGGCTGAGAGCCCGATAAGCAGCTGCTGCCACTGCAGATTCAGTGACTCCCAAGGCCTGCTCTTAGTTTGTTGGGGCCTCAACTGTGCCGGTAAAGCCTGTGCTAAACTGTGTTCCACTCTCACCCCAGTGAGACAGACCTCTCCTGCCAACCTTCTAAGCTGTCCTTGGCCAGAAAATAAATTTACCCTCTCCCTTTGTGGGTTCTGCTGCTCCAGATTTTGTTTTACAGCATTATTTAAAGATATTCAGAGGAGTCTTGGGGGGAGAGCTTAGGTGAGTCATTGCCTTTTCTCTGCCATCTTGGCTCCACCTCCCCCGTTGTAACTACATTTTTTTGCCAGTTCAATTAATAATCTAGTAGCATCCATATTAAAAGAGAAGTTACTTTTCTTTTTTTAAAATTTTTATTTAGTGTTTAATTTTCCCCAGGTACATGAAAAAACAATTTTAACATTCATTTTAAAAACTTTGAGCTCCAAATTCTCTCCCTTCCTCCCTCTCCAACCCCCTCATTGAGAATGCAAGCAATTCTTTATGGGTTATACATGTGTAGTAATATGCAATATATTTCCATGATAGACATGTTGTAAAAAATTATATTTCTTTCCATCCCATCCCATCCCCATTTATTCTATTCTCTCTTCTTTCACCCTGTCCCTCCTTAAAAGTGTTTTGCTTCTGACTAACCCCTCCCCCAACCTGCCCTCCCTTCTATCACCCCCTTTTCTCTTATCCCCTTCCCCCCTAGTTTCCTGTAGAGTAAGATAGATTTCTATACCAAAATTGAGTATTCCCAATTTAAGCCAATTCTGATGAGAATCTCACCTCCCCCCTTCCCCTCCACTGTAAAAGCTTTTTCTTGCCTCTTATATGTGAGATAATTTACCCCATTCATCCTTTCCCTCTCTCCATTCCTCTTTTACCTCTTAATTTTATTTTTTAGATCTCATCCCTTCATATTCAACTCATATTTCTGCCCTCTGTCTATAGATCCTCCTTCTAACTACCCTAATAATGAGAAAGGTCTTATAAGTTACAAATATCATCTTTCCACATAGCAATGTAAACAATTTAACTTCAATAAGTCCCTTATAACTTCTCTTTCCTGTTACCTTTTCATGCTCCTTTTGAGTCTTGTATTTGAAAGTCAAATTTTCCATTTAGCTCTGACCTTTTCTCAAGAGTGAATGAAATTCCTCTATCTCATTGAATGTCTTCCCCTGAAGTTTTGCTGGGTAAGTGATTCTTGGTTGTAATCCTAGCTCCTTTGACCTCTGGAATATATCACATTCTAAGCTCTCTGATCCTTTAATGTAGAAGCAGCTAAATCTTGTGTTATCCTGATTGTGGCTCCACAATATTTGAATTGTTTCTTTCTGGCTACTTGCAATGTTTTCTCCTTGACCTGGGAACTCTGGAATTTGGCTATAATATTCCTGGGAGTTTTCATTTTGGGATTTATTTCAGGAGGTGATTGGTGGATTCTTTAGACCTCTATTTTACCCTCTGATTCTAGAATACAAGGACAATTTTCCTTGACAATTTCTTGGAAGATAACATCTAGGTTCTTTTTTTGAGCATGTAGTCAATAATTTTAAAATTCTCTCTCCTGGACCTATTTTCCAGGTCAGTTGTTTTTCCAATCAGATATTTCACATTATCTATTTTTTCATTCTTTTGGTTTTCTTTTATTGCTTCTTGATTTCTCAAAAAGTCATTAGCTTCCATTTGCTCCATTCTATTTTTTAAGGAATAATTTTCTTCAGTGAGCTTTTGGACCTCCCTTTCTGTGTGGCCAATTCTGCTTTTTAAGGCATTCTTCTCCTCATTAGCTTTTTGGACCTCTTTTACCATTTGGTCTAGTCTATTTTTTAAGGTACTATTTTCTTCGTATTTTTTGAGAGGTCTCATTTAGCAAGCTGTTGACTTGCTTTTCATGATTTTCGTGCATCACTAACATTTATCATCTGTATTTTTCTTCTACTTCACTTATTTGATTTTCAAAATCCTTTTTGACCTCTTCCATGGCCTGAGACTAATTCATTTTTTTTTTTTTGCGGGCTTTGCATATAGGAGATTTGATTTTGTTGTCTTATTCCAAATGTGTATTTTGATTTTCCTTGCCCCTGTAGTAATTTTCTATAGCCAGAATATTTTTCTGTTGTTTGTTCATTTTCTCAACCTATTACTTGAGTTTTAACTGTTTGTTAAGGTAGCATTCTACTTCCAGAGTAGAGGGCACACTGTCCCAAGCTTCATGGGTTTTCTGCAGCTGTTTTCAGAGATACTTCTAGGGACCTGTAAGTTTTCAGTTCCTCCAAGGTGGTATGATTTAAGGAGTGGTGTGTAGCATCCTTCTGGCCTGTCCTCTGGTCTGTGAGCTACCACAAGCACTCTTTGCTGCCCTGGAACAGTGAAGAGTGCCCCTCTTCACTGCTGCTTAAGCTCTGCTCTGTTAGTGCTCCTTCTCACCCCAGGATTGTGACCCAGATTCAATTACGAGCAAAACAACAGAGTCTTGTGTCAGTGCTAATGAAGAGCCCCTTGTAATCTCCTTCTGACCAGTTATTCACTTCACCTTAGTGTCTGTGGGCTGAGAGCTCCTAAAGCAGCCACTATTGCCACTGTCACCACCACTACTGCTCCTGCTGCTAATTCAGTCACTCCCAAGGCCTGCTCCTGGTTTGCTAAGCTAAGGGTGTTCTGGTGTGGCCTGTGCTGGACTGCCCTCCTCTCTCATCTCAATCTGACAGACCTTTCCTGCTGACCTTCTAAGTTGTCTTTAGCATCTGTGGGATGAGAAATCTGGAAACTGCCACTGCTGCCAGTGATTCAATTCCCTGAGGCCTGCTCTGGGTTTACAGGGACCCAGTCCATGCTGACAGATTGTCCTTAAATGAGCTCCTCTCTCAGCCTGGTGCAACAAACCTCTCTTGCCACCCTTGCAGGTTTTCTTGGCCTGGAAATTTGTTTCACTCTGTCATTTTGTGGGTTCTGCTGCTTTAGAATTTGTTTAGAGTCATTTTTAAAGCTATTTGGAGGAGTTTAGGGGAGAACTCAAGTGAGTCCCTGCCTTTACTCCACCATCTTGGCTCCGCCCCCCAATCCAGAAATTATTTTTCTAATGATATAATTGTGTCCCCTTCTGTTTATCATTTTTCAAATTAATAGCATTTCTGGTACACTAGTTTCCCAAAATTCACAATGCAAGAAAAATTAGAATAGCAATTCTAACAATTTGAATTTAACAATTCTAACCATAACATAAATAATATTATGGATTCAAAAAAGTAACAGAAAACTTTTTGCCAGTCAAATGATATGAATTCATTTGAATGCATTTCTGAAGCTTCATATATAAAATCATTTCACCAAATTATCAGTTTGGCATTCTATACCAATTACATTCAAAACCAGTACAGAGTAATTACACTTAATAAAAATAATTAGCTAACATTTATATAGCACTTATTCTGTGCCTGAAACTGTACTAACCACTTTACAATTTTTTTTCTATGAAATCCTTCCAACAACAATGTGAACTAGCTGCTATTATCATCTCATTTTATTGCAGCATATGTATGTGTTCTCATATGGGAGGAATAGGATGGAGGAGAATGATACACATAGCCTGTCACAACTTTTCTTTATCAAGAGTGTTTTCTATTTAGACAGAGGACGTTGGTGTGATTCTATTATGTTTGAATGAACACAAAAAATAAGAATGGACAGGATAGGGAAGCTGAACACACTGGGAGAAAGGGGAAGGGAGAGGAAGAATAAATATAAATAAGTTACACAATGAGGAGTTATACAACATCTGGCATTATAATGAAACTTGCAGTAAAAAAAATTGCATGAAATATTGATTTTTAGGTAAAATTATCTGTCAGTTCTTTCCTTTATACATCCAAAGCAAAGTCTTAGACACTATTTTTCTCTTAACATAGCAACAAGATCGAATCATGTTGAACTTATAGTCCTTAAAGCCTCCAAATGTTTTTCTCCATTCTTGTTGCTGAAGATGTATTCTTTTTTTTAACCTAAGTGCCATGCTTACATTAATTCCTATTAAATTTCATCTTATTACATTCAGCCCACTGTCCTATACTATTCAAACATTTTTGTAACCTGACTATATAATCCTGTATGTACATATATATTTACATATTATCTTCCCTGTTTTAATGTGATTCCTATAACAGCAGGTAACTTTTTTTTAACCTTACTTTATATCACAAATACATTACACAGTTCCTGGTACTATCAAGTGCTAAATAAATAATAAATACCTGTTGACTGAAACATAAAGTATGCAATTTCAAATGAAACTGCTCTTTCCAAAGTTATCAGTCATTTCTTTATCGTTGTTGTGGGGTTTTTTTAGACAATTGGGGTTAAGTGACTTACCTAGGGTCACACAGCTAGTAAGTGTCAAGTGTTTGGTCTGAGGCCAGATTTGAACTCAGGTCCTCCTGACTTCCAGGCCAGTACTCTATTCGCTGCGCCACCTACCTGCCCCTGATTTCTTAATTATCGCATCTAATGACTTTTTTTCCATCCTCATCCATCTTATTCTCTCTGCAGCCTTTGATACTTATTGTTACTTTCTTTTCTCTAGGTGTCCACAATACTACTATACTACCATAATACTACTGTATCCTCCTACATATCTAACCAATCTTCCTCAATCTATTTTGTTGGATCTTCCATGCCCACTAATGGTGGATTTTCCCTGTGCTCTGTCATGGGCCCTCTTCTCTTTTCCCCCTATATACTGTTTTACTTGGTGATTTCATCTGCCCCTATGGATGCAATTATCATCTTTATCCTAAGTGTATCAGATCTTCTTATCCACTGCTAACCTTTCTTCTAACCTCCAGACTCACATACTCTACCTATTAGACCTCTTCAACCATGTGTTCTATAGACATCTCAAACTCAACATGTCAAAACTTAATTGTGCCCCACCACTCTCTTCCTAACTTCATTTTTACTATTGAGAGTAAAACCATTTTCATGGATTCACAGCCTAGGTTTCCTTCCATACTTCCCACTCTCTCTCACTCCCCCATATCCAATCTGTTACTGAGTCCCATCAGTTTTACCTTTGTAACAACTCTCTTCTATGCACTAATTATCTCCTCTGATACTACCACAACCACAATGCAATCTGTCATTACTTCAAGCCTGGACTATTATAAGAGCCTACTCCAGTGCATTCCCCACCCAGCTGTCAAAGTGATATTCCTAAAGAGTGTGTCAATTCATATCATCCCCCCTATTCAACAGTGACTTTCTTCAGGATCAAATATAAAACCCTCTGCTTGTCATTTGATGTTCTTCATAACCTACCCCTCCATACCTTTGTAGTCTTCTTATACTTTATTCAAAAACCTGGAAAGACTTAAATGAACTTATGCTGAGTGAAGTGAGCAGAACCAGGAGAACATTGTACACAGTAATAGCAAAGTTGTACAAAGAATAACTTTGATAGACTTAGCTCTTCTCAACAAGGCAAGAATCTAAGACAACTCTACAAGACTCATGATGGAAAATGTTATCTACATACAGAAAAAGAACTACAGAGTCTGAATGCAGATAAAAGCATACTATTTTCCCCTTTTTTTTGTTTTCTTTCTGATGGTTTTTCTTTTTTTTCTGATTTCTTCTTTCACAACATGACTAATGTGAAAATATGTTTAAGATGATTCTACATGAATACCCATATCAGACTGCTTGCCATCTTGGAGAGGGTGTGGAGGGAGAAAAAAATTTTGGAACTCAAAATCTTATAAAAGTGAACATTGAAAAGTGAACTTGGATATACCACAACTTGTTCAGCGATTCCCTAATTGATGAGCATCCCCTTAATTTCCAATTTGCCACCACAAAAAGAGCTGATATATATATATATATATATATTATATATATATATAATATATATATATAATATATGTATATAGATATAGATATATAGATATATATATACACACACACACATATATATACACCCACATGTTATATATACATACACACACATACATATATACATATATAATGTATATATGTATATATATGTAATGTATCTATGTGTAATGTGTGTGTGTATATATGTGTGTATATATGTATATATGCATGTGTGCATGTGTGTATGTGTATATATATATAATATAGATATAGATATAGATATAGATATAGATATAGATATAGATATAGATATAGATATAGATATAGATATAGATATAGATATAGATATAGATATAGATATAGATATAGATATAGATAGATATAGATATAGATATAGATATAGATATAGATAGATAGATATTTACAAATAGGTTTTCCCTCCTTTTCTATCTATTTGGCATACAGACCTGGTAGTGGTATTGTTGGATCAAAGGTTATGCAAAATTTTATAGCCCTTTAGCCATAATTCCAAATTGTTCTCCATAGCAGTTGAATTAGTTCACAACTCCACCAACAGTGTGTTAGTTTCCCAGTTTTCCCACATCCCCTCCACCATTTGTCATTTTTGTTTTCTGTCATATTAGCCAATATGATAGGTATGATGTGGTACCTTAGAATTGTTTTAATTTGCATTTCTCTAATCAAGTGATTTACAGCATTTTTTCACATGACAATAGATATCTTTGATTTCTTGGTCTGAAAAATGCCTTTTAATATTCTTCTATATGATGAGTTAGAGAGGTGAGAGTTGTAAAGCAAGTAAACCAAATAGGAAAATATTGCAATGGTCTAGGTAAGAGATGATGAGGGAGTTAGGAAGGGTCTATGTGAATGGAGAGGAAATGATAGGTTCTATGGAAATAGACTAGATAAGTCTTGTCTGTTCTTTTGTATGGAATACAAAGGAGAGAGAAGAGTAGAGGATGACTCTAAGGTTGCAAAAATGGGAAGACACTGCTTTGTCTAAATAAGAAAGTTAGTAGGAGGGGTAGGTTTGCTGGAGAAGATAATGAGCTCCATTTTGACATGTAGAATTTGAGATGGCCACTCATTCTTGGGAGATGCTCACTTATAGTGAGTAGATAGGAGAAAAATGATGGGTCAATAAAAGGCACTAAGAAGGAATGATCAGATAGATGGGGAGAACACAAAGCATGGAAAAAATGAACAAAGAGAGTATCTTATACAAACTTCTAGTCAAAAAGTACAGAAAAAGTAAATCCCCTGTTTTTTTTAAATCTTCAAGAGACTTATGTCTTTGTATCATAGATTTAGAGGGAGAAAAAACATTAGATAAGGAACTGAGGCTCAAAGTAGGTAAGTGATTTGCCCAAGGATAACAAACTAATATGTGTTATGATTCTAGGTGGCACAGTGCATAGAGCACTAGGCCTGAAGAAAATCTGAGTTCAAATCTGGCCTCAAACATTCACTAGATATGTGACCCTGGGCACTTAAACTCTCTTTGCCTCAGCTTCCTTATCTGTAAGAGGAGAAAACCCCTCTCAGAGTTATTGTGAGGGTCAAATAATATAACAATTGTAAAGTACATAGTACAAAACCTAGTGCATAGTAAGGATTATATGCATTTTAGCTATTACTATTATTGTTATTCAAGCCTATGACACCAAAACAAATGTTCTTTTTTAATTTTTAAAATTTTAAAAAATTTTTTTTATTGTTTTTAAATACAAATTTATTTATTTTTAGTTTTCAACATTCACTTCCACAAGGTTTTGAATTCCAAATTTCTCACCTCTCCCCCCACCCCAAGATGGCATGCATTCTGAATACCCCTTCCGCTAGACTGCCTTCTTTTCTATCTCTCCCCTCTCCCTTCTCTTAGCCCTTTCCACTTCCATTTTCCTGTAGAGCAGGATAGACTTCTGTACCCCATTTCCTGTATTTCTTATTTCCCAGTAGCATGTGAAAACATTTCTTTTTAAAACATGTGTTTTTAAAACTTTGAGTTCCAAATTTTCTCCCTTCCTCCCTCCCCACCCACCCTCATTGAAAAGGCAAGCAACTCAATATAGGTTGTACATGTGCAGTTATCCAAAACACTTCCATAGTAGACATGTTGTGAAAAACTAACTCTATTTCCCTTAATCCTATCCTGCCCTCCCATTTATTCTATTCTTTCTTTTGACCCTGTCCCTCCTCAGAAGTATTTGCTTCTGATTACCCTCTTTCCCAATCTGCCCTCCTCTCTATCATCCCCCTGCTCTCTTGCCCCCTTCTTTTCCTGCAGGGTAAGACAGATTTCCATACCCAATTGAATGTGTATGTTATTCTCTCCTTAAGCCAAATCCTATGAGAATAAGATTCCCTCATTCCCTCTCATCTTCCCCTGTTTCCCCTCCACTGTGAGAGACATTTCTTTTCTGTTTTTTTTGTCTGTGAGATAATTTACCCCATTCTACCTCTCCCTTTCTTCTCTGAGTGTCATCCTTTCTCATCCCTTAATTTTATTCTCCAGATATGACCCCTTAAACTTCAACTCACCCTGTGCCCTCTATCTATCGATCTATATATGTATATATCTATGTATATATATATATATATATATACACATATAATTTTTTCCCTTCAACTGCGCTAATACTGACAAAGTTCTCATGAGTTACAAATATCATCTTTCCATTCAGGAATGTAAACAGTTCAATCTTAATAAGTCTCTTGTGATTTCTCTTTCCTGTTTACCTCTTCATGTCCCACTTGAGTCCGGTATTTGAAAGTCAAATTTTCTATTTAGCTCTGGTCTTTTCATCAAGAACGCTTGAAAGTCCTCTATTTCACTGAATGACCATTTTTTCCCCTGAAGAATTATACTCAGTTTTGCTGGGTAGGTGATTCTTGGTTGTAATCCTATCTCCTTTGCCCTCCAGAATATTATATTCCATGCACTCCGGTCCTTTAATGTAGAAGCTGGTAAATCTTGTGTTATCCTGATTGTGTTTCCACAGTACTTGAATTATTTCCTTCTGGCAGCTTGTAATATTTTCTCCTTGACCTGGGAACTCTGGAATTTGGCTATAATATTCCTAGGAGTTTTCCTTTGGGGATCTCTTTCAGGAGGAGATCTGTGGATTCTTTCAATTTCTATTTTGCCCTCTGATTCTAATATATCAGTGCAGTTTTCTTTGATAACTTCTTGAAAGATGATGTCTAGGCTCTTTTTTTGATCATGGCTTTCAGATAGTCCAAGAATTTTTAAATTCTCTCTCCTGGATCTGTTTTCCAGGTCAGTTGTTTTTTCAATGAGATATTTCATGTTCTTTTCTAATTTTTCATTCTTTTGGATTTGTTTTTACTGTGTCTTGATTTCTCATAAAGTCACTAGCTTTCAATTGCTCTATCCTAATTTTTAAGGAAGTTTTTTCTTCAGTAATCTTTTGGACTTCCTTTCCCATTTGGCCAATTTTTCTTTTTAGGGCATTTTTCTCCTCATTGGCTTTTTGGACCTCTTTTGCCATTTGGGTTAGGCAATTTTTAAAAGTGCTATTTTCTTCAATATTTTTTTGGGTCTCCTTTAGCAAGCTGTTGACTTGTTTTTCATGATTTTCTTGCATCACTCTCATTTCTCTTCCCAGTTTTTCCTCTACTTCCCTTACTTGCTTCTCAAAATCCCTTTTGATCTCTTCCAAGGACTGGGACTGCTTCATATTTTTCTTGGAGGCTTTGGATGTAGGAGCTTTGACTTTGTTGTCTTCTTCTGGTTATATATTTTGATCTTCTTTTTCACCAAAATAAGATAATATAGTCTGACTCTTTTTGCGCTGCTTGCTCAGGATCCCAGCCAATTACTTGAGTTTTAAACTCTTTGTTAAGGTAAGAGTCTGCTTCCAATGTGGAGAGTGTACTGTCCCAAGCTTCAGAGGTTTGTATAGCTGTTTTCAGAGATACTTGTAGGGACCTGTAAATTTTTAGTTCTTCCAAGGTGGTATGATAAGGGGTGAGGTGTTTACTCCTTTCCTGGCCTGTGATCACAAGCACTCCTTTCTGTCCTGTAACTGTGAGGAGGGTTATCTCCATACAGCCACTACAAGCTCCACCATGCCAGTGCTCCTCCTCACCCCAGCACCGCCACCCAGAACTGTGACCCAGATCCACAAATGGGCAAAGCAAGAGATTCCTGCCTCAGCAGTGGCAAAGAGATCCCCGCAGTCCCTCTCTGATCAGCCACTGGATTCCCCCTCAGTCTATGGGCCTGAAGCTCAGGAAGCAGCTGCCCCTCCCAGGGCCACACTCTTGGGGAATGGAGCTGAAACCCTGCCTTCCTCTCTGAGCACTGACAAACACAGACTTTTCCCACTGACCTTCTAAGTTGTCTTTGACATTAGTGGATTGAGGAGTCTGGAAACCTCAACAGCTGCCCATGATTCAGTCTTCTGAGGCCTTCTCCAGGTTTGCTGCGGCCTGCATGCCCACCCACACTGTGCTACGCTCGCAGCCCGGCATGATACACCTTTCTGATCAATCATCCAGGTTGTCTTGGGCTGGAAATTTGTTCCACTCTGTGTTTTTGTGGGTTCTGCTGCTTCAGAATTTGTTTAGAGCCATTTTTTATGAGTATTTGGAGGGGCTTGGGGTACAGCTCAAGCAAGTCACTGCTTTCACTCCACCATCTTGACTCTGCCCCCCTCTATCCAAATGTTCTCTTGCTATATGATAACTTCTCTAATCAATAATAATAGCAAACATTTTATGTCTTCAATGTTGTAAAGTCTCTTACACATGTTATTCCAATTAATTCTCACATTCCTGTGAGGTAGGTGCTATATATCTATATCTATATATACACATACAAACATATATACATATACATACATCTATCTATCTAGATATAGATATATGTGATACTTACATATACATAAATGTGTATATGTATGTATGTATGTATGTATGTATGTATGTATGTGCAGATATGTAGATATATATAATTGCTTAAGAAACTGAGACTAAAAAAGGTTAAATGAGTTGCCCTGATGCACTGCTCCCTCCCTGCATCTTCATGCCTTGGCACTGGTTGTCCCCATTTCTAAAATGGTCTGTCATCTCACTTTTGCATTTTAAAATTCCTGACTGCCTTCAGGATTGATAGCAAGTGTGGAAAGCCTTCCTTGGTGTTACTAGATGCTAATGTCTTCCCTTCTATGGCAAGGATTCTTAACCAACTGTCTACGAATTATTGTAAAAATCTTCTGATAAATATGTTTCAATTTGATTGATTTCCTTTGTAATCTTACATGTTTTAAGCATTTAAAAACATTATTCTAGAAGGGATCCATAGGCTTCACCTGTGATGCACAAAAATTAAGGACTAAGTAACATCAAGGTTACTTCATCTATTTTGTAGGTATCTCACATACGCACCTATCGTTATACAGGATATCTCCTCCAGCTACTGCAAGCTTTCTGAGGGAAGAGATTATTTTCACCTTTTTTTTGTATCCCATAGCTTAGTATAGTGCATAGAACATATTAAGCATTTATTAAGTGTTTGTTAATTGACTAATTCTTTCATTCAAAAGAAGAATTAAAGAGAATTGAACAAGTGCAGAATGTAAGCAATATGATAGACAATGCCTTCAAAGAAGTAGAGGCTCTAAAATAAAAATAATAGATTTGGAACATAAAGATATGGGAAGAAATATTTCATAAGAGAAACAAAAGGCAACATTAAAATAACATCTAAAACGACTCTATTCACTGTGCCACCTATTATCCTCCATCCTATTCTTATGCTTATCCTTTTCTTTTTTACCTTGCCCTTTTCTCCTGTCTGTTTTGCTTCTAATACTGCCTTTAATGTACCTTCCCATTTATCCCTCCCCCACTTTCTTAAGCCCTTTCCTTCCTACTTCCCTGTTGGGTAAGATGCATTTTTATAAATAACTGTGTATTTTTCTGTTTTCTTCCTTCTTTGAACCAGTTCAGATGAAAGTAAAGTTCAGGTGTTGCCCAATCCACCCCCCCATTTTGTTTGCATTGTACAAATTTTTTTCATATAAAATAAGATATTTTCCCCCATTCTTCCTCCTCCTCCAAAATGTATCCTTTTCTTTCTTCTTTTAAGATTATTTCAATGTAATAGAGTCACACTCATACTCTTTGTCTAAGTAGACTCCCTCTGACATCCCTAATAACAATAAAGTTCTCCAGGGTTCTATAAATCATATTCCCATGTTGGCATGGAAAGAGTTTAACCTTATTTAATCTCTTATGATTCCTTATTCATGTTTACCTTTTGATGCTTCTTGACTCTTGACTCTTGTTATTGAAAGTCAAATTTTCTATTGGGTTCAGGTCTTTTTAGCAGGGAAGCTTTAAATTGCTTTTTCATTAAATGTGTTTGGCCTGAGCTTCTATATTTTATATTCTCCCACTACTTTCACAGATCAGTCTAATGTAAGTTTTTGGTGCTTCCCAAATGGTGTGGTCCAGAGACATGTCTATTCCCTGCCCTCTTGGCTTGTACTCCTCGAATTTCTAATCTGGTATAGGACTATTATGGTTGTGTTTCTGTACACTGGGGATGGACTCAGTCATAGTTAGCCCACTGTGAGATTCTTTGGCTCAGAATGACTGAACTGATATCTCCCCTTTGATCTTGGCCTTCTGCTCTGTTTTATTCCACTTTAGGCTTACATTGTAGAACTCAAGATTAGAACCAAGTACCCACTCTGTTCTAGGCCTCTGAGACACATAGCCATGTTTCTGAAACTTATTCCTTCCTTTGTACACAGATGGTGCTTCTGCTCCCTCTAGATTTTTCCCTTCTGTCATGGAACTATAACCCAGAACTGGGTAATGGATAAAAGAACTACCAGATGGCCCCCATTCCTACATGCACAGAGGTTCATTGGGATGTCCTTCTGCCCAGGTGTTTAGTACTTATGATGAATGGGAAGCCTGAGAGACAGAATTTCTAGATAATTTAATAATCAGTTTATTAATTAGGCTAAGAAATAACCAATAAATTGATGGCCAGTGCTCTCTCTTGGTAACCAAAGACAAAACCATAGAGATCACTGAATACTTAAATAACTTTAGAAAATTGAATCACCCCTGAAAATCAACCCTGATAGATTAACTATTAGTAAGTGGATGGACAGCTTCTCCTGCAGAGAATGTGACTTTATCATGAGACTCAGAAGCACTCCTGATGAAAGAATCCATTTCCAGTTGAACCACTGCTGTTTAACAATAGGTAGTTTCAAGGGCATGAGCCTAATGCTTTAGGGCTGGAATTCACCTAGATTAAATTCTATTTACACTTTAATCAGGAGTAGACTCCCCTAGTTGGGTGGAGTCCTGGCCAAGATAGAAGTAGTTCAAAGAGGATTAGGCGAATCTCATCATCAGCTCTGTCCTTAAGAGACTGATTGACCTACAAGGACTGGTCCCTGAATGAGGAAATGGAAATGGAAAAAAAAAAAGCAAACCTCAATCTTAATTTAATAATTAGTTAGAGAATAATTTATCTCATACCTTTACCATCTTTGGGAGATGGGCTGCTCCCTACTGCTGCCAGCACAGTCACCACAGCCCACAGCTGCTTCTGCCTATGGTGTCTAGTGATTCTGGCCAGACCTGACCTCAGTTTCCCCACACACCTCTCTGCCTGTTTCTGAATTGCCCTGGAATAGAAAAATGATGCCGTGATTTTGTTGTTGTTGTTGCTTTCCTAGTCAGAATTTGGTTTGGCAGGTTTTTGAGGTTGTTGTGGAGGTGGTGTGTTGAAAGAACTTGGCAAAAATGTTATCTCTCATTCTGCTATCTGGACTTCACCTCTTTTCAATATATTTTACAGGAAAGTTAACACAGTGAAAATGAAAAGGATCACATATCATGAATAAACAGAGAGGAGATATATAAGTTATATATAAGAGAGAGTAGATGAGTCTGTATGTGAACAAAGGGACAAAATACATATTTAATCTTTTAGCAAAAGTAGTGACTATGAAAGAATTTCACAAAAAAAATGAGGAGATGTGTTGGGATGTGCTCGTGTAATGGTAAGGAACAGAAAGGATATCAATAAATTGTCCCATGGAATGTAGGAGAATGGTGGGAGTAGAGCAATTTATGTCTGGTGTCTGTGGTTTTGATTCAGTTTGGAGTTACTGGGAAACCCAAAATGTCAGGATACAGGAGAATCCTCCTGAAAAGTATTCAAGCACTCAAGCCTTCTTTCTTTCAAAGTGTCAAAGTAGCAAGGTTTATTGTAACACCAATAGTGAGGTCTGGAGATTCCTAATGAATCTACAACTTAATGGGAGTAAGACTGATATTTATATACAAAATAAGAACAGTGAAAAGATATGGATGAGATTTAAGGAGTCTTAAATAGCCTGGGGTGGACAAAGTATAATAGTGAAAGGAGTTAGGTGGTCTGGGGTGGGTCAAGAGCCACTGTGAAAGAACTATTGAGTATCTAGGTGGGCTGGGATGGGCCAAGTGCCTAGAGCAAGACGGGCAAGATGCCAGTGATCTGGGTTGATGAAATGTATGGGAAAACTCAGCAACAGGATGCTTTCAAAGACATGGTCTTTTTCTTTTAGGGGTTCAGCTCCTATCACCTCATCAGTTTTGTCTGGGAAAAATCTGCACATTATAAGACCACCTATATCAAGTGGTATTTGTCAAGACTTTACCCAACCCCAGTAGAGAGTGACAAAAAGTACATAACTCTGCTTCCATTCAACATTGTTTCCTTTGCAAAATAATAGTTCTAAAACTGAGTCACAAAATCAAAGAGAGAATACGGATTAAAACTTACAGATCGAGTAACATAGAAGCGGGATAAAATCACTAAATACCTGAAGAACATGGTGGCAAAACCCCAGATAATACAGTCCAGAATGATACAAGGCCACAACAGACCTCCCAGAAGTTGTAGAATCTGGCCCTATCACAAAGTTCCAATTTGGGAGGTAAGCTGGGAGAATGAATAAGCAAAAATTAATAATTATGATGCCCCATGATTCAGAAGAGTAGAATAACTCCAAAAAACCTACAAAAGTCTCAAAAATAGATACAACTTCACTACAAGATGAACTAGATTTCCTTGACAAAATAAAACAGGAGCTTTAAAAACACTTTCATTAATTTTTTTAAAAAATTGGGCATCAACTAAAAAAAATTCCCTGAATAAGCAATAAATTAAAATCACCAATTGAACAACAGAAAAAAAGAAATTCTGAACATTAAAAAGAGGTAAATAAAATTGAAAGTAAAAAAGCATTGGACTAATAAATAAAAATAGAAGATTTTTTAAAAAAAGAATAAAGTATTTTCTAATTTGATTTTAAAAAAACTAAATTGCCCATATTAAAAATCAAAAATAGAAATCACAAAAAAATAAAAAAAGAAATTGGAGGTATCATTAGGTATAATTTTCCTGAACAAAATGCCAAGAAAAGACAACTTAAAGCAAATAAGTCAAGTTTTAGAAAATTACAAAATACCCAGATTAAAAGAGTAATAAATAGATGATTTAAACAACCAGATCACAGCAAAAGAAATTGAACAATGTATATGGACTCCGAAAATAAAACAAAGCAAAAGCAGCCCAGAACAGATGGGCTTTTTTTTTTTAACATTTAATAATATTTTTTCCAAACACATATAAAGATAGTTTTCAACATTCATTTTTATAAGATTTTGAGTTCCAATTTTTTCTCACTCTCTCCCTCCTTTTCCTTCCTCCCCAAGAGAGCCAGAAATCTGATATAGGTTATACATATAATCATGTTAAGCATATTTCCACATTAGTCATGTTGTGAAAGAAGAATCACAACAAAAGGAAAAAGCAACAAGAAAGAAAAAAAAACAAAAAGAAAGGTGAAAATACTATGCTTCAATCTGCATTCAGAGTCCATAGTTCTTTCTCTAGATATGGATAGCATTTTCCATTATGAGTCTTTTGGAGTTGTCTTAGATTCTTGCCTTGATGAGAAGAGCTACATCTATCAAAGATATTCTTTCCACAATATTGCTGTTACTGTGTACAATGTTCTCCTAGTTCTGTTTAGTTTATTTAGCATCTATTGATGTAAGTCTTTTCAGGTTTTTCTGAAATCTGCCTGCTCATCATTTCTTATAGAATAATAGTATTCCATTACATTCATATACCACAACCATTCTCTAATTGATGGGCCTCCCATCAATTTCTAATTCTTTGCCAACACAAAAAGAGCTGTTATAAATATTTTTGTACATGTAGTAATTTTCCTTTTTTATGATCTCTTTGGGATACAGCCCTAGAAGTGCTATTGCTGGGTCAAAAGGTACATTTTTGTTCATAAATTCTTCCCTTCTCCATAGATTTGACAGGTAAACTATTTACAAGGTGGATTCACAAGTGAATTCTATCAAATGTTCAAAATACAATTAATCTCAATATTAAGCAAACAGCAAAAATATAGTAAGGTGTCCTAGCAAATTCTTTCAATGGCAAAAATATTGTCTTTATACCTAAACCAGAAGAGTCAAAACATAGAAAGAAAGTTACAAATCAATACTGCTAATGAATAAAATTTTAGCAAAGGGGTTACAGTGACATATAACAAATATGATTCATTATTACCAGGATGCCTTCATACCAGGAATGTGGAGCTGGTACAATATTAGGAAAGCCATACATATAATTGATAACATAAATAATAAGAATGACAAAAATTGTATCAATGGATGCAGAAAAAAATCTTCTAATACAAAACAATATTAATTTATTTTTAAAGAATGTTAGAAACATTGGAATAAATAGACATTCCTTTGACATACTAGGTGTTATATATCTAAAACCATGAGCCTGTATGTATATGGAGAAAAACTGTAATCTCTCCAGTAACATCAGGGGTAAAGTAAGGGTGTCCATTGTCACCACTACTGTTTGATATAATCATAGAAATGATAGCTTTCAAAAATAACCAATAAAGTTGAAGCGTATAAAATGAATCCACATAAATCATCAACATTTTTGTATTTTACTGACAAAACTCAGTAGGAACAGATTGAAAAAATGATTCCATTTAAGATAGCTAAAGAATGTATGAAATACAGCCAATCCCCATTATTTGTGGATTTCACATTTATGAATTCATCAACTTGTTAAGATTTATTTGTTACCCCAAAATCAATATGTGTAGCACTTTTGAAGTCCTTCAAGGACATATGCAGAGCACCAAAATATTTCAGTTGCCTGACAAGCACATTCTTGCTGTTGTCAAAGAAATTCTTTTCTTCTTGTTTCAGCTCCCCTCGTATAAATAAATACAATTTTCACAGTCTATTTAGTGACACTTTGGGGAGTAATTCTATGCTTTTTGCTGGTGATTTCACTTTTTAAAATTGCCTCCAAGTACAGTGATAAAGTGATGTACAAGAAAACAGTAATATACAGTAGAATTAAAATGCCTGTGTTAAGTAAACTTTGTTCAGACATGAGTTATAGTGTTATAGGCTATGAGTTCAAAGGTAATGAATCAACAATATAAGAACCTAACCATGTATTTCCTCTAGGGGCAATGAATCAATGTTCGTGTTTCTGGTGACTTTATAGAACATAACTACCTTGAATGACAAGAATCAACTGGACTTGGAAGTCTACCTACCAAACCACACACAGGAATTACATGAATACAACTATAAAAAAAACTTTATAGAAATACTGACCTAAATCACTGAAGAAATATTAATTGATCATAAGTAGCCTGATTCAATATGATAAAATTTAAAAAATGCCTAAATTAATTTACTAATTAAGCATTATTCTAATCAAACTATCAAATGATTGATTTCTAGAGCTAGAAAAGATAACTATAAAATACTTTGGGAGAGATAAAACATCAAAAATCTGTAGGGAAAACATTTTTAAAGTGGGAAAAAAAGTGTCTCAGAGTTGCCATTTCTCAATGCATACAATATATCAATAATCACAAAAATTATTTGGCACTGGTTAAGAAATAGTTTGATAATTGGAATGCATAGCAGACAGAAGAAAAGAAATACAGTTATCTCAAACTTGATAATGAAAGATCTAAAAAACTAGGGTAAGAATTGCTTCTATTTGACAAAAGCTACTGGTAAAAACCGAAAAACAAATCTGGGAGAATTTAGATATAGACCAGCATCTCACATGACATATCTACTTTACCTCCAAATTGACCTATACCTTAGACATTAAGGGGAAAGGGAGAAATTATCTGTCAGTTCTATAGATAGGGGAAGCATTCATGATCAAGGAAGGGGTAGAAGATCACAGAAAATTAAATGAACAATTTTGAATACACAAAATTTAAAAACTTGTGCATAAACAAAATGAGTGAAACTAAAAATGTCTGGGAAACAAGCCACTAAGGAAAATATGCAGCAATTTTTACTCATAACGGTTTTATTTCCAAGATCAATAAGTAACTGATTCAAATCTATAAAAACAAGAAATATTTCCCAACATTTTTCTAAGGAAGAAATCAAGGTTATCAATAGCCATATAAGAAAATATCCCAAACAACTAATAGTGGAGAAATGTGAATTAGAGCAATTATGGGTTTTACTTCATACCCACTACATTGGTACAGTTGATTTTTTTTAAGGAAAATGATAGCTATTGGGTAGGCTTTGGGAAAACAGATGCATTAATGCACTATTAGAATTGTGGATTGATCCAGACATTCTAGAAAGCATTGGGGGATTTTGCTCAAAAAGTTACTAAATATTATATACCCTTTGCCACAGTGATAGCATTACAAAGCCACATAGGTAACAAATGAGGAGGAAAATGACCCATTTGTGGGAAAAAAAAAGTTATAGTAGCTCTTTTTTGTATTGGCAAAGAACTGAAAATAAGGGTGCATATATAATTGGGAAGTTTGAGAAAGCCTAAAAAAAGTATGATAAAGAATTACAATGTAATATATATTCTCATTCTGCCAGAAGACATGATGAAGGATATGGTTTCATAGAAAACTGAGAAGACACACAAACAGATGAAAAATAAAGTGAGGAGAACAAAGGGAATAGTTTCTACAATAACAATAGTGCTGTGAAAATAATCAACTTTGAAAGCCATAAGAACTCTAAAGAAGAAAATGACCAACCATGATTCAGAGGGCTGATTATGAAGCATGCTACCCATCTCCTAACAGAGTGGTGATGGTTTCATGTTGGAAGAGACCTATGTTTTTCAGACATTGGAAATATAGAAATTCATTATGCTTTAATCTGCATAATTGTTGCAAGGTTTTTGTTGATTTTATTTTTTTTCCTTTTTAATACCCAGGGAAAGTAAGAAAGAGGAAATTGATTTTTATTAGCTGAAAAAAAAAATGAAATTTCATTTAAAAAACACTCAAGAGAGGCATAAAAAGGTAAACAGGAAAGAACAAACCAACAGCATATTATTCAAAAAGAGCAAGCTGTTTACAACCCTACAAGGGAAGATGATACTTATAACTCTTGAGAATTGTTTCATTATTACAATATTTAGAAGAGGTATACATAGATAGAGGGCATGAGTATAAGTTGACTTTGATGTGGTGATAAAAATCTAATTAAGTAGTAAAAAGGGATTGTACTGGGAGAAGAGGAAAGAAGGAGGCAGAAAGGAGTAAATTTTATCAGATGAAGAGGTACAAAGACCTATTACACTAGAAGGAAAGAAGGGAGGGAGATGAACATTGTTTGAATCTTACTATCATCAGATTTGGCTCAAAGAGGGAATAACATACTCAGCTAAGTATGGATATCTAACTTACCCTATAGGAAGTAGGTGGGCAGATTGAAGAAGGCAGTGTTCAAAAGTAAAATTCTAGTAAGGAGAGAAAGGAAAAAAAAAGGAGAGAGAAAAGCATAAATGAGGGAAAATAAGATGAAGAGAAAGACAGAAATAGTAATCATAATTGTGAATGTGAATAGGATGAACTCTCTCATAAAGCAGAAGCAGATAGAGTAGATTGAAAACCATAATCCTACATGGTTTTTTTTTAATGCAGTTGGGGTTAAGTGACTTGCCCAGGGTCACACAGCTAGTATCAAGTGTTTGGTCTAAGACCAGATTTGAACTCAGGTACCCCTGACTTCAGGGCTGGTGCTGTATCTGCTGCACCACCTAGCTGTCCCCTACAACATGTTTTTTTACAAGAAACACATTTAAAGCAGAGGGATACACACAGAGTAAAAGTAAAAGGCTGAAGCAGAATCTATTATGCTTTAGCTGCAGTAAAAAAAAAAAAAGCAGGGGTAGCTATCCTGATCTCAGACAAAGCAAGAGTAAAAATAGATCTAATTAAAACATAAGGAAAGAAACTGCATCCTTGTGGCAGCTAGGTGGTGCAGTGGATAGAACACAGGCCCTGAAGTCAGGAGGACCTGAGTTCAAATCCAATCTCTGACCAAACACTTGACACATACTAGCTGTGTGACCCTGGGCAAGTCACTTAACCCCAATTGCCTGAAAAAAAAAGAAACTGCATCCTGCTAAAAGGTACCATACATAATCAAATAATATCATTACTAAACATATATGCACCAAGTGGTATAGCATCCAAATTCTTAGAGGAGAGGTTAAGGGAGTTACAGGAAGAAATAGACAACAAAAGTATACTAGTAGGGGACCTCAACTTCCCCCTCTCAGAACTAGATAAATCTAACCACAAAATAAACAAGAAAGAAGTTAAGGAGGTGAATAGACTATTAGAAAAGTTAGATTTGGTAGACCTCTGGAGAAAATTAAATGGGGACAGAAAAGAAGTTACCTTTTCCTCAGTGGTACATGGTATCTATACAAAAATTGACCATGTATTAGGGCATAAAAACCTCACAATTCAATGTAGAAAGGCAGAAATATTAAATACACCCTTTTCAGATCATGATGCAATACAAATTACATGTAATTAAGAACCATGGAAAGATAGACCAAAAATTATTTGGAAACTAAATAATCCAGTCCTAAAGAATGAGTGAGTCAAACAACAAATCATTGAAACAATCAATAACTTCATCCAAGAGAATGGCAATAATGAGACAACAGACCAAAACTTACCACATGCAGTGAAAGTGGTTCTCCAGGGGAAGTTTTATATCTCTAAATGCTTAAATGAATAAAATAGAGAAAGGAGATCAATGGATAGGGAATACAACTAAAAAAGCTAGAAAAAAGAACAAATAAAAAAATACTCTACTAAATACCAAATTAGAAATACTGAAAACCAAAGGAGAGATTAATAAAATTGAAATTAAAAAAACTATTGAACTAATAAATAAAACTAATACCTGGTTTTGTGAAAAAATAAAATAGATAAACCTTTGGTTAATATGATTAAAAAAAAAAGGAAACTAAATTACCAGTATCAAAAATGGAAAGAGTAAATTCAGCACCAATGAAGAAGAAATTAGGACAGTGAGTAGGAGCTATTTTGCCCAACGTATGCCAACAAATTTGACAATCTTAGGGAATAGGATGAATACTTATAAAAATATAAATTGTCCAGATGAACAGAAGAAGAAATAAAATACTTAAGTAACCCCATTACAGTAACAGAAATTGAAGTAGCCATCAATTAACTGTGTAAAAAAAAAATCTCCAGGGCGAGATGTATTTACAAGTGAATTCTATCAAACCTTTAAAGAACAATTATTTCTAATACTATATAAACTATTTGGAAAATAGGCAAAGAAGGACTCTGGCCATTTTTTTTTGTGATACAAATATGGTGCTGAAACCTAAACTGGGAAGAGCCAAAATGGAGAAAGAAAACTATAGAACAATTTCCCTAATGAGGATAGATGCAAAAAAAAAAAATTTATGTTTTTTTTATTTTAAAAAAAAATTTTTGAGAGAGAATATTCATTTATTTGGCTTCAGATATTGATCCCTGTCAAAGTGAAAATCCTAGTGGTAAAGGTATTTTCAGTCATTTATACTTTAGTATAAATTTTAGATACCTGTTTTGTTTCATTTTTTAAAATATAAATTTATTTTTAGTTTTCAATATTTACTTCCACAAGATTTTGATTTCCAAATTTTTACCCCTTCTTGCCCCTCCCCCACCACAAGATGGCATGCATTCTGAATATCCCTTCCTCTAGTCTGTCCTCTCTTCTATCTCTTCCCCCTTCTCTTATCCTCTTCCCCTTCTATTTTCCTGTAGGGCAGGATAAACTTCTGTACCCCATTTCCTGTATTTCTTATTTCCCAGTAGCATGTGAAAACATTTTTTTAAAACATATGTTTTTCAAACTTTGAGTTCCAAATTTTCTCCCTTCCTCCCTCCCCACCCACCCTCATTGAAAAGGCAAGCAACTCAATGTAGGTTATACATGTGCAGTTATGCAAAACGTGTCCATAGTAGACATGTTGTGAAAACCTAATTCTATTTCCCTTAATTCTATCTGGCCCTTCCATTTATTCTATTCTTTTTTTGACCCTGTCCCTCTCAGAAGTATTTGCTTCTGATTACCCCCTTTCCCATCTGCCCTCCTCTATCATCCCCCTGGTCTCTTGTCCCCTTCTCCTCCTGTTTTCCTGTAGGGTAAGACAGATTTCCATACCCAATTGAATGGGTATGTTATTCCCTCCTTAAACCAAATCCTATGAGAATAAGAGTCACTCATTCCTCTCACCTTCCCCATTTCCCCTCCACTGGAGACCTTTTCTTTTCTGTTTTTTTTTTTTGTGGATAATTTACCCCATTCTACCTCTCTCTTTCTCCTTCTCCTAGTATAATCCTCTCTCATCCCTTAATTTTATTCTGCAGATATGACCCCTTCATCTTCAACTCACCCTGTGCCCTCTACCTTTCTATCTACATATACATACATATAATTTCTTTCCTCCAACTACCCTAATACTGACAAAGGTCTCATGAGTTATAAATATCATCTTTCCATGCAGGAATGTAAATAGTTCAGCCTTAACAAGTCTCTTATGATTTCTCTTTCCTGTTTACCTCTTCATGTTCCACTTGAGTCTTGTATTTGAAAGTCAAATTTTCTATTCGCTCTGGTCTTTTCATCAAGAATGCTTGAAAGTCCTCTATTTCACTGAAACCATTTTTCCCCTGAAGGATTATACTCAGTTTTGCTGGGTAGGTGATTCTTGGTTAATCCTATCTCTTTGCCCTCCGGAATATTATATTCCATGCCCTCTGGTCCTTTAATGTAGAAGGTGCTTAATCTTGTGTTATCCTGATTGTGTTTCCACAGTACTTGAATTGTTTCTTTCTGGCTGCTTGCAATATTTTCTCCTTGATCTGGGAACTCTGGAATTTGGCTATAATATTCCTAGGAGTTTTCCTTTGGGGATCTCTTTCAGGAGGAGATCTGTGGATTCTTTCAATTTCTATTTTGCCCTCTGGTTCTAATATCAGGGCAGTTTTCTTGATAATTTTTGAAAGATGATGTCTAGGCTCTTTTTTTTGATCATGGCTTTCAAATAGTCCAATAATTTTAAAATTATTTCTCTTTCCAGGATCTATTTTCCAGGTCAGTTGTTTTTTCAATGAGATATTTCATGTTGTTTTCTAATTTTTCATTCTTTTGGATTTGTTTTACTGTGTCTTGATTTCTCATGAAGTCACTAGCTTCCAATTGCTCTATTCTAATTTTTAAGGAAGCATTTTCTTCAGTAATCTTTCGGACTTCCTTTTCCATTTGGCCAATTTTTCTTTTTAGGGCATTTCTCTTCTCATTGGCTTTTTGGACCTCTTTTGCCATTTGGGTGAGGCTATTTTTTAAAGTGTTATTTTCTTCAGTATTTTTTTTGGGCCTCCTTTAGCAAACTGTTGACTTATTTTTCATGATTTTCTTGCATCACTCTCATTTATCTTCCCAATTTTTCCTCTACTTCTCTTATTTGCTTCCCAAAATCCCTTTTGAGCTCTTCCAGGCCTGGGACTGATTCATATTTTTCTTGGAGGCTTTGGATGTAGGATTTTTGACTTTGTTGTTTTCTTCTGGTTGTACATTTTGATCTTCTTTTTCACCAAAGTAAGATGATATAGTCTGACTCTTTTTGCACTGCTCGCTCATGATCCTGACCAATTACTTAAGTTTTAAACTCTTTGTTAAGGTAAGAGTCCACTTCCAATGTGGAGAATGTACTGTCCCACGCTTTGCTGATCTGTACAGCTCTTTTCAGAAATACTTGTAAGGACCTGTAAATTTTCAGTTCTTCCAAGGTGGTATGAAAACGGCCTGGGTGTTTATTCCTTTCCTGGCCTGTGCTCTGGTCTATTAGTGACCACAAGCACTCCTTTCTGTCCTGGAGCTTTGAGGAGGGTTTTTTCCGTACAGCCACTACAAGCTCCAGCATGCCAGCACTCCTCCTCAACCCAGGATCGCCACCCAGAACTGTGACCCAGATCTAAGCACAGGCAAAGCAAGAGATTCCTGCCTCAGCACTGGCAAAGAGATCCCTACAATCCCTCTGATCAGCCACTGGATTCCCCCTCAGTCTGTGGGCCAGAAGCTCAGGAGGCAGCTGTCCCCCCAGGGCAGAGTTCTGGTGGAACTGGACCTGAGACCCCATGCTTCTCTATCAGCACTGCAGAAACATACTTTTCATGGGTTAACTGGTCTAAAAACTGCAACAGCTGCTTGTGATTCAGTCCTCTGAGGCCTACTTCAGGTTCACTGCGCCCATGCCACCCATGCCAAACTGCCGAACTGTGCTCCTCTACCCACCCAGCACAATATACCTTTCTGATCAACCATCCAGGTTGTCTCGGGCTGGAAATTTGTTTCACTCTGTCTTTTTGTGGGTTCTGCTGCTTTAGAGTTTGTTTAAAGCCATTTCTTATAGGTATTTGGAGGGGTTTAGGGGAGAGCACAAGCAAGTCACTGCTTTCACTCTGCCATCTTGGCTCTGCCCTTAGATGCAAAAATTTCAAAAAAAAATATTAGCAAAGAGATTGTAGTAACTTATCTCAAGGATAATACACTATGACCAGGTAGAAATTAATGAAGAAATGCAGGCTAGTTCAATATTGGGAAAACTATCAGCATAATTGACCATATTAACAGCAAAACTAACAGAAATCATATGATTATCTCAATAAATGCAGAAAAAGCTTTTGACACAATACAACACCCATTCCTATTAAAAACAGCAGAGAACATAGAAATAAATGGAGTCTTCCTTAAAATGATATGTAGCATCTATCTAAAACTATCAGCAAGCATTATATGTAACAAGGATAAGCTAGAAACATTTCCAATAAGATTGGGGGTAAAACAAGGATGTCCATTGTCACTACTGTTATTCAATATTGTACTAGAAATGTTAACTTTAACAATATGAGAAGAAAAAGAAATTGAAGGAATTAGAATATGCAAAGAAGAAACAAAGCTATCACTCTTTGCAGATGATATGATGTTATACTCATACAATCCTAGAGAATGAAGTAAAAAATTACTTGAAATAATAAACCAAGTTAGTGAAGTTGCAGGATACAAAATAAACCCACATAAATCATTGGCATTTTGATATATAATTTTTTTAAAAAGTCCAGCAGCAAGAGACAGAAAGAGAAATTCCATTTAAAGTTACTGTAGACATTATAAAACATTTGAAGGTCTACTGCCAAAACAAACCCAGGAACTATATGAACACAATTACAAAACACTTTTCACACAAATAAAGTCAGATCTAAATAAGTAGAAAAATATCAGTTGCTCATGGGTAGGCTGAGCTAATATAAAAAATGACAATTCTACCTAAATTAATTTACTCATTCAGTGCCATACCAATCAAACAACCAAAAATTATTTTATAGAACTAGAAAAAAATAATAATAACAAAATTCACCTGGTAGAACAAAAGGTCCAGAATATCAAGGGAACTAATAAAAAAAATGCTAGCAAAGGTGGGCTAGTTGTACCAGATCTTAAATTGTATTGTAAAGTAGCAAAACTACTTGGTATTGGCTAAGAAACAGAGTGGTGGATCAGTGCAATAGGTTAGGTACACAAGACACAATAGTGAATGACTAAAGTAATCTACTATTTGACAAATCCAAAGACTCCCAGCTTTTAAGCTAAGAACTCACTATTTAACAAAAACTGCTAGGAAAACTGGAAAATAGTATGGCAGAAACTAGACATAGACTAGATATCAAGATAAAGTCACAATGGGTACTTGATTTAGATATCAAGGCTGATACTATAAGCAAATTAGGAGAACAAAGAATAGTTTACCTCTAAGATTTATGGAGAAGGGAAGAATTTGTGACCAAATAAGAGACAGAGAACATTATGAAATGCAAAATGGGTGATTTTGATTACATAAAATTGAAAAGTTTTTGCACAAACCAGGCCAATGCAATCAAGATTAGAAGGGAAGCAGAAAGCTGGAAAACAATTTTTACAGCCACTATCTCTGAAAAAGGCCTCATTTCTAAAATATAGAAAACTCAATCAAATTCATAAGAATACAAGTCATTTCCCAATTGATAAATGGTCAAAGGATATGAACAGGCAGTTTTCAGATGAAGAAATTAAAGGTATCTTATAGATACCTTTAGAGTGTCATGAAAAAATGCTCTAAATCACAATCTCTATTGATTAGGATAATCCAAATAAAAACAACTCTGAGGTACCACATCATACCTATCAGATTGACTAACATGACAAAACAGGAGAATGATAAATGTTGGAGAAGATGTGGTAAATTGGAACACTAATGAATTGTTGGTGGAGTTGTGAGCTAATCCTCCTATTCTGAAAAGCAATTTGGAACTATGCCCAAACGGGTATAAAACTGTGCATACCCTTTGACTCAGCAATGCCATTTCTAGATCTGTATCCCAAATATGTCATAAAAATGGGAAAAGGACTCATGTGTACAAAAATATTGGTAGCAGTTCTTTTTGTGGTGGCTGAGAATTGCAAATTGAGGGGATGTCCATCAATTGGGAATGACTGAAAATGTTATGGTATATGAATGTAATGAAATACTATTGTGCTATAAGAAATAATGAGCAGAAAACTCTGGAAAGACTTACATGAACAAATGCTTAGTGAAGTGAGAAGAACCAAGAGAATATTGTATGCAGTAACAGCCACATTGTGTGATGACTATCTTTGATAGACTTAGCTCTTCTCAGAAAGGATCTAAGACAACTCCAAAAGAGTCATGATGGAAAATGATATCCACATCCAGAGAAAGAACTGTCAAGTCTGAATACAGATTGAAGCATACTATTTGCTCTCTTTTTTTCATTGTTGTTGTCTCATTTTGTTTTGTTTTTTCTTCTTTCTCATGGTTCCTCCCATTGGTTCTAATTCTTCTTTACAACATGACTAATGTGAAAATATGTTTAATGTGAATGTATATGTGGAGCTTATATCAGATTACATGCTGTCTTCAGGAGGGGGGAGGAGAAGGGAGGAGGAAATTTAAACTCAAAAGGTTATGGAAGTGAATGTTGAAAACTAAAAATAAATTCATAAAAAGTTTAAAAAAAGAAAACTACCTATTCATATTCTTAGACCATCTATCTATTAAGACTTGCAAATTTCAATAATTTCCTTATATATCTTGGATATGAAAGTTATCAGAAAAAATTTTCTAGAAAGCTTTTCCCCATGTAACTCTTTCCCATTTAACTTAAGTACATTATGTTTATGTGTAAAAAAAAACACTTTTTTTTTAACTTTCACAAAATCAAAATTTTTTTATATTATCTTCTGTCATATTCTCTAATTCAGGTTTATTAGTCATGAACTTTTTTCCATATCCATAGATCTGGAGGATAATTTATTCCTTGCTCATCTTATTTATTATGTGACCTTTTATATACTTCATGTGTCCATGAAATTATCCAAGTTTATATAGCTTTATGGCTTGAAGTGTTAACATAAACTTAGTTTTTGCTGGGCTGATGCCTAGTTTTCTAAGCAGTCTTGTTCAAAAGTAATACCTCCCCCCTCTCACCATAGTATTTTTTAAACACTATGTTATGTTTTTATTTTCTTCTATAATTTGCATATGGAATCTGTTCTAGATGACTACCTTTTTTAAACCAGTATCAAATTTTAAAAATGAATTCTACTTTATATTACAGTTTAAGATTTCATACTGAAAGACCTCACATCATGCACTGTTTTTCACTATTTGTGCTTACCATATGAATCATATAATTCTTTTAGCTCTATACAGCATTTCTGTTTGATTTTGCTACACACTGAATCATAATTCATTTATGTAGTATCATCATTTTCAATATATTCTCTTCACCTCCTCATGAGGAATTATGGTTCCTACTCCCAAGGAGCTTGCATTATAATGGAAGAAGACAACACATAAAAAGAAGCAGAAAAGCAATTGGTTTAGGGGAGAGAAAGTACCCATACCCATGTGGGTATGTTGTATTTTTATAGCATCTATTATGTGCTAGGCACTTTTCTAAATACTTTACAAATATTTTCATTTGATCCTCATAGCCCTTCCAGGAGGTAGGTGTTATTTATTATCCCAATTTACAGATAAGGAAATTGAGTCAAATACAGGTAAAGTGTGAAGTCTTGAAATAAATAAAAGTTATGAGTTGAGGAATAATGTGCCTTTAATTGAGGTAACAGGGTAGCAAAGCTGTTACCTTGGAGGATGTCCAATGAGTACAGAATACAATGCATTTTTCAACATGATGACCCAAGAAAAATATTCTTATACTTTTAGGAGAAAAGGGGGAGGAGGAAGTATGAAGTAGCAAGGCCTAGTTCTGACACCCCAGTCACTCTTGGCAATCCAGACAAGGAAAACTACTTCATTCTGATCGTTATGCTCTTTATTCCATGATTCTCAATGGAAGGGGACAAGGATATTAGAAGCTGGGATCCAACTTGAGCTAGGTGCATTATGAGGCAAAGGGGGAAATAGGATGTGATTCAGCTCAACCTCATTGAGAGTAAATATCTTAAGAGAAGAAATTACTGGAATTCTAGATCATTAAGACAGTGGCAAGTGACTTCACATTTGGTATTAACAATTTTCTGTCAAGAGATTTGTCCAAGGTTGTTGCTGTTATTATTTGTCCTTCATTCTCAAAGAGGGCCATGACATCAGGAAGGTGATGCCATGACTAGCAAGTGAATTGGATTTAAATGAGGGAGGCTGTGCAAAGTCACCAGCCTCACTCTCTCCTCTAGAGCCATCTGGATCCAGTGGAAAGATACAGAGATGACAGGCAATGCTCCCACCTTCAGCTACTAATTGTGTAAGGCTGGATTTTCCTGAAGCCAGGTCTAGTATTTTATCCACTGTGCCACTTGGAATATATAAATATTTATTTCATTAAATGCAACAAAATTCCTGCACAACCAAAGAATTTGGATAGGTCCTTAGAATTTTGATGATGTAAAGCTTGATAGATAGGGTACTGAACTTGGAGTCAGGAAGACCTGAATTCAAATCCTAGAAGAAGTATAGTAGTTTACATTTATTTTATGCTATAATTGGTTACATGTTATCTCAATTGATCCTCATAATAGCAATTATTATCCCCTTTTTACAAATTAGGAAACTGAAGTAGTCAGAATTTAAGTGAATTGTTCCAGAGAGACACTGCTAATAAATATTGAAGGTGTGATTTCAACTTGGGTCTTCCTGGCTTCAAGTGAAAATGCTCTATCCAATTCACCTCCTACCTAACTAGTTCTGCATTTCAGTTTACTAGCTAGGAGACATGTAAGTCATTTAAACCTCCATAAGCTTCTTTTTTCATATTTGCAAATTTGGGAGGGAATGGGAGAAAGGTTAACCCTCTAAAGTCCCTTCCATCTCTAAACATATGATCCCATGACTAAGTAGTGACATCTAACCTATACAGTAACACTGTAAGGGCAAAAATAAATTATTTTTCCTAATGTTTATCTCTTATACAAAATCCTGTTATTTTTATTTTCAATTATTCAATTCATATTTTATTTTCCCCATTTACATGTAAAAGCAATTTTTAACATTTGTTTTTAAAACTTTGAGTCACAAATTGTCTCCCTTCCTCTCCCTATCCCTCCTCATTAAGAAGGCAAGCAATTCAATATAAGTTATACATGTATAGTCATGCAAAACATACAATTATTAGTCATGTTGTCAAAAAAAACACAGCAAAAAAAAAACCTCAAGAAAAATAAAGTAAAAAAAAAAGTATGCTTCAATCTGTATTCAGACACCATCAGTTCTTTCTGTGGGGATAGAGAGCATTCTTCATCTTAAGTCCTTCAGACTTGTCTTACATTATTGTATTGCTGTGGATAGCTAAGTCATTCACAGCTTATCATCTTACAGTACTGCTGTTACTTTGTACATAGTACATTTCACTTTGTATCAGCCTATGCAAGTCTTTCCAGGTTTTTCTGAGATCATCTTGCTCATTTCATATAGTATGATAGTGTTTCATCATAATCACATATCACAACTTGTTCAGCCATTTCCCAATTGATGGGCATCACCTCAGCTTCTAATTTGTAAACATAGGTCCTTTTCCTTTTTTACTTCTTTTGGGATATAGATCCAGTAGCAGTATTGCTGAATCAAAGGGTATGCACAGTTTGGTTACTCTTTAGGCATAGTTCCGATACTTTCCTCTGCAGAATGGTTGAATCAGTTCACAACTCCACCAACAATGCATTAGTGTCCCAGTTTTCCAATATTCCCTTCAACATTTGTCATTTACCTTTTATGTCCTATTAGCCAATCTAACAGATATGAGGTAGTACCTGAGAATTATTTTAATTTGCATTTGTAACTAATCATAACTTTTGATCATTTATTAATTGAGGAATGGCTATTTCTATAAATTTGACTCCATTTTCTATATGTTTGAGAAATGAGGCCTTTATCAGAGAAATTTGCTTTAAGGTTTTTTTTACAGTTACTATTGCTAACTTATTTCCCTCCAACCTATTCCTCCCCCTATTTATTCTATTTTCTCTTTCCTTTCACTCTGTCCCTCCTCAAAAGAATTTTGGTTCTAACTACCCTCTCCCCAATCTACTTTCTCTTCTATCATCCCACCTTTTCTTATCCCCTTCCCTCCTACTTTCTTGTAGGATGATAGATTTCTATACCCAATTGCATGTGTATATTATTCCCTCTTTGAGCCAATTCTGATGATAGGTTCACTCATTTCCCCTCCCTTCTTCCCCCCTTTTGCCCTTCATTGATATTTTATGTGAGATCATTTATCCCATTCTACTTCTCCTTTTCTCTTTGTCTCAATGCCTTCCTCTCTTACCGCTTACTTTACTTTTTAGATATCACCCCTCCATACTGAACTCATACCTATGTCCCCTGTATCTATATACTCCTTGTAACTATCCTACTAATGAGAAAGGTCGTATGAGTTACAAATATCATCTTTCCATGTAGGAATGTAAACAGTTTAAACTTAATAAGTCCCTTATTATTTCCCTTTCCTGATTACTTTTTATATTTCTCTTGAATCTTGTTTTTAAAGTCAAATTTTCTATTAAGCTCTGATCTTTTCATCAAGAATTTTTGAAAGTCCTCTATCTTGCTGAATGTCTATTTATTCCCCTGAAGGATTATATTCAGTTTTGCTGGGTAGGAGATTCTTTGTTGTAATCCTAGCTCCTTTGCCCTCATATTCCAAGCCCTCCAGCACTTTAATGTAGAAGTGACTAAATCTTGGTTTATCCTGATTATGACTTTGTGGGACTTGAATTGTTTCTTTCTGGCTACTTGCAATATTTTCTGCTTGACCTGAAAACTCTGGAATTTGGTTATAATATTCCTGGCAGTTTTTATTTTGGGGTCTCTTTCAGGAAGTAATTGCTGTATTCAATGTCTATTTTACATTCTAGTTCTAAAATATCAGGACAATTTTCCTTGATAATTTCTTGAAGGATGATGTCTAGGCTTTTTTTTTTTTATCTTGACTTTCAGGTAGTATAATAATTTTTAAATGATCTCCCCTGGATCTCTTTTCCAGGTCAGCTGTTTTTCCAATGAGATATTTCACATTGTCTTCTATTTTTTTCATTCTTTTGGTTTCATTTTATTGTTTCTTGATTTCCCATAAAGTCATTGGCTTCCATTTGCTCCATTCTAATTTTTAAGGAATTATTTTCTTCAGTGAGCATTTGGACTTCCTTTTCCACTTGGCCAGTTTTGCTTTTTAAGGCATTCTTCTCCTCATTGGCTTTTTTGATGCCTTTTGCCATTTGGTCTAATCTTTTCTTTTTAAGTGTTATTTTCTTCAGTATAAAGGAGTCTCCTTTAGTAAGCTATTGAATCTTTTCTCATGATTTTCTTGCATCATTCTCATTTCTCTTCCCAATTTTTCCTCTACCTTTCTTACTTGATTTTCCTACTCTTTTTTGAGCTCTTACATTCACTGAGACTAATTTATATTTTTCTTTCAGGCTTTCAGTGTAGGAGATTTGAATTTGTGGTCTACTTCTGAGTGTGTTTTCATCTTCTTTGTCACCATAATAATTTACTATAGTCAGTGTATTTGTCCATTGTTTGCTTATTTTCTCAGCCTATTGCTTGAGTTTTAACTACTTGTTAAAGTAGGGCTCTGCTTCCAGGGTGGAGGGCATATTTTTCCAAACTTCAGGTGTTTTTTGCAACTGTTTTCAGAGATCCTTCTAGGAACCTGTAAGTTTTCAGTTCTTCCAAGGTGGTATGATTTAAGGAGAGGTGTGTACTACCCTTCTGGCCTGTGCTGTGGTCTGTGAGTGACCACAAGCATTCTTTTCTGCCCTGCAACTGTGAGGAGGGTCCTCCCTCCAATGTGACTGTGAGTTTTGTTATGCTAGTACTCCTCCTCACCCTGAGACTTCCACTCAGGACTACAACCTGGATCCAATCATGAGTAAAGCAACAGAGTCTTGCCTCAGTGCTAGCAAAAACCCCTGTAATCTTCTGACCCCTGTAGTCTCCTTGGACTCTCCTTACTCTCTGTGGGCTGAGAGATGCGGAAGTAGCCACTGCTGCTGCTGATGCTAAGCCTGCTCCTAGTTTGCTGTGGCCTGGTCTGTGCTGGTATGACCTGTGCTGGACTGAGCTCCTTTCTCACCCTGGTACAACAGACCTTTTCTGCCAGCCTTCCAAGTTGTCTTGGGCTGGGAATTTGTTTCACTTGATCTTTTTGTGAGTTCTGATGCTCTAGAATTTCTTTACAATCATTTTTAAAGGTATTTGAAGGTGTTTGGGGGAGAGCTCAGGTGAGTCCCTGCCTTTATTCTGCCATTTTGGCCCCACCTTCAATTCCATTATTTTTACAAAAACAAAGTAAAAATGAAGGAAGTACATAGTACAAAACCTAGTGCATAGTAAGGATTATATGCATTTTAGCTATTACTATTATTGTTATTCAAGCCTATGACACCAAAACAAATGTTCTTTTTTTAATTTTTAAAATTTTAAAAATTTTTTTTTATTGTTTTTAAATACAAATTTATTTATTTTTAGTTTTCAACATTCACTTCCACAAGGTTTTGAATTCCAAATTTCTCACCTCTCCCCCCACCCCAAGATGGCATGCATTCTGAATACCCCTTCCGCTAGACTGCCTTCTTTTCTATCTCTCCCCTCTCCCTTCTCTTATCCCCTTCCCCTTCTATTTTCCTGTAGGGCAGGACAGACTTCTGTACCCCATTTCCTGTATTTCTTATTTCCCAGTAGCATGTGAAAACATTTTTTTAAACATATGTTTTTAAAACTTTAGGTTTCAAATCTTCTCCCTTCCTCCCTCCCCAACCACCCTCATTGAAAAGGCAAGCAACTCAATATAGGTTATACATGTGCAGTTATGCAAAACACATCCATAGTAGACATGTTGTGAAAAACTAACTCTATTTCCCTTAATCCTATCCTGCGCTCCCATTTATTCTATTCTTTCTTTTGACCCTGTCCCTCCTCACAGGTATTTGCTTCTGATTACCCCCTTTCCCACTCTGCCCTCCTCTCTATCATCCCCCTGCTCTCTTGTCCCCTTCTCCCCCTACTTTCCCATAGGGTAAGACAAATTTCCTTACCCACTTGAATGTGCATGTTATTCCCTCCTTAAGCCAAAGCCTATGAGAATAAGATTCACTCATTCCCTCTCATTTTCCCCCATTTCCCCTCCACTGTAAGAGCATTTTCTTTTCTGTTTTTTTGTGAGATAATTTACCCCATTCTACCTCTCTCTTTCTCCTTCTCCTAGTATAATCCTCTCTCATCCCTTAATTTTATTCTCCAGATATGACCCCTTAATCTTCAACTCACCCTGTGTCCTCTATCTATCTGTCTATACATACATATAATTTTTTTCTTCCAACTACCCTAATACTGACAAAGGTCTCATAAGTTATAGATATCATCTTTCCATGCAGGAATGTAAATAGTTCAACCTTAATAAGTCTCTTATGATTTCTCTTTCCTGTTTACCTCTTCATGTTCCACTTGAGTCTTGTATTTTAAAGTTAAATTTTCTATTCAGTGTACACAACCTTTTCAATTTAATGTAATCCAAATTATTCATTTTGCATTTTGTATTGTTTTCTATCTCTTATTTAGTCACAAATTCTTCTGTTCTCCATAAATCTGAGAGGTAAACTATTCTTTGCTCTCCCAATTTGCTTATAGTATCAGCCTTTATATCTAAATCGTAAATCCACTTTGACTTTATTTTGGTATGTGGTGTGAGATTATGGTCTATGCCTAGTTTCTGCCATACCATTCTCCAGTTTTCGCAGCAGTTTTTGTCAAAAAATGAGTCCTTATCTGAGAAGCTTGGGTCTTTGGGTTTATCAAATAGTAGATTACTATAGTCATTGACTACTGTGTCTTGCATACATAACCATTCCATGGATCCACCAATCTATTTCTTAGCCAGTACCAAGTAGTTTTGATGGTTGCTGCTTTATAATACAATTTAAGATCTGAAATGGATAGGCCACCTTCCCCTACATTTCTTTTCATTAGTTCCCTTGATATTCTGGACCTTTTGTTATTCCAAATGAATCTTGTTATTATTTTTTTCTAGTTCTATAAAATATTTTTGGCAGTTTGATTGGTATGGCACTGAATAAATAAATTGTCTTAGAACTGTAATTTTTATTATACTAGCTTGTCCTACCCATGAGCAACTGATGTTTTTCCAGTGATTTAGATCTGACTTTATTTGTGTGAAAAGCGTTTTGTATTTGTGTTCATATAGTTCCTGGGTTTGTTTCATTAGGTAGATCATATTTGTTTTTCTAAGAAAGGTCTAATTTCCAAGACATATAAAGAACTGATTCAATTTTATAAGAAAAACAGCCAATCCCCTGTTGATGAATAATTTAAAGATAAGGAAACTGGTGAGAAACACAAGCTCTCTGGAACCATGCACTCATAATCACTACTAATAGAGAAATGCACATTAAAGTAATTCTGATATTCTGCTTCACACCCAATAGAATAACAAAGATGATAAAAATGAAAAAAAATAACATATTTTGGAGGACTGTGGGAATATAAGCACATCGATGCACTGTTGATGGATTTCTGAATGGGTACAACTATTCTGGAAAGCAATTTGGAATTTATACACAAAAAATTACTAGTCTTTCTGCCTACTTTATACAACTCTATATATCTATCTATCTATCTATCTATCTATCTATCTATCTATCTATCTATCTATCTATCTATCTATCTATTTGTCTGTCTGTCTGTCTATCTATCTACCTATCTATCTATCTATCTATCTATCTATCTATCTATCTATCTATCTATCTATCTATCCCCAGAAGGGATAGGGAGGAGGATCAAGGTTACCAGGAGATGGATTGGCCTTGAAAAGAATAGCCCATGGTATTTGACTCAGCTATGGTACTGCTAGGCTGGTGATAAAAAAAAAAAGTAGACGTTATGTACAAAAAAATATTTATAGAATGTTTTTTGTGTGGTGGCAAAAATAAAGAAAAACTAAAAAAACTAAAAACTGAGGATATTCAACAATTGAGGAATGGTTGAATAAGGTGTGGCATATGAATGTGATTGGCTATTGTTGTGCTTTAAGAATAAAGAAATAGATGATTTCAAAAAGACATAGAAAGACAAAAGGAGAATAAAGTAAATAAAACAAGGAGAATAGTTTATAATATAACATCAACATTATAAACATAAACAATGTTTATAAAATCTTACAAGGAAGAAGTATAGAAGATTATGAGCAGTATCAAATTATAAATGAGACAGAACCCAGAGAGGGTAAAATTTGCTTAAAGAAGACTTGGTGAGAGGCTCAACTAAGCAAAATCATCCTTAGAGTACTCAGGAATGAAAATGGTAAGACAATAAATAGGAGGGGGATTAAAAAGATGCTGCAAATATTTGTATAATATGGTGGGTTTTTTTAATTCCAATTACGTAAAGGCAAAATACTTGTTCTATAACCTCAGAATTTCAAATGTACTTAGATTGTGAAATAGTACGAAATAGAAAAAAATAAGAAAATCTGCTTGCTAGGGTAAAGCAGGTATATGAAGATAAGATCTACAGGCAAGATAATTATTATAAGTATTAAAGGAATGATTCACAAAGTATTTAAGTGAGGAAAAGAGGAAAGACATTGAAGAAATCTCACACATTTTTTAAAGGCAACTGAAAGACTATTAGCCACTACTTTCCTAACTATATAAGATTTTATGAGATTAGTTTCCACATACATAAGGGCAAATCCCATGAGCATAACAGAGGATAGAGAGGCTTTGAGTGTGATATTCCACAGTGGACCTCATATTTACTATTACACAAATGACTGAAGATGTAGACAATGCATGTACACTCTGTGTTAATGGTTCGTGTATTTTTTTAAAACTTTTGATTTGGCAGAGCAAAAGAAGGTCTTAAAGGATAACATTTAACGGTCTTCCATTCATTTGTTAAAATTATTCAAAATTCCTTGAATAATTTGTTGTTGTTGTTCAGTCATTTTTCAGTTCTCTGATTATTTGTGATCCCATTTGAGGTTTTCATGGCAAAGACACTGGAGTGGTTTACCATTTCCTTCTCCAGGTCATTTTATAAGATAATTTACATTGAGCAATATAATACAACAATATAAATAACTTTGTTGAATGACCCTCAGATCATTAGGCAAAGCCTAAAGTGGGAAGATGTATTCTTGCCAGTAGCGTTCATTCTTGTAATGGAGGATCAGTCACATAGTCTAAGTTGAATAACAATTGCACATGGATAAAGAAGTCCTTTGATTTTTTTTTCCTATTTGTGGGTAACATTATTCTTGTTATAACAAGTTCCAAAACATTTCTGGGGTAAAATCATGACCATTCAAAAACCTAACCTGGGCTTGTCACTGTATTTCACATTTTCCTCTACAGCTTTGCTCATGCCATTTACCTTTCCTGGATTTCCCCCATACTCTGACATCCTCTCTAATTGTACAAATTCTAACCATCTTTACATTTCATCTTCCTGAAGTCTACCCTGACAACTCAACCTGTATTATTATTTTCCTTATATGAATTGTTAGAAAACATTTTCAAGATTTTAATTTTGAATACACTGCCAATATATGTATAAAATGATGTGTATGTTTTCCTATCTGTTCTCTCGTGTGTCCATCTGATTGCATATCAAAATATAAGCAATGAATTCAAAATGGTAATAGTTATTATCTGTCTTGTATATGTGCATATAAATATGCACATATGAATATACATATACAGGACATATAAAAGATTAAATTGGTGAGGGAGAGTAAGTGAATTTTCTTCACAAAATTTTAAAGTCCTCTTAACGGCTTCAAACTGATCCTCATAATATATACCAATATTTTTAACACCAATATTCTACCTGTATTATTTAATGCAACACAAGGTTCTCTGAAGAAGTTAAAATAAATGTCACATTGAAGAAAATACCTAGATATATGAAGACTGTGAACAAGTTCTAAAATATGACAAAAGAGAAAACTCGAAAAACAGAAGTAAGGATATTATCAGGGAAATGTATGATAGAAAGATACTGGCTAGTCATATGATAAGGCCAAAGGATGAAAGTACTGCTTATTGGTTATCATTGCAATGTCAAATGATAATTAGGAAGCTGGCAAACCCATAGTTGTTGTTGTTCAGTCGGTCAGTTATGTCTTACTCTTTGTGACACCATGGACCATAGCACACCAAGTCCTTCTATCTTCCACTATCTCTCAAAGTCTGTGCAAGTTGATGTTTATTGTTTCCATGGCACTATCTATTCATCTCACCTTCTCGCATGCCTTTTTCCTTTTGCCTTCAATCTTTCCCAGCATCAGGGTCTTTTCCAAAGAATCCCACCTTCTCATTATGTGACCAAAGTATTTAAGCTTCAATTTCATTATTTGACCTTCCAGTGAATAGCCTGAATTAAATTCTTTGAGTATTGACTGATTTGATTTCCTTGCCATCCAACGACCTCTCAAAAGTCTTCTCTAGTACTACAATTCAAGAGCACAGACTCTGCAGCACTCAGCTTTCCTTATTGTCCATTCTCACAGCCATATATTGCTGCTGGTAAAAAAGATAGCTTTGACTATATGGACCTTTGTTGGCAAGGTGATGTTTCTGCTTTTTAATATGCTGTCCAGATTTGCCATAGCATTCTTTCTGAGTAGCATCTTTTAATTTCATGACTGCAGTCGCCGTCTGCAGTGATCTTTGAGCCCAAGAACGTAAAATCTGACACTGCTTCCATTTCTTCTCCCTCTATTTGCCAGGAAGTGATGGGACCAGTTGCCAAGATCTTCGTTTTTTTGATGTTAAGCTTCAAGCCAGCTTTTACACTCTCTTCTTTCACCCTTATCAAGAGGCTTCTTAATTCTTCTTCACTTTCTGCCATCAGAATGGTATCGTCTGCATGTCTGAGATTGTTGATATTTCTCCTGGTAACTTTAATTCCAACTTTTGATTCATCCAGCCTGGCATTTCATATGATGTACTCTGCATATAAGTTAAATAAATAAGGTGACAATATACAGCCTTGTCATACTCCTTTTCCAATCTTAAAACAAGCAGTTGTTTCATGTTTCATTCTAGCTGTGCTTCTTGGCCTGCATATAATTTCCTCAGGAAACAAGTAAGATGATCTGATCTTCCCATCTCTTTGAGGGCTTGCCATATTTTATTGTGAACCACATAGTCAAAAGCTTTAGTTTAGTCAAAAAGCAGTAGTAGATTTTTTTTCCTGGAACTCCCTTGCCTTCTCCATAATCCGGTGAATGTTGGCAATTTGGTCTCTAGTACCTCTGCCTCTTCAAAAATCAGACTACTCTTCTGGAAATCCTTAGTTCACATGTGTCTGAAGCCTGGTTTGCAGAATCTTAAGCATAATCTTTCTAGTGTATGAAATGAGCAGACTTGTTTGGTAATTTGAACGTTCCTTCCAGGAGAAGTCAAACTCAATGGATAGACCCTATGGTAGATAGATTAGACAGAAAAATAGTAGATAGATAGAAGATAGATAGATAGATAGATAGATAGATAGATAGATAGATAGATACATAGATACATACATACATACATACATACATACATACATACATACATACATAGATACACAGATACATAGACATATAGATAGATGAAGAATTTAGTGTGCTTACTATGTGCCAGCCACTGAGTTAAGCACTGGGAATCCAATTACAAGTAAGCAAAAATGTCTTTGCCTTTAAGTAACTTATATTCTAATGAGGGAAGAAAACACATATGGCATATACTGTACCTTAAGTCTATCACCTCTTTTTCAGGAAGTGGGTCTCCTACTGACATGCTTCTTCATTGTCATTAAATTCATCAGACTTCTTAAGTTTTTCAAAGTTTTATTTACAAAATGTTGTTATGACTATAAAAAACTTTCCTCTTAGTTCTGCTCATGTCATTCTGCCTCAGTCTATACAACTCTTCTCAGGTTTCTGTTAAATTGTCCCTTTTATCATTTCTTATGACATAACACCATTCCATCACATTATTAGGTTATAATTTGTTCAGCTATTCTCCAACTTCTGAGAACTCCTGAGTTTCCCATTCTTTGCTATAATAAAAAGACCTGCTATAAATGTTTTTGTACATATGAGTCCTTTTCCTCTTAGCAGTGGTGTTGTTAGGTTGAAAAGTAAGCACACTTTAATGATTTTAGAGACATAGGTCTAAATTGTTTTGAAGAATGAGTGGATTAATTACTTCTGTACCAACTGTGCAATAGTGTGCTTATTTCCTTATAGGTCTTTCAGCAACTGCCATTTTCCTTTTCTGAGCTCTTTGCCAATCTGGTGGTTATGAGCTATAACCTTTGAGGTGTTTTAATTAGCATTTCCCTAATTATTAATGATTTGGAACATTTTTCTACATAGTTGTTAATAGCTTGGAATTCATTCTTTGAAAATTGCATTTCATGCTCTTTGATGATATATGTATTGGGGAATGCCTATTGTTACATATTTGAAAGAGCTTTCTACAAAGATTTTCCCCACTTTCCTTTCTAATTTTAAATGCATTGGTTTTGTTTGTATAAAAGTTCATTTTTATTTTTTCACAATCCAAATTATCATTTTTATCCTCTGTGATCATTTCTCTTCATGTTTGACTGTCAATTTCCCTGCTATCTATGCTTGTGAAACGTATTTAATTCCATGCTCTTCTAATTTTATGACTTTTTAATCACTTGTCACATGTCAATTTGGAGCATATATTTTAAATTGGTTGCTATATGGATAAGATTGTATTTAAATATGTTTTCTGACAGATTTCTATTTAGTTGTGCCAAAATCTGTCATCAAAAAGTGAATCTTTAATACATAGAGCATTTAGGTTTATCAAATGCTATGGTAATATGTTATTTGCTTCTGCATATTATGTACCTAATATTTCTAACAATAAACCTATTTTTAACCAGTATAAAAATATATTTGATGATACTATTTGACAACATAGCTTAAAATATCATACTTTTTTTCATAATTTCCCTTGAGATTCTTGATCTTTTTTTTCTTCCAAGTGAATTTTGTTTATATTTTTCTAGTTTGATAAAGTAATCTTTGATAGCTTGATTCATATAGCTCTGAATGAGCAAATTGATTTGTTCAGCATTGTGGTTGTTGTTTTGTTGTGGTTGTTATGTTGGCATATACTAACTATGAACAATAATATTAATCTGATTATTTAGACGATCATTATTTATGAGAAAAATGTTTTGTAGTTGTATTCATCTACTTCCTGTGTGTCATGGTAGACAGATCCATGAATATTTTATATATTCTGCACTTATCTTGAATGGAATTTTTCATTTTTTATCTCTTACTTCTGAGTTTTAATGGTAATATACAGAAATACTATTGATTTATGTGGATTTATTTTTAAACTTCACCTTTTCTAAAATTATTAATACTTTGAATTAAGCTTTTAGTTGACTCTGTGTATTAAAAAATATATCATGAAATGATCTTTTAAAAAAGACAGTACTTTGTTTCTTTTTTGGTAATTCTTCAATTGTTTTTTCTTGTTTATTATTATAGCTGTATTTCTAGCACTATATCAGTTAATAGTGGAGATGATAAAAATCCTTTGTCCCCATGATCTTATTAGATACAAGACTCTATACTTTTTTATATTGTTTTGTCAGTATCTATTAACATTTGTTATTTATGTGGTCAATTAAGTTTATACTTTTTCTGATATTGAAAGAAATCTTCATTTCAAGCAATAGTCCTACTGATAATTCTTATTGTAGTTTATAAGCTTTTAAAATATGTTGTTGTAGCTTTTTTGTTATTCTTAAAATGTATATACCATTATTCTATAAAAATATTAGTTCATAATTTTCTTTTTTCTGCTTTTTCTCATGTTGACTTAGATAGCTAAGTAATATTTAAATTATAGAATGAGTTTAGTATTATCCCTTCTTTTCCATTTCTGCAAGCAGTATACTCAATTTAAAATTATTTTTCTTTCAATTTTTTTTAAACCATTCACTTATGAATTAATCTAATCATGTTTTCCCTTTTGGAGTTCTTTTGCTGTTATGTTTCTGTTGTTCAATTTCTATTTTGGAAATTAGGTTATTTAAAGAATCTATTTTATTCTGTTAATTTGGATATTTTATATTCATATAATCTTCATCAATTATAATTGTTATCATTTTGTTAGCATATAATTGGGAAAATAGCTTTTGATAGCTTCCTATATTTCACATTAGGTTGTAAATTCATTTTTCCTCAATGCTGACAATTGGCAATTTTTTTTGTTTTCTTAAATTAATTTTCCTGTTTCCTCAGCTTTTAAAATCTAAACAGCTCCTTTTATTGATCAATTCAATAGGTTTTATTTCTTTTACTTTCAGTTTTGTTATTCTTTTTTTTTAAGAATTTCTAGTTAGTTGGCATTTTTAATTTGCAGAGGTTTTTTTGTTTGTTTCATGACCAATTCATTGATCTGTTGTTTTTCCCTTTTTTGATAGAACCATTTAGGTGGAAGGGTAGGGTTGATTAATTTACTCAATTAAGTCACCTTATCCCACATAAAATAAATTATAAAATTTCATTGTACATTTACCAGGTGAAAACGATCAATGAATTTCAATTATAGGCTTTAACTTAAATTAGTCAATCATAAGATATAAACTGAGGGTGAAAATTACTGGAAACAGGAGTGATGTTGCTTGAAAATCATGTTCAGATAGGCTGAGGAAACTTGGTCATACATAAAAGTCATCTATAAATTATCAAGTTAGTAAGAATTCAAGTCATTTAAAAGACTTCAAAAAGCATTGTTTTCCAGTGAAACACATGATGAAAAACCACTTGGGGTTGGGGGAAGAGAGGGTTTAGTTTTAGCTTTGATCTAGGCCTTCCCTGTAGCCAGAAAGGGGCTTTGCAAGATTCAAAGTGTCCAGAGGATGTTGGAAATCCCATCTTCCTATTAATATCCTAGCAACATCCCCAGATCAGCTGATGGCAGTGTCTGCACTGGGAGCCAAGGACAGACTGGATGTAGACTCATGGCTTCACAATGACCCCAGAAAAGAAACTTCACCATGTCTAAGGGGAACTCCTTAACCATCCCACAAATGGGAGAAAAGGACTTCTAGCACCCAGGACCTGTGAGTAACCCCTTTGCCACATGTACTCTCAAAGTTTGAGCCCACATTCCCTAGACTCTGTATGCACTTGTTGGAGAGTACGTCATAGATTTGGGGTTGGACATGTTTTGTACCAATTATTCTTACCAAACCACCTAGTAAATATTTTCTTCCAGTACACATTTAAAAGTGGCTTACTAAAATGATTTCCAACTGATAATATTGGGAAGACCATATAGTCACAGATGCTCCAACCAACATCACTACAATTTCAATCCTATCTCAGCATGAGTACCTCTAGAATCTTAAGGAGCCTTGATTTGAGACCTGAGATTCATTTGTAGGAGTGGGAGATGGGATAAGTATCCTCAGAGTTTACATGGGCTACACAGAAATGTACATTTTTCCCTAAGGATTGCTTCAGATACATTACAAAACTTTTATTAGGTTGTCTTATTGCTGTAATATTTTTGTTGAAACTTTGCATTATTTCTATAAATAGTTAAATTAATAAATACTTTAGGAAGAAGTTATATAGTCTAAAATTACTTTTAATCATTTCCTCAAAATGTATATATCTAATATATTTTCATTACATTTGGGCAGTAAAGAATGTGTTTCACATTTCAACTGTTCTGCATTTTGTGAGGTCTTAATAAATGTGATTATTTAATGTGTCTTGAAGTACTGAGATTTTATATATATTACATTTTATTTCTATTCATTATTCCCAGAGTTAGATTGTCATCTAACTTTTCTAAGATTTTGTCTGTTCTTAACTTCTTTCTTGTTTATCTTTTAGTTAGATGTGACCCTATCAAGTCTTAAAGGGGTACATTGAAGTACTCTACTATTATTATTTAATGTCTATCCCCTCCTGTCTTTGATTAATAATTTTTAAAGGCATACTTTCATTATGGAAATGTTTTAAATGTCCAGTTACATAAAAAGTTTAAGACATGCTGGGATCTGAAACTAAGCTCCATAGCAAGAGGCCGTTTTGCTTTCCCCACAGGCACATAACATGCTGCAAATAAAGTAATAAGAATAAGGTGGGGCAGGGTGTTACAGCCCCATTTCATAAGAACTAGATAGATGTTTGAGTACTAGGAAATTGAAGGCATGTGACCTGATATTTTACCGACATGTCCTAGATATTGCTTATGACATCCATCCTCAGTAATTGGCTAGATAATAATCCAGCAACACTCATCATGACATGGAAGGCCTCCCTGGTCCAGAGGTTGCATTACTTTTTAATTCTAAAGAGGTCTTTTCAGGATTATTTAGTCATAGCCCTTTCTACAAGAAACTGGAAAATTGTTCTTATATTGGAGCTTCATTGAAAAGTAGCAGTTATCAGCCTAGCAAATCTGGTCCCTCTCTGACTGTTTATGTAATTCTAAATTATTGATGGTAACCTGCAGATAACTAACAGGGCAAAGATTGCCTCTTTGTTAAATCCTATAGAAATTGATTAATTTCTGGTTGATGTATGTTAGAACTCAAGGTTGCCAGCCCAATCATAACATCATTCAAGTCTGGGGAATATGAATCCTTCCTCTCATTTAGATTTTTCTTTTATTCACAGGGACATCTCTGATTCTTAGGATGTTGGCTTCTATTGAGATTCAGGTCAAATAGTATTTTCTGCAAGTGTCCTATTCCAGTCTCTATAGTTATTGGTGCCATCCCCTTACCTTCCATGTACCAATTAACTTTTCCCTTGAAAAATTTAGAAACTATGCCATTTGGTGCATCTACATTAATTGTGGATATTTGTTGAGTATTTGTGGTACCTTTAAAAATGCAGTTTCCTTCTGTATCTCTTTCAATTAAGTCTATTTGTGCTGTTGCCTTGTCTGAGATCATTATTGCTACCTCTGCTTCTTTTTTGTGGCAGCTAGGGGGCATAGTGAATAGAGTGTTGAGCCTGGAGTAAGGAAGACCTAAGCTTAAATGGGGCCTCAGACCCTTAATAGCTGTGTGACCCTGGGCAAATCACTTACCCTGTTTGCCTCAATTTCCTCATTTATAAAAATGAGCTGGAGTAGCAAATGGCAAATCGCTAGAGTATCTTTACTAAGAAAACACCAAATAGGGTCATGAAAAGTGGGACACAACTGAACAACAAAAACTTTTTCAAGTTCATCTGAAGTATAATAGATTTTGTTCTGGGCCCTTATTTTTTACTGTATATTAATCTTTTGGTTTCAAGTATGTTACTCATAATGAATATATTTTGGAATGCTGTTTTCTAATCCATTTCTTCTCCTTTTTATGAGTAAATTCATTCCATTCAGAGTTCAAATTAATTGTGTGTTTGCTTCCATTCCGTCTTCTTGAAAAGCACATATCATAAATTGTGACCTTGAAGCCAGGAAAACCTGGGTTCAAGTTCTACTCTGACATATAGTGGCTATGTGATCCTGGGAAAGTCAGCACTTTAGACTCACTGACAGATGCAAAGAAGATACAGTCCTACACTGGTAACAGAAACATTGGAAATTCTCATCAGAGAATTCCCTATAAAAAAAATGAAGTCATATGTCCAGTTGCTATCCTCTATCCTATCTTAAAATTTTTCCATTTCCTGTCTGCCTTATACCGTCTCTTTAAAAGAAGATGGTGAATGTGAAAAGGCTATGCTGAATGCTAGTGTCTATTATTAAAATTATCTGTTTCTTCTCTGATAACTCCTTTCTTTGTGCACTGGGCTTCATACTACTCCCTATCAATGATTTTCATTCTTTCTTCTTCATCTCCTTTTCCATGTACATCATAAAAAACTTATTTGTTTTCCTCATGAATAATTCTTCCCTAATCTTGCCCACCCACTTCCCTTTTTCCTTTTGAATTCAGTGTATTTCTAATAAACTCTGTGTATGCCTATGCATATGTGCAAGCAACCTTTTAGCTTTATTCATATAAAGTGAGGTCTATGAAATACCTCTTCCCTCCATTCCCTCCTTTATGTTTGTATAGTTTCCAACTTGTGTGTCCTACTTATGTGATATAAATTCCCTCTCCTTTTCCTTCCCAGTATATTATCTTTACTTTTTAAAAAATTTCTTCTTTTAAGATGAACAAAACATAACAAAACCATTTCTCACCCCTATGCTTGTTTTATTTATTACCCCTGTGATTCTTAATAGCATCAAGGTTATAAAGTGACTCTTGTTTCTTCATTCCCATTAAAATGTAAGCACTTCATTATCCTCTAGCCCATTCTAAATGCTCAGATGTATTTAGCTTTCTAATTTTCTCTTGACTCCTGTGCTTCTACTCATCTTCGTCTTTTCATCATGAATGTTTGAAAATCTTCTGTTCCATTAAACATCCTTTTTTTTTCCTGTAAACTCATGCCCAGGTTGCAGAATAAGTTTTTGATTGGAGGCATTTATCTTTTGCCTTTTGCAATTTTGTATTAAAAAACCACCTCTCTTTTAGAGTAGTAGCTGCCAAGTTATATGTGAGCCTGGCTTGGTACTTTATCTTTAACTTTCTGGCTACATGCAGTAATTTTCCTCTGCTTTAGAAGCACTAGATTTGTAATATAACATTCCTGGCAGTTTTTATTTTCAGGTTTATTTTAGAAATAATCAATGGATTCTTTCTAATTTCACTTTGCCTTGCATTTGTAATGTATCTGAGCAGTTTTCAATGATTTCTTGAAATTTATATTCATAATTTTATTTGGTTATGCTTTTCAGGTAGTCTTGTCAATCATACACATTTCTCCTTCATCTGTTTTTTGGGTCATTTTTGATCCCTTGCATATTAAATTTTCTTCTGATTTTATTATTATTTTGATTTTTTTCTTAATTGCATTTTTCAAGGAGTGATTGCTTTATGTTTAGTCTGTTTTAATTTCCATGGAAGCAATTTCTTCAGTAAGATATGCCATATTCTATTCTAAGTTATTAACTCCCTTCCCCTTCTTTCATCTATAGCTCTAGTTTCCATTTATTATTGCCTTTTGCATCCCTTAGCTCATTTCTTCCAAGTCCTCTCATAATCCTTGTAGCCAAGCCATTATTTCTTTTCTCTGGGCTTCTACTTATATTTACTTTAGAACTACTCTTCTTTGTTTATCTTTTGGGCTTCTCCAATCCTCAACATTTTCTATATTCAGCATTTTCTTCTGTGTACCCATACTTTTAGCCTCAGTTTTTGGTTTGAGACTTAATGTTGAGGTCAGGCTCTCTCTCCTCCCATAGGATAGGGTGTGCCATCCCTACTTGTTTCAGAATGTAGTGATTAATACTAGGTGCCACCTTCTGCAGAAAATCCTGGATATTGGCTCCGTGTCCTGGTAGTTTGCCTTAGGGTTTTGCCTAAATCCCTTGTCTGTCTCCTCCTTCTGCATACCTGGCACCAGAGCTGGCTATGATAGCCCCCAAATAGATGTTGATTGCCCTCATTACAGGGTTCCTGGAAAACCTAATGTGCTTTGCTCGATCAGTTCTGCTTTGCTTGATCAGTTCTGTTCTGCCTCTCTTACTGTGTTTCTTGATATTTCTTGGGCAGTATTTTCCTTGTACTTGTGGCACTAAAGTCCCTGTTTTGGGTTTGTTTGTTTTTTTACTGTGGCTCCTAGATTTTCTGCTTTCTGACTATACTAACTTGTCTTTGTTCAGTCTTTTGAGATTTCTGTCCATTTTCTCCTGTCTGTTGAAGTAGCTTATAGCCATATCACTTCATCGCTCTTTATAGTGCATTTTTAAAGCTTTATATGGTGGTAGCGATATATGTAGGATCTAGTTCTCTCTAGGTCAGAGGTGTCTAACTCGTGGCCCTCCTGTCACATGTAGCCTTCAAAACTCCCCAAATTCCAAAATCAGATTAAACATATTTGGGAAATATTTAACAAATTAAATAAAAATACAGTAGAATATAGATGCTAACTTGTGATTTTTCTAAGTCACTATGTGACCAGGGTCCCTTCTATTTGAAAGGGACCTTTCTATTCTGTTCTGGGTTCTATCATGCTAGAAGTCCCAATAGTACACTTTCTTTGTTTCCTACATTTCTGAAATGTCTAGTTCTCTTGTATATTACTTAAATTGCACAAGAAATAGACTATGCTTGCTGTTTTTTTATAGATTACTCTGCAACCCCTTGCAATCTAGCTTCTTGCCTCACCAGTCTATGCAAACTATCCAAAGTCATAGGTAACTTCTTAATTTCCAAATCCCATGGTATTTTCTCCCAAGTATCATCTCCCTTGACATTTCTGCAGCATTATTTACCAACCTCCCCTTTGATACTCAGCTTCCAAAAATACTACTAATTTTTGGTTTTTCTTCTATGTGTCTAACCACTCACCTTGAAATATGGATGCACCTAAGACTATGTCCTCTGGCCACTTCAACTCTCTCTGTACATACTCTCCCTTGAAGATCTCATCCACTTTCATAGTTTCAATTTTTGCCTCAAAGCACATGATGACAATCATTCCCTGTCACTTGATTTCTATATTCAATAATTAAGCCAATTATAGTCAAATTATTAAAATGACTATTTCCTACCTACTCTTTACATGAAACTTTAAATCCAATTCAGTTTCACAGCAATAACCTTATATCATGCTCCTACCATCTTCTGGTTCTTGGTGTGCCATATTCCCTCTATTTAATCATCAGTTATCTCAAAATGTTGAAAGCTGTAAAGCCAGGTTTCATGCACTAAAGGCAGTACATTTGGGTCTCTTCTTTATATTCCAAACAAATATCATAGTAGTTACATGTCAAGAAAATTTTTAGCATTCATTTTTACAAGATTTTAAGTTCCAAATTTTCTTCCTCTCTCCCTCCCCTCCCCACTTCTGAAATTAGTAGGCAGTTTGATATAGTTCATACATGTGCTATCATGTTAAAAAATATTTCCAAATTAGTCATTGTTGTGAAAGAAAAAACAAAGCAAAAGAAAAAAACACACAAAAAAGAATGGAATAAATGAAAAAATATGCTTTCATCTGCATTCAGAGTCCATCAGTTCTTTATCTACTTGTGGATAGCATTTTCATTCATGAGTCCATTTTACTTATCTTAGATCATTGTGTTGCTGAGAAAAGCTGAGTCATTCAGACTTAATCATTACACAATATTGCTGTTACTGTGTATGTTTTCCTAGTTCTGCTCATTTTACTTTGCATGAATTCATACAATTCTTTCCAGATTTTGCTGAAATCTGCCTAGTCATCATTTCTTATTGGACAATGGTATTCCATTACATTCATGTACCACAGCTTATTCAGCCATTCCCCAACTGATGGGCTTCCTCTCAATTTCCAATAATTTTGCCACCATAAAAAGGGATACTATAAATATTTTTGCACATGTAGGTCCTTTCCCCTTTTTTGTGATTTCTTTGAGATACAGACCTAGTAGTGGTATTGCTGGATCAAAGGGTATCACAGTTTGGTTGTCCTTTGGGTATAGTTCCAAATTGCTCCCCAGAATGCTTAGATCAGTTCACAACTCCATCCACAGTGCATTATTGTCCCAATTTTCCTACATCCTCTCCAGTATTCATCATTTTCCTTTTTTGTCATATTAGTCAATCTGATAGGTATGAGGTGGCACCTCAGAATTGTTTTACAATTTGCATTGTACTTATCAAAAGTGATTTGGAGAATTTCTTCATATGCCTATAGATAGCTTTGATTTCTTCATCTGAAAACTTCCTGTCCATATCTTTTGACCATTTATCAATTGGCTTGCATTCTTGTAAATTTGACTCAGTTCTCTATATATTTGAGAAATGAGGCTTTTATCAGAGACACTTGCTGTAAAGATTGTTTCCCAAATTTATGCTTTTCTTCTAATCTTGGTTGCATTGGTTTTGTTTCTACAAAAGCTTTTTAATTTAATTAAAATTATCTATTTTGCATTTCATAATGCTCTCTTGTTGGGTCATGAATTCTTCTTCTCCCCATGGATCTGACGGTAGACTATTCCTGGCTCTTCTAATTTGCTTATGGTGTCCCTTTATGTGTCAATTATGTCAAAGGTCTGTCATATCTAACATTCTATTTACCTCTTTAGTTTCTTTCTTGTGTATATTTTGTTGCATTTATTGAGTTCTAAGAGGAGACAGTTGAGGACCCCACTAGTATAGTTTTGCTATTTCTTCTTGTAACTCACTTAACTTCTCCATTAAGAATTTAGCTACTGGGGCAGCTAGGTGGTTCAGTGAATAGAGCACTGGCCCTGGAGTTAGGAGGACCTGAGTTCAAATTTGGCCTCAGACACATGATACTCATTAGCTGAGTGACCCTGAGCAAGTCACTTAACACTGTTTGCCTCACCAAAAGACAGAGAGAGACAGAGACACAAAGAGAGAGAGAGAGAGAGAGAGAGAGAGAGAGAGAGAGAGAGAGAGAGAAGGAAAAAGAAATAACAAACAAAAATAATTTGGCTGCTATACTACTTGGTACATGTATGTTTGGTATTGATATCACTTCATTATCTATGGTACCCTTTAGCAAGATATAGTTTCATTCCTCATCTCTTTTCATTAGGTCTACTTTTGCTTTTCCTTTGTCTGAGATCAGAATTGCTACCCCTGCTTTTTTACTTCAGCTGAATCATGATATATTCTACTCCAGCCTTTTACCTTTACCCTGTCTGCATCCCTCTGTTTCAAATGTGTTACTTGTAAACAACATATTGTAGGATTATGGTTTTTAATCCACTCTGCTATCTGCTTCCATTTTATGGGAGAGTTCATCCTATTCACACTACAGTCATGATTACTACCTGTTTATTTCCATCCATCCTATTCTTCCTCCTGTCTGTCCTCTCTCCTTTCACCCTTTCCCTCCTCACCACTCTTTTGCTTCTGTCTGTTACTTCCCCTGATCTGCTCTCCCTTCTGTCAGTCTTCATCCAACCTTTACTTGATATCCTCTCTTCCTACTTCTCTGTAGAGTAAGATAGATTTCTATATTCAACTGATTGTGTAACTCCCTCTTTGAGCCAGCATTGATGAGAGTAAGATTCAAATGATGCTCATTGCCCACCCTTCCATTTTCCCCTCCACTGTGATAGGTCTTTCATGCCCCTTCATGTTAAATATTTTATCCCATTCTACCTCTTCCTTCCTTCTGTACCCATTGTACTCTTTTTTCTCATCCCTTAATTTTTTTAAGTCATTCCTTCAAATTCACCTTATGCCTATACCCTCCATCTATGTAAATTCCTTCTAGCTGTACTATTAGTGACACAGTTTTTAAGAATTACAGGTATCATCTCCCTATGTTGGTATGTAACTAGTATATCTCTATTTTTATCCCTTATATCTTAATTACTTTTTTTTTACCCATTTATGCTTCTCTTGGGTCTTGATAGTAAAGGTCAAATTTTTGGTTTAGTTCTGGTCTTCTCCTAATGAAAGCTTGAAATCCTTCTATCTTGTGGAATGTCCTTTTTTCCCTTGATGTATTATGCATTAATTTGCTGGGAGGGTGATTCTTGGTTGTAGTCCTAGCTCCTTTGCCTTGCTGATGATCATGTTCCATGACCTCTGATACTATAATGTTGAAGTTCTGTGTAATCATAACTGTGACTCCCCTATATTTGAATTGTCTCTTTCTGGTCACTTGTATTTTTTTGACCTGATAGTTCTGATATTTGGCTATAATGTTCCTTGGAGTTTTTATTTTGGGATCTCTTTTCTCAGGTGATTGGTGGATTCTTTCAACACCTATTTTGCCCCTGGTGCTATGACATCAGGGTAGTTTTCCTTGATAATTTCTTGAAAGATGCTGTCAGGGTCCTCCTTTTGATTATCACTTTCAGGTAGTCCAATAATTCTGATATTGTCTCTCTTGTATCTATTTTGCAGGTCAGCTGTTTTTCCTATGAGGCATTTTACATTTTCTTCCATTTTTTTCATTCTTTTGAATTGGTTTGATTAATTCTTGATGTCCCAAAGAATCATTAGCTTCCACTTGCCCAATTCTCACTTTTAAGGTGTAGTTTTCCTCAATTAACTTTTGTACTTTCTTTTCCATTTGGGCAAGTGTACTTTTTTTTTTAATTTGGTCAGGCAATGGGGTTAAGTGACTTGCCCAGGGTCACCACCTAGTAAGTGTTATGTGTCTGAGATCAGATTTGAGCTCAGGTCCTCTTGAATCCAGGGTTGGTGCTTTATCCACTATGTCACCTAGCTGCTCCAATTGTACTCTAATTGTACTCGTTAAGGAGTTGTTTTCTTCAGTGGATTTTTGTGTCTCCTTTTCCATTTGGCCAATTCTACTTTTTAAGCAGCTTTCCGAACTATTGACTCTTTTTTATAATTCTCTTGCATCACTCTCATTTGTTTTCCCATTTTTCTTCTACCACTCTTATATGATTTTTAAGCTCCTTTTGGGCTTCAGACCACTTCCCATTCTCCTTTGAGGTTTTGCCCAAAGGTGTTTTGACATTGTGTCCTCTTCTGAGTTTGTGTCTTGGTCTTTCCCATCACCATAATAACTTTCTATGGTCAGATTCATTTTTGTTCTTATTTTTTGCTCATTTTTTTTAGCCTTTTTCCTTTCTTTTAAATTTGAGCTCTGCACCCAGGATGAAAAGGATACTGTCTCAGGTTTCTTGTGCCTTGGCTACAGGCTCTGGCTGTTTACCTGGTATTGTGCTGATGTTGCCCTGAGGCCCTTGGGGTACCTTCATGTCCTGTGCAGTGCTGAAGGGTTGGGGTTGGGGTGGCTGGTGCTTCTGGAGGCCATAAGGGTCTGGCAGCTTACCTGGTGCTGAGTTGGGGTCCTAGCGGTGGTGTTGGTGTATCTGGCATTTGCTGAGGCCAGGTAGGGTATTTCTGCATTCCACTGGGGCTACACTGAAGCATGTGGAGTTCTGTCCACTGGAAGATGTGTGTTTTCTTGGGCTATGCTGAGATACATGATGGTTCTTGGAGCTGGAGTCTCCTGGTTCCTGTGGTTATGTGAAGATGTTGGCTTTTGCCTGTTCCACCACACTGGGGCTCAGGATCTCCCACTGGTTTGCTGAGGTGGTCCTTGCTGCTGGTTTGTGGGCACACTTCTGGTCCTAGAATGTGCTCCCCTTTCCCCAAGTGAGATGGGCCTTTCTTGCTGATCTTCCAAGTTTCTTGTGGTAAAAGATTGTTTCACCCTGTCTTTTTGCTGGTTCTGCTGTTCCAGGATTTGTTTTGGGGTGCTATTTTATGAATTTTTTGAAAGTAAACATGGGAGAGTTACAGTCATTTACTGCTTACTCCACTATGTTGGCTCCCAGAAGTCCCCTCATATAGTCTTAATAGTTGGACACTCTTCTTTTGATATTTATTTATATCCTTTGACCACATATTTATTGAAGAATGAGAATTTACATATAAATACCTATTTAAATATGCATATATGTGTATAATATATGAATTTATATATTTTAGATACCAAAATTTTACTGAAGAAATTTGATGCAAATATTTTTTCTGATTTGATCACTGCTTCTTATCCTAGGTGCATTAATTTCATTTATGCAGAACCTTTTCAGTTTCATCAAATCAGAGATTTATTTTATCTTTTATAATATTTTGGTTAAGAATATATCTCCTATATATGCCTGGCAAAAGTATACAATTTTATATTCTTCTTTTTTTTTCAGTTTTTCTTTTTAGGCAATTGGGGTTAAGTGACTTGCCCAGCATCACATAGCTAGTAAGTGTCAAGTGCTTGGTCTGATGCCCGACCCGAACTCAGGTCCTCCTGACTTTAGGGCCAGTGCTCCATTCACTGTACCACCTAGCGGCCCCTATTCTTCTAATGTTTAAATGAAATAATCTTTAATATTAAGATCACATATCCACTTAGAATGTATTTAGAATAGGGTTAGGGTTAGGGTTAGGATTTAGGGTCAGGGTTAGGTAAAGTATTGTTTAAGCTTTGTTTCTAGCCTGCTTTCTAGTTTTCCCAGTTTTTAATCCAGTGCAAAGTTCTTTCCCAATTATAATTTCTAGGTTACTGAGTTTCAACCAAATGCTGGATTGTTGAGTATCATTGTTTCTGGTTCTCTCTTATGCAATCTATTCCATTGTTCTACTTGTCTGTTTTTTAGCTAATACCATATTGCTGTCACAATTGCTGCTTTATATAATAGTTTGAAATCTTTTATTCCCTACCACTTTTCATTATTTCCTTTGATATTCTAGATCTTTTACTTTTCCAAATTAATTTGGTTATTATTTTGTTGAGTTATGTAAAAGATCTCTTTGATAATTTGATTGGCATAATATTAAAACAAAAATTAATTTTGCTAATAGTATTAATTTATTCATATTGGCAAGGCCCAGCCATAAGCACTGAATATCCATTCAGCTGTTTAAGTTCTTCATTTCTTTGACGGATAATTTGTAGTTGAATCTGTACAAATATTTTGTGGACTTTGGTAGTTTGATTTCCAAATATTTTACACATGTTGCAATCATTTGGAATGGATTTTGTCATTGATAGTTTTCGTTCGTATTTTGTATCCTTTAACTTTACTGAAACTATTATCATCTCAACTAATATCTTTGGTGTTCCCCCAGGATTTTCTAAGTAAGCTATCAGAAGCAAAAAGAGATTCTTTTATCTCATCTTTATCTACCTGTATACCTTTAATGCATTTCTCTTTACACTGCTCTGACTAGCAAATCCAGAATTGTAAAACAGATAATAGTTTGTAGAGAAGGCATCCTGGCTTGCTTCTGTATTTATTGGGTAAGGTTCTAGTGTGATGTTTGCTATAGGTATTAGATATATACATTTTGTTATATTAAAAGTAGTCTCTCCATGTCTACTTTGTGTAGTTTTTAGGATAAATGAGTGTTGTGCTTTGCAAAATGCTTTTTCTGCATGTATTGAAAATGATTGTGTTTTCTTGGAACTTATAATATGATTGTTTTTTCATATTATTAAATCATCCTTGTATCCCTGGTCATATGAATCCAAATTGGTTATATTTTCTGCATTATTGAGTTCCATTCAAATTTTGGGTTATGGAGTTTCATTGATGCATCCTTATATCCAAAATTGTCATCTGAATATTTTCCTTGATGAACTATTGTCTCTTTTAAAAGTTTTTAAATTCCTTTTTCAAATTTTGATTCACTAATGACATTGTTCTGTAATTTTCCAATGTCTTCTCCTTCCTTCTTTTTATTATTGTAACTTTATTCATCTCATAAAGGAATTTGGTAGGGAACTTTTTCTGTCAAATTTTGTGACAATTTGTGTAGTATTGTTACTAATCATTCTTGGAAAGTTTACAGAATTCTCATACAAATCCATAATTTTTCCTCTCCCTTTGGAAATTCCCTTATAGCTATTTCTATTAACTTTTCTGAGATTAGACAATTAAAAGTCTCTACTTTGCCTTTTGTCTTGTGGGATATTTTATAATTTTAAAAATTTTCCTCTATTTTTTGTGATCTCAGTTTTGGCAGCATATAATTGTGCTCAGAAATTCTGATAATTCTTTAATTCTTTTGGTTTTCTTTTGGGGTTTTAATTTTTAATTTTTTGGGGTTTTTCATGTTATTTTTTATATTCTCTTTACTTTCTTTTTAATAATTCATTATTAATATTTTGTTGAATAGTCCACTTTTAGTTTTATTTATCATTTTATAGTTTTGTTTATAATTTATCTAGTTGTCTAATTTTTAATTTGTTTTCTTTTGAGAATACTTTGCTTTTTGTTGGCCTTCCAATTTTTAAAATGCATATACAATTAATTAAGCCTTCTCTCTGTTTTGTAAATGTGTTTGTTGGAATTATTATATCTGCATCTCAGAAACATAAATATGTGGCTTAATTATTAACACTTTTACATAGTTGTTGTTTCTATGATTTGTTTATTGACTATTTAGAATTTGTTATGTATCCATTTGGTTCTGTGCCTTTTGTTTGTTCTCCCTTAAACAATTAATATTTCTATTGTTCTATTGTTTGTAAAAGATGTGTTTAGTCTAACTTTTTAAATTTATTTCCAATACCTCTGTGCCCTAACACAAGGTCAATTTTTTTAAAAGTGTGGTGCTAAGAAATGTATGTTTTTTCAGCTGTTCAATTTAGAAGTCTTAGTTCTAGTTTCTCTAGTTATTTTCCCTTTTGTTTATCTTTCTGTTATATTTCTCCAAAACTGAAAGAGGGACATTAAAGTCTACTACTATTATTGTCTTTCTATTACTATCTTCTTGTAATTTCATTAACCTTTCTTTCGACAACTTAGATGCAAAAGGCTTTTGGATGATATAAGCTTAATATTTAATATTAATTTTAGTTTGTTTTCAGATTCCTTTTGCCATAATATACTTTCCTTTATCTATTTTTATTTGGAAATTTTCTTTTGCTGTGTCTGGGAGCATAATTGTAATTCTCACTTTTTGATTTAATGCAGTTAATCCATAGTAAATCATATTTTAAGCCATCTGTGTATGTGTGTGTGTGTATGTATGCTTTGGTTTCTTAGGCATGTTTTTTGTAAGCAACAGATTCTGTGGTTTTGTTTTCTCATTCAATCTGTCGCTTATTTGTTTTATTATATTGTTTAATTTATTGATATTAAAATTACGAGAGTGACCTTTATGTTTTCCTCCATTTGCCTAGCATGCTGTTTTGTTTCTGAGTTAGAATTATTTTTTCTATTCCTCTGGACAGTATTTTGCCTCTTCAGTTATTTTAAACTCCTTGAAGGTGACTGTATTTACACCAGCTCATTTCCACTTACTTATATGACCTCTCCTCACCTTCTGTTTGTCCAGCTTTTTCTTACTTTTGGAGTTTTGTTTAATACTCCAAAGTTTTGCTGATTGAGTCTTCTTTCTTCCTTCTATCTAGTTATCTAATTCTTCTCCTCTTTTTTCCTTAGATGAATGTTCAAGTAAAATTGTCTTTCTTTTTTCCTAGTCAACTTGTTTTGTTTGATAATTGTTTATTTCCTTCCTGTCAGTTTTTCTAAAAATGATTACTTTTCCATTTTTTTCACTATTTACATTCCCTTTCTTTCTATTCTAAATGTATTCTTTGATTCATGACCCTTATGCTTACGTATTTTTTCTATCTTCTCTGTATTCCTTGTGGAATTAAAGCTTCTATATTATCTATTTTGGGATTCCCTCTTCTAAACAATGTCTCTATTGTTACCTTATAGATTTTGCCCCCTGATCCCCTTTTTTCTGTTGTGTCTCATCTTAGAAATATCAGTATCTGGAGGTGATAAAAAGTCTAGACATATTGCTGCATGTAAGGATTCTTCCTATGACTCTGATTTTGTAGTTCATTATTGTAATTTGCCTTCCCCATGATAATTTCTCATATAAAAAGATATCTCCTCTCTGGCTCCATGTGCTCTCACTCTTCTGGATATCAGTAGTTTCCAAGAAATCTATTTCTTCTGAGTAAAAAAAAATGGTAGTCTTTCCTAAGCAATTTACAGATTAGATCTCCATCTCCCATTCTAGAATATTTCTCTTCTATGGCAGATTTTTCAGTAGAACTCCCTCCCACCACTGAATTGAGATTTTCCCCTTTACCTCTGTTTCAGTGTCTCCTTTTGCCTGCTCTCCCATTCTCCCCTAGGTTCTTTCTTCTGAAAGACTACAGAAAATAATTTATCTTCATTTTTTTAACATTTGATTTGAATATATCACATATTCCCTTCTCTTATTCTTGTACTTTTCCAGTTTGCATGACCTCCAATTCTGCAATTTAGTCCCACAAAACCATTAATTCACCTCTGGTTGGGTTGTTGTCAAGCTTAGTTCATCCAGTTTCAATACTGCTCCCCTACCATCACTCTTTTTATTTGAGTTCCACTGTCAGTCTTTTCTACCTCTATCGTTTTAGAACGAAATTGCTTTAATGATCTCTCAATTGTTTTGGTTTTGTTGCATTTTTTAACTCCACTGTTGTCTTTACCTTTCTGTTCCTTTCTTCTTTATTTTTCCTGGGATAACTTAATTCATTACCTCAACCTTCATTGGTTTCCGTATTCATATAGCTTTCTAGTATTTCTGTGGCCTGGAGTATTTAGAAAGGCACAAAAATTTTTTATGCCTGTTTTTCTTTTTAAGAATGTTTCAAATGCCTTTATTGTTCATCATGTATCTTTGAGCATTAATGGTTAGGCTCAGATTTTTAGGGTAGGTTACTTTGAATTATGCCTTTTGTCCATTTGCTCTTTGGAACACCATATTCCTTTCCATGTGTGGTTTCTGGTGTATACAGAATAGTGTTGAGTTATTTGAATTGCCTTTCCTTTATTTATAAAAGTCTTTCTCTAGATCACTTGGAGAATTTGTTCTTTTTCATTTGAATTGATATATTTATTGACAGTGTGTCTTGAGTTTAAAGTGAAAGGAATTTTCTAGAGGTGATCTATGGATTATTTTAATATGAACTTTGTTTTATGCATTCAGAAGTTTTGGATACTTTTCTTGTATTTTACATCATGTTGTTCAGGTTTTTTCATTCATCATGTTCTTCTATGTGACCTATACTGTAATCTTTAGGTTGTCTCTAAGCATCTTGTCTTTAAGATCATTATGTTTTGCTTGTATTGATATAATTTTTTCTTTTAACATTATTGTCCTTGGCTTCAATTATTCATATTGGTAAAGGGAAGGTTACTGAGTAAAGACATCTGTTGTTATTAATTAATCTTCCCTTAGGTTAGTTCATTGGGTTGATTAAGATTCTTGAAGTCTTAGTATATGGAGAAAGCTGAAATTAATTTATGCCTTCTGAAATTAATTTGTTTTCAAAATAATTCCCATTTTGGGGAGGTATATAGGTCATGTGGTTGGGACAAAAATGTCTAGGCCTCCATGTTGTTGGTAACATCTTGGTACTTGTTAAAAAAAGAAAGAAAGGATGGTCAGTAGAACAAATTAACTATAAGACATATACAAACAAGCAAACCTAATGGTCTCATGTTGACTAAACTGAAAAACTATTTGAGCTACTTGGGTATAGAATAATTGTTAGGTAAAACTTGTCCATCTTACTTTTTCGAAGAGAACAAATGACATCATGGGGTGATGTCTTGATTTATGTAAACTGGATTTAACTGAGGCAGAGTTGCACAGAGTTATCAGCCTCACTCTTTCTTCCATAGTCATCAAAGTTCAGTGCAAGACAAAAGTCAGGATGACCAGTGATAGCCAAGGAGGCAGTGGATGACCTTAGCATCTTCAATGACTGACTAAGCTTGAAGGGCTCCACAGTGCATGCTTTAGATGCCTTCATGGCCATTGGAACAAGTTGTTTTATCCGACCATTACACCAGGGGAAGTCATACCCCTAACTCATGGATCTGAGGCCCATAAGTTACCCTTCAACCTAGTTTAGCCCATCTGCTAAGACAGTTTTACCAGGTATGACTGCTGCACCTGCTAAAACTACTAAGCAAAACTGCTGAGGAAATTAAGGAAGAAACTGGCAGAATACATGTTTAGGCAAAGAACTCACACCATAACCCAAAATTAGCTCCATATAGATACATGGCTAAGACATAGAAGATTATGTCATAAACAAATCATATGAATGAGGAAGAAATTACCTTTTAAGTCTATGAATAGGGGAAGAGTTTATGACCAAACAAGGGATAGAAAGGATTACAAAAGATAAAGTATATTTTTTATTATGTAAAATGAAAAAGATTTTTCATAAATAAAGCCAATGCAATCACAATTAGAAAGGATATAGTTAATTGGGAGAAGACTTTAAAGCAAATTTCTCTGATAAAGATATTAGTTCAAAGAAATAGATCCAAATTTAGAAGAATAATAGCCACTCCTCAAATGACAAATAGTCAAAGCATAGAAATGGGCTATTTTACAGAGAAGAAATACAAGCTATCAGTAGCCAAGTGAAAAAAAATATTCATTATAAATTTCTCAATGCAAATTAAAGTCAATCTAAGGTTCCATCTTATATCCATCATATTAGGAAAGATGACAAAAATAGGAAAAGACAAATTGAGGATGGACTGTAGGGAAATAGACACATTATCACACTACAGACAGAGCAGTGAAATGATCCATCTATTCTTGAAAATAATTTGGGATTATGATCCCAAAGTCACTAAATGGTGCATACCCTTTGTGCCAATGATTCCACTAGTAATCCTATAAGCCAAAGAGATCAGAAAAATTAGTAACAGATCATAGAACCAGACTTATCAAGACACTGTCTTGAAATAATTCTTCTGGCTTCATGAAATGTCGTTCAGTGATTAATGGCAGTTTTTCATCTCTTTTTATTTTATTATATTTAGTATTTTATTTTCTCCCAATTACATATAAAAACAATTTTAACATTTGTTTTTAAAACTTTGAATTCTCTCCCTTCTTGCCTCCCTATACCCTTCATAGAGAAAGCAAGCAATCTGATATTGGGTATACATGGGTAGTCACACAAAACGTATTTCCACATTAGTCATATTGTGAAGGAAAACATGGACCAAAAAAAGGAAAACTTCAAGAAAAATAAAGTAAAAATAATATGCTTCAATCTATGTTCACTCTGAGGATGGATATAATTTTTCATTTTAAGTCTTTCAGAGTTGTCTTGGATTATTGTATTGCTGAGAATAGCTAAGGGTTCACAGTTCAATCATTTTACAATATTGCTATTACTTTGTACACAGTGCATTTCGCTTTGTGTCAGCTCATGTAAGTCTTTCTAGGTTTCTCTGAGAGTATCCTACTCATCATGTCTTACAGTACAATAGTATTCCATCATGGTCACACAGCACAATTTGTTCAGCCATTCCCCAATTGAGGGGCATCCCCTCAATTTCCAATTCTTTGACACCATAAAAGAGCTACTATAAATATTTTTGTACATATAAGTCCTTTTCCTTTTTGTTTTTTATTTCTTTTGGGATACAGACCTAGTAGTGGTATTGCTAGGTCTAAGAGTATGCATGATTTTATAGCCTTTTGGGCATAGTTTCAAATTGCTCTTAAAGAAAGGTAGACCTTTGACTCAGCAATAGCACTTCTAGGGCTGTATCCCAAAGAGATCATGGGAAATAGGAAAAGGACCCACATATATGAAAATATTTATGGCAGCTCTTTCTCTGGTGGCAAAGAATTGGAAATTGAGGGGATGCCCATCAAGTGAGGAATGCCTGAACAAGTTGCAGCATATAAGTGTAATAGAATACTGTGTTATAAGAAATGATGAGCAGGCAGACTTCAGAAAAACCTGAAAAGACTTGTATGAACTGATGCAGTATGAAATAAGCAGAACGAGGAGAATGTTGCACATAGTAACAGCCACATTGTGCAAAGACTAACTTTGATAGACATAGCCCTTCCCAGCAATGCAAGGATCTAAAACATCTCCAAAAGTCTCATGATGGAAAATGCTATCCATATCCAGAGAAAGAAATATGGAATTTGAATGTTGATCGAAGCATACCATTTACTCTTTTTTTTCTTCTGTTTTGTTTTGTTTCCTCTTTTTTGTGGTTCGTCCTACTGGTTCTAATTCTTCCTTACAACACAACTAATATGAGAATATGTTTAATAGGCATGTATATGTTACAGCCTATATACATTACACACTATTTTGGGGATTCAGGGGAAAAAAAATTTAAAACTCAAAAGCTTATGGGAGTGATTATTGAAAACTAAAAATAAGTTAATTAATAAAAAAGAAACATAGAATCAGTTCTCAAATCCACCAACAGTACATTAATGTCTCATTTTTCCCACATCCCATCCAATATTTGTCCTTTTACTTTTCTATGCTATTAGCCCATCTAATAGGTATGAAGTAGTGCCTCAGAATTGTTTTAATTTGCATTTCTCCAATCAATAATAAGTTAGAGTACTTTTTTCTATAGATACTTTGATTTTAGATTTTAATTTTGATTATAGGTAGCTTTGATTACTTCATCTGAAAGCTGTTCTTTTGGTTATTTATCGATTGGTGAATGGCTCTTGTTTTTTTTTTTTTATAAATTTGACTCAGTTCCCTCTATATTTAAGAAATGAGCATTATCAGAGAAATTTACTTCAATTTTTTTCACATTTATGATTGCTGAATGTATTTCCCTCCATCTTATTCCCTCCCTATTCTATTCTCTCTCTCCTTTCACTGTGTCCCTCCTCAAAAGTGTTTTGCTTTGACTACCACATCCCTCAATATGCCCTCCCTTCCATGAGCATCCCTCTTCTTTTATCCCCCTTCCCCTCCTATATTCCTCTAGGGTAAGATAGAGTTCTATACCTCATTGAGTGTGTATGTTATTCCCTCTTTGAGGCAATTCTGATAAGCATAAGGTTCACTCACTCCCCCCATCTTCCCCTCCACTTTAAAAGCTTTTTCTTGGCTCTTTTATGTGAGATAATTTACCCCATTCTACCTCTCCCTTTCCATTTTTCTCATTGTATTCCTCTTTCTCACCTCTTAATTTTATTTTTTATATATCACCCATTCATATTCAACTCATACCTGTGCCATCTGTCTATATATATATATATATATATATATTACTAGTATATATATAATATGTGTATATATATATGCATATTATATATACACATATACATATATAGCGTATATGTATATGGTGTGTGTATACATTATGTATATACTACTTCTAACAGCCCTAATATTGAGTTACAAGTATCATCTTGCCATGTGGGAATGTTAACAGTTTAACCTTATTAAGTCCCTTATAATTTCCCTTTCCTGTTTACCTTTTTAATTTTCTCTAGTCTTGTATTTGAAAGTCAACTTTTCTTTCAGCTCTGGTCTTTTTGTCAAGAATGCTTGAAAGTCCTCTATTTCATTAAGTGACCATTTGCTGGATAGGTGATTCTTGGTTATAATACTGTCTCCTTTGCTCTCTGGAATATCATATTCTAAGTCCTCTGATATTTTAAGGTAGAGGCTGCTAAATCTTGTGTTATGCTGACTGTGACTCCATGGTATTTTAATTGCTTCTTTCTGGCTGCTTGCAATTCTCTCTCCTTGATCTAGGATCTCTGGAATTTGCTATAATATTCTAGGGAGTTTTCATTTGGGGATCTCTTTCAGGAAGTGATTTGGTGGATTCTTTCAATTTCTATTTTACCATCTGGTTCTAGAATATCAGGACAGTTTTCCTTGATAATTTCTTGAAAGATGATGTCTAGGCTCTTTTTTTTCATGGCCTTCAAGTAATCCAAGAATTTTGAATCATCTTTCCTGGATCTATTTTCCTGGTCAGTTGCTTTTCCAATGAGATATTTCATAATGCCTTCTATTTTTTCATTCTTTTGGGGTTTTTTTTAATTGTTTCTTGATTTCTCATAAGATCATTAGCTTCCATTTGCTCAATTCTCTTTTTTAAGGAATTAATTTATTAACTGAGTTTTTGTACCTAATTTTCCATTTGATCAATTCTACTTGTTAAGGAGTTATTTTCATCCACAAATTTTTGTGCCTTTTCTTCCTTTTGACCAATTTTGCTTTTCAAGGCATTCTTCTCCTCATTGACTTTTTGAATCTCTTTTACCATTTGGCCTAGTCTGTTTTTAAGGTGTTTTTTCTTCAGTGTTTTTTTGTGTCTCCTTTACCAAGCTGTTGACTCTTTTTCCATTATTTTCTTGTATCACTTTCATTTCTCTTTCCAATTTTTCCTTTGCCTTGCTTACTTGATTTTTGAAATCCTTTTTGAGCTCTTCCATGGCCTGAGACCAATTCATATTTTTCTTGGAAGCTTTGGATTTTGGAGCTTTCACTTTGTTGTCTTCTTCTGAGTGTGTGTTTTGATCTTTCTCATTACTATAGTAACTGTCTATGCTCAGATTTTTTTTTCTTTTTGCGCTTTTTTAAAATGGGGCTCATCTTCCCTAGTGGAGGGCACACTGTCCAAGCTTCAGAGTTTTTGTGCAGATGTTTTCAGAGACAATTCTAAGGAACTGTAAGTTTTCAGTTCTTCCAAGGTAGTATGATCCAAGGAGAGGTTCATTTACTACTATCCTGTTCTGTGTTCTTTTCTGTGAGTGAACACAGGTATTCTTTTCTGCCCTGGAACTGATCCCTACTCCACTGTGGCTACAAGCTCTCATTTGCTGCTGCTGTTCCTTGCCCTGATGTTGACACTCAGAACAGAAACCCAGATCTGTGTATGGGCAAAGCAAGAGAGTCCTTCCCCCCATGTCAGCAGAGACCCCTAGAATCTCCTTCTGATCAGTTGTGCAACCCCCTGTTCATCTGTGGACTGAGAACTCTGGGAGCAGCTGCTGATTATGATGATTGAGTAGCTCTCAAGGTCTGTTCGTGGTTTACTGAGTCTGGGGCTGTGCTGGTGAAGCCTGCTCTAGACTGTGCTCCATTCTTACCCAGATGCTATAGACCTTTCCTGCTGACCTTCTAAGTTGTTTTTGACTGGAAAACTATTTCACCCTGTCTTTTCATGGGTTCTGCTGCTGCAGGGATTATTTTATGGCATTATTAAAGTTGTTTGGGAGGGTTTTGATGAGATCTCAGGTAAGTTGCTGCCTTTTCTCCACCATCTTGGCTTTGCCTCCTTCGTCTGTTTTTAAAATTATTTTTTGAATTATTATTTTTATCTTCATTTCTCTGAGCATTCTAAGTTACTGCTTCTTAGAGATATGTTATTTTAAACTTAGAATTATATATAGTTTCTTATCAATATAGGAAGAATGAGCACAGGACTACTTCCAGTTAATAAATCAAACTGAGTAGTTATTTTCAGAGCAACTATAATTATTAGAGAACATAATCAGGAGTTTTTTGGGAAAAGAACAAGAATAATCCATTTTCTTCTAGTTTTCTTTTTTACTTAACTTTCGTATAAGGTGAAACAAATATTATTTAAAAACATGGGAATTCCTAAATTTTCATAGGTATTACATGTGACCTTCATGTCTGGAGGTATTTGCTACATGAGAACCCCAAGGTGACTTTTAATATTTATAATTTTCTTGACTAAAACTCCACTCATAAACCTAAGTAAATCTTTTTTTTTTAATTGGCTAACACAGGGGTTTGGCACAAGCTTTTACATTTGTAAGCCTCCTAACCACAATTTATCCAAATGAAGGTTATGAAAAGCAAATAAAGCCTAATTAATATTATAGAAGTAAATAGCTGGTAAGTATTCTGATGAAGGCAAAACATAATAGGCCACAATCACAGAATCCTGTTCCCCAATGTCATGTAGAGGCCTAATTCACATACGCTTTTTAAGGATTTCCATTCATTATGCCTATCACACATTTCTTATCTGGGGTCTCTACTGCATCCCTGCTGTCTCTCTTAGAATCACTACTCAAATATTGGAGCTGTACGCTTTCTTGAACACAACTTATAAGAGACTAATTAGAGACCTGTTAGTACCTATTTTGCTCCTCAAAGAAACAAAAGTCTCAAGGCTATGGTTGTGATTTTTCTAGAGAAATGTTATTGGGTATCACCAATTGTTTTCTCATATTACATAGTGAATTTGGCTATGTGGTCTCTAACATTTGTCTAGTGCTTTGTAGGAGAATTTAGGAATTTCTTTTGGGTCAGTAAGTTATTAGTATTTTGAGTTTTTTTGTTCCTTGTGCTAAATTGTTGAAATATAATACTACTCATTTTTTTGAGATTGCACCACTGGATTGCATCTCTACTGTATTTTGATGTTTGGTAATATCTAGATTGTGGAATCAATGAGTCCAGACCACACTGATCGGTGCCTCAAGCATAAGATCTTTCCTTTTATTATCTTTTTTAATAAAAAATTAGTAGTCAATAGTGACTTAATGTCACCTTGACAAGAGGTCTCTAATGTTATTTTCCATATTCCATAGACCTGTGTTATATAACAGTCTCACTTATGACTTCATCAAAGATTTTTGAATTTTTTATTAATTTATTTTCAATTTATTTTATTTTAGTAAATAAATAAATACACAATCAGCAAAGAAAAAGAAACATATTATAAACTTAAGTGCTAAAACTTAAATACAAAATAAAAAAGCATAGCCATGTGCACAGCAAAACATAAGAGAGGATTCAAAATATACATATATTTTTCTTTTTTTTTTTTGCATAGTAGTTTTCCTTTTATGTTTTTTTTTCTTTGACAGACATGGCTTCTTTTTTCTAGGTATTTTTTTCAAGAAAATATAGCATAGTTAATGCATATTTGTAAAAAATAAATCATCTAAATTAGCCATGACTGGGTTCTTTCTCTGTTAAGTTAATAATATTGCATTCTTTGACATTTTCATTTCTAATTTCATATTAGATATAAAGGGTGAATTTGTGTACAGCTCTTTAAAAGACAAATTTTGAGATGGTTTGTACTTAGATTCATGGTAATGTATTTCTATGGATAATCATAAATATTAATTTATAAAATTAGCATAGATCTATTATAACCAAAATTTAGTTTTTAATCAGACTAAATAAATTCTTGATGAAGTATAAGTTCCATATTTATATATATATATATATATATATATATATATGTATGTATGTATGTATGTATGCATGCATGCATGTATGTATGTATGTATATTTATAAACAACTCCCCTGGGCTTCTAGTCAAATCTTTTACAACTTGTTAGAGTTTTGCAGAGTTTGTTCTTCATTGTCATGGATTTCAATAATCATGGTTGTTTCTATCTTGCAATAAATCATTAAAGCAGGATTTTAGCAATAGACTTTGTGTCTGTCATCTGAAAATCAAAGAGCATTCTAGTTAAATTCAGAGAGCCTCATCATCAGCTCAGCTACAAGAAGATGAAGATTTTTGCAATAATACTGTAGACATATTATTTTTCTCCCTCTTCCCAATAATTCGTCAATGATTTCATAAATCTAGAGAACTCCCAATATGGAAACTTCCTGTAGTGAAGCAGTTTAGCAACTTCTCTATAATGTATGGTCTTTGAGAGCTGCCAGTGTTATTGAGAACTTAAATGATTTGGAAATGGTCACAGACCTAGTATATATGAGAAGTAATGCTCAAACCTGGATATTACTGACTCCAGGGTTAATTTTTATCTACTAGCCAACTATGATGAACTGGCTATATTATTTACTATGTCTAACAGGTGGATAGCATGTTGCAAACTTCATTTGTATAGTATCCATCTTCATCTTAGAGGTTCCAAAAGCATCTTTCACTCTAGAATCTCTGCACAGTCAGAAGCCATATGTCTCCCTTGAGACACACAGGGAGTTTGATCCTCATTGTCTATCTGCCAGATTATCAGAGACTTTATCTTCTTAATTAGCAATAAGTCAAAAATCAGTCTTTGAAAGTCATGATGTCATTTTGTTTTAAATGCTGGCTGTTTTGTGGTTTTATGTTGCTCTGTTTAGTTCTCCTTCTGTATCTCTGTACTATTCCTTAGGTAATAGATCCTTCTTCCTAAAATATAATACAAGCTCTTGAGCAACTAAATTAAAGAGAGATCACACTAAAAGTAAAATCAGTGTTCAACTCTTCTAAGACTCTTCATGTAAATCCCCACGCTATTCACTCCTGTTCTTCACAAAAGGTCCCATAGCTCCACTCTACACCAAGAGCCTTTTCAAGTGTTGTGGTAATCTCCTTTTAGGTGGCCTTCTGTGTTGATTATCCTGTTTTCCCACCAGAGAAAGCCATTCTTGGCCCTCCATATTTGTTCCTATTCTTTACTAGTTCAGCCAAAACCATGGCTTATTGAAGATTTGCCATATTAGCCAGATTCTTAAGGAATCTGAGCATCTTTGGCTATTGTCTAGATTGTGAAAATCTGAGCAGTGGCTACATTATAAAAATCTAAGCAGTGGCTAGATTATAAGAATACCAGAATCTTAATGGAGACAAGATGGACCTTATATACAGAAATTCTGTGGAAGGGATCTAGGAGTGGCCAAGTAGTTTGGGGTGATGGGAGGAGGGACCTAAGAAGATCTGGATGGGAGTGGGCAGTAAGCTGAGGTGAACAGAACTCCTGGGACCTAGACAATGGAGCCTAACTAGGATTAAGGGTGGGAAATGGCCCCAGGCCATACATAGAGAGGTAAGACAAAGAAAGGCCAGGCTAGGTTAACAGAATTGGGAGACTGAGGGTAGCCACAGTGAAAGGCCAGTTGATGGGGTTATGGCCTCAGGCTAACTCCAAAGATCTGGCCATGTGGGAAAGTCCAGAGTTTTTCCTTTCTGGGGCCCAGATCCGAACCCCATCACCTCAAGGTTCAAAAGGGGCCTTTCTGCTGTCTCCACCAGATTGTCTTCTGTTAACTCATTCCAAACCCAGCTGGTATGTAATTCTCCTCTTACTGGTGGAGATCAGTATCTGGGGATTATGTCAAGGGTGGAGCAGAGTTTTATTTTCCCATTCTATGATTACTGCTGATAGCAGCTCTGAAATTGTGGTCCAGGTGATGTGGTTTAGGGATTCAGGGGTGCTGGGACCCCAAAATAACAATACGTGGATCTTGTCCAAAAGAATTTGACCCAAGCCTTCTCTCAAAGACAGTATTTATTAGAACATCCATCATATTGGACAAACTCTTAATGAGCCTGAACATTAATAAGCTATTATATAGATTATGAGAATCTAAGCATCTTAATGGAGACAAGATAGACCTTATATACAGAAAGACTGTGGGAGGGATATAGGAGTGGACAAATAGTCCATGAACTAATAGAATTACCAAGGGTGGGAAGTGGCCTGGGGCCATAGGGAGGAAAGACAAGGGAGGGGAGATTGGGTGTAGCCACAATGAAAGGCCAGTTGATGGGATTACAGCCTCAGGCACACTCCAGATATTTGGCCAAGTGGGCAAGTCCAGGTTTTTTCTTTCTGAGGTCTAGATCCCAACCCCATCATTCCCCCCTCAAACAAATAGGACCCAAATTCTTTTGGTAAGGGGTGAAGGTCTTGGCTTCTGAAACTGCTTCTTGCTGGCAAGGGGCATAGACCTGTCCCTGCCTCAAGGGGTCCCAAAGAGGAGGTTGACTGGAACCAAGCACAGGCTGCATCCAGGGAATGATGGGGGGACATTGTCTGGTACTCGCTGTAACTAACTGTAGGTGAATGGCCTGTAGTCTGGAAGACATAAATCTGACAGAAAAGACTGTAGGGCCCAGACATAAAGCAGAGACAAATTTAGGGCCCAACTTTTAGGGGATAAAACATCCTTAGCTCTGTTTGGATTCAGATAATTCAATTTTCTAACCATGCAGTATCAAATCCACCTCATAGCCAGACTCAAGAATAGCCAGGTGGGTAACATTCCCTTTCAAAGCAACATAATGAGGAAACTGAGCCAGGAGGATCCCATCTTAGACTAAGGCTACAATTGTCCTCTCAACTTTTCCCAATGCTGACTTCCCATCACTATCACCTTCTCTAAGTAGCTTGTGGCATTTGTCTCAGATGATGGGTTATTGATTATCGATAGATTATGACCCACCACACAACCCAAAATAAAATCCTATGAGCTTTTACCTCAAACAGCAAGTTTTACTAATCACAGCTTAGGAAAAACTTTTCCAGGATTTATATCTCAAACTTAAATTTGTCCTGGTGTAAAAAAACAATCATTAGAGATTTCTATACACTTGCAAATTCTCAGCAAGCCATACATAACCCAAACAAGCTTTTTGGCTAATTTACACATTAAAACAATAACTAACAATAGCTATGTTATTTTAGTGGTAACCAAATTATGAAAAGTTTCTTGACATAACTGATACAGAAAGTTCACCAATCTGAAACTTGAAACAAACCCACTACCAATCTGGTGACTTCAGTTTTGTTAAATGCACTTCCAAATTACTTTACACAAGAATAAATATCTCATCATTAACAGTTAAAACTACAAATTTAAAAGAGCATGCTTACCCAAGTTTGGAGGCTAGCTTCATTACTTTCAGCAGGATGTGCTGAACCTGGGTGATGTTTCCAGGCAAAGATTGCCCTAGAGCCCAAGGCTATTGCCAGGAGGGCCCATGTGGTAGCTGCTACCCCTCCCCCCTCCTTCCTTTCCCAGGTAGGGGAGGGTGAAATAAAAAGTGAGAGCTAAAGGGTGAAACTCTCTTCTCCTATGAGAGTTAACAGATACCCTCATAACTCAAGGGAAGGGAGTGACCATATTTTTCTAAGTCCACTAACTCATCATTTCCTATACCACAGAAATATTCCAACCTTATACTGTCTGATTATTTTAAACAGTCTAAAGCAATATTGATTAATATTGCTGACATAGAGCGCAGTTTCCCTATTTTTCCTCTTTTGATTAAATCTATTTTAGCTTTAACTTTCTTTGAGATCATGATTACTACTCCTGCTTTTTTCCCTAATAAATTCTACTCCTGATCCTTATTTTTTGTTTGTGTGTATCTCATATTTCTTATCCCTCCTGACTCCTCTAATTTACTTTTACCTGACAACTTGCCCTCCTATTACTTAACCTAGCTCCTACCAAGATCCTTCCCTTATCCTCTCCCTCCACCTTGAAATCCTTCCCTTTCCCCTTAGCCTTTTATTTCTTTCTGAATTTAGAAGACTTTTATGCCTATCTATCTATCTATCTATCTATCTATCTATCTATCTATCTAGTATTCCCTTTTGAACCTATTCCTGATGAAAGCAGGGTTCCAGAACTTCAAGCCCTCCTCCCCTATCTAATTCCTCTATGTCAGTTCTTCCTTTTGCACCTCATTTGTAAAAGATAATTACTCTTTTCGCCATTTTGTAGATGGTTTACTTTTTAGTATTGCATCATATTCAGCTCTACCTCAATCTTTCTTTTGACCTACCTAATTACTAATAACAATTTTAGACACATGATTTACATTTCCTCATATAAAAAGTGAAGAGTCTGTGCTTATTGAGTCCCTTGAATTAATTTTTGATGTTAATCTTATATTTCTCTTGGATCTTGTATGTCAAAATTTCTGCCTTTTTGCAACAAAATCCTGAATAGCTGGCAATTCATTGAACATCCTTTTTTTTTTCTTTCAGAATTATGTTTAGCTTTGCCAGGTATGATATTTTCAGCCACAATCCCAGTTCTTTTACTCTTTGATATATAGTGTCACAAGGCATGCAGCCTTTTAATGTCACTGCTGCTAAGTCTTGTATAATTTGAACTGTTTTTTTTTCTTGTTGCTCATAATATTTTCTCCATGAGCTAGGGATTTCAGAATTTGACTACATATTCCTGTAGGTTTTCCTCACAGATATCTTTCAAGTGGTGATTGTTAGATTTTTTTTCTCTCCACTTCCCCTCTTGTTCTAACACTTCAGGACCATTTTCTTTAATTATTTCTTGTAATATCATATCAACATTCTTCTTTGATCCTAGCTTTCAGGTGCTCTGATTATTCTTATGTTCTCTTTTCTTGATCTGTTCTCCAGATCAATTGTTTTTCTTATAAGCTGTTCCACTTTCTCTTCTATTTTTAAATTATTTACATTTTGTTTTGTTATTTCTTACTTCTTATAACTTCACTGTCTTCCCATTGCCCAATTTTAATTTTCTTTTTAAAAATTTTTAAATTTTTTATTTTTTATTTTTTATTATTTTATTATTTTTTATTTTTATTTTTATTCATTTATTTTGATTTATCAATAATCATTTCCATATGCTTTCGAGTTTAAAATTTTCTCCCCTTCCTCCCCACCACCCTCCCCAAGGCAGCACACAATTGATATAGGCTATATATTAACATTCCTATTAAACATATTTTCACATTAATGATGTTGTAAGTAAAATTAAAACCAATAGAAAGAACCATCAGAAAGAGGAAACAAAACTCAACAGAAGAGGGAAAAAAAATAGCACTTCAACTTCCATAGTTCTTTCTTTGGATGTGGATAGCATTTTCCATCCCCAGGCCTCTGGAGATGTCTTAGATCCTTGTATTGCTGGGAAGGGTTAAGTTTATCAATATTAGTCATCACACAACATGGCTGTTATTGTGTACAATGTTCTCTTGGTTCTGCTCACTTCATTCAGCATCAGACCATACAAGTCTTTCCAGGTTTTTCTGAAGTCTGCCTGTTCATCATTTCTTATAGCACAATAGTATTCCATCACATTCATACACTACAACTTGTTCAGCCATTCCCCAATTGATGGGTATCCTCTCAATTTCCAATTCTTTGCCACCACAAAAAGAGCTGCTATGAATATTTTTGTACATGTAGGTCCTTTTCCCATTTGTATGATCTCTTCAGCATATAGCACTAGAAGTGCTATTGTTGGGTCAAAGAGTATGCACATTTTTATAGCTCTTTGGGCATAGTACCAAATTGGTCTCCAAAATGGTTGGATCATTTCACAACTCCACCAACAATGCATTAATGTTCCAATTTCCCCAGATCTTCTCTAACATTTATCATTTTCCTGTTTTCTCATGTGGCCAATCTGATAGGTGTGATGTGGTACCTCAGAGTTGTTTTGATTTGCATTTGTCTAATCAATAGTGATTTAGAGCATTTTTTCATAAGACTATAGATGGCTTTAATTTCTTCTGAGAACTGCCTGTTTGTATCCTTTGACCATTTATCACCAATTTTAATTTTCAAGAAGTTTTCTTCCTTAAGATCCTGGATCTCCTTTTCTAGTTGTTGACTTTTTTTTTTCATACTCTTATTTGGGTTGTTCTTATTTTTAAAATTTTTTCCTCAGTCTCTCTCATTTGATTTTTAAAGTTTTTTAAATTCTTCTATGAATTCTCTTTGGGTTGGTGACCATTTGACATTACTCTTTGGGGTAGAAGAGGCTTTTTTGCTTCAATATCCTCCTCTGAGATGAACCCCAGTCTTCTCTATTCCCATAGTAACTTTTTATGGTAGGGTTCTTTCTCCTTTGCCTGCTTTTTTTAATATATATAGCAGCTTGTTATTGTAATCAATTCTAGTCCTGGGGTGCTGGGGATAGTATCTCTGGCCTCAGATCATCCTTCATGTCTCCCCTCTGGCTGGGAACTGAAGCCGAGAACTCCATCCTTTATAAGTGACCACAGACAGCAGTGTCCCTACCCCACTGCTTCTACACTGAACTGGAGTATGCTGGTTCCTTCTCACCCAGGGCCATGTCTCAGCAGCACAGCTAGGCCTGGTGTCCCTTATCAGCAAAGATTCTCTCAGTCTTCCCCCATTCAGTTGCCCAACTCCCCACACTATCTAGGAGATGAAAATTCCTGTGGCTATGGCCAAGGCTACCTACCAACCCAGCTAGCCCCTGGGCTCACTGCTTGCTGTGTCATTGAAACTAGCATGATGGTATTTATGCTAAACAGAGACCAAATCTCAGATCTTTTCTTGTTTTCCCAGGAGGATTGCTATTCTGTCCCAACTCTTGTTTATTTTTTAACCACACTACATTTACCCTCAGGTGTTATTTTGTCTTATTTGTGGAGGAAATCTGGAGAGCTTGGAATTTTCTGACCTATTTTGCCATCTTCCCAGAATCCTCTGTCAACAAGTTTGACAATTATATCAAATCTTCAGATTTAAAAAACCTTAAGGATAATTAATACTTTATATGACAGGATGCAAAAAAAATGAAATTTAACAAGTTAGAACGTTGAGAGGAATTTAATTAGATTATCTTTCTCAGTGATAAATATGAAGACTTACACATGAGTGTAACTTGAACAAGAATTGACAGATACAGTTAAACAGAGATTAATATGAAGGAAAAAAGAGATCTGGCAGGTTTTTGTAAACTTAAAGGTTATTGTGGGTCATTATAATATGATAGCTCTGCAGCAAATCTGATCTTGCCTGCATTGTGTCCAAAAATAGGGAGGTGATATTCCTACTATAATCTCACCTGAACCCAAGTTACCAGGAGTATTGTGTTTAGTTCTTGGCACCACGTTTTTCAAAGGGTATCTGAAAAGCATCCAGAAAAAAAGAAAAACAGGATGGTTGAATGACATCATGGGAGGATCAGTTGAAGTAACTAGGGATGCTTAATCTGAAATTCCAAGTCTCCCAAGGGATACTTTGTTTGAGAGAGATTAAACTTGCTTTTTTGGCTGCAAAGAACAAGATTAGGAATGATGGGTAAAAGATACAAATGCAGATCCAGAAATAATAGGTGAAAGATACAAAGTAGGTCTAGACAACCTAAGGAAAAACTTAATTTTACAACTATTTAAAAGTGGATTAAACTGCTTTTGAAAGTAATGAGTTCTTCCTTACTAGAAATCTTCAAGCAAGTTTGGGATGATCACTTACTGATTACTTTGTAGAGGGCATGGTTGATCTAGGTGATTTCTGAGGTGCCTAAGATTCTTTGATTCTATGAAGAAAAGTCCTTCTCCCAATTCCCCATTCCTTCAACGATCTATATTCAGGTGAAAAAAAAATCATTCTCACAAATCAATTCATGCTTAGGCATTAATGGCTGACTTTCCTGAGTTAATGTGCTAACTACCCCTCCCCACCTCAAGGAAATTTTAACAGAAACCATATTTTAGAGTCACAATGCCTTAATTCAAATGAAGAAACTTCAGACACTGGATTTCCAGACTGTTCAAAGTGATATTTTATAAGCAAGAAGTGTCATGATCAGCAACCTTTACATTAATCATAACAAATACGCAATGACTTGTCCTTTGCATGTTGCTGCAGATCCTATATGGAATGATTCTCTCACCACTTGAAGTAGTGAACTAGAATTCAGAAGATCCACTCTTCTTCATCTCTGCCATTAACTTACTGTTTAACCTTAAGCAAGGCACTTAACCTCAATTGGTTACCCAATCATAAAATCATTTTGGACTTGGTGATCTTTAAGGTTACTTCTTCCTTTAACCCTCTTTTTCCTTATTTGTCACAGAACTGACACCTAAATGCAGTCAAGTAGCATATAAGGTTGAAATCTGTTGTTAGTCTAGCAAATCATAATGAATTTGACTATTTCATAATTAATAGTAAATTTTGGCATGAAATTTTATTCAATTTCTTATTCCTTAGTTTATACTAATGAAAAAAGGGAACACATACACAAAGTGCTCAAACTGTTCTAAGAAAAATGTTTTCATGTTTATTTCTCAATGAATAATTCCCATACTATTTTTCACAAAATCTATTCCTGAAGATGACATTTGACCATAAGAAATTGAATTGAATTGAATAATTGCCAAAATCTAACATTATGGTCCATGATGTAGTGTCCAGAACTTGACACTTTTTATCAACATTAGTTCATTATTGTAAACCATAAAATTTCAGTGGACCAGACTCCCATCTGCCCCCCACTCTGTATTTTCCAGTACCAAATTTCTAATTTTTATGCTATTATATATTCAAAGATTTCTATTTTTTTCAGGTTCATTGGAATTTCTGGGTTTCTCACTAATTTTCTGCTAAGCTGTCTTCTTCCTCTAAGTATTTAATCAATGTTTTCTCTTTTCAGTTCCACCTAAATTTGTGGTTCAGCCAAGTGACCAAGATGGAATTTATGGAAAGGCTGTCATCCTTAATTGTTCAGCAGAGGGTTATCCTGTGCCCACAATAGTCTGGAAATTCTCAAAAGGTATGAACATATTGGGTACTGGGTCTGCTTGTAAACTGCTATACACATAAAGTAATCAAGAATTATCTCAGCTTTGAGAAATTACCTTTCTCTAAATGAAAACTATGGAACCTGTGAAAAAATGGAAAGTTGTGGATCCAAATAATATCTATACTTTTGGGTTCAATCCCTTCATGTTGGTGCATTAAGTAAACACGTTTCCAGCTTTTTCTCTGATGCAGCTCTGATCTTATCTTCTTTAACAGAAGGTACCACATATTTATTGCCAAAAGCTATTTCTCCTCCAATTTTTAATATCTTTTTGTTTATTTTAGTTTGGGGGGGATTTTTGGCCTTTTAATTTTTAAAAGCTGTATTCAGTTCATTAATCCTCTCTTTTTTATATTTTGTTAATTGTATTTGTAGGGATATGATTTTCCCTGAAGGATACTTTACCTGTATCCCAAAAATGTTGGTACATTGTTCTACCATTTTTTCCACATTACTATTATTTCTAACATTGATTATTTGCCTTATTCATTAAGTTTTCATTTATGTCTATGTCTTATTTGTGGTCCCTGAACCACTGATCCTTTTTATTGTATTATGATCTTAAATTACGTTTTTATTATTTCTGCTTTTTTATGTTTGTTTGGAATACATGGTCAATTTCTGTAAAAGTTCTTTCTGGTATTGAAAATTTTGTATATTTTTTGGATCTTATTTAGAAGAATACATACATCTTTACCTACATATTTTCTCTTTTATTTACCTTTCTGTTAGACTTATCCAAAACTGAGAGAGAGACATTAATGTCCCCTGTCACTATTATGTTATTTTATGTATCTTCTTGTACAAATAATGTTTCCTTTATGAATTTAGATGCTGACATTTGGGACATATATGTTTATTTTTATGTTAGTTTTGATTCTGTGGTTCCTTTCAGCATGATGTAGTTTCCTTGTTTTTATTTTTATTTTTTCTTCCTTTTATTATTTGAATGTCCATTTTTTATTAGATAATATAGTTACAACTCCTGCTTCTTTTGATTCACTTGGTATATAGTAAATTTTCCCATCTCCTCAATTTTATTTCGTGTCTTTTTTTCAATGTTTCCTGTAAGCGACAAGTTATTGGGGTTTGTTTTCTTATTTAATCTCTCACTTTCATCTTAACTAGGCAATTGGCATAGAATATGTACATACAGAGAGTTTGGTGTAGAAATAACATTCAACTCAGAGAGGGAGAAAAGAAGGGTGATAGAGTCAGGGAAGGATTAATCATAAGAAAATCAAGCTGACAAAAACTAGCCAAGTAAATAGCTAAGTTCCAAATAACCAAGGCCATAAGGACTAATTATTGAGGCATCTAGCTGACTTTCACATGCTGTTATAATTTAACCTGGGATCATTGCTCTTGAAAGGGGAAGCAGGTCCTCCTAATTCTTACATTTAATTGGCTCTTCATTCTAATTCTGGCTTAGTCCAGGGAGATTGTTACTTTCACTGTTGCTAATTATTACAATGGTTATGGACTTGTGATCTAAAATAATTCTTAATAATTGTCCCTAACAAAAGGAAATGTCTTTTAAAAAAAGGAAGATGCATAATGTATAGACATGTATCAGGTATGATCCTTTCACTTTTTGACCCAGACAAGAGATAACAATGGCAAATGAGAGGAAATGAAATGGAAGGCAAAAATTAACAATAACCTACACAGTCAGGAAATATAGGAAAATTTCTACCATGGAACAACATCACCAGTAGCATTTCTAGGAGTGAGGCAAAAAAAAATAACAAAAAAAAATAGTGCCAGAGAGCAAGATCTAAGGCAGAAACTTAAAAACTATTTAGAAGAGGGAACCCAGAATAGGTTAGTTAGAATCTTTAATTCTATGATGAATACAAAAACTACATAAGGATGAAATATGAAGAAGGGCCATATACAGAAGGGGAAAAAGGTCTAAAATAAACAGAAGGGAAAGATAAACAATAAAGAGAAAAGGGGAAAGACATCCCTTTTAGAAAACAAGTACAGTAAATTATTTTTTTAAACCTAATAAACAAAACAAGTTAAAAGGGTAAAGAGGGGAGTGGGGTTTCACTTGACTACTTAGCTGAGAGAGGAAAAAAGGGCAGAACTAAATAACTAGTTAGAAGGCAAAAAAAAACCTAATAAGTAAAACTCTGAAACTAGAGGAAAGCTTAACAAATGGAAGGCTTGGAAAGGCCTCTTGAGTGAGAACAAGCAATTCAGTGAGAACATATTTATCATAAATTAAGCAAAAATAATGGAAGAGACAAAGTACTGTCCTTTAAGGAAAGAGGGAAAACCCTAATTAGATTGGATTATACAATGGGGTAAAGCAAAAAAAAAAAAACCTGACAGATTGGATAAGAAAATAAAACCCTTCAATCTGTTACTGACCAGAAACACACCTATAAAAAGACACACACTAAATATAGGAACAATTTTCAAAATTAATACCAATAGTAAAAAAATTGTTATTAAAATTTTATTAAGAAAACTATCCTTAAGACTCCTCTTAAGACAAATATAGTACTTGTACCTAAATCAGGAAAGTATAAAACACAGAAGGACGTAGAACAAGATAATTGATGAATAACAGTTGAATTTTTAAAATATAAAATCTTATCAGACTACAGCAATTCATCCAAGAAATCATTCATCGTATCTAAGTTTCAGGATTGATCAACATTAGAAACCAATTCATAAAATTAATTAAATTAAAATTAAAACTTCAAAAACTATAAGATTATCTCAACAAATGAAGAAAAAGCCCTACTTATGCTAAAGAAAGAAAGAAAAAGCATAGGCACAGAGAGAGTGTTTTAATAATATGAAATGCATTTATCTAAAACCAAAATTATGCATGATACGCATTGGGATTACATTAGAACAGAGGTATAAAACTCATGGCCCATAGACCTCATATATTTGGCAAAACTCCTGAGAATGACCTGAACTAGATTATAATTTAACTTGGAAATGTTTAGCAAAATAAATAAAAATCCGATACAACATAGCTAATGTTAATTTGTGATTTTCCAAGTCAATATGAAGTCTGCTAGAATCTACTTCCATCAGAGTTTTACACCTCTGCACTAGAACTTTTTCTAACAAATACAGGAAAAAAGCAAAAATGTCCACTTTCCCCACTATTATTTGGTATCGTACTGGAACTGCTAGTAATAGCAATGAGAAAAAAGAAAGAAATTAGAGGAGTAAAGGGAGATAAAACTACAGTCAATTCTGGGGGGAGGTAACATTCATAGAAAATGGCACAAAAGTCAAAACCACAAAGGTCAATATACTTAACCTATGGGAAACAGGAGGTTAAGTCCCCATGAGCACCAGAAACTGGAATCTTTCAATTGAGAAAACTGAAAATCCATTTTTAAGCATGTAGTTCTTTATAATAAAACATCAATTTCTGATAATATGTACTGTTTCTAACATGGTAACATGAAATAACTCATAAAATGCAGTACAGAAAATAAAATTGTTAACGTGGAAAACATTTTTTTCTTGTTAGTAATTCCCTAAAATTCTGACATTTTGTGTTGACATCTCAATTAAAATAAAATTAAAAAACATTGATTTTAGATAACATTCACTTCTCATAACACATGACATCTACAGTACCATGAATGCTATACAGCAAATAAAATTCGTAAAAGTAAAATATTTTTAACCTAAATCTTACCTTCCCCTCTCAGATGGCAGTGTGAGGATGTTGTACTGTATAATATATTGCTATAAACCTCTCTATCTTGGCCATCCTCTGAAAACCAAGGAAGAGGTTTCTGGGACTTTAATCATTGCTGTCAGAAGATGCCAAGACTGGCCAAGACTGGTGAAGTCTTGACATCTCCAACACTCTGTCCTTCACAGCTGGTGAATGGCATTGGAGAGTATGAAGGATGCACCAGCTTGAAATAATTCATCAGTAACATCTGTTTCATGTGCTGTTTAAGATCCTTAAGGGTCTCGGAGTATGGGAGCATAGCAGAGGTGAGCTGATGTTTAACCTTGAAGCTGTGATGGATAATGGGATTGGCAAACAATGATATACGCAACAAATGCATAGTTGCTCTTTACAATGGTAGGGTAATAAGACTAATGGAAAGGTCTAGAAGGATATCCACCATTCCACAATCTTGTATGTACTGTAACTCTCATTTTTTTTCTCTATTGCACATGGCTATACATATGCATGGTTGCTGATGTGAAGATGAAAATGGGAAGTTGCAAAAATTAAATATACAAATGTTGAGGATTGATTACCTCTTTTTGCTGATGATTTCTTTTTTTAGCTTGGCAAATCCCAATGATTTGCAGAGATACTAATCAAGATAAAAGCTGTAACAAAGTTGAAGGCTACAAAATAAAATCTCAGTAAATCAACTGTATTTCTATAAAATAACAAAATCCAAGATGCAATAATATAAAGGGAAATATCACTCAAATTAACTACAAAATGCATAAAAGATCTGGAAAATTAAACTTCCAAATTATGTAAAATATTTGTATAAATTCAACAACAAGATGGACCTTAAAAAATAAAAAATAGTTTAAATAACTGAATTCAAGGGGGAATGTAGAATTTGGTGTAGTAGCACATTCTACTCAAGAATGATACAAATAGGAGTAGGAAAAGAAGAAAGAGGAGTATAGGGTGAAGGTATACTGGCTAGAAAATGGATAGTGATGAGGATATTAAAACAACAAAATACAGGATAAGAACCTATAATAAAGAGGGAATTTGAAATATGGTGAAGAAAAAGTATAGGATAATGGAATGGAAAGACATACACAATTATAACTGTGAGTGTTGAATAGGATAAATTCACCCATAAAATGAAAGAGGACAGCAGAAAGGATTAGAAAGTAAAATCCAAAATTATGCCATTTATAAGAAACACATGGGAACATAAAAATTAAAAGGTAAAATAAGGGGTGGAAATAAAAAGTATCACCCTTTAAATTAACACAAAAACATCAGATTAAAAATTATTTCATATAAGACAAAATTAAAAAATAGATTTAATTAAAATATATAAATGGAAACTATATTTTGCTAAAAGACAACATAGACAATGAAATAATTTCAATATTTAATACATATGCAACAAATGACATATTACATAGTTATTGTCCTTTATATTCAAAGAAGAACAAAATAATATCACTACATTAGGGTCAAGATGCCATGTGTCCAACTGTTACTTACTAACTGTTTAGTTAATATATGCAAAAATGTGGTACATAAAACAGGGGGTTACCTTACTGAAGTGGTCTAGAAATTCTCAGACAGATACAATAATAAAGCGTTTTCAAAAGAATATTAAATGGTGGCTTGTCTTAAACATGCGTTTTCTAGCTGGTTGAGGAGTGTACCTAAAATGTTCAGACCTAATGTGGCTGATCAGAAATATATGAGCTCAGAAGTTCAGACACAAATAGTCTGCATTAACATTTGTAGTGAAGACATTTCTAAATTTCTGCATATCATGTTTCTTTTCTGCTTTGCTCATAAAACACAGAGCCTTTTTTCATCTGAAATCACCCATGCTGGGTGGTTTTATGACAGTGGCTCCCATGTCTCATGATTGATTCCAAAGATTATCAGAGAGATCTTGAGAGTGTCCTTATATTGCTTCTTCTAATATCCATGTGAATGTTTGCTGTGTATGAGTTCTCTATAAAATAGACTTTTAGGCAAACATTCGTTTGACATTTGAACAATGTAACAATGTGGCCAGGCCATCAGAGCTGTTTGGCAGTTCAGTTCAAGAAAGGACCTCAGGGTCCAGTACCTTATCTTGCCAGGTGATCTTCAGAATCTTCCTAAGACAGTTCAAATGGAAATAATTCAATTTCCTGGCATGGCTCTGGTATACCACCCTGGTTTCACAAGCATACAACAATGAGGTCAGCACAATGGCTCTGTAGACCTTCAATTTGGTAGGCAATCTAATACCTCTTCTTTCCCACACTTTCTTTGGAGCCTCTCAAACACTAAGCTAGCTCTGGAAATTTGTGTCAACCTCATTATCAATGTGTACATCCCTGGAAAGTACACTGCCAAGGTAAATGAAGTTGTCCACAGCATTAAAAAAATTTTCCATTGCTGTAACTGATGGCTCCACATATGAATAATGTGGTACTGTCTGGTGGAGATCCTCTATTTTCTTGGTCTTAATTATCAGGCCAAAATCAGCACAAGCAGCAGAGAATTGATCCATACTTTGTTGCATCTCAACTTCAGAGCCTGCACTCAGTGCAAAGTCATGTGAGAACAAAAAATGACACACCAACACTCACTCCACTTTAGTTTTAGCTTTTAACCTTTTCAAGTTAAATAATTTACCATCAGTGTGGTAGCTGACATTGGTACTGTGTTCGCCCTTATTGATAGCATTTGACAACATCACTAAAAACAGCATGCTAAAAAGCATAGTAGTAAGACACAGAACCACTTCACTCCATTGATGACTGGGAAAGCTCAAAAGCATCATCCATTATGCAGAACCCATGCAAGCATGCCTTCATGGAACTAGTATACAATACTGATAAACTTCTCCAGGCAATTAATTTTGCCATGATCTTCTACAAGCCCTCATGATTGACAGTATTGAAGGCTTTGGTCAGATTCAGAAACACTGTGTACAGACCTCTGTTCTGATCCTTGTACCTCTTCTGGAATTGTCAGACAGCAAACACAATATCTACCATTCTTCGGCCCTTTCTGAAACCACATTGGTTCTCTGGTAGGTGACCATTTTCTAAGTGAAGTATCAGTCAATTAAGGAGGATTCTGGCAAGAATCTAGCCAGCAATGACTAAGAGAGATCCTTACCTTTGCAATTGTCACAGGAAAACCTATTTCCTTTTCCTTTATAGAGATGGACAATAGTAGCATCCTTGAAATTCTAGAGGATAACCTCCTCCTGCCATATAACTCTGAAGATTTCATCAGCTTTTTTTTTTTGGTGAGGCAATTGGGATTAAGTGACTTGCCCAGGTCACACAGCTAGTAAGATTTCATCAGGGGGCAGCTAGATGGCACAGTGGATAGAGCACCGGCCCTGGGTTCAGGAGGACCTGAGTTCAAATCCGGCCTCACACACATAATACTTACTCTGCACCACACATCACCTTCATTACTCTCACATTCTGTCTGTCTCTTCTTTTAATGACATACTCTATTAACTGTTAATATTTGCTGTGAGAGTGTATCCACGAAGCTTTATTGCATTTAAGAAACAGAAGACAGTGCTGATGATGATAGACGCACAAGTCTTCAGTATAAGTGACCATTGCTATTGCTATTTCCAACTCCATTCTTCCCAAGGACTCCCTGCCACATCTGATAGTCTGTACCTACTCTAGCATTAGAGTCACCCAGAATAACAAGCTTGTCCTCTTTCAGCACATTGATGATTAGGGTCTCCAGGTTTTCATAAAATTTTTCTTTGACTTCATCAGGGTTCATCATGGTAGGAGCACATGCATTGATGATGGTATCATGACACTCCTGCAAGTGGCAATCACATTGTCATAAGCCTGCATTTCCTCCTTTGAGGAGGCATAAGAGCTAATTGACTAGATTTCATTGCAAAACATACCAGCAAGAGAGCTAAGTGGTGCAGAGCACTAGCCCTGGAATCAGTAAGACCTGAGCTCAAATCTTTCTTCAAATACATAACACTTACTAGCTGTGTGGCTCAGGGCAAGTCACTTAACCCCAATTGCCTCACAAAAAACAAAATGCAGAAACAAAACAAAGCAAAACAAAAACCTATATACCAGCTTCATGTCACTCACCATCATTGTTGCCACTCCAAAAAATAAACAAAAAAACACATAACCAACTCCAACTTGAGTAAGCTGACTTTCATTTGCTAGCTTTGTTTCCCTGAGGGCTGCTATTTGGATTTGATACTTCCTGAGTTCTCTCACAATAGCAGCTGTTTGTCTTTCAGATCTATTGTATTTCATGTTGTCCAGAAGCAAGTGCATATTCCACATATCAATGGTGAATGGAGTCATCTTTGCAGAAGTTTTTGTACATTTTTTTTTTATGATTTAACTCTAGGGTAGATTCTCTGCCTGCTATGGTAAGCAGGCCAGTGTTAGGCTACTGTTAAGAAGAAAACTTTAGGACACCTTTTCTAGCCCTTTCCTCACACTAGAAAGTAAGCAGTATGGTCCTTCAAAAAGGCTACTCAGGGGGAAGCTAGGTGGTGCAGTGGATAGAGCTCTGGCCTTGGATTCAGGAGGAACTGAGTTCAAATCTGGACTCAGACACTTGACACTTACTAGCTGGATGACCCTGGGCAAGTCACTTAACCCCAACTGCCTCACCAAAAAAGCAAAAGAAAAAAAAAAACAACAACAGTAAAAAGACTGCTCAGGGGCAGCTAAGTGGCACAGTAGATAAAGCACCAGCCCTGGACCTGAGTTCAAATCCAGCCTCAGACATATGATACTCACTAGCTGTGTGATTTTGGGCAGTCACTTAACTCCTTTGCCTTGCCAAAAAAAGCAGACTGCTCAGACCCCCAGGGACCTGCCAAATCTCACTGCTGCTTCAGTTCAGTGAGCAGACAACCTTATGATGTGGAACATCTGCATGCAGGGTTGTGATTGCAGCTCCCAATGTAAACCTGTTGCTTTGTCACTTACCCTTTTCCAGATGGCTTCAAGGTAGGTAAAAATGGTAAAATGGTGTGGGTGATATATTTTGACTCATGAATAAATTAGATTTAAGTTAGGCAGAGTTTTATGAAGTCATAGGCCTCATTCTTTCTTCCTGTCATCAAAATCCAGTGGCAGGACAAAAGTCAAGAGGACTGATCATGTCTTGTGATGGCTCAGGATGCAGTAGATGACCTTAGTGTCTTCTATGTCTAATGAAGCTCCAAATGCTCCACATTTCCTATTTCATCAGCCTTCATAGCCCATGGGAACAAATTGTTCACATCTGCTGGGGATGTCTTCACATACTTGAGATAGTAACCCACCCAACTCAGCTATGGGTTTGAGGCCCATCAGTTCCTCCAACATGGTTTAGCTGGTCTGCTGAAATAGTTTTATTGGATTGTGGCTGTTGTGCATGCTACAGCTTCTTGGAGACGCAGGTGAGAGTTGGGTGGCAAGTGGACACCAAAGGTAAAAGCAGCCCTAAAAAGGGCTCAGTAGCCCTTGCACCAAAGGCACTAGTCTTCCCGTAACACCCTGTACACTCCAACATAACATTTAAATATTTAAAGGAACAACTAAATAAATTAAAATGATAAATGAACAGCAAAATTATAATGCTGGTGTATTAAAGTACTCCTTCCAGCCCTAGATACATGTGGTGGTGTTTTTTTAAAGAAAGAAGTTAAAGATTTGAATAGAATTTTAGAAAATTCAGATATGATAGTGCTTTGGTGATTATAGATTGATAAACATTTGTGTACTTATATACATATACACACCTATACATATGTATGCAATGGTATGTATAATCCCAGCCATATATGGCACTTACAGAAGAACTGATTATGCTTTAGGACACAAAACACTCATAAATAAAAGTAGAAAAGCTGTAATAATAAACATCCTTTACTGATCACAATTCAATAAAAAAAATGGTCCCTAGGAAAGGTATTAAAGATAAACTGGAAACTATAATTTAATCTTTAAAAAATTGGTGAAGGCCTTTTTCCATCCATTTCTCCTTCCCCACCCCACCCAAGCATCACTCTGGCTGCATTGCTCTCACACTAAGCTCTGGAGCTGCAGCCCTAGCACCACCGTCTCCCTTTTCCACCATGATGATTATGTATCAGGACCTCATTAGCCATGAAGAGATGTTCTCCAACATTTACAACATCTGATCACAAATGGGCTGTGCCTGGAGGTAGAGGGGAACACGGTCAGTAGGACAGAGGGTACTACTGATAATTTACTTATTGGTGGAAATGCCTCTGCTAAAGGTCCTGAGCGTGAAGGAACAGATGCCACTATAATCAGTGATGTTGACATAGTAATAAACCATCATCTGCAAGAAACTAGTTTCACAAAAGAATTCTACAAAAAATACATCAAAGGCTACATGAAATCAATCAAAAGCAGACTTGAAGAACACAAGCCAAAAAGAGTAAAACCTTTTATAACAGCAGCAGCAGAACAAATTAAATATGTCCTTTGCTAATTTTAAAAAACTGTAAGTTCTTCATAGGTGAAAACATGACTCTAGATGGCATAGTGGTTTTCCTAGACTTCCATGAGGATGTTGTAACCCCATATATGATTTTCTTTAAGGATGGTTTAAAATGAAGAAATGTTAACAAATTCAGCTGATTACTTTGAATCACCTGTCATAACTGGCTGCTGCTTTTTGTCATCTACACAACACCAGGAGTTGGACAAACTTGTACTGATGTCATCTTAAGCTTTATTAATTTATTTTTTGCCTTGTTTTATGTGGAGTGGAGACATAGGTTTTCTAAAATAAAATACATTTAAACCTATTTGAGATAATTCCTCTTGGTCTAATGTTTTTTAAGCTCAAATTACATTAACTTGCTACAGTTGTCCTTCAGGATCATTGTAGAGATTATTGTCTGGTCTTAGGTTACTTTTCATGATAACACTCTTTAGATAGACTTTTCTACATTTAACTACTTGTGAAACTGGAATCTAAATTCTGTTTGCTAGGTAAACTTGAGTCAGATAAGGGAAGAGATGCCCACAAATTTGCCAACAATATTAGGTGGACCTTACTGCATTTTCGTTTCATCTACAAGCTGAAGTAGACATAACTCTGGAAGAGATTACATCCAAACAGAATAAAATAAAACCATGTAAAACTAAAAAAAAAAAAAGAAAGAAAGAAAAAGAAAAAAGAATTGGTGGGTCAAAGAAACAATCATGGAAATGATAGGATCGCATTTGCTACAATTTTTAAATGAGACAACATACTATAGTTTGGTGAATGGAGACAAAGCAGGACATAGGTGAAAATTTGTATCCCTAAACAATGTCATTAGAAAAATTGAGATCAATGAATTGAAAGTGAATTTTAAAACACATACACACACACACACACACACCCTAGAAACCAAAAATTTTTTTTAACTAATTAAGCACCAAAGTTAAAATCCTAAAATTCAAAGAAGAGATTAACACTCTTTTAAACAACTAAAAATTCATTTCATTACAAAATAAAACTAGGAGTCTCTTTTTAAAGAAAAACTTTTTAAAGTCGTAAAATAAAACATTAGCAAATTTGATATTTTAAAAAAGAGGAAAAACTAATTTCCAGCATCAAAATTTAAAAAGGAGAATTCAAAACAAATGAAGAAGAAATAAAGTATGTTATTAGGAACTATTTTGTCTAACCATATACCAACAAAACCAGCAACTTAAATGAAATTAATGAATATTTACAAAAATTATAAAATACTCAAATTTATAGAGATTTTAAGAAATTCAATCTCAGAAGAAGAAATTTAGCAAGTAATAAATAAATTTTCAAAGCACATGGATTCATAAGTAGTTTCATAAAAAAATTCAAAGAATAATTCCAATATTACATAAACTACTTGCAAAAATAGCAAAAACAAAAAAAGCATCCTCCCAAATTCCTCTATGACATAGAAATAGTCTTCACATACAAGCCAGGCAGAGTCAAACTGGAAAAGAAAACTACAAAATAATATCCTTAATGAACATTAGTGCAACAATTTTTATTAAAATTTAGCAGAGGTTAGAATAATATCATAAAAATTATATACAAAAATCAAGTTGAATTAATACCAAGAATGTAGAGCTGTTTATATTATAAAAACTATAAACTTAACTATAACAATAACCTCCAAATCACATATTATATTAATCAATGTAGAAAATTCTTTTGATAAAATAAAATGACCATTAGAAAAATAGTATACTGATATTTACTTCAAATTATAAATAACATATATCTAAGGCAAGAACTAGGTAATGGGGATAAACTAGAATCCTTTCCAATAAAATCAAGAGTGAAACAAAGATACTCATTGTCACCAGTTCTATTTGACATAGTACTGGAAATGTTGGCTGCAATAAGAAATAAGATAAGAAAAATCAATTGTGGAAAATGAAATATTTGCTGTTTGTAGATGATATAATGATAACTTAAAGAACCTAAGAGAATCAGCTAGATGGCACAGTGGATATAGAGCTAGGCCTGTAGTGAGGAAGGCTCATCTTCCTGAGCTCAAATCTAGCTTCAAACACTTAAGCTGTGTGACTCTGGACAAGTCACTTAACCCTGTTTTTCTCAGTTTCTTCATCTGTAAAAGGAACTGGAGAAGAAATGGCAAATCACTCTAGTATCTTTGCCAATAAAATCCCAGTTGGAGTCATGAAGAGTTAAATATAACTCAAACAATTAAAAAAACAAACAACAAAAAGAGAGTTGATTAAAATTAATTGAAACAATAACTTGAGCAAAATTATAGGCTATAAATGAATTCATATAAGTCATCATTTTTCTATGAAACTGATAAAATCCTGTAGGAAGAAATAGAAAAAGAAATTTCATGTAAAATAATGGCAAGACATAAAATACTTGAGAATCTACCTATTAAGAAACACAAAGGAACCATATTAATAAAACTACTAACTATTGTTTATAGACAAAAAAGGTAGTCTAAATAATTGGAAAATTGTTAATTGCTCATGGGTAGAATGAGTCAACAGAATAAAAATAAATCTATTCCCTAAACTAATTTACTTATTCAATACCATACCAATCATACACCTAAGTATTTCTTTATAGAACTAGGAAAAGCATAGATTCATGCAAGGTGGAGATCAATAATCTCAAGGGGAATTTACATATGAAGGGAACCTGATCCCCAACTATACTGCAAAGCAATAATTCTTAATGCAATTTGATACTGTTTTTTTTAAAATGGAGATTGATCATTGAAAGAGATTAAATATACAATATATGGGACAAAATGAACTTTGAAGCATATCAAATGATAAACACAAAAACTCATTATTTAATAAAAATACCTGGTAAAAATAGAGAGTGGTATGGAAGAAATTAGATTCAGAACAGCACCTTACCAAGATATTGTGTAAGTGACCTAAATATAAAATGTTACATCATAAACAAATTAGAGAAATGTGTAAAAAACAAAGTTTACTTTCAGGTCTATGGATAAGGATAATGTTCATAACAAAAAGGTAAGTAGAGAATCACAGAATATAAAAAAGCACAATTTTGATAACATAAAATTTTTTAAAAGGTTTTGTGCAAACAAAACCAAAAAAGTTAAGATTAAAAGGAAAAAAATAACAGGGAAAATTATTTGCAGCAAATTTAAATGATAAAGGTCTCATTTAAAAACATATCATGAAATTATTCAATTTTATGAAAAGAACTATTCCCACAATCGCAAAATGATATAAAGAGGTAGTTTTCAAGGGAAGAAACCTAGACTATCCATAGCCATATTTTAAAAATGCTCCAAATCACTATTAATTAGAAAAATGCAAACTAAAGTAATTCTGAGGTTCCACTTCATACCCATTAGATTGACAAAGCTGAAAAGAAAAATAAATTATCAAATGTTGGAGGAGTTGCAGAGAAACAGGCACTCAACTCACTTATAGTAAACCTTTGAATGGATACAATCATTCTGACAAGCAATTTGGAATTACACACAACTCTTATTTTATGTAAGTGTACTACTCTTTCATAAGCCTCTGGATAAAGTGATTTTTACATGATGCAAATTTGCCTGAGGTTATGGGGAAGGGAGAGAGGGAGAGAAGAATGAGAGGAGGAAAGAAGAAAGCAGGTCACCAGTGGAGGGAGCAGGCTGGCACATAGTTCAAAGATACATGGGGACCAGAACAGAAAATGGTGGGGGGGGTAGGGAATGGTTGGCAGACAAGTGGGGGCCAGACATGGATACTGACATGAGAGAACAGACAACAAGTAGGCTGGGGACAGACATGTAGTACCCCAGTGTGGATTGACAGAAAATGCAGGGGCCAAACATTCTGGCCTGTGGGTGAAGCAGGCAAAAGTCTCTTCTGTCTGTGTCCAATGTCAATATCTCAAGTCAAGCCTTGACCCACTGGCTTTTGCTTTTACTTGGAGGATTTTGGGGGCCTTTTGGTGGTGTGTGGGAAAAAGAGAGAGAGAGAGAGAGAGAGAGAGAGAGAGAGAGAGAGAGAAGTAGTATACAGAAAAGTTAATTTTTTTGGATTTCTTTCAGAATGCATTCCATAAAATTGAATTTGCAAAATGTAATTTATGTATAGCAAGAAGTTGGTATATACAAAAGCACTTTAGTATCAAAAAGTTACTAAACCCTTTAACCTAGTTATACCATTGCTAAATTTGTATCCAAAATAGATAAAACAAAGAGGAAATGGTACTACATGTACAAAATATCTGTAACAACTCTTCTGTGGTGGAAAATTAAGAATGTTGCTCAATTAAGGAAATGGCTGACAAATGGTGATGTGATTGTGATGGGACTTTTATGGTTAAGAAATGAGGAAGAGGTCCCCAGCCCACTGCCACACTCAGACAAATTATGCCAATGGAAAGAAAGTGAAACTAAAGCCCAGGCTGGTCTCTGCCCCAGGGGGAAGGCTTCTTTAGTGAAACCTGTGGCGTTCAGGAACCAGCAGGATTCTCAAGCCATATCAATTCACAATGTCAAGAACCCTGAAGCATATGAAAGGACAATGTGGTTTCTAATGCTCCTGTTGGAAATTTTTGTGATGAAGCTATGGCAGATATTCTGAGGAGTTATTTCCAGAAGGCTAATAACAAAGATGGAGAAGTATAAAATGTAACATATCCAACAAGAATCAAAGGAGTTGCATTTGTGATATTCAAGGCAATAAAAGGTGCTGAGAAAATCCTTAAAAAGAGAAACACTGTCTAACAGAGGAGGGACTACTTCCAACTTGTCTTACTGTATCTCATTTTAGTAAAAAAAATCATTCGTTGTATTTTTGTTCACCTTGAATTATCCATTTTTGAAAAGGAAGTTATTCTAGAAAATCTGGTGACAGAACTTAAGGAGAAAAATCTCATCCTTGAAACTCTACCTTGTGCAAACTAATGGACCAGTTGTTGTTAAAGGGTCATGTTTAGCTATCAAGAGACTAAAAGAAGTTCTGTTGTTAAGGGCCAGTTCTCTTCATGCAAGCACCACCAATTGTGTCAGTCTGAGAAAAAGGAAGAAAAAAAAAACCTCTCCAGAATGGAGCACTTCTGTGTCCTCAATCCAGCCTGCAATGTCAAAAACTATCGGAAATGAACAGATGATTGTCCTTGATACAGATGTATTTAAATACATGAAGTGTAGTAAGTGTGGTATGAAAAAACTTTAAAAGACTTTAACACTGTGAGTCAAGAGACAGATAATGATGAAGTCACCACAATATGTTTAAGAGGTTCTCAGACTGATTTTCATTCCCATCACTTGAAAAAAGTAAAAGAATTAATTGAGGAATTTTCATACACTCTTTCCCTTGAGCTTTTAAAAGAAACATTATCTCTTGATGGAAAGGATATAAATGAGAGGAAGCATATTTGGCTGGAATGCCAAGTGTTGAAGCCACAGTATCTCCAGATTCTGGTTGAATTTAATTCTAAACATACAGATATCATAGGGAATGCTAGTGATACCTATCAATTCAATTCAAAAAACTTGTTGTCAAGTCTGCAGGGAAAAAGGTAACTTCAGAAAGCATGATGACCCTAGCTAAAACATCCAAGGATTCTCAAATCTTTCACCTCAACCAATTATTTCTTAGGAAAAAATAGATTTAAATCTATTATTTAGAACATCTAGATGGTCATCATTATACTTCTGTCAGTATCATAAATGTATAGAAAAATATGGATTGCTTCCAAATAGAATGCTAACATAAATCATTCTAGATTGACACTTAGAGTTGTTTTAAAATCAGATCATCATTAATTAAAAAATATCTACTATGGTAAGACTGCTTGATATTTGAACATTCTATGTAATTTTGGGCATGCTATTCTTCTTTAGTTTTCTCCCCAAGGACTCTGTTTTTAAAAAAATAGATTTCTATGGAAATCTTTTGGTTTTATATTTCTTACATTTCTTCCTTTATCCCTCCTTTTGCCCTCCCCCAGAGAGCCATCCTTATGACAAATAGAAAAAAGTAAAGAGGATGAGCAAAAAATCAGCAAAATCAGTTAACATATTAGAAAAATATGACATTGAATGCAGTATTTCAAACACATGACAACCACCACCTCAGCCCTTCTCTCTAAAGGAAGAGCTAGTGAGGTGTCCTCTCATATTTCTTCTTTGGTGACAATTTTTATCATTATAATTTATCTGAATTCAGTTTTGATTGTTTTGTGATTGTTCTTTCTATTTTCATTGTTGTAGTCTTTGTTGTTTTTCTGGCTCTCTTTGTTTCACTTTGCATCAGTTCATATAAGTCTTTCCACGATTCTCTGTAGTCATTAAATAAATTTTCATGGCACACTAATATTCCATTTTATATGTTCCAAATTTGTTTATCCATTTTGCAAATGTTGAGCTTTGTCTCCAGTTTTTTGTTGCAATAAAAAAGTGTTGATATAGATTAAAAAAAAAAGAAATGAGGAAAAAGATGATTTCAAAAAGACATGGAAAGACTTCAGTGAAATGTTGGAGTGAAGGGAGAAGTACTAGGACAATATACTGTAATAATATTAGTATTATTTTTTAAAAAACAATTTTTAAAGATTTTTATGAACTAACAAAGAGTAATATGATCAAGATCAGGAGAATAATTATACAATTACAATGACATTGTAAAAACAAACAACTTTGAAAACTATAAGAAATTTGATCAAAAAAATCACCATCCATTATTCCACAAAATCAGTGATGAAATATTCTATCTTCCTCATGACAGAGAGGTGATGGGTACAGGGTATAAAATAAGACTTTATATTTTTGAACACAGCCAATGAGAATTTTTTTTGTTTCACTATACATACATGTTTATAAGGAATTTGTTTTTCTTTTTCTTTCCTTCTCAATGGGATGAGATGTAGAAAGGAAAAAATAGATTTCTGTTCAACAATTTTTAAAGTACAGAATGCAAAAATATGATTCAATTTAGCAAAACCTTCCAAATACCTGTATGGGTAAACAACTCCTGAAATGAAAGACAACTTAAGTAATTACAAGGATATACAATGGTCATGAATAAGGCATGGCATTATAATAACATTATTATGATGAAATTAATTTACAAATTTAGTTCCATAACAAATCAACCAAAACTATACTTTACAGATCTAGACAAAATCCTGACAAAGTTTATTTGAAGAGGCAAAAGATATCAGGGGGTAAACTGTTTTTCAGTTTTTCAGTGGAGGAATGGCACTTCTAGACTTCAATCTACTTTATATATCATTAAAATAATTTTGTACAGATTAAAAAATAGAAAACAGGTGAATAGACAAAAATCACACTGAAGATTTCTTTAAATAACGTATTCAATAACCAAGTGTTTGCAAACACCAACACATGAATTAATTATGCAAAAGTTTTATATTTGACAAATATTTCTGGGAAAATTGCAAAACAATGTGGCAGAAATTAGGATTAGACTTCCATCACCATATACAAATAAGTTCAAAATGAATATAAGATTAAAGAGGAAAGGAAGGAAAATCAAATTAACAAAACAAAGTTGAAATCATTAAAATACTGAGAATAATCAAATCAATTTTATATCACTATATGCCTGAAAAATTGAGAATTTATAGGAATTGAATTTCATCCTCATTTTAGAGTTTCTTTTGCTACTGTCAACTGATCTCTGAGGCATCTTCTGAATTTTCTCTTTCCCTAGGTAATATTGGCTCCTTATGATATTTGTTCAAAGTTCTTTGTTTTCTTTTTGAAGTTGTATTCAGTCTTTTGTCTGTCTTATGATCTTCTCTGTTGATTTATCTCTTTGTGGGCTGAATCTATAGTCAGGTTTTCTGTTTTGATCTTTTGGTTTTTCAGCTTTTCTCTGATATTTGCCTTTACTTGATATCCCTGTTGTGGGTGGGGGGTAATGAGTTCTCTTTAAAACATACACAAAAACATATAAAGAATGATTCATATAGAACATTGCATCTAATTTGGAATTGTGTGTTGAAAAATATAGGTATCCACCCTTTGACCCAGATATCCCAATGCTATGTATATATCCAAAGATAGTCAGTGACAAAAACAAAGACATTTTTTGTAACAACAACATTTAGGGATTGGCTGGTCAAATTGTGGTGCATGAATATAACAAATGTTACTATTCTATAAGAAACAGTGAAAGTAGGGATTTCAGAGAAGCATGGATATACTTACATGAATTAATGAAAACAGAAGTCTTGCAGAATTACCCATACTCATCTTTACTAACATGAGAGATATAACTAAGATGCAAAGGAACTGAATTAAATTTATAACAAGAACTGGTATTGCAAAAGATAAATGGTCAAATGTTATGAATGAGCAGTTTTCAATGAAGATCTTATGAAAATGTGTTACAAATCACTATTAATTAGTAAAATGTAAACTAAAGCAAATCTAAATTTCACAAGACAGCCATCAAATTGGAAAATAAGACAAAAAATATAATTTTTGGAGGGGAGGTAAGAAAAAAAAACATAAATAAACTGTCAATGGAACTCTGAATTGGTCCAACCATTCTAAAATCAATTTGGAACCATGCCCTTAAAGTCACTATACCATGTTACCCTCAAACACAATGATGCCACTTTAAGACATACCCACAAAAAGATCAAAAAAGAAAAGGAAGTATATGTGCAAAATATTTATAGTAGATCTTTTTCATAGTGTCAAAAAATTTGAAATTAAAGAAATGACGATGAATTGGGAAATGGCTAAGTAGGGTATAAGAATATAATAGAAATTGCATTGTGAGAAATAAAGAAAGGGATAGTTTCAAAGAAACCTGGGAAGACTTTATGAACTGATCCAGAGTGAAGTGAGCAGAACTACATATATAATATACAGACCCATGTAAATAATATGTAGAACTATGTATAAATAAATAGAACAATATATATACCAGTTTTAAAAACAAATACAATGTTGCAAAAATAGGAGATGATAGGTGTGAAACATTACACATATGCTGGCTTGATATTTTTGCTTTGTTTTACTTCCTTATTTTCTTTTATTCTTTGTAATAAGGCTTGGATTTAGTGGAAGAAAAAAGGGTTGGATTTAGGAGTGGCATATTTGGGGAAACATAAGGAACATAAAAAATAAGCTATTAATCATTTTTAATGAAACATGAAATCTTTTAGGAAGACAACTTAAAGACAAATTAAAATCTAAATGCTTCTGCCTAGACCCTCCTGATTAAAAAAAAAAAAGAATATGGCTTCCAAGTCAAAGGAGTTGTTCCCAACAAAAACAAACAATACCCTTCAAATATTGGCCAGATAAAACCCTATATAATATTTATAAAAATAGATGACACATCAAAGTTTTTGGAAAACTAACATTTAAAATGATGTGGTTGACTGTATCGGGAAGTGGGGGGCGAAGCCAAGATTACGGAGTGAAAGCAGTGATTTGCTTGAGCTCTCCCCCAAACCCCTCCAAATACTCATAAAAAAATGGCTCTAAACAAATTCTGAAGCAGCAGAACCCACAAAAAGACAGAGTGAAACAAATTTCCAACCCAAGACAACCTGAATGATTGATCAGAAAGGTGTATCATGCGGGCTGGGAGCGCAGCGCATGCGGGTGCGCAGGCAGCAAACCTGGAGCAGGCCTCAGAGGACTGAATCGGCAGCTGTGGAGGTTTCCAGACTCCTCAATCCACAATGCCAAAGACAACTTAGAAGGTCAGTGGGAAAAGTCTGTTTCTGTCAGTGCTGAGACAGGAAGGTGGGGTTTCAGCTCCATTCCCCAAGATGTGCCTGGGGGGGCAGCTGCTTCCCGAGCTTCAGGCCCACAGACTGAGGGGGAATCCAGTGGCTGATCAGAGAGGGATTGCAGGGATCTCTTTGCCAGTGCTGAGGCAGGAATCTCTTGCTTTGCCCGTGTGTGGATCTGGGTCACAGTTCTGGGTGGCGGTGCTGGGGTGAGGAGGAAGCTGGTGTGGTGGAGCTTGAGTGGCTGTGGAGAGGAACCCTCCTCACAGTTACAGGACAGAAAGGAATACTTATCGTCACAGGCCAGGAAACAGTAAACACCTCACCCCTTATCATAACACCTTGGAAGAACTGAAAATTTACAGGTACCTACAAGTATCTCTGAAAACAGCTATACAAACCCCTGAAGCTTGGGACATACATTCTCCACATTGGAAGCAGACTCTTACCTTAACAAAGAGTTTAAAACTCAAGTAATTACCTGGGATCATGAGCAAGAAGTGCAAAAAGAGTCAGACCATAGAATCTTACTTTGGTGAAAAGAAGATCAAAATATACAACCAGAAGAAGACAACAAAGTCAAAGCTCCTACATCCAAAGCCTCCAAGAAAAATATGAATCAGTCCCAGGCCTTGGAAGAGCTCAAAAGGGATTTTGAGAAGCAAGTAAGGGAAGTAGAGGAAAAACTGAGAGTGATGCAAGAAAATCAAAAAACAAGTCAACAGCTGCTAAAGGAGACCCAAAAAAAAATACTGAAGAAAATAACACCTTAAAAAATAGCCTAACCCAAATGGCAAAAGAGGTCCAAAAAGCCAATGAGGAGAAAAATGCCCTAAAAAGAAAAATTGGCCAAATGGAAAAGGAAGTCCAAAAGATTACTGAAGAAAATACTTCCTTAAAAATTAGAATAGAGCAATTGGAAGCAGTGACTTTATGAGAAATCAGACACAGTAGAACAAATCCAAAAGAATGAAAAATTAGAAAACAATGTGAAATATCTCATTGGAAAAACAACTGACCTGGAAAATAGATCCAGGAGAGAGAATTTAAAAATTATTGGACTATCTGAAAGCCATGATCAAAAAAAGAGCCTAGACATATCTTTCAAGAAATTATCAAGGAAAACTGCCCTGATATATTAGAACCAGAGGCAAAATAGAAATTGAAAGAATCCACAGATCTCCTCCTGAAAGAGATCCCCAAAGGAAAACTCCTAGGAATATTAGCCAAATTCCAGAGTTCCCAGGTCAAGGAGAAAATATTACAAGCTGCCAGAAGGAAACATTCAAGTACTGTGGAAACACAATCAGGATAACACAAGATTTAGCAGCTTCTACATTAAAGGACTGCAGGGCATGGAATATAATATTCTGGAGGGCAAAGGAGATAGGATTACAACCAAGAATCACCTACCCAGCAAAACTGAGTATAATCCTTCAGGGGAAAAAATGGTCATTCAGTGAAATAGAGGACTTTCAAGCATTCTTGATGAAAAGACCAGAGCTGAATAGAAAATTTGACTTTCAAATACAGGACTCAAGTGGAACATGAAGAGGTAAACAGGAAAGAGAAATCATAAGAGACTTATTAAGATTGAACTGTTTACATTCCTGCATGGAAAGATGATATTTATAACTCATGAGACCTTTTTTAGTATTAGGGTATTTGGAGGAAAAAAATGATATGTATGTATATATAGATATAGATAGAGGGCACAGGGTGAGTTGAAGATGAAGGGGTCATATCTGGAGAATAAAATTAAGGGATGAGAGAGGATTATACTCAGAGAAGAAGAAAGGGAGAGGTAGAATGGGGTAAACTATCTCACAAAAAAAACAGAAAAGAAAAGTCTCTTACAGTGGAGGGGAAGCAGGGGAAGGTGAGAGAGAATGAGGGAATCTTATTCTCATAGGATTTGGCTTAAGGAGGGAATAACAAACACATTCAATTGTGTATGGAAATCTGTCTTACCCTACAGGAAAATAGGGGGAGAAGGGGACAAGAAGAGGGGGATGATAGAGAGGAGGCAGATTGGGAAAGGGGTAATCAGAAGTAAATACTTCTGAGGAGGGACAGGGTCAAAAGAAAGAATAGAATAAATGGGAGGGCAGGATAGGATTAAGGGAAATAGACTTAGTTTTTCACAACATGTCTACTATGGACATGTTTTGCATAACTACATATGTTTTTAACTTATATTGAGTTGCTTGCCTTTTCAATGAGGGTGGATGGGGAGGGAGGAAGAAAGAAAATTTGAAACCTAAAGTTTTAAAAACATATGTTTAAAAAGATGTATCACATGCTACTGGGAAATAAGAAATACAGGAAATGGGGTGCAGAAGTCTATCCTGCCCTACAGGAAAATAGAAGGGGAAGGGGATAAGAGAAGGGGAGAGGCATAGAAGAGAGGACAGACCAGGGGAAGGAATATTCAGAATGCATGCCATCTTGGGGTGGGAGGAGGGGGGAGATGGGGTATAAACTTGGAATTCAAAAACTTGTGGGATAGAATGTTGAAAGCTAAAAATAAATAAATTTATATTAAAAAAATAAACAAAAAAATAAAAAAAGTAAAAAGATGTGGTTCAGAAATGTTTTCAAAACACAAGATAAATGTTAAAAGACAAAAAAAAGTATTTTCACAGCAAAATTATAAAGATTATCAATATGTTCCTGCTATTGGATTTGTCATTTTATATTTTGTTACTATTCAATTTTGCATATTTGTGTCTAAATAATTATTATTAAGTAAAAATAGAGTTCAAATTATCCTAATTAGTACTCAGTATTTCTCACATGGGGTTCAAAATAGTATGCATTTTGTACATTTGTTCTCTGAAACTTAATGTGCTCTTTGAATACAATATTCCTGAAGTGTCTTTATTCGATCATAATTATTTCCTCTAATCATAAGAAATTAATTTGGGGCTGAGAGGTGTCTATTTCCATTCTTGTTCAATTTTTATTCCTTTTTTATGTTCATTGCTCAGTTTCAATAATGCATCCATTTTACTTTAAATTTGTCTTTTTATCCAGAAATTATCTGCAGACTGTCTTTCCCACTATCTGATTTCTTGCAAAATGCTATCATTTTAAACCAATGCTTTTCTTTCCACAGTAGTTTTATTTGAGTGGGTACACAGCCAGGAAGGTTGCTGTATCACTTATCTATTTGACATGATATTAATGTAAAAATTCATTTTTATAGATCTGGCTACTTTGAGTGTCCATATTTTATCTCTGTTTGACTCATCTTTTTTTATCTTATTCCAGGTGCTGGGGTTCCTCAGTTCCAACCAATTGTCTTAAATGGCCGTATCCAGGTTCTCACAAATGGTTCTTTATTGATTAAACATGTTGTAGAGGAGGATAGCGGATATTATCTCTGCAAAGTCAGCAATGATGTGGGAGCAGATGTCAGCAAATCCATGTACCTCACTGTTAAAAGTAAGAGACAAAATGCCTTTTTAAATATCTAAAAATTTTCTTGTGATATGTATTTATAAGTTATATATTTGTCCTCACCCTTTATCTATTCCCCAATTTTCTCCATATTTGATTCTCTAAAGAGAGAGAGAGAGAAAGAATTTGTAAAATGTTAACACTTCTGGACAAACTTTTATCATGTCTCAAATGGTGGCTCAGCAGATAGATTGTTGGACCTGGAGTCAGGAAGACGTGAGTTCAAAACTGGCCTGGAACACTTACTATCTATGTGATTCTGGGCAAGTAATTTAACCTCTGTTTGCCTTAATCCACTAGAGAGGGAAATGGCAAACCATTCCAGTATTTTTGCCAAGAACACCCCAAGAATGGTATTGATGTGCTATTCACAGGGTCATAAAGAGTCAGACACAACTGAACAGCTGAACAATAACAAATGCTGTGAAACTAAGTTTTGTTTTCCATTTCCCTTGACAACGGTGACTGGTATAGGTTGCAAGAAATCTAACAGGTGTGTATGTCTCAAATGTCTTTAGCACCTACAGTCTTGTTGAGGTCAGATTCAGGACAGCAGTTCAAGTGTGAAAGAATTTGCTTAGACCTTCTCTGTAGTCATTCATTGGGGACTTTATTTAAAGTGTAAACAACATGGGTCTCCTTAGCAGAAAGCTAATTGAGAACCAGATATTTGAAGGAGTTGTACTTATATAGAGGTTTCAGAATGATGATGTAGTTTTAGGGTTTTATAGTGTTTAAAGATAAGGACAGAATAAGGAATACATGGGAAATTTTATGACACAGGATGAGGGAGACAAGGAATTTTATGGTCCAGGATAGGGGGAAGTTTTATGATATTTCAAGACAAAGGGAAGAGACTTTAGGATTCCCTTAAGAGCTACAGAATGAGTCCCAAATCCCCTCAGGAGGGGCTTCAGAAAATACTGGAAAAGCAACCATTAATATTCTTAACCCCTAGGGTACTATTTGTATTCACATCAATAGTATCATTATGAGAACATCTTATAAATTGGTGATGGAAATAGTTCTCTTCAAAGTTCCATTTTTATTTATCTTGTTATATGTGAAATGATTTTTTCATATGTAATATATATAAATTTTCTTCTGAAGCTTACTATGAAACAGTACACCTGGCACTCCAATGGCAAAAATGCACTAAAGCTTTACTTCAGCATCATCCTTGGGATTCATTCTATTGGGTCATTTTAGAGTGCATCATATTTGGTTCTTTTGGTATTTTAGTGACAAATTGGTTTATTATGGATTCTCAGGTTGAGCTAATTGAAGCCCACTTTATAGCAAACAAATACTGTTATATCTATCTATAAAAATTACTGTCAAGAAATCTGATTCCTCATGGTATAGAAAAAAATAAAATTATATGCTACATACTTACTAAACCTTAATCTTTTAGAACAAGTGGTGACCACCCCAATAGTGACTAAACATGAAACTATGCAATAGATCAACCATGAAAGGTAAAGAGGAGGAAGTGAATCTGTATGCCAGAATACATGTTTATACTTTAGGTCAACCTTAAAAAGTAAATCAGTAAATAATATTTGGAGTATGTTAAAGGTGATAATATTAGCATTCATTTCAATTTTGATGTTGAGATTAAATAAGGAACTTAAAGGTCATTGAACAGTTAACAAAAGTCTTACTTTGCTTTAACATGGCAAGGATATGCAACAAGGAAACAGTAGCATTTAGCTTTTTCTGGACATGTTCCTTCCTTGTTTCTATATAATAATACAACCGGTATTCAGGGTGAAAGATATGGTGACTTTAAATGGTCTTGAGAAATCCACCAAGTCTGAGACACCCAGACTCCTTGTATCTGAGACTTTTTAATGCTCTCAGGTGGCTAGGAATCTTCTTTGGGGGAAGCTGGGGTCAATGAGGTTACAGTTTGTCTCTTTTAGGGAAAGCTTATCTTATAGATGGAGAGGACATGGCAAACTATTCCAGTATCTTTGCCAAGAAACTCCCAAATGAGGTCACAAAGGGTCAGACACAACTGAAACAACTAAACAACAACAAACAAGCTCTGTAGAAAAAGGTGTCTCAGGCTTGATGGACTTCTGAGGATCATTCAAGTCAAGTCCCCATATCCTTTACCCTGATAACCAGTTGTAGGGGAGAGAAGAGAAGCTGCATCAGGGAAAAGCTGACAAATATTAATCCTATCACTGTGTTAAGGTGCTCTTATTGAGCAATATACTTTACCTACCCCCAGAACTGCCTTAAAGGAAGAAAATATTTGCTCACCATTTTTTTATGTAAGCAGCAGGTGGAAATACTCAGCAAGCATGAATAACCTAATAGTGTATTGAGAAAGGAAGGAAACTCTCTCTTCTTGTACTGATTTGGTAGAGTGGCCTTCTTTTTGAATTCAACTCACCAAGAATGGCTCCCAAGAATATGAAAAAAAGAAAATACTCTTACTGACACTTTGCTCCTCATATGACCTGCCTGTCTCACCAGCTTGCAATTTATTTCCAAGAGCATCTGTATCCAAAATTGCCATTCCTGGGTTGTATTTTCTGCTAACATTCTTAACCTAAATCCCTGGATTATCTCCTTCCTTAAGTAAGGAAAACCATTTTCCCTATTTGTATAATTTGTGGTTCAAAGGGCTAGACACCATTCTCATTGGCTTATATTGGTTTATATTGACTACTCAGTGCTCACAGCCAGTAGGGTGGAGTTGGTGAAAGGGAGAAAGGGAGAAAGAAGACATGTTGTTCCAACACCTCTTCAAGTTCCTGAAGGGAGAGAAAGGGAGAGAAAGACTAGAAAGAAATGACATTTGGAAAATATGTCAATCTATCATGTACCTCTCTCCTGTTTGCTACACTAGAGAACTGAGTAATTTCTACTTGGGTGAGAACTGGGACTCTATTTGTTGAGCTGAGTTATCTTGCTCCCAAACGCATACCTCATTTAATCTGTGTGGTCTGGTATATATTCTCATATATGTGTACTATCTGATGTCTGTTTTGCTATTGACTTGGATAAATGGATTTCTTTGTTATTTGCTGTGTATGTTCATTGGAAATGGCATCTGGTAGGAAGGAAATTAAACCTTGGATTAAGCTTAGGCCACTTCTTTTCCCATTAAAGAACAATGGTCAAGAATTTAACTTCAATCTGAAAATTAGATCCCGTACATTAATAGAAGCAGATAGATATAATTCCAACAACTCTGGGCAGTAGATGCAATCATTATCCTCATTTTACATATGAGGAAATTGAAGCAAACAGAGGTTAAGTGACCCTGGCGTCATATAGCTAGTAAGTACCTGAAGCAAGATTTGAACTGCGTCTTCCTGATCCCAGACCCAGAACACCTAGCTGCACAAAATTTCATTGTATTGCACAGGACAAGGTTAGTTGAGGTCATTTGTTTAAAATAATATTTGCATAGTTTATTGATCAGTAAGCCACTTTGCCTACATTTTATAACTAGTGTCTTTTTAATGATTTCTTCTTCCTCCTCTTCTTACTTTGAAATTAATTTTGCCCCTCTCCCAGAGTCTCTCTACCTCCAAAGGCAAGCTATATTTCTTTATTTCTTTTAGTTGTATGAGAAATTTTAAATTTTTTTTGCATTTTGATTAATTAATTTATTTTTAGTTTTCAACAGTCATTTCCACAAGATTTTGAGTTCCAAATTTTCTCCCCATATCTCTCCTCCCCCCCATCCCAAGATGGTGTGCATTCTGAATACCCCTTCCCCCAATCTGCCCTTCCTTCTATCACCCCTCCCCCTTCTCTTATCCCCTTCCCCTTCTATTTTCCTGTAGGGCAGGATAAATTTCTATACCCCATTGCCTATGTATCTTATTTCCCAGTTGCATCTAAAAACAATTTCTAATATTTGTTTTTAAAACTTTGGGTTCCAAATTCTCTCCCTTCCTCCCTCCCTACCCATCCTCATTGAGAAGGTAAGCAACTTGATACAAGTTATACATGTGTAGACATGCAAAACACTTCCATAGTCACGTTGTGAAAAACTTCATCCTAACCCACCCCCCAATTTATTCTATTCTCTCCCTTGACCCTGTCCCTCCTCAAAAGTGCTTGCTTCTGATTACCCCCTCCCTCAATCTGCCCTCCCTTCTATCATCCCCACCCCTTAACCCCTTCACCCCTATTTTCCTATAGGGTAAGATAGATTTCCACACCCAATTGAATGTGTATGTTATTCCCTCCTTAAGCCAAATCTGATGAGAGTAAGATTCACTCATTCCCTCTCACCTCCCCCCACTTTCCATCCACTGTAAAAGCTTTTACTTCTGTGTTTTATGTGAGATAATTTACCCCATTCTACCTCTCCCCCTTCTCCTTCTTCCAGTATAATCCTCTTTCACACCTTAATTTTATTTTTTAGATATCATCCCTTCATCTTCAACTCACTCTGTGCCCTCTGTCTCTGTCTCTGTCTCTCTCTCCATGTATGTGTATATATATGTGTATATATAATATACACATATAATATATATATAATATATGTGTATATACATATATATTATATATATTATATATGTGTATATATATATACACACACATATATAAATATACACATATGTACAAACACACACACACATATATATATATATGTATATGTACATATACGTGTATATTTTTTTCCTCCAACTATCCTAATACTGAGAAAGGTCTCATGAGTTACAAATATCATCTTTCCATGTAGGAATGTAAACAGTTCAAATTTGAGAAGTCCCTTATGATTTGTCTTTCTTGTTTACCTTTTTATGTTTCTCTTGAGTCTTGTATTTGAAAGTCAACTTTTCTATTCAGCCTTGGTCTTTTCATTAAGAATGCTTGAAAGTGCTCTATTTCATTGAATGTCCATTTTTCCCCCTGAATAAGTATACTCAGTTTTTCTGGGTAAGTGATTCTTGGTTTTAATCCTAGCTCCTTTGGCCTCCAGAATATAATTTTCTCAAGCCCTCTGATCCTTTAATGTAGAAGCTGCTAAATCTTGTGTTATTCTGATTGTGTTTCCACAATACTTGAATTGTTTCTTTCTGGCTGCTTGCAATATTTTCTCTTTGACCTGGGAACTCTGGAATTTGGCTATAATATTCCTAGGAGTTTTCCTTTGGGGATCTCTTTTAGGAGGTGATTGGTGGATTCTTTCCATTTCTATTTTACCCTCTGGTTCTAGAATATCAGGGCAGTTTTCCTTGATAATTTCTTTTTTCTTTTTTGTTTTTAGGCGATTGGGGTTAAGTGAATTGCCCAGGGTCACACAGCTAGTAAGTGTCAAGTGTTTGGTCTGAGGCTGGATTTGAACTCAGGTTCTCCTGACTTCAGGACCAGTGCTTTATCCACTGTGCCACCTAGCTGCCCAATAATTTCTTTAAAGATGATGTCTAGGCCCTTTTTGGATCATGGCTTTCAGATAGTCCAATACTTTTTAAATTATCTCTCCTGGATCTATTTTCTAGGTCAATTGTTTTTCCAATAAGATATTTCATTCTTTTGGTTTTGTTTTATAATTTCTTGATTTCTCATAAAGTCATTAGTTTCCATTTGCTCCATTCTAATTTTTAAGGAATTATTTTTTCTTCAGTGAGCTTTTGGACTTCTTTTTCCATTGGGACAATTCTGCTTTTTAATGCATTCTTCTTCTCATTTGTTTTTTGGATCTTTTGCCTTTTGGGTTAGGCTATTTTTTAAGGTGTTCTTTTCTTCAGTAATTTTTGGATCTCCTTTAGCAAGTTGTTGACTTGGTTTTCATGATTTTCTTGCATCACTCTCAGGTCTCTTCCCAGTTTTTCCTCTACTTCTCTTATTTGCTTCTCAAAATCCTTTCTGAGTTCTTCCATGGCCTGGGACTGATTCATATTTTTCTTGGAGGCTTTGCATGTAGGAGCTTTGTTGTCTTCTTCTGGTTGTATGTTTTAATCTTCTTTGTCACAAAAATAAGTTTCTATGGTCTGAGTTTTTTTGTTTTGGGTTTTTTTTTTGCACTGTTTGCTCATATTCCCAGCCAATTCTATTAAACTATTTGTTAAGGTTGGGGGTCTGCTTCCAGAGTGGAGAATGTACTGTCCCAAGCTTCAGTGTGTTTGTGCAACTGTTTTCAGAGATACTTCTAGGGACTTATAAATTTTCAGTTCTTCCAAGGTAGTATGATCAAAGTGAGGTGTTTACTCCTTTCCTGGCCTGTGCTCTGATCTATGAGTGACCACAAGCACTCTCTTCTACCTTGGAGCTCTGAAGATGATTCCCTCCCCACTGCCGCCACAAGCTCCACCATGCCAGCACTCCTCCTGCCCCTAGGACTGCCACCCAGGACTGTGACCCAAATCCATGCATGAGCAAAGCAAGGTAATCCTGCCTTAATGCCAGTGAAGAAATATTTGCAGTCCCCTCTGATCAGCTGCTGGATTCCCCTCACTTATCTGTGGGCTGAGAGCTCCAGAAGTAGCCACTACCCTAGGCTGTGCTAGGATTGGGGCCAGATCAAGTTCCTCCCTTACCCAGATCTCACAGACCTTTCCCACTGACTTTCTAAGTTGTCTTGGGTGTTTGTGGGTTGATAAGTCTGAAAACCACCATAGCTGCTAGTGATTAAGTCCCCTGAGGCCTGCTCCAGGATCACTGAGGCCCTATCTTTGCCTGGGTGGCCCATGCTGAACTGCACTCCTCTCAGCCTATTGCTACAGACTTTTCCCATCAACCATCCAGGTTGTCTTGGGTTGGAAATGTGTTTCACTCTGTCTTTTTGTGGGTTTACTGCTCTAGAATTTGTTTAGAGCCATTTTTTACAGGTATTTGGAAGGGCTTAGGGGAGAGCTTGAGTAAGTCACTACTTTTACTCCGACATTTGGCTCTGCCCCCCAGGGAAGCTATGTTTCAAAGTCATCAAAGAAGGGGATTGCAGATTTTTCCTTTTTGAGTAATCAAAATTTTCTGCTTCCTACAAGAAAAGTTAGCATGTTAAAGCAGTGGATTTTTGTTCATATTAGGAACTTGGACATCTAAGATAGTTATTGAGAAGTTTTAATCATTTCACAAAATAACCATGGTTGAGTCATACTATGAGAATACTGAAAAGATCACTCTGACATCATCTATTTTCTAAATATTTTCCATCAGAGCCACCCTTTCATGCTTATGACATCTCTAGACTTAGCAGGGTTGGGTATTTTTGTTTGTTTTGCTTGGACAGTAATATAGGTAACGAAGCCTCTTGGAGGCAAAAAAGATTACAGGTTCACAAAAGTTTGAAAACAACCCCTTTTAAAACTATCCCCTTACCTTGTACTTTTGAAAATAAAGTTACTGTATCTTCTGAGAATTGGCACCAATAATCTCTTCTTGCTCAAGAATTTCCATTCTTTCCCACTATTTTAATTTCTTGACCTCAACCTATACACATGCTTAATGTTCTCATATTTTAAGCATAATCTTCATTGACTCTGCCACAAAGTTAAACTGTCACCTTCTCTTTCCCCATTTTCTGATCTTCTAAAAAGAGTAATTTTCACCCACTACCTCTAATTTAATACTAAGTATATTTATTAAGCATCTATTTTAAATAGTATTTAATTTTTTTCTAATTACATATAAAAATAAATTTAAACATTTATTTAAAAATTTTGAGTTCCAAATTTTCTCCCTCACCTTCCCCTTACCTAAGATGGTAAGCAATTTGATATAGGTTATAAAAATGTAATCATGTAAAACATATTTCCATATTAATAACACTGTGAAAGAAGAAACAAACTAAAAGAAAAAACTATGAAAAAATGAAGTGAAAATACTATGTTTCAATTTGCATTCAGATTCCATCAATTCTTTCTCTGGATGTGAATAGCATTTTTCCTCACGAATCCTTCAGAATAGTCTTAGATCATTGTATTGCTGGGAATAGCTAAGTCATTCATGGCTGATCATCATATAATATTGCTGTTATATAATAATAATTATGTAATATACAATAACCATATAATATTGATATTACTATGTACACTGTTCTCCTGGTTCTGCTCACTTCACTCTGAATTAGTTCATGTAAATCTTTTCAGGTTTTTCTTAAATCTACCTGCTCATCATTTTGTAGTGCACAGTAGTATTCCATTATATTCATATAGCACAACTGTTGAGCCATTCCCCAGTTGATGGGCATCTCCTCACTTTTCAATTTTTTGCCACCATAAAAAGAACTGATAAAAATATTTTTGTACAAGTAGGTCCTCCCCCCTTTTAAAAAATTTCTTTGGGGTAGTAGTGATATTGCTGGATCAAAGGATATGCACAGTTTGATTGCACTTTGGGCATAGTACCAAATTGTTCTACAGAATGATTGGATTAGTTCACAACTCCACCAATGATGCATTAGTGTACCAATTTTCCCACATCCTCTCCAATATTTATCATTTTCCTTTTCTGCCTTATTAGCCAATCTGATAGTATGAGGTGATACCTCAGAGTTTTTTTTTAATTTTAATTTCTCTAATCATTAGTGATTTAGAGCACATTTTCATATGACTATGGATAGCTCTGATATCTTCATCTGAAAACTACCTATTCATATCCTTTGACCATTTATCAATTGGTCAATGGCTTGTATTCTCATAAATTTGACTCCTTTCTCTATATAATTGAGAAATGAGGCCTTTATCAGAGATATTCACTGTTAAAAAAAATGTTTCTCAGCTTTCTGCTTTCCTTCTAATCTTGGTTGCATTTTTTTTTCTCAAGCTCCTCTTTTTTGCAGATAATTGAGTAAGGCACCGAGGAAGATGCAAAATTTATATAAGACCTAGTCCACATGTCCAAAGAGATTACAGCGTAGTATGGAGATCAGACAACCACACATACACACATACACGCACAACTAGCTAATATATATGTGTGAGCATGTTATATGTATGTATGTAGCCAATATATGTAACATATACATACAACTACATATACAACTACATATACAACTACATATACATATACATATACATATACATATACATATACATATACATATACATATACATATACATATACATATACATATACATATACATATACATATACATATACATATATACATATGCAGACATATACACACATAAGTGACATAGGTATATCAGGGAATTACCAAACAAAATTTTATGTAAAGTTTCAGGGAAAAGGCCTCTCCCTACCAGAGGAATTAGAGAAAGCTTAGTGAAGTGATATTTTAATTGAGCAGAGAGGGCATTCCAGTAATAGGAAACAACTTGAGCAAATGCATGGAAGTGAGAAGAAGATACATTTTCCAGTTTGGTTCAAACATAAAGATATTGAGGAGGGCTATGGTGCTGTCCGTGACAGTAATGAGGAAATCAGAGAGTGGGAAACTTTAAGGAGCAAAATAAGTTCAGTTTTGGACATATATAAGTTTAGATATCTGAAAGGCAATTGGAAATGTGAGACTGGAGGTCAGCAAAGAGATTGAGTCAGAATAAGTAGATTTGAGAATCATAAGCACAGAAAAGATCATTAAATGGAAATTGATGAGGTCTTCAAGTGAAATAACAGAGAGGAAAAAGCAAAGAGAGCCCAGGAGAGAGTCTGTAGGTTAGAGAGTATGACCTGAATGAGGATCCAACAAAGGAGATAAGTCTGATAAGTAGGAGAACCAGGAAAGAATGGTGTCCTTAAAACCTAAAGGATAGAGTATCAAGGAAAGTGTTTAGATGTGTCAAAGGCAGCAGAGAGATGAAGAACAGGGATTAAGAAAAGGCTGCTGGCAATTAAAAGATCATTAGTAACTTTAGAGAAAGCAGTTTCTGTTCAATGAAGAGGTCAGAACCTTGATTATGAGAGGCTAAGAAGAGAGAGAGGAGTGGAGGCCCCTATTATACCTAGCCTTCTTTAGGAGTTCCACAAGGGGTAGAAGAGGTATAGGATGATAGTTATCGGATTGGAACAATCAAGTGATTTTTCTTTGGAGGATGGGGGAGACATTGGCATGTACTATAAGGAAGGAAATAGTAAACAGGGAGAGGTTGAATATAAGTGTTAGATCACAGAGAAGACAATCTTTTTGAAGGAGATACCTTGGTAAGAACTAAGACTACTTCTTCATACAGCTAAGGGGTGAAGAAATAGTGGCAGAAGGCATCCAAAAAATACAAAAAACAAAAAATGGGAGAAGAGGGAGCTCTTGGTGAATGGACTCAATTTTTTCTGTAAAACATAAGCTAGGTTCTTATGTCACCTAACCATGCTGACATTCTGCACAAACTATTCGGTGGTTATCATCAGCAAAATTCTTCCATTAGTCCTGACCTCACACAGGAGAGCCTTCAATTGTCCAGTTCTATGCACTCATGGAAATAAGTTAGATGAAGATCTCTGCTCTTTCCCTCTAAATTCTTTCACATGGGAGACATGCAGCCTAGAAGGACGTGCCCAGACTCTTAATCTTTAGGCTATCTCCTTGGACAGGTCTACCTAGTTAAAAACATTGATAAGATAAGGAACAGCAACTCCCTATGATCCATTATAAACTGCCAGATTACTGGAAGGTAGCACAGGGTTGTAATGAGAGCTTGTATATGGAAGAACTCCAGCTCCTTTCACCTGAATCACTAGAGAAGACATCTCTTCTACGCACACACACACACACACACACACACACACACACACACACACCCCTCATTGATATTATATAATGTTAACTACATATCTAGCTTGGGTAATTCTAAGGCTTTCCATTTGGCCCTAGAAATTGCTGAAACAGCCTGCCAAAAAACTGAGTCCACAATACAACTTTCGTCTATGCACTGCCCTCTGTAGCCTTCCCTGAATGATCCAAATGGAACAGGAGCTTTAGAACATTTCTCTGGCCTGAGTGGGGTTGAAGGGACTCTACTGACCCAGTGCTGAATTTTCCTATATTAGCACCCTCAAACTTAGCTATCAGTAGCTTTCTTATGAATCCCATGTTTTAGGAGCTATGTTCCCTCCTGAGGATTATGTTATTCCCCTCTGTCTACCTGGCTAAATGGAGATGACCTTTGTGAATCCTCTCACCATTCCCTGAATTCCTATTCAAACTGAGATCGCTACTTCTGAAGCCACAACTGTCCCAGAGTCTCACTTCCAACCTCATATTATTAGCCCACAGCTGTAAAGGCATAAAACATACCATTCTGGTGGACTCCACCCAGAAGGCAAGATCAAATTGCTCCTCAGATTGACTAGGCATAGAATATGACAGGCTTTGGGGAAACTATAGACATCCAATCTATTAAACCTATTTCCTTTGGTAACTTCACTCCTTTCCCCCAGAGATCCCCTCTGGCAAGCTAGCTGCAAAGGGAAATCTTCTTTATAAGGCCTGGTATAAATAGAAACTCATCTCAGCCACTTAAAAAGCAACAAAGAACATTCTTCCTCTAGAGGCTCAAAAAATTTTGTTGACTCTATCAGAATAAGTCCTCAGGGTTCCCCCCCTTCCCCCACTATGGAAGTATGACTTCATTAGACCCACTCCTCAGCAGCCTTTGTTCCAAGGACTCCTGAGGCTTCTGTCTGAACTTGTCCAGGAACAATCTCAGCTTCTGGAGACTGGGGTCAGTAGCTGCTTCTGCTCCCTCAGGACAAGGAGTTGCTCTTTATCCCAGGATAATTGATAGGAGAGAAACAAGGAGCTTTCCTATATTGAGGGGAGTACCCAATCTCTGCCCAAATCTACTCTCTTTCTCCAGCCTCTGAGATCAACAAGAAGTGGAACCACTGGGTCTGAGCCTATAGTATGGATTCTTGGCTGACAGTACTCAGTCTCTACCCCCATTAGGGTCCTTCACTTGGAAGCCATCCGGTCCCTTAGCTAGCTGTCTGTCAGCTAAAGCTCTCACATTCAGAGAAGATCTCTTCCACTAGATTTAGAAATCCATAAAGCATAGAGAAATGTGGCCCATTCCTAACCAGTTAGAATTTCAAGTAAAATTTTTACAAGAGGATAGATTGTCATTAATGTTTCTCTCAAATAGTAAAATGATATTTGTTTTTTGTCCTGCATCAGCTCTGTATATTGAAATGCAGATTCATGTGATTCCCATAATGAAAATCAACTTATTTTGTTGTCAGTCCTGCACAGGGTTAAGTGATTTCTGAATGTATTTTCTACTGTGATTAAAAAGAAAAAAAAAAGCATCCCTTATCAAATCAAAGCAGGAAGTTCTTTAAAGCCACTTTTTGAATTTAATGAAAAATTGTGTGGCTTTCAGATAACAAATACAGAAGTTCATATTCTTAGCTTATACTCATTTACACAAGTATGCACATATGAACATCCTAATCAGTACACAAGATTAATTCCCTTGATCTTTGCATCAGATTTTCCCATTATTATTACAAGCATAAAATGTGTGTATATATTTGCATGCATGTGTGCATATACTACATTCAGTATGAATTTTAATAAAATAGCCAATAAAATACTTATTGTTTCTGAAATACAGCTAAGCAGAATGATAATGTTCTAGGATAGCGTTCTGGCCCATTCACATCACCTATAATCAATTTTGCATTCTTGGTATTCGGTAATCTGCAATCTTTCTCAAAAATAATCCATATCTGTCTGTGTTTCCCAGGTGTTCATGTCAATCCTGTTACTTTCTTCCTGTTACTCATGTCCTATACCATCAGTCCTCAAATCAAACAATTCTCTAAACCAGCTTTTCCACTTCTTGTATCAGTACTCTGTGGGATTTCTTTCTATTAATTGAATATACCTAATACATTTTCCAAACTCTGCAAATTCACCCTAATAGTGTCTCTTTATACAGAGAAGCAGAGATATTCAACTATCAGTGGGTGGTTGATTGTATTTTTTTTCTTCAAATTGAAAGAGGGAAATAAAATCTATTTAAAACAGTATATGATCAGATAACAAATGGCTTATCATGTAAACCACCATGGTTTCTTTTTATGAATCTGTTTCCATGATTATTTTCTTTTACTATTCATCCTGCAAACTTATATTAAGTTAAATTGTCATATGTGAAATAGAACATAGACCTCTACTCCCTGTTTTCAACAAATAAATTTAACAAACATGGATTGAGGTCCTACTATTTGCAATATATGGTGGTAGGTCTTGAGGATGCAGAATCCATGCCCTCAAGATATTTATATTACACTACTTTTCATACACCAAGCCTAAAAATGTTTAAGCAGAAAAAAAATTAAGTTACTAAGGAGTCTTAAGGAACACTAAAATATGACTACAGTCTGGGTTTTAAAAAGTGAAAAAGTAATTATGGTGGAATAATATTGAGCCAGTTTTTGTTGCTTTTTTTAAAATGTTTACTTAGCATTTCCCAAAATAGAAAGAGATCTTAGAAATCATTTAGACCAGGAGTTCTTAACCTGCAGTCTGTGAATTTAAAAAAAAAAAAAAAGGAAATGATAACTGTTTTTCAAAATGATTGGTTTTCTTTACAATCTTAAGTAGGTCATTTTATGCATTTAAAAACATTATTCTGAGGAGAGTCTTTATGTTTCACTAGACTGCTAAATAAGTCAAACAACATGCACAAATAATTTAAGAACACCTAACCTAGTCCAAATCTGTTGTTTTAAAGATGAGGAAACTGAAACCCAGGAAGGCAAGTGCCTTACATGCTAGGTATGTGGGAGGTAAGAGGACTCAGACCCTAACTCAGAATAATAGTAAAACTTTCCCTGAAACATCAACTATCATATTTGCATTGTTTTAATTCTTACTGAATTTTTCCTTAAACCAAGCCCAAATCTGCCTTTCTTGTTTTACTCAATCCTTCTAATTTTGCCCTCTAGGACCAAGCAGAACAAATATCTTCTACAAGGCAGTCACTTAAGTACTTGGTCAAAAAAAGGAAAAGGACCTATATGTACAAAAATATAGCAGTTTTTTTCTGGTGGCAAAGTATTGGAAATTGAGGGGATGCCCATCAATTGGGGAATGGCTGACTAAATTGTACTATGTGATTGTGATTGAATGCTACTGTGCTATATAAGAAATAATGAGCAGGATGCTCTCAGAAAAACCTGGAAAGACTTGCATGAGCTGATGCAAAGTGAAATGTACTGTATAAAAAATAACAGAAATATTGTAAGATGATCAGCTGTGAATGACTTAGCTATTCTCAGCAATACAATGATCCAAGACATCTCTGAAGTGCTTACAATGAAAAACGCAATCCATTCCCAAAGAAAGAAGTGATGGTGTCTGAAAACAGATTGAAGAATTTTTTTTCACTTTATTTTTCTTGAATTACTTTTTTTGGCCTATGTTTTCTTTCACAACATTACTAATATGGAAATATTTTTTGCATTACTACACGTGTATAACCTACATTGAATTGCTTGCCTTCTCAACCTGGGGAGTGCAAAGAGAGAAAGAGAAAATTTGGAACTCAAGTTTTAAAAAAAGAATGTTAAAAATCATTTTTTACATGTAATTGGGGGAAAATAAAATACTAAATAGATTTTTGAGAAACAAATAATAGTTGGTCAAATGAGCATGTATTAAGTGCCTGCTATGTGTCGTTACATATTGTGCTAAGGTCTAGGGATACAATGACAAAAAGAAAACATTTCTTGCCTTCATGAAGCTTACATTATCTAGGGAGAAAGACGTAAATCCACATAAATAAATATAAAATGTATACAAAGTAAACAGATGTTTAACCCCAGTTTCAAAAGTCTCTCCCATAGAGTCCTTGAATACTTTTACCATGACTTTGAGAATGTCAACCCAAAATAAAGACTACAAAGGCTGCAATGGCAAGGGTCTTTTATCAAGCAAGGGAATTGTAATTTAGGACATTCAGTGCATGCAAGGGAGAGTCTTGAGAATTCAACAGGGAGAGTCTTGAGAAACTATTATATGAGTTACTTTGCAAAATAGCCAGAAGTCCATAGAGAAGATTGGGGAGGCTCAGAGAATGGTGATGACTATCCAGAATAGTGGTCCCTAGGGGCAACAATTTTATGGTTTTGAAATTAACCATAGAATTGCTTTTGAATAGTTTACATCAGCTGGATCATCCTCAGGCAGTTCTTGGCTCAGGGATCAGGGCAGGAGTGAGGGCAAGGTCAGCTCATCACTAGCTACATTCAACATTCCCCCTTTTTGGTCAAGATAAATTTCATTGCTGATCAAGGTGTCAAGGAGTTTAATGCACTGCTGGGCCATGATCATATTTGTCACCTTAGCCTCAAGTTTTGCTAAACAAGCAAGGCAACATCTAAAAGGAGAAATAGGAAAATGAAAAGGGCCACCATAAATACTAGTTTCAGGAGAGAGCCCAGGCCCACAAGGAGTCATCTGAAAAGGTCACCAATCCACCAGGGGTGGGAGGAATTAGGCTCACACTTGCTACAGAAAGAAACCTCTATTACACAAATAAAATCACTTAAAAGTCGTGAATTTTCAAAGCACATTTGCACTTTAGGATATGCTCAATACACAGATGTTAACCCCAAATAAAAGATAAACTGAGCAAAAATTGACTTTTCTGTGAGGAAGCATAAGATATTCCATAAATTACTCTCCTTTAAAAAAAGTGATTGCACTGAAATTCTTTTTTTATTTCCAAAACAACATTTCTTATTTTATGACAAACTAATTAATAGCTATATATTCTGGTCCCACAAACTCTTACACCATTGTCTAATTATTCCTGTAACATTTTGAAAAATTTAAGACATTATCTTCAACATGAATATACAACTAAAAACAGGCAGATGACAAGGCCAAATACCCATTTACATAGCTGTTCAGAGTATGAAAATGACTATAACCTCAGATTAAAAACAACAGTAGTTGCTAAGGTATTTCAACAACAATTATATGAGAAGGAATTACGGCTTAACTTGCCCTGGTTATAGACATTTTGCTATGAGAGGAAGAAGCAAGCATCAATATCCAAAGGCACAGAATAACTCAACACATGAAGGTCAGGATAAAGCATCCTTAGTTCCATTTGATTTCAAGTGAGAATAGTATAAACAGCCAAGTATACAATGAGATATCACAGATTGGGTCAGAGTTAACCAGGTGGGAAGATTTCTTTCATGGGAAACCAAATCAAGAGGGTCTTACCTTAGCCTTCCCATGATTCTGCCTGTCCCCCACTCTAACTATTTTCCAAGGGACAGATATGCACTGGCCATATATCACAGACGTCACTTCCATTGAGCTACTGGCATTTTCCCTGATGGAAACATTGACTCAAGGATGCAACAAACTTGAAAATTAATTTAAAAAGAAAATTCACAGCCCCGAAAGATTTCACCTCAGAAAACAAAGTCTCATTAATCACGAAAAAGTTGGATACAGTTATCAGCACTCTCTAGTTGCTGCAATAAATTAGCCAACTAATAAAAAGTTATGAGGCTTTCTAAAATGATACAAAAGATTCTACATAACATTCTTTTCTTTTAATGTTACCCTTCTTCAAATACAGCTTAAAATTCAAAATGGTGTAAAAAGGCAGTTATTGGAATTTAATAAAATAATCATTCTGTGAGTTCATATAGATAATGAATAAATGATAGTTTACTAATCCTTTAAAGCAAAAATATATTTCTGAGACTGTGGTTTGTTAAGACTAAGCTGGTCAAAAATATAACATCAATATACACTTATCCAGATATACTCCATAATTCAAAATAAATAGTCTTATACAATAAACAAATTCCTAATTACTTCCCCTTCTCATCAAGGAGTATTTGCAGTGAGGGATAGGATTTAGTTTTCTAAGTGAAGCAATGCACAAATGTCTTTCACAGAGCTACCCTTATCATAATAACCCCTAATAACCAATAGTTTTACAGGTTTTTTTTATAAGTGATAGCCAAATAATTTCAGATAAAACTTCCTCTTTACTGTAGGTAAACCTGGAGGTTTCCAGTTTCTTAAATTATAGTACTTCAGAATTATAAACTCCAAACCCCATGAATCCCAATTTCAAACTGAGTCTGCTCTAAGAGACAATAAAATTGGGGTACATGTGTCCACTGGTTTAATTTCTATCAAGGTGGCTTGACATGCTTTGCATGGGAGTTCAGTCCAAAGCTGGTCCACCCTAAGGGGGCCAGTTCAGAACTGGCATGGATTAGGACTTTGGGATATAGCCTTATATGCCCTACGAAGAGTAGGGATACCAATCAAGTGTGATTGGTTGACACACTAGGAGGTGGGTCATATTAAAATGAGATCCACAGAGACCAATATCACTCGCCATCAAAGGAAAATACCACCCTCAGTCTTGGGAGTCTGTCTCTACCCAAACCTGAGTAGGATAAAATTAATTCAGGCCTGGGTTGGAGTTTGACCAAGATAAGAGCATTCAAATGCAATCTCATTATCAGAGATGTCCTTCTGAAGAACTTTTGGGGAAGCTCTGAGTCTCCAAGACACAGATTACCAAGAAAATCATTTTTAGCATTCTCCCATCTGATTCTAATGAAAGGCATAGTCTTCTCAATGAATCACTAACTTATATGGTCAATATTTCATCAAGGGGTTTTGGGGATTTATAACAATATGCAAGAAGGGAGGGAGAAATTGATCCGTGCATTGACAAATCAAAAGGAGTCAGTCCCCTTAGTAAGTACAGATACAGAGACCCAAAAGGAAAAAGTAACAATAAATTGTCCATTTAAGGGGTGCAGAAGTCTCATTTCATACAGCTATCTAGGGGATGGGGCATCATCTGATGTAGTTTTCTGGTCTGAATGCTGTTCAAGCAGTGTCCAGCAGAATGTCTTCTTGTAAAGATCTTCTTTCTTGTGTCCACTCTCCTACAAGATTGATCTTAACACAGTTTTAAATTACCTTGCCAATAACTAGGTCAAATAATGAAAGTTAACTCAACTTTTATGTCTCTATTATTATAAGATCAAAATTGGAAACCCAAATTAGAAAGTAACAGTTTTTAAACTTTGCCTTAATTCCAATTTTATACCTCACATTAATTCCAGCTTTTATATTTTGCATTTGTATTTTACATTAATTCATTATTCATTTCCCCATCAGGAGGGTGATATTCCACTAAAGAATTAATAATAGACACCAATACGTACATAAGCACATTGACCAATCAATTTAACAACAGTATATATCAAGCAATAAAGCAATTCCAACTTCTGGTAATATACAAACAAATAATCTTTAATTAAAGTGGATGCTTTTTTTAAGGCATTTACAAGATAGACCACAAGCCATTCTTTTTTTAACATTAACTAATTGTAACAAACTGAGACAGGTAGGATATTAACTAACTAACAGAATCATATTCTGGTTTCACAAGCCCTTGGCCTAATTATCCCCATATCATCATGAGGAACTTATACAGGAATATACTAGTAACAGATGTCAATGCTAAATGCTTAATTCTAAAATTCTAGGCCAAATATCTCAATCTTATACTTGCATCTTTCTATAATAACCTCAGATGTTCTAGCATCAATCTATTATTTAATAGATTTAATATTGTACTTACAAACTTTTGATTATAGAAATTTGTCATAAAAGAATAAGGACATGACCAAAGTAAGAGAACAATGTTTCCCTAACTTCAATATCAATTCCAGGCAGAAGTTATGTAGATGGCCAACTGCATTGAGTCAGGCATAAGTCTGCCAGGTGTCATAGTGGGGAAATTGAGTCAAGAGAATCCTACTTCAGCTCATGCAGAATAGTCATTCTCCCAACCTTCCCATGAGAACACCCTCTGCATTTGCCCCCAACAGAGTTGCTGGCCCCATGGGTCAATGGCTCATTCAGTTCATAGATAACCATACCTGGTGTTAGACTCAGCATAATAGTCCATTAACAGTACCATAAGGTCTTGAATAGCAAATTCCCATCATCAGAGTTTCAGATGTGACTATAATCTCACATTAGTTAGGGGACCTCTCTAAAGTGAGCCCCAAGTAGTTTACATGCATTCCTACACATGTTCCAATTGCCGATTAAATAACATGATGAGTAAAATCAAATTTCACAACTTACTACTCTAATACATCTGCATCTCTGTTTCTCAAGCTTATTTATTCCTCTCTAAACCGTACTCAATCTGAAAGAATGAGACACTTTCAGGAATTGAATCTTATATATCTGAGAAGTTCAGACACTAACTGTAACCCTTTCTAGGCCATGGAATGAATTCAGATCAAAACAGCCAGATCTTCCCCACTTACAGCTCTTTACAGTGATTACTTTAGATTAATACCTCTGATGATGCTCCCATTGAGCTGCTCACTGTTTCTCAGAAAGCACCCATTAAGGCCAGTCCAAGGACACAACTCTAGGCAAATTATTACTTGCAACAAAATTAGATTGCAAATGGAAATTTAGTAGGCCTTCTTAAAATCACGCAAAAGATTTTGCAAAACATTTCTTCATAAAAGTATTTCCCTTTCTTAAAAACAGCTTACAATTTATCCTATTACAATAACAAGCTAAATTAATTACAAGAAGATTTTACAAGGTCCTTTCTTGCACCATTACCAAGTTTCCTTTTGCAAAAATACTTCTACAAATATGTGATTTAAACAATAATTCCAAATAGCTTAGTTAACAATCTTAAATTTCATAAGTGAGAACCAAATAATTTGACCTGGAACTTCCTTTTAAATATAAACAAAACTTGGAATTTTGTGATTTCCTAAATTACAGTACTTCAGCATGTTACAACACATGGTCAAATAGAAGTAACAGCTTCTTAACCCACTCATTTTTCTCATTTTCTCTGACAGTACAATTCTTAACCGAACAACATCTGGATTATAAGACGAATGGTTTTTCTAACAACACAGGTGATACAGTTGTTTACCAAATTGCACAATTTAGAAATGTAACAATACTCTACACATTATAATGTATTTAAAACTTATAACAGGGGCAGCTAAGTGGCACAGTGGATGGAGCACTGGCCCTGGATTCAGGAGGACCTGAGGTCAAATCCAGCCTCAGACACATAATACTTCCTAGCTGTGTGACTCTGGCCAAGTCACTTAAGCCCAAATGCCTCACAAAACAAACAAAAAACAAATTTATAAGAGTGCATTATCAATTTAAGTGAGATGATTTCTAAATCACCTTGCACAGAAAATTATTCATCTCATCATTAATGTGTTGAAACTACAACCTGAAACCACCTTATATATTTTCGTTATAGTCAAGATTTCAAATGAAAAATCTGTTCTCATAGTAAATATTGGTATTATTATTATTACTTGTTTACAACCAAATATACTTCATTAAATGTTAACAGTTTTTAAAAAGATTTTATTACATCCTTTTTCTTTTAAAAGCCCAATTCATATGCAACAAAATCCAGATTAAAAATTAGGAAATATAGTAATAAAACAAATAATAAACTTCAGATGACATCAATTGCATTTTCAGATTATCACATATAGAAATCATTGATCTTATTACTTTTGGTACTTTAACAATTACATTAAATTAAAGAGATAATAATAATGTTGTGTCTAGCATATGCAATCATGCAATCCTCACAACATCCCTGGGAAGTGGGTTCCACTATCATCCCCTTACAAAATAGTAAACTGAGGTAAATAGACAAATCAAATCAAATCTGGATTTATAACTGCTAATGATAACATTTTAATTTTTTTAAAGTCCAATACTCTTTGCCCTTTAAAAGGAAATATTGTCCACAAATGCATATATTCCCTTAAAAAAAAAGACATGTAGTGGCAATTTCTAGCTCTGAATTACTTTTTTTCCTCTTTACTTCCCTAAGAGAGCGGCAAATTGCCCTTTTTGAGGCTTCTCATATAAAAAATTACCCTAAGCATTCCATCCTCCTGGGAGTTTCAGGCTGATGCATTTGAAATCACCTGTAATCATTCAGGTTAGCTAAGAGTTTGGCCCAGGCAACCTGAGGAATTTGAATCAATGGTGAACAGTACAAGGAAACATCTCAGAGTTTTATGTAATAATCACAAATCATAATAACCAATATCTTTACCATAGCCAATTTTTATGTAAATTGAGATTAATAAGGCCTTCCTACAGGTTTATCCTGAAAGGCAGGTGGTTTTCTAATCCTATATAACTTTATTGGTTTTCAAATCAAGCTACAAAATTTTCATTTTCAATCTTTCTATTTTAAACACCTTAAAACAAATTAAAACACACCTTCTCAATATGCTTAACTCATCTGAAGCTGTCCCAAAGGCACCCAGAACAACCATCCAAGGATGGGGGGGAGGGGAGGCGCAGCTTAGAGCTCATAGGCTTGGTGTGGACCAAGCCTATTCCCAAACCATTTTTTTCCTCTACTTGTCATATTTTTGTTCAAATCTTTATTCCTCTTTCCTAATCTTTCAAACCCATTACTCAGACTACCTCCACCTTCCTCCAAATTCCAAATTAAAAAAAAAATGAGACCCACCCCACTTTTGATCCTGCTTCCCTTCATCTGCTAGAATCTGGAGGGAGTTAACATCTAACAATCTACAAATCAAGAGAGTTGTATTTCCCCCATATTCTTCACAAACAGCTTTTATAATGTTAATGCTTAAAAGAGAGAAAAACTTTTTTTTTTGCTTTTAACACATTGCCATGATACCAGATATATTGGTGGGAGGGGGTACAAAGACAGTTTTCTAGATTTAAACAGGAAGTACAAACTTGAGCCTTGGTATCTGATCAAATCTGAATTCAAAGCTTTAGCTTTTCCCTCTCTCAGCCCTTGCTATCTTGGGCTATTTGCTCTAGATTCTTATCTTTAAAGGCTGCTTGCTGCTCTGATTTCACCTTCCACTAACTTCTGGGAGAGTATCTCCCTGCTTTTTGATTCTTTACCAACCAGTGTTGGTATCTCCACCCCCCCCCAAAAAAGATCTTAATCTCCCACTAATGCCTAAGGTAGGAGTTCTTTCCCAATGTTCTCTCTCTAATTGCAGGCCTTAGAAGTTTTTTTCTGACTGCATTTTAAATCTTTTACCACTGTGTGGGACAGCTATCCTTATTTCCAATAAATTCAGAGGCTTCTCCAGGTAGAAGGCAGAAAGGAATTTTTATTACAATCTCGAGAAAAAGGGTGACCCGCACTGAAAAACCTCTCAGTGTCAGGGTGCGCCAAACATAGATACAGCAGGTTTTTTTATAGGTCCCTATCGCAACTCCTCTCCCTAACCCCCTTCCTCTTAGCCCATAGCTACAGGCTTTGAGGGTACATTCTAGACACGATAAAATCTTCCCTGCGACAGTAGAAGACAAGCAGATGTGGTTATCTTTCAATGTCCTTATTCTACAAACCCCTGTGAAATTCCTGAGTTCCTTTTATCTTATGAGTTCAGGTTTTATGGGAGGTCTTCACTACATTCCATTCACCACAAACATGAAACATTTTACAAACACACACAGACACAGACAGGAATAGCTTAACACAACAAATTGCTCATGAATCTAATTTTCTTCTGGCTTTTTAGGCTTAGTTTGTTTTAAATATAAACCAATTCAGAATCAGCCTTTAATTCAACCAATTCAGATATTAGATTGGTCAAAATTCAGAGCTATCACATGCCAATTTATTCTCACTGACCTCTAGTCAATTACAAAGGATAGCCATCAGAGGAGACCTTTTATTTTTTTTTAGATCCCCAACCCCAGAGCCACTTGGAGAAAAAGGAAAATGGACTGCCACCTAAAAGCAGGGGGTCAGATAGATAAGGAGCAAGGATTTGGGGGATAAGACTTACCCTTCAGGGCTAGAACTGCAAGAGAAAACTCCTGTGGGTGCCCAGATCCCAGCACTGTTGGGATGAAAAGTGTGTACCCCAACAATCCAAGTCCACATCCAAGTAATGGCACCATCATATGAACTCCATGAACTTCCAATTTAAAACAGTCTGCTCTAAGAAAAAGACAATGAAATTGGGGTACATGTGTCCATGGTTTAATTCCTCTCAAAGTGGCTTGACATGCCTTGCATGAGAATTCAGTCCAAAATTGGCTTGGGTTAGGATTTTGGGGTACAGCCTGATATGCCCTTTGAAGAGTAGGTATTCCCAGGGGGTGCCAATCAACTGTAATTGGTTGATGCACAAGGAGGTGGTTCATATCAAAATGAGGTCCACAGGGGCCAATATCCCCTGCCATCAAAGGAAAATACCACTCCCAGTCTTGGGAGTCTGTCTCCACCCAAACCTGAGTAGGATAAAATAAATTCAGGACTCAGTTGGAGTTTGACTAAGATAAGAAGATTCAATGCTATCTCCTTATCAGAGATGTCCTTCTGAAGAACTTTGGTCAGAAAGCTGGTGGGAGGGGGGACCAGGAGCTCACATATTACCAAGATAAATCATTTTAACAATTTATTACAATACATGATCAACAGGGCTGACATAATAACGTAATAGTTTTCAAATATTTTCTTTTCTTTTAACGGTTCAGTTCATAATCCAGCAACATCCAGATTAAGAGAGAAGCTGCATTCCTAATAGCACATCTAATACAGTAGTTTACCAAATTTCACAATACAAGAAAATTTAGAAACATAATAATTCACAACATCATGAGTTGAAATTAACTGCATGAAACAAAATTCAGTGTTAATCACATGCTATTAGTTTAGTCAGATGTATTTCCAAATTATCTTACACTGAAAGTCATTTTATCACACGTGGCTTTAACATAGCTAAACAAATTAAGGAGCAACCTACTTCCTTAACATAAGCTGACTTATAATTTCAGCTGATTTATAAAGTTTTCCCACTCTAGTTAGGTATGAGACTAGCCCTTCCACCTCTGGATCTCATAGCTCTGAGGTTCAAGCATTATAGAGCTTTTATCACCAACAGAGCTGAAACAAACTTCTAACCATGTCAAATAGCAAATCTCAAACATCTTGTCATATAAAATAATGAAGAAATTTTTGAAACTATTATTATAATCAATAAATAATACATTTTATATACTTAGCAGCTTTTATACAACTCTTTAACAACTGAGTTTATAACCTAACAATACCTAAATTACAAGAACATTACCAAGTTTCACAATATAAGTATTAACAGTACTAGAAAATGCATATACAGTTTTACCAGTTCAAGTTTACAACTGTTATAGTTTAGCTCAAAAGGTACTGGGTTCAGTATTATAAAGTCACTGCTGTTAAAATTTCTCATTCTAAGATTCTAGGTGGAGGACCAACTTTTTGCCCAGGCAAAACATTAAGGACTTTGGTCTGATGCTGGCAGACAATGATGTATCTCAAGTCCCAAAGAGTTTTCACAGAACTGGAAGATAGTTAACACAATGAGTCATAATTTGCATGATATAAGGAAACATTTAAGGCTTTATATAGCAGTTACAACTAAACAGAATAGAGCATTGAAAATCACAATGACTAACATTTATATAGTGCTTGAATTATAATATGGGCGTGGTCTAATGCTAAGCACTTGATAAAACAAGAGCTTCTTACAAACCATCCTGAGAAGTGGTTGGGCCAAACTACCAGATACTTATCTAACCTTACTTGTAGCGGGCTCAAAAGTTGAAACTTCAGAAAATTCTTAGGACAGTGTGATATAATGGAGAGGGATATGAATTGAATCTTCTACTTTCATAATTTCTAGTTTTCAATTAAAATTAAATCACTGTACTTTAACTTCAGCATGGGGCTTGATTTCAAAGTAGATAAAGTTATAAAGAGCTGTGAGTAAACTGAGAACAATGGCTTTTTTCTCAGATTTTAAATGTTGCCATTAATAATTGTAAAACCCAGGTCTGAACTACATTAAAATATGCTTTCAAGTGGGATGATTGTGGTAGATTAGAAACTAGTATCATACTATCACTTTTAAAATGTTTGGCAGTACATAAACTGGAAATAGTGGGCCCTATAATCTGAAATGCTTTAAACAAATGGCCTTATGTGAAACATGTAATTCTAAATAATTGAAATTACAACTTGAGATTCTGTGTGATACCATTTGGGAAATAGTTCCAAGTGTAATTGCATTTATTCTGGTCTCATTTTAAGTGAAATTTGCCTCTCCTAATAAGATGCTTTTGATAAATCAGAATTTATTGTACTCTTTGGCATTAAGACACAGTGTTAGAAAACATGCATGGATCTAGCAATTTGTTAGTTGTGTGATCTTAAAACAAGTTACCTCAATTTACCAATCTGTAATGTGGATAAAGATAATATTTCATATTGATTTAATAATTGCACTGTATTAGAAATATTGATTAGAAATATTACCTCTTCTTTGATTCTCTTGGGTTATACATTTAATTATTAAAAGGCTGATGTAAATATATATTTTTTAAAACTCTTTAGAAATATAGAAGAAAGGGGTTATATTATCAGGGATGAATGGATTGAGTGAGGGTTTGGGGGGAATTAGGGATACATGAGTTGTTGTTTTTTATTTTATAGTCAATAGGGAAACAGCCAAAAGAGAGGCTAGACTGAAGATGCCATGAGAGATACAGGGCTACCTTAGCCATAAGCTAGCAAGTCCTCTGACTGTGGGAGATGGAAGCACTCAGGGGATGGTAGTGCCAAGAACAATAGCCTCATGAACTGATCTTAACTTATTTTTTTTCTATAAGAATTATGTTATGGCAGGCACTTTCAATATTCTTTTTCTTATTTTTGCTGATTTTTAGGGATTATGAAGATGCTTTTCTTTTTCTTTGGGATAGCTAAGACCAAGAGACATCCTAAATCAGAGACATAATACATGTGGACCACGGGCCACTTTCTTCACATAACACTCCCAAATGCAATAGAACCAGGTTAAAATGTGATTTGGGAAATTTAACAAAATGAATAAAAATACATTACAGATAACATTACATTTTAAAACTAAGTCAATATATGGCCCACAAAGATCCTTACATATGGATTAATGTTCCCCATTTCTCTTTGAGTTTGACATGACTACTCTACATTATCTCTCACTTGACTATCATCCCAGAATTCCTCCATCTTCCAAAGATTCCCTTTTACACTGTTTTTCAAATATAATTCTTACAGATTATAAGTTGAAGACTATGTATGCCCACTATGAAATTTTCCATTACCTTTTACGTTCAAGCAATGTCAATTCTTCAGAAATTGTAAAATTCAATAATTAGCGGTCATTATTGGAAGAATATCGGTACCTTTTTGTTTCAGGAAGAAACTTGGGGTCATTAAGAGTATTGCTGAATTTCTCAAACACATTACAGCCTCTATTTAATTCTGATTTTGATTCATTATTCATCTGTAGTGTATATATAAGACATATCTACTGATGGACCACTTCTATGGACATCAATCAAACTGCTTGTCATAATGTGTTCTAACTTCAGAGAATTCTCTTTCTAGTAATAATAAAATATTAAGAGTTTAAAACGTCTTTAGAGGTCATCTAGAATTCACCATCTTGTAAGTCAGCCATTTTACTTTTTAGTAGTGTGACTTATTTATTCAATGATCTTAGTTCTGCCCTGTGGAATGAAACAATAAATACTGCAGAATAAACATGATAGATTAAATATATCCAGGTATCTATTGAGAGTCATCATGACTTCAGAAGTCTTTTCTAGGTTATATAATTCCAATCATATTCTCCACTACTTTATTATATATGAAATAGTTTGAAGCATACACATTACTCTAGTCATCTATCTCTAAATATGTTTAACTTTGCCATTGTCAGCCTCAGAAAGTTATATATTCTTTAGTCTGGCAACTGAAACAGAATATAAAATCATACAATTTTAGATTTATAAGGGAATGTCATATTTTGGTTGTTAGTTGAGCAATGCAAGGCCTCTGGCATACACCCTCCAACCCCAATAAAGTGTACATTGATCTAACAGTAAGCAGATTTTGAGTTCAGAAGCTCTTTAAATTTCATCCAAAGTCATGGCAAATGTAGTTCTTGTCTGATCTTAACAGAAACAAAGAGTAGATTCTCATTGGAACTTGCAGTACTGTATTGTACTTATATCATTCTATTCTAATGTCTCTGTCTTCCCAAATTTTTCTCCCTAAGTCTAAAATTAAATATTATCCAATTTCTATATCTGTGTCATATCCAAATTTTTAATTCCACATTACACAGAAGAAAATAGTATTTCCCTCATTTTTTAACTTATTTGAACAAAGTATGAACATCACATATTGCCATGAATCATAGCTGGCAGGTCACTCATGCTTTTTACACTCCCTCCCAACAGAAAAAAGGGATAGAAGTTGAATCCTTCCAGATTCTGCTCATCTCCCAGGTGTATCTTTCTTTTAAATCATCATCTTTCTTCCACCTGTTTTGTATCAGTGGCTAGAATCTTGCATAAGGCTTGGTCAGCCATACTTGGTTATAGCAACAAACTAGTTTTCCCACCTAGAAGACACATGATCTCCATTTTCCACATGGATCATATTATTTGCTAAGTTATGGAGCTTATATAAGACAAAAAGTTATTTTCTTTTTAAATATAAATTTATTTGTAGTTTTCAACATTCATTTCCACAAGTTTTTGAGTTCCAAATTTTCACCGTATCTCACCCCTCCCACCACCCCAAGATGGCATGCATTATGAATATCCCTTCCCCTAACCTGTCCTCTTTTCTTTCTCTCCCCCCTTCTCTTATCCCCTTCTCCTTCTATTTTCCTGTAGGGCAGGATAGACTTCTGTACCCCATTTCCTGTATTTCTTATTTCCTGGTAGCATGTGGAAACATTTTTTTAAACATATGTTTTTAAAACTTTAGGTTGCAAATTTTCTCTCTTCCTCCCTCCCAACCCACCCTCATTGAAAAGGCAAGCAACTCAATATAGGTTGTACATGTGAAGTTATGCAAAACACTTCCATAGTAGACATGTTGTGAAAAACTAACTCTATTTCCCTTAATCCTATTCTGCCCTCCCATTTATTCTATTCTTTCTTTTGACCTGTTCCTCCTCAGAGTATTTACTTCTGATTACACCTTTTCCAATCTGCCCTCCTCTCTATCATCCCCTGCTCTCTTTGTCCCCTTCTACCCCTGTTTTCCTGTAGGGTAAGACAGATTTCCATAACCAATTGAACGTGTATGTTATGCCCTCCTTAAGCCAAATCCTATGAGAATAAGATTCCTCATTCCCTCTCACCTTTCCCTGTTTCCCCTCCACTGTAAGAGACTTTTCTGTTTTTTTGTGAGATAATTTACCACATTCTACTTCTCCCTTTCTTCTTCTCCAAGTATAATCATCCCTCATCCCTTAATTTTGTTCTTCAGATATGACCCCTTAATCTTCATCTCACCCTGTGCCTTCTATCTATCTATCTATCTATCTATCTATCTATCTATCTATCTATCTACCTATCTATCTATATACATATAATTTTTTTCCTCCAACTACCTTAATACCGACAAAGGTCTCATGAGTAATAAATATCATCTTTCCATGAAGGAATGTAAACAATTCAATCTTAATAAGTCTCTTATGATTTCTCTTTCCTGTTTACCTCTTCATGTTCCACTTGAGTCCTGTATTTGAAAGTCAAATTTTCTATTCAGCCCTGGTCTTTTCATCAGGAAGCTTGAAAGTCCTCTATTTCACTGAATGACCATTTTTCCCCCTGAAGGATTATACTCAGTTTTGCTGGGTAGGTGATTCTTGGTTGTAATCCTATCTCCTTTGCCCTCCAGAATATTATATTCCATGTCCTGTGGTCCTTTAATGTAGAAGCTGCTAAATCTCATGTTATCCTGATTGTGTTTCCACAGTACTTGAACTGTTTCCTTCTGGCAGCTTGTAATATTTTCTCCTTGACCTGGGAACTCTGGAATTTGGCTGTAATATTTCTAGGAGTTTTCCTTTGGTGATCTCTTTGAGGAGGAGATCTGTGAATTCTTTCAATTTCTATTTTGCTCTCTGGTTCTAATATCTCAAGGCAGTTTTCCTTGATATTTTCTTGAAAGATGATGTCTAGGCTCTTTTTTTGATCATGGCTTTCAGATAGTCCAATAATTTTTAAATTCTCTCTCCTGGATCTATTTTCCAGGTCAGTTGTTTTTCCAATGAGATATTTCACATTGTCTTCTATTTTTTCATTCTTTTGGATTTGTTTTACAGTGTTTTGATTTCTCATAAAGTCACTAGCTTTGAATTGCCCCATTCTAATTTTTAAGGAAGTATTTGCTTCAGTAATCTTTTGGACTTCCTTTTCCATTTAGCCAGTTTTTCTTTTTAGGGCATTGTTCTCCTCATTGGCTTTTTGGACCTCTTTTGCCATTTGGGTTAGGCTATTTTTTAAGGTGTTATTTTCTTCAGTATTTTTTTGGGTCTCCTTTAGCAAGCTGTTGACTTGTTTTTCATGATTTTCTTGCATCACTCTCATTTCTCTTTCCAGTTTTTCCTCTACTTTCCTTACTTGTTTCTCAAAATCCCTTTTGAGCTCTTCCAAGGCCTGGGACTGCTTCATATTTTTCTTGGAGGCTTTGGATGTAGGAGCTTTGACTTTGTTGTCTTCTTCTGGTTGTATATTTTGATCTTCTTTTTCACCAAAGTAAGATAATATAGTCTGACTCTTTTTGTGCTGCTTGCTCATGATCCTGGCCAATTACTTGAGTTTTAAACTCTTTGTTAAGGTAAGAGTCTGCTTCTAATGTGGAGAATGTACTGTCCCAAGCTTCAGGGGTTTGTACAGCTGTTTTCAGAGATACTTGTAGGGACCTGTAAATTTTCAGTTCTTCCAAGGTGGTATTATAAGGGGTGAGGTATTTACTGTTTCCTGCCTGTGACCACAAGTATTCCTTTCTGTCCTGTAACTGTGAGGAGGGGTTCCTCTCCACAGCCACTACTAGCACCACCACGCCAGTGCTCCTCCTCACCCCAGGACTGCCACCCAGAACTGTGACCCAGATCCAAAAATGGGCAAAGCAAGAGATTCCTGCCTCAGCACTAGCAAAGAGATCCCTGCAATCCCTCTCTGATCAGCCACTGGATTCCCCCTCAATCTGTGGGCCTGAAGATCGGGAAGCAGCTGCCCACCCCCCAGGGTCACATTCTTGGGGAATGGAACTGAAACCCCACCTTCCTGTCTCAGCACTGACAGAAACAGACTTTTCCCACTGACCTTCTAAGTTGTCTTTGGCATTAGTGGATTGAGGAGTCTGGAAACCTCCACATCTGCCCCTGATTCACTCTCCTGAGGCCTGCTCCAGGTTCACTGTGGCCTGGGCACCCAGGCTGCACTGCACTGCGCTCCCAGCCCAGGGTGATACACCTTTCTGATCAATCATCCAGGTTGTCTTGGGCTATAAATTTGTTTCACTCTGCCTTTTTGTGGGTTCTGATGCTTCAGAATTTGTTTAGAGCCATTTTTTATGAGTATTTGGAGAGGTTTGGGGGAGAGCTTGAGCAAGTCACTGCTTTCACTCTGCCATCTTGGCTCTGCCCCCCCAAAAAAGTTCTTAATAAAATAATTCTGTTATCAGAGCCAGTATTATAAAAATTTCCCAACATTCAGAGAAAATATCAGAATTTAACTTCTGTGCATTTATAGCTAATCACTAACTTTTTCCATCTCCTTTGCCTACTCCGTGCTAATCATACTAAGATAAGCAATATACACATAGTTTGATCAATCAATCATGGAGTTTCACATAAAGGAAGATTGTTCCTCATCTTTCATTCTCCAAGACAACCAATGACATCTGGAGGGTGATGTCTTGATTTGTAAGTGAATTGGATTTAAGTGAGGCAAAGCTGTGCAAAGTTACAGGCCTCACTCTCTCCTCGAGAACCATCTGGGTCCAGTGGCAAGATATATACTAGGATGACTGGAGATCATCAAAGATGTGATGGGAAACCTTGGCCTTTTTAATCTAAGGTCTTTCCTAGATCTCAGTTTGTCTGAGGCAACACCCATTCAGTGATTAAGGCTAGGTAAGAAATAAGGCAAAAAAAAAAAGGCCTCTTTTACCTAGTCAAGAAAATCAGTCTTGAAGGGCAGACCCTCAGTTTCTCAAAAGAGAAGATGGGAAGGGATGGGATCAAGCACATATTCCAGTCTCTAATATACATCAAACAGTATACACAAAGACAAAAACAAAACAGTTTAAGAGGTTTAACAGTCTCAAGATTTTACTCAAATTGTCAGATTCCAAGTCTTCTAGAATTAATACAACATATAAGTTTTCAGCAAGTCTATCATAAAGATTTATAGAAGTAAAGTAACTTGCTTCTTTTGAACACTCCATATAAGAGAAAGAACTTTTAAAGACCAAATTAAATAATAAACTTCAGTAGTATAGAAGCTTAGTAATAGAATTCCCACTTGTAGGTGGAAGTAAAACAGGAGAAAGGGAAAGTTGAAACATCAATTCTACACAGTTTTTAGCAACCTCTTGAAGGGGCGAAGCACTTTGGCCACAATCTTCTCCCAAGTAATTTTTAATATGTAATGTGGCAAGCATAGGAAGCTTTGGTCAAGTAAGATCCATTACAAATTCTCTTCTCTGACATGCTCCATCAGGGTATTGTTACTCTTTCTTGGCTTTATCTCTTCACAGCTCCATTGAAGATTGCCTCCTTGATTCACTCTATTCTCTAATTACCCAAATATTCTCTGTTCTAATTGCCTCTGATCTAATAAAGAGTGATTTTGAAGTTCCTGCCTTTGCTAGAATACCACTGTCCTACTTAAGGCCTCACCTCCATGATCTGATAGCCTTAATCTCTTACCTCCCAATGAAAAATACAATTCCAAGAATTGTCAGTGAGCCATTTTGAATCTTGTTTTACAAAAGTAAACATCCAAAAAAAAATGGTGATGTTAATGTACTTGTACTTCTTCCTCTCCAGATATCTCTTTTCTACTCTTTCCCACCCACCCCACCCCTCCTTACACCAGAAAAAAAAAAAAAACATAAACACACAAAACAAATAGACAAATGCAAATACAGAAATGCCAGGAGGACTTGGAGGTCAATTAAAAAAATAACCCTGTATTGAATGATATTAAATATCTTTTCAATTTGTTTAATTTTGGGGGGTTTGGATAGTGATAGCAAAACATGTATATGCAAATATATGCCTAGAATTTTTCTCCCTAGTCATTGGAGAAGCTGTGATAGATTGTATTCTATTCCCAATTTGCCTTTCTTCTGCCACTGTCTAAGAGGAGCTCTGGTACGTTCTGCAAACATGTAAAAGGTTCCCTAGACACAAACACTTGTTCTTGTTAATAGAATGCACCCCCACCCTTTTTTGTCCTAATGAGCTATCTGTAAGATGAACAAGCTCTGAGTGCTGCTTGCTGTCTCTTCAGACCTTCAGTAGGGCTTTGATTTAAGCACTTGCACTTTAATCACCCATCGTGTGTCGTTATCCCAACAGGCAGCAGCAGCCTCAAGATACAAACTCCAATAAATAGCACTGAAAATCACTGAAGCAATCCTTTGTTGATTTTCTTTTACAGCTATTCAGTGGCAGATCAGCCATCATAACAACCCAGCCTGTAGCAACAGGGTAAAATTAAATGTAAAGTTTTGTTTAGGGTAACTGATATAAAGCTTGAATTTTCCCATTTTTTTTCTTTGGCATTCCTAATTCCTTTTCAGCCTGCATAACACAAAGCCTGTAGCAGTGGTCTAAAATGAATACTATCTTAAGATAATTGCTAGTGCACTCTAAGTACTTAATTTCAAGCACTTCTGTATGCAAATCCTTACAGAAGTGGTTGGATTAGTTTTCTTTAACTTCATCCTGGAAAAAAAAAATATGGATACAACTTCAAGCAGATTATCTAATTGTCCCATAACTTTTTCTTCTTCCTTTTTTGTCTTCTGAAGTTAGGAATACAGCAATATTTGTGATAAGCTATTAAAATAAGAAGCTCCTCAAATAATCACTTAGTGTGATGCTGTGCCTCTGTGCTAATTATCTCATCAGTACTGGTTTGGGAAATCTTGGTTTTTAATATGAATGATTCTACAGATTATTTTCCCTAATAATGAACTATGCCTTCATACATGGCATAAATTCAACTTGGCCCCCATGAACAGCTTTGTGGATGAAGCTGTGTAATCTTTTTAATTTTTTTATTTAAAACTTTTACATTGATATTTATTAATGATATTGATCTTTTTCTGTGCCTTATTCTACCCTGGTTAGATATTAGGACTATGTGTGATGAAAGGATTGTTGTAGGATGCTCTTTTTCCTTGAAACTTGATTGGATCAGGGGACTTAAGGCTTAGACTGCTGATGTTACTTCCTCGTTCCTTGAGTGCAAAGCAGCCACAAGATGCTAAAAGGGCATTCTGACGCTTAGCTAGTAGATCATGATAAGTAACTCAGCAAGGAATCTTTGCTCAGATGGATCAACTCAAATTGTCTTTTTTGATATCCTTTCTCTTGCTACATCTAAGTGAATTTCTTTTTAAAAAAAAATCTGTTCCAAGGCTTTTGAGTGTCTCATTTTATTCCAACATTGAAACTAAACTTTGCCAGGACCATCCTAGAAAATTATTTACATTGTCATATTCTGAAGGAAACTTGGGAAGCCTTTTTTTTTCAACAAATGTACCAGTCTGAACAGATCATATGTACCTTTGACTCTCCCAATAAAAATTAAACCCCATGTTGCTGTATATATGGGTTAGCAAAATTCCTTTGGTACTTAGTGGGAACTTCTTTGGATTTATCAGTTACTCTAAGGTTAAAGCCAAACATAACTAGATTTTCCCAGTGACTGTAAATTACGAATGCTAGTCTTATGAGTTTTGTTTTTTAAAATGATCTTATTACTTTACTATCATATTATGTACATATAATATATTGGGGCAGCTAGGTGGCACCAGCAGATAGAATAATGGGCCCAAGGTCAGGAAGATTCATCTTTCTGAGTTCAATTCTAGCCTTAGACCCTTACTAGTTGTGTGACCTTGGGCAAGTCACTTAACCCAAATAGGGTTATCAAGAGTCAAACATGTCTATAAATACTGAACAACAACAATAAATGTTATATATATGAATAAACACAAATATACTGTATGATTTAGATATGAACTGAGTTCATTGGCAACATCTATTGTATATGTAGCCAAAGACATTTTCTTTTCTCCCTTTCTATTATTCCTTCCAGATCACAGGATTTAGAGTTGTAATAGATTTGAGACATGCTCTAGTGAAATCACCTCATTCTACAGATGTGGCAACTGAGATTCAGAAAGGTTAGATGACTGTCATAAAATCAACCACATTTTAATGAGTAAAATGGGGATTTAAATCCGTGTTTTCTGATTTGAAATTAATCACTTATTTTACAATACTCTCTCTCCCTAAATACTATAATCACCTGATGGTAGACTTCATCTCTTTCATCTTTTTTCCTTCTCCTTTCTCCTCATTCCAAAGTCCTGAACTCTTCCACCCTTGATGTTTCCAATCCTTATTGCTACCTTCTAATGACTGAGATTCTTTCCCAAAGAACACCTAGAAAATATAGTCAATTCCATTCCATTAATAATTGTTAAGCAAATACTATGAGCAAAGTACCATGCCAGGATCCTAAAAAGAAAAGAAACAGTTCCTATCATCAAGGAATTTACATTCAATTGAGGTGACTTGATACATGCACATGCACAGAAAAATAAGTGCAAACTAAATTGATTAGGGAGAAAGTACTAACAACTTTGGGGCAGGCTATAAACTAACAAAGGTTTCAAGAAGAAGGTAGCTTCTGAAATGAGTCTTGAAGAAAGCTAGATGAAAGTGAAGAGGGAGTACATTTTAGGCATGAAGACTGATGATGCAAAGGCATGAAAATAGAAATTGGCATATCCAGTTCAGGGAAATTTTTTAATCTAGTTTGAATAAAACACAGAGTTCATAAACAGTGATAAGAATGATGATATGAAATACATTACAACATAAATGAGAACCACATTTTAGTGGGATTTAAATGCCAAGCTGTTTATGTTTTATTCTAGAGGCAATAGGGAGACACTAAAAAAGTTTGAGTAGGATTGAAACATGGTCAGACCATGTGTCGTAGGTATTTTAAATTCTCAGCAATGTGGTGGATGGCTTACAGAAAATAAAGACTATAAGAATGACATCAATAAGAAAAGTATTGTAGTAGTCCAGTTTCTGAACTATGGTGCTGTCTGAATGAGTAGAGAAAAGGGGGACATATTTGAGAGACATTTTAGTGGTAAAATTTAGAAAACTTGGCAAGTATTTGTAAATAGAGGTGACAGATAAGGAAAAAAAGAGGGTGATTCCAAGTTTATGAACCTGGGTAACTGAAAATATGGTGGTACTCTCCAAAAAAAGGTGGGGGGGGAACCTTAGAGTAAAAATAGATTGAAGAGAAAATATGGTATGTGCCATTTGGGACATAAGTGATTTTGAAAAATCAGTGGGACATCCAGGTAGAGACAGATAGCCAACAACTGATCTGGGGTTTGTTCTCAGCAGAGACATTGGTGTAGAAGTAATTGGCATAGATTAAAACAATGAGATCTTCTCCTACTAGATTGTAAGCTCCTTGAGGGCAGGAACTTTTCTTTTTCTTATTTGTATCCCCAGCACTTTGCACCATGCTGGCACAGAGTGGGCTGCTTAATAAATGTTTGTGGAATTGAAATGAATTGATCTGCTGATGAGATCACCAAGAAAGAAAATGCACAGAGAGAGGAACAAGTCCAGAGCCCTAGGGTGTATGGAAGATGGATGATGATCTAATAAATGAGACATGGAAGGAGCAATTAAATAAGAAGGGGGAGGACAAGGAGAGACTAGAGTTACAAAAGCCAGAAGGTTGTGGAGAATATCCAAGAGGAGGGAGTGATAGAAGGTGAGTAGCAGTCAAGCAGCAAAAGGACTGAAAAAACCTTCTTATGTTGACCATTTTTTATATTGATAAATTTAAAATGTGCAGTTTCTGTCCAGTGGATAGGAAATTGTATTGCAAGAGAATGAGAAGTTAAGTGGGAAGAAATGGAATCAATAGGGATAGACAACCCTACATAAATTTGTTTGTAAAAGAGAAAAGAGTATATAGGATGCAAGCTTGAGGCATGGTAGGGTTAAGTGAAACGTGGTTTTGCTTTGCCTTGAATGGTTTGTTTCATTTTGCTTGAGTCCCTGAAATCAGAGCTTTCCTCCACCTTTTGTGACCCTGGGGCTCAGAATATATAAAGGATCTTAATCCCTTTCATAGCAGCTCTCTACTAAAGTTAAGGAATATGGCATACCTATGATGATTTTCAGAATAAATTCTCTTTATGTGTCCTATTGAAATCACAAAAAAACCTAGGCTTAAGTGTGTCTGTTGGGAGTTTTAGAAGAAGTAGGACTAGAAAATAAGAAGGATGGATCAATTTAGAGAGGCCTGATACAGCTAAGTGACCCCTGGTAGAATAAAACTCTTTAAGGAAAGGGTCTGTGTCCCTGTGTCTGATGTTCATAGTACACAGAACATGCTTTATAATGATTGCTGAAGGACTAAATGGATGTTTGAATATTTTTGTTTTTCTGTATCTCATAATGCATTAATATTATATGACAATCCTCTGGGATAGATCATACTCATCTATTTTGAAAAATGCTCATTTTTATAGACTTGATGATTTTGTTATAGAAGCTATTTGTTCTGACTTCCTTATATTTTGTAAACAAAGATTTTGTCTCAGTATTGGTTTTGTAAATTCCTCAGGCATTACTGAATATTTCTTCTCAAGTGCCTTTTAATTCTAGATGAAAATGTGGGTGCCAAATTATTTCTTAAAAGAGTAAAATCTTTCAAGGTATAATAATTACTGTTGTTATCATGTGACTTACTACCAGATTGTAAATTCCACAAAAGCCTGGATAATGTTTTATTTTAACTTTATATCCCTCCTAGGACCTAGCACAGTGCTCTTAGGCATTTAGTGCATGTTAGGCATTTAATAAATGTTTAATATTTCTTTAATTGAAAGGAGAGAGGTTGTGTCTATTTAATGTTTTGTATCTTAACCTTAATCTAAGAATTTGTCTTAATCTAAGAATTGTGTGGAAGATAATGGGACTAGAACAAGGGGTCCTAAAGGGTGTGTGTGTGTGTGTGTGTGTGTGTGTGTGTGTGTGTGTGTGTGTACGTGTGTGTGATGGACTAGAGGTCTGACATTTTCTGCAATTTTGAGTGCAGTAGTTAGATCCAGGTCCTATTTTCCAATGTGGTCCAGAAGTGACTCCCTGTAGTCCCTGAGTGGTAGCCTGACTGGAACTAATCCCTGTCTCCTTCACAGCCCTAAATGGGAATCACGATACTGGTCTGGGCCAGAGGGCTGGTGCCAAACTCTATCTAAAGACAGTTTGTAGAATCCATTTATTTCCTGGGGCCTCCCCAGACTTAGGTCGTGTTTGATGTGGACCATTTCCTTGTGCTATATAGCTGGTGTTCTGTAATTCTAGGCTTTAGTTCTGAATTGGATTAACTTCAGCCTGCAATCTTTAGGCCAGTCTCCTGGGGCATTACTAGACCCCAAATTGCACTGACTTCAGCCATGGAGCAGTAGACCTCTGGAGCAGCTCCTGCTTCAGGTATCTTCTTCTTGTGTAATCCTTTATGGGGTGGAAAAGCTCAATAATTTTATTTTTCTTTGTTTCTGTTGTTTTAAATGGTTCTTTTCTTCATTGTTAGTAGATGTGGACATGGCTAGAACCTTTCATACGTCCATCTTAATGGGAAGCCTGCTTAATAATGGTTTTGGAAATATTTGGGGAAATTCTTCTATTAGCAGTGATCAGCTGTGTTTGCTCATAGACAATAAGAAGGATAATAATAGGGGTATTATAGCAGGAAGAGAATAGGTGTCATTATTTTTCTATTAATAATATTAGCAATATAGAGAGTACCTCTCTCAAAGCGCTTTCAAACCCATTATTTATTTTAACCCTAAATTTGTCATTATGAGATGGTATTTTCACTTTTATTGATGGAGAAACTGAGTTATATTGAAGTATGTGTCTTGTTCCTAGGTCATGACCAAGTTAAAGTCAAATCTGGTGATAGAATCCCAGTTCAATGGCTTTTTGACAGGACTGGCTTTACTCATATTTAGAATAGGCAATAACCTGTAATGTGACTTGAGAGGTCTGATAAATTACTTCTTATCCCAAATACCTCCCCATTTGCTTGCTGAAGTGCCTAACAATATATTATGAGATAGTCATTCTGTTGGTGAAGCATTGCATTTAAAAATACATATGACATTTTATTTATATGTTTGTGTTGCTTAGTATCAGACCATTCTTTACCCTGACATCTCAATGAGATCTTGCCTTTAAGACGGGGAAGGTAAAGAGGAGAAATTTCGCAGCATGGGGAAATTGCTTATGGAGAATAGACCTAGGTGAGACACTGAAATGGGCAATTAATGGAAACTCCTTCTTTAAAGGTTTCTATAAAAGTAGAAATCTAGCATTTGAAGATAATTTCTGAATAGTCTGACTTAGAAAAGTGGGCTGGACTAGATAATATTCCACTCGAAATGTGAACATAAACCTAAGCATGATTACTCCAATGGGAAATTTATTCTTAAATGTCTAAAACCAAGTTTTTGAAGTTTCCTATCATAATTGAATCTTTCTTAGATTTATCCATGTGTTTTGAGTACTGGTCTACAGAAGAAACAGCAAAATCTACTTCCCTTGTCTTATAATTGTCTGATTGTACTTCATTATGCTTAAAGGGAGGAAGTAGAAATAATCATACACAAAATCAGAAACTTTTCACACTCTAGAATGTGTAGGTAATAATCAAGAATTGGGGATGTTTTATTATTAAACCAAAAAAGTAAGCCACTTTCAGGACCAAAACAAAGCTGATATGTCCAATATACAGTTGACAGGCAGAACTTAGAATTACCCAGTTACAGAGTTAACTTAGAAGCAGGAATGTAGTCTGATCTTTCAGAAAATTGTCCTGTTGTGGGAACAAGTCAAGATTAAGATCATCATTTCCAGTGTGACTATGGGGGTTACCTTCTTATGATCCATAGCCAATTCCAGTAAAGTGTGAGAAGAGGAATAGTAAAGTTTGTGAGTCACTGTAACCATAGATCAACAAAAATCTAGAGCTTACACAATATGACCCAGAAAGAGAATTCTCTTCTATACTGATTTCATGACCAGGGAAACTCACATTGACTTTTCAGTGCTTTGTGCAAATTAAAGACTATAAATTATAAAGAAGCTGGAGGAAGATTAAATCTTAATTTCACCACTCCCTCCACCAAAAAGATAAACCTTTTCTTATCTTTAATGAGTTAAGGAGAGAGAGCAAAGCAATTAATTAAAGTAATTAAACAATTGAATAAAGACCAAGAGAAATTAAGTAAACCTGTAAGTCTGAGAACTGGAACTCTGTAGCAAGATATGGTGATGGGTTATATTATCCTGTAGCTATTGCTCCTATGAGTGAGTTAGGGATATTTTCTAATAATTCTAGGTGACCCCTAAAGTTAATCCCATTTATAGAAGTAAATATATTGTAAGGGCTCTCTATAACTAGTATTATAAAATTTTAGAGTATTAGAAGTGAGAAGGACCTCAGAGATTATTTCTGCAATGGAGGGGGATTGAGCATAAAGCCTACTCCTTAAAAAAATGGATAGTGTGGCTATAATGCAGTTCCCCAACTGGAAGAGTCTCAGGGGCCAGCTTTGGAAGAATCATGTTGACATATAATTAAAGCATGGGTCATAAAATCAAATCCACAACAAAAGAAAACTGAGGCAGAGCTCCGAGCATGATCAAGTTATTAGGAAGAGAGCATCTAGGTGACACAATGAGTAGAGCACTGGCCCTGGAGTCTGGAAGACCTGAGTTCAAACCCAGCCTCAGACACTTGACATTTACAAGCTGTGTGACCCTGGGCAAGTCACTTATCCCCAATTGCCTTTTAATTTTTTTTTCAAATTTATTACAGACACAGTGGGTCCCTAAGCAATTGAATCCAAGACCTTCCTTGCAGTCAAGGATCCGTCTACTCATACACCAGGGGCTTTTATGGACCTTGGGAGGTCACTAAAAATTGAATAAGGCTTTTACAATTCATGAATAATCATTTTCAAAAAGGGTGGGGAGGGAAGTCCGACCACTGGCTAAGGGAGATGTCTATCAACCACTAGTTGATACTTGTTAATTGATCATCTTGATAGTTGATTAGTACTTTGTTAGCAGTATTCCAGAGCTCTTCAGAACAAACTAACAAGAGAACAATGAAGCTGTGGTTTTTCAAACAGTTCTCTTATAGGAGTAAAATAAGGGTTGGGGTTAGTGTTAATATAGCACATTCTAAACACAACTTAATAGAAGTCCTATAAATAAATAAAAATAATATCACCAATATATAGTGGATTAATTATGACTTATTTTTATCAGTATTAACTAACATAACTAAATCAAACATTTCTATTCTACTTAACTCAATAATACAGTCCCTGATATCCATTAAATCACAAGGAACTGAGTAAATACTCTTTGAGTAGAGTATCAAAATTATTTTCACAAAAGTGACTTGTAGAGTCTTTGGAGCACACATAGACATTCTGTAACTAGTTTGATTCTATTTGTCACATAATGAAGAGCCGCTTCTTTGATTGGCTGAGAACACAGAGCCTGAATTTGGGGGGAAGGAGGTGATGTGGACATTCAAGAGACACTAGTTGGCCTTGCCCCTTCTTTTCAGTTGCTAAGGTTATAGTTTGGCTTCTTCCAGTCTGTCAGTATATTGATAAGAGAGGATGAATAATGCTGTAAGGCTACATGCTGGCCTCAGTTCTTTCCGTTTGTGTTATTCTTTCATTTTAGGTGAAGAAGATTAATCTGGAGCTTACAACTGTGTGAGTTTTGAAAAGTAAGGAAAGCAAATCAACAGAGGTCCAGGAGTCTGAGGGTCAAGTGCATGCTGGATTTTGTAGCCAACTCTGCATCAGTGCCTTGAGGAGTGAAAAGTTACTCTCAGGATGGTAGATGACATAAGGACACTTCTGTCAACAAAAACAGTGGTGTGCTTGGTGAGCCCAAACTGTGTGAAATCTGAGCCCATTCATCCTTAATCCAATTACTGTAAGCTCTGAGTCCCAGACAATTCACATCTAAATGCAGCATCAGTATCACAGTCAGATGAGTACTTATTTCATCTACCATCCTGAGAGTTACTCCTTATTCCTCAAGACATTGATGTTGCTGGACTGACTTCAAAACCCAGAATAGAATTGACTCCTTTCTTCTTGTACATCTGACATTTGGTCTTCTAGCATTATCTCTTCACTCTTCGGAACGCAGACTGGACAATGTCTTTATACCACAGATTAAGAACCTTTGGAGTAGAATCTCCTGACTTGGGTTTGACTCAGCAATTAAGTCACTGTGACTTTAGGCAAGTCACTGTACCTCTCTGGGTCTCAAGTTCCCTTATTTATGAAGAGAAAGTTAGATTAGATGATGCTTAAGGCTCCTTAATGCACCTGTAGTCTATGGATCATTAAGAACAATCTAGTCTAGGTAGTATAAAAAGGAAATTTCAGATTCTAATTTTGTGACTTGAACCTCACTTAAGAATTGTTTACTTGAATAAGTTTATCACATAGAACTGGTCCCTTTCCAGTTCAAGTTTGTAATCTAAGACAAATTGATATGAATATATTTGTATAGTTCATATGAACAGCAAAACAAAAACATTAAACCAATGAATCATGAACCCTATGGCAGTTATAGATGAAAGTATTGTCTCATTTTGTTCTTTTTGATTGGGGAGATTTACCTCTTTATTAGTAGAATCTACAGAATAGCAGGATAGGGAAAATATCTCCTTACATTCTCTCCCCTTTGTTCAATTAGGGGCTATGGCAACAGTACCTTACTGTAACCCTGCTCCAACTTGAAGTGGGGCTCTAGTACCACTGTTTGGAGCATTTGGAAAGGCGAGTAGGCAGTTTACTTCTAGAATCAACTAGCCAATAGACTAAAGAAAGCATAGGTGTCACAAGCAGCCTGCATGTTTATAGCCTGGAACACTCCCAATGGCAGCCAAGCCATATTAAAATGTATGAAATTAAATTAAATTAAATTAAAATGTAAATTAAAATGTAGTTATATTTTGTTACATAAGATATAACAAAATAAATGAAAATACCATGAAACATAGATAACATTATATTTTAAAACTAAGTAAATATGTGGCCAACAAGGATCCTTATGTATGAATTACTGGCCTCATTCCCATTTGAGTTTGACTGGACTAAACTATTCCAAAATACAAGACATCCTTGGTAAGTTCATTTAGTGCTTGGTAGAAAGGTTACTTCTTTAAGTAAGAGGACGATTAGGGCAAATACATGTAAAAGTTCTATTTTTTTTTAACCTGGGATGAACAAAAAGATTCTAAGTAAACACATGAATATAATGATGTCTTAAAAACCTTTAAGTAGAGAAGATGATTTGGCAGGTTTAGTTATAGGAAGTGGGGAGAAAAGATAGCCTAGAGAAGAATCAGGGTGGAAGTGAAAAGATTAGCTAAAGGGGATTTGGAGAAGTATGAGTAAATAAATGAGTTTGGAGTGAGTGAAAAAATATGAGAAATGCCTGGTGCAATTGGGTTAAGAGCTTTGAAGGAAGATATAAGGATTTTTTTTTAACTTGATCCATAATGTAACGCAAAGCTGCCAAGTACTTTAATAAGTTGGGTAAAATGGTCATAATCATTTGTTAGCAGAGATCTAGGGGAAATGTGTGTGTGTATGTATATATGTATTGTAAGTGAGAGAAGAAAAGAGGTCATGTACTAGAAGTAGAAAATCTGGAAATAAGGTATATGTACAACTTATTTTGCATATGTCAAACTATTGGAACAATAAGAGGCCATAACATTCTTAAATGTGAATATGTTAGCAAAACAAAAAACACACAAAAAAACACACACAAAAAAATACCTTCCTAAGGATAAGGGTCAATTGATTGAATCAATCCATCGCCCCATCTAGACCTGACACCTTTATTTTTGTTGTTATTGTTGTTGTTGTTTTGGGGTTGTTTCTGTCACTTCTAACCTTATTTGGAGTTTTCTTGAGAAAGATACTGGAGTAGTTTTCCACTTGCTTCTCAAGCTCATTTGGCAGATGAGGAACTGAGGCAAGCAGGGTTAAATGACTTGCTGAGGGACACACAGCTAGTAAGTGTCTGCATCTAGATTTGAACTCAGGTCCTCCTGACTTCAGGTCTGATTCTCTATACACTGAGCCATCATGATGTCCTAATGCCCTAATTAGGTGAAATCAGTTGTTTAATGAATTTATTTTTCAATGAATTGTTCAATCATAGATGTACTCTAGTTGTGAACAAGGCCACAATATATTCCATTGAATCAATCAATTTAAGGCATTTCAACCAGAAATCTGTTAGGACATTATAGTCCTAGAAGAATCCTCAAACAGCTGTTTCAGTCTCTATTAGAAGTTGAAAACAAACTATACATACTGATGAAAGTAGTTTCAAGACTAGGAACCCAGAAAAAAAAACTGCAATATGCCTATGGGGACTTCTATACCTATGTCTGTGAAAGGAGAAAAATGATTTACATCAACCAAGAACAATATGGTCAACAGAAAATGGCAGGGGTGGGGGAGAAAGGGAAGAGGTTGGATCACAAGGATTGGAGGAGATGGGAGATAACAGTTATCCAAGAAAGAATGAAGCCAGATAGAAACCAGAGAAGCTCCTTTGCCTATTAGTTCTGGGATAGGGCTCTCAATTAGCCTCTATACTTCTAGCATGGGTGAGTTAAGAAGACCAGATTTTTTGGAAATGTTTAAATGTATGCATATGTGTGTATAAATCTATTTAAATATAAATTATGTGTTTGTTAGAAATAAAAACATTTTTGACTGCTTAATAATAGAAAAGTAGATCAATAAAACAGAAAAGGCATGAAGGAATCAGAAGTAATTAGACTCAACAGCCCAGTGTTCAATAAGACCCAAAATATAGGGCAGCTAGATGATACAGTGGATAGAGCACGAGACCTGAAATTAGGGTGACTTATCTTCCTGATTTCAAATCTGGCCTCAGACATTTATTAGCTGTGTGATTCTGGACTAATCACTTAACCCTGTTTACCTCAATTTCTTCATGTATTAAAATGAAGTGGAGAAGGAAATGGCAAACCACTTTAGGATCTTTGCCAAGAAAACCCCAAATAGGGTCAGAAAGTGTAGGACACAAGTGAAAAAATGATTCAGTAACAACAAGAAAGAACTCTTATTTGATATGAACTTTTGGGAAAACTGGAATTAAGTCTGGCAGAAACTAGGCATCAGGCATCATATTTCATAATAAATACAAAATAGATTAATAATCTGAAAACTAAAGATCATCCCATAAAAATTAGAAAAGAAACAGATCCCATACCTTTCATAGTTGTGGGCAGGGCTGAACTCTTGATGAAAAAAGGAATAGAGGCAATTACAAAAGATGAAATAGATTATTGATTATTTGAGATTGCAAAGCTTTTGAACACAAAATTCAATGCATGTGTGATAAGAGGAGCAGTTAATTGGGGGGAAAACTTTGTATTATATCTCTCTGTAAATGTTTGAAATGTAAGATATAAAAACAAGTAATAGAAATTATAATATAATACCAAGACAAATTCCTCAGTAAATAAATGGTTAAAGGATATGAACCAAGTTCTCAAAATAATATTGCAAATATTAATAACAATATGATCGAATGCTTTAAATTATAATAAGAGAAATGAAAGTCAAAACAACCCTTAATATTACTTTGCTGCAAGAAATGAGGAGCATCGTGAACACAGAGAAACATGAAAAGACATATTACCAAATACAAGGTGATATAAGCAAAGCAGAAAGAAACAATATAAACAACGACAAGAAAAATGCAAATGGAAATGTTTGTGGGCCAGGATGGGTGTGGAATGAATTAACTCCTCACTTTCCCACAACACTTGGAAGAACTGTTAGCAAAGGCGTTGTAGTTCAGACCTACAATAGTTAATGATATATTTGCCCCTAGAGGGATTGATCTAGGTTCTGGCTTTGAGCTCTTTGGGGAAAAAAATAGTATAGAAGCAGTTTTTAGGACTTCGGTAGAGAGATCTTCAGACCCCAGGGAATCTCCTTGACAACTGCTTTTAACCTCCTTCGTGGCAGCTTTTATCCGTTTTTATTATCCTACATTGCATTTAGCCATCTTGGAACCTACTGTTACTTAAGTGCATTGCTGTGTGTTTGGTTTTTTTTAAACATAAGAACTGCTTTATTTTAAACCTTTGGGCTTTAAATGATCCAGTATCTAGATACGAAATAATCATAACTCCAAAGCAATTGAAATTCTATTTTTGGCAAACTATAAAGACTAAACTTGGCCCTAAAGAAGAGATGTAATAACACATCCCCTTCCCCCACCCCCACTTCTGGTTTGAAGAGTTGGGGATTCACAAGTGTAAAATGTTGTGCAGTGATATTCTTTTTTCAATGTGTTATTGACTTTGCTGATTTTTTTTAATCTTTTGTCATAAAGAATGACTCTGAGAGAGTGATAAGAAAGGGATATAAGGGGGGAAAGTATGTAAAATGAAACAAAGTATATCAATAAAATGTATTTATTTAAATGTAACTTGGCACTCTGAAGGTGATATATTTGACAAATAAGTGGACTTACTAATAAAGGAAAAGAATCATGTCACTCAACACTTACCTTATAAATGAAACCAAAAGGCATAAGGGAATAGCAAATAATGCTTCTCTTTGAAGATTTTTTTTTAAAGTTGAAGGAGTGTTATTACTATCATTATTTTTATGCATCCAAATGCAAGAATAAATAAGATGACACTTGGTCATCTTTTCTTACATTGTCTATGATAGTCATCATTAGTAAAAGATCCACTATGAATATGATAGCCAATTACGTACCAACTTCTGTAGTAGAAGATATATAAGTAGAGAAATTTTTATGGAAAATCTCAAGAAACCTACATAAATTGAATCACTATGTAATATCATACTCAGTGACTTCACTAAAAAGGCAGGCATAGGGAAGAAAAGTAAAAAACATGTTGGAAATTATGGCTCAAAATTAAGGAAAAAAAGGACAGAGGATTATGGGCTACATTGAAAATTCAAGTCCATTTATCATAAGTATTTTCTTAAAGGAGAAAGTTGAGATGTTCTGGATATAGTAAGAATTAAACAATATTGTAGAAAAAAGGAAATTGACTCTATCCTAATAGACAGGAAATGACTAGTTACTGATTATGAACTATTTTAAAATCAGCTTTCTATGTACGCTCAGAGCTTTGAATCATTAGATCAAAGATTAAAAGTAAAGCCAAATTAATAGAAAGGGTAACACTGAGAAGATGTGAAATTTGATTAATTATTTAAACTATGTGGCTATTTAAATTATGCTATGTAGAGTCTTGAGAACATTTTGAGGAAGCATTGTAACAACAGAGATTCACGGTCACTTTGGTAATCAATATCAGAGTATAAAACAGACAGTCATATGTTCTGAAAAGGCATTTTCCAATGTCATGGAGGATGGCTATCATGAAAACTAAATTTAAAAGTGATTCTCTATAAATGGTTGTGCATCTCTTTGTAGATGAAATTGTCTTTTGCATCGCAACATGAAATATTTTTAGAAATACCTGAATGAGAGCTAAAGCCATTCACAAAATTAAATCATCCAAACAGGAAAAAAAAACAAGTGGATAAATTTTCCTTGTTTTACAGACTATGACATACATTTAACTGGAAAGTTCACTCATCCTATGGGCAGCTAGGTGGCACGGTGGATAGAGCATCAGCCCTGGATCCAGGAGGACCTGAGTTCAAATCTGGCCTCAGACACATAACACTTACTAGCTGTGTGACCCTGGGCAAGGCACTTAACCCCCATTGCCCAACCAAAAAAAAAAAAAGAAAAAAGAAAAAAAAAGTTCACTGATCTGGTCTGCCCATACTTAATTATTGGATAGATTATGTGATACATCTATAGATGGAAAATAAACTGAGCCTAGAACTAAATACAAAGAGTAAAAAGGGCTGAATTATGTTTAGGAAATTATAGAGCCACAGACTTTTCCCAGACATAAAAAAATAGACATTGTTTTAACATTAGTTAAAAACACTAGTTCTTATGGTGCTATATGGGTACAAAACATAAATTAGCAGAATTTCAGAAAAACGAATTTCAGATCACTCAAAGAAGGAAGGGATAGAGAAGTGGAAAAGCATTTATACAGCACTTACTATTCGAATGGGTGGATGAGAAAAATTTGTTCTAATAGCCAGGGAGGTGGCTGAAGTAAGTGCTATGTGGTCAGACATCACAGATGTCAAAGCCATCCACTCTATACTGGGCCATCACCAATTATCTTGACTTTTGATTTGCCACTGGAGTTTGGTGACTCTAGAAGAGAGAGTGAAACTGATGACTTTGTGCAACTCTGCCTCACTTAAATCCAATTCGCGCGCAAGTCAAGACATCACCCCATGATGTCATCAGTCCTCTTTGAAGAGGAAGGATGAGCAACAACAACAATGATTTGCCAAGCACTTTTTTTCAAATGTTCTCATGCAATCCTCACAATAATTCCTGCAAGGTATGTGCTATTAGTCTCCATTTTACAATTGAGGAAATTAAGGTAAACAAAAGTTAAGTGACTTGTCCAGGATCACACAGCTAATAAGTGTTTATGACCTGATTAGAACTCTGGACCTAGGCCTCTATCCACTGTGTCACCAGTTGCCTCATATATTAGGACATATATTAAGCATAAATAGAATGTGACGTTGTATCAATAATGAAGTATGTACCATTGATAGGAAGACATGAACTGAGATAACACAGTTGCTGAAATACTCAAGCATTCTCTTTGAAAGAGAACAATATTTAGACTGGACCTTAAAGAACAAAAATGGATAAAAGAGAGTTGAAATAATGGAAGAGTACCTAGTATTTCTGAATGAGTTTGTCAATAGGCCCAAACACACTAAATTTCTGAGTACTAAAGTAATTGATGAATGTAACTGCTGATTTACTCTGACTGACCTATGTTTATTTACCAGTTTCTACATTATCAGTTGAGATTTCATCCTTTCTTGCTTCACTTTCATCCTGTCTTTGCCACCTCATCCATTCTCCTGAAGACTCTCTTCTTACTAAGGGTCTGCAGGGGCTATTCCCTTACATATCCTTTTCTCTTTCCCCTTTTCTGTGCCCTTTCATTCCACAGATTGGTCTGAGACTGGGGTGTTGTGAGATTTAGTCCATGGTGTTTCAGGCCCTTTCTTCCATCATCAATACTTCTATTTAGATTGTACTTTCATTCTTTGTACTTGGAATCTCTTAATGGTATTGCTACTGATATTTTGTGTTTATTTTGTTGTCATTGTCTATAGATGTGCTCTTTTAAGTTTTTCTTTCCATCTTTTTTTCCTGGACTAATTTATTTGTGTGCTTCCTTGGTTGCTGTGTTTGTTTACCTTTCTTGTATTTCTATTGTCTGGGGAGTTTGAAAAGCAAACAATTTGCTTAGGTCTTGTTTTTTGTAGAACTTCTCCAAATGTTTCCTTTTTTGTTTGATGGCCATCTTTTTTTCAACAAAGATTAGGTCTGAGTTTGCAAAGTATATCACCTTGGTTTATATCTTGAGCTCCTTTGCTCAAATATTTCATTCCTTCCTGTAGTTTCTGGTAGGTGATGAATAATCTTGAATTATTCAAATTTTATTTTCTTTATATTCTTTATATTCTCATGGTTGCTTGATTTTTGTCCTTGGAATTATTGAATTTGTCATCTATCAGTTTTGGAATTTTCAGTGTAAGGTTTTTTTTTCCTATCCCTGGAAGTCTATGGATTCTTTTTTTTTGGTTTGTTTGTTTTTTGTTTTGTTTTGTTTTGTTTTGCTAGGCAATTGGGGTTAAGTGACTTGCCCAGGGTCACACAGCTAGTACATGTCTGGTCTGAGGTCGGATTTGAACTCAGGTCCTCCTGACTTCAGGACCAGCTCTCTATCCACTGTGCCACCCAGCTGCCCCTATGGATTCTTTTGATTGGCACTTTGTTTTTTTGTATTCAGAAATTCTAAGAAAATGTTCTTCTATTTGTATTCCCAATCAAGTATTTTCCTATTTGCTACTTTGATGAGACTTGACACCATGAATCCAAGTCTTTCTGTTCTGTCAATTATTTCTGTTGTTCATGCCACAAATTCTGCTTTGACAATTTTTATTTCTCTTCTGAACCATTCAGGAACATCCTGTTATGGTTTCAAGGTCTTTTGGGAATCAACAAGATTCTCTGCTTCATCAAATGTTGATTCATTTTCTTTTTTTTTTTTTGTAGTAGTTGTTCACAGATGTCTGGACTCATTTAGATTACCTTGAGACCATATTCCCTTCAATTATTATCTTCTTTGTTGGTTTTCCTACTTACTCTAAAAGTTTTAATTTATTTTTATTCCTCCTAGATATTTGGTAACTTTAGTCTTTTATAGTCTGTATCTTTTATTTACCTTATATACCCTGTCACTCACTTTCTATTTTCTTCCTATAACATGGTGTTTTCCTTGGGGACTGGACCTCAAAACTGTCTCAACTTACTTTTACAATGGGGAATTCACTTTTCCCAGTTTCAGTTTTTGCCCCAAGTGAATTACAGAGTACACACCTGTTTTCAATTGAATACCATTCCCTTTTCCTACAGGTATTGTTGGTGTCTTATCTCTATGCCATCTTTTTCTTCAGTTTTCTAGCTGAGTACTATTTTAGCATAGTCTACTGCCATGCTGCTGTCCCAGACAATGCAACTTTCTGGTTTTTGGCTTTCTGCAGCCCAGGGGCAGTGGGGAAGAAATGAGTTCTAATGAAAGCCTGTGGATCAACAAACAAAACTTTCCTAGAGAGTTGGTAAAGAAATTTGAGAGGTCATAAAGATTAGAAAAAATGTCTAGTCTTCCATCTCATTAGTAATTGACCTGAAAATCTTCAGTGATCTTTGAAATTGACTTTGACATCACCGCCAAATTCTGGAAGGTAATATTAAAGGATTGGTTTCAAAGTAATAAGAAAGTCTTGATCACCAAGAGCTAGCATGACTTCATTAAGGAGAGTTCATGCTAAAAATATCTACTTTTGTCAGAGTAGCTAGGCTGAAAGATCAAAGGTCTTGCATAGATATAACTTACCTCAATTTTATTTAATTTTATAAAAATTCATTTTTAATTTCAAAAAAATCTGTTTTCTCTCCTTCCTACTTTACTCCATTGAAAAAGCAAAGTGAAGGCTTAATAACATATATGTATGATTTAACAAAACAAATTACTACATTAGCCGTATTCATAAATATGTCTCAATCAGCTTGAGTCCATCACTTCTCATGACATGTTTCATCGTGAATCCTACAGAATTATGATGATCATTGCATTGAATAAAGTTTTCAAATCTTTTAAAAATGATATTTTTCCCCTTCTGAATTATACTCAAATTTCCTGGGTAAATTATTCTTGGATGTATAATCCTGCATCTTTTGTTTTCTGGAATATCATATGCTAAATTCTTTGCTATAGCTTCTCTATACTTGAAGAATTCTTTCTTTCTAGCATTGGAAGATATTTTTTTCTTAGATTTTGAAGGTCTTGATTTAAAGATTCTGATGTTCCTAGAGGTTTTCATTTTGAGGCTTTTTTTTCAAGAGGTGACCGGTGAATTCTTTCTATTTCTGCTTTTCCCTATTCTAACAGATTTGGGCAGTTTTAAGATTTCTCAAAATTTTTGTGTATCTAGATTCCTTTTTTTTTGTTCCAGCTTTTAAAAGGTAGTACAGAGGTTCTTGATCTTTTTTTTTCTCTTCAATGTATTTTCCAGGTTATTTATTTTTTTCAATGAGATACTTCACATTTTCTTATTTTTTTCAGTATTTTGACTGTTTAAATATTTCTTGTAAGTCTCATGGACTCATTGGCTTCTATTTGTTCCATTCTAATTTTCAGAGAATTTAATTCTCATACAAGGTTTTGTATCTCTTGTGTCAAACTATTAGTTCCTTTTTCTAATTCTTTTTTTCATTAGTATTTCTTTTCCTTTTTTCCATCACTCTCATTTTACTTACAAAACAAATTTAACTTTTTTTTTAAAACTCATGCTTCATTTCTTATAGGCATTCCAGTTGAATTTGTGTCCAAACTGTTTTCTCTGAGGTTTTTTTTTGTAGCTATTTGGAAGGCATTTTTTTTCTACTAAGTGTGTCTTAAGTGTCTCTGTCATAGTAATTTTTTATGAGACTTTTTTGGGGGGGTCAGGTTGCTCATCCTTCCATTCTATTTCCTGACATCAGATTTTATGTTAGGGCTCAGAGCTGTGCCCTTCTGAAAGGAAGATCTGGGCTAGTCCTTCTGCTGCTTTCTTAGAATATTGAGTACTATATTATTTCAAGATCTCACTGAGAATCTTAAAACCTACAAGATTTCAATGATCTCATACAGTGCAGTCTAATTGCTGCCCCCCATGGAATGAGTTCTGCAAGCTCCTGGCCTGGGTTTGAGTCTAAGCAACAGTAGATTGCTGCTGGACTCAGTCACTATTAGCCAGCTGGAAGAATTTGCTTGTTCAGAGTCATAAAAGTGCTGGTTGTCTTTGGTCTGAGATTCCTGCTGGTTTGAAACTGTACTAGAAACTGGAAGTAAGACCCTGCTCTTCTCCTGGAGTCTGAGCCACATCACTGCTGCATACTTCTCCAAGGGTTCCTATGACCTCCCCTCCGCACAAGTCCCCTCTTCAGATCACCATTTGCAACATGGAACTGGGTAGTGAGCTAGAAAGCTTCCAGTTGACATTTGTTCTCCTCTTGATTGGCTATGGCCCAGTGTGGGTCTCAGCATGCCCTGGGGTGGGCCTGGCAATTCTTCTTTCCTGGTGCACAACCTGTACCTGCACTGAAGTGTTTCATGCATGGAATGGAACATGGTCAGATTCTGTTTCTGGTGTCCTCAGACCTCTATGTCTGCCTTGCTATGCCAAAATGACTCACTGTGATTTATTTTTACATCAAGATTCAGTCTAGTGCATTTTTGAGATCTGTTTGGAAGGGTTTTCCAGGGAAGTTCACTGTACTGCTTCCCTGCTATTTCACCATCTTTCCAGTGGTTCTGGAAACTCCTAGGTTGATGTGATTCAGAGAAATTCCTGTAATCTTTAGCAGTTCCATTTAGAAGGTATCAATAGGTTTTTCACTCTAGTTTCTCCAACAATTTGTTCAATATTATATTTACCTTTAGTTAATTTTTCTGATAGGTTTGTCCAAAACTAAGACACTGAAATTTCCTGTGATATGTATGTGTATATGTATGTGTGTGTATCTCTATCCATCTATCTATTTATTCTTATAGTTCAGTTAATTTTTCTTTAATAAATTTAGATGCCATGGGATCTGGAACACATGAGATTTAATGTTGATATTGGAGTGTTGTATGCACGCGCGCGCACACACACACACACACACACACACACACACACACACACACACAGTTTATATACATCTCCCTTCCTATGTTCTGAACATTTGCTTTTGTTTTGTCTGATAGCATAATTTTAATTCCTGTTAATATGGATTCATCTAATGCATAGCAATTTATTTTATCTCTTTATTTTTATTCTGCACATATGTATGATTTTGATCGTGTTTCTTCTAAGAAATATTTTGTTGTTGTTTTCTTATCCATTCTGTCATTCTTTTAAATTTTATTAGAATATTTAATTCACTTACTTTTTAAGTTATGAGAATTAGGTTAATACTTTCTCTATTTGTCCCTAACATATTTTTTTTCCAAATTAGGATTTTTTTTGCCTCTTCCTTTATTTACACAGTACTTTAACTCTTTAGTTATTTCAACTTCATCTACTTTAAGGAAACCCTATTCCCACAGCCTCTCTTCTTCTCACCCTCAAACCCTCTTCTCTTTTGAATTTTGCTTATTAGCTCCTTTTTCTTTCTTCCTATTATGTAGTTATTTAATTATCCCCCTCATTTTTTCCTCTGAATTATTCAAGTAAAATCTCCCTTATTCTGCTCCACTGCAATTTGTTTTATCTATTAGTTTTTCTAATTTCATTTTCTTTGCCTTTTTCTTAAAGGATTTCTTTCCCTCATTCTCTTCAATTTATATCTTCTCTTTCTATTCTAGACTTTTATTCTTTGATATATGACCCTTAAACTTATTTAGCCCTTTTTAGTCTCTTTACACAACCAAATATCTACGTATCTTATGTTCCCTATTCTAAACAATTTCTATGTTGTCACCATAATTTTTTTTATGTTATGCCTCATTCTTAGAAATACCAGTTCCTGCAGGTGATACACAGGTTATTGTCTAATGGTTTGAATTTTTCTATGTCCCTGGAGTGTCCCTGGGGTTTGACATACCCATAGTCATTTTCTTCCTACTTGTCATGAAATCATCCCCTTGCATCCATCTCCTATTCTTATGGACGTCAGATACTTCCAGGAGTTCTGATTCCCCTTTTCCTGAAGCAACATAAATAGTCTCTGTCTAGGCTGTAAATCCCAGCAGACTACACCAATAGTAGGTCCTCATCTCCTTTTATAGAATGCTTCTTTTTCTCCCTGGGACATTCATCAGTGAAAAAGATTCCATCATTGAAAAAAATTTTCCCCTTTTTTTCTCCTATTTCAGTCTCTCCTTTTGTGTCCTTGCCCATACTCCTGTAATGCCCTTCTTCCTGAGACACCACAGTAATTATTTTCTATACATTGTGAATCTTTGACTCGATTAGAATATATCACATACCCACCTCATCCTCCTTCCTCCCCTTTTTCATTTTATACACTCTCCATTTTGTAATTTAGTCTCACAAAAATATTGATTTAAATGTAGAAGTAACGAAGTGTTGTATGGTTTAGCCTGTGATGTTTAGCCTGTTTATCATCATTTTTCTTTAATTTTTGTCTTCACTATTTTATCCTTCTGTAATTTTATAAAGAAATCTCTTAATTATATCTGTTATCATTTTGTTGTTATTGTCCTTGGTTACTCTATTTGTTTGTTTCTTGTATTCCTGTTGTCTGGAGTGTTTGCTCAGTTCTTGTTTTCTTTGCTGAATCAAATAATTTGACCTCCTTGTTTATTGAACATCAATCTTTTTTTCATTAATGGTTAGACTCAAGTTTGCAAGATATGTTGCCTTGGTTTGCTTTTTGAGCTCCTTTGCTCTTTGGAACACATTATTCTTTCCTTTCCAAGGTTTCAGGTAGTTGCAGAATAGTGCTCTTATTTAAATTTTTTTTCTTAATATTTGAAGGTCTTTCTCTTGCTCACTTGAAGAATCTGTTGTTTGTCATTGGAACTGTTATATTTAACTACTATGTCTTCAAGTGTGAAACACATATACTCATAAATATTGGTTGTTGTCCTTTGTTCTCAAAGAGGATCAAAATGACATCACTGTCTTGGAGTCAAGTTACAATTGGTCCCATTGTAGATGAAGAGACCAATATGAGCTTGAAATTCTCTACCACAGGTCAGGTACAAATAGTCCATAAGAATATTTGGAATGGAGATGTCTCTAAATTTGTACATTTAAGCTACTGCAGTTCTGCTTTGCTCATAGAGCATAACACCTTGGGCACACCACACTTGGTATTCCTTTGCCAGCCTCTCCCATGTCACACAATCAATTCCAAAGTTCTTCAGAGAGAGCCTGAGAGTCTCCTTGTATTTCTTATTCTGGTAACCACATGAGCATCTTTCTTGCACGATTTCTCCATAAAATAGTCTTTTAGATAAGCATATGTTTGGCGTTCAAACAACATGACCAGCCCATCCGAGTTATACTCTCTTCAGTAGGGTTTGAATGATCAGGAAGGAGCTCTTGAGAAAGGATCTCAGTATCAATATCTTATCCTGGTGATCTTCAGAATCTTTCTAAAACAATTCAAGTGGAAGTGATTTAGTTTCCTGGCATGGCACTGATATACTGTCAAGTATATCACAGGCATACAACAATGAGGTCAGCAAAATGGCTCTGTAGGCTTTCAGATTGGCAGGCAGCCTGATATTTCTTCTGTCCAACACTTTCTTTTGGAGCCACTCAAACACTGAGATAGCTCTGACAATATATGTGTCAATCTCTTTATAAATGGGTACATCCCTGGAAAGTATACTGCCAAGGTAAGTAAACTTATCCACAGCATTCAAAACTTCTCCATTTACTGTAACTGATGGTTTCACATAGGGATGGTGTGGTGCTAGCTGTTGGAAAAGCCATGTTTTCTTGGTATTAATTGTTAGGCCCAAATTAGCACAAGTAACAGAGAATCAATCCATGCTTTGTTGCATCTCAGCTTCAGAGGCTGCCCTGAGTGCATAATCGTTGAACAAAAAAAACATATGCCAACTCTACCACTACTTTAGTCTTGGCTTATAGCCTTTTCAAGTTAAATAATTTATCATCAGTGTGGTAGTTCACATTGATGCCATGTTTGTCTTCATTGAAGGCATTTGACAACATTACTGAAAGCTTCATGCTAAAAAGCATGATAGCAAGAACACAGCTTTGCTTCACTCTGTTGATGACTGGGAAAGCTCAAAAGCATCATCCATTATCCATAACCTGTGCAAGAATGCTGTCATGAAATTGACATATGATACTAATGAACTTCTCTGGGCAACCAAATTTTGACATAATTTTCCATAAACCTTCTTGACTGACAGTATCGAAGCCTTGGCAAGATCTATGAATGTTGTATATGACATTTTTCCTGTAATTGTTGAACAGCAAATACCATATCAACCTTTCCTCAGTCCTTTCTGAAGCCACACTAGCTCTCAGGTAAATCACCATCTTCCAGTTGAAGGACCAGCCTGTTAAGGAGGACTCTAATAAGAATCTTGCAGGCAGTGGCTAAGAGAGAGATCCCCTGTGATTGTCACAGGACAACATATTTCTGTTACCTTTATAGATATGGACAATGGAGGCATCCTTGAACTCCTGGGAGATATCCTCTTGCCATATAACCTGGAAAATTTCAGTCAGCTTTTGTGTGAGCAGTGCCCCCCTACCTTATAAATTTCTAGAATTTCTATAAAAATCTAGAATAGTATCAATACCAAATACTTTGCCACAGGAGAGGAGCCTAATGGCATTCAAAACTTCTTCAGTTGGAACTTCAACTAGGGTTGAGGTCAGTTCCTCTCTGACATTCCAACTGAAGAAGAGTCTTTGAATGTCAATTAATGTTAAAGTTGAAGCTAAAGTCAATGGATTTAAATCAATGGATTGGCTTCAACCTGAGGTAAATGGTCAATGGCTTCAGCATTGATTGATGATGGTTTGTTGAAAAGTGATCTCTCCAGGATCATGTCCTTATCACTAATCAATGTGGCTTTATCTGTACTGAGTAGTTGAGATGCACCATTGGTCTTTGGCCCATAAATAACCTTCAGGGCATCAGAAAAGTGCTTTAGATTGTTATTCTTTTTTTTTTTTCAGCCAAAGACAAGGTTTATTAAAGATCTACCATATTGGCCAGACTCTTAATGAATCTGAACATTTGTGAGCTATTGGCTAGATTATAAGAATCTGAGCCCTTGGTTAAATTCTTAAGGAATCTGAGTACCTTAATGGAGTCAAGGTGGATGAACCTCTTACACAGAAAGACTGTGTGAGGGATCTAGGAGTGGTCAAGTAGTTTGGGGTGACTGGAGGAGGTCTCTAAGGAGGATCTGGAGAGGAGTGGCCATAAGTATACTGGGGTGAACAGAACACCAGGGAGCTGGACCAGTTGGCCAAGGGAGAATGGAGTCTAGATAGGATTAAGGGTGGGAAGTGGCCAGGGCAATCCAGAGGTAACAGAGGAGAATTGGGAGGTCAGGCATAGCCACAATGAAAGACCAGTTGAATAGATTACACCCTCAGGCAAATGCCAGGGATTTGGGAAAGTCTAGGGATTTTCCTTTTTGGGGTCCAGTTCCCAAAGACATGATCTCTCCTTTTAGGGGTTCATATCTCATCCTTATCATTCCTCTTCAAATATATGGGACCCAAATTGTTTTAGGGTAAGGGACAAAGGTCTTGACTTCTGAAACTGCTTCCTGCTGGCAAGGGGCATAGAGCTGTCCCTCCCTCAAGGGGGTCACAAAGGGGAATTTGACTGGAACAGAGCACAGGCTGCATCCAGGGAATCATTGGGGGGACATTGGCTGGTACCCACTGTTTGCCACTAACTGTAGGTGAGTGGCCTGTAGTCTGGAAGACACAAATCTGACAGAAAAGACTGCAGGGCCCAGATATAGGAAGAAGTCAAAGTATAGGAGCCCCATTAAAATAATTTACATTTGACCTGCAGGATTATCTGATCTTGATACTTTTTCAAAAGTTTAAGTAACACTTTTGCTGGTAGAAGTTTTCCACCCCTGGGTTCAATAGTTATAGGAATGAATTTTCCAAGAGACTGAGTTTTACTTCAATTATCACTGAAATTTTCCTCCCTAAATCAAACTGAGGATGTTTCTGACTTAATTTCAGTTGTTTGGTGGTATTGAATGACTATACTTTCAGGTCAAAACAGCCATATCTCACAGACTTGCATTGATCTTTTACTGACCACTTGCTTTGATTATAGAAATTTGCTGTAAGAAGATAAAGCAGAGACAAGATTTAGGGCCCAAATATGACAGGATAAAATATCCTTGGCTCTGTTTGGATTCAGATAATATGCAGTTTTCTAACCATGCAGTATCAAATCCATCTCATAGCCAGGCTCAAGAATAGCCAGGTGGGTAACATACTGGGGAAACTGAGCCAGGAGGATCCCATCTTACGACTGAGGCTTAAAACTGTCCTCTCAGCTTTTCCTGATGTAGACTTCCCACCAGTATCACATTCTCTCTAGGTAACTTGTGGCATTTCTCACAGAGATGGTGGATTATTGATTATTATGATCCATCAGATAGCTCAAAATAAAATAATTTATGGTCCCATGAGCTTTTATCTCAATGGCAAGTGTCACTAATCTCAGGTTAGGAACAACTTATCCAGGACTTACATCTCAAATTTAAATTTGTCCTGCTGTAAAAAGCCAAATGTTAGAGATTATTTCTATATACTTGCAAATTCTCAGTAAGCCATAACCTAAACAAGCTTTTTGGCAAGTTTACACATTAAAACCAACAATAACCAAATTGTTTTTAGTGGTAAGCAAATTATAAAAAGTTGCTTGACATAACTGATGCAAAAAGTTCACCAATTTGAAACTTGAAACAAACCCATTGCCAATCAGGTGACTTCAATTTTGCTAAATGCATTTCCAAATTACTTTACACAGAGAATCAACATTTCATCATTAATAGTTAAAACTACAACTTTAAAAGAGTGTGCCTACCCAAGTTCAGAGGCCAGCTTCTTTACCTTGACATAGCCCCCTTACCTCTCTCCCCAAGGCTGCTGGGGGTTGAAGTGGGGTTGGGGGGAGGGGTGTGAGCAGGATGTACTGAACCTGGGTGATGCTTCTAGGCAAAAATTGCCCCAGGGCCCAAGGCCATTGCCAGTGGGGCTCATGCAGTAGCTGTTGTCCTTCCCCCCTCCTTCCTTTCTCCAGGTGGGTCAGGGCATATTCAAATGTGAGTTGGAAAGGGTGCAACTCTCTTCTCCTATGAGAGGGGGTTAACAAAGATACCCTCTTGACTCGAGGGAAGGGGATGGGTGAATGGAATGACCAGGGTTGTAAGGAGGTGTTTCAAAACTACTTAATATTGATCTCAAAACCTCCAGAATCTGCTAAGATGTTTTTAACTGTTCTAACTTTTCCCTTTAGTCTCCACGAAGAAGGATTCAAGGGCATAGAGGAAAGGGAGTAAGTAAACTTCAGGGAACCAAAAAGCACCTGTAGTTTTCCCAATTCCCTGGCACAGAGAGAATTGACAGAATTGGGCATGCACTTCTACAGAGGACATCCATCCTTGTCCTCGGTGCTGTGGAAGGTTTACCCAGGTCCATGACCTCAAACCAAATCGAAGGACCAAAAGCTTGAGAGCGTTGGGCCAAGCTAGAGACAGCCTCATAACTGTGTGCCTGAAAAGCACCTCTAAGCCTTCCTAGGTGTTTAGAGAGTGACCCCAAATGCAGGGCAAGAAAGAGGGTAGGAGGCTTACATACCTTCCAGTCTTGGCTAGAGAAGAGCTTGGGGTTAGGCAGCTTACCTGCACAGGCCACCAAAATGTTGAGGTTTAGAGGGTTGGGGTGCTGGGACCCCAAAAATCACAACATGCAGGTCCAGCCTGAGTGAATTTGACTCAAGACTTCTTTTGGCCAGAGACAAGATTTATTAGAACATTGATCAGTGTTGGTTGGGGGGGAGGGGGAGAGATTTAAACAATCTACCATATTGGCCAGAGTCTTGAGGAATCTCAGCATTTGTATCACTAATGCAAACAGGCCAGATTTCAAGAATCTGAGCCTGGACTGTTATTCTTAAAGTAAAACTAAATTTCATCTGCCTTCTTACCAAGCCAAGAATCCTGCATCTCTCTATGATTTCCCTGTACTTTACTTATGGTGGAATTAAATGCTGCCTTCTTAGAGACAGATGAACTCTCCTGCTGGTAAACCCTGTGGAGCTCCTGCTTTTCATTTAGCAGCTTCTGAATTTTCCCATCATTTTCATCAAAATAGCCTTGTTGTGTGCCAGTGTTCTAACTCAGATCAACAAATGCAATGCTGTACATTAAATCTCTAAAAGCTGCCCATTCCTTTTCTGCTCCACTGTTGCCAACTATATGTTGGCTTAGATTTCCCTCCAAGTTAGCAACAAACTGTTCCACTCAGAGAATCACTCTAATCTGTTGACATTGGCTTTTAATAGTCATCTTGCCTTGGGGCCACTGCTTTTGTTGAATGTGAATTCTATATCGGAGAGGATAAGTCTATGTTCAGTCTAGCACTCTGTGTCACACACATCACCTTTGTTACTCACACATACTGTCTGTCTCTTCTCTTACAATGACATAGTCCATTAAATTCCAATGTTTGCTGCAAGGATGCATGAATTTTTATTGTATTTAGGCAAATGGAAGACGATGTTGGTAAGGAGATGTTGGTCATGAGATTCACAAGTCTTTAGTAGTAAGTGTCCATCACTATTATTGTTTCCAACTCCATTCCTACCAAGAGCTCCCTGCCATGTCTGGTAGTCTGTGCTTACTCTAGCATTAAAGTCACCCACAATTATAGGCTTGTCATCTTTTAGAACATTGATGAGGAGAGTCTCCAGGTCTTAATAAAATTTTTCTTTGACCTCAAGAGTGTTTATCATGGTGGGAGCAAAAGCACTTATTATAGTGGTGTGGCACTTTCCTACAAATGGCAATCACATTGTCTTGAGCCTAACATTCACTCTTGTTGGTAGGCATACAAGCTTGTTGAATAGATTAGTTTTGATTGCAAAACCCTCACCAGCTTCACAGAAGTTTTTGTACATTTTTCAGTGTATATTTCAACCATAGGGTGGGATCCCTGCCTGACATTTTAAGTGCACCAGGGTTGGGTGAGGCAGACAATTTTTAAGACTTTTTTTTCTAGACCCCTTCTCACACCAGGAGGTAAGTAGTGGAGTCCTTAAAAAAGGCGGCTCAGATACCCAGTGGCCTGCTGAATCCCATTGCTGCTTCCACTGAGAAGACAACCCTATGGCCTGGGTTGCCTGTGTTGTCACTACAGAATTGTGACTACAGCTCCCAGTGTATCAGCACCTTATGCTTCATCACTTTCCTTTGCCACAGGACTTTGAGATAGCTAAAAATGGTAAAATGATATGGGTGATGCCTTTTCATTCCTTTAGAAATTGGATCTTAGTGAGTCATTGACTTCACTCTCTCTTCCAAAGGCATCACAGTCCAGTGGCAGGACTGTCAAGATGACTGGTGATGGCTCAGGATGCAGTAGATGACTTTGGTGTCTTCAGTGTCTAACCAAGCTCTAAATATTCCACAGCGCCTGCCTCAGCTACCTTCATGGCCATTGGAACAAATTGTTCTCATCCACCCATTCCACCATGAAGAGTCTTTACATATTTGAGGCAGACACCCCCAAAACTCACCCTAATGTTTGACACCCTTCAGTTACTCTTAATCTGGTTTAACCCATCTGCAAAAATGATTTACTGGGGTTTGTCTACTGTGTATGCTACAGCTTCTTGGAGTCATAGATGAGAGTTGAGTGGATCAGGTAGATACCAAAGGTAGAAAGCAGCCTTGAAAAGGGCTCAGTAATCCTTGCACCAGAGGTAATAGTCTTCCCTGAATACACCCTACACTCCATACATACATACATGCATGCATGCATACATACATATACATTTATGTATGTGTATATATGTACACGTATACAGATAGGTACACATATATTCAATCTTTGGATGCAATCTTTGGAGTCTTTCATTTGAGTCATCATTTTGTGTGTTTAGAAGTTCTGGGAAGATTTCTTATATTGTATCTTGCATTATAGCATTAAAGCTTTTTGACTTACTGTGTTCCCTCTGGGAGATTTTTAATGCTTAAATTGTATCTATGCATCTTATCTTCAAGAACAATATGTTTTGATTGTGTTTTCTTTAAACATTAATGCTTTTCTTTTTTCTTCTTTTTCCCAGATTGTCTTTCACTTATATGTATATGTATTTGCATTCACAATAATTTATTCTCTCTTTTATTTCTTTACTATTGTGTATTAAAGTTTTATTTTTTTCCTATTCTGCATATTATTTCTCCTGAACAGGCCCTAAAATCTATGTTCACACTTGTTTTTCTCTAATTTAAAACCATTCAGTAAAATCCTGCTATGGTTCCATGCTATCTTGGGAGTCCACAGGGTACTCTATATAATTAGGTATTGATTTATTTTCCTTTTCCTTCTGATATTTATTCATAGTCTTATGAACTCTTAGATAATATGGAGGTCCCTTTTGTTATTAATTACTTCCCTTTTAGCTTATCTGCTTATGCTCAGGTTCTGTAACTGAGTTTTCTTCTTCCTGAGGACTTTTAAAGAGTTTTAGTCTTTTTTTCCCTATTGTTCACTTTATGACTCCCTTCCCTTTGATTGTAGCTCCCTTAGGGGCTGGACCTCAAACCTATTTCACTCTTCTGCCCCATTTCCCTCTGCTCCTTAGTTCTCTGGCTGAGCTCTATTGCACCACATAGTGCTAGGACTCTGCTATCTCAGCAGAACAAGCTTCTGTCTTTTGGCTTCACATGATACTTAGAGGTGCGGCTAGAGAGAATTGCATTCTATTTAAGCCCTTTGGTTGGTTTATAAGTCTCTAGGGAGATTAGTGGGTGGATATGGAAGGTGGTCCTGAATGAAGGAGTTAAAGATTAGGGATTAACCTTCTTTACTATTAGTTCTTCAAATTGTTACTTATTTGGGTTCTTGGCATCTGAGACCATGGAGGCATCTGAAGTGCTTTTTCAGTTTGAATAGCTTTATTTTTTATACTTAACTCCTCTTTTAGAGAAGTTTAAAAAGTCCCAAGGGTCAGATAAAATGTCTAGTCATCCACCTTCTTGGTAACATGACTCATAAGTACCCAGTGATCTTATTGCCAAATCAAATGGCCTTTTCTCCTTCCTCATTATTCTTGAATTCTCTTTAGCCTTTGGCACAATGAATCACACCCTTCTCTTTGATACTGTCTTCTCTCTAGAGTTTTGTGACACTTCTTTTTTCATAGGTCTCCCTCTACTTCTGTCTAATTACTTCTTCTTAGTCTTCTTTCTTGGATCTTGATCCAGGTTGCATCCACAAACCCTAGGTGTCCCCCAAGGCTCTGTCCTGGACCCTCTTCTATTCTCCTTCCATATTTCTCCTGGTAAATCTTATCTCTACCACCTGATTTTTTTTCATTTCTCATATTCTACCTTTTTCAAGAAGTCCTTCCTGTTCCCCTTCAGTTCTAGTGCCTTCCTTTTAATGTTATGTCCATTTATATATGTATATATACATATACAAATGTAAGTGTATGTATATACAGAAAAATGTATGTATGTATATACACACCACATATATATCTCATAGATAGACAGACAGACAGACAGACAGATAGATAGATAGATAAGATAGATGGAGATGGAGATAGATATAGATACAGATAGTCTATTTAGTTATTTGCATGATGTATCACCTATTAGAATGTAAGCAGGAACTTTTTTCCTGGTCTTTATATTCCCAGCATTTAATACAGTGCTTAGCACATGGTAATTGTATACTCAATGTTTGTTGACTTGATAAGATGGGTCATATTCATTTGTTAGAACCTAAAAGTACTAAAATATATTTTGACCTATACATGTAACCTTGCATTTATTCATGAATTGCTCCTATTATGCAATTTTATCTAATTTTTTTTTTGTTTTTACCTATGAGTCTTTCCTTCCTCAAATTATTTTGTTACTAAGGATGGTTATATGTGTTCTTATTCAGGTTGGCTTATTTTATTGATATTTATGTTATTTGAGTGTTTGGGGGAAACATTTGATGCTCAAAAAACTTTTTTAAAGGGCTGAAGCAGAAAGGGTAAAGCTAAGATAGAGGAGGAAAGGCAGGGATTTTCCTCCTGAGTTCTCCCAAATTCCCCTCTGAACAATGTTAAAGTGATGTCTCAGAACAAATTCTGAAGTGGCAGAACCCACAAAAGGATGGAGTGAAACAATTTTCTAGCCCAAGACAACTTAGAAGATTGACTGGAAAAGTCTATCTCACTGGGTTGAGAGTGGACTGAAGTTTAGCTCAGGACCCACCAGCAAGCCAACAGCAGGCCTTGAGAAGGACAGGGTACTGAATGGTAGCAGCAACTTCCAGAGCTCTCAGATGCTAAGGAGGCCAGACAACTGGTCAGAAGGAGATTATAGAGGACTCTTTGCTGGCACTGGGGGCATTGCCCATATGTGATTCTGGGTTAGAGTTAAAAAAGAGTTAAAAGTTACAAGTCAAGAAATAGGCTGAAAATACAAGTAAATAGAACCTGATCATAGAAAGTTACTAAGGTGACAAAGAAAACTAAAACATAAACTCAGAAGAAGACAGCAATGTCAGAACTGCTACATCCAAAGCCTCACAGAAAAATGTCAATTGGTCTCAGGTATAAAAAGAATTCCTGGAAGAGTTCAAAAAGGAGTTTAAAATAAAAAATGGGAGGTAGAAGAAGAAAAAATAGTAAAAGAAATGAAAGTGATGCCAGAAAAAAAAGACTCAGTAGCTTGCTAAAGGAGGTACATAAAATGCCGAAGAAAATAACACCTTAAAAACAGAATAGGCCAAATTATAAAAGAAAAAAACAGCCCAAAAATCCACTGAAAAGAACTCCTTAAAAGTAGAATTTGCCAAATGGCAAAAGATGTACAAAAATTCACTGAGGAAATTTCCAGAAATTGAAAACTCCTGGGAATATTATAACCAAATTGCAGAGCTCCCTGGTCAAGGAGACAATATTGCCAGTAGCCAGAAAGACGTAAGTCAAATATTGTGAAGCAGCAATCAGGATAACACTAGATTAGCAGTTTCTACATTGAAGGATTGGAGGGATTGGAATATGCTATTCCAAAGATCAAAGGAGATAGGATTACAACCAAAAATCACTTACCCAGAAAAAAACTTAATATAATCCTTCAGAGGGAAAATGGATATTCAGTAAAGTAGCAAACTCCTAGTCAGAGGTTGATTTCTCTGCTTAACCTTACACTTTTCACTAGTTAACTCCTGCAACTTTCAGGATTGTGGAAAAAAATTAATTTACTGGAAACATTTGGGTAATAAAAAAAAAAGATTATATTATAGTGTCTCTACATAGATAAGTATTAGGAGAGAAAGTTAGAGAAAGATCCAGCCTTTTCTTGGGACTTCCCTCAACCTCCAACCTCTTCTTTGTGATACCCATAAAAGCCAAGGACTCTCCTCAATAGCTCCCTTCTCTGCTATAGTTAAGTCCTTCCATTGTACCATGCTTACTCCAACTTCTAAAATTGAGAGGCTAAGAATCTCTTCTTCCTTCATTCTGTGATACCTTCTTCCTTTTATGCAAAGTGTATTGGATCTAGATTAGTTTCCCACACAATGACTTTTTCTGATTCAAGGAGTTGTATAGACCCTGTTCACAATTGGCTATGATTGATTGATTCAGTCTTGATATAGTCAAGACACTAGATTTAAATGAGGTGATTTTAATCCCACCCTAATACCCATTATATTGAGAAAATTGATTGTATTTCACCTATAAAAATAAATCATTATACTTTAATTAATATGGAAGCACAGTTGAATATATGAAGACTTGTAGCACAACATCGATGTGGATATTCACATCCAGCAGCTTTTTGCTTTTTTTTCAAATAGAGAAGTAACAGTCATTTTGATTTTTTTATATACATGACATATACCAATAAATTATGAAGTCCTATTATCCTGGAATGGTTTTAATTGAGTTTTTCTTCTCCTTGAGACATTATTTGTAATAAGAAATATTTTGGAAACATTAATGGAGTACCAAGACTAGAGCTTTTTCATCTGTAAAATTAGATGATTTTAAATTAGGTGTTCCACAACAATCCTGTTATAGATTTGTTCTTAATGCAGCTAGACATCACTCTCTCCTCTCTATATTTCCTTTTCAATGTATATTTTGATATGCAGCTTTAAAGTTTTGCTACAATTTGTGATCTATCAAAGATGTTTAAGGATCTGTGAGACCTCAGCAGGGTTACAGGCCAGAGTAAAGGAGCCAGTGTATAGAGAGAGATGAGAGAAAAGAATGACTAATTCTAGTATCTCCTCTCTCTTGCCTTCTCCCCACACCACACCAAATTGCCTTGCATTAATTTTTTATATTCTTAAATATGTCCATGTTGTATTCCCATTAAAGAAGAGGATAGGTACCTTCAGCACAAAGTGGACAGGAATGGGTGAAAATATTTAGGCATTTTTGAGGTACTGAGTTGAACAGTTATGGTGAATAACTTTAGTTTTGTTTTCATTTTTAGTAAAGTACAAGATGAAGACTGTGGGGCAAAGATGAGATAAGAAGCTTAAGGAGGAAAAAAAAAGTTTTCAGCAACCACTGCAGGGACTGTGATAGGAAACCAATCAGAGAAGATTTAAAAGGATTATAGTGCATCCATAAAGGCCCTATTAAAGTGAAGCAATATGAATTTGACATTGACTCAGTTGCTGCAGATTTCTGTGACTTCCTCTGGAAATATAATCAGTTTAGGAGTAGGTGCAGGGTTCCAATGAGGCTTGGGTAGAAAACACAAAAAGCTGACCTCTTTGATATGTTTGGATTTCCCTGGAACAGTGACTGAGAAGTTGAGCACAATTTCTTCAATACCTACAAGATGGGGGAAGGTAAAAATGATGAGATGATTCTTCTCTTCTTCCTGTGACTTTTATATTGGTAAGACACTTGAAACTGCTTCCCTATTAAAGCTATTATATTCATCTGCCTCCCTCCCTTCTGTGAGATAAAGAAATATGTACCAAAAGACTATGAGAGAACTTAGAACAACTCTGCTCAAAACCTCTGAACCATACAGATCACAATTTACTTCGACTTTCTGTGCACTGACAGACATTTTAACCCATGTACTGATTCAGTGAATTCTTTGGGAACATACTGAAGAGGGAAAGGAGAATTAAGAAACCAAGTTGGAATGGAGAGTATGATCAAATAGTTATGAATTAATGATTGAAATATCCATACATCTTGGTAGAATTCCTAGAGCACTAGGGAGTTTATACACAGGCCAAAAGACAGTTTGTTCTGGCCACCTATGGCCAGAGTAGTATTAGAGTGCCACCTAGTGTCTTTTATAAATATAACACAGTGAGCAGGAATTCTAGTCATATGTACCCCTACAGCTAACAGATAATATAAGCATTGTCTTTGGTTGTGGGAGGAAGAGCTTCATATGCATGAAAGAAAGATGAGAGGGACATGGAATTCAATAGGGAAATCTGGGGAAAGTACATTGTTAAACCTGCAGAGAGAGTGGGCCCCACATGTGTAAAGGGCTGTTGTGAAGCTTGAGGAGAGGGAGAATGGACATCTCTAGCTTCTTCTTCCCCGACCCTTGCCCTTTCATTCCTGCCAGGATGGGAAGCAGGACATTTGGGCAGGAAGGCACTCTGCTGTCCTCAGAGAGAGAAAGGCTACTAGGTCAGAAATATATTTATCTACTCCCTTAAATATTATTATTCTGGGGGACGTGATCAAGTTCACTCAAATTCTGATCACTTTTTCATTTCTAGGGGGAGGTAGGACCCCAAGATCTATGTCTATGGCTTTACTCTTTTTCCCACCAAATACTAGTTCCACAATGGGTAGCAGGAAAAACCCATTTATTCAAATCAGTAGCAAAACAGAAATCAGAGAAGCTAAATATAGGAGAATCTATACCAGATAATACAGAGTGAAGGAACTCTCCTATTGGAAGAATGGTAATTGGGAGAATTGGGAGAATGTCAACTCAACCAAGAGAGAGAAGCCCAGATCTCACTCAAAGGGAAGCTGTAGTCAGTCTCTAGTGTAGTAAGCTGGGAGTGGGGACTTGTGGAAGAATACCAGCACCTCCCATGTCTTGGCAGAGCAACTTGAAGTGAGGTTGTCCTCTTCCATCTTCCTTCTCAAAGCTGCAAGCTAGTAGTGCCCAAAACAACTTGAAGCTTGAGGAGCCCTAAAAGGGACTGGTAAAGGAAGGAGCTCTCTTAACTCTCACCAACTAATTCTGCCCTATCACAGATGAGGGCAGGGTATTCATCTCCACCAATGAGAGAATCCCATATCAATGGGCATTAGGACAGGTAATTACACCAGTTAACAACTGATTCAAAATGCAAAGGGAAATTAGTAAGTGATGGAATGGAAGAACAGAAGGATATAGAAGGATTCAAAAACATAGTAAGGATGAAGAATGAGTTGAGAAGGATTTAGGCAGAGTTTATGATGGAAGAATAGAAAAATTATGGGAATTTTTATTAAGATAGATATATGAGAGTTTCTTGGCATATCCAGTTTCCTTAAAGAATGCCTATTAATAATGAGAAAAATTGTCAAATAAAGCAAACAAACAAATCAAAAAAAAAGAAGCTCTTCCACTCTAAAAAGGTTGGCTACCTGGTCTAGATATGAATCAAAAACTTCTCCAGGTTTTGAAGTCTCCCAATAAGTGATAGTGCAAGGAAACTGGAGTATGGCCAGACCATGTGGGAGTTGAAAGAATTCCCTAGGAAAATGTTTTGAAGCCAGAATAGTTTCTCATAGGATTATTCCAGGGCCTAATGCTAGAATAAAATGGAGATGAGCACAAAGAAAACAAAATAAATCTAGAAAGGTAGTAATTTGAGCAATTTGAAAGAGGTAAATTGATAATTGAGTGTGTAGATCCAGAGAGAGAGAGAATAGAGATAATTTTCATTCCCAAAACTCCATTGTCTTTACTAACAGACAAAAAAACTCAGGGCTTGGGTGAAAATATGTTGTTGTTGTTTTAATTTAAAAGAGAAAATAAAAGCAAGGGGTGGGAGAGAAGGAATACATAAAGGAAAAAATAAGGAAGAGAAAGGAACTTACTAATTCTCATGATTGGGGCAAACCAGAAGAATATTACAAATGGGAGAGGGGGGAAGGACAGGGGAAAGTGGGTAGGAATTAGACAGGAAGCTGCTCTGCTATCCTTAGAGAAAGAGGGTACCAGGCTAGAAATATATGTAGGCTAGCCATGAGCCTTACTCTCATTTGAAAAATAAAAGTTTAATACATGTACAGAGCTGAGTGTAGAAATACATTAAAATCAACAGGGAACATAAAGAGAGAAGAGAAGGGCTCAAGGAAAGGTAGAAGAGGTGAGGATATGTTCACAATCCAAAAAAGGAAAAAAAAAACTATTGTAGACAGATTATAAAGAGGAAGGAGAATTGATAAGAGAGAGAGAAAAGGAAAGATCTACAGTTTAGGTCTACTCTTGTTAAAAGAGAAAGACTAAAGAAATAGGAACTGACTACCTCAATTATAAATGACTAATATTGATCACAATGCATTTTGTTCACCACCTTCTCTTTAAGAGAGAAATTAGAAGGCAGAAAGAGATGAAATATCTTATAGAATATGATGGAAGGAAAAGCATGCCTAATGTTCATAACTATAAATGTGAGTTGAATGAACTCACCTATAAAATAAAGAAGGTGGAAGAATGGGGTAGAAAGCATAATCCAACAATAGTTGTTTATGAGAAACACACAAAACATTAAGACTCATATTTTAAACGATATTCTGTTGTGCTTAAGATGGATCAAAAAAGTAGGCATGGAAAGAAGCATTTATTAAGTGCCTAATATGTACCAGGCACTATGCAAAGTGGTTTACAAATATTATCTCATTTTATCCTCACAACTTTGTGAGGTAGGTGCTATTATTATGCCCATTTTATATGTGAGAAAAACTGAGGCAGATAGTGGTTAAATGACTTGCCCAGGGTCACACAGTATCTAAGGCTAGATTTGAACTCAGGTCTTCCTGACTCCAGGTCCAGCAATCTATCCACTGAGTCACCTAGCTGCCTGTAGTATACCTAGCTGATTGGCAATCAAGATCCCAGACAAGGAAATACTGAATAGTCATAGTTAAAAGAGATAATCCAGGAAACTACATTATGCTTAAACCATTGTAGGTAATGCAAAATATAATTGTACTGAATAGCAAGCATTTAAGCACCTAAGAGAAAAACTAATTGAAATAGAGAACAAAATAATAATAGTTGGGAAACAATGTACCTTTTCAAACAAATCCTCATCTGATTTTAGTAGCCTCTCTGCTAGCATATATGTTTGTGTACTAGACTTTTATTGAGTATTTTCCTCTTCAAATATTGCATTCAGTCTTTTAAAAAAATTCCTCACATCTTGGCTCAGATTCTCATAATCTAGCCACTGCTGGGATTCTTATAATCTAGCTACTGTTTACCCATGTTCAGACTCCTTAAGAGTCTGCCCAATATGATGGATGTTCTAATAAACCTTGTCCTTGGCTGAAAGAAAGCTTGGGTCGAATTATTTTAGGCAGGACCCGCATATTGTGATATTGGGCTCCCAGGACCCCTGAGCCCCTAAACCACATCATTTTGGTGGGCCATATGGGGAAACTGCCTAACTCCAAGTTCTTCTCCAACCAAGACTGGAAGCCCCTGAATCCTCATCTTATCTCATGCTTCATTGTGTGCCTTGGACCAAGGCTCAGAAATCAAAATCAGCCCCGTCTAGAGCAGACACAGGGAGGCTCTCGTCTCCCTGTCTTCCCCCTTCTTCCCTCTCCCCTAAGGCTCCACCTTGGACTCTGTTATCCATGTGCACCCCACCCCCTTTATAATCTGTTCTTCAACTTAAATAAATGCCAACTTATGAAAAAAAATTTCCTCATATCTTACTTTCTAAATTTTCCTCTTTTCCTGGTGGGTAGACCCTGTGTTTCTTTGCAACCATTGTCTTACAAGGCTGCCTCACCTTCTCTAGTTGAGGAACACACACACACACACACACACACACACACACACATTGCTTATTTGGGTACCTTACTGAGCATAATCTGTTGAGCAAAGACTGTTCCTAGTTGAGATTAAGTACACTTTCCTTCAGGTCCTCATGCAACTACCTGTTCTGGTCCCCATCTCTAACTCCTTTCTCTTGGATTAGTGAAAATCCATGTCTGCCACTTCTTGTCCATGGGGAAGAGGTAGTATTCTCCTTCAGATAGTTAATTTGTATAGTCTTGTGGGGTGGAGCTTGGGAGTAGGAGGTAGAGAAGTCTCTAATCTAAAGCAGAGTTAAAAGCAGTCAAAAGACATCATGATTTTAGCCGTTCCATTTCCTCCTTTTCAGCTTCTCATAGCTAAGCAGAGAAAACATCTGACACCTCATGCAACATAAAGAGAGGAGAGATGTTTTGTCAGATAACCTTCACTGGGAAACCTGTCAGTTAGTTTATGATCCTGCCAAAGATGTATGAAACAGGGTTCTGAGTGAAGATTTTAAGGATTAGAGTTGTCTGATGTCAATTAATGAGGATCTTACTTAAGGGTCTGTCTTCTTTCTATTGTGGATTAACTTTAATTCTCTACATCTAGTGTATGATTTCTTTTGCTAGAGAGTTAGGGCGGAAGTGGTTTGGAGAAAATGCTTAATCATTTATCTTATTGATCATATGATCCAGAAATCAGCTTATTGACTTGTGAATGAGGTTTAAGACAAAAAAATAACCAAGGTGGAATATTCTAGTATTAGTCTTCTTGAGCTTACATCCACCAGATTCTTGTGTCTTATTCCATATTATTCTGTGCAACCGCTGTTTACCTCTATGGTCTGAATTTTTCCAACATCTTATGCTGAAAAAAGGGCATTTATTACACATTAATCATATCACATTTACTAACATCCATTCATCAACCTATACATATGTATTCCATTTTAATTTAAATATAGTACAACTTGTAGTTCATTCTCAGAATACTCTCCTGTCAAAAAAAATCTGCATTTTCATTCCTCATAGGCTCATTGACCTATCTCAAATGATGATCTAAGGTTTTAGTATACAATATCTTTCATTCCAGGAGTAAACCATCAATATTCTCATTCAAACACAGATTCCCATGGCTCAAAATATGGACAGTTGTATTTATAACTTAAAAGAAACTTGAATCACAGTAAAATTTATAGAGAATAAAGATTTTAACCAAAGAATAGCATTTCTTCCAGATACCTGTAAGCTCAGAGTAACTTACAATAGTATTTAAGAGCAGGGTTTTATAAGGGGGCAAGATCCTCTGCACATTTCTCTTTTACATTAATTCTTATATCTTGTGCTTCTAAGCATACATTCTAGACAAGGCTTAGGTTATATCACCATAAGTGATTCAGGCTTGAATGCAATAAAACATTTGTGGATGATAAAATTCAATTATAATTATTTACATTAAGGTTAAAAGGATTAAATTTGCACACATTCACCTGCCTCCACTGCATTCCTAAGCAAGAAAGATTTCTCTCAGATCAGAGGTAAGCCAAACCCCTCAGGAACACCTGCTTCCCATAGGCTAAAATACATACATACATATATATATATATATGTATATATGTATATATATATATATATATATATATATATATACATAATATGTATTTGTGATATGCTATATATACATGAGTTTGTATGTTTGTGTGTACGTGTTTTTGTGTTTGTGTATATGTATGTGCATTCTTCAATCAGGCAACAAGGTCCAATCATCTGGACAAACCAAATCCAAAGGTTAAACTCTTCACCTCCTTTAAAAGGAAAGTAGTTTTAGTCTCCATTAAAAAAAAAAAAAGTTGCTTTCTAACCCATCCTGCCTTTTGGTACGATATTCCAAATATTTTCATGGGGACCTTCCACCACTTACAGGCCCTAAATGTCACACTGAAGATAAATTAATCGTAGCATAGGAAGCACCAGAAATCAGTCAGTCAATAAACATTTACTACATACCAACTATGTGCCAGTCTCTATGCTTAGAGAGGAAAACGTAGTCTCTTCCCTTGAGGAGCTCTCAATCTAATAAGATTACAAAATGCCAACTATGTACAAACAAGATATATACAAGATAAATAGGAAATAATCAAGGGACGATTAGGAGAGACTGCGAAAGGCAGGATTTGTAGAAGATTGTAGAAGGTGGGATTTAAACTGTGACTTGAAGGAAGTCCCAGCTAAGGCAGCCAAGAGTTGGAGATGAAGAGGGGGAACTTTCCACACATGGGAAACATGTAAACATACCCAGAGACAGGAGATGGATCATTTTGTATGAGGAATAGGAAGGAGGTCAGTGTCACTAAATCTAAGAGTACGTAGGGATGTAGGATGGTGTAAGGTATAAAATTGGAAAGGTAGGGGCATGAATAGTTAACAAATTACTTTGATCCCAAACAGAGGACTTTATGTTCGATCCTCCAGGTGAGAGGGAGCCACCAGAGTTTTTTGAAAGGAGGTGGAGGTGGCATGGTTGGAACTGTGCTTTAGGGAAACCACCGAGTCAAAGATATTTTGGAGTAGGGAGAGACTTGTGGCAGGTAGACCAGCCAGCAGATTGTTGCAATAGTCCAATTATGAAGAGATGATGACCTGTGCAATAATGGTAGCAGTATCAGAGATAAAAAGAGTTTGTATTAGTGAGATGTCACAAAAGTAAAAATCAATAAATCTTGGCATCAGAGTGTATACCAAGACAATAATAGGGAAGATTGGAGGGGTAAGGTCTGGGAGGAAAGATAAGAAGTTCAGTTTTGGACATGTTTCAGATTAAGATGTCTATGGGACATCCAATTCAATATAGATGGTTGGAAGTACAAGACTGAAAGATACACATGCAAATATGGAGGGGGGTGAGGGAGAGGGGGCAATGCACAATGAAACTACTTCATACCTAAGATATAGACAGATTACCAAAATCATTTTTTAAAATATACCAACAGATTGCATTCCATGGCTTTTTAGCTCAAGCCACAGTGCTTGAAAATATACTTACTTGCATGAATGAGCAATGAATGAAAACTTTAAGTGTCCCAGCATGCTTTTCTAAATAGCACTAATTTTTGATGTAGCTGAAGTTTCTTAGTGTGGCTCTGCTTCATTTAAACCCATAAATACCTCAATTAGTTCCTGCTTCTCTTCCCCTGGGAGGGACATTTACACACGTTGCTTCACAAGCCTTCTGAAGCTAAAAATCCCTTGAGAACTGCTTAGTTGCAAAATATCTCCTGATTAACGTTTATGTTTGCCAAAGAGTCCTTGTTCTATTCTATATCTTTCCTGCTTAAAAATTATCAACTGAAATAAGCAAAAGATTCTGAAGAGATGAAGTCTGCTACCTACTAAAGAGAATTTCCATGAATTCTTTTATGATATGATATGGCTTGAAATGGTTTACTTATTTTCATCAGTTATAAAACTACACTAATAACAATATAAGAATAGAAACGCTAAAGATTTTCAGATAGATAATTTCATTTTTATTTTCTCATTTGTCCTTAAAATGCAGTTGACAAATTTCAGTGTCACACAATTTGCATATTCTTAGAAAATGTGAAAAACAGTTTTTCTTGTTTCAATTCTGAAAGGAAAGGTACCAAAGTTCCCTTACTTGTCAAGCTTTGTATTCTATCACTTCTGTTGTCTCTAATTCTTCAACTGAAATGAAAGTAGAAAAGTTAAACTTTAAAAAAGGAAGAGGAAGAAAAGACCTCCCTATGAATTGAGGGGAAAGATTGCAAAAATTGTGTTGGAGTGGGGAGAGACTCGAGGCATGAAGAGACATGAGGCACCAGCAGGCTATTGCTGTAGTCCAAATGTGAGGTAACAAGGGCCTGCGATAGTGTAATGGCAATGTCAGAAGAAAGAAGCAGGATGTATTTAGATGTTGCAGAGGTGAAATCATCAGGCCTTGGCAACCGACTGGACATGGGGTCGGGGGGGGGGTGAAAGATAGGAGTTAAGGATTATTTTTCGGTTGTGAGCCTGAGGGACTGGGAAAATGATGATGCCCTACATAGTAATAGGGAAAGTGGGAGGGGAGGAGGGTTTCAGGAGAAAGATAACGAGTTCTGTTTTGGACATGTTTAGTTGTCTATGGAATATCAAGTTAGAAAGGAATTTGGAGACGTGAGATTGAATGTCAGCAAAAAGGTTTAAACAGAAAAGGAAGATTTTAGAATCATCAGCATAGAGAAGGTAATTAAATCCATGGAACTGATGAGATGCCCAAGTAAAGTAGCAAGAAGATAAGAGGGCCCACATCAGAATCCTGAGGGACACTTATAGTTAGAGGCTATCCTGAAAACCTAGAAACAAGAGCTTATCAAGAAGGTGAGGGTAATCAACAGTGTGAGAGGCTTCAGAGAGGAATGAAAAGTGAGAAAAGACCATTGGATTTGGCAGCAAGAGATCACTGATAACTTTAGAGAGAGCAGTTTTGGTGGAATGATAAGGTGGAAAGCCAGATTGTAAAGGGTTAAGAAAAGAGTGAGACAGTAACAGCAATATTGTATAATGATCAACTGTGAATGACTAAGCTGTTCTCAGTAATACGATGATCCAAGGCAACTCTGAAAAACTGGTGAAAATGCTATCCATCCCCAAAGAAAGAACTGATGGAGTCTGAATATAGATCAAATCATTATTTTTTGCTTTCTTTATTTTTCTTGGATTTTTTTTTTGGTCTATGTTTTCTTTTGCAACATGGCTAATATGGAAATATGCATGACTACACATGTATAACTTATATCAAATTGCTTGACTTTTTAATGAGGGGGTTGGGGAAAGAGGGAAAAAATTTGGAACTCAAAATTTTAGAAACAAATGTTACAAATTGTTTTTACACATAATTGGGGAAAAGTAAAATACTAAATATTTTTTTTAAAAAGAGAGTGAGAGAAGAGAAAGTGGAGGTACCAATAGTAAAAAGCCTATTTGAGGAGTGTAGCCACAAAGGACAGAAGAAATAAAGGATGATAGTTAATAGAAATAGAGCAAATGAGGCTTTTGAAAGATTGGGGAGACATGGGCATCTTTATAGCAGTAAAGAATGAACCAATAGACAGAGAGAGATTATAGAGTAAGCAATCTGTTGGAGGAGACAGGATGATATAGTATCACTTGAACAGGCAGAGAGGTTAGTGTTGGTAAAGAATGAAGCCAGTCAGAGATGGTAACAGAAGGTATCTGAATGATTGGGGATGAGGAAGAGGAGAAAGGAGGAAGCTCACTGAAAATGGCCTCATTTTTTTCTGTAAAATATTCAATTTTGCAATTGAAAAATAATCCAGTTACCATTCACAGATGAGACTAGGGAGTGAATTCTTTTTTTTTTAATTTATGGAATAAAACAAGCATTTTTATAACACATAATAAGAAAAAAATATTGTATGTAGTAGAATAAAAGAAAATTGTACATGAAACTGCCAATCTGTTATGCACAACTTGCCATTCTTTTCAAATATACAACAAAATTATCATGTAAATTTCTTTTCTTTTCATCCCTTCCCACCCCTTCCCTAGATATGGCTACTATTAGACACAAATAGGTGTGTGTGTGTGTGTGTGTGTGTGTGTGTGTGTGTGTGTCTGTATATATATAGTTAAAATTATTCTATACATACTTCTATTTATCAGTTATTTCTCTGGATGCAAATAGTGTATTTCTTCATATGAGCCAGAAACAATTACAAAAGTTGAAAGAAATAATGTCAATCAAATAGAATTTAAAAACAGATCCATGAATAAAATCAATGGAGTTAGGGTAAGAAGGGAAGCAGCAGAACAGGGTAAAAATCTTTTTATTAACTATCTGATAAGGGTCTAATAACCAAGACATATAGGTAACAAACAGAAATACCAATAGCTAAGTTATCAAAGGATATGAAAAAGTTTTCAAAAGAAGAAAGTAAATTATTAATCTTATGAAATAATTATTTAAATAATTAATGATAATACAAATGCAAATCAAAACTACTCTGAGGTCTGAAAATAGTGAAAGATGATAAAAGATGGAAGGGTTATGAAAAGATAGGCATAATAATACATTATTGGAAAAACTATAAATTGTTCCAACCATTCTGGAAATCAATTTGAAATTATGCAAAGTAAGAGACTAAAAGTCCCATGCCCTAGGTCCCAGGGAATCCACTGCCAAGCAGTAACCTGAGGAGGTCATTGGGAAAAAAAAAAGGCTTCATACGCATCAAAATATATATAGCAAAACTTTTTTATAGTAACATACAACTGGAATCAAAGTAGATGCCCACCTAGTTAAGTTGTGGTATATTAATATACTATCCAGTAAGAAGTGAGGCCTACGATTAACACAAAGAAGCAGGAGAAAAAGTAAATAATTCAAAAGTAAGCAAACCTAGAAATTAAAACCCTATATGAAATTATTAAAATAGTATAAATGGAAACAACAACATAATTGAATTTTAATACTGCGAAATTATGGTGACCAAGTTTTCCCAAGTAAGAGATGTGAGAATACACATTCTTTCTCTTCTTTGCAGATATAGAATACCATAATTATGGCACAGTGCATACAACATACTTTCCTGATGTGTTAATTTTGTTGAACTTTTTTTCTTTCTTCAATTACTCCTTTTTCTTTCTTCTCCTTCTCTCCTTTCCTTTCCTTTTTTTTTTTGGCAACCCTGTCCCTTGCTCCACTCTTCTTCACTTTCCTTCTGAAATGACAACAAAACAAAACAAAACAAAACTTTGACAATTATGCAGAATCAAACAAAACACATTTCTACGGAGGCTATATCCAAACATTTAAGCTTCATTCTGTACCATTCTATCAGGAAAGAGAGTAATATATTTCATCATGAGTTCTCTTTTCACTTATTTTTACAAGTTGCAATCCCAATTCAATTATCAATCTGCCTTTTGCTTTAAAAAATGCATTTAAAGTTAAAAAAAACTCAGACTTCATTAACAGATATTTTTATCTCATTGTCATCATTTTCTATGATGAAATTTTCTTCTTTTCTATTTGTCCTTTGATCCATCAATCATTTTGTCTCCAATAAATTATAATCCTTTCTTCAAGGTTCTTTATTGATTATAATTTCCTTCCTCTCCTCTTTCCTCTCTCCCTTCCTTCTTTCTTTCTTTCCTTCCCCTCTCCGTCTCATCTTCCCTTCCTTCCTTTCTTTCTTCTTTCTTCTTGTCCTCCCTTCTTCTCTTCTTCCCTTCCTTTTTCTGTCCTCCCTTCTTCTTTCCTCTCTTTTCTCCCTTTCTCCCTAACTCTCCTTCCTTCTCTCCCTCCCTTTCTTCTTCCCTTTCTCTTTTCCTTACTTCCTTTCTTGCCTCTCTTCCTTTCTTACTCACTCCTTTCTTCCTTATTTTCTTCTTTCCTTCCTTCCTTCCTCTTTTCCTCCTTCCCTCCCTCCATCTCTTCCTTCTTTCTTTCCTTCCTTCCTGCCTTCCTACCACCTGGGCATCCAGTATGAGTTCAACTTGGGAGAAGGAAGTATAGAGGGGATTCTACATATTTACTTACTAGTATTCAGGTAACATTCATCAAATTAACTCTGCATGAAATCAAATTATTTATCATTTGTTTAAACATGACTTTTTCTCTCATATTCTTCTTTTACTCTATTTTTTAAAATATAACAATTTGTCATATATAATTCTTCAGATTCAAAATATATTAGTAGTGTGGGCAAAGATATCTATCTAATTCCCACTTAGGATAGTTTTTCCTACTTTCCTCCACAGCCACAAACTATACAACTCCATTCAGCTATTAATAGGGAGATGAGGAGCTCATCTTCCCAGTCCCATATTTGAGTCAATAATATGGCATTTTCCAATATAGAGGGTAATACATTATTCCAATGGTATCTAGTTTTTGAGTGTATTCAAACAGGAAGGGAGCTTGCAGTAATCCTATAAGGAACATTATTAGGGTAAACAGTCCTAGAATGAACATGATAAATAGCTGCATATTCATCCATAAGGTCTAGAGCTGCACCTTTTTATTCACATGTTTGGGAGCCTGCTCTATGGGAAGAAGCAAGATGGAATCTTATACAGGAGCTACCATCCCCATAATGAAACTATATAACAATCAAAAAACCCCTTAGGCTCTATATAGGAAAAAGGAACACAGGCAGGAGATAGGGGTAGGTAACGGACAGAGAATATATTGGGGGGGGGTGGAAATGTCAGAGAGCAAGACCAGGGAATAGATGGAATATGGAAAGGAGGTGGGATGGAATAATTCACACAGTATTGTATCTGCATTAGAACTATAACTGGTGAGTCTTTAACCTAGGACAAAAACAATCAGCATATGAGCAGCCAATTCTTAAGCAAGGAGTTGGAAGTAATAGGTAAAGAGATGGGGAGGAGGTCAACAATATATAGAACAATTAGATTGGAGAACTATGATGATTAGCAGTCTGATCATAAGAGGAATGTCACAGAGAGAAGACCTGACCTAGAGCTGGTGAGGATGCAAGGTTGCATCTGTTCTCACTAACTGCTCACCAGATAATCTGACTCGATTAAAGCACAAATCCTAACCCTGTATCTGTCTTATTTTCTAGAGGTCTGAATAACCAGAATACCCTTAAGCTGGTATTATGTGGATATTTGTGTATATATGTTGTATATGTGTATTTGTCAATTTATACACATATACAAACACAATTTGGTATCTCATATTATTGATATTTATGATTTATGATTATTTATTATGATTGATATCTCAAATAATTTATATTTTATTGAACTTTTTTTTCTGTTATGCCTTAACTTAAAACCCTTGCTTGTCCATGAAATCACCAAAGGCATGACAGAGGAAAAGAACTCCAAAAGATACTTTTAAAATAAAAATAATGCTGGAATAACAAAGATACTAGTAGAAAATCCAAGCTGTTGGAATTAGCTTTGAGACTAGAAGCAAGCAAATGCTAAACTATATATTTCCAGATGCTATAAAAATGGGAACAAAATCTTTTCATAATTTTTACTTTATGAAGGATGAGATTATGTGGCCAGGATTTGTTGAATGATTGTACTTCGTGGTATAGTTAACATTCATAAAAACAATTGTTGGGGGGTGGGAAGAGTTATGATGAAGCATTGAATCATAAATTCAACTTTAGAATGTTTACCAGATTTTTGAAGTAATCTAGGGACATTTTAAACACATTATTTGCATAAATCCATGTATGGCATTTGAGTGGCCCTTTATTCCAAGTAGTATAAGAAGTATGTGTCTGTAAAACTTAACTTTCTAATGAATATTGAGGGCTTATATTACTGAAATATATAATGAATTTGTATAAGTAATATTTAGCTAATGGTGGTTTGGAGTGAGGGTGACCTAGTTAACATTGCTCTCTCCTGTTCAAAATTCCTGCATCACTTTAGAGTGTGTATACTAACTAAAAATAATATAATTTTACTTCTATAAATTTTGAGAAATGAAGATAGGTTCATCTGCCTCTAAGGTTAACATCTGTGTGTGTATGTGTGGGGGGGGGGGGCGGGTGTATCAGGTATTAAATATACCCTGCAATTCACACCTCAGAAGTATTCTTCCCTGCTATCCACCACCACCACCACCTCCCATAGTCCTCTCATTCTGATTGAAGGACTCCTCCCAGAATATTCATTTAAGAAGGGTGTCAGGGCCAATAGGCCCTTCATTTCTCACCAGTCCTCACTTTGGCCTTTTCCATTATGTTCTAGAAGATCACTTTAGCTCTGGAATTCATAACTCAGAAGCACTCTTCTCCTGAGCCCCATCTTCCTGATTGTATGGCTCCTCCCAGAACATCAGTTTGAAGAGGGTGCCCAGGACAGACATCTCCTTATTTCTCAACAGGCTAAAACTTAAACTTTATCATTCCCTAGGGTACAGGCTTCTCCCCTACCTCTTCCATTGGACTTCCATTTCTGTGTTGTCTTCCTCCACTACCATCCAAGTTCCTTGAGGACAGGAAGTATCTTTTTTTTTTTGGCTTGTATTTGCATTCCCAGTGCTTAGCAGAGTAGATACTATATAAATGTTTGTCAACTTATTGACTGGTGACAAAAGGACTAAACTGAGAGTTAGGAGATCTGTATTTAAATCATTAACTTTTACATAAATATGACTTTGGGCAAATTAATTTTACTGCTCTATAACTCTTTTTCTGTGCCAGTGGAGAGCTTACTACTATATCGCATTGCTTATATCCTAGCTGTAGGATTAAATGTTAGAAGAGATCATTTAGTCCAATCCCCTCTTTTGCTTAAGAAATGAAGGCCCAGAGATGTCAGGTTACTTGCCTAAGCTTACACAGCCTGGTCCCCACAATTTTGCCATGTAGGAATAAAAATTCCATTGTATGAGAATTAAGGACATCTCAGAATATTCTGAAACAAAGCCATATTGACATATTGAACTGAGGGGGTTAGGCTTAGTTTTGCTCAGTTCTTCTGCTAGTAGAAATTTTTTTGGTAGGAAGTCATCTCAATGGGAATTGTACCTTGAAATCATTAACATATATGTTAATTCCCTTGGAGAAGGAAAAATGAGAAAGGCACATGATCTAAAATTAATGCTATAATATGAAAATGTAACCATAATCATCAATAATAATATGATAATAAGTTAGGACCAGAAATTATGGATGGATTATCTTTAATGAGAATGAATTTAATGTTTAATGCAGATTACACAAGGAAATAATGGTAAGTGCATAACATCACTGCAAGCTACAAAAAATTAGTATCTACTGAATATTTAGCATGACATGACCATGTAGCTAGAATTACACATCTGAAGTTTGCTATCTCTCAAAACTGAGAGATGACAAGTCCCCATACTGCAAATTCACAACTCAAAATATCCTTGAGAACTCAACAATAAACAGTATTGATAAGGTCTAGAGGTTTAGGGGTGCTGGGATTCCAAAATCATGACACGCAGGTCCTGTCCAAAAGAATTCGACCGAAGTCTTCTTTCAGCCAATGATAAGGTTTATTAAAAATCCGCCATCTTAGCCAGACTCTTAAGGAATTTGAGCATCTGTGAGCTATTGGCTAGATTGTAAAAATCTGAGCAGTGGCTATATTCTAAGAATCTGAGCACCTTAATGGAGACAAGATGGACTTTATATACAGAAAGTCTAGGGAGAGATCTAGGAGTGGCCAAGGAATCTGCAGAAACTGTGAAGTAGGTAATAGAATGCCAGGGACCTGGACCAGGTAGCCAAAGGAGAATGGAACTTAGCTGGGATCAAGGGTGGGAAGTGGCCTGGGGCCATAGCCAGGTAAGACAATGGAGGGCTAAACTAGGTTAAGGGTTACAGAGAATTGGAGATTGGGTTTAGTAGATAACAAAAGGCCAGTTGATTGGATTATCCAATTTGGCCACATGGGAAAGTCCAGGGTTTTTCCTCTCGGGGATCCAGATCTCAACCCCATCAGTATCATAACCAGAGAATTACCACCCACTAAATTACCACATAGGCCCACAATGGCCTGGATATGAAAATTATCCATAAAAATTTAAGAACAAGGATTAATAGACTCTACCATCACACATATTCACTGTGTCTGAACTGTGTGGAATTAAAAGCTTTCGAAATAGTTACCTAGCAGAACAAATTAGAATACTGTGGGATCAAGATGAGATATCTATCATCCTTATTGTTGCATTTTTACAAAAAGCGATGTGAGCATGCTTTCAATAAGCTCACTGAAGAGGAGCTCATATATGAATACTTTAATTCAACTGCAAAAGCAGTTATTTTGTTGAGGTCTAGAGGTTTAGGGGTGCTGGGACCACAAAATCATGACACACAGGTCCTACCCAAATGAATTCAACCCAAGCCTTCTTTCATCCAATAAAGTTTATTAAAAATTGGCCATATTGGCCAGACTCTTAAGGAATCTGAGCCCCTGTGAGCTATTGACTAGGTTCTTAAAGAATCTGAGCACTTTAATGGAGATAAGAGGTACCTTATATACAGAAAGAGTATGGGAAGTATCTAGGAGTGGTCAAGTAGTCTGGGGGAGAGGGGAGGGAGTGACTGTGAGGTAATAGAATGCCAGGGACCTGAACCCCAAGGCCAAGGGAGAATGCAGCCTAGATAGGATTAAGGGTGGGAAGTAGCCAAGGGCCATAGAGGGGTAAGACAGTGGAGGGCTGGGCTAGGTTAAGGGTAACAGAGAATTGGGAGATTGGGCCTAGGCAATAGTGAAAGGCCAGTTGATAAAATTATAGCCTCAGGGGAACACCGGAGACCCCTTTGATCAAGTGGGAGAATTCAAGGAGAATCCCTTAGACAAATGGGACTCAAATTCTTTTTGGACTAAGGGTCAAAGGTCACAGCATGGGCCCATACCCCATCAATTTTATCCACCTATAAAGTAGTTTATAAAACATTGAATACAATACAAATGTATGAATTAAATATAATACAAAAATGTAAAAGAATAATTATAGAATTATGAATCAGACCATTTCTTTTTGAAATCCATTTACAACTAAGAAGAATGAAATTGTGATGATAGTAATTATTATTACCACTAGAAAATTCAGAAAATTGGACTTGATGACTGATGCAGATTTTTCAGTGAAATGCTAGAAACTGTAATATGTCACTTCAGGTTACAAAAATTTAGCATCTGCAAGATGTTAAATTACTACTAGAAAGATAAGATTATTTGGTTAGAAGTTTGCTGTCCTTTATAAGTTAACATATCTAATTTTGATGCTACAGATACAGACCTCAAGGTATTCTTGAGAACTCAGCCAATAAATTGTACAAAGCATTATCACAAAAAGCATTCACATTCCCCCAAATCACTCAGACATTACACTGATTCATAGAAACTCAAGCGCAGTGTTTTTAATAGATGTAGCCACAGTAAATATGCATAATCTCTAAGCTATGTGGAATAAAAAAGCTTTCAAAATGCATAAACCAGGAAAAAGAACCAAGCCATGCATCAACAGGATACCATTCCTCTTTTACTACCTATCCCAAAGATGCTTTCAATGAGTCTACAGCTGTTGGTACATAAAAGCACTAATTTTTTTTTATCAACCTTGCAATAGAGTCTTCAGTACACTAAACATGAAAGAATGGTAGCAAAATAACAAATTGTCTTAATAAACACAAATGTAAAAAAAATTTCAACAGGATAAGGAATTCCTGGTGAGGGAACTCCCTCTACAAACTTCCTCTTAACCATATCTATAATTCAATTAATAAATCTTAAGGAGTTGCTTGTAGCACATAGATATTAAGAAATTTGTCCAGAGGCACATGACTAGCTGATATCATAGGCAGAATTTTAATGTATCTTCTGACTACAAATCCAGTACTTTATCTACTACACCATGTTGTCTCATATAATAATGTGAAGAATAACAAATAACATCGTTAATGTTGCATTTCCATAACCCGCTTACTTTCAGTGTGTCTTCACTCTTGTTATTGATTTTTATTTGTGCTACCACTCTCTAGGAGGAGAGAAGGCATAATTCTCATTTTACAGATGAAGCAACTAAAATTTACTTAAGGTCATACACACAGATGTTTTATGTATATTTTGTTTATTTCTGTTTATTAAGACAAGTTGTCAAAATGCTATTGTTCTTTCATATTTAATGTTCTTCACATAAGCATAGTTAGATAAAATTATTGCTTTTATGCACTCACATCTTCTGTCTCAGTGAAAGTAAATGAATTGAAAATAGAATTCAAGGTTCTATTCCCATGTCCTTTCCATTACAACACAATATCTACTAAACTGATCCCTGGATATAGAAAGATGGTGCCAAGAGTAGATACAAATATTTATCTACAAAAATGGTTTGCCATTAGAAGATCAGTTCTTCCCAAAGCCTTAAAGATTTTTATTGTTAACCTTCATACCAGAGTTTGTTCTAAGAAAAGACAAATGAAATTAGGTTGTGTCCACATTGCTAATTTCTCTCAAGCTGGCAACGTACATACATTGTAAAGGTTTGATCTGAGCAAATTGATTTATTAAACAAAGAATGCCAATTGCCTAACAAAATGAGACCTGACTTCCTCAACTTAGGTCTGAATCCCAAATACAAGGGAGACAGATTTTTACGCATGAAAAACAATTTATCAAATAAAACCAATTAATTAAAAGGAAACAATACAATAATAAGTAATATGATTTCTAATTGGATGAAACATTAGGGACTTTCCAAGTTGGGAGGGGGAGAGTGAACAGGAGCAATACCCTGAAATCAGAAAAAGGAGGTGTTCCACTCCACCAAGTGTCTGTAAACAATCAAAGGAACATGGAAACAATAAGTGATTGATCAGTATGGGGCCAGTTTTTTAAATAAGACATATGGGTTGTTTGAGATGTATAATTGTGAGAAAAATCCTTGCATGAATCTTTGGGTCTACTGGGTTTCTGTGTGAGCCTAACCTAGATTTTTGGTTAAGAGTCTCCAAGCAGCAGGAAGAGTTGGTTCAGTTTCCCAGCCACAGAGGGCTATGGTCAAAAAATGCAATAAAATTTTCTCCCAATTCCTACAACTGAATAGTTTTCTCACAATACCCAAACTGGACTGAACCCATAATTGAATAGAAACTAAGCTAGCTCCAGAATTGAGTCACAAGATGGAGTCAGCGCAGTTCACTCAATTTCCACAATTAAACCACTTGCTATCCTAATCCTCTTGATTTCCTCAATTTCCTCAATTCCCCCTTTTAACTTGTGAAGGAGTAGGCAGCCCACTCACCCCATGGACCACTTATACACAAGCCAAATCTGTAAGGTTTTTCATAAATTCATGATCAGAATTGCATAAATCAGGTTGCAGATCAAACTACTTAAAGGGACTAATTTTGAGAAGGAAGATTTACATGTCACCAAGGTAACTAAGAAAACAAACATAAATATAAACACCATGAAATAAGAAGGCCAAAGCAATACAAAATGACCATCAATATTAACGACTATCAAGTCTCCTTGTATCCTAGTAACCCACACACAATGCTATTTAATTAGCACATTTTGAGTCCCAGATGTCTCATATGGTTGTCTGGTCCCTAGATACCTTCTCTTGGACGATAGACTTCATTCCCAAAGCAGCTCTGAGGTAGACTCTGCTTATCTGGTTCCAGATCACTTATAGAGACTCATATTAAAATCTGCCAAAATCTACCAGTAACAAGACAATAAAATTTAACACAGTCTCTTAGATTTGATTCTCTAAAACTGAAACCTTAGAGAATTTCAGTTTTTATTTATTTTTTTAATTAATTTATTTTGATTTATCAACAATCACTTCCATATGCTTTTGAGTTGAAAATTTTTCTCCCCCTTCCTCCCCCCCACCCTCCCCAAGATGGTGCACAATCTGACATAGGCTTTACATTTACATTCCCATTAAACATATTTTCACATTAGTGAAGTTGTAAGTAAAAATTAAAACCAATAGGAGGAACCATCAGAAAGATGAAACAAAATTCAACAGAAGGTAAAAATAAGTGATAGCGATTCGATTTCCATAGTTCTTTCTTTGGATGTGGACAGCATTTTCCATCCCAAAGCCTCTGGAGATGTCTTAAATCCTCATAATGCTGAGAAGGGTTCAGTTTAACAATCTTAGTCATTGCATAATGCGGCTGTTATTGTGTACCAAGTCCTTTTGGTTCTGTTCACTTCACTCAGCATCAGACCATATAACTCTTTCCAGGCTTTTCTGAAATCAGCCTGTTCATCATTTCTGATAGCACAATAGTATTCCATTACATTCATATACCACAACTTGCTCAGCCATTCCCCAATTGATGGGCATCCTCTCAATTTCCAATTCTTTGCCACCACAAAAAGAGAATTTCAGTTTTTATATACCACTTCCTGTTTCTATCTTTACCTAAACCCTATACCTGATATAAGAATCTAAAAAAATTTCATTAGGGTCCAACTATAAAATGAACTCTTCTGCCTTTTAAAATTATTAGACAGATACTTTAAAATTGGGAAATAATTTTACTTTCTTTACAATTATTCAATACAATTTTATATATAAAACACTTAATCTAACTTTGAGAACTTATTATGTAGTTCTTAGAGAAAAAATCTGATCCTGTTGCTTTCTCAAATTTAACTATTGCACTTAATTAGAAAAATTTTGCCTTACATATTTGTCTTATTACTTTGTCTAATTCTACCCAATATCATCCCTATGTTATAATTGGTTCACAAATATAGATTAAAATTCTAAGATTTTGCATACTTGTATCTTATTATAGTAACTTAGAAATGTTCCGGTGTCAATCTATTAATTAACAGATTCAGTACTATATTTATTTTATCTTTTTTAATTTTATTTTTAGTATGTGGAATAAAACAAGCACTTCCATAATATAGTATAATTAAGAAAAAAGATGAATGCATATGAAATTTCAAATCTATTATGCACAACTTCCTATTCCTTTCAAATGTACAACAAAATTATCATATAAATTTTCTTCTCCCCCCCCACCCCCATGCTAGAGATGGCTACCATCAGACACAAATAGGTGTTTATATATAAAATTATTCTATTTCCCAGTTCCTTCTCTGGATGCAAGTAGTGTCTTTCTTCATATGTACTTCATAGTTAATTTTGGTATTTATGATGATCAGAATAACTTACTGGCTGGAAGTGGTTCTTAAAACAGTATTGCTAGTGAAATGAATAGAAGCCAGAAACATTGTACACAGTATTAGCAACATTGTGTGATGATCTGCTATGAATGACTCTGGTTTTCTCAGCAAAACAATGATGTAAGACAATTTCAAAGGGTTCAGGAAGGAAAATGCTGTCCAAATCCAGATAAAGCACTGATGGATGTTGAATGCAGATTGAAGCATACTTTTTCATTTACTTTATTCTTTTTTGATTTTTTTTCCTTTTGATCTGTTTCTTATTTCACAACTGTGATTAATATGGAAATATGTTTTACATGATAGCATATGTGTTATAATCTATATCAAATTGCCTACTATTTTAGGAAGAGAGGAGGGGAGGGAGGGAGAAACTTTTTGAACTTAAAATCTTGTAAAAGTAAGTGCTAAAAATTGTCTTGACTTGTAATTGGGAAAAATATTATTTTAAAACAAACAATATTGCTGTCATTGTATACACGTTCTTTTGGTTCTGCTCATTTCACTCTTCATTATGTCATGTGTCTTTCCACGTTTCTCTAAAATCCTTGAGCTCATTACAGTAGCATCCATCACAACCATATACCACAACTTATTCAACCAACCTCCAATCCCTGCAATTTCTAGGTCTTTGTCCCCACAAAGAGAGCTGCTACAAAAATTTTAGAATGTATAGGTTCTTTTCCTTTTTCCCTAAACATCTTTGGAAATAGACCAAGCAATGTATTGCTGAGTCAAAGGGCATAGGTGGTTTAATATCTCTTTGAGTATAATTCCAGATTACTCTCCAAAATGGTTGGATCAGCTCACAAATCCACCAACAATGAATTAGTGTCCCAATTTTTCCACGGCCCCTCCAACATTTGTTACTTTCCCCTTCTATCATTTTAGCCAATCTGGTATGTGTAAAATAATATCTTAGAGTTGTTTTAATTTGTATTTCTCTAACCAAAAATGATTTAGAGCATTTTTTCATATGACTCTAAATTGTTTTGATTTCTTCATTGGAAAATTGCCTGTTCATATCCTTTGACCATTTATTGATTGGGAAATGACTTACATTCCTATAAATTTGACAAAGTTCTTTATGTATTTTAGATATGAGACCGTTATGTGATAAACTGGCTACAGAATTTTTTTTCCAAATTTTCTGCTTTCCTTCTCATCTTAGCTATATTTGTTTTGTTTGTACAAAAACCTTTTAATTTAATGTAATATAAATTATGCATCTTATAATTACTGCCTTATAATACAGTTTAAGATCTGGTACCACTAAACCTCCTTCCTTTATATTTTTTTCATTATTTTCTTGGGTATTCTTGACTTTTTCCAAATGAATTTTGTTATTATTCTTTATATTTCACATTCAGAGTTATAATTACTACTTATGAATTTCCCTCCATCTTATTTTTACTATTTTCCTTCTCAGACTCTTTTTACCCAATCCCAGTTACTTTATCTTCTCCCCTTTCTCCCTTATTTATTTTAGTCACCTCTCTAAAAGTCCCCCCCTTATCTATATCTATATCCACCCCACCCTCCTAATATTAATTATTAAATTAAATAATTTAATAAAATTAATAAAATATTAATGTACATACTCTTCTAAAAATTCCTATCCTGCCTTCTCCCCCAGTTTTTTCACATTTCTGGAAGTTCAGAAGACTTCTAAGCCTCTTTAGATGTATATGTTATTTCCTCTTCAACCAAAATGAGTGTTAGGTTCCAATATTACCAGCCCTTCACCCCTACCTGCTTCCTTTATATTAGTTCTTCCTTTTACACCCCATTTTCATATGATAATTTCTCCTTTTAACCTTTTCCTACCCAATTTTTTTTAGAATCACCTTATCCTATGCAACTCAGACCCAACCTTTCTTTCTAACTACCTTAGAAAGGATAACTGTTTTAAGAATACTATTACTAATAATAATAATTAAAAATTACTACTAATAATAACTAATAATTACTAATATTAATAACATTTTCATATATCATAAGCAGTTTGATTTTGATCAGTGTCTAATTAGTCTTTAATGATTTCCTTATATTTCTTCTGGATCTTTCATATCAAATTTTCCATTGAGTTCTGGGGGGTTTTTTTTGCAAATACCTGAAAGTCTTTCAGTTCATCAATTGTCCATTTTTTTTTCATTCAGGATTATACTCAATTTTTCTCAATAAATTATTCTTAGATGTCACCCTTTACTCTTTGAAAAAACTTCTACTGCTCATCTGCCTTGATTATATAAATTTGCTATGAAAGGAAAAGAAGGGACACAATTATTTTCTACTACTCCTGTGCATAACTTGTTTGTACATATTCATTTGCTTGCTGTCTCCTGCATTATATGGTGAATCCTCAAGAGAAGGGACTATCTTTTGCCTTTTTTGGAGGGCAGAAGTAATCTCCAGCACTCAGCACAGTGCTTAGCACACAGTAAGCACTTAATAAGTGTTTCTTGACTAACTGACTGGCTACCCATATATAAGATAGGGGCCTATCCCTTCCATACTCCACCCCCATGCAAGTTATGCTAGTTTTTCATTGAGAAGTGTTGATATCTTCCTCAAGGCTCATTTGGTTCAGAGGACTAAACGCTGACTGTTGACATCATATCCTCATTACCTGAGAACAAAGCAGGTACCAGGAGCTCCAGGGGCTTTCTGAGGCCTGGGTGTCTGAGATGGATCATAATGAGTAATGTCATCCAAGGAACTTCATCCAGCTGAATTAACTAGAGATGTCTTCAATGCCTCTTCTTATTAAATATACTTCTCTTATTTTTTTTTTAAATTATTGAATGGTATATCATGGTCTCATTTTGTTCCAGTATTAAACTTAAGCTATCAGTGGAATGGCCTTAGTCAGGTTGGACTGCTCAGGTTGCACATCACATTTCTGGTGGTGCTTTTGTTGATGCTTCTGGAGATTGTTGTTGCCCTGGGAGACTGGAGAGTAAAATGTGGACGTTTCACAAGGAGAAACTAATGTGAATATGCTCTATGACCTTAAGAATTTAACCTTGAAGAAAATTACAGTAAACTGTGTTTTAGGCCCTCTATCTTTGTTGGACCTTCCTGCTGATTAATTAAGCCTTTTACAAGTTCTGTTAGTAGATATCTTCAAAGATCTTTGTCTTCAAAATATCCTGGAGGGACTACATTTGGGGTAGGGACAAGAAAGGTATGTAACACTGACTGCTTGGTCCTCATTGCCTGGAAGGCCAGATATATTACATTTCATCCCTCCCCTAGGTTTCTCCACTACCTTTAAGGGACTTTGGGGGTGTGGTGAGGCTCTTTACAAATAGCTGCAGCCCCCATTGATGTTGTTCCCCAAAATTTAAGGCAGATCTCCTACACACCAGTTCAAGTTAGCCACTAAAAGTTGGATTAACTTTTACAAAGAATATTTACTGCAAAAGGTATAAACACAACTATGCAAGTTTACTCCTCTCAAGACATGAGGCTTAATCCCTTTTTGTTTCTCTGCCTCAGTTTACAGAGGGCAAGATTTGTAGCTTAACTTGCTTCCTATAGAGCACATAGTCCCAGTTCCAAGTCCAAAATGCTCATTGGGCTTACAACCCAGACACTCTGCCTCTCTCCAGGATTCTCTGTTGGACTGGCTGGCTGCAACATCCGCACCTGGAATCTTGGTTCCAAGGTAACAATGACTAAAACTCCAAATTCAATAGAGATAATGCTGGCAACTGAAACTGAAGCCAAGAGAAACAGAACAGAAATAAACATCCTTTATGACCTATTCATGGGTCAAACAAACATCCCTTATGGCACATTCACGGAGCTGGGGTAAAAGAGGGAGCAAGGAAAGGAAGTTCTTCGCTTCTGCCACATGCTAGGTAAATAATGATCTTCACTCTCTGGATGTAGCAGGAAAAACTGTGCAGGAAAGACAGCAAACCCCTCTGCCTTCATGTTAGGTGATTTGAGAATGCTCCAAAGGCCCCTTCAGAGATATTTTTCACCTCATTTTAAAATGACAAGTTCAAAATAACATGTTGTGCTCAGTCCTTGCTCAAATTTGATGCATTTGTATTGATTATAGTTATCACTACACAGTACTTTAGGGGAAGTATTCTGAAAGGAGTGCCTTATTGATCAATCAGTAAACATTTCTTAATTGTCAACTATGTGCCAGGGGACTCAAAAAGAAGCAAAAGATAGTTCCTGGCTTCAAAGAACTCATTTTCTAATAGAGGAGACAACATGCAAATATGAGGATAGATAGACAGACAGATAGAAGATAGATCGATACATGCGTGCATACATACATAGGTACATAGATCCACACACAAAAAGCAAGTTATATGCAAGATAAATAGGAAATAAGAAAGAGAAGGCAGTAGAATTAAGAGGTGTTGGCAAAGGCTTCTTGTAAAAGATAGAGTTTTAGTTGGGACTTAAAGGAAGCCAGGATTAAAGGATTGTCCACTCAATGCAGCCTCTGAAGCTGAGATGCAACAAAGTATGGATCGATTCTCTGTTATTTTTGCTAATTTTGGCCTAACAATTTACATCAAGAAAACATAGATCCACAGCATCCATAAGTGGAACCATTGGTTATAGCAAATGGAGAAGTTTTTAATACTGCAGATAAGTTCACTTATCTTGGCAATATACTTTCCGGGGATGTACATTGATAATGAAGTTTATGCATGCATTGCCAGAGCTAGCTCAGAGTTTGGGAGGCTCCAAAGGAAAGTATGGGAAAAAGAGGTATTAGATTGCCTACCAGACTGAAGATCTACAGAGCCCTTGTGCTGACCTCATTGTTGTATGCCTGTGAAACCTGGACAGTGCATCAGCACCATGCCAGAAAATTGAATCAGAAAATGAATTCCATTTGAATTGTCTTAGAAAGATTCTGAAGATCATCTAGCAGGACAAGTTACAAGACACTGAGGTCCTTTCTCAATCTAAACAGCAAAGCATTCAAACTCTACTACAGAGAGTACAATTCTGCTGGGCTGTCCATGTTGTTTGAATGTCAAATGTACACTTGCCTAAAAGTCTATTTTACTTTGAAAAGTAGAAAATAAAGGAGTACCCATGGCAGAAATGAATATAAACTAATTTTAATTTGTAAAATCGCTTCTTTTATATTCAGTTTGTGTTTAGTGTGTATTTTAAACATCTTTTAAGTCCCTCAGAGAATATTTTGTTTTCCTTCTTCATGGAGTCCTGGCCAATTTTACTTCTTGCTTAATCACTCATTTCTTCAGTTGGGCTAGATACTTCCATGAAATGGTATTTCAGCTGATAAATCAGTTTATTTCCAGGCTGGGTCAAGCTGTGTTCTGTCACCTTGCTGGTTCTTCTCTGCACTTAACTATCTCTTCTCCTAGCTCTGGTAGTCTCTGCTTTTGCTGAGACAACCTCTGATGGATCTTCTGACTTTTAAAACACAGAGTTGTAACTTAGCCAATCTGCTTTCCGAATACTCATATTAGTGAGATAACTACTGAAAACCTCTCTAGTGATTTGGAGGTAAATAGCCATAGTGCCTTTTGCACTGGGTATCCAGAATAGAAAATATTTTACTCAGGGTGCCTTTCATTCCTTCTCTCATATTCCTAATATTCTTCTGATATTTTCTTTTTTAAATAATGGTTTATTTCATAGAATTAACTTTTTAAGCACAATTTAGGAGGACTTGTAGTAGTTTCATATCACTGTACCAAAAAGTATGCAACCAAGAAGTTTGTGACCCACGTGGGATTTTCTTCGCAAAAACTGCAGTGGCTCGCTTATAGATCGGGAACCAAGGCAAACAGTGTTAAGACACTTGCCCCGAGTCACACAGCTAGTAAGTGGCTGAGGCCGGATTTGAACTCAGGAAAATGTTTTCTTGATTCCAAGCCCAGTGCTCGATCCATGAATCTAGCTGCCCTACCACAAAGTTTGCTTTCCTGAATAAGCAGTGTTACTATTTTTGATTGTTTTAGTTCCTGCTATGATAACATCATACCCAAATACTACCCTGGCTACTCAGGGTCAAAAGAAGGAAATGATTTGTACAGCCCATGGTGAGAAACCCATTATAGTCCGATGGGAGAAAGAAGACCGAATCATTAACCCAGAAATGGCCCGATATCTTGTGTCCACAAAGGAGGTGGGAGAAGAAGTCCTTTCTACTCTGCAGGTACTGAAAACTGAAAGATATTGCTTGAAGCATAAACCACCAAAAATTACAATAAATCCTTTTTGTTTTCTTTACCACTCCTGGGTGTGTATGTATATATGTATGTGTGTGTATATATATATATATGTGTGTGTGTGTGTGTGTGTGTGTGTGTGTGTACATATATAAAATCATTTAAAATTATTAATAAAACTTTCTTCTCTTTCTCATTATACTGAAAGATTTTACCAGCCTTCTGAATATTACCGTAATATTCAATCAATATGAATAAGAGCAAAAACATTTTTATACACATAGCGGGGATTCCAGATACAATAAAAGAGTCAGAAAAATGGGCCTTTGACAAATGTATAATCCAAGAGGAAGGCTTATGTTCCAGGTATATTTTCCCCTTTGTGAACTAAATAATATATTGATAATGTCAGGCATCTGAGAAGACTTGGAGTAACTGTAATAATAATGATAATAATTTAAATATAATATAAATGATAAATAATAAATATTATATTAATAATATTATAAGGAAAATTATGTATTTAGAAATGTAGGCCCACTTTACTCCTTTTAGAAAATAAAATATGGTGCTAAACAAGTATAATTTTTTATTAAAGGTGTACAACTTGACCCTATTGTTGAGCTAAGAAATGTATTTAGCACAAGGAGACAAAGGTGCTTTAGCACATAAAGGGGAAAAGACCCTGCATTTGAAAATTTCATAGCAATTCCATGCCTTTCTAGGATTAGATTTCATAGATTCCGTACCTTTCTGATTAGATTTTCGTAGAAACAGATCCTTACTATATTATTTGAAGCCATCAGAAGATTGTGTGTGTGTGTGTGTGTGTGTGTGTGTGTGTGTTTATGTATATTTAGGATATATATCAAATTGACTATGACATGCCATCCAATGAATAATAACAATTTCACCGGTTTGCAGATGACTTTGACAGTGTACTCTCAATACATTTGAATATACACACAGATGCATACACATAGTAGCTCTCTTAACAAATTTTCCTTCATTATTCACCTATGTGGAGCAGTAGATTGGGAAAGATAGGATAAAGGGGCTAAGTTTGGAGAGATTCTTAAAGCTAGTCTGCTGTGGTATATTTCTCACTTTTGCACACTACTGAAAAAGTTGTATTTTTTTTTCTATTTCACATATAGATTTTGCCAACTCTGAGAGAAGATTCTGGCTTCTTTTCCTGTCATGCTATCAATTCTTATGGAGAGGACCGTGGAATAATTCAACTCACTGTGCAAGGTAGAAAAACAGTATAATGAGATTAAAAAATAAATACAAAGTATTATAAGAAATTTTATAGCTTAGGAGAAAATATTTGAAGAAATCAAAAAACAGACAATAAAGGCCTTTAAAAAAAACTAACAGCTAGCAATGAAGCTTTTGTAGAATGAAAAAATGGGTAAAAAATTAATATAATTTGTTCTGTCTTAGCAGAATTAGAAATTCTTCTTTTTCAAATTCTCATATAATGTATGTCAACTACCAAAACTGTAAAGAAGAGTGGATTTGGGGATCATAATTTTTACCAGATAGTGACTATCAACTGAAATATTATTCATAATACCATGCCACATTGTTATAGTTTTCTAATACAGTGAAAGGTAGAAGAGTATGACACATTTTGAATGGAATTCCTCTTCCCTGAAATATGATTGAGAAGAAAATATTTTAAAACTGAGTGAATTTTAATGTCCTATTGAAGTAAACTAAGATGGGTTTCATTTGCTTTTTATTACCCAGAACCTCCAGACCCTCCTGAGATAGAAATCAAAGATGTAAGAGCACGCACTATTACCCTCAGATGGACCATGGGATTTGATGGAAATAGCCCAATCACAGGCTATGATATTGAATGCAAAAATAAATCAGGTAATTCCTTTATTTATGTAGAATGTATGCCATTAAAAAATCTTTTTTTTGCATTCATGTCATTTGTTCTCTTTCCTCATTCAAATTACTTTGTAACCCTTTTTATATTCTTAGCAGATACAAGGTTAAACTTTAAGGGCTTTTAAAGATCCTTTCCTTTCCATTATGTATCTTTCCCTAGCATGGAATGTGTCTGTATGTCATTTCAATGGTTTGAGGTCTGTGTAAAGGGATACTTATTTACTCAGCTTGCCCTGTTATGCTTTCAGTATCCATTTACTTTTGAAATGCTTCTAAGCAACACAGATCAAAGTCATATTTTCCCATGATGAGCTTGACATTAGAGCTATTGATTGTAATGCTCACTTGCTTCCTGACAGAATTAGGCCACTATTATTATTTTTTACCTCATTTCTTTTCTCTTTCTAATTTTCCCAGTGGGGTAATTTCTCTGAGTAGTTACACATCAGGACAACTGAGCTTCAGCTATCCTTTCTTTTTCTTCCCATGCTATTCATTCTTATGGAGAGGAAGGAAGGAAGGAAGGAAGGAAGGAAGGAAGGAAGGAAGGAAGGAAGGAAGGAAGGAAGGAAGGAAGGAAGGAAGGAAGGAAGGAAGGAAGGAAGGAAGAAAGGAAGGAAGGAAGGAAGGAAGGAAGGAAGGAAAGAAGGAAGGAAGAAGGAAGGAAGGAAGGAAGGAAGGAAGGAAGGAAGGAAGGAAGGAAGGAAGGAAGGAAGGAAGGAAGGAAGGAAGAGGGATATTATTGCTTGCTGAGCCTCTAAAATGACTTTGCATTAACGTATTTGAAATATAGCAAGGGTTAGGCTAGTGACACACCCACAGCATACAGCTAGAGTTGGCACGATGAGGTTAGGTGATTTGACTATGAGCTAACAACTCATATGTAAAGCTGACCACTATCAGGACCACTAAAGGTGTGTTTATTAGCTTAAAATGGAAAATATAATTGCCATTTCAAACTTTTTCATCTTCTGCTGTGGGGATAAAATACTCAAGCTGCAACTTTCATTTTGAAATTTCCAAAAGTCTATCAAAGAGAATGAAGAGTTAGAATGGCTAACTTTATTAAAATAGCTAATAGAGTGAGAGGAGGCCACTAAATTGGCTTCACTGACATTTTCTTCAACATAATATTTATTTTGGATTGCATTGTCCTGACTTACTAGTATTTTTAATAAATGTTAAACTAAGTGTGTCTATCCCCCAAGGCTCTTGTCTGGCCCTCTTCTCTTCTCCTCTCTTCATGGTTGGTCTCATCAGCTCCCATGGACACACACACACACACACACACACACACACACACACATACGTGTGTGTGTGTGTGTATCCATATATATCCAAATACAAAGCTTCACATTCTCTCCATTAGAGTCAAATTGATTACATATAACATTTCATCTCCCACCTCCATGCTTTTTGCACTGGCTATGTCTGGTGTGCATTCATTCCTCAAATTTGCTTTTTAAAATGTTCTTTCTTCAAAGAACAGCTCGTGTTATTAATTCTCTCTCCCTTGAATTTTCTCTATACTACTTTATATATTCTTAGCTTATCTGTGTGCATGTAAAGTGTACAACATGTATTGGGACAGAAGTTGAAGGGATTGAAAGTTATCAAGAAGGAAAGTTAAGGTATTAATATTAATTAGTTAATGCCATCTTCAAGGCCCAACTCAAGGATCACTGCTTCCATGAAACTTCCCTATTTCCTCATGCTAGGACAAATCAATACTTATCCAAATTTCATGCACCAGTCTTTTCATTGTCTCCTTACTTGATAACTTATATGATATTTGTGTCTATACAGATCTTACCCTTCCTACTTTTTACCATACTCCTTAAAGTCAGAGATTATGTACTTTTTAATCATAGCAGATATTTAACAATCATTTTTAATCCCAAATAAACTATTTAAAGTGGACAATGTGCTTTAGTGAACAAACATCTTCCAAGCTATAAATAAATAACAATAAGGGTATTTGAGGTATTGGACTGTTGAATGTATATAAGTTTTTGAAGCTAGAAATAATTCACTGATGAAAAGGTAGATATGAATAAATCAAAAACTGCAAACTAAAAAAGCCTTCCTCAGCTGTCAAATGAAAAAAAATGACCTTTGAAAAAATATTTATTGGGATCACATGACCAACAAAATCTCAGAGTATTTATTTTTTGAAAAAGCTATTCCAACCCCAAAATATCAAAAGGCAGAAACTATGCAGCCTATATAGAGCAACTGAAACCAAAGTCATAGTATAAGAAAGCAAAGATCCAGTACAAGTTAAAACCTCATGAACTAATTCCAGATAACTTTAAAACTTGGGGTTATATTGATTACCCTTAGGATTAAGACCCTGCTTGTTTTCAGACAAAATTCCAATGAGCAATTTTTAAAGCACATTAGTAATGTTTAGTACTTTTAATGTACGTTATTCTAGAATATACAAATAATAGTTTTAATTTCTCCACTTATCCCAAAATTTAAGCTTTACACTTTGAAAATGTAGAATAATCTCAGAATTCCAGAGAACAGCAGCAAACTAAAAACTAAAATGAAAAGCTAAACAAATTCAGAAATGTTTCCTATCTTTTCTCCAACTTCTTGTCTTTTCCTTCTTCTTATTGAACCTCAAAATAAATAAATAAATATATACATACACACACACACATATACACACACGTGTGTGTGTGTGGGTGGGTGGGTGTGTGTACTTTGTTGCTCATCTAGCTTCATGTTATTTCTCCGTAGGAAATGGGAACAAGGGAAATGTACAACAAATGTTCTCACATTCAAAAAGAAAGCCATCTGACACTGCTTCCAGTTCCTATGATGACTAAGTTTTATAGAACTGTTCTTTATATCTCACTCTCCCTCTTCCCACTTTAGTAACTTGGGCAAAAATGAGAAAGAATTAATAATAGAAAGAAAACATAGGTTTTACTCATTTTTAAGTATTTGGGCCAAATCAAAATGTTCAATTTATTTCACTGTACCTATCACTGAAAAAAATGTCTGTGAGGAGTTCCCATTTAGTGGGTAGAGTTCCCATGTAGTGAGAAGAGATGTCAGGAAATTAATGTCAGGAAATTCTCCTTTAAATCCTACCTTAGACAATTACTAGCTGTGTCAACATGAGAAAGTCACTGAGAACTACTAGTTAATGTGACAACGTGAACAGATGGAGGCCCCATTCTCTCCCACACATCCCAGAAAATAACAGAAGACAGTGACAGAAGCCAGCAGAGACTGGGAAAGAGGTGACCCCAGAGAAAGGAGTGAGAGCTGTGGTAAATGAGCCTGAAATATGCAGATTCTGAATAAATATCTTCCAGGGAAGTCACAAGCTAGCAAGTACTCCAGCCATCAGAGAGGGAAGATATATCTAAGCCCTGGACCATCAGAAGAGAAACTAGAGACAGAGCTCACCCCAGTAAGTCACTGCCCAACCCTTCTCAGTGCACTGAGAGTCAAAACAGGAGACATGGCCCATTCTATATCTGGGAACACAAAGTTCCCAGTATAAATTCAATGGAAAGGATACTTTCCAGAATGCCTAAGACCAAATTGATTTTTCAGTGTCTGAGTGAAGCCTTTCAGAGCCACAACAAGATAGGGATATATCTTGTAATTATGTAATGAAAAGGAAACTTATGGGCTAAGGCCAGCACATACTACAGACACCAGGAGGTAGAAGCCAAGGACTGAAGTAGACTGCAGTCTAGTATCAGGCAACTTATTTAGTTGCTAAATGATAATAATAAATAATAACAGTAATGGCTTATAATAAATAGCATAGCCTGACTTCAGAGGTGTATAGGACCAAAATAATCTACCTAACCCATGAAAAAGTTCTGGAATAGCTAGAATGTGTCCCTGTCACAAAATTCCATTCCAAAACTGAGAATGAAAATATGCATAAACTGACAAAAACATTGACCAATGAAGACATATTATGGGTTAATTAACCCCAAGAGATAAACCCAGAAAAAATAATATTACTCAACATCAACTATAAGTAGAGCCTTGGAGAGGTAAAATAACTTGGTGAAAGAAAAAAGTCCAGAAATGGAAAACTGTAAGAAAATATAAGATATTTACTTTTTTTTTAAAATGATCTGAAAAACAGGAAAAGGAGAGATAATTAAAAATTAATGAACTTCTTGAAAACAATGACCAAATAAATCCTCAACATCATATTTCTAGAAATCCCAAAATAAAGATGCCCAGATCTATTAGGACCAGAGAGCAAAAGGGAAAATAGAACTCAACAAACACCTCCTGGAGAAATACCAAATTAACAACACCTAAAGATTTCATAACTAAAATACAAAGTGTTTGTGCTAAAGTGAAAAAACTCAAAAGAATGAGTTCAAAAATGAAGAAAAGATGGGTTCACACAAATCTTGACAACAATAAATTTGAAAAAGAGAAAATCTTAGAATAAAAAAAGAGGCAAAAGACAATGGCTTAAAATAAAAAAAAACAGCAAAAATGAGTATAATTGCAAAAGGGAAAAAAACAGATCTTTATTAGAATAGACTGTCTTTAAACACTATTGATGAAAATACCAGGAGTTCAACAGAAACTTTGTAATTCAAACACAGCGCTCAAGAAGAACCTAAGAAGTTAAATGTATTTGGGCAACTAGAAAGGACTAAGTTATTTTGAAGGACTTAACATTCTAATGGGGAGATTATTGTTTTTTCAGAATATTGCTGTCTTCATAGGTCTTAGAAAAGGTTATGTAATCTACAAATATATGGGATGATTGTGGTTTTGATGTGATTTTATGGTTTTAAGAGATGAAAGAAAAATAGGGGGAAAAAGAATATGCTAAGGGAAAATTAGGATGAAGAAAAAATTACTACTCATAATTTAGGTGTGTGAAAAGAAGAGTATTACAAACATGAGGGAGATATTGAGCAATGCAGGCTTCTCATTAATTTTATTCTCTTTTTTTTTTTTTGCATTTTCTAAGGGCAATTGGGGTTAAGTGAGTTGCCCAGGGTCACACAGATAGTGAGTGTCAAGCCTTTGGTCTGAGGCCAGATTTGAACTCAGCTCCTCCTGACTTCAGGGCCGGTGCTCTATCCACTGTGCCACCTAGCAGCCCCTTAACTTCACTCTCAAAGAAAGAATACACATAAGTTTGGTGTAGAAATGCATTAAACTCAGCAGAGAAGCAAGGGGAAGCAGCGACTTGAGAGAATCAGAAAATGAAGACAGAATAAGAGAGGAAGTAGCCAGTCATGAGGAAAATAAACATCAACTTTGGAGGATGTATAAAAAAAATGTTGATAAAAAAAGAAAGTTTAATAAGCAGAGATTGGGGTCTGGACTTGATAAAAAGCAGAGCAGTAGAAACAGATCACTTTTTTGTAGATTGTTCTACATTCTTCTATTATACAAAGAGGGAGCCAGGAGAAAAGTATAAAATGATATGAAAATACACAATTAGTGGTATAACTGTGAATATGAATTGAATAAACTAAAAAATACAGGAAGATAACAATGTATTAGAAAGAAGAATCAAACAATATTTTACTTAAAAGAAACACACTTGAAACATAAATATTCACAAAGTATTAAAATATGGGACTGGAATAGAATTTGTTATGCCTCAAATGAAGAACTAAAAAGAGCAGGACTAACAATTTTGGTTTCAGATAAGTGAACAATAATGGTTAAAGAAATAATAATGGAAACTATATTATGCATGGAAAATATATTAAACATGGGACTATAGGGATAAATATACAGTAAACTTTCTAATTGAGAACCTCAGTACCCCCTTTCAGACCTAGAAAAATCTCTAAAAAAAAAGATAGCTGATAAAGAAGTTAAGAATCAGAACAGTACATTATAAAAGTTAGATAGAATATAACTTTGGGAATTACTGAATGTAAATAGGAAAGAATATACATATTTAAAAAGGTATACTGAACTTTTTCAAAAATGGACCATTCACTAAGACATAAAAAGCTCATAAAAGCTGAAATGCTATCCTTTACCATAATGCAATAAAAGTGGCAGAAAATATAAAAATAAAAAGGATGAAGAAAATTGCAACTCCCTTTTAAAGATTTAATTGCTTAATGAAACTAGTACCCATTTTAAAAAATAATGATGACAAAATAGATCATAGAATATTCTTATCATAGATGTAGAGATATAAGGGACTTCAGAGGCCATCTAGTTCAGCCCCCTCATTTTAAGGATGAGGCCCAGAGAGATTATTAATTACTTAAAGTCACACAGGTACTTGATGTCAGAGTTGAAATGTGTACCTTTGCAAGGGATTTAAAAAAAAAAGTAAAGTTTGGGGGAAAATACAATAATTTTTGGAAGGGTTGGGGAAGGACAAAGGGCAATTGTAGATACAATTTTCTGATTAAATGTGGGAAAAAATAGAAAATTTAGCCCAATCTCTTTGACTCCAGTGTCATTGTTCTTTCCACTATACTAAGATGACTTTGATAAACAGTTAGCTAACTGTGGGGGGGGGGGGGACAATATTGGCAAAATTAAAAATGAGAATGATCAACAAATGAGGAAAGGATAAACAAAATTATTAGAACTTTTTCCCAATTACCTGATAACAAAGCTAGCACTTTAAATAAATATATAAAAAATACCAAAAAAAGCCCAACAGATTAACAGAACAAGAAATAAAGAATTTAAACAACCCAATCTCACAGGACCATATGGATCTACAAGTTGTGTCTATTGAACATTCAGTGAACAATTAATTCCAAGAATACATAAAATGATTAAAGAAATAAGGAAAGAGTGGATCCTAATAAACTCCTTGTATAAAACAAATATTGTACAGATGCTTCAATTAGGAAAGATAAATCAAAGAAATGAAACTATTGACTAGGATTTCTAGTGAGGATGACCATTAAACATAATATTTGAAAACAACAAATATCACATGGTAATATCAATAGACGCACAAAACTCTTGGGAAAATTATAATTGGGGAGATAGAAGGGGTGGAGACAGGATGGTAGGCAAAGGGCAGGGATTTGCCTGAGCTCTCCCAAATTTGCCTCCAAAGAACTTTAAATAATGTCTCAAAACAAATTCTGAAGTGGCAAAACCCATAAAAAGATGGAGTGAAACAATTTTCTAGCCCAAGACAACTTAGAAGGTTGGCAGGGAAGGTCAATTGCACCAGGGCGAGAGGGGAGCATAGTTCAGTGCAGGCTGCACCCTAGCAAATCAGCAATAGGCTTTAGGAGCAACTGAATCTGGCAGTGGCAGTTTCCAAACCTCTCACCCCAAAGACAGTAAGGGGTTCAGACAACTGGTCAGAAGCAGGTTACGGGTGTCCTTTTGCTGGTACACAGGCAGGATTCTGTTGTATTGCCTATATTTGGATTTGGGTCACAGGAAAAGGGATCAGGCCCAGAGAAAGGAGAGACACTACCATGCCAGAGCTCATGGCCACTGTGGAGTTGGAACACTAGTCACAGTTCTAGGACGGGAAAGAGTTCTTGTGGTCACCCACAGAAAAGAACGCAAGATGAGAGTAGTAAACACAACTGTCCTTAGATCATGCCACCTTGGAAGAACTGAAAACTTAGACGTCTTCAGTATTATCTCTGAAAACAGCTACACAATAACCCTGAAGCTTGGAGCAGTGCCCCCTCCACTCCAGAAGCAGAGCTTCATGTCAGCATAGAGGTAAAAGTCAAGAAATAGCCTGGAAAACTGAGCAAACAGCAGAAAAAAAGATTCTCTCTATAGGAAGTTACTGTATGACAGAGAAGATAAAAACATGAAGTCAGAAGAAGATAAAAGTCAAAACTGCTACATCCATAGTCTCAAAGATAAATATTTATTGGCCTCAGGCCATGGAAGACCTCAAAAAGCATTTTAAAAATCAAGTAAAAGAGACAGCAGGAAAATTGGGAAAAAGAAATGTGAGTGATACAAGAAAATCGTGGGGAAAAAAGTCAATAGCTTGGTAAAGAAAGCACATAAAATTCTGAAGAAAATAATATGGACTAGGTCAAATGAAAAAAGAGGCATAAAAATCAAGTAAAAAAAAAAGAATGCCTTGAAAAGCAGAACTGGCCAAATAGAAAAAATTCACTAAAGATAAGACTCCTTTTAAAGTAGAATTAGCCAAATGAAAAAGGAGCTACAAAAGCTCACTGAAAAAAATGATTCCTTAAAAATTTGAATTAGGCAAGCAGAAACTAATGACTTTATCAGACATCAAGAAACAGTAAAACAAAATCAAAAGAATGGAAAAAAAGAGAAGAAAATGTGAAATATCTCATTGGAAAAACAACTGACCTCACAATAGATCCAGGAGAGCTATTAAAGAATTGTTGGACTAGCTGAAAGCCATGATTGAAAAAAGAGCCTTGACATTATTTTTCAAGAAATTATCACGGAAAATTGCCCTAATATTCTAGAACCAGAGGTTCAAATGGAAATTGAAAGAATCCACTGATCACCTCCTGAAAGAGATCCCAAAACAAAAACTTCCAGTAATGTTATAGCCAAATTCCAGAGCTCCCAGATTATGGAGAAAATATTGTAAGCAGCATGAAAAGAGAGAGAGAGAGAGAGAGAGAGAGAGAGAGAGAGAGAGAGAGAGAGAAAGAGAGAGAGAGAGAGAGAGAGAGAGAGAGAGAGAGAGAGAGAGAGAGAGAGAGAGAGAAATCATTCATATATCATGGAGTCACAGTTAGGATAACACAAGATTTAGCAGTTTCTACATGAAAGGATTAGAGGGCTTTAAATGATATTCCAGAAAGCAAAAGAGGTAGTGTTACAACCAAGGACCACCTACCCAGGAAAACTGAGTGTAATCCTTCAGAGAGAAATATGGGTGCTTAATTAAGCATTCCTGGTGAAAAGACCAGAGATGAATAGAAAATTTGACTTTCAAATATAAGACTCAAGAGAAGCGTAGAAAATTAAACAGAAAAGACAAGTTTACATGGAAAATGATACTTGTGACTCTTAAAAATGTTCCCATTATTAGGGTGGTTAGAAGGAGTATACCCAGACAGAGGGCACAGGTGTTAGTTGAGTATGATGATCTAAAAAATAAAAGGAGTGAAAAATAAAAATGCACTGGGAGAAGGGGAAAGGGAGAGGTAAATTATCTGGCCTAAATGAGATGCAAGATCATTTACATTGGAGGGGAGAGTTGGAGGGAGCATCTGAAGCTTACTCTCACTGGAATTGGCTTAAAGAGGGAATAACATATACACTCAGTTGGGTATAGAAATTTATCTTATCCTACAGAAAAGTAGGAGAGGAAGGGAGTACAAGAAGGAGAGGGGGGCTGATAGAAGGCAGGGAAGATTGAGAGAGCTGAAAGTCAGAAGCAAAACTCTTTTGTGAATGGACAGGGTAGAAGGAAAGAGACAGTTGGGTAAACAGAGGGGAAATAGGAGGGAGGAAAATGCATAGCTAGTAATCATAACTGAAAAAATTACAGCAAGTTTCTCTGATAAAGACCTCATTTCTCAAATATATAGAGAACTGAATCAAATTTATAGAAATAAGAGTCATTCCTCAATTGATAAATGGTTAGAGGATATGAACAAGTAGTTTTCAGGTGAAGTAATCAAAACTATCTGCAATCATATGAGAAAATGCTCTAAATCACTATTGATTAGAGAAATTCAAATTAAAACAATTTTGAGTTCCCACCCCGCACCTATCAGATTGACTAATATGACAGAAAAGGAAAATGACAAATGTTAGAGGGGATGGGGGAAAAATTGAGCCACTAATGTACTGTTGGTTGAAGTTGTATACTGATTCAAGCATTCTGCGGAACAATTAGGAATTATGTCCAAAGAGCCATAAAACCATGCATACCCTTTGACCAAGCAATCACACTAGTAGATTTTTATTCCAAAGAGATTTTTAAAAAGAGGAAAAAGAGCTATATATACAAAAAATATTTATAGCAGCTCTTTCAGTGATGACAAAAAATTGTAAATTGAGGGAATGTCCATCAATTGAGGAATGGCTGGAAAAGTTGCTGCATGTAATTTTGATGGGGTACTATTGTGCTGCAGGAAATGAGGAGCAGGATCCTTTTAGAAAAATCTGGAAAGACTCACATAAACTGATGAAAAGTGAAACGAAAGGAACCAGGAGAGCATTGTATAAACTAACAGCAATATTGTATCATGATCTGTGAACTACTTAGCTATTCTGAGCAATACAGTGATCCAAGACAATTCTGAAGGACTTATGATGAAAAATGCTATCCATCTCCAGAGAAAGAACTGATGGAATCTAAATGTAGCTTGAAACATACTCTTTCTTTGCTTTATTTTTCTTGGGTGTTTCTTGTCTGTTTTTTTAAGCAAGATGACTAACATGGAAATAAGTTTTGCTTGACTACACATGTATAATCTATATATTAAATTACTTGCCTTCTCAATGAGAAGCTGGGGAGAATTTGAAACTCAACAAATTTTTAAATGAATGTATAAAAATGTTTTTACATGTAATTGGGGAAAAATAAAATTGTTAATAAAAATATAATACCACTTTATGTTAAAACCTGTTTTTAAAATTGAAATAATTGTAATTTCATTAATATGGTAAGTAGGATCTGTTTTCAACCAAGAGATAGGATTATCTATAATGAAAAAAAAATAGGGATCTTACCAATAAGATTAGAGGTAAAGTTATCCATTGGGACAATAGGTGGCACAGTAGAGTGCTGGGCCCCAAGTCAAGAAGACTTATGTTTCTGAGTATGAATCTGGCTTCAAACACTTTACTAGCTGTGTGACCACTTAATCCTGTTTGCCTCAGTTTCCTCACCTATAAAATGAGCTACAGAAGGAAATGGCAAACCACGCCAGTATTTTTGCCAAGAAAACCCCAAATGTGATAACCAAGATTCAGACACAACTGAAGGAGAACAAGAAAAAGATATGCATTATCACTACTATTTTTAAAATAACTTCTGAATTACTAGTTATAGCACTAAGAAGAAAAAATTGACAGCATAAACAAAGGGAAAGATGATGCAAAAATTATAGCTTTTTGCAGATAACATGATGGTTTACTTAGAAAGCACTAGTCAACTAAAATTAAATGAGAAAATAGATACACTAAAGTAGCAGAACATAAAATCCACTTACAAAAGTGTCAGTCTTTCAATAAAATGCAAATAAAAAGGAAATTCTTTTCACAAAAACATACAGGCTGTATAAAATATATGGTAGTCTTCCTACCACCACATCTCAATATCACATGGATATAACTGCAAAACACTTTTTACATTATTTCCTTTAACATCATAAATCATTTCTTCCTCCAGATAATTTTTTTAATCATTTTGTATCTGTAAATTTGATAATTTGATTGGCATGGCACAGAGTTTTTAAGTTAACTTTGGTAGTACTATCATTTTATGATGTTGACATGGTCAAGCTTTGAGAAGATATTTAATTTGTTCTTTATTTCTTTTAAGTAAAATGTTATAAATAGATGTACATAAATATTAGGTGTGATTTGGTGGATTATTTCATGCACATGTGACTAGGACTTCCATTTCTATTATCACATCCTATATTTTCTTTTAATTTTAAAAGAATGTTGTTGATTTCTGTGGATTTGTTTTGTAGCCTGAAAATTTACAGAGGCTATTAATTTCCAAAATTAGTTTTCTTACTAATTTCCCAGGATTTTCTAAGTAAATCTTCAGGAAGTGATCAGCAAATAGGAATAGTTTTGTCTCCTTTTTGCTTATCATCATGTTTTAATTTTTTTCTGTTGTCCTATTGATATTTTTAACATTTCTATTGACAAAATACCAGTAGCAAAAGGAGGCAACCCGTCAATTAATACCTTTTTTAAAAAATTTAGGAATCTCTTAATGTTTCCCCACTGTACAATCTTTTTTTAGATACTTATATTTTTAAATTTTTCTTATACATTTTAGCATTTTTAGTATAAATGATTGTTATTCTTTGTCAAAGGCCTTTTTCTGCATCTCTTAACATATTCATGTGGTTTGGGTCACCTTGAATTATTAGTTATGTTGTTTTCCTAATGTTGAAACATCTGTGCATACCTAGTATAAATCCAATTTGAGCATAAGAAGTGATAGCTAAATTGCTGTCATTTGGAAGGTAGATTTTTGGTCAAAATTTTATACAAATTTTTTTGTATCAATATTCAACAATGACATTTGTCTAAACTCTTTCATTGCTTTACTCTCTCCTGGTTTAGGATTAGGATATTTGCTTTATAAAAGGAATTTGGTAGAATGTGTTCTTTCTGAAATTTTTAGAGCAATTCATCTAGCGCAGGCATTGTCACAAAAACAGGTATTAATAGCTATTAATTTACGTAAACTAGGTCTTAAGTTAAAGTTTGATAGAATTATAAAAATCTTTCCTATCACTTTCATATTTAGTTTAATTATCTTTTGAGATATTAGATTATTAATATCCCTATCTGATCTAGTAAGCTGGGCATTTTATATATCTTTACATAGTCATTTATTTTGCACTTTTGGTTTTGTTGTCATATGATTGTGTTTAGTAAGATCTGATTTTATTTATTTCTTCTGGGTTTGTTGTGATTTTTCCCTTATTCATCTTTTTTTCTTAATTTTATTTGCCTCCTTTTTCTTTTCAATCATTATAATGGGGATCTGGTGCCTTCAAAGATCGCATTTCTGGCTTGGCTTTCTACATGGAACACAATGGGGAAATGTTTTTCCAGAAGAATAATCATGGGAAATGACTGGACATTCTATAACTGGTTCGTATTGGCTACTCTTATAGTTAATAGTATCTTCATTGGCTAGTACTATTGGTGTCTTCAAAATGACCTGAGTTAGCTCTAGCCACTGCTTTGCTTCATCCAAGTCTAAGAGGTTCACTGACTGCTTCCTAACATCTCATGAGAGACTATGTTGTAAGACTAAAGGCCTCCAAGCCTTCAGCCCCTCTGAGACCAAATGGTCCAAGAAATGGTACTGGACCCCAAATTCTTATGGCTCAGACTCCTGACCAGGGTCAGAGACTCTTCTTACTGTATCTATTGCAAATGAGAACAAATGTTCCAACACCCATTTGTCAGTATGTCTTGAAAGGGGAAAAAACCTTGAGGCCTTTGACCTTACTGTACAGTCTCTTACCAGATGCTGTGAGAAGAAGACATAGATCTCCTCCAGAATGGAATTGAGCAAAGTTGTGGCTGGAGCTGACTCAAACTTTTTTGAAGAAGCAGATAATACTAGCTACACAGGTGATTGAAAAAACTCCTTAAACCCACATGTTTAGCCATTTGGAACCACTCACAGAATGTCTACACATACTCCAGTCTCTTCAAGGTATTCCCTTTACACATCATCACAATTCTCCCAGAAGCAATCTTCCCAACATCCGCCATGTGAAAAAGGTTGTATCAGCAGAGCAAACTGATAGGGTCTGGCCAAACCCCTATATTTTCAGGTTGGATAAAGATTTATCAGTGTTGGTAATGTAACCACAGAAAAACTGAATCTTGGCCCAGAGTTCTGCTGCACTGAGCCCATTTTTTTCTCCCAAAATGGGGAATCTGCTAGATTTATGCGCATGGTCCAGAAGAGGTTCAGTCCCAGGGGAGCTCTTCCCTAATGAGACTGAGGACTAGGCTTCCTTTTTTCGCACTCTTTGGTTTGGGTATTTCCTACCCCAGAACCTAGAATATGATTGATTTTAATTTAGTTCACATCTAGGTTTCCTCAAAAAGTAGGAGTGAGTATTCAATGTATAATATGAATGAGGTATGAAATAGGTATTTTTTTTCTACACAAAAAGGAATACCAAACACAAAATAAGCACACATATGACAATAACAAACTTTAAATAGGTTCAGTACCTCAATTTTTATCTGCTATTGTAATCCATTCATAGACTGTAACTTTAACCTCATCATAACATAAAGCAATTTGTGGGACTACTGATTAGGCATTTCATATTTCTCCTGACTCACAAAGTTGCCTCCAAGTCTCAAACATTCATCTCAGGGTATTCATTTACCTAATATCAGGAAAGAAAACACAAAGCTCAAGAGGCATCTAGATGTCCAGGTGCCAGGGGGCTCACTTGAGTCTTCTTCTCTGGCTTCTATATGGATATAGTCTTCATGGTATTGGGAAGAGAAGGACAAGCCCTTCTGCATCTGTCCTAGAAGTCCTTGAGTTACACAGTGCCACATTCAAAGTGGAAAGAAGAAAGTGCCAACCAGAAATTTTCTCTCCTTTCAAATGATGCAGTACCTGCACTCCCTCCACAGAAGCTGTCACAGAAAGGATCAAGGGACCACTCAGGGTGTGCTTCATGTTGAATTACCAAGTCCTTTCAGTCCTGAATCACCACATAGCTGGAAGAACCCAAGGAGCTTGACATCTCTGAATAATCCAAATGCTGTAAAACTGTCACTGGAATTCTAAAAAGTTTCAAAGAACATATTCCCTGGAATAGTCCCTAAAGAACCAACTTTTGGTTTTGTTCACCACTTCTATAGTCTTTGGGGCATCTAATTTATCTATTTTTCTTCTCCTTTTCAAAATGTCTTTTTTGTGCTTATTTTGAGTTAGCTTATTCATTGGCTTTCTAATTTTTAAGTACATATTCAGTCCATTAATCCTCTCTTTTTCTATTTTGTTGATGTATGTTTTAGGGATATAATTTTTCCTCTGAGTACTGCTTTAGCTGCATCCCAAAAATTTTGGTATGTTGTCTTGTCCTTGTCATTTTCCTTCAAAAATCATTAATTTCTATGATTTGTTCTTTGACCCACTCATTATTCATTCTCCATTTAAGTTTGTGTCTTTTGGTTAGATTTCCTATTTAATACTTTTTATTGCATTAAAAGCTATAACATATTTTTAGTATTTCTATCTCTTTACATTTATTTGAAATTTCTCTGTGGTCTATTTTTGTGAAGTCACCATGTGGTATAGAGAAATATGTAGAGGGTCCATTGAGAAGATACATCATTAAGCTCCAATAGTTTACTCATTGACTATCTCCAACAGTTATTCTATATTTTCCTATTTTTGTTACATCTGTCCACCTCTGGAAGAGGAACATTAAAGTCTCCTCCTATTATTGTATTATTGCCTGTCTTTCTGCAATTCAGTTAATTTTTACTTTAAGAACTTGGATGCTATGCAAATTGGGGAATGCATTACTGATTGTTGTGCTCTATTTAATGATTCTATTTAACACAATGCAATTTTGTTGTTTATCTATATTGATGTCAATTTAAAATTTTCTTTTATTAATATGATTAAAATTCTTGCTTTTTTGGACTGACCTCGTGTATAATAAATTTTGTTCCAGTCTCTCATTTTAATTTTATGTGTCTGTGTTCGTTAAATGTTTCTTACAAACAAAAGAACGTGGAGTTTTGTTTTCTTATATGTTCTGCCACTCTCATATTTTATTGGATTCTTTATCACATCTAAAGTTGAGAGTTCTCTTTGTTTTCTTCATATCTCATTATTTTTCCTTTTGTTAGGTTTTTTAAAAATTCTCTTTCTTTTTAAGTTAATACTTTCTCCTTATGATTAGTTTTACTTAAACTATATTGATTTAAATCTATTCAGGATCTATTCTTCAAACTACTTCCTGTATGCCCCAGTACCACTTCTCCCATTTGTCAACCTTTTCCCTAGTTTAAAGGTTCTACTTAAATAGTTGATTTATTTTTCTTTCTTTTGTTTATCATGTCTATATTTCTTCCCTTGTGTTTTTCTTTCTCTTTTACCTCTTAGCTATATGGTTAATTCAAAATCTCTCCCCTTCTCCTCCACTCTCCTTCAACTTTTTATATTTGCTAGTTTTTTTCTGCTTTTTTCTAAAAAGCTTTTTCTTTAGTTTGCTCTTGACATGAATTCTTTTCAAGTCAAGTTAACAAACACTTACTAAGGGCCTACTATGTGCTGGGCAATGTACTATCAAGTAGGGAAAGGTAAAAGGAAGAAAAGAAAAAAAAAGACCAGTCAATACTCTCAAGGAGTTCAGTCTAATGAAAGACAACATACAAACAATTATGCAAAACAAGATGTATACAAGATAAATTAGGGAAATTTTCAGAGGGAAAGGATTAGCATCAAGGGAAATCAGGAAAGACATTTTGTGGAAGATGGAATTCGAACTAGAACTTAAAAGAAGTCAGGGAACCTAGAAGATAAAGCAGAGAAGACATGGAGGACAGTCAGTGAAAATGTCTGGAGTCAGAAGATGAAGTATATTAATGAAATATCTGTAAGTAAGCTGAAGTCACTGGATCTTAGAGTATGTGGAGTGGGGTACAACATGAAAAACTAGAAAGATAGGAATGGGATAGATCTATTGAATAGGAGGGTGACATGGCTATACTTGATATTTAGGAAGATCAATTTGACATCAGGGTGGAAGATGGACTGGAAAAAGGCTATTGCAATAATCCAGGTGAGGTGAGGAGGACCTATACTAAGGTAGTGACAGTGTGAGGAGAGAAGGTAGTATTTACAAGAGATGTTCCAAAAGTAGAATTAACAGGACTTGGCAACCAATTGGGTATCGGTGAGTGAAAGTGTCTGAGGAGTTGATGATGACACCCAAGTTGTGAGCCTGGGTAACTGGAAGATGTAGTGCCCTTTACAGTAGTAGGAAAATGCAGAAGAGTAAATGTCATGGGGGTGGGGGGAAGAGAGAGAGATAATGAGGTAAATTTTGGACATGTTGAGATTAAGATGTCTCTGAGTTATCAAGCTCAATATATCCAAAAATCAGTTAGATCTGAGACAAGAAGTCATGGTATAGCAAGATATGTAAATTTGAGATTGAAGATGATTACTGAATCCATGAGAGCTGATGGGATCAACAAATAAAATAACATAGAAGAAGAGAAGAGGGCCCAGAATAGATACTTACATGATATGTGGATCTGACTTGGATGAGTATCCAGCCAAAGGGACTAAGAAGCAGCAGTCAGACAAGTTGGAGGAGGAATAGGAGAAAGGAGTGTCATGAAAACCTAGAGAAAAAGGAGTATTAAGGAGAGAACAGTGATCCCCGGTGTCAAAGGCTACAGAGAGATCAAGAAGGATGAGGACTGAGAAAAGGTTATTATATTTGGAACTTGAAAGATCATTGATAACCCTAGAGAAAACATTTTCACTTGAATAATGAGGTCAAACCAGACAGCAGAGAGTAAAATGATAGTGAGTGGACAGGAAGTGGAGAGACCAATTATAGGTGAGCTTCTCAACGAATTTAGTCACAGAACAGAGAAGAGATATTGGATGAAAACTTGAAGTGATGTGATCAAGTGAGGATTTTTTGGAAAATGGTGGAGACATGGACATGTTTGTAGGCAGTAGACAATCAACCAGTAAGCAGGGAGAGACTGAATATTGTGAGAAAATAAGACTGATTCGATGGGAAATCTACTAAAGAATGCCAGATGGAATTGAGACCACTTGTGCATGTACAGGAGTTTGCAAGGAGAAAGGAAACCTCTTCGTGAAATGGGTTGAAGAAGTGGTGGAAGGCATTTGAGTTATGTGAGATGAAGAGAAGAGAATGAGTTGAAACTCTCAGTGTAAGGCCTCAGCTGAGAAGGAAGTAGGGGGAAGGGAAGGCATGGGAGATTAGAAAATAGAGGGAAAGGCTTGAAAAGGTTGCTATGGTATTGGGATAGTGAATCAGTTAGGGATGTGTAAAAAGATTGATTAATACAATGAGGGCCCAGATGAGATCATATAATATATACTTGTGGTGAACCTAGTCATTATGGTTTTGTGATTTTTTTCCACGTCTGCTCAGCAGCACAAGGAATAGGTGTAAAGGCATAGATTATGGGAGTAGTCTAGGCTGAATCTTGACAGGGTAGGATTGGTAAAAGGATAAGGTGGCAATATAGTATTGAACTGGTTCACTAATGGGTCAAGATGGGAAAAAAAGGAAAGTATAGCCAGTGTAAGGGAGATGACTTGGGAAAGAACAGAATGGTGAAGAGATTGGACATCACAATCAGTTTATCAATCAATAAGCATTTATTAAGTGCATACCATGTCCTAGGTATTGTGCTAGGTCATGGGAATACAAAGAAAAGTGAAAGAGTCCCTTACCCTGAGGAGCTCACAATCTAAGGGGGATATAATATACAACCAACTATGTACAGATGAGTTATACACAGAATAAATAAGACATAATCCATAGAGGGAAGATACAAAAATTAAGAGGGGTTGGAAAAGGCTTCCTGAAAGGTGGGGTTTTAGTTGGAACTTGAAAAAGGCCAAAGAAGCCATGAAGCAGAGATGAAGAGGAAGAGGAATGGGAAACAGTCAGCAAAGATGCTGAGAACCGAGATGGAGCTTCTGGTACAAAGAGCAGCAAGGAGGCCAGTGTCACTGGATCTCTGTAATACTGGCTTGTTAACTTTGTAACATATAAGGAGGGCTATTATAAAAGACTTGAATGCTATACAGAAGATTTTACATTTAATTGTGGAGGTGACAGAGAAGCACTAGAGTTTATTGAAGAGGGTGGTGACATGGTTGGAACTGTACTTTAGAAAAAAACACTTTGCTGCTTGAACAGAGGATTGACTAGAAGTGTGAGATACATGTTACAGGCAAATTAGGGAAGTTCAGAGTTCATGAACATGAAAGTGGAACATTTGTAAGTGATCAGACTATTAAGGGTTTGATGTCTGTTGTAGCTATGGTGGGGTGAAGGGTTAGGTCATAGAAAATCAGTAAGTTGAAGAAATAGGGGTTAAGATGTTTGAGAGATTTTCAGTATGTAATATGCTGAAATCCTCCAGTATGAGGATGAGAGTCGCAGAGGAGAGAAAGATGGTGAGCCAGCACTAAAGTCACTGGGAAAAGCAGAATGTCCTGACCAGAGGCTGGTAGATAACAGCTACCAGAACTTGATTGGGTGGTAAATAAAGATGCAATGAGCCTCAAAGGAGGAGATCTGATTGAGAATAGAGGTAGAAGAAGAGCTTGGAAATGGTGATGAGTGAAGGGAGGAATAATTCAACTTTCCACCTAGACTGGCAAGCAAAAGTCCTACTAGTGTTGGAAAGGGTGGCCTGAGAAATTTGTCACCAGAAGAAAGCCAGGTTTCAGTGGGCACTAGAAGATGAGTGAGAAAACTAGAGCCAGAATGAGAGAGGAAAAGGAGTAAAGTTGAGGGGGATATGAGAATGGAGAGATAGCAGTGGAGGAGAGAATGAAGTTTAAATAATAATAGTTTAAAGTTCAACATCACTGGTATTAGAAAGCATGATGGGATGGGAGCTTTTAATCATTAAGGAATGAGTTCAGGTAGTATATCAAAATTTATAGATATTCAGCTTCAGGATGTGTATCTCTCAGGGCTTTAGGCAGCCATATGGAACTGGAAACCTGGAAATGGGAGGGAGGAGAGATACCCCCATGGGGAATCTCACTCAGGTGACTGGTGGAGGGAGTGAGATAGACTGGTGTGTCCTTCCTTATTGATTAATTGGCAAACTACTAATAAAACATTAAAACAACTCTGAGTTTCCAACTAATAACCATTATACAGGCAAAGTTGACAAACAAATGAAATGGATTTTTTTGAGAGCTTGTGCCTGAACACGTGAATTGATCCAACTATCCTTTGAAGTAATTTGTAATTATTCACTAAAAGTCACTAAATTGTTCATATCTTTTGATTCGGTGATACTTCTACTAAGCATATACCCCCAAAAATATCAAATAGAGAGGACCAATATGCACAAAAAATTTTATAGCAACACTTTTGTTGTAACAAAATACTGGAATCAAAGTTTGTACCCATTAATTGGGGGATAGCTGAGCAAATTATGGTATGTGAATATAATAGTATATTACTACACCTTCAGAAATCATGAATGGGATAGAGTAAGGGAAACCTAGGAGAACATCTATGGAGTAGTGAAACAAACAGAAACAGAACATAGTAAACATTCTGAAAAACTAGATCTATGATCATTGCAATGACCATGTTTAATTTCAGAAGACTAATATGATCAATACTTGGACTTGTGGTTTCATGGTGTGTCATGGCAGCGCCATCTCAAAGAATTCAGAATCAGAATGCCTCTAATCCAAGCGTAGGCATTTATTGAGGATTGAAGTCTCTCAGAAGCAGGCTAGGTTCCAAGAGGAACCAGAAGCTTAGTAAGACAACACAGGCAAATTTATAGTATATAGGTGGTGACTACACAACAGAAATTGTGAATATTAAAAAGTCAGGAGAGGTTTGTTAAGGGATTAGGTAATAGGAAAGGGGTCTCTTCTATGGTTTGGTGGTCAAACATCCTGGTCATACTGCTTTCTGATTGGCTAGCTATTGTGGTCCTGTCTGGTCAAGCTGGGTAGTTAGGTATTGTGGTCCTGTCTTGGGCTAAATGGATGATGTGATTGTGATTGAGTACAAGGACACACTTGTTCAAATATGTGAATTGGATTTGGGGGCAGTGGCTGTATTGAGTCTGGGGCCTGTGGTGTGGTTAAAGCCAGATTGTGTAGTTAAATAAGGACATGCCTGCTATTCAGTGGGGCCCAAAAGGAAGTTAGAATATTGGGGCTGGGGGCAGCTTTATTAGGATTCCATCAGACTTGTTTTCCTTGATTACTTGTTACAAGGGAAGTTTTTTAAATTTTTGTAGAATGAGAGAGGTCACAAGGAGGAGAAAATGTGAAAGTATCCCCAATGCCAAAAAGTAGGGAAAAAAATTGAAAGACCATCAAAGAAAAATTTTTTTAGATATACAGAAGAAAGCAGAAGGAAATTTATATTGGGGCACAGACAAGGAGAACAGTATCATAATTACTATGTTAAACTTAATATGTACTTAAATATATAAGTAGCAGAGTCAAGGAGTCACATGCTCATCTTTGTATAAGGAAACATTTACTTTATCGACTTTATAGTGATAAAAAGAACAACATTTTAAAGTCATCTAAACTCTCAACACCTTACTTCCCTTATAAGAAAAAAGGGGAATAATAATAATACTTTCACTGACTCCCTCACAATGTTGTTGTAAGGATAGTACTTGGCAAACATTAAAATGTTCTCTATCACATCATTATGATTACTATTTTCAAGGCAATGTTCTAGATGCCATGGATACAAAGACAAAAAAGGAGTCCCATGATATCAAAGAGTTTACACATTATTAAAATATCTTTGCCTTCTCCCAGTTGAAATATGAGCTACTTAAGAATAGAGACTGCCTCCTTGTGCTATTTGTATCTCCAGTGCTTAGTACAGTGCTTGGCAAATACTGAGCACTTACTTCATGCTGATTTTTGAAAGAAAGGTCAAGTTTTGTGATTTCTAGGGTTAGGCATAGAGGCTGGAACTATGAATTCATGAGTATAGTGAACTCCCCAATTAGAAACTCCCCTCTATCAATGCAGGTTGGCACCTTTCCTGGAAATTATGGTTTTAAATATTTCCCTAACACAATCATTTCTCGTAATATGTTTATATTTACTTATTTTTAAATTACATACATATACTAACATATCCATACACAAAAAATTGAAGATAGAAAAGATGAAGTAAAAGTGAAAATAATGGATTCTATAGTCACTAGGAAATCACTGCAGTTTATTGAGTAAGAGAATGACCTTGTCAGAAATTATCTTTAGGGAAATCACTCTGGCAATTGTGTGTAGAATGAATCAGAGTGAGGAGATATTTGAGGAAGGGAGAGCAATTAGGAGGCTACCTGAACCAGGAATGGTTATTGTGTGAGTAAGTAGATAAGAAAAGATGGGAGAGATGTAGAGGCAGAAACAAAATTTGGCAACTGATGGATGGAATGTGAAGGAGAGTGAAGAGTTGAGGATGACACCAAGATCATAAGCCTAGAAGGAATTAAGTGTCTCTGAAAATAATAGGGAAGTTTAGAAAAGAGGTGAGGGTAGGGAGGAAGATAATGATGATGCCACATAAGCCGTCTGTATCTTCTTAGCCTAGGCACCTAACTCCGTCCCAAGAGAAATAAAAATGAGAAGTGTAGGACTCTTACTTTTGGGTCACTGCCCCAGAATGTAAAGCCTTTCCTCTTAAGGACTGTATCCATAAGGCTGTGGGTGCCAGGTTTTGGTTGCTTGAGGTAGAAAGTGATGTACAGACCACTGGACACCCAGTGGTACTTTGAAACTGTCTTGAGGAACTGAAACCCATTTAACAAGAGTGGAGGTTTATTAGCTTAAAGAGCAGAGAGTGGGTGTGAAGTAGTGGAGTATAAAGGGATGAGGGTAGAAGTGGTTGTTTTGGCAATAAACCCTATAATTGGCTATCACAGGGACAATGGAATATGACCAATTTTCTCATTCTCTACTTTAATGACCACTTATCCCTTGAAGTCAGTCCATTGGTCCTCACTTTGTATAACCTCTGGCTTAGAGGTTATGTTTCTTGCCTAAGGACACATGACCAGAATGTGTCAAAGTCAGACTTTGAACACAGGTCCTCCAGCTCCAAGATCAGCTCTCTACGCTATCTTGATTTTCCTGTGATATTTACAATAAAATTTCATTCTCAGTGTTGTTAAATGCCAATACCTCTTAGAAATCAATAATCTTATAAATAATTTCTTTAAAAAGTAGAATAAACCTTCATTCTGTTGTGAGTTTTCTAGCACTTCACGAGAAGAAGCTAGATAATAATCTGTCAATGATGTTGTAAAGGGTATTCTTACATGGGATAAGGGTCTGCATTAGATGACTTCTAAAAAACCCTTTCCAAATGAAAGATTCTATGATTCTAGGTTGCTAAACTTAGGGAACAAAAGACTAAGGAGTCATTTAATGGCAATCTTTTTTTAAATATTAACTGTGAGTTTTTAATCTTCAACAAAAGCAAACATTTCAAGTTATAAAGAATAGGAAAGAAAAGAAAAGAAAAAAGAAAGAATGAAAGATAATAAAAGCTAAATTCATTAAATTCACTAAAATGTCAATTTCTGTCAAATAAGTTTAACACATACACATACACACACACACAAACACACATACCATGTTTACATGATGTGGCAACCAAGTCACAATTGTGTCCCCTCCACTTCTGTATTTTATTTTTATTTTTTAAACAAAGCATCTTTAAAATGCTATAAAAATGTAGGGATAACTAGGTGGCCTAATGGATAGAGCTCTGGGCCTGGATTCAAGAAGATCTGACTTATAATCTGGCCTTAGACATTAATACTAGCCATGTGTCATTTCACCATGTTTGCCTCAGTTTCCTCATCTTTAAAATAAGCTGGAGAAGGAAATGGCAAACCACTCCGGTATGTTTGCCAAGAAGACCCCAAAGGAGTTATGAAGAGTTAGATGTGACTAAAACAACTGAACAACATTTTTAAAATGGTTTCTTGAAGCATGTTTTTGTCATGTCTACCCATGCTACCCACTAACCTTCCTTCTCCTTCAAGTATAAGCCTTCCCTTATAACAAATACTATCTGTGTGGTCAAGCAGAGCAAATCAACACATACCACCTTAATTCAAGTTGGCATTAATTGTGACTATTCTTCCCCCAATTCTATCTTCTCACAAACTCTCCTCTTATCTCTCCACTTCACCTATTTTCCTGTTGATTGTAATGTATTTCCACATTAAACTCTATGTTAGCATAAACATACACAGACGCCTCTTCCATCTTCTTTCTCCCAGATCAAAGTGAGGTTATTTGGGGGATAACTCAGTAAACATTTAACTACTGGTTCTCAAAACAAAATGTACACACAACACACTTTTAAATTCAATCTTCATTATTAACATTTTCTCATCACCCTCTAAAGTCTATACAATCAACAGAATAATAAATCTGGCCCTGATTTGTGGCATTGATTGATTTCTGATATGTTAATGTTCACACTGAAAATTAAAAGTTCTCTCCAGTGAGTTTGAACTGACTAGTTTGCCCTCATGGATTTTTAATATACCCACTCTCACAACACCACCACATTTGTATATTTTTCTTCTGATGCTCCCCAGTTATGTAAAATAAGTTTTTTCCCCTTTTTCCTCATTTCTCATTAATATATTCCATTTCCCTCCCTTTTTTTACTTATTTAAATTAATAACAAAACAAAACAAAACACAAAACCCTGTCCAGGCCCTGGATCTTTTTTTTTTCTTTCTAACTCTTGAAGTCGAGAGGGTTTTAAAGGATATAAACAATCAATTATAATCCAACCCCTTCAAATTGTTCAGATATTTTTAAACTTTTGTAGACTTTTGTCTCTTGTCTCAAAGAATCTATTCAGCTCTGTATTTCACTTTACCTCTATAGATTTACATTCACTTTTCCAGGTTGTTATTCTTGTTTGTAAGGCTTTTTATTTTTAATTTTGTCATACTGTATTCTAAGTTGTTGCAACAAGTCTTTTGTGATCATGATTATAATTCCTTGGGACTCAATCTTTTTTTTTCCCTGGCTGTTAGCAATGGTTGTGTTGTTGTTGTTGTCATCATCATCATTGTCATCCAGAAAAGTCTGGGATTTTGGTTATGCCCTCTCTGGATACTTTCAGTTTAAGGTGTGTGTGTGTGTGTGTATGTGTGTGTGTTTATGTAAGTAGGTAAATAGTATATCCTTTCTATTTCTACTTTTCCTTTGGCTTTATTAATTTTGGACAATGTTATTTTACGTTTCTTGAAATACGGTATTCAGGGTTAAAAAAAAATTTGGTCATGGTTTTCAGAGTTTTTGTAATTCTTTTTTAATTAATTATTTCAATCTATATTCTTTTCCCTCCCAAAACCTCATTTACAAAATGTGTAGTCAAGCAAAACAAATTCCTCTATTGGTTATACCCAACACATCCACATATAAAATAAATACGTATATATGGATGCACTCTGAGGTCATTAAATTTCTTTCAAGAGGTAGGTAAAATGTTTTATCATGTATCCATCTTGAGTTTAATAATTCTTATATCATCTTTACTCTTTATGTTTCCCAGTTCAGTTCTTTTTATGTGGTAGATATTTCAAGTATCCTTCTAATTTTTCAGGCTTTTGACTTTGTTCCAATATTTTTTTGTTGCCTCATTGAATCATTGAGTTCTGTTTGTCCTATTTTGTTTTTCAAGGTTTCAAATACTTGACTAAGGCTGATTTTTTTTTTTGCTCTAAGATTTTTATTCTTTCTGTTCAAATTTTATTTTATAATCTCTTCTTTGGACTCTCCATTTCTTCTATCCACTCTAAGACTCTTTGTGAGCAATTCTTTTTTTTTCTGAAGTTCTACTTGTAATTGTTTTGGAGTTATTTCCTTCCTTTAAGAATTTATTTTTTAATTATTTTAACTAATAATGTTTATTATCTGAGAAATTTTTCCCCTTTTTATTTTTGTCTGTAGATTATGGCTTTCTGCCAATACCAAGATCTGCCATCTCATGCACTTTTGGTTGGGGTTGCTATGTCCAGATGCTATTTTTCAATGTAGTCTGGAAGTGGCTTCACTGTAGTCCTTGAATGGGGCCCAGGCTATTTTCTTCAAAGTCCTGGACTGGGATTACAACATTGTCCTGGGACAGAGAGTTGGTGCCAATCTCAGTGCACTGATACACTTTGCAACATCCATCCTGGGACATCTCCCAACTCAGGTCACATTTGACATTCACCGTTTCCTTGTGCTGTAGCTGGAGGTCAGCAGCTTTAGGCTTTAGCTCTGGAATGGCTTAACTTGAGATTGTACTACCTTTTACCTAATCTCCTAGGGTATTCCTAGATTCCAAATGTCACTAGCTTCAGTCAAAAACCACTTAATCCCCAGAGCTGCTTCTTGTGTAGTCCTTTATGGGTTAGAGGAGTTTAGTGATTTTATTTTTGTTTCTGTAAATAGCTCTTTTCTTACATTGTCAGTATTTGTTCTTGAAGAGGTATGGGTTTAGCTAGAACCTTTAATATTACCATTTTAGCCGGAAGTTTACTTAATAATTTCAGCTATTCTGGAATAGTCTACAATTGGTAGTCAGCAGCTATGTTTGATCATAGACAAGAGGAAAAAGGTAATAGGTATATTAAAACAGGAAGAGAATAGATGTCATTGTTTTGCTGTTAATAACACTGGTGATTTCTCAAAGTGCTTTCATACTTTTCATATTTAGTTTAACCCTAAATTTATCACTGTGAAGTGTTATTCTCACTTTTATGGATGGAGAAACTGAGTCATATGTAGATATGTTTCTTGTTCCTAGATAACCACCGAGTTAAAAGAAGATCTGAGGGTAGATCTCAAATTATTATATTTTTTTTTTATAGAACTGATCATACTCATAGGCAGAAGTAGGCCATCACCTGTAATCCAGAAGTGTCAAACTATCTGCTCACATCTTGCAGTGGCCAGGAAAATTACTGAATGCAGTTCAAGCCAGATTAAAATGTAATTGGAAAATGTTTAACAAAACCAACCAAAAATGTACTATACATACATAATTAAAATTTGTGGTTTTCTAAGCAAGCTCTACAGGCAGCTAGGTGGTGCGGTGGATAGAATGCCGGGCCTGGAGTCAGGAACACTTATCTTCCTGAATTCAAACCTGGTCCCAGACACTTACCATCTGTGTGACCCTAGGCAAGTCACTTAACCCTGTTTTGCCTCAGTTTCCTCATCTGTAAAATGATATGGAGAAGGAAATGGCAAACCACTACAGTATCTTTGCCAAGAAAATCTCGAGTCAGACACAACTGAAAAATGACTGAACAACAGTAACAACAAAGTAAATACATGGCTGCAGGGATCTGTTTCTATTTGAGTTTGACAGTACAGCTGTAATATGTCTTGAGAAGGGTTATAGAAAGAGATTTCACCCCCAATATCTGCCCATTTGCCTGCTGAAGTACCTGAAAATCTATTATAAGATGGTCATTCCTTTGATGAAGCATTGCGTTAGAAACAAAAACTATTTTATTTATATGTTTGTGTTGCTTAGTATCAGACTGCCTTCTATCCTAATAACTAACTGAGATCCTGGCCCTGAGTGAAAAATTTTGATGGGGAAGGGGAAAAGGACAAATTGTGGAGCATGGGAAATTGTTTAAGGAGGATAGACCTAGGTAACATACCACAATGAGCAGTTGGTGAAAACTCTTTAGTGATTACAAAGGAGGTAGAAATCTAGTATTTAAAGATAATTTCAGAACAATCTGATTTAGAAGAGTGGGCTGGATTAGATAATATTCCAGTCATAAATCTGATCACCCATCCCTCAGTATTCTAGTGGGAAATTTAATTCTTGAATGCCTGAAACCAAGTTTTTGAAGTTTCCTATTATAATTGGATCTTTCTTAGATCCATTCATATGTTTTGAGAGCAATACCTGATAGGTCCTTTGTCTAGAAGAAAAAAAGCAAAACCTACCACTGTTATCCTAAAATTTTCTGATTGGACTACAATGTGCTTAAAACAAAGAAAGTAGGAATGGTTCTGCACAAGCTCAGAGACTTTTCAATCTAATATACATAGGTAATGATGAAAAGTTGGGGATGTTTAAATGTGAAGCCACTAAAACAAAGTATGACCAAAGTAACTAATACTGATATGTCCAATATGTAGTTGACAAGCACAAATTAGAATCACCCAATTAACCTAGAAGCAGGAACATAGTCTGATCTTCCAGAAAATTGTCCTGCTGTGAAGACAGATCAAAGTTAAGATCAGCATTTCCAATGTGGCTATGGGTGTCAGCTTCTTATTATTCCTATTCCTGCTAATTCTAGTAGGGTGGGAGAAGAGGAGGAACTGTAAAGCTTGTGAGTCACTTTAACCATAGATTTCAGCAAAAACTGGACAATTATCTGGAACTTACACACTTTGATACAACAAGAGAGTTCTACACTGATTTTGTGACCAAGGAAACTCATATAACCTCTCAGTACCTCAGGCAACTTGAAGACTATAAGTTATAGAAAAGTTCAACAAAGATTATATTTCAATTTCAGCAACCCATTCCTCCCAAAATAAATCTTTTCTCATCTTTAACTACTTAAGGATTAAAGAGCAAGGAAGCTATTAAGTAAACCTGTAAATCTGAGAACCAGGACTCCATAGTGAGTTGTGGTAAAAATGACATATTATCCTGTAGCTATTGCTCCTCTGAGTGGGTTGAGGGTCTTCTCTAATAATTCTAGACAACCCTCTAAAGATAATTCCATTTACAGCAGTAAATGTATTGTGAGGACTCTATAACTAGCATCACAGAATTCTTGATGTGGGAGTGACCTTGGAGATTATCTCTGCAATGGTGGACTGCCCACTGAGCCTAGTCTTTATGAGAATGTGCAGAGTGCCTCTGATGCAATTCCTCAAGTGAAAGAGTCTGGGAAACCTGTTTCTGGAAGAGTTATGCTGACACATAATGGAAGTGCCTTGTAGAGACTTTGGAGCATGCACAGACGTTCCGTAACTGGTTCCAGTCCATTTGTCACATGATGAAGAAGAGCTTCTTTGATTGACTAAGACTGCAGAACCAGAACTGAGTATGTGGGGGGGGTGGAGATGGAGATGGAAGGTGGTATGGACAATCAAAATGCACTAGTTGGCTTTGTCCCTTATTTTCAGTTTCTTTCCTTATGCTTTGACTTCTCCTGGTCTGTCAGTGTTCTGGTAAGAAGAGAGATAATGCTATAAGGCTACCTGTAGACCTCAGTTCTTTCCCTTGGTATTGTTCTTTCATGATAGGTGAAGGAGATTAATCTGGAAGCTCTGACTTTTTGAGGTTTGAAAAGTAAGAACAAACCAGCAGAGTTCCAGGAGTCTGAGGGTCAAGTCCATGCTGGGTTTTGTAGTCATCCCTGCATTAATGCATTAAGGAGTGAGAAGTGACCTTCACAATGGTAGGTGAGATCAGGACTCTTCTGTCAATGGTGCTAATGCTGCATTTGGATGTGAACTTGGTGGGTCTAAACTGAGTGAAATCTGAGCCTACTCATCCTTAAGCCAACTTTTGTATGCAGTGAGTCCCAGGAAGTTCACCTCCAAATGCAGCATTAGAATCACTGTCAGCCCTTTTCTCATCTACCATCCTGAAAGTCATTCCTCACTTCTTAAGGCATTGATGCTAGACTGGCTTCAAAACCCAGAGTAGGTTTGACTCCTTGGCTTTTGGACTTCAGGTAGCTCCCTCTGCTGACTTTTCAAAACTCTAAAGGTCATAGCTTCCAGATTAATCTACTTCATTTTAAATGTAAAAGCAAACACTGAGAAAAAGAACTGAGATCCCTATTCACAGGCCACATGTCAACCTCAGATAGGGAGAAACTGCTCCCCGTCCAAGGCCAACATCTGGCATTACAGCATTGTCTCTCCTCTCTTACCAGAATGCAGACTGGAAGATGTCAAACCACAAGGAGGGCAGCTGAAGAGAAAGGGACAAGGACAACTAGTGCCTTTTGATTGCCCCCCCTTCCCCAGTTCTGACTCTATAACTGCAGCCAAAGAGGCTCTTCTTCATTATGTGGTAAGTGGACTTAAACCAGTTACAGAATGTACATAAACACTCCAAAATCTCCTCAAGGCACTTTCATTACATATATCCATGGCTCTCCTGGAAGTGAGCTCCCTAGCCTCTTCCTCATGGAGAAATGCATCAGTGGCACTCTGTGTATGTTCATAAACACTGGGCTCAGTAGCCAATTCTCTGCAATATCAAGTTGACCCTTCTCAGGTTATCAATGAGAAAAGAGGCTCAGATAAATCATGAGATATTTCCAAGGTCTCACAGGATAGTTTCTGCCAATTCAGTTAGGTAGATCAGACATAAAATAAAAATAAGATCCAGTACCCATCCCTGATCTTCATTCTAGGAAAATGATATGGCACATACACAAGTATATCAAAGTGCAAACAAAGAACTATTTGAAGTCAAAGAGGTAAGGCATGTTACTGACAGGAGACATCAGTGAAGATTTTCTAGAAGAATTGGCATCTGATTTGGGCTTTAAAGGATTGATAGGAATTCAACAGTTTGGATATGGCAGACATTCCTAATGGTCTTTCCATTGCATCATCATACAGTGTCATGGTGAGGGCTGGCGGTTGTAAAAAGGAGTTAGGGTGGTTTAGCTCTCCCCATGACCCTTATCTGAGAATACCTCAACTAATCCATTAATGAGTAAAAATGAAGAGCAAAAGAGGAAGGAAGGTAAAGAGAGGTAAAGAACAATGAGAGGAAGGCATTTGTATTCATTGACTGGAAAATAATGCAGTCAACAGAAGACTTAAAATACTACCACTCCTCCAGAACTACTTCAAATCTGGATATTGTAATAAACTATACTAACACCACATATTTATTATGTGAACAGTAAACAAAATATGGTTGCAAATGCCTACTCTATCCAGAATTACATTCTGAGGATCAGTGATCCTTATCTTCTTTAGTAATAGTAAACTCTTTGAGGGCAGAGGCTGTTTCATGTTTGTCTTTGTGTCTCCAGTAACAAACTGTCCTGACCACAGTAGGCACTTAGTAATAATTAATTTAATTAACTAATGGATTCATTAGATTCAATGAAATGATACTTAAGTGGAATAATGAAAAGAGCTGTCATTTGTATAATGATTTCTATAACTATTTAAGGTTTGCAAAGCACTTTACATACATCATCTGATTTTATCCTCACAACAATACTAGTAGGTAGGTGCTATTACTTTCCTTTACAGATGATAAAACTGAGGCAAAGAGAGTGTAAGTGACTTGCCCAGTATCCCACAACTAGGCAGCTGTCTGAGGCTAAAATTGAACTCAGATCTTCCTAACTCTAAGTCCAATGCTCTATTTACTTCCCTCACTATGTGCCTGAGAACTGAAAGTTAATTAGACAGGGAAATTTTGTTTTGCTTTGTTTTGTTTTCCTCTTAGTAGATACTTCATTTTGGCTCTTCTTCAACTGGGGAAAGAAGGTTTTCAAAGATTCAGCAGAAGCAAGATTTTTTTCTTTTTTTGTACTCTAATTCTTTTTAACATTCTGGATAATTTTTCAATGCTTATTTGGGGATTTAAAAAAAGTATTTGTTTGTTTGTTTGCCCATTTACTTACATATTTGTTTGTTTTACTCTCCTTGCTTCAGTTTCCCTGACTTCTATTTCTTCACCATTATTACTAAAATTCATCATGTACTGTGTTCCTTCAAACATTCCTCCCTGAATACAGTGAAATTGGAAGCCCTTCATTTGCTAAAGCATGATCCATGGGTGCGGTATTGTTTCTTTGCTGACATCTGACTTTACCTAATAACTTAAAATATTTACCACTTGAGAATTCACTTTGATATATAATAAAAATCATTTATGAATATTTTAAAGTCAGGGAAAAAACTCAAGTCTCTATCTCTTCTTTTTTGAAAAAAAAAAACCCAAACCTAAAAGACTCCTGGGATTCTGCTCAGAGAACCAAAGATGTTTCCCCTCAGCTGAACTCGGCCACCATCATTGATATCCATCCTTCCTCCACCTACAGCATCCGCATGTATGCCAAAAACCGAATTGGCAAGAGTGAAGCCAGCAATGAGCTCACCATTACAGCTGATGAAGCAGGTACAGTCTGGCTTTTTTCTTGTTTAAAAATCAAAACAGCATTGCAGCTATTTCTGTGGGCTTGAAAATTCCATTTACCTAATATCTGTGTCTTTTCATGAATGAGCTAACCTGTTTGGAAAATAAGTTTTCATATCATAACTATATCTTTACAAGTGTACTTTTTGGTGCCTTTCATGAGTGCATATTTCTGTATCTATAAAAGACAGACAATATTCTCATTCTTCTGACTGATTAGCTGCATTCATATATTTGGATACTAATTTCAAAAGGAGATTTTTTAAAAAATTGTTACATTGTTGTTGTCATTTATTTGTTGTTATTTAGTTGTTTTCAGTCATGTCTGACTCTTTGTGACCCCATTTGGGGTTTTCTTGGCAAAGATACTGGAGTGATTTACCATTTCCTTCTCCAGCTCATTTTACAGATGAGGAAATTGAAGAAAATAGGGTTAAGTGACTTGCCCGGATCACACAGCTAAGTGTCTGAGGTCAGAATTGAATTCATCTTCCTGACTGTAGGCCCAGCATTCTATCTACTGCACCACTTAGCTGCACAGGCCATTTATTCTGAACCAACAACATTTTTTTCTTTTTAAAATTATTTATACAAAGATTTATCTCTTTCCCATTGTTCCCTTAATTGAAAAAAGAATAAAATGGAAAAAAAAACATAGTTTAACAAAATAAATCCACAATTTCCAAAAATATATGTCTCATTCTACATTTTTAAGTCCATCACTTATCTGGCAGGAGGTATGTTTTATTTTCAGTCCTCTGGATTTATCATTTATCATTTTATTGGTCAGAGTTTTAAAGTTATTCAAGTTTATTTTTCTCTATAGTGTTGGTGATGTATAAATTGTTTTATTACTTCTGCTTACTTCATTCTATCAGATTTATAAAAGCAGGTTTTCTCTGTTTCTTCTAAAACCATACATTTCATAATTTATATGGCACAGTAATATCCATTAAATTCATATACCACAATTTGTTTAGCACTTCCCTAATAGGAGGACACCTCATTAGATTCCAGTTTTTGTCTTCCATGAAAAGAGCCACCATAAACATTTTTGTATATATAGGTCCTTCTCTTCTTTCTTTGACCACTTTTGTACCCCAAAGTAATGGTAAAACTGGATCAAAAAGAATATATTCACAATTTTGTAACATTGGGGGCATCATTTCACATTGTTTTGCAGAATTGATGGACTAATTCATACCTATACCTGCAGTAGTACCTATTCTCCCACAGCCCCTTCAACATTTGTCTTTTACAAATTTACAAACATTTACCTGTTTTGTCATCTTTATCAACCTAACGGGTCCAAGATGGAATCTCAGGACTGTTTTAAGTTGTGTTTCTCTAATTATTAGTTATTTTGGAGCATTTTCCACATGATAGTTGATAACTTGGATTTTGTTCTTTGAAAACCACCTACTACCTAGACACGATAGTGCATACCTATAAGTCCTGCTACTTGGGAGGTGGAGACTAGAACTTGAGCTCAGGAATTCTGAACTGCAGTATGCTAAGCTGATTCAGTGCACACCCTAAGTCTATGACAAATATGATGACCCCCTGAGAGCAAAGGGCAAACAGGGCAGGTCAATGCTCCCATGCTGCTAAAACAGTGGGATTGGGCCCAATGAGTGGCCCCTGTACTTCCAGTATGGGTAAGATATGGAGACTCAAGAGAGAGAGAGAGAGAGAGAGAGAGAGAGAGAGAGACAAAGCAAGAGAGACAGAGAGAACGAGAGGAAGGAAGGAAAGAAGGAAAGAAGGGAGGAAGGAAGGAAGGAAGGAAGGAAGGAAGGAAGGAAGGAAGGAAGGAAGAAAGGAAGGAAGGAAAAAGAAAAAAGAAAGATACCTTCATATCCTTTGACCATTTCTCTATGCCATTTGTTAATGGCAGTCTCATAAATTTGAATGTTGCTAACATATCTTGGGTATATGGCTTTGAACAGAGAAGTTTGTTATATTTTTTTCTTCCTATTACCTGTTTCACTTCTAATTTTTAATTGCACTGGTTTTGTTTATATAAAATCTTTTTAATGTTTACATACTACAAATTATCTGTGATTTCCTATGATCTTTTTTTATTGCTTCATTAGTCATCAACTCTTCCTCTGTGCATAGATCTGAAAGGTAATTTCTTCTTTCCTCCCCTGATTTGCTCATGGTATCATGCCCTGTATTCATTTGTCATTTATTTTTGACATATAATATGAAATGTTGGTCTATACCTAATTTATGCCAAACTTATTTGCATTTTTCCCTGCCATTTTTGTTCAACTGATACTTTAGCGTTAAATGATGTCTTTGCTGACCTCCTAATTTTGCAAATGAGAAAACTGACCCCATAATGGAAACATGTTTTGCCCAAGTTTATGCAGTTTTTAAGCAGTGGTGCTAGGAATAGAACCCATGTCTCCTGAAACCCTGTTAAGTGCTTCATTAATTACACCAAGCTATCTCCCACTTAGCTCACATATCCAAGACCAGGTATATTTTTTTCAGTACTAACAGAGTTCAAATGAAAGAATAAAATAAATTTTATTTTTCTATTTATTTTATTTTCCTATTGTTTCATTTAATTTTATGGAATCTCAATCAATCAGAGAATTCTCACTGCTTTTCCTATAGGTGACTGGTTAAAGTTCTTAATCAAGTGATAAGTAGGGTAATAGAAAGAATTGTGGTTGGTTAGGAGTAGGAAAAGGAAGCTTGGATAATTGTGAGTGGGACAGTTAGTTGTCTTGGTCTTTATAGAACCCATGAAACCATGAAAACGAGGTTAAAGGATAAAAGGTAAAAACAAAAAGAATGTATGTAATGTGTGCATATATTTAAATACTTGATTACAAAAAAAGTCTGGGTTTGGACCCTCTGTTCACTTTCTTTCCCCTATTATATGTGACCTTGACTTTTTTCATATGAATACTCAGCCTCCTTTTGCCCAAACTGCACAATGATCATTACAACACTTTGTTTTGTTTTGCCCTTTCTCATGTCCAAATGATTTTGTAAAGATTAATGAACTATGAATTTTTACAATTCTCTGAATTCCTTAGTGGTACCTTGATAGTGTGGATAGAGCACTGGAACCTGAGTCAGAAGACTTTTGTTTATATTCCTACCCTGATACCTACCAACTACATGGCTATGGGCTAAACACTTAATTTCTCTGAGCCACAATGTCTTCATCTACAAAACAGGGATAATGATACCTGTAGTACCTATCTCAGAATGATTCTGAGGCCCAAATGAGGTAATTCATATATAATTTATTGCAGACTTTAAAACAATTATTATAGGTGCCAGATAAATAAATGTCCATCTGTCACATGTATTTGATAAATTTGAAGCTGATTATTGATCTCCAATTGATCTTCAATTTGAGCAAAATCCCCGTTACTTCAGCATAATCATAATTTTAAAATAATAAGTTTTAGGGGGACATTATCCAGTAACAATGAAAGACTTTGCAATTACAATTTTTAAAAATCATAGCTCATGCCACCTTCCCACCAGCCTCAGACGTTTTCTATAAGGTGACTAAATTTGTGCTTCATTTTGCTATGGGCCATGGCTGCTGGAACTGGCTATTACTTAATGATGATAATGCTTTAATTTTCCTTTCTGTTTGGCCTCAGCTTCAGATGGCAGTTGCCATGGCAATGTCTCTTATTCCAGGCAGGAGGGCAGGTGAATAACCTTTCTGTTCTATGTCTGATCATTTACACACCACGTCATTGTTAGACTGTTGCCAGATTGCTGATTCACATTCATTAGCTCTACCTGGAAGTGCCTTTTGATTTGAAGATCAACACTTGCTGGCCTCAGTGTTATACAATCGATCTTTTACATTCAACTTCCACTCATTTTACTTATGAAGTTGAAAGCATGAGTAAAACTCTTTTAAAACAAATACACATTCACACAATCCTGCTTTTGCTTTGGTAGATGGGTTTTCTCAAATGAAATTAAATGCCAGTCAATTAATGTTTATTAAACACTATACTTAGTGCCAAGAATTCAAAGAAAGACAAAAAAAATAGTCTCTGCCCTCAAGAAAAGCTCATATTCTAATGGTAAGACCATATGTAAATAACAATGTGTATACAAGATATTTAGAATGTAAGTTGAAGGTGAACAATCTCAGAGAAATGGTACTAACAATAGGGTGGGCCAGGAGAGGCCTCCACAGAAGGTAAAATTTGAACTGAACCTTGGAGAAATCCAGAGTACCACAAGGAAGACGTAAGAAAAGGAAGCATTTCAGGTCTGGAGAACAGACAATGAAAAAGTAGAGAATGGAGACAGAATGTCATTTTCAGATCACAGAGGAAGTGAAGGAGAGTAAAGTATATGCCTAGAAAGGTAGGAATTCATGAAATTGCAAAGGGCTTTAACTGAAGATGAAATATCTTATATATAATCCTGAATGTAATGGAGCCACTGAAGTCTATTGAGTTAGGAATGCAAGCATATGGTAGCTATGTGAGTACATATGTGGGCGATATTATGAAGGTAGAAATTACAAGACTTGACAATAGATTAGATATAAAGGATAAATGTTGGGTCGGTGTTATGATGACATTGAGATCGAAAGCCTGGGTGACTAGAAGGATAGTGGTGCCTTTGACAGCAATAGGAAAGTTTAGAAAGTGGGAAGGTTTTGGAGAAAAGGTAATGAGTTTGGATTTGGGGATACATCAAATTTAATATTTCCAAAAGGCAATTGGTGACTGCTTCCTGCCTGGAGGTCAGGAAAAAAGATTGGAAATGTAACCAAAAAAATCTGCAATGAAGAAAAACTGAGGCACAAAGATTCTGAGCATGATAATTTATTAGCAAGCTTAAAAGATGCCAATAAGTGAGATTCCCAAAGCACCTCAGGGGCCAGACAAAGCAGTCTTTTTTACAGTTGGTAAAGGTATAGGGTGGGCTTACATTTAGCATAATCATTCTGACTTGCTTGCAAAAGGAAGTTTCCAAAGTCCACTGTTAAGGGGGGAACACAAAGTCTAGACTGGAGAGTCTGGAACGTCCTGTGTCAGTGACCACATTTACCAGACCAGTCTGGTACTAGGCTTATGGCCAGGCAAAACATCTTATGAGCACATCAACTCAATAAGTTCAGGCTGTAGCCCAAAGAAATGATGAAGTTAACTCTTATAAAGAAGTCACAGCATCTTTTAAACTTCATGTTATGCAGTCAAACTGTCTAAAAGATTTCAAAAAACTGTCACATCTTAGTAGATCTTAGTAGAGAGGATAATTAAACTCACAAATGCGGATGTGATTACCAAGTGAAATGGTATAGCAAGTGAAGAAAAAAGAGACAAAGATAGAACTTGGGAGACACTCACGGTTAGTGGACATGACCTAGATTAGTATCTAGCAAAGGAGATTGAGAAATATCATACACATGGAAGGAGAACCAAGAGAAAGCAGTACTATAAAAAAAAAAACTCAAAGAGAAAGTATCCAAGAAAAGAGGGTGGTCAACAGTATTAAATGCTACAAAGACATCAAGAGTAAGGATTGAGACAAAGTCATTAGACTGACAACAAAAACCAAAAAAAATTGGTAAATCTAAAGACAGTGAAAATGATTGGATCAAGTGAGAGTTCTTTTTTATTTAAGGATGAGAAAAATAGGCTTGTTTTTAGGCAGGAAAGATGTTAGCAGATAAGGAGAGACTGAAGATGAAAGAGAAAGCAACTGAGAGAGAAAGAGACAGAGAGATATGACAGAAGAACTGGGTCTATTGTAGACGGGGAAGAGTGATAGGGTCAAGGAAGCATGTCAATAAACTAGCCTTGATAAGGAGAAAGGCCACCTCTTCATGTGAGACAGTGGGGTAACACATTTGAGTGATGTGAGATGAGAAAGAAAGGAAAAGAAGGAGCTCTATGTAAATTATTTCATGTGTGTGTGTGTGTGTGTGTGTATGTGTGTGTGTGTGTGTGTGTTTGAAGTGAAAGTTAAGAAGATTCACCTCAGTGGGAAGGAGTGTTGTGGGAAGTTTGAGGAAGGATAAAAAATTTGGAATAGCCACTGTAGAATAGTAAATAAATTAGAAAGGTATAAAAGATTGCCTTGCCTCAGCGAAGACCCAGTTGAAAATCATGTAGCCTAAATTTGTGGGGCTTAGTGCAGCTTGCGATTTTTTTCAGCCCCTTTCGGAAGCATGCCATGGGATCAAAGGAGGCAGAAAAAGATTATGATCAGATAAAGGAATCCTGGCATTCACGAATATGATAGAGGAAAACTTGTGACAGCAAGATCAAAAGTATGGCCATCTCCATGCAGCTCATATGGAATGAAAGAGTAGGTTATAGGAACTGACTAGATTGAGGAACCGGAAAATGTTAGGGAATTTGAGAGAGCATCAATATGTATGTTGAAGTATGAGGGCAGGAGTTGTTATAGAGAGAAAGACTCTGGACCAGGCACTGAAGTAATTGAGGAAAGAAGTAGATTGTCCTGGGGATGTTTATATAATAGCCAATAGGCTCTGGATTGGGTGATAAATTTGAATAGCATGAACCTCAAGGGAAAAGAGTAAGGAAGGATCTGGAAATCACAGTAGGGAGAAAGAAGTATCCCAATTCCCCCACCAAGATCAGTAAGTCAGGGGGCATGAGTGACAGTATAATCTACACTGGAAAATACAACTGGGAATCAGTGTCATGAGGATGGAGCCAGCTCTCAGCGGGTAACAAAAGATGAAAGGACTGAAACAGGAAAAGTTTTAAGGAAAAAGCATGTTTGTTCATTGTGGAGCAGACATTCCCAAAAGCATAGTGTAAAAGGGTAGGTTAGATCTGGAGTGAGACTTGGGGGAGTGAGGAGAATTAAAATGGATGGGTTATAACAGACCTGCACAACCTGTAAACTTCTTCCTGCCAAGGATAGGTTAGACTACAGGCAGACTGAAGATGGTTGGTTACCAGGGGTCACATGACAAACAGGAGAATGCAGTGGAAACCCCACATTTTTCACTGGATGCCCAAAATCCTTTGGCCATATATAGTGCAGGCATGGGTTATGAGGAAGAAGGTAGTGAGAGATGGCACAAAGGCACAATGAGGTGTGTGCTTTGGAACTTGGGAGTTCAGAAATTAAAAAATTAATTGACCACATGAAAACAATAAATCACAAACAGTAAGAGAAATGAGAATTGAAATAGTTCTGAAATTTCATCTTGCTTCATGCAAATTGGTAAAGGTAAAAAATAAAATAAAAGAAAGATGAGACTCATCAACCTTCCTTTCCAATTATTCTTCATAGTTTGGAATAATTTTATTCTCATGAGTACGTAGAGAATAATGCTTAATGGATTTTCAATATTCCTTACCAGAATCTGTGATTAGCCTTACATTATATGACTTGCTTCTCCAATTTCAACTGCATCTTGAAAGTTACATTTTATCTAGTGTTTTGTGACCTCACTTGAGTATGGCTGACCCTTTCATAATTTTCATTACAAAGCTGCCCTGTGAGAGTAAAAGATCAATAATATCAGAAGAATATCATTGAAAAATGCTTTTTCCCCACATAGATGGTCAAAGAATGAAGGCTTGAGTAGAGAAGGACCCTGGTGTCATTTTGGTTTTTTGTTTGTTTGGTTTTTCCCAGTTACCAAGAGCATGGTAATTTCATTGTCATCTATAAGTACAGGTTTCAGTATATAGTTCATTGGGAAAAGGGTTCTAGGCTTGAAAATTTAGTTTAAGGGTAAAAAATGAAATGATATCTTAAGGAAAGAATTAATATTCTATTTTGATATTGGTGCTTATCAGAGATGAGTTACTGAGAATCAGAGGATAGCAAAGTTGGAATGGAGTGGAGGCTATCTAGCCCAACTACTACAACTCTGCTGCTGCTGCTGCTGCTGCTGCTGCTACTACTACTACTACTACTACTACTACTACTACTACAGCTAGCTAGCTAGCATTTGTATAGCACTTTAGGGTTTGCAAATCTCTTTATGCATATCTCACTTCATCCTCACATAATAACCCTGAGAGGTAAGTACTATTATTATCCCCTTTTTACAGATGAGAAAATGGAGGCTTGAGAGAGGTTAAATGACTTGCTCAGGGTCACACAGCTAGTAAATGAGGCAGAATTTGAATTCAGAGCTTCCTAACTCCAAGTCCATTAGTCTAGCCACTGTACCACATAGCTTCTAAATGAACCATTTACTCTATCATATAGCAAATCACTGTCTGGTATATGATAGGGTAAATTGCTTGCAAAAGTCACGCAATTTACATGAAGATGCCCAATGAAGGTAGACTTTTTTTTTATCACATGCATATTCCATTTCTGAGACTGAATTTTTAAGGCTTTTTTTTTTATAGGAAGTCTATAGCTGACTCTCCACAGTTTCTATCTATTGTTCCTTGTCTACCCACTTGGACTGAGAAAAATAAGTTAATGCATCTTGTCCCTAACAATCCTTATACATGAAGACAATTATCATGCTCTCCCTACTAAGCCTTCCCTTCTCCAGGTAAAACATTTCTATTTCCTTCAAAATGATACTCATATGACAGGCACTTCAGGCCATTCAGCATCCTGGGTTCACCATCTTTTCAATATAGTACACAGAACCGAGAATAATACACCAAATGTGGAGCTAACCAGAGGTCACTTTCCTTGTACTAAACATTTAACCTTACAATGCACCCTAAGATCAAATTAGTTTTATTTGTTTCCTATATGATATTGTTGAATCATACTAAACTTACAGTGCTCTGAGAAGGTGTGAATTTTTCCAAAGATCACCCCAGCTCACATCACCCCTATCTTTCTTTGTAAAACTATTTTTTTTTAATCTTAAATCTAAGACCTTACAATGTAGCATGCTAAGTAAGGTCTTTCTAGATCCTGTCAATCCATTACCTGTCTCCCAATTTTGTATAATATAAAATTTTAATAATCATTTTCCATTTCTAATTCTTATTCTACTTTTTCTTTTATCAAAGTCATTAACTAAAACATTAAACAGTACAAAACCAAACAGAAATCTCTGGGACATTCCATTATAGATCTTCTACAATATAACTTTCAAGACTTCTAGCTGCTATGTAGTAGTGTTTATCAAAGAAATAAACAGGGTAGGATACATTCTAGCAAGTAGAACCAGTCATTATAAATTTTGGTGTCTTCCCAAAATTCATTTTATTATTGCATTTAATATCAATATAGAGTAATTTTGAAAATTAGCCAAAAAATTTTATTGGATTTACGTAGTTCTGTAACTTAAAAGCTTACAAATAGGACTTGTGGCAACTGAATAAAATACAGGTTCCCTTTATTAGATCTTCAAGGCTGTTTTTTTAATATAAATTTATTTATTTTCAGTTTTCAACATTCACTCCCACAAGTTTTTGAATTCCAAATTTTCACCCCATCTCCCCCCCCCCCACCCCAAGATGGCATGCATTCTGAATATCCTTTCCCCTAGTCTGTCCTTTCTTCTATCTCTCTCCCCTTCTCTTATCCCCTTCCCCTTCCATTTTCCTGTAGGGCAGGATAGACTTCTATACCCCATTTCCTGTATTTCTTATTTCCCAGTAGCATGTGATAACATTTTTTTAAACATATGTTTTTAAAACTTTAGGTATCAAATTTTCTCTCTTCCTCCCTCCCAACCCACCCTCATTGAAAAGGCAAGCAACTCAATATAGGTTGTACATGTGCAGTTATGCAAAACACTTCCATAGTAGACATGTTGTGAAAAACTAACTCTATTTCCCTTAATCCTATCCTGCCCTCCCATTTATTCTATTCTTTCTTTTGACCCTGTCCCTCCTCAGAAGTATTTTTCTGATTACCCCTTTCCCAATCTGCCCTCCTCTCTATCATCCCCCTGCTCTCTTGTCCCCTTCCCCCTATTTTCCTGTAGGGTAAGACAGATTTCCATACCCAATTGAATGTGTATGTTATTCCCTCCTTAAGCCAAATCCTATGAGAATAAGATTCACTCATTCCCTCTCACCTTCCCCTGCCCTCCACTGTAAGAGACTTTTCTTTTCTGTTTTTTTTTGTGAGATAATTTACCCCATTCTACCTCTCCCTTTCTTCTTCTCCAAGTATAATCCTCTCTCATCCCTTAATTTTATTCTCCAGATATGACCCCTTAATCTTCAACTCACCCTGTGCCCTCTATCTATCTATCTACATATACATACATATAATTTTTTTCCTCCAACTACCCTAATACTGACAAAGGTCTCATGAGTTATAAATATCATCTTTCCATGCAGGAATGTAAACAGTTCAATCTTAATAAGTCTCTTATGATTTCTCTTTCCTGTTTACCTCTTCATGTTCCACTTGAGTCCTGTATTTGAAAGTCAAATTTTCTATTCAGCTCTGGTCTTTTCATCAGAATGCTTGAAAGTCCTCTATTTCACTGAATGACCATTTTTTCCCCTGAAGGATTATACTCAGTTTTGCTGGGTAGGTGATTCTTGGTTGTAATCCTATCTCCTTTGCCCTCCAGAATATTATATTCCATGCCCTGTGGTCCTTTAATGTAGAAGCTGCTAAATCTTGTGTTATCCTGATTGTGTTTCCACAGTACTTGAATTGTTTCCTTCTGGCAGCTTGTAATATTTTCTCCTTGACCTGGGAACTCTGGAATTTGGCTACAATATTCCTAGGAGTTTTCCTTTGGGGATCTCTTTCAGGAGGAGATCTGTGGATTCTTTCAATTTCTATTTTGCCCTCTGGTTCTAATATATCAGGGCAGTTTTCCTTGATAATTTCTTGAAAGATGATGTCTAGGCTCTTTTTTTGATCATGGCTTTCAGATAGTCCAATAATTTTTAAATTCTCTCTCCTGGATCTATTTTCCAGGTCAGTTGTTTTTCCAATGAGATATTTCACATTGTTTTCTAATTTTTCATTCTTTTGGATTTGTTTTACTGTGTTGATTTCTCATAAAGTCACTAGCTTCCAATTGCTCTATTCTAATTTTTAAGGAAGTATTTTCTTCAGTAAGCTTTTGGACTTCCTTTTCCATTTGGCCAATTTTCTTTTTAGGGCATTTTCTCCTCATTGGCTTTTTGGACCTCTTTTGCCATTTGGGTTAGGCTTTTTTTAAGGTGTTATTTTCTTCAGTATTTTTTTGGGTCTCCTTTAGCAAGCTGTTGACTTGTTTTTCATGATTTTCTTGCATCACTCTCATTTCTCTTTCCAGTTTTTCCTCTACTTCCTTACTTGCTTCTCAAAATCCCTTTTGAGCTCTTCCAAGGCCTGGGACTGATTCATATTTTTCTTGGAGGCTTTGGATGTAGGAGCTTTGACTTTGTTGTCTTCTTCTGGTTGTATATTTTGATCTTCTTTTTCACCAAAGTAAGATTCTATGGTCTGACTCTTTTTGTGCTGCTTGCTCATGATCCCAGCCAATTACTTGAGTTTTAAACTCTTTGTTAAGGTAAGAGTCTGCTTCCAATGTGGAGAATGTACTGTCCCAAGCTTCAGGGGTTTGTATAGCTGTTTTCAGAGATACTTGTAGGGACCTGTAAATTTTCAGTTCTTCCAAGGTGGTATGATAAGGGGTGAGGTGTTTACTCCTTTCCTGGCCTGTGACCACAGGTATTTCTTTCTATCCTGTAACTGTGAGGAAGGGTTCCTCTCCAAAGCCACTTGAAGCTCCACCAGCTAGTGCTCCTCCTCACCCCAGCACCACTGTCCAGAACTGCAACCCAGATCCAAAAATGGGCAAAGCAAGAGATTCCTGCCTCAGCACTGGCAAAGAGATCCCTGCAGTCCCTCTCTGATCAGCCACTGGATTCCCCCTCAGTCTGTGGGCCAGAAGCTAGGGAAGCAGCTGCCCCCCCCAGGGCCACGCTCTTGGGGAATGGAGCTGAAACCCCACCTTCCTGTCTCAGCACTGACAGAAACAGACTTTTCCCACTGACCTTCTAAGTTGTCTTTGGCATTGGTGGATTGAGGAGTCTGGAAACCTCCACAGCTGCTCGAAATTCAGTCCTCTGAGGCCTGCTCCAGGTTTGCTGCACCTTGCGCACCCTCGCAAAGTTGCGCTGCGCTCCCAGCCCCGCATGATACACCTTTCTGATCAATTATCCAGGTTGCCTTGGGCTGGAAATTTGTTTCACTCTGTCTTTTTGTGGGTTCTGCTGCTTCAGAATTTGTTTAGAGCCATTTTTTATGAGTATTTGGAGGGGTTTGGGGGAGAGCTCAAGCAAGTCACTGCTTTCACTCCACCATCTTGGCTCTGCCCCCCAGATCTTCAAGGTTTTAAGAAAATAAACTCATACTAATGAAATGTTTAACCTGAAAGGAAAGTTGGGAAAAAATCCCTTTCTCCTCATTTTATGGGTTAGGAAACTGGTATTTGAAGGGATAAAAGTGGGGAATACAACCTGTGAAAATAAACAAATCAAAAGTAGTATAAGTAGCAGGTGGAGCCAAGATGTCAGAGTAAAAGCAGGGACTTGCTTGAGCTCTCCCCCAAACCCCTCCAAATACCTGTAAAAATGGCTCTAAACAAATTCTAGAGCAGCAGAACCCACAAAAATACAGAGTGAAACAAATTTCTAGCCCAAGACAACCTGGTAGGTCGACAGGAAAACTCTGTTGCACTGAGCTGGGAGAGGAACGCAGTTCAGTGTGGGCCATGCCTTTGCAGGCCTCAGGAGACCAAATCACAGGCAGCTGTGGTGGTTTCCAGACATCCCAACCCACAAACTCCAAAGAAAACTTTAAAGGTCAGTGGGAAAGGTCTATTGGACCCGGGTGAGACCCAACCTTGTCCTTAGTGCAGCCTCGGGGTGGTGGCCACAGTAGCAGTGGCTGCTTCCGGAGCTTTTGGCCCACAGACAGTGGAGGGATCAAGGGGCTGATCAGAGGAGGATTGCAGGGATCTCTTTGCTGGTGCTAAGGCAGGATTCTCTTGCTTTGCCCATGCTTGGATCTGGGTCACAGTCCTGGGGCGAGTAGGAGCGCTGGCCTCGTGGAGCTTGTGGCAATGATGAGAAGGGAATCCTCCTCACAGTTCCAAGGCAGAAAAGAGTACTTGTGGTCACTCATAGACCAGAGCACAGGCCAGGAAAGGAGTAAACACCTCCTCTTTAATCCAAACAGCTTGGGGTAGGAGAGATGTTTTGCATGACTATACATGTACAACCTATATCGAACTGCTTGCCTTCTCAGTGAGGATGGGTGGGGAAGGAAGAAGGGAGAGAATTTGGAACTCAAAGTTTTAAAAGTGAATGTTAAAATTGTTTTTACATGCAACTTGGAAATAAGATATACAGACAGTGGGGTATAGAAATCTATCCTGCCCTACAGGAAAATAGAAGGGGAAGGACAGAAGAGAAGGGGGGGGTGATGGACGGGATGGAAGATTGGGGGAGGTGGTATTCAGAAGATTGGGGCAAGGGAGTAGGGAGAATGGGAGAAAAGATGGAATTCAAAATCTTGTGAAAATGAATGTTGAAAACTAAAAATAAATTAATTAAGATAAAAAAGTATAAGCAAAAAAAGGGTTTTTTAAATAAATAAATGAAATGAGAGAGCTTGAGGGAAAAAATTGGAAAACAAATTACAGCTATGGAAGAAAAAAATGGAAAGAGAATTAAGTTTGTCATAAGAGGTTCAAAACCTTATCTGAGCAACAAACTCCCTGAAAATTAGTATGGACCAATCAGCCAGTCAATCAGTAAATACTTATTAAGTTACTACTTTGTGCCAGGTTTTTATACTAAGCACTAGGGATACAAAAAGAGGCAAAAGATAGTTCCTGCACTCAGTAGTTCATAACTGAAAGGGAGAGACAATAAGCAAACAAATATGTACAAACAAACTATATACCATATACAAAGGAAATAATTAAGAGAGGGGAAGCACTAGAATTAAGAGGGGTTAGGAAAGACTTCTTGTAAAAGATGTGATTTTAGGTGGGACTTTCAAAAATCCTGGGAAGTCAGGAGGTAAAATTGAGAAGAGGGAGAATTCCAGATATAGAAGGGACAGTCAAAGAAAATACCTGGAACTGAGAGATGGTGTGTCTTATTCATGGAGCAGTCAGGAAGGCAATGACACTGATTTTGTTGCCCTCTATAGTAATAGGGAAGGTAGGAGGGGTCCAGGGTTTATGGAGAAAGATGATGAGCTCCACTTTAGACATGTTGAGTTTAAGACGTCTAGTAGGCATCCAGTTCAAGATATCTGAAAGGCAGATAGAGATGTGAGATTAGAGGTCAGCAGAAAGTTTGGGGTAGGATAGGCAGATACAAGAATCATCAACATACAGATGGTAATTAAATCCATGGGAGCTGAAAAGATCATCAAGTGAAATGGTATAAAGGAAGAAGAGAAGAAAGCCCATGGCAGAACTCTGGGAGATTCCTATGGTAAGAAGGCTTGATCTGGATAGAAAACCTACAAAAGAGTCTGAGGAGGAGTGGTTAGGTAGGTAGAAGGAGAAGTAGAAGTAGTGGTGTCCTAAAAGCCTAGAGAAAAGAGAATTTTGAATGGGAGAGGGTCATCAACAATGTGAAAGGCTGCAGAGAGAAATAAGAATTGAGAAAAGGCCACTGGATTTGTCAACTAAAAGGTCATTGGTAACTTTGGAGAGAGAGTTTCAGTGCAATGAATAGGTCAAAAGCCAGATTATAAGTTCTTAAGTAGAGAGTGAGAGGAGAGAAAGTAAAGGTACATATTGTAGATAGCTTTTTCAAGGAGTTAAACCACAAAGATAGAAGAAATATAGAGTGATAGTTAACAAGGATGGAAGACTCAAGTGAGCATGTTTTGTTTGTTTTCACAATGGAGGAGACATAGGCATGTTCATAGACAGTAGGGAACATGTCAGTTAACAGGGAGAGATTGAAAATAAGTGACATAATAAGGATGACAGAGGAGGCAACCTATTAGACAAGACAAGATGGAATGGATTCCTTAGAAGGGTTAGCCTTCTAAGGATTAAGGCTGCTTCATCATGTGAGACAGGTGCGAAGGAGGAGATAGTGGCAGAAGGCATATAAGTGAAATGATATGGGGAAGACAGGAGAAGGAGCTCAAGGGCAATGGCCTCAATTTTTTCTGTAAAATATGAGATGAGGTTCTCAGCTAAGAGGGTGGAAGAGGGATGAAAAGGTTTAGAAGAGCTGCTTGGAGAGTGGGATGCTGAGTTGATAAGGATGATAATGATAAATAGGATTGCTTAGCAGCAATGAGGGTCCAGCTGAGGTTACATAACATAAACTTGTAATGGACCTAACCAGAATAGTTGCATATTTTCTCCATTTTTGTTCAGCAGCACATGTATAGAAGTGAAGGTGGTGGATGGTGAGAATCATTCAAGTCTGAAGCTTAATAGGACACAATAAGCAATATGATAAGAGAGCTGGATTCAAGACAAAAAGATAGTGTAGGATTGAATTTGTTCATGAAGGGTTCAAAATAGAGAAAGGAGAAGAGAATATTTAGTATAGGGGAGATGACCTAGATGAGATTTGAAAGATTAACAAATCAGAGGTCACTCTGTAGGTGATGATTAAGGTTTGGTAAGGGAAGGTAGAGGGAGAGCTATATATATATACATACATACATACATATTATGATCAAATATAGGGATTTCAGAATTCTTGAACATGGAGGTGGTAATGGAAAGATCAAGGTTTGATCATCTTTGCATGTACCTGACTCAGTCTGGGGTATGGGAAATGAGGTCATAGGAAGTGAGAGAGTCAAGAAGCTGAATGGTTAGGCTGTTTGAGGGCAAGTTAGTATGTATGGTGAAGTCCCCTAGTATGAGGGCAAAAGTTGGGGAAGAGAGAAAAATTGTGAGCCATGCACCAAACCCATTTAGGAAGAAATAGGAGTGGCCTGGAGGTCTGTAAAGGACAGCTACAAGGATTTTAATTGGGTGGTAGATGTAAACAGCATGAACCTCAAAGGAGGGCAGATTACTGAGTGGTAGATGTAAGGAAGAGAGTCTAGAAGCATCAATGGGGAGCAAAGAGTATTTCAAGTCCACTGCCTGAATCTGGAGCCAAGGAAAATGAATGAAGGTTCAGTCAATACAGGAAAGTTGGCCAGGGAGGCTGTGTCATCAGTGAGGATCCTGGGTTTCAGTACTAGCAAAGGGAAGGAGATTGAGAGGTAAAGATTTAGAATAAAGGGAAGTTTCTTGTTCATGGAATAGGCATCCCAGAAAGCACAGTCAAAAGTTTGAGTAATGTTTGGTAGGAGTTTTGACATGGTAAGTTTGAGGGGAGTGGGAAGGAGTCAATTATTGAAGTATGAGGGAATAGAGTTTGAAGTTTAACCTACTAGGGTTCAGAATGATTGGGATATATAGGTTATATATAGGTTATGACTAGTTGTGAGTATGTTCATCATTAAGTTGAAGGCACAACTCTTTTCAAAAGAGACTAGAGATCTGCTTGAAGACAAGTGCAGTATAAATATAAGGCACATGGTCTGACAGTAGAACTCATTTCACTACTTCTCTTCCTTCTGTAGGTAGGAAAAGGTGCAATAGGAGATAGAAGTCAAACTTGCTAGAGAAGGAAATCCCATTCCCCATTGACTTTCCTCCTCTTCTTCTCTCAACGGAAGTTGCAGCAGGAAACAGAAGACCTCAGCTCAAAGGGAAGATAGCTCCTCTTTGGCCCAGAGGTTGTCCACGTCATGTTTGGGAGATTGGGCTGGCAACAGGAGGTGGAAGTTCCCTTGTATTGGAAGAGATAGAAGTTGGCCTAGTCATCAGGTGTCTCAGCAGGGAATGATAGACATCTGGCACAGGTTGAAATTGCTTTGGGGCAGATAGAAGATGCTAGGGCCAGTCCTTTATCACCTTCCTTCAGGGAACACTCTCAAAGCAGGAGATGGAAGGGTCTTGGTCAGTGGAAGGTCTGGCTAGAAGCCAATGACCCTGTGAGGCAAGAAAAATATTAAAACAAAGTCAAGAGACTTATAAAATATAGAAAAAAAATTCAAGATATCTTATAGCAAAAATTTGGAACACACATTGAGGAGAAAAAATTAAGAATCATTGGACTATCCAAATACCATAACCAAAAACAGATTCCTATTTCAAGGAATCTTTTTTAAAAATTCTCTATATCTCTTAGAAGAAGAGGGCAAAGTGGAAATAGAAAGAATCTCCTTGTCACCTCCTTAAAAAAAACCCAAAAGAAAACTCCCAAGAAAATCATAGCCAAAAGCTAGAGTTTCCAGTTCAAAGAAAAAATACTACAAGAAGCCAGGAAGAAATAATTCAAGTACTGAGGAGCCACAGCAGGATTTCTCAGCCCCCACTATAAAAGAGTGGAAGCTTTGTAATACCATATTCCAAAAGGCAAAACATTTGTCCTTATATCCAAGAATAACTTACCTAGCAAAGGTGAGTATAATGCTACAAGGGGAAAAATAGATTTTAATGAAATAGAGGGCCTTCAAGCATTCCTGATGAAAAGATCAGAACTGAAGAGAAATTTCAAAGTCCAAAAATGATAAGGAATGATGAGAAACATAAAAAGTCAACATGAATGAACAATAATAAAGAACTAAATAAAACTAAACTGTTTACATTCAAATTCAGGAAGATGATATATGTGTCTCCTGTGAACCCTAATCATCAGAGGTCCAATTAGGGAGGAAGTCTAATTAGACAAGGCCTTGGAGTGGTTCTATTATATTTTGATGATCCTAAGAAAAAAAATAGAGAGAGGAAGAGGAGGAGTGAAGGGAAAATGAAATTAGGAAAAATTATCTCACAATAAGAGTCTGCAAGTAGATTTCTATACAAACAAGGAGGAAGGGAATAGCTAATTCTTGTACCTCACTGTCATCTGAACTTGTGAAATGAAGGACCACACACAAGCTCATGCACAGAGTTTGGTACAGAAATGCATTTCACTCAACCAGGACACAGGAGGGAAAGGGGAAAAGGAGGGAGTAGAAATTAAAGAAAAGGTACATTAAGGGAGAGATTAGTCCTAAGCAAAACAAACTATAAGGATATACAAAAATGTTCATAGTTCTTTTTGAGACATCAAAGAACAGGAATCTGAGGGGGTACCCAGAAATTTGGGAATAGATGAAAGAAAAAGTTATAATATATAAATATGATGGAATATTATTGTGCTAAACTCTTATTAGTGTAATGGCCAACCATGATTCCAGGGTACAAATAATGAGACATGTTACTCATCTCCCAATGGAGAAATGAAGGACTCAGAATGAATAACAACCTTTTTTTTTTATACACATCCAATGTAGAAATGTGTTTGGATTGACTATGCATGTCTGTAATGGGTTTTGTTTTTCTTCTGTTCTCAGTGCAGTGGAGGAAAGGGGTTGCAACATGAAAATGCAGATTTTGGCTAATTAAAATTTTTTTTTAAAGTGGTGTAAGCAACCAGAGGGACAAAGTACTAACTTAAAAGATTAATGGGATAAAAATCAATGTGAAAGAAATTAATGGAAATAACAATGATAACTTTAATGTCAAATTGATTAATTTTTTAAAAAACCAGAAATGTCAGAATGAATAAGAAAGCAAAACCAAATTATATATTGTTACATATTTATTATATATGTACATATACATAAACAGAATAAAATATATTCACCTGTTTCATATAAACTATATAGAATCATAATCTATAGAATAAAAACATCCAAAAAACAGACATATGCATAATGAAAATAAGAGACTATAATAAAATTTACTATGTACTGATTCCACTGTAGTAGGAGTTAAAACTATATTATTATACAAAGTAAAAATAATAATTAATAAACCAGGAAACTATATCATGCTTAAAAGATAAGAGACAAAGAAAGCTATTTAAGCTATTTAAAAGGTATTTGCACCAAATGGCATAGCATCTGAAGTTATATAAGAAAAGCTAACTAAATCACATAAAAATCTAGTAACAAAAATATAAGAAACTTTAAAGTTTTTCTTTTAGAGAGAACTAAATGTAACAGAAAACAAAAAATGTGCAACTGAGAAAACTTTTGGAGAAGTTATATCTGAAAGACTTATTATACCTTCTGAAATATATATGTATATGTGTACACACACACATATGTCTGAGCATCAATGTTCCTTTACAATCAAAGTGTTTTTACAGAGAAATTACAAATAAAAATAAAAAAGCAGAAATGTGAAACATTTTATATAATGCAGTAAAAATAGCAATACAGGGAACACAAGCAAAATGTAACCTTAATAATTAATAGTGAATGAGTCAAAGAATAAACTATAGAAACAAGGGACTACTTATGTGAACCACAAAAACAAGATAACATACCAAAATTTCACAAATGCATTCAATACAGTCCTTCAGAGAATATATATATATATATATATATGTATATATATATATATATATATATATGCATATATCTGAAAACATGCACCAATAAAATGGAAAAAGTGAGCATTAATGAATTTGAGTATACCTTTTTTAAAAAAATATATAGAAAATCAATCAATAAACCCAAAATAAATGTAAAATAGTAATTTCTGAAAATCAGGGGAGAAATAGAGATAATGGAAAATAAAAGACTATAAAATTAAAAACAAAGCTACAAGCTACTCTCCTGAAAAGATTTTACTGAAAAGTATAAATCAACTTTTAACTAACCTAACAATAAAGAGAAGAAAATCATATTGCCCAAATGAAAAGCTAAAAAAATTGAAATCCAAACTCTACTGTACAGAATTGCTTTCTATTAAAACTGAGAATTCAAAAGAAATGGGGATCAGAATATGAAATGGGAACATTGCCTGGACCTATGATCTAATTGTTCTGGATGAGTAAATTCCTTCTACATGAAGTACATGCCAATTGCCTGTTGATTTCCGCTAGGATAAAATACAACCTACTCAAATTAGCATCTGTAACACTTAACAGCCTTTCTGCAGGCTGCATTTCCAATATTTTATATCACTCTTCTCTACTCCAGCCAAACTGGTTTGCTTGCTGTTCTCCAAACCTGGATTTTCATTTCTCACCTCAATGCCCTTGCACTCACTGCTCCTGCCCAATGCCTATAATGAACTTCTCTTTACCTCCATCTTTTACAATCCTTTTCTTGTTTCAGATTTCAGCTCAAGTGCCTCTTCTGTGAAGCCACTCTGGATTCCTCTAGTTGTTGGTGTTTTCTCCCTCCTTAAAGTATCTTTTATTTCCTTAACTATTTTGCATCTCCTCAAGGATGCAGGTCAGGGAGTCTTTTAGTTTTTAAATGTTTGTTTTTGTACTTCCTGAACCTTGCACCAAATCTAGCACACAGAAGGCACTTTCAAATGTTAGTCAAATTGAATTAAATTGTTGAAACTAATTTTCCTTAAGGAATTTCTTCCTCATGAAGCTGCTTCGTTAGGGGCAGGTAATACGGTTAAGCAAACTGTTTTCATGCTTCTTTCTGCTTGTTCAACCCTTTTCCCTCATCTTTATATGAATCTTTTAACCTCTCAGCCTCAATATCCTCCTCTGTAAACTAGGGATAATAATAGCACTTACCTCACAGGATTGTTGCAACAATCAAATGAATCAAATCAAGTCAATAATAATTTATTGAGCAAGTATTATGTACCTGTACTAAGCAGTGGGAGCATTTGGGATACAAGGAAAGTAAAAAACCAAAAACAAACAAACAAAACAGTCCTACACTGAATCACAGCTTTAGCTGAATCATCTCTGTGATACTATAGGTAATACAGAACTATAATACTCCAGCTGAAGAAAATATGGTACCAACCAGCCAGGCTAGTGGCTGAAGGAAGAAAAGACCAGAGCTGTCCACCAAAAAGAGATCCCAAAGAGTTCAGTGGATTGATCCATCCTGGAAAAGACTAGGGCCAAACAACCTGTCCAGTCCAGCTTGGCAGCAACTGTCTGGTAACAGAATAGGCTGTTCAGCTCTACCCATTAGCCACTGCTCAATAGCAGAGCAAACTTCCTGGTCCATTCCAGGAGCATCTGAGCCTAATGAGGAGCCAATACAACTGCAGAGTGACCTGCATGAACCAAATTGAATCACCATCCCTTCAAAATACCCTATCCTACAAGGAACCTGTCAAGCTGAGCAGCAGGACAATTTGTCCATCATTACCATGCACTGCACCAAATATTGTGAAGACCCTTCAGAGAAAACATTGAGGTCCTGCAGTTCAGTAGTTATGCATTGCCTTGGCCACATATGTCCAAAAATATGGCAGAAGCTATAACCAAAACAGCAAAAAAAATAGATGAATAGAAACACATGTGGCAAAACATAGTGACAAGTTCCTCCAAAGAAGTAAATGAGAGAGCAACTGATTGGAAACACCAATACACTGAAATGAAGAACAATCTGGAAGAAGAAAAAAAGGAATAACTTTTAAAAGTATACATGATACCTATTATAAGCAAAATATATTGATCTCAAAGACAAGATATATAGCGAGAACTTAGGAATCATAGACCTCCCAGGAGAGCATGACAGATTCAAAGAATCTAAATAACGTGATACAACAAATAATACTAAACAAAAGCTGTTCAGAACTTCTGAGTACAGAAAGCAAAGTACCAAATACAAGAATCTCCACATAACCCCCCCAAAAAAAACCCTAAGACACTTAATAGCTAAATGTAACATTGTATTTGTAATATTTTGACAGGCTAATATAATTATTTACCAAATATTCTCTGAATCCCCCTGACAAGCTGCTCAACCCTCTCCCACCTTGCAAGAATGCCCAAGTTGGAAACCTAACTGATATCTAGTTGCCCCCATCAACCTAGCATTGCTAGGATTGAACTCTTCTGACTGGAGAATCCAGTAAGACATGTCCTTCCAGTTAACTGAGGGGTAGCTGAGACAGAAGATCAAAAATTTTGCTTGCAGGTCTCTTGTAGATTAATTTATAAAATCACATAAAATTATATTATGCTTCCATATTTTGCTTCTACTCATGATTTTTTTTTATTTTAAAATTTCTTCTTCTCTCATATTTAGTCCCTAACTAACAAGAGAGAATTAATTGGAAAGCGTCTTCAAGCTAGAGAGATTAAAGACAATTTAGGGACAGGTCTTTTGAAAAAAAATTTTAATATTTTCTTCTTCATAAGGCTCAGAACAGCACATTTGCAAGGGCAAAAGTGAGTGTATTCAGTATTTGTCACTAACTGGAGCTCCCTAAAAGAGGACTCAACAATCTTGTTTTGCTCCTAAAATTGCTGAGCCTTTATATTTATGAATATGAATGATAAGCTCTTCTCATTTGTTTTTTTTAATAAAAAGGAAATATATTATTCTTTGCATGCAACTAACTAGCTTGTTTTCTTTTTCATGCCAAACATGTCTACTGGTATTTTATGCCGTGTGTTTTTGAAACTGATTTCTAACCTGCATTTGGATTTTTGATTTCTATACAGCTCCTGATGGTCCACCCCAGGAAGTTCAGCTTGAGCCCATATCATCTCAAAGCATCAGGGTCACCTGGAAGGTAAACGAATCAGAAGCCAGTTATACTCATTATATTTATTCATCACTAGAATTTTTATTTATGCCATACATTATAATGGTTAGACATTTTGAATGTTAATAGAACTGTGTTTTAAGTTTGGCAAGCCTATTCCAAAAGCAAGTAAAGACTTTATTTATAAACATTAATCAATGTTGTGTCAAGTGCTGTTACTGGTGAAAAGTAAAGTGGTAATTAGTATCTATTTTTGTTCTTATAATGAAAAACTAGAACTAGAAGAGATCTTAAAGATCATCCTGTAGAATCTCCTCATTCTATAAATAAGGAATCTGAGACCCAGAGTGATTACGATTTGCACAAGATGACAGTTATTGTAGGGCCTGATATTGGGGTACATCTTTACATACATAGAGAAGTTAACATTATGAATTCATGAGGAGGGAAAGAGAAATGAAGAAGAGAGAAAACTCTACACATTTAATTTCCAAGAAAAAACAAGATTAAAAGTGAGTAAGTAAAGAACCTTGAGATAAACACTTGAAAATGACATAGAGTGGGGGGATAAATGAAAGGAGTGAATAAAAAAGGCATTTATTATATTTTATTATGTTCCACTTTACTTTGGAGCATTTCATTATGTGCCAGCCACAGTGCTAAACCTCTGCCCTCAAGGAGCTTTCATTCTAATGAGGAAAATAAAGCAGATAGGTGATCAGGGAGGGTTTTTAGTTTTGTTTATTTTTTGTGTTTTCACTTGTATTTTAAATTTTTTAAAAGTCATCAAGATTTTTCTCCCTCTAACTTCCCCCCATTCCCCAAAAGAAAACAAGAAAGAAAAACAAAGACTTTATAAAATAATGCATGGTCAGGGAAAGTTTGTTGTTATTCAGTGAAGTTGCAGGTTAATACCTGTGAAGTCCTTGTAAATAGAAATGAAAATGCCACTTACCAACTTTCTTGTAACTATACACTTTTTTGCCAAAATTCATATTTTCATATTTACTGAGAGTATATGCTACAGGTAGTAGGACTCACACAAAACCTACTTCAAAGGCTATGAATACTTACAATTCTTCTATGGTATTCCAGTCAATGAGTAATCTCTAGGAGATTCTAGCAACCTTGAAAGATAACAGAATATAATAATAATAACATTCATGTAGAGCTTTAAGGTTTCCAAAATGCTTTACAAATATTATCTCATTTTATCCTCACAAAACTTGGAAGTAGGTGCTATTATTATCCCCATTTTATAGATGAGGAAACTGAGGCAGGCAGAGGTTAAGTATTTTGTCCAGAGTCACCCTGTAGCTGGTAAATATGGGAGACCAGATTTGAATTCTAGTTAGTCTTCCTGACCCCAAGTTTTAACTGCATCCTCTCAGAATATATCTGCCCTCTGAAGATCAGCTTAGCTAAGTATAGGAGAGCAATGAAGAAGACATCAGCAACTACTGATCTATAGTTCTACTTTCTCATCTTTCTAAAACAAGGGTTCTTAAGCTTTTTGTGTGTTGCAAACCCCTTAGTGAAATGGTAAAGCCTATGTACACTTTCTCAGAATAAAATTTTTAAGTTCAAAAAATAAAATATTCAGAATTCCAAAGCAAACCTATATTGAAATAGTTATCAAAGTATTAGAAAAACAAATGCCACCTGAATTCTTCATGAATCTCAGGTTAAGAACTTCAGTCTAAAACCTTTATGAGAATTATCTACACATGAAAGGAGGATATCCTTGATTAAAACAGTGAGAAGAGAATGGGTAGGATTTCACAAACAGTAGAAGACGTCTTCATAGTTACATAATTGATTTAAAGACTATTGCCTTTAGGATCAAAAATTACATTTTCAAAAATATTTGTTGATGGCAGAAAAAGGTATTTCACACAGCAGAGCAAAATATAGCAATATTGTTACAATCTCATATAAGTGTGCATATATGTAAGAAACTTTACTAAAATTTTGTATAAGATACTTGGTACCAGGAGATCATATGGGATTATTTGATAGATATAGTCTTGTTTGTTTAATGATCAACATCAAAAAAAGAAGGACATGAAAGCTGCCAAAATAAGAGGAAGTACCCTCTCCATAACTCCTACAACAAAAATGTAAGAGTCTGGAGGAAAACGCATTACTTAAACCTTATTTTCATCTCATTTGATCAAATTAAGGAAGAAAGGGGAGAGGGAAGAGTGGAGAATGAAAGGGAAGGTAGATTCAGAGAGGGATTATTGAGAAAAAGGACAAACTCAAAGCTCATAGGATAGATTTTTAAGAGGGGGCTTTAAAAAAAAGAAAGTGTAAGAACCTTTGATTGAGGTCTAGGTGAGGAAAAGAGAAGAGAGGAAGATGTGGAGAAGCTGATTGCAATAAGCACACAACACTGATACTAAACAGAATTCTTTCACGCCATATTCTTCCTTTTTAAAGAAGCAATGGAGAACAAAGACAGGAAAAAGGATAAAAGAAGTGTTCGAAAAGAGATACAAATGAGTGATCATAACTGTGAATGTGAATAGGAGAAACGTGATTACCAAACGGAAGAGGATAATAGCAGATTGAGAAGCAGAATCCAACAGTACTGTTTATATCCAACAGTACTGCATACAAAAAACACTCTTGAAACATAAGCATACACACAGAGTGAAAATAAGGACAGTTAGGTGGCACAGTAATAGGGTGCTGGCCTGGAATCAAGAAGAATCATTTTCTTGAATTCAAATCTGGCCTCAGAAATTTACTAGTTGTGTGACCCTAGGCAAGCCATTTAACCTAGTTTACCTTAGTTCTCTCATTTGTAAAATGAGATGGAGAAGGAAATGACAATCCACTCCAGTTTCTTTGCCCAGAAAACCCCAAATGGGGTCACAAAGAATTAAACATGACAGAAAATGACTGAACAACAACAAAAAAATAAGGTGCTGGAACAAAACAAATTATGCTTTAGCTATTTTTTTTTTGTTTTTTATATTTTTTATTTATTTATTTTAGTTTGTCAACAATCATTTCCATAAGCATTTGAGTTTTAAAATTTTTCTTCTCCTTCCTTCCCACCTCCTTCCCCAAGACGGCACGCAATCTGATGTAGGCTATACATATACATTCCTATTAAACATACTTTCACATTAGTGATGTTGTAAGGAAGAATTAGAACCAATGGGAGGAACCACAAGAAAGAGAAAACAAACAAAACAGAAGAAAAAAATAGCAAATAGTATGCTTTGATCTTCATTCAAACTCCATAGTTCTTTCTTTGGATGTGGATAGCATTTTCCATCCTGAGACCTTTGGAGATGTCTTAGATCCTTGCATTGCTGAGAAGGGCTAAGCCTATCAACATTAGTCATCACACAACATGGCTGTTACCGTGTACAACGCTCTCCTGATTCTTCTCACTTCACTCAGCATCAGTCCATACAAGTCTTTTCAGGTTTTTCAAAGGCAGCCCACTCATCATTTCTTATAGCACAATAGTATTCCATTACATCCATATACCACAACTTGTTCAGCCATTCCCCAATTGATGGACATTCCCTCAATTTCCAATTCTTTGTCCCCACAAAAAGAGCTGCTATAAATATTTTTAAATTGAAGTTAGTAACCTTGACCTCAAATAAGCAATTGCAAAAATAAATATGATTAAAAGAGATAAAGAAGGAAATTATACTATACTTAAAAGTATTATAGACAATGAACTAACTAACATATGTTGGAGGCAGCTTTAAGGCCATCATTGTCTTAGTTAAGGTTCAATACTGGGATAAAATAAGGCACTTAAAATTCATTTAACATTTAACAAGAAGAGGTTTTCTTATATCGTCACCCCACCCCCCCAGTCTCTGTATAGAAATATATCTGATCATCAGTGTAGGATGTGGTGAAGGATAAGAGGACTTACAGGGTCTTCAAAAATCCACCATGTCACAGAGGCACCAACAGCATGTGGATGAGACTTTCTATTTCCTTAATGACCATGAAGCTGGGTCAGGGAAACAGGAGTCAATCAGATCCCAGGATTACTTTATCTTCTTGTAAGAAAAGCTAATCTCTGTGTAGTAGGGAAATGCTAGAAGATGTTATTCCTGTTACAGGAATGTCAAAGCTAAACAAATTGCAGGGAGAAATAGATAATAAAACTATAAATAATAGTGGGGAAGTTTTCAGACTTACACAAATGTGGCAAAAAAAATAGAAAGAAGTTAAAGAGCTTTATAGAATTGTGGAAAAGTTACATGTAATAGATCTCTGGTAATTTTTGAGTGGGAATAGAAAACACTATATTTCTCAGCTGGGAACATCATCTTTAGAGAAATTGATCTTGCAGTATTCCATAAAAGCCTCGCAAACATGAAAACCTTGCTGACTAAAATGCAATCAAAATGTTATTCAATATGGAGCTTTTAAAAAGGACAAAAGTTAATTGGAGATTAATTTATTCTTTAAGAAGAATCATAGAAACATTTAATAATTCTTTAAAGTTAATGACAACAAAGAAGCATCATATCAAAATTTGTGAGATTTAACCAGAACTTCCTTAAGGGAAAATTTATAACTTCAAACACTTTTATCAAGGAAAGAAAAGAATCAATGGATTAAGCACGTAACTATTTTTTTAAAAAAATCTAGAAAACCAACAAATTTTAAAAGCTCAAATAAACCTCAAAATAGAAATTCTTAAAATCAAAAAAGAGAATAACAAAACTTAAAACAAAAAATCATTTGATTTAAAAAAGAGAAAGACAAAATTAATAGTATCAAAAATGAAGAAAAGAAAATTCACATTGAATTAAGCAAAAATGAAGGGAAATTGTTCAAAATTATTTTGTTCAATGATAAACCACTAAAATAAAAAACTTTACCAAAAAAAGCTTAATAAAATAGATGAATAAAATAGAAAATGTACAGATTCACAGAACAAAAAACAGAAAGTTTAAATGACTCAGTCTCAGAAAAAAAAAATGTAAAGGCACAAATGAGCTCCCAATACAAAAAAATATATATAGGCAACATGTATTTGCAGGGCAATTCTACTTAATATTCAAAACATAACTAACTCCAATATTACAACAAGTATTTGCAAAAAGAGGAAAAGAGATCCTACCAAATTCCTTGCATAATGCCAATATATTCTTTAAGCCTAAATTATTGGGAAACCAAAACAGAGAAAGAAAATTACGTGTGTGTGTGTGTGTGTGTGTGTGTGTGTGTGTGTAGCCTGTGTATAGAAAGAAGATCCATATTTCCAGTGAATAATGATGTAAAAAGTTTAAATAAAATAATAGCAAATAGGCTGTAACATATTTAAAAGGTTATACAATATAACTAGGTTAGATTTCTATGAGAAATGCAGGGTTATTTCAAATTCAGGAAAACTTTCAACAAAAGAGAAAATGTTAATAAATATTAATAAAAAGAAAGACAAAAATTATAAGATTACATCACCATATAAAGAAAAGTTTGGTTTGTCTTTTTACAAAATACAATACTAATTTTTGTTTAAAAAATATTAGAAAACTGGAATAAATTGACCTTTTCTTACTGCGGCAAATAATCTCTCTGAAAGCAAGATCCAGCATTATATGTGATGTGTATAAATTAGAGACTTTTCCAATAAGATCAGAATAAAGCATTTTAGTTAGTCCATATAATATATACATAAATACAATATAATGTAATACCATGTAAATCATCCACATTTTTGTATAGTTTTACCAATAAAACCCAGCAAGAAAAGCAATTTTGTTTAACAACAAAATGTCTAAAATATTTAGGGGACTAACTACCAACATACACACAAGAAATATATGTGTATGACTATGCATGCATATATGTGCATGAGGATGGAGGTATACAAGTATAAAACATTCTATGGAAATAAAGATGGAACTAAATAATTGGAGAATATTGATCACTCATGGGTAAGCTAAGCCAGTATCATGAAAATGACAACACTACTGAAATTAATTTACATATTCAATGTCTTAGCAATGAAACTACCAAATAATTACTTTATAGAGCAAAAAAAAAATTCTGAAGGAACAAAAGGTTAATATTTTCAAAGGAAATGATGCAAAAGGTTGGAAGGACTCAAGTACCTTCCAAGAAGGACTCATAGTACTATGTTTCAAACAATGATACAATAATAAAGGTCTTATTTCATTTCTTATAAAGATTAGATATATACATATATACACATATGTATACACATATGTATACATGCATATATACATACACACATATGGAAAGTCCTTTTTCTTTCCTTGATATCTTTGAGGATAAATGTCCAATAGTTGTACAACTGAGTCAAAGTTTGCTTGCTTATAGAATTTAGTTCCAAACTGTTTTCTAGAATGATTGGACCAGTCTAAAACTCAACCCAGAGCCCCACCAAAATTTGTCCAGAGTTTCACTCTATGTCAATTCCTACCACCCAAGATTCTTCTAAATCATCTTTTTCATCATTTATTATGGAACAACAATTTTTATGGTTATCGTATTTATATGCCATAATTTGTTCAACCGAGTTGTTTAAGAGGCATTCTGAAGTGTCCTCCTCCTATTCTAGTTCTTTACCTATCTTGCACTTCTCTTATTTTAATCCACTGATTAGGATTAAGAAGATCATTTAGCTATTCACTCTGAGGTATTGTCCTCCCTTCTAATTCCCTTACCCATTCCACTTTGTTCACTGATTGAATTTCATGTCTTTCTATACCAAGCTATTGTTTGTTCATCTCTCCTTTATCTGTTTCAGATAAGTGAGGCTCATGTCATCCCCACTCTTTCCTCTGTGTTTGTGTACTTTTCTTCTCATGAACCTCAATTATGAGAAATAGCAAATTTTATCTTTCTTCTTGATTTCTATACTAATATGTTCAACTTTTTGCCTTCCCTTATCTCTCCCCTCTTAAAATCCTCAGAATGGCCATTAACCAATTGATGGGCATCTTTCTGATTTTTTTTTGCCATCACAATAAAAGCTGCTATAAATATTTATGTCACATGGGATATTTTTATCTTTCTTGGATCTCTTTTGAGTCTAGGACTCGCAGTGATGTAGTTTAGTCAAAAGACATCCACTGTTTAGTAACTTTTTATGTATAATTCCAAATTGTTTTCCAAAATGGTTATACCCATTCACAGATATAGCAGTGTATCACTGTGGCCTTTTCTCCACAGCCCTTCCAAAATTTTCTGTTTTCCTTCTTTTTCATCCAATGCACCTCAGTAGCTCTGTTTTTCTTATTTAGCTCCATTTATATCTTTGAAGACATTGAGGTTCTGAAGGGACACTTGTTCTTCTCACCCTATTAGAATGTTAGCACTGCATCATTATTTAGTTCCTGCTGATTGGTCAAAAAATGTGCCTTTTCCAGTTTCTTTTGACTTGTGATTATATTTAAAATGTCCTACTCATCTCTAATGTTTTTCATCAGAAATGCAAAGAAATCCCTCCATTCCATAAAGGTCCATTAATCCTCTGCAGGATTAAGTGAAATATTCTTGATTATAAACTACATCTTTTGACTTTTGGAACATTACATTCCAAGATCTCCTCTTATTTTTAGAAAAAGTGGTCTGTTCTTGAGTGTTCCTCATGTTCCTCGGTAAATGAATTGTTTCTTTTTGATACTTGCCACATTATTTCTTTGACATAGGAGCTCTGAATTATGACTATGACATTCCAGATTGAGGCTTTTCCTTTCAACATTCCTTTCAGGTAATAATTAGTAGGGTATTAGTATCTTTATTTTGATCTCTGGGAAGTTTTGTTGTTTTTGTTTTGTTTTGTTTAATGATAAAGTAAGGTGTCCAAACCTTTAAAAAAATATATACATTGTTTTCCTAGACTCCTAACATTATTTTTGACATTTAATTTGCAATTTTTTTTAAAAAAGTACTACCTTGATAAAAAATCAAGAAAATAAACATTTCCATATATAAAGACACAAAATGAGATTTATATATGAAACCATAAATCTCATTACTTGAGCATATTTTTAAAAGTATATATTCAATCTAGCAGTTCGTTCTATAACTACCTTGCTTCTTTGTGTTGCCCTCTGAAACTTTTCAGTTTATTGTTCTTTCCTTTAAAAACAATTTTATGGTATTTCATTTTCATACATCACCAAAATTTCTCCTGGTATCCCTTCCCAACCCAGAGATATATCCTGTATAACAAATAATATTTTAAAGTTTAAAAAAAGAGAAAAAAGAGAAAGAATTCAGAAAACCAAGAAATATGGTTTTTAAAAAAAGCCTGAAAACATACGTAATGTTCTGCACCCACAGACCTACCACCCCAGGAAAGGGAGTGACTAAATAGGTCTTCTTCTATGTCTTCTTTGAGGTCACACTTTTACTTTGTGATTTCTTAATATTCCCTCTTGATTGTTTTGTGAATATTCTTTCCATATATAGTCATTGTGTAATTTTTTATTTCATTATTAATTAATTATTCATCATTATATTTGTCATTTCTCACAGCATAGTAATATTCTATTACATTCATGGACCATAATCTCTTTAGCCGTTTCCTAACCTATGTGTGTACATTATTTTCAATACTTTGTTACCACAAAAAGTGCTACTATAATTACATTGATACATATGGGGACTTTCTTCTTATCAATGACATCCTTAGAATATGAACCTAGCAGTGGAATAACACTGGGTTATGGATATTTTAATCACTTTCTTTATATAATTACAAATTGTTTTACAAAACATTTGTAGTGATTCACAGATTCATCCACCATGCATACACATATATATACATACATACAATAGAAAGTGTGTATGTGTGTGTGTGTGTGTGTGTGTGTGTGTGTGTGTGTGTGTGTGTGTGTGTAGGCCTTTATATCTTGAATACCAAAACCTGATCAGAGAAATTTGATACATTTTTTTCCATTCAACCAATTCTCTGTTTACATAGATATATTAATTTTCTTTGCTCAGAAGCTTTTTAGTCTTATATAATTAAGTTATTTATTTTATCCTTGGTAATTGCCTTTTATCTAATTGTTTTAGCAGAAGTTAGATGGATAGAGCAGAAAAACCTCAGTTTAAATCTGGCCTCAGACACTTATGAGCTATGTGACCTTGGTCAAGTCACTTAATATCTTCTTGCCTAAACTTCCTCATCTGTAAAATGAGGATAAAAGCACCTACCTCACAGGGTTTTTGTGCAGAGCAAATGAGGTAATATTTGTAAAGTGCTAAGTGGCACATAGAAGGTACCACATTATTCAACGTCCCCCTGATCCCTTTTTTGCTTAAGAATACATCCCCTGCCCACATCTATGAAAGGTATGTGGTCTGTTTCTCTTCTCATTTTTTTTGATAATATAATCTTTAATAATAAGGTCACATGTCCCTTTTGAATTTATTGTAGAATACATAAGATATTGGTCTAACCCTAATTTCTACCTGTCTGCTTTGTAGTTTTTCCAGAAGTTTTCATTCAAACAGGGAGTTCTTTCCTAAACAATTTTATGTTTTCTGGCTTTTTGAACACAGGGTTATTGAGTTCTGTTGTTTCTGATCCTCCTTGTCTATTCTATTCCACTGATCTAGCTTTCTATTTTTCATACCACTACAAAATGATTGCGATGAAGACTATTTTGTAATACATTTAGGGGTCTGGAGTGCTATTCTCCTCCTCCTCTTCATCTCTAATTTTATAATTTTCCTTAATATCCTTGATCTTTTGTTCCTCCAAAAGAATTTTGTCATTATTTTATTAAGTTATATAAAATAACAATTTGATAATTTTATTAGTATAACATGAAAACTGTAACTTAACTTGAGTAGCATTATCATTTTTAGTCTTTTGGCAAGGACCAGCCATGACCACAGAATGTTCCTTCATTATTTAAGTAGTTCTTTATTTCTTTTTTTATTAATTAATTTATTTTTAGTTTTCAACATTCACTTCCACAAGATTTTGAGTTCCAAATTTTCTCCCCATCTCTCCCCATCCCCATCCCAAGACTTCTGAATACGACTTCCCCCAATCTGTCCTCCTTTCTATCACCCTCCTCTTCTCTTATCCCCTTCTCCTTCTGTTTTCCTATAGGGCAGAATAGATTTCTATACCCCTTTTGCCTATATATCTTATTTCCCAGTTGCACATAAAAACAATTTTTAACATTCATTTTTAAAACTTTGAGATCCAAATTCTCTCTCTTCCTCCCTCCCCACCCACACTCATTGTGAAGGCAAGCAATTCGATATAGGTTATACATGTGTAGTCATGCAAAACACTTCCATAATAGTCATGTTGTGAAAGACTAACTATATTTTTCTCTATCCTACTCCACCCCACTCCCATTTATTGTATTCTCTCCTTTGACCTGTCCCTCCTCAAAAATGTTGGCGTCTGATTACCCCCTCCCCCAGTCTGCTCCCCCTTCTATCATCCACCCCTTTCTTATCCCCTTCCTCACCATTTTCATGTAGGGTGAGTTCTTTATTTCTTTAAGGAGCACTTTGTAATTGAATCTGTTCAAGTATTTTCTGCTTTGGTAGATTAATCCCCCAGTATTTTAGTAATTTTGTGGTTATGTTGAATGGTTCCATTTCTATTATTGTCCCTTGGGTTTTGTTATTATAATATAGAAATACTATTGATTTGGGGGAATTTATTTTTGTAGATTGCAACTTTGCTAAATTTATTGTCTCAAATAATATCCTTTCTCTATTAGTTCTTAGTAAACTATCAGATGATTGTCAAAAAAGGGTGGTTTTATTTTCTTTTTACCCATCTTCATGCCTTTAATTTCATTTTCCTATCTTGGGGCTGGTATTTGAGCCCAGATCTTCAAATTCCAAATCCAAGATTCTTTCTAATCATTCCTCTATGCCACACTGTCTCAAATATATGTTCAGCATATTTTCTTCTCTAGTAAAAAGGAATCTTGAAGATAAATAAATCATACTGATTAACTGCTAAGGCAGAGAATAGAACCTATTTCATTCACCAATCTACTCAGATGGTATGCTGTTACCAAAAGCTGCTTAATTCTCTAGTTTTCTGGAAATTGGTTATTATTTGTCTGTATTGTTGTTTGTTCTTTTTGACAGATTGATATTAGAATTAGCATATTAGCAGGCCTAGACTTTCTATTTCAGTTTGTGGAAGAACAAATGCATGAAATTAAACTGTGTGAAATTTATTAGTTGCCTTTTTCTTATATAAAACTTTTCATTTACCACAACTCTACCTCTCAAATGCAGATGCCTCCCAAAGAAGTGTATTTTCATTTGCAGTATACATGACCCTTAAAGGTTTTAATAGGCATAGTTGTGAAACATGAGTGATATGTAATTTGAAAGACAATTCAAAATGTACATGACATGAGGGCTAAATATATCATTATTGATTTGTGTTCTAATAAGAAACAGTATCTTAATTCCAATGATCTCAATTATCATTGAACCATATGATTTCTAAGGTTTCTTCCAACTCTAAATCTTACAATCTGTTCATTTTAAACAGCAGATTTATTTTGTGGCCTTGGAAAGTACGTTAAATATTCTCCACTTACTACTCTCAAAAAAATCCTAACCTTGTTCAAGATCCTTCTTTTTAGTAATTAGACTATTATGAACAGTAGCAGTTAGTGAACTTTTGAGTCTTAGATGTGATGATAAAGTAATTCCTCACTTTCTCCCCCTGCCCACACACAAGTTTTCTAACTTTGTCCATGATTCCACTTAGCCTCTCAGACTCAAAAACTGAATCACTTTTGATTCTTTATTCTCTCCTCTTACATATCCACTTAGCTGTCTATTCCAATAATTTCTACCTTTCCAATATGTTTTTGGGAACCTCTTCTTTACCCTCACCTATACTCAGGTCATGCTACTCATCTCATCTAAACTATCATAATCCCCTCCAAGCAATTCTTCTTGCAACTAGTCTATCCACTGTCTAATCCATTTTGAACACAATTGCCAGAATAATCTTCCAAATGCACTGCTATGATCACTTCACTCATTTATCAAAAAAAAGTATGAATATATGTATCTGATCGCTTGAGACCTTCTGCAATCTGGATCCAAACCCATTGCCCAACTTTATTTTGAATTACTTCGCTTCGTGTAGTCTATATTCCAAAACTGAATTACTCTATATCTCCTGGTCTTGTTCTACCCCTCATTGCCTTTGACATCTGGAGCATCTTTTGTTAACTTGCTAACTAAGCAATAAGATCTATCATTTTCCTAAAACACTGTAAGTATTTTAACTAGTACATTTTAAATTCAGAATTCTTTGAACTCGTTACACTGGACAAAGCTCCAATTGCCCCACTCTTACTATAGCTCAGCAGCTTTGTTATATGTATTTTTAGATTCCCCAGGACCTACAGTTTAGTTCATTGATTAATTAATGTTGAACTGAATTATGCAGTACCCAGTATCATGTTGTTTGGAATACATTATAGTGTATTCCAACTAAAGGCCCATGATATGAAAATGCATATTATTTTTTTCACTGACAGTGAAAACATGAATTATTTAAAATAGACAACTGCCTTTTAAGAGCAAAATTTGTGATTTGTAATGTTATAGCAGTAGCATAGCTGAAAATGTGGAGATTCCAAGAAATAATTTATGAAGGGGTTCACATATTTTTGTTCATTATAACATGAACAAGCAAACAAGAATCGCATCTTCAGTCCTCCTGAAATTCAGGAGTTACTGAGAATATATTTTCACTTACTAAGAAAGAAAAAAAGATATCTTGATTGTCTCATAATATCAAATGTGTGATTAAAACTCAAAATAAAAAAGAGCAAGTGATTTTCATAAAATGATTACATATTAGAAATTTGGAATTTATCACTGAAATGGCTATTGGGTATAAATAGTACATATTTTTTAAATTTTTTTTTAGGCAATTGAGGTTAAGTGACTTGCCCAGGGTCACACAGCTAGTAAGTAAGTGTCAAGTGTTTGGTCTGAGGCCGGATTTGAACTAGGTCCTCCTGACTTCAGGGCCAGTGCTCTATCCACCACACCACCTAGCTGCCCCAGTAGTATATATTTAAACTCCCCAAATTGAATAAGCAGTTTCTATAAATTGAATAACTATGAATAATTAATGAATAACTAGTTGAATAAGCAGCTTTGGCATGGGGGTTAGGAGAAGAGGGGCCTCAAATCTTAAAGGTACTAATTGTGCAGTTTTTTGTTGTTCAGTCATTTCAGTTATGTCCAAGTCTTCATGACCCCATTAGGGGTTTTCTTGGCAAGGATATTGGGGTAGTTTGCCATTTCCTTCTCCAGCACATTTTACAGATGAGGAGACTGAGGCAAACAGGGTTAGGTGACTTTTCAGGGTCACAGAGCTATTAAGTGTCTGAGACCATATTTGAACTCATGAATAGGTATAGTATGGGATAATTCCATACCTTTCCGTATCTCAGTATCTACTGCATGCTGTCTGAATTCCCTTCCTCCTTCCCTATAATTATCTAAATCCTACCCATTCTCTTTGGCTGACTCAAATCTCATTAATATATTCTATGACCATCTCAGACCACATAGATATTGCTATTTTTGAACTTCTATAGTTTTAGGTGTTAGTTTTATATCCCCAATTAAATAATAAGATTTTTCTGTATCTTTAATGGTTCTAAAGACATAGTTTGTATAGAGTACATGTCTGTTGACTGAATAGACACATTATTTTCTATTAGCATAGTCAGTGTTTTTATACAAATAATCATGCTAAAATGTTTTTTTATTTTACGTGGTGTTTTCTTTCAGTTATCTTAACAGACTATTTTATCATAGACATTATGAATATAAACTTTTGAATGTCAGTTCTTCAAGTATTTTTTGAAAATACTTTCATTAGTGTAGTACAACGAGATCTTATGTTATCTCAGTTGTTGGAAAGGTCACCAAATTTCATCTAGTCTAACTTTTAAAAACATAAGACTAACTTCTAAAACCAATGGACATCCAGTCTGTACCAAAGACTTTTTGTGAGAGAGAATCTTTCTATCTCCTGAAACAATTTATTCCACTTTTGGACAACTTTAAGTTTTAGAAAAATTGAACCAAAATTGGCCTCTCTGCAATTGCCACCCATTGTTGCTTGTGTTCTTCTAGGAGAAAAAGAAACACTAGTCTAAATCAGTTCTACATGACTCACACATAGGGGAATAGCATAGCCTAGACTTGTGATTTTATTGTATTGAGGAACACCAGTGTAAAAAGTCCTTCTACAAATGTTAACAATTCAACCAAAACTCCTAATTGCCTGAGGTGTTGAGAGTTTAATGGACTTAACAGAGGTAGAACTTGAATCCAGGTCTTCCTGACTCTAAAGTAGGCACTGTTGCCACACCTACTCTCATTCTATATAACAATCCTTCAAAAACTTGAGAGGTATCATTCATTCCCCCTAATTCCTTCTACAGGTTTAAGAGAGTGCTCTCGATAACTCTTGGAGTATCATCTTTTTAACTTTGTGCTAACAATGTCTTAGAATATTAGCATTCCTGTTTAACTCTGTGCATAGGCATATGTTAGTGATCTGGCTATCATTGAAGAGTATTGTAGAAGGTGACTACAACTTCACCTTCACTCCTTTTGTAAAGCTAGAGGTTCTAGATAGGTGTTGATTTCATCTCTAGCTATTTTGAGTATTATCTTTTCTTTCCTATTTAGGCTCCAAAGAAACACTTGCAAAATGGCATTATTCGAGGCTACCAGATAGGTTACCGGGAATATAGCACAGGAGGCAACTTCCAGTTCAACATTATCAGCATTGATACCACTGGAGACAGTGAAATTTATACTCTTGACAACCTAAATAAATTCACTCAGTATGGCCTTGTGGTACAGGCATGCAACCAGGCTGGAACAGGACCTTCTTCTCAGGAAATCATTACTACTACCCTAGAGGATGGTATGTGCTTCTAGTTGTTTGGCTATTGCAGGCCAGTATTAAAGTTTATTGTTTTTCTTCCCTAAAGAGCAACAGGTATTTTTGTTTCATCTTACTGTTTTATTTAAGTACCGACCTAGTTTTTCTCCTGTGCTTATACATACTGGGTTTATTTTGATTTCTCAGGAAGAAAAATAACTTCAGATTATTGGCAAAGGAGTATGTAATGGGGTAGATGTCTTATTTCACTCGGAGTTACATTGTGGTTTGGTCACAACTCTGACACCACTTGTTTGCAAAGGCAAAATTATTTCTCTCTTTGAGTTGCTCTGTTTCATTTAACATGCAAGATTTGGGCCTTCTCAAGCGAAGTCCTGTGTCTCTTCCTTTTACTAAAAGTGGTCAGCTAGATTGTAAGAAAATAATCTGCTCTAAGAACACTCCATGTCCATTTTAAAAGAGAGTTTTTGGTAACTGTTTATAAAATAAAATTGTTTCATTTTTCTAAGACCTCATAGACCATACCTCATGAGATACATCTCCCTCTGATGTTCAGGAAATATTAATTCAGCTAATAGAGAGAGATCAAATCATAAACAGTAAAATACAATTTCAGTATAAGATACTAAAATGTGATATAAACCTTTTAAATTTATTGAGTGTCTGGAAACATATAGTTAGTGCTGTATTCTGAAGACACAATCTTAGGGATGATACCTGATGAGGAAACTTCCTTTACCAATGCAGGTGGACCCTTTTCTGAAATTTATGATCTTAGAAAGTTGCCTGAGAATTTAAATGACTTGTCCAGTGTCACACAACCAGTATGTGTCAGAGGCTGGAATTGACAGCTTGTTGTCTATCCGTTCTGTCATACTGTGTCAACATTGAGGCACAAAACGACATGTACAGACTAATAATATCAATAAGCAGGTGTTTAATATTAAAGGGGACAAATAGCTAGTTATTTTGAGCCTACAATTGCCTCTGTATATAATTAACCATGTGTGCCTAATTTTGAGAGGTAAAATAACTAGTTATATCTGAAATGACCAGAAGTGGTATTTGTAGAAAAGGAGTTGCTATTAATAAGGACGTTCAAATTTCTTCCCTTCCTTTTACCTTCACTAGTTTATAAAGCATGCTTAATATACATTGGGTTTTAACAAGTGGCTTATTTTACCAACATAGACATTTAAATAAATAATTTTGCTACATTTCCTGGAAAAATATAAAGTATTAATGTCAAAAACACAATGATGTGGGAAATAAGGTAATTACTTCTAATGGCAGGGGGAAAATAATTCTGGATTTTTGAGGTATCCCCAATAAAGTGATCCTTATTGGCAATTCCTAATTGCCCAGCTAATATTCCCCTACCCTCTCCTTCCAACAAAACACAAATACAAACTGAAGGCAAAGAAAACAACAATACTATGAGAATGATATCAGGATGAAGTTATTTTTTTATCAGGATGTTTTTTTGAGGGGGTAGGATAAGAGTATGAATTCTTAAAGTATACTACAGCAAAATATGAATTGTATAACACGGAAGATGAGTGTTATAAATACTAAATTACAGTGATCAGAAATTAAGGTCTTATATATTAGTCTCAAATTCACTTCAACTGATAAAAAGAATAATGGCCTTCTGAAAAATAAAGCAGGTAAGAAGTATAGAGATAATACCAATTGAATGTTCACTTGTGTGATAACAATATAAAAACAATTTTATATAGATTTGAGAATGTATGTTTGTGCTGGAGAATAATGACAACATTTTCATCTTTATCTTCAAAATAGTGTTCATTCTTTTTTATTTTAATTTCAGTGCCCAGTTACCCTCCAGAGAATGTCCAAGCCATAGCTACATCACCAGAAACCATATCCATAACCTGGTCAACACTTGCCAAAGAAGCCTTGAATGGAATTCTCCAAGGATTCAGAGTGATATACTGGGCCAATCTCTTGGATGGAGGTAAGAGAATGTGACTAGGATATTAAAGACGTCACAAAGAGAACTCATATAATTTGTAGACCAAGTCAAATTAAATATATCAGTCAACAAGCATTTAAGTACCTACATGCAAGACACTGTTAACATATCAGTTTATAGAATCATGTCATCAATTGCCTCCATTGGTTTGGTCTTTTGCACTAAAAATGTGACATCTTTTGTATGTCTGTCTTTCAATACGCTTGCATTTCCTTTTAGTGTTTTTTTTTAAATTTTGATATCTTTTTTATTTATTTTTTTCTTTTTATTTTTGTTCATTTTTTAAAAATTTTTTTTCCATATGCTTTTGAGTTGAAAATTTTTCTCCCCCTTCCTCCCCCCCACCCTCCCCAAGATGGCGCACAATCTGACATAGCCTTTACATTTACATACCCATTAAACATATTTTCACATTAGTGAAGTTGTAAGTAAAAATTAAAACCAATAAGAGAAACCATCAGCAAGATGAAACAAAACTCAACAGAAGGTAAAAATAAGTGATAGCGATTCGACTTCCACAGTTCTTTCTTTGGATGTGGACAGCATTTTCCATCCTGAGGCCTCTGGAGATGTCTTAGATCCTCGTAATGCTGAGAAAGTTTCAGTTTAACATTCTTAGTCATTGCATAACGTGGCTGTTATTGTGTACAAAGTCCTCTTGGTTCTGCTCACTTCACTCAGCATCAGACCATATAAGTCTTTCCAGCTTTTCTGAAGTCAGCATTTTCATCATTTCTTATAGCACAATAGCATTCCATTACATTCATATACCACAGCTTGCTCAGCTATTCCCCAATTGATGGGGCATCATCTCAATTTCCAATTCTTTGCCACCACAAAAAGAGGTGCTATGAATATTTTTGTACATGTGGGTCCTTTTCCCATTTGTTTGATCTCTTTGGGATATAGCCCTAGAAGTGCTATTGCTGGATCAAAGGGTATGCACATTTTTGTAGCCCTTTGGGCATAGTTCCAAATTGTTCTCCTAAATGGTTGGGTCATTTCACAACTCCATGAACAATGTATTAGCGTTCCAATTTTCCCACATCTTCTCCAACATTTATCATTTTCCTGTTTTGTCATGTTGGCAAATCTGATAGGTGTGTTGTGGTACCTCAGAGTTGTTTTGATTTGCATTTCTCTAATCAATAACGATTTAGAGCATTTTTTCACATGACTATAGATGGCTTTAATTTCTTCATCTGAGAACTGTCTGTTCATATCCTTTGACCATTTATATTGATATCTTTTTTTTTACATTAGCAAAATTTTCCCTTCTCTACTTCTCTCAGAGAGCCAGACAATATAAAAAATAATAGTTTGAAAAGGAGAAAAATTAGCAAAATAATACATTGAAAAAATCTGACAAGATGTGCAATGTATCACACTCATGGTCCTCTCACCTCTCCATAGGGACGAGGTGAAGGTGTCTTCTTTGGAGCCAGGCTTATTCTTTATAATTTTGCAACATTTACTTTTGATTATTTTCTAGTGGATCTTTTTGTTTACATTGTCCTACTCATATATATTGCTACTTGGCTCTGCATCAGTTCATGAAAACTCCTGGACAAGTTACAACTTCTGACTGTCTCAGATTCCTCATTTGTAAAATAGAAAAAAATAATTGCACATACCTCCCAAACTTGTGAGGATAAACAAGATATTTGTGAAACAATTCACACATCTTAAAGTGCTATATGAAATGTTGTTGTTGTTATTGCTGTTGTTATTATTGTTATCATCCTAACAATTTAAAGTCAAAAGATATGGGAATTTTAGTCACTTTATTTGTGTAATTCCAAATTGCTTTGCAAAACAGTTGTATGGCTCCATCAGTAATGCACTAGAGCAGTAATTCTCCAAAGACCTCTGGGCACCCTGAAATGTTTTCAGTGGGTCCACAATTTAAAAACTCTTTTCATAATAACAAGACATTTTAATTTTTAATGAGGTAAACATTGATAGATATAACCACCATAAAACCAAAGCTCTTTGGGGCAGGGGCAGCACAATTTTGTAGAGTATAAAGGGACCCGAGACCAAAAAATTTAAGAATCACTGCACTAGTGTCCCTATATTCCAACAATCCCTCCAAAACTGACAATTCTCATCTTTGTCAATTTGAGGGACATGAGATGATACTGTTGTTTTCATTGTTGTTTCTCTTCTTAATGATTTGGAGCATTCTTTCAAATGGTTGTTAATAGTTTGAAATTCTTTTGAGATTTATTTTTTCATATCCTTTACTTATCTATTGGGATGTAGTTTTTGGTTTAAGATAATACATATTCACAATACAAAATACATTTATATGGTCATATATAATTATATGCATTATAGATTATATGTATATATTTTTCATATATATACATGTGTACATATATGCATGTATATATATACACATGTATATATAGATAGATAGATGTGTATGAACCAAAAGTTCTTAAGAATTGCAAATTATTAACAAATAGATGAAATAATTTTTCAAATTACTAATAATAAGTGAAAAGCAAATCAAGACAACTCTGAAGTTTCATTTCATGTGCAGAAAATTGGGAAACGTAATAGAACATTGGAATAGTCAATGTTGGGGGGGATATAGGAAGATAACACATTGTTGATAGAGCTATGAGTCAGTACAATTATTTTAGAATTGCTATATGGTCAATACCTTCTCACTCTTCTGGGTGGAAGTTGCTCCCAGCTCTGACTCCCATTCTCGTGAGGTAAAATGCTGTCCGCAGAGACCCAGCATTGTCAGAGGTATATAAATACCAAATCCCTACAAATTACAGCCATTTTATAATATTTCTATTGCCGCATTGGAGTGTTCTTCATTGGGGCACTCTCCCTTCACTACCTTGATATTCCCTACTTTCTTGTCCCCTGTTTCCATCCCTCCCTGTACCACCTCACCCATTCTTCTACAGACCTTTTTTTTTTTTTTACAGAACATAGGAATTCTTTTCTTTCATTGTTAACCATTTACTTGATTAGGATACATCGCATATACCCCTCCATATTTTTCCTCCTTTCTCAACATTTATGTGCCCTCCCACTCTATAGTTTAATCTCACAAATATATTGATTTATGGGGGGAGGGGTATATTGAGTCTTAGTAACTCCAGCCTATTTCTGCAACACTGTTTCTCTACTAAATTTCTGCTTTCCCCCTTGCCTCCTTGTGTACTCTTAGAAGGACACCTCCTAATGCCTCTTCTGTTATTATGTTGCTATTGCTGTTGTTACTGCTGCTGTTGTTGTTTACCCCATAGATTTCTTTCTCTTAAAAATTTGGTTTTATTTTTCCTGGAGTTACTTATTTTGTTTCCTGTCCCCTCCCTTGGTTGCTCTGTTTATTTACCTTTACTGCCTTTTCATTGTTGTGAGTTTGAGGAGGTGTGAAGTGGAGTTTGCAAAAAACTAATCTGGTCAGATCTGTTTTTCTTTATAGGAATGTTTCAAATGCCTTCTTAAAAATTGCGTGTCCATATTTTTATCAATGATTAGGCTCAAATTTACAGGGCTGCAGAGTTCATCTTGGGTTGCATTTTGAGCTGCTTTGCTTTTAAAAACACAATAGCCTATTTCTGGAGAGAATAGAATAGTCTTATGTTATTTGAATTTTCTTTCCTTAATTTTTGAAGGTGTTTCTCCTGGCTGGTTGTAGAATTTATTGTTTTTCATTGGAGTAGCTGTATTTAATTGCTATGTGTTGGAGTTTTCTAGCATAGCAGGGTTTTTTAATTGGTTATTTTATATTTTTCATATATATATATATGTATGTGTATGTGTGTGTGTGTTGGTCTCTCTTTTTGTCTGTCTCTCTGTCCCTTTCTCTGTCTCTGTCTTTTTTTAGTTTTAATCTATGATTTCAATTGTATATGGAACTCTAGATATTGAGACTATCAACTATGCATATCAGGAACTCTTTTCACTCCTACCCCCTAACTCTCTGGATGTAGTGGTAAAGTTAGAATACTCTTTGTTACTCATTGCTACTTCCCCTCTCCCTCTACCACCATCTCTCAATAACCTCTCTTTTGAAGTTCAGTCAATCTGTATTTATCACCCAATCAAGGTTCTAGTAACTCTTATCTACTGATCTCCAGGACACTCTCTTTCCTTCTTCAATGATTTTAGTGCCAGACTTACAGTTTTTCTGTACTCCCCAATTCCTGTCTTCGAGCCAGAGAATATCAAAACACATAGAAACTCCCACCTAAAATGCTTATTTCCTATATTCTCATATTTCTGATGAACACCCTTCCTTAGCCACGCACAGAAATGGTCATGACTTAGACCTTGCCATTACCAACAAGCATACCACTTCTGTGTTCATGAACCCCAAAATTCCTTTATCCATTATAATCTGCTGTCATTTCACTTTTATCTCTGCCTTGCAACTCCCAAACCTGCTGTTTCTCACCATTACCTCAAATCTCTCTATTTCTCAGTTCTTTCTCAGGCCATCTGCACTTACTACACTACATCCATCTCCATCACCCATCCAGCCCTTGTTGAACTGGTTCAACTCTACATTATACTCTTCTTTTGAGTCCCTGGAATACTTACCCTTTCACAGTCGCCCTGAAAAACTTCAGCAGAGAGAGTTTGAAGTAATGAAGAAAGAATTTTACAGAATGGGCCATATACATCACATATCTATATATCAGTGAAAAGACTGATTCAAATAAAAATCATAGAAAACATTTAATTTACATAGTCTTTTTAAAAGTGCTTGAATTGTATATCACTTTCACTTCTCTTAAATTACGTAAGATAATGTAGCATAGAGGAAGATATTTTATGCTTTAACTTTGAGTGCAAATGGCTTTTACCATAGTTCTGAAAGTAAAGCATTTTTGTTAAAACAAAATTTCAGATTCCATGTCATTTCATCAATGTAAGCTGAGTAAGTCTCTTTTGGGAACCAGTGTTTATCAAGTGACTTTATGACTTTAAAAGTCATAAAAATTTAAAAAAAGACAGTTGCTTTAAAATAGGTTTCAAGCAGATTTAAAAAAGAACTTGCAGAAGCTTCATGATGAGTACATTTCTGAGCCTGTTGTTGTTTTCCTTCGTTCTTGAGGAGGACCATGACATCAGGGAGGTGAAGCCACAACTTGCAAGTGAATTGAATTTAAGTGAGAGAAGGCTGTACAAGGTCACCAGCCTCACTTTTTCCTCTGGAGCCATCTGGGTCCAGTGGTGAGATATTAAATGATGAATCCTCTGAAGATCCATATTTTTAAAAGATTCATTGGAGCAAGTATATCATACATCTCTTACAGCTATGTGTAGGAGATACCTTCTTAATAAAATAGGACAGAATTACAAAAGATAAAATATGCCTTTGATTATGTGAAACTGAAATTTTCTGCACAAAAGTAATATACCTAAGATAAGAAAGAAGTGATTGAATGGGGGAAAACTTTGTACCAGATTTCTCTGATAAGAGTTTAGTATCTCAGATATATAAGCAATTAACACACATGCATATATATGTATATACACACATAAAATCACATGAAGGAAAGTTCCAAATCACTAACAGTAAGAGAAACGTAAATCAAAACAATCCTGAAGTTTCACATCACAACTTCTCATTTTAAACTCAATTTGACAAAAGACGGAAGTCGTCAGAGTTAGGTTGTAGGAAGAAAGGTAAACTGATGCATTTTTGGCAGAGTTGTGGATCAGCGTAACCATTTTAGAAAGCAATTTAGAATTAAACAAATAAAGTGGCTAAAACAATACCCTTTGACCTGATGATTCAACAACTAAGCCTTAACCCAAGGAAGCAACTGATAAGTAGAAAGTACCCATGGACACCAAAATATATATAACAGTACTTCTTGTGTTAACAAAAAATTGGAAGCTACAGCCCATCAATTGGATTGGGGGATGGCTAAACAAACTGTGGTACATGAAATATCAGGTTGTAAGAAATGATAGATGTAAAATTTTTAACATGTAATTGAGGGAAAATAAAATATTACATATAAAAATGATGGATGTGAGGAACACAAAGATGTATGGAAATATCTACATGAACTGATGAAGAATGAAATAAGTAGAGCAAAGAAAACTATGAATAATGTGTGTATATATACATATTTATACACACATATATACGCAGTGACTAAATGGAAATTTAAAAAATACCCACATACATAAAAAATCAAAAGTGAATATGGCAAAATTATAAAGAACAAGCGTGGTTCCAAAGAAGACACCTTCTTCTTTCTTTGCACACATGGGCCTTCCAAAGTTGTAGATTCAACATATTTTCAGATTTTTTTTGAAGTATTGATAAGTTATGCTGGCTTTTTTCCCCTTCTTTTTCTTTCTGTATCTTTTTAAAAAAAAACACTGTTTATTATATGAGGTGGCTTTCTGGGGTAGTTAGCAGGGATAGATAATGGAGGAATTACAGTGACATAAAAAGGCACCCATGAAATTAATTTTAAAACGAAAAAATAATGTATTGTGGCAATACCAATTCCATTTGAACTCATAACTGTTTATTGTCCCCTTAGGCAATTACAACAGAGATATGGTCCAAGCATAGAATATTGTATTGAAATTGGTTTGTAACACTCAACTTTGAGTGCAATGCTCTATTTTTTATGTCTATTTTTCTGCCAGGTGTTCTGAGGCAATTGGTATGCGAATTCTCTTTTCCAAATTGCTACATGGCACTCATCATTATCTAATGAATGTGCATTAACCCTTCTATGTAATTTAAACTGTGTGACAGGTGGATATATTCTCTACACAACTAGACAGCAAGTACAAAGAAGGGCAAAAATAGTGTTGCCAGTAACAATAGCATGCATGATTGTGTTTTGTTTTTCTTCTTCCCCAGAGCTGGGAGAGATTAAAAATGTCACTACTACACAGCCTTCCCTGGAGCTAGATGGGCTAGAGAAATATACCAACTACAGCATTCAGGTGTTGGCATTTACCAGAGCTGGAGATGGAGTCAGAAGCGAGCAGATATTCACTCGCACCAAAGAGGATGGTGAGGACTTTCAACTGCTGGATAGCTAAATATGATGTGCGGTTTGTGAAGCAATCAGTTCTTGTTTTAGAAGCCAGATGTCAGATGAGGCTTTTGTTGAGCTCCTGAAGTACAAACTTGAGACCTCCTCCAGAAAAGGCAGCATAAGACAACTTCACCTCCGTTTACCATGTTAGTCCTTATTTTGCCTTCCCAAAAACCTTGGCAGGGAAAATCCACGAACATTAGCTTCCTGTTTTGCAATTATTTTTATTCACCTTATTTCCCCACTTTGTCTTTATAATTTTATCTAACATTTGCCAATAATTAATTTTTTTAAAGGTTGTAATACTTTTGTAGGGGTTTCCCTCTTCTTGTTATGCCTTTGGTTACTGTATTAGCTACTAGTATGAAAGGTGTAGTTCCAAAGATACATGACCAAGGTCTAAACTATTTTTTCTTTAAGTGAATGCTTTTACCATATGTATATGGTAAAGCCATTGTTTTATATTGTTTTTATTCTAAAATAATCTATGAAGATTCAGTAAATAAAAAAACTGTAACTCTTTTCTTCAAACCTTTAACTCTTAATCTTGCTGTTTAATTATGTCATTATTTCCAGAGCATATAGAAATCACATCTGACATTTTTTATATTTTTTAAATAATATCTCCATCAAAGTTCTGCTCTAATGAATAATGATAAAATCAAGGTAATGTTATGTGCTTTCTTAAAAGCCATGTCATCAGGCATAAGTTTAGCATAAGCTAGGGCCTACCAAGTTGGAAAGACTTCTAATATTGAACTAGAAATAGCCTGTTAGGGCCTATCTTTGGTACTTCTGTTTTATATACCATTTGGTAGATGCATGTTTACAAATGCATCTGATTTTGTAATAGAAAAAATATCAAATTCATCTCTGATGTTATTTTTTCAGTTTATGGAAAAAGTGACTTTGACATAGATATACTACATTATGCTGGATCTATAATATATACATGTATAATATATTATATATGTGTATACATATATATATGTAAAGACATTTTGTTATCATTTTTAGCAAGCAAAAAGTATTAGTCAAAACATTTTCATAGGCTCATTAGAGAATCACAGAGTTAGAATGGAAATTAGGAGGCTCTCTAGTCTAACCAATATCTGAACAAGAATAGTTTGTACAACATACTAACAGTGATCATACAGCTTTTTTCTTAAAAACCCCTAGGGAGGGGGAGTCCATTATATCCAGAAACTCTCTGTTTATATTTATATGACTCTAATTGTTGGAACAGTTTTTCCTACAAGGAAATATTTACTAAAGGGTTTAGTTGTTGTGCTCCTGGGAACAAGGCTTCTTGAGTAATGTGGCCTTAGTTCTCTGAGGACCAATTATGGTGTAGCTAAACTCAGAGATGGTCATCTCTAGAAGATTATGTATAAGGTAACAAATGTACTTGGCCACAACAAAGTATGAAGGTCATCTTGATAGGCATGGAAGAGTGGCAGTCTGTGCTATATAGTGGAAAGAGGGCTCACATCAATAAAATCACAGATCTGCGAAGGTATTGAAGTAATCTAAATAAGTATATACTCTACTATACTAACACTTGCTGTTACTCTGTTACCTTTCTGGGGAAGGCAATATAAAAGAACTATCTCACTCATTATATAGAGAATTCGATGTTGAGGAATTGATGCTGCTCATGAAAACTTTCCATATATGTTCATGGGTCCCCAAAATATAGGCTCATATTGTAGAACTGGTGATTAAAAGTTAATATAATTCTTTTCAGTATTTACTCCATTTCTTTATTTCCTTTACTACTTTTTTACATTATAAATTCAATGGGGAAAGACTAGCACACAAATATGAAGGTACTAGTACAATGCTGGTTTGTGAAGTAAATTTTGCCTAATTTCAAAGACAATAATGTGATTAATATTGATACGATCAGTATGCTACTTGATCCTACTCACCTATTATTTTAAATTTTCTGTGTCTTACATTTTGTGGAGACAAAAGTCTCCACAAAAATGCAGTTTCTATACCCCAATATGACAGGATGGTGACCTTAGAATCTCAAAGACTGTCAGCCAAGCACAACTCTGTGCAGGTTCCACTGTATGTCACTATGCACCACATAGCTACCATGCAAATCTCCATAGCCCTTTAGCTAATTATGTTTAAATTCTTTGGAGACAGTAGAATTCCATAGTTTACAGCCACATAATATCATCAAAAGATTTTTTTAAACCAGTTTGAGACAGCTAGGTGGTGCAGTGGATAAAGTACGGAACTCAGAGTCAACAAGACCTGAGTTCAAATCTTACCTTGCACAAGGCATTTAGCTACTTAGTCCTCATGTATAAAATGGTGATAATAGCACCTACCTCAAGGGGTTGTGGTGAGAATCAAATGAGATGGTACACATAAAGCATACTACAAAACTTGAAATACTATACGAATTCTAGATGTGGTTGTTGTTGTTATCATTTTAGGAAAATCCTAGTGTGGAAATTTACTCTCCCAACTGAGAAAAACAATTTGCCCTTGCCCCTAGATTGTCTTAGTGAATTGTCTAGAGCACTAAGAGGTAAATCCCTTACCTAAAAGTCACCAGCTAATATGTGTTAGTGGTAGGACTTGAACCTGATTCTTCCTGGCTCCATGACCAGCTCCCTTTTCAATGTGTAGCACTGCCTGGTACCATAAGAATCATGGTGTTTAACAACCAAAAAGAAATAGGAGATGTTCCAGGGAGGTATTTGAGTTTATTAAAAGAATCACGTGACTTCCCAAAGACAGTCCAGTCTATTTTTCTCTCGCTATTCACTTCACTGTGCATTTTCAGTGCCTGCTTAAGAAACACGTACTATTGGCTTTGCTCTGTAAAATCAGGTTCATATTGTCAAACACAGCTGATGTATTCTTTGATGTTACTTCATTTTACTTCATTTTTTAAAGAGTTAAAGACATTGAGGGGCAGCTAGGTGGCTCAGTGGATAGAGCACGGGCCCTGAAGTCAGGAGTACCTGAGTTCAAATCCAGCCTCAGACCAAACACTTGACACACTTACTAGCTGTGTGACCCTGGGCAAGTCACTTAACCCCAATTGCCTATAAAAGACATTGAAAATAAATAGAAGAACATTTCGCAAGTTCTCCTGGAAAGACAAGTAAAAGAGTTGATGGAGTTGGTTATCATGTGCTCGAAAGTTACAAGAAGCACTATCTGATGGAATACTTGATAATCTCATTTTATAGAAATTATGATGAGCCAGAAGGGGAAAAACACCATAAAGATAATTAGAATGTATATGGCCACATCTATTACACAGCATGAAGTAGAGAATTATATAAAGAATTTGAACACATCTTCCAAAACAAGTCAACCAAAAATAGGTCTTTGGTAACTTCAGTGCTAATGTCACCCATGATTAAAGGTCCACCGAAAACTCTTGGCACACAGAAAAACCAGATCCAGTTCTGGAGCATGACCAAAAGAAGCTTAGTTTCTCTCTATTATCTCCATTTTTTTGCCTAGTCCACAACAGACTCCAAATGTAATTTTGACAGTTTCTTTCTAGTGGATGAATGAAGCTCACATCTCCTATATAAGGTACTCAAGGTAATAAATTCATGCAATATAGCATAGCTTTGATTTCTTCCCATAGAAATTGCAAAGCTGTTACAGGATAATACGGTACAGATAAAGAAAATACAGAAGACACTCAAGAAAGCTCTTAAGGACACATGAGCAAATATAAGAAAAATGTAACAGATTCAAATACCCTCATGGAACTGACCTCCCCATGGACCTGCATGTCCAAACCATTCATTGTAATAATGTGGATTGTCTAGGCCCAGGTCTCATTCATTGCTCCTCCAGATGTAGCGGCCGCATGGATGATATTTCCTTTCTCCAACAGACAATGCTGCTCAAAAATTCCTCTTTTTTCTCTGAAAAGTCTGATCCTTGTATTCTTGATTTGAGGATCACATTTGAAGCAAATTTCAAGGTTTTCACTGCCCATGAAATCTCCTTTTCCTGTCTAGCAGGCTAAATTCTGGAATAACTCTGTTTAGAGATCCAAAATTCTTCCTGCTTTACACAGGAAGTAGTGTCTCAGGTCTATTTCTACCATGTGTTTTTGTATGGAATCTGTTAATTGCCCAGCTGCTACCATTTCTTGAACCGAGAACATCTGCTTTCAGGAAAAAGTCCAAACTCATGTCCACCTCTGACATTCTTCTATTGAAACTGTCATCAATTGCTCATTCCTTTACCTAACATGGCACAAAATTCTGAAAGAAAAGCGTAAGTGGAAAGGGACCACCACCACCACCACCACCACAATGAAAGGGTCCTATAACTCCTGAATTCCAGCCAGACAACCATCTTAAAGGCAACCTCATTTACTGGAAAACAACAAAGAAACCAATAAGAGGTTGTCAACTGTCCTTATAGCAAAGTCCATGCTCAATGAGAGAGAAATTTGACATCTACATCCATATCCAAAGCCCCTTTATGCACAGACACACAACACACATATACACACACACAAAGATGGGCACAGTAAAGTCTAAGGAAATAGGTGATAGACTGCTATGGTTGAATGTTCAGAAATAAGGGAAGCCAAAGTCTTACAAACTTCTCAGAAGTGTCCCACCTATATGGAATGAATACATCCCCCCCTCCCGCCCCAGAAGAGAGCTGAAAGGTATCAGGCATGTCAAGAACTGACCAAAAAAATAAATAAATGAAACTCACTACAGACAGTACTGCAATGGTATTTCATTTCTACGATAGCTGGCAGGTCCCAGGAAATTTCTATAATGGGAAACAATATTTAGAGACATAGGGAAGAGGTCAGATCTCTGAGTAGGAGTATAAGTCTTTGTCCCCTATTTGTTTTTCATTTTATTCTTGGTCATTTTCACTACTGAGAGCAAACAACATCAAAGCACCGCAGTCAGACTGACGATCTTTGCCGACCTGGCAGGTGAGTGGCAGCAGACTTTGGAAGTCAGACTCTAGTATTGCCGACTGTTTGTGGTGAGACTAGAAGTAGGAGAGGCAAGATTTTTGGCCACAGTAAATGGCCAAGAAGCACCAAAGGCTCAAACAGTGCCAAGACCAGTGTTATGCAGGTAGGAGCTGAAATGAGAGGAGGACCAGGGATCTAGCCCAATTGTGAAGATTGGAAGACTGATAGATAATGGCCGAGAGACTTGGGCCCAGGACAAGGACACCTTCCTTCTTTCCATCTCCAGGTGAGTGCAGATCAAAAATTATCCTGACTGCACTGGTGAATTATAGAGTTATCAGGGAGAAGTTTCAATTGGGTGGAAGTCTTTATGTAAGGAATGCTTTAAAATTCTGCTTTTATTTTTCCCATGTTTAGTAAACTATGCAGATACAGTATGTTGATTACTTGTGTTATATGAATGAGGAATAGTCCTCTGATAGAGGAAATTCCCTATATACTGTGGGGAGAAGTGTGGAGTCATAGATTTGCTACTTAAAATAATCCTGAGTAATATTTCGTATCATCCCACAGTCTAAATTCAGAACCTTTGCAGCATGGGCTTTATCTTACTCTGTTTCCTGTAGCAGTTCAGCTTAATGGTGTGATAGGCTCTCACACGTGTATACCTACTTCCCTAATGGCTTGATAACCTAGATAGCACACCTCCTTCATGCATATAACAAACTATCCTTCTGTAGGCAATACACAAACACCTTTGGACCACTTATACTACTTCAGTGCTCCTGGTAGCACAAACATAGTATACACACAGCCTATGGGTGTCATATAAAACTATATCTTAACAGCCAGGAAATTGCTAATAATAAATATGGCAGTCATTTCTGATAAAATGTTTACATGCTCTCTGTTGACCCCTTGGAGCAATAGCCAAAAGAAATTTCAAACTAGTAGAAAAGATGAGAAAGCAACATTGCAGGTTTAAGGGAGTCGAGGGAGCACCAGAGTGAGACTTCAGCAAAAGCTGAAGGTCTGCAGAGGCTGAAAGACTGAAGCTTTGAAAAATAGAAAGCCTTTGGATGCAAAATAAACCCTAGAAAGAGGGTAAAGTTTAATTATCTTAAATACCTTAGTTACCTATCAAGAGACAATGAATTTGTCTACTGGACCAAATTGCATTCACATCTTCTCCCCTAATCATTCACTTTACCAAAGGTTCCCTAGAGGGTATGGGAGGTGAAAAAAAAAAGAAAACAGTCACCTTAAGGAAAAATGAAATTGTTTACAGAGGAATGGTCTTTTGGGTGAGGAATAGCTAGTAGAAAAAGTGAGGCATGTTCTACCATTTCCTACCCAGAAATAACTAACAACCTCAGAGCTGAGCCTCACAGTGAATCACAGTGAAGAAGTCTTTGTCAGTCCTGGATTATTTGTTGCACTAGCTCAAGAGCTCCAGCTATACTCTAGCTAAGTAGAACGCAGTACCCCTTAGACTAGCCAATAACTGAAGGTAAATTCCAAAAATGCTACCTCCCCAGCCACGGAATGTGGAGAAGAGAAGAGCCAGTGACCTGTCTGACCCACCCCAGTAGAATGGCCTGTCTAGCAGAGACATGCTCTGAAAGGAAGCAGCCAAGCTAAGTCACTTGAGACACCATGCATTATAAAGAGACAGCTCAGTTGAATAGCAGAGCCACTTACAGTGAACTTGTCGAGGTCTTTTGGGAGGAAGAATAATGAAGCCTAATTCTAAATGAAGCTTTAACTTGACTCAAAGAAAATAATTCCCAAGTAATAGTTGATTTCCTTGACTTTCAAGATCTAGGATTATAGGATTTAGAGCTAGAAGAGACATTAGAGGTCACCTTGCTCAACTCTCTCCTTTCACTTATTAGGATATTGAGTCCTATAAGGTTGAAGTGATTTGCCCAAGGGCATACAGGTAATAAGTAGTAGAACCAAGTTCTCTGACTAAAAACCCAGTGTTCTATCTAAAAACTATCCATCTATCTATTCACACTACAGTCACATAAAAGCAATCATAGATAAAAATGTTTATTAAATATTTCCTAATTGTCTTTTAATAAATTTCATATCTGATATTTTGATTACTACAAAGGTGCCTTCCAAAGACATGAGAAACAAAATAGCATAATGAGTAGAGTATTTACTTTGGAGATGGGAAGATCTAGAATCAAATTCTGCCACAGATACATATTAGTTGTGCTATGATCATAGGCAGGGTCACAACCTCTCCATGGCACAGTGAACTTTCTAAAATGATAAATTCCAGAACAGCTGCTGATCTGCATTACAGGAGGGGATTCCCATGCTAAGAGTTTTCAATGTAGCTGTAATCAATGGTCTAGATACATTCCTCTTCCCACCTCACTCTCCCAACAACTTCAACAACAAAAAAGTATTATTCAAGGATAATTACATATTAAATGCTGTTCTGAAGTGTGTTTTATTATGAATCAGCTCCATTGTGTATATATTTTATAGTCTATAATGATGGAAGAACCATTAATGTATCTGTAAGTGCTATTGCTATTTAGTCCTTATCACCAAAGTTGACCATTTCAGTAAAGCTTCTGACCTCAGTGAAAAGTCTTTATTTCCCTGGATCTTTGTGTGAAACTCATTTATGAAACCACTTTTTTTAAAAAAAAAAAATGCATTCTAGGAAGAATATATTATCTAAACACATCAATAGTTAACATGTGAAAAGAAATCTAAACCAAAAAGTTCATGTATTTCTTAATTATTATTCTGCGGTAAACAGTACTGGAATCTACACAGGGGCCTGGTTAGAACCTGATAACTTTAAGAACTGGAAGTTGTGAGAACCAGTCATATCCTTCAAAATCTAGTTTCTCTGAAAGCTTATTTTCAGAGCTAATTGCCTCCTAGAAATTCTTCAACTTTGATATCCCTCATATCTTTCCTTTACCTCCTTCCAGTTGCCTAATAATTTGATTCCAATTTAAGCTGCTTCTCATCTGAATTCAGTAATCCAATTCTTTCCTGTGAGTAGGAAAATACCAAGCAGATGTTAGTATTCTAACCTCACCTAACCCCACTTTCCAGAAATCCCCAATCTAAGAACACTGGCTTCTTCTAATACTGAGATCACATTGCTCTTTGTTAACCAATGCTACAATCTTTTCTGCCTATGACAGGACGTATCCTTTAACTATTTTCTCTATTATGTGAAATATATATGTATGTATGTGTATATATATATATATATATATATATATATATATATATAATATATATGTATATATATATATGTATATATGTATGTATATATATACATATATGTGTGTGAATGTATATATACATATATGTACATATGTGTGTATATATGTATATATACATATATACACACATATGTGTGTGTGTGTGTGGCATAGTAAATAGAGAATTGGCTTCCTGCTATTCCTCAAACACATATCATCTCCCAGCTCTGGGCATTTTCTCTGGTTGTCCTAGCAGCTGTCTTTAACCTTTCTTTGTATCCTCAGCACTTAGTATGTAGTAGGTATTTAATAAGTGTTTCTTGACTGACTGGCTAACCTCAGAGTTGGAATACTTAGGTTTTAGTCCCATTTTTTGTATATATTGGTTATTTGACCCTGGACAGGTCATTTACATTGCTGCTTCAGGAAACTCTCTGCAATTTTTTTTTAAATTAAAAATTCAGGAGAAGATACCAGTCTACATTGGAATAAGGATTTCCCTCAGCAGACATTCCATACACCAGTGATCTAATACATACACATAGACACACATACACACACACACACACACAGAAGCAAAGAGGCTCTTAGATGTATTTGTAAATAAATATATTAATATACATAATATGTATAATGATACATAAATACATGATATATGTAATCATATATAATATACATAACCAAATGTACTTAATCACATTAAGTATAAAGCTATGTGATTGTATATAGTTATATATCTATGTGATTGTATGTATTTACACACACACACACACACACACACACACACACCACCCTAAAATAGCAAAAGCAACCCCTGGTGGACTCAATAACAAACCTAAAGGGACAAAAGAACAAATGGCCAAAACAGCGTTTCACTAGTGTACAATGGTGATTAGTTTGCCAAGAAGTGGAGTGTTCTGAATAGTTGGGAACTATGGGAAAAATGACAGAAATGAAAGAATATGAAAGACACATGGAAGAGGCTTTGATCCTCAGCACCCTCAGCGGCCTTTCCATTTTGATTGGAGGGATGAAGGGCAGAGAAATAAACTCTCCCCAAACCTCCCTTTATATTCCCCATAAGCTACTCATTTTGATTTCAACCCCGTGAACATCATGCCCCCACATCAGTTACCCAGTAGTACTCTTTATCTTTTCAACTTCCTTTGTGTATTGTCTTCCTCCATTAAATTTTAAGATTCTTGAGGGAAGAGACTTTTTCTTTTTCTTATTTGTATTTCCTTTTTTCCCCTTCAATTAAATTCTTTTTTAAAATTTATTTTATTAATTTATTTTGATTGATCAACAATCACTTCCATATGCTTTTGAGTTTAAAATTTTTCTCCCCCTTCCTCCCCACCACCCTCCCCAAGACAGCACACAATCTGATATATGCCATACATTTACATTCCTATTAAAAATATTTTCCCATTAGTGAAGTTGTAAGTACAAATTCTCATTAGTGTTTTTCTTTTGACCACTGCCTCCCTCAATCCCTCCCTCCCTTTCCCTTTTCTTCCCCTTTAGCTTTACTGCTTCTTCCCTCCTTCTTTCCTGCCTCCCTTTTCTTTCCCCTTTTCTCTCCTACTGCCTATAGGGTAAGTTAGATTTCTATACCTAACTGACTATGTTATGCCCTTCTTGAGCCAAATCTGATGAGATAAGGTTCAAATAATGCCCACCACCTTTCCTTCTTTCCCTCTGCTGTAATAGGATTTTCTGTCTTTTCCTGTAATGTAATTTACCCTTGTCTGCCTCCTCCTTCCTCAGTACATTTTCTAAGATCAGATTGATCCACTTATTTGGATCCATTTAACCCACTTGATTAGATTTTTTTATCATCATTACATCAAAGTCAACTAATATCCACTCTCTTTATTTATACTCCTTTAACATGGTGTAATAACAATACAGTACTCAAGGGTTGAAAGTGTCATATTGCCTTGTAGGGGTTTAAACAGCCCCCTCCACTTATTAACAACATATTGTATCGTCCTGTCCCATTTACCTTATTATGTCCTTCTTGAGTCCTGTACTTGAAGATCAAATTTTTTGTTGAGCTCTGGTCTTTTTAACAGGAAAGTTTGGAAGTCTCCTATTTTGTTGAATATCCATTTCCTTCCTTGAAAAGTGATGCTCATTTTTGCTGGGTAATTGATCCTTGGCTGCATTCCAAGCTCCTTTGCTTTAAGGAATATCATGTTCCATGCCCTGTGGTCTTTTAATGTAGAAGCTGCAAGGTCCTGTGTAATCCTGACTGTGGTTCCATGATATTTAAATTGTTTCTATCTGGCTGCTTGTAGCACCTTCTCTTTCATCTGGTAATTTTGGAATTTTGCTATTATACTCCTTGGCATTGTCAATTTGGGATCTCTTTGAGGTGGTAATCAGTGTATTCTTTCTATGGTTATTTTACCTTCTGGTTCTAGGACTTCTGGGCAATTTTCCTTTATGGTTTCCTGAAAGATACTATCCTGGCTCTTTTTTTCATCATGATTTTCAGGTAGTCCAATAATTTTTAAATTGTCTGTCTTGGATCGATTTTCCGGGTCGGTTGTTTTACCGATGAGGTATTTTATGTTTTCATCTATTTTTTCATTTTTTTGTTTCTGTTTGACTGATTCTTGCTCTCTTATAGAGTCATTAGTTTCCATTTGTCCAATTGTAATTTTTAACAGATTGTTTTCTTCTGTTAGCTTTCCTGCTTCTTTCTCCAATTGGCCAATTGTATTTTTGAGGGATTTGTTTTCTTCTGGGTACTTTTTTTTCCAGTTTGCCAATTGTGTTTTTTAGGGACTTGTTTTCTTCAGTGTACTTTTTTTCCAATTGGCCAATTGTATTTTTTAAGGACTCTTCTACCTCTCTCATTAGACTTTTAAAATCCTTCTTGAGCTCTTCTAAGAAGGCTTTTTGGGCTTCAGACCAGTTCATATTCCCTTTTGATGTTGCAGATGTGGGTTTGTTGACAATGTTGTCCTCTTCAGAATTTCTGTCTTGATCTTCACTCTTCTCATAATATGAATCTATGGCACATTTCTTTTCACTCATGGTGTTTCTTTATTCCCTGGCCTTTAAAGAGATTGAGCTCTCCTGCTGGGAAACAGAGGGCACTGACCCAAGCTTCTTGTGTTGGGAGCCTAGGTCTTGGTCACTGGCTTTGTGTGCTGGGGCCTCTTATGTTGGCAATTGGAGGCTGTAGAGTTCTGGCAGCTTACCTCATGTTGGGCTGGAATCAGCAAGGCTGGAACTTTCAGGCAATTCTAGGTTGCCTGCTTTTCCTTTCCTTTAGCTTTCTTCAGCTCCTTTTAGATGGGTGCTGCAGGGTGTTTATCTGTCTGGGGCCCCTTGCAGTGCTGTCTCCCTCCTTTCTGCTAATGCACTGGGAGATTCCTTTGTGGTAGAGTGCCGAGGCACCTGGTGGTTTTCTGAGCTGGTTTCCACTGGTTCCCCCCTGCCCTCACTGAGGCACTGGGAGGTCCAGGTGTTGGTGTTTGTCTGCTCTACCACCTGGGCTTCAGGATGTCCTCCTGGTTGGCAGTTGGTGGCTGTAGGGTTCTGACAGCTTACCTGGTGTTGGGCTGGAATCAGCAAGGCTCGGACTGTGGGAAGACTTTAGGTTGCTTTCTTCAGCTCCTTTCAGATGAGTGCTGCAGGGTGCTTATCAGCCTGGGGCCCCTTGTAGTTCTGCCTCCCTTATTTTTGCTGAGGCACTGGGAGACCTGTTTGCTGGGCTGCTGCACTGCTGTTCCCCGTCTTTCTTCTATTTCAGTTGTTTCAGTTTTTTTTTTTCCCTGGGGTGGTATTTTCTGGGTTTTCAGAGATTGATAGCAGAGGGTGAGAGCGACTACCTTTTTACTCCACCATCTTCTTATTTGTATTTCTAGTGCCGAGCATAGAATCTAGCACATAGTAGGTGCTTAACAAATGTTTATTAAGAAAATCAGGGAGAAAATATTAGCAGCAGCAACATGGGAGTATTGTTGTTCAGTCCTTTCAGTTGTGTCTGATTTTTCAGACCCCATTTGGAGTTATCTTGGCATTTTGCCATTTCCTTCTCCAGCTCATTTTACAGATGAGGAAACTAAGGCAAACAGAGTAAAATGACTTGCTCAGGGTCACACTTGCCCAGCTAGTACATATCTGAGGCTGGATTTGAACTCAGATCTTCTGACTCCAGGCCCCACACTCTATCCACTGCACCACATAGCTGCCCCAGCAGCAGCACAGTTGGTGGCAATTAGAAGTGGCAGTAGGGACGGCAAAAAGTAAACACTAATAGCAAGGAAAGAAGCTGGTGATGAAAAGATGGAAGATATAAAATAACTATATAGTCTAGTGAAATTGAATGGGGGGAGGAAGGGAATATGGGTAGCCAACTGTACCCCAGTACTGTAGCTCATAAAAGCTTATGAGATATCTACTATTTTTATGTAAGGTGGGGAGGCAGTGCAGAGACAGTGGAACCAGACTGACCACTGGTAGAAGCAGCCATCTGTACTGCATTTCAAGTTAGTATTATAGTGTACTTGAAGACATATGCACCATGCTGAATGCATGCCATTCAGCAGACTAGGAGAAAGGAGAATTGTGTTCTATTCAGTAATGTAGCAAACTAAAATATAATATAATGCAATACAGGATCATTGAATCTGTAATTTGGAAGGAGTCTCATCCATTCAAATCCATACCTAGACAGGCATGCTCTCTATAGTCTCTGAAAAGTGCTTATCTAGTCTTCACTACAGTGGATGGTGGTGGTGTGGTGTGGGGTGGTGTGTGTGTGTGTGTGTGTGTGTGTGTGTGTGTAGGAAAGAGGTGGCTGGCAGGGAGTAAGAAGACCAACAGCAATAGAGAAGCAACTGCTAAGAAAGGTAGCTCATAGCACTTTGGGACCACTCTAATTGTTGTCCCCAAAGTTTCCCAAAATTAAGAGCCTCAAAGGTGAGGACTAGTTGAAGGAATTCATTGTGGCTAGAGAAAAGAAGAGTTCTTGAAAGCTTATGAAATCCCACATGAAGAAGGATTAGATAATATTATTCAAAAGTTGATTACCTTGGGAGGGTATTAGATTCCCCCTCTTTTATTTCCTCTTAAGGTCATCTTCATTTAAATCATTGTAGACATTGTATCATTCTTTTTGCTCTGCTTTCTTCAATTCATGTGACTTCCTTCTAGTCTTTCTATGTTTCTCTGAAATTTTAATATTCATCCCTCTTTATGGTATAGCAGCATTTCATTATGTTCATATGCCTTAGTTCATTCAGTCACTCTCAAATCATTGAGGGATATATTTTGTTTCCTTCTTTGTATTATTACAGCTACATGGGTAATACTTGTATGTATGTATAATGTATGTGTAATAACATCAATATTGTTGTACATATGGGTGCCCTTGGTCTTTTTTTTTTTAATGTGAACTGTTGTCTGTCAAATCTAAGTGGAGATCAATACCTTTTTACTCCTATTTAAATTTCATCTTCTTTTTGGACTTTACAAGTTTGTGGAGTTCTTTTTGGATCCAGATTCTGTCATCATACATGTTGTCTACCCTTCTAAGCTTAATGTCATCTACAAATTTGATAAGCAACCTTTTAAAGTTTTTTTTTTTTTGGTAATTCTGTGTTGAGTCTGTATAATTATGTAGAGAAGACAGAAAGGCCAAACCGTATAGGAAAAACACGAAAGAGTTACATTTGTCATAAAATCTATTCCACTACATAGATTCTAAACTTTAGATTATGCAGTCTTTAAAACGGGAAAAAATAGTTATCAACACATGACTTAAGCTATGAGCACAAGAAAATGTTGATAAGTGAATATGCTATTGATTCATCTATTCTACATGTCAGAGCTAAAAATCCAATGTCACCTACAGCTAAAATAGAACTTTAGCTTATGTTCTATATAGTTCACATTGAAAAGAATTCCTATTAGCTTGTGGTTGACTGAGTTGTGTGTACTTTGATCTGATTCTTGTAAAATGGGTAGGATTTGGATTTGAACAGACAAGAATAAGGGAAAAGAGATTCCAGGTAGCCTAGGCTATTACAGGTCAAGACTCAGAGGTGAGTCAATACAAGACATTTTTAGAAGTCTGTGGATAGCCTGGTGGCTCAGGCGGTTTGTGCTGCTGAACAGTGGGGCTATAGTTTAAAAGGTAGAATAGGACCCAATTGTTTAGAGGTTTAAATGACATCGCACATGTTCCATTTTTTTAATGACTGAATGTGTTGCTGTTCCAGTTCCAGGTCCTCCTGCTGGGGTCAAAGCAGCAGCAGCATCAGCCTCTACTGTTTTTGTATCCTGGCTTCCCCCTTTCAAGTTAAATGGAATCATCCGAAAGTACACTGTGTTCTGCTCACACCCATATCCCACAGTAAGTTGGCAAATAACAAAGACGCTTTCAAGCAGCTCTAAGATTAGCTGTATTTGTTCATTTTTGACAGTTAAAAGTATTTAAATATTAAGGTTTTTGTCTTTTATTTCTGGTATCTCTTCCTCTTTATTCTCCTCAACCCTAGTATGTTATTTTACTCTAGGCAAGGCTCTTTTTATAGCTTATTATGAATTATAAGACTAAATGATTTTAATCATTTAGCAACATCATTCTAATAGTATTGCTTATTTGGTAGATTTTTACAAAACAGTTGACTGCCAGGTTTTCTAAATTCTGAACAAGATCTCCACAAAACAGGACCTATTGATTTTTCTGTTGGACTCATTGTGAAATGGACAGCTCTTTCTCCCTAACCTACCATTTTCTATTCCTGCCTCCATCTTTATATCTCTTTGCAGACACAGTCAAAATTGTAGGCAGATCCTATGGGCATTGCTGGAAATAGTAGGAATTTGTTTCTAGAGATTTGGGACTTTTTATGTACCTCTATATTTATAGGATCAATTACATGCCACACTTCTGCTAATTTCTTTTCAGAGAAATTAAGAACTTCAAGTAGAAAACTTTGTTATTACTGTATTATAACAAAAATCACATATACAAAGAACTCCTTAAAAGCTGGAAGTAAAAACTTAGTGAAATCTTAAGAAGTTGGTAAGGAAAAGGACATAAGAGAGGACTTATTTTTTTAAAATTCTATGTCATTTTATGCGATTTTTTTCTATCTTTACTAGTTAATTTAGTTTGGTACTAATGATTCTATGATTGAAGATAGTTTCCCATTCAAATTTGTTAATATTTTACAATAAATAATTCTGTTCCATATCCAGAAACTATTCTACCTCTTTTGCCCTAGTCAATGTTTCTGGGTGAATAATAGTCAATAACAAAGCCCACTCACAGGCAGCAAGGTAAGACAGTGTGAATGGTCCAGCACAAATCAATTCTCACTACTCGGAAAAAATGGATGTGAAGGAGAGTGCATTTTTCCTTTAACATAATATATAAAAACCTAATTACTTATTGAGTTGCTACAGTGATAGTCCATGTTAACTAAACTAAAGACAAATTTATTATACCTGGTATTTGCAAGTATATGTGTAAACTAGGAAATTACATTCAAATAAACCCATGCCTTTTTTTAAAAATAAAAGTCTTCTAGTGTGTACATTGTTAAAAATAGGAAAGAAACATGTGTGATCCCTTCAAATCCAAATCTCTCTTTGCAAAGAACAATGTTGACATTTGGAAATCTATGTGTATAATAAAATAGACACTTGTTCATCTTTTTCCTCCTTTCCCAGTTCTGTAAGTATTTCTATCCTCATTTTTTTTCCTACATATACACACACAAAATTTTTTTATTTCCCATATTGTCTTCATAATGGCAGAAGAATAAGTTTGTACTTCCTAAACAGAAATTAAAATTCCAGGTTTATTAGCATAGCTAGAACAGGATCTCCCTCAACCACAGACCTTGTTTCCATCCTTTAAAAGAAAGAAAATGGATTATTTTACTTAACAAACACTTACTAGTGCATTGGGAAATAGAAACAACTTCAGAATTTTCTTTGTTGTCAAGGAAATGGCAATAAAACTACAAAATAGAGGACTAGACACTTTCTCTAATCCTTACAGTCTCTCAAAACTTCCCAAAAGAGTATGTATAAAACAATTTCTGTAGTCTCCAAGGGCTAAGCCACCAAAAACCCTAAAAAAAAAAAACCCAATGAACTAATAGCTTAAAAGGCTAATTCTTAATTCCTAACTGGCTGACAGAGCACCCCATCACCCTAATCACCATATCAATCAAGGCTGCTTAAGCTTACCATGGGCTTGCAAGAGAACTCATCTCTACTTTTTCCTCTCTGCACCACAGAAAATAAAAAGGCAAAAGCTTGCTCTTAATGAGACTGAAAATTGGCATGTTACAATACAGCTAATCCAGATGCATGAGAAATAGAAGGCAGGCATGGCAGGGTAGCTGTTTGTTTAACCATCTACTAAGCCTGAGGGAGAATGGTCTAATATCCAGTTAGGGCCAGTTCTGTACTCCCAGAAGTTACTTGGAGCAAAGACCAAGGCTGGTAAAATGTGAATTCTCCATCAAAAGTGGAGGCTGAATCAGCTCTGAGATCCATCCCCAGGGAAACACCCATCAAAGGCAAAGGAGTCAGAAAATGAGTAATAGGGAATCATAAGGGGAAAAAATTAAACTCAGTAAAGATTTCAGAACATCTTAGAAGATACCAAATGTCTCAGTTAAAGACATTTAATATAAGCAGATAAACCAAGGCAAGATTTTTAATTAGAAGAGGATCAACTAAACAAGTTCAAACATATATGAATAAACACTGCAAGACAAAAGAAAATGAATCAACACCTGGGGGGGAAAAGAATCCTGTGGAGCCCCAATAGAACATGGAATCATAGCAAGATGCCCGCAGATGATTAGTAGAGAATCAAGAATTGTGAAAGCATAATTTATGGCCTATCGATCAGAAATAATTTATGGAGTAGAAATTGGTGAACCCATGAATCCAAAGAAAACAAAAGAGAGAACAATTGGTTGAGAATACAAATACACAGAAGTGAAGGACAACCTGGAAGAAAAGAAGCAAAAAGCAATAATGTTAAAATTAAAATATTCTCCATACAAACAAAACATATTGATCTCTAAAATAAGATGTATAGAAATAATTTAAGGATTCTAGGTCTCCCATGAAAACATTATAAGTCAAAAAACATAAACATTACAATGCAAAAACTAATACAAGAAAACTGCTTGGAATTTCTAGAAAAGAAAAATGTCCCAATTGAAAGAATCCACAAGTAATCTTCAGAGAGACAAAACAAAACAAAACAAAACCTGTGTTGCAAATTTCAAGGCAGATAGTGGTTAAATTTAACAATTCCTATGACAGGAGGTAGAGTCAAGAGTGCAGAATAGCAGGAAGAAGTACATCCAGCTTCCCATCACAACCCCTTTGTTAAAATCTGGAAAATACACCAGACCAAGTCCTAATCAAGAATTCAATTTAAGAATAAAAGAGAGTCTTTTTTTTTCCAGACCAAGGCAATAGAGACAGGTAAGAGAGGTCTGCTGAAACTGGGGACAGTGTCTATCTAAAAAAGCACTGCATAGAACATTCTAGCATAGAAGAATGAGGCTATGAACCAAGACAAGAAGAGGTTCCAGACTTCAATCTTGTGCAGAGTGCAGGAACAGGGGCAAAATAGCAGCTTTGTCACTATCTACCCAGTTCCAGGTGATGGATTCAAGGTGAAGCAATGAAGGGACCTATATCTAGAGTTGGTGTTCCAGGATGATGAGTGGTTATAGTCCCTAGACTGAGAACTAAGCTAGAAGCAAGTTCAGAAGCAATGAGCTGCTGGCTGTACACCTGTGACTTCAAGAATGGAGTGGGATCTCACTTCCAGCCTCCAGACCAGTCTGAAGCCTAAAAAAGAATAACCAGGGCAGAAAACCTAGCCCTAGCTTTAGTGTCATTCCAAACCTACAGAGCTTTCTAGCTTGACTGATAGTGGTTGAGTCAAATATAACTCTACTAGGAATTCAACAAGCAGGGCCAAATTGAGAGGTTTGTTGTTTAGATCCAAATCTAGGTCAGATTAATTCATAGAGCTAATTAAATTAATGACAGTATTAACTCATAGAGATAAGACCAGAAAGACAGTTATCAGACTTTATCATGGATAAGACCACTTTGGGGGCACTAAAGACTGTCAGGTCTTTAGCCTGAGCTCTCTCCAAGATCCTAGAATACCATAACACTCAGTAATCCAAGAAAGCAACAGATGGAATGGAAAGAATACAAGCTCAGCCCAGACATTCCTTCCAGAAGTGTTCAGAACCCAGAATTAGCATCAAGTCCAAAGTCAGGAAGTAGCTAGAAAAATGAATGAACAAACAAAAAGAATTCTACCATAAAGAGCTATTATAGTGACAAAGTCACTGAAGACACAATTCCAGAAGGTAATGACACCAAAAACATTTATGTCAAGCCAAAAAAAGGGTGGGAGAAAGAAAGAAAGGAAGAAAGAAAGAAAGAAAGAAAGAAAGAAAGAAAGAAAGAAAGAAAGGAAGGAAGGAAGGAAGGAAGGAAGGAAGGAAGGAAGGAAGGAAGGAAGGAAGGAAGGAAGGAAGGAAGGAAGGAAGGAAGGAAGGAAGGAAGTTGGCTTGAGCTCAAGTTCAACTAGAATTCCTGGAAGAGATGAAGCAAGTCTTTTTTTTAAATATTTTAAAATCAGACAAGAATGCAAGAGGGAAAATGGAGGAGACATGACAATAGAAGAAATAATTAGAAAGCATATTAACAGCTTGAAATAAAAGATAGAAAACCTTACCAAAGAGATAAACTCACTGAAAATTGGAATGGTCTGAACAGAAGCTAATGATTTCATGAGAAAAAAAAATAGTAGAAGTCAAAAGACTAAAATGATAAAAGAAAATGTAAGCTATCTCATAGCAAAAACAACTTATCCAAAAAACATATTGAAGAGATATATTTTGAGAACTGTCAGACTAACTGAAAGCTATGACAAAAAAGCCTAGATATATTTCAATAAATCATAAAAAACTGCCGAAATCTCTTGAAACCAACGTGTAAAATAAAAGTAGGAAAATCCAACATGTCACCTGAAAGAAGCCCTAAAAATGAAAACTCCCAGGAATATGATAGCCCAGATCCAAAGATTTGGATAAAAAAAATACTGAAAGCAGCCAGAAAGCAAGAATTATTGTGCTAAATATCAGCAGTCAGGATCACACATGATATGAAACACCATCAAAGAAATAAAGAGATTGAAATATGATGTTTCAAAAGACAAAAGATCTAGGCTTACAACCCAGAATAACATACCCAGGAAAACTGAGTGTATTCTTTCTGGGGTTGGGGTGGGGGGAATGAATTTTTAATGAAATAGAGGACTTCTAAGGATTCCCAATGAAAAGACCAGAACCACATTAAAACTTTTTAATACAAACACAGGAATCAAGAGAAACATAAAAGGTATATATGAAGGAGCAATCAGACAGAACTAAATAAAGATCAACTGCTTATCTGCTTATATAGGCAGATGGTGCATGTGTCCCCTCAGAATACTATTATTATCACAAAGGGAATCTAATAAGACAGAGATCCTGAGAATGATTATGTTATGATTTGATGATTGCTAAAAAAAAAAAAATGGAAAGTGGTGACCATGAAGACTATACTTCAGGAAAGGGGGAAGGGAGAAGAAGGCTGGGGAAAATCATCTCACACAATTGGGGGATTTAAGTAGAAGACTATACAGAACAAGGAAGAAGGGGTAGAATGAACAGTGGACATGAACTTCATTTTTATTTGAACCACTCAAAGGAGAGAAGAGTACACATACATACACACACCTACATACATACATACCTACATACATACACACACAGATTGGTGCAGAAATATATTTAATTCAACAGGGAAATAGGAAGGAAAAGGACAGGAATAATAAGAAACAGTGATAATTCTTGAGAAAACAAATTCTAATAAGGAGAGTGGATATCAAAAAGAGGTTTAAAAGACAGAACAATAAAAACCTGGTTTTGGATGTAGGGGAGAGAAGTAGAAGAGGGGCAGGGGAACAGAAGTAGATTGCACCAAACCTAGAGCACTAGTGCTGAGCATATTTCTTCTCTTTAACCACTCTTTTCTTCTTTATAAAAAAGGGACAGAAATCAAAAAGAAGGAAAAGCATAAGAGAAGAGGATGAAGGGAAAGAAACATTAATAATAACTGTGAATGGAATGGAATGAACTCACCCATAAAATAGAAGACTCTACCAGATTGGATTAGAAAGCAGATTCCAATAACATGTGGTTTACAAGAAGAAAAATATATAATGCTCCATGTAAATTCTAAAATTGGCAATAACAATCATTTCAGATAAGGCAATAGTTAATATTGACTTATTTAACAGATACGAACTGAGTAAACTACATAGTGCCAAAAGGTACCATACAAAACAAATTAAACATACATGAACTAAATGGCATAACAATTAAAAAACCATGAATTACAGGAGAAATAGATTGTAAAACTACAAATGGGAGATGATGATTTGCCCCCTTTGAATCTAGATAAACCTAAACAAAAAATAAGCAAAAAAAAATTGAAGAAACTGAAAAGAATTTTAGGGGAAAAAATGAAATACAATAGACTAGAATATGTAGCACTTTTATGAAAAAATGACCATGAATTATGGCATACAAACCTCACAAACAAATGCAGAAAGGCATAAATATTGTACTAAAATGATCTTTTACAGAAATTCTGTATTAAAATTTTCTTTTCCCTTTGTACTTTATCTTTGCACTAAAATAATCCTATGATGCAAGAAAATGTATATTCAATAAAAAGCCATTGAAGAAATTATTTAAAATAAATAGGAAAGTTAATTACTTAATCAAAAGAATGGGAGGATCAGAGAAGAAATCACAAAAACAATCAAGAAATTGACTGAATTATTAAAGGTAATAAAACCAATGGGACAACACACCAACATTTTGGAATTCAGCCAAAGTAATTTTTTGGGGAAAAATTATATCTCTAAACAATTTCATCAATGGCATGAAACTTGAAAATAAAACAAATAACCCTCCCAATTAAATACCAAAACAAAAATTCTAAAAATTAAAGGTGAGATTAACAAAATTGAAAGCAAAAAATTACTGTTTAATGAATAAATAAAACTAGGAGGCTAAAAACAAATTAAAATAGACAAACCATTGACTAAATTTTAAAAGGAAAGAAGAAAATCAAATTTGCAGTATCTCAAATTTAAGAAGTTAGTTCACAACCAATTAAGTAATAAAATAAATTGATAGAAGCTATTGCATAATATTGTTTGCCAACAAGATGAAGTGGGTACATATTTACAAAATGATGAAGTGCCCATATTTATACAACTGAAAATAGAGGATTTATATAATGAAATCTCAGAGAAAAAGAATGAGCTCCTAAAACGAGCTTTTCTGGTGGTAAAGAATTGAAAATTGGCAGGGTGCCCATCAACTGGGAAATGGCTGAACAAATTGTGCTACGTGATTGTAATGGACTACTATTGTGCTGTAAGAAATGATGAGTAGGTTGCTCTGAGAAAAATCTGGAAAGACTTAGATGAGCTGATGCAAAGTGAAATGTGCTGTGTATAAAGTAACAGCAATGTTGTAAGATGATAAGCTGTGAATGACTTAGCTATTCTAAGCAATACGATGATCCAAGACAAGTTGGAAGGACTTATGATGAAAAGTGCTATCCATCCCCAGACAAAGAACTAACAGTATCTAAATACAGATTGATGCATAATTTTTTAACTTTATTTTTCTTGAAGGTTTTTTTTTGGTCTATGTTTTCTTTCTTTCTTTTTTAAAATTATTTATTTTCAGTTTTCAACATTCACTTGCATAAGATTTTGAGATTTAAATTTTCTTCCCCTCTCTCTCCTCTCCCCTCCCCAAGATACCATATAATCTGATATAGACTCTATTTATACATTCATATTAAGCATATTTCCACATTAGTCATGATGATTAGAAGAATTAGAACTAATTAGAGGAACCACAAGAAGTAAGAAATAAAACAACAAAACAAAAGAAGAGGAAATAGTATGCTTCCATCTGCATTCAAACTCCATAGTGCTTTTTCTGGATGCGGATAGCATTTTCCATCATGAGTCTTTTGGAGCTGTCTGAGATCTTTGCATTGCTGAGAAAAGCTATCTATCAAAGTCAGTCATCACACAATGTGGCTGTTACTTCGTACAATGTTCTCCTGGTTCTGCTCATTTCACTCAGCATTAGTTCATATAAGTCTTTCCAGGTTTTTCCAAAGTCTGCCTGTTCACCATTTCTTATAGCACAATAGTATTCCATCACATTCCTATACAATAACTTTTTCAGCCATTCCCAAATTGATGGGCATCCCCTCAATTTCCATTTTTTTCTACCACAAAAAAAGAGCTGGTATAAATATTTTTGTACATTTTCCTTTTTTTATGATCTCTTTCGGATATAGACATGGAAGTGTCATTACTGAGTCAAAGGGTATGCACAATTTTGTAGCCCTTTGGGCATAGTTCCAAATTGCTCTCCAAAATGGATGGATCAGTTCACAACTCCACCAACAATGCATTAGTGTTCTAATTTTCCCACATCTTCTCCAACACTTATCATTTTCCTGTTTTGTCATGTTAGCCAATCTGATAGGTGTGATGTAGTACCTCAAAGTCATTTTGATTTGCATTTCTCTAATCAATAGTGATTTGGAGCACTTTTTCATATGACTATAGATAACTTTAATTTCCTTCTCTGAAAACTGCCTATTCATATCCTTTAACCATTTATCAATTGGGGAATGATTTGTATTCTTATAAATTTGACTCAGTTCCCTATGTATTTTAGAAATGAGGCCTTCATCAAAGACATTGGTTGTAAAAACTGTTCCCCAGTTTCCTGCTTCCCTTCTAATCTTGGTTGCATTGGCTCTGTTTGTGCAAAAATTTCCTAATTTAATGTAATCAAAGTGATCCATTTTGCATTTCACAATGTTCTCTATGTCTTGTTTGGTCATAAATTCTTCCATTCTTCATAGATCTAATAGGTAAACTATTCCTTGCTCTTCTAGTTTGCTTATAGTATCAGGCTTTATACCTAAATCATGTACCCATTTTGACTTTATCTTAGTATAGGATATAACATGTTGGTCTATGCCTAGTTTCTGCCATACTATTTTTCAGTTTTCCCAGTAGTTTTTGTTAAATAGTGAGTTCTTATCCCAGAAGCTTTGGATTTATAAAATAGTAGATTACTATAGTAATTGACTATTGTGTCTTGAAGTACCTAACCTATTTTACTGATCCACCACTCTATTTCTTAGCCAGTACCAAGCGGTTTTGATGATTCTTGCTTTATAATACAAGTTAAGATCTGGTACAGGTAAGCCACCTTCTCTAGTATTTCTTTTCATTAGTTCCCTTGATATTCTGGACCTTTTCTTCTTCCAGATGAATTTTCTTTCTTGTTTTTTCTACCTCTATAAAACAATTTTTGGTAGTTTGATTGGTATGGCACTGAATAAGTAAATTAATTTAGGTAGAATTATCATTTTTATTATATTAGCTCAGTCTACTCATGAGCAATTGATAATTTTCTAATTATATAGATCTGACTTTATTTGTGTGAAAAGTGTGTTGTAATTGTGTTCATATAGGTCCTGAGTTTGTTTTGGCAGGTAGACTCCCAAATATTTTATAATGCTTACAGTACCTTTAAATGGAATTTCTCTATCTCTTGCTGTTGGGCTTTATTAGTAATATATAGAAATGCTGATGATTTGTGTGCGTTTATTTTATATCCTGCAACTTTGCTGAATTTGTTTATTATTTCAAGTAATTTTTTACTTGTTACTCTAGGATTCTCTAAGTATACTAAGTAATTTTTTACTTGATACTCTAGGATTCTCTAAGTATACTATCTTATCATCTGCAAAGAGTGATAGCTTTGTTTGTTCTTTGCCTATCCTAATTCCCTCGATTTCTTTTTCTTCCCTTATTGCTAAAGCTAACATTTCTAGTACAATATCGAATAACAGTGGTGATAATGGACATCCTTGTTTCACCCCTGATTTTATTGGAAGTGCTTCTAGCTTATCTCCATTACATATAATGCTTGCTAATGCTTTTAGGCAGATGCTACCTATCATTTTAATGAAGACTCCAATTATTCCTATGGGTTCTAGTGTTTTTAATAGGAATGGGTGTTATAGTTGATCAAATGCTTTATCTGCCTCTATTGAGATAATCATACAATTTTGTTAGTGTTGTTGTTGATATGGTCAATTATGCTGATAGTTTTCCTAATATTGAACCAGCCTTGCATTTCTGGCATAAATTTGACCTGGTCATAGTGTATTATCCTCAAGATTAGTTGCTGTAATCTCTTTGCTAATATTTTATTTTAAAAATTTGCATCTATATTCATTAACAAAATTGGTCTACAGTTTTCTTCTCTGTCTTGGCTCTTCCAGGTTTAGGTATCAGAAGCATATTTTTATCATAAAAAGAATTTGGTAGTACTCCTTCTTCACCTACTCTCCCAAATAATTTATGGAGTATTGGTAATTTGTTCTTTAAATGTTTGATAGAATTCACTTGTAAATTCATCTGGCCCTAGAAATTTTTTCATTGATGTCTAGTTCAATTTCTTTTCTCTAAAATTGGGTTCTTTAAGTATTTTATTTCCTCTTCCTTTAACCTGGGCAATTAATATTTTAGTAAATATTCATCCATTTCAATAAGACTGTCAAGTTTAGTGACATACAGTTGGGCAAAATAGCTCCTAATTATTGTTTTGATTTCCTCTTCATTGGTGGTGAATTCACCCTTTTCATTTTTGATACTGGTAATTTAGTTTTCTTTTTTTAAAAAATCAAAATAAAAGACTTCCACTTCCGGGAGCCAAGATGGCAGAGTGAAAAGGTACTTACTCTCACTCTCCCCTATCAACCTCTGAAAACCCAGAAAATATCACCCCAGGGAAAAAACCCTGGAACATCTGAACTAGAAGAAAGACAGGGAACAGCAGTGCAGCAGCCCAGCAAACAGATCTCCCAGTGCCTCAGCAAAAATAAGGGAGGCAGAACTACAAGGGGCCCCAGGCTGATAAGCACCCTGCAGCATTCATCTGAAAGGAGCTGAAGAAAACAACCTAAAGGCTTCCTAAAGCCCAGCCTTGCTGATTCCAACCCAACACCAGGTGAGCTGTCAGAGCCCTGCAGCCTCCAATTGTGAAGAAATCCTGAAGCCCAGGTGGTAGAGCAGGCAAACACCAACACCTGGACCTCCCAGTGCCTCAGTGAGGGCAGGGGGAACCGTGGAAACCAGCTCAGAAAACCACCAGGTGCCTCGGCACTCTACACAAAGGAATCTCCCAGTGCATTAGCAGAAAGGGAGAGACACACTGCAGGGGCCCCAGGCAGATAAACACCCTGCAGCACCCATCTAAAAGGAGCTGAAGAAAGCTAAAGGAAAGGAAAAGCAGGCAACCTAGAATTGCCTGAAAGTTCCAGCCTTGCTGATTCCAGCCCAACACAGGTAAGCTGCCAGAAACCTACAGCCTCCAATTGCCAGCATAAGAGGCCCCAGCACACAAAGCCAGTGACCAAGACCTAGGCTCCCAACACAAGAAGCTTGGGTCAGTACCCTCTGTTCCCCAGCAGGAGAGCTCAATCTCTTTAAAGGCCAGGGAATAAAGAAACACCATGAGTAAAAAGAAATGTACCATAGATTCATATTATGAGAAGAGTGAAGATCAAGACAGAAATTCTGAAGAGGACAACATTGTCAACAAACCCACATCTGCAACAACAAAAGGGAATATGAACTGGTCTGAAGCCCAAAAAGCCTTCTTAGAAGAGCTCAAGAAGGATTTTAATAGTCAAATGAGAGAGGTAGAAGAGTCCTTCAAAAATACAATTGGCCAATTGGAAAAAAAATACACTGAAGAAAACAAGTCCCTAAAAAACACAATTGGCCAATGAAGAAGGAAAAAAAGTACACTGAAGAAAACAAGTCCCTAAAAACACAATTGGCCAATTGAAGAAGTACAAAAACTAACAGAAGAAAACAATCTGTTAAAAACTAGAATTGGACAAATGGAAACTAATGTCTCTATGAGAGAGCAAGAATCAGTCAAACAGAAACAAAAAAATGAAAAAATAGATGAAAATGTAAAATACCTCATCAGTAAAACAACCGACCTGGAAAATCGATCAGGAGAGACAATTTAAAAATTATTGGACTACCTGAAAATCATGATGAAAAAAAGAGCCTGGACAGTATCTTTCAGGAAATCATAAAGGAAAACTGCCCAGAAGTCCTAGAACCAGAAGGGAAAATAACCATAGAAAGAATCCACCGCTCACCACCTGAAAGAGATCCCAAACTGACAATGCCAAGGAATATGATAGAAAAATTCCAAAATTACCAGATGAAAGAGAAGGTGCTGCAAGCAGCCAGAAAGAAATTTAAATATCATGGAACCACAGTCAGGATTACACAGGACCTTGCAGCTTCTACATTAAAAGACCACAGGGCATGGAACATGATATTCCTAAGGCAAAGGAGCTTGGAATGCAGCCAAGGATCAATTACCCAGCAAAAATGAGCATCATTTTTCAAGGGAGGTGGATATTCAACAAATAGGAGACTTCCAAACTTTCCTGATAAAAAGACCAGAGCTCAACAAAAAATTTGATCTTCAAGTACAGGACTCAAGAAGGACTTAAAAAGGTAAATGGGACAGAAGATACAATATGTTGTTAATAAGGGGGGGGCTGTTTAAACCCCTACAAGGGAATATGACACTTGCAACCCTTGAGAACTGTATTGTTATTACACCTTGTTAAAGGAGTATACATAAAGAGGGTGGATATTAGTTGACTTTGATGTAATGATAAAAAAAAATCTAATCAAGTGGGTTAAATGGATCCAAATAAGTGGATCAATCTGATCTTAGAAAATGTACTGAGGAAGGAGGAGGCAGACAAGGGTAAATTACATTACAGGAAAAGACACAAAATCCTATTACAGCAGAGGGAAAGGAAGGGGGGCATTGTTTGAACCTTACTCTCATCAGATTTGGCTCAAGAAGGGCATAACATAATCAGTTAGGTATAGAAATCTAACTTGCCCTATAGGCAGTAGGAGGGAAAAGGGGAAAGAAAAGGGAGGGGGGAAAGAAGGGAGGGAAGAAGCAGTAAGAGTAAAGTGGAAGAAAGGGATAATAAAAGGGGAAGGGACTGAAGGAGGTGGTGGTCAAAAGCAAAACACTAGTGAAGGGGGAAAGGAAAAAGGAGAAAGAAAAGCATAAAGGGGGAAAGGATGGAGAAAAAGACACAGATAGTAATCATAACTGTGAATGTGAATGGGATGAACTCTCCCATAAAAGGAAATGGATTGCAGAATGGATTAAAAACCATAATCCTACAATATGTTGTTTACAGGAAACACATTTGAAAAAGAGTGACACATACAGGGTAAAGGTAAAAGGCTGGAGCAGAATATATTATGCTCAGCTGAAGTAAAAAAGCAGGGGTAGCAATCCTGATCTCAGACAAAGCAAAAGCAAAAATAGATCTAATCAAAAGAGATAAGGAAAAACTACATCCTGCTAAAAGGCACCATAGACAATGAAGTAATATCATTACTAAACATATATGCACCAAATGGTATAGCATCCAAATTCTTACAGGAGAAGTTCAGGGAGTTACAGGAAGAAATAGACAGCAAAACTATACTAGTGGGGGACCTGAACCTCCCTCTCTGCACTTAGATAATCTAACCACAAATAAACAAAAGAAGTTAAGGAGGTGAATAGAACATTAGAAAAGTTAGGTATGATAGACCTCTGGAGAAAACTGAATGGGGATAGAAAGGAAATACTTTTTTCTTGCAGTACATGGACACAAAAATTGACCATTACTAGGGCATAAAAACACAATCCAATGCAGAAAGGCAGAAATATTAATGCATCCTTTTCAGATCATGATGCAATAAAAATTTATGTAATAAAGGGCCATGGAAAGATAGACTAAAAAATAATTGGAAACTAAATAATCATCCTAAAAAATGATTGGGTCAAACAACAAATCATAGAAACAATCAATAATTTCATTCAAGAGAATGACAATAATGAGACATACCAAAACCTATGGGATGCAGCGAAAGCAGTTCTTAGGGGAAGTTTTATATCTCTAAATGCTTACAAATAAAATAGAAAAAGAGGAGATTAATGAATTGGCATACAACTAAAAAACTAGAAAAAGAACAAACTTAAAAATCCTCAACTAAACACCAAATTAGAAATATTGAAAACCAAAGGAAAAATTAATAAAATTGAAATTAAGAAAACTATTGAACTAATAAATAAAACTAAGAGCTGGTTTTATGAAAAACCAATAAAATAGAGAAACCTTTGGTTAATTTAATTAAAAAAAAGAAAGAAGAAAACCAAATTACTAGTATCAAGAATGAAAAGGATGAAGCTACCACCAAGGAAGAGGAAATTAAAACAATAATTAGGAATTATTTTGCCCAACTATATGCCAACAAATTTGACAATCTTAGTGAAATGGATACATATTTACAAAATATAAATTGCCCAGATTAACAGAAGAGGAAGTAAAATACTTAAATACCCCATCTCAGAAAAAGAAATTGAACAAGCCATTGATGAACTCCCTAGGAAAAAATCTCCAGGGCCAGATGGATTTACATGTGAATTCTATCAAACATTTAAAGAACAATTAATTCCAATACTATATAGACTATTTGGGAAAATAGTGAAGAAGGAGTCTTACCAAATTCTTTTTATGATACAAATATGGTGTTGATACCTAAACCAGGAAGAGTCAAAATAGAGAAAGAAAATTATAGACCAATTTCTCTAATGAATATAGATGCAAAAATTTTAAAGAAAATACTAGCAAATAAATTACAGCAACTTATCACAAGAATAATACACTATGACCAGGTAGGATTTATACCAGGAATGCAGGGTTGGTTCAATATTAGGAAAACTATCAGCATCATTGAGCATATCAACAACAAAACCAACAGAAACCACATGATCATCTCAATAGATGCAGAAAAAGCTTTTGATAAAATACAACACCCATTCCTATTAAAAACACTAGAAAGCATAGGTATAAATGGAGTCTTCCTTAAAATAATAAATAGCATATATCTAAAACCTTCAGCAAGCATTATATGTAATGGGGACAGGCTAGAAGCATTTCCAATAAGATCGGGGGTGAAACAAGGATGTCCATTACCACCACTGTTATTCAATATTGTACTGGAAACCTTAGCTTTAGCAATAAGAGAAGAAAAATAAATTGAAGGCATTAGAATAGGCAAAGAAGGAACAAAGCTTTGCAGATGACATGATGATATTGTTAGAGAATCCTAGAGAATCAAGTGAAAAACTACTTGAAATAATAAACACCTTTAGCAAAGTTACAGGCTATAAAATAAACCCACATAAATCATCAGCATTTCTATATATTACCAACAAAGCCCAACAGCAAGAGATAGAAAGAGAAATCCCATTTAAACTTACTGTAGACATTATAAAATATTTAGGAGTCTACCTCCCAAAACAAACCCAGGAACTCTATGAACACAATTATGAAGCACTTTTCACACAAATAAAATCAGATCTAAATAATTGGAAAAACATCAGTTGCTCATTGGTTGGCTGAGCTAATATAATAAAAGTGAAAATCCTACCTACGCTAATTTACTTACTCAGTGCCATACCAATCAAACTACCAAGAAATTATTTTATAGAGTTAGAAAAAATAATAACAAGATTCATTTGGAAAAACAAAAGGTCCAGAATATCAAAGGAACTAATGAAAAGAAATGCAGGGGAAGGTGGCCTAGCAATTCCAGATCTTAAATTGTATTATAAAGCAGCAATCATCAAAACTGCTTGGTACTGGCTAAGAAATAGGAGGTGGATCAGTGGAATAGGTTAAATATGCAAGACACAGTAGTCAATGACTATAGTAATCTATTATTTGATAAACCCAAAGACCCCAGCTTCTGGGATAAGAACCACTCTTTGAAAAAACTGCTGGGAAAACTGGAAAAGAGTATGGCAGAAACTAGGCATAGACCCAAATCTCACACCATATACCAAAATAAAGTCAAAATGGGTTCAGACTTAGATATAAAGGCTGATACCATAAGTAAACTGGGAGAACAAGGAATAGTTTACCTATCAGTTCTATAGAGAACAGAAGAATTCATGACCAAACAGGAGATAGAGAACGTTATGAAAAGCAAAATAGGTAATTTTGATTACATTAAATTGAAAAGTTTTTGCACAAACAAAGCCAATGCAACTAAGATTAGAAGGAAGGTAGAAAACTGGGAAAGAATTTTTACAACCAGTCTCTCTGATAAAGGCCTCGTTTCTAAAATACATAAAGAATTAAGACAAATTTATGAAAACACAAGCCATTCCCCAATTGATAAATGGTCAAAGGATATGAACAGACAGTTCTCAGATGAAGAAATTAAAGCGATCTATAGTCATATGAAAAAAATGTTCTAAATCATTATTGATTAGAGAATTGCGAATCAAAACAACTCTGAGGTCCCACATCACACCTATCAGATTGGCCAACATGACAAAACAGGGAAATGATAAATGTTGGAGAAGATGTGGGAAAGTTGGAACACTGATACATTGTTGGTGGAGTGAAATGATCCAACCATTTTGGAGAATAATTTGGAACTATGCCCAAAGGGCTACAAAAATGTGTGTACCCTTTGATCCAGCAATAGCACTTCTAGGGCTATATCACAAAGAGACCAAACAAATGGGAAAAAGCCCACATGTACAAAAATATTCATAGCAGCTCTTTTTGTGGTGGCAAAGAATTGGAAATTGAGAGGATGCCCATGGGGAATGGCTGAGCAAGTTGTGGTATATGAATGTAATGGAATACTATTGTTCTATAAGAAATGATGAACAAGTTGACTTCAGAAAAGCTGGAAAGACTTATATGGTTTGATGCTGAGTGAAGTGAGCAGAACCAAGAGGACTTTGTACACAATAACAGCTACTTTATGCGATGACTGATACTGTTAAACTGAACCCTTCTTAGCATTACAAGGATCTACGACATTTCCGGAGGCCTCGGGATGGAAAATGCTGTCCACATCCAAAGAAAGAACTATGGAAGTTGAATCGCTCTCACTTATTTTTACCTTCAGTTGAGTTTTGTTTCATCTTTCTGATGGTTCCTCCTATTGGTTTTAATTTTTACTTACAACTTCACTAATGTGAAAATATGTTTAATAGGAATGTAAATGTAAATCCTATATCAGATTGTGCATCCTCTTGGGGAGGGTGGGGGAGAGGAAGGGAGAGAAAAATTTTAAACTCAAAAGCATATGGAAGTGATTGTTGATAAATCAAAATAAATTAATAAAATTTAAAAAATCAAAAATCAAAAAATCAAAAAATCAAATTAACCAAAGGTTTATCTATTTTATTGGTTTTTTTTTCATAAAGCCAACTCTTAGTTTTATTTATTAGTTCAATAGTTTCTTAATTTCAATTTTATTAATCTCTCCTTTGGTTTTTAGAAATTCTAATTTGGTATTTAATTGGGGATTTTTAATTTGTTCTTTTTCTAGCTTTTTTATTTTCATGTGCAATTCATTGATCTTTTCTTTCTCCATTTTATTCATGTAAGCGTTTAGAGGTATGAAAAGTCCCCTAAGAACCTCTTTCACTGCATCCCATAAATTTTGGTATGTTGTCTCATTATTCTCATTCTCTTGATGAAGTTATTGATCATTTCTATGATTTGTTGTTTGACCCATTCATTCTTTAAGATAAGATTATTTGGTTTCCAATTAATTTTAGTCTATCCATTCATGGTCCTTTATTACATGTAATTTTTACTGCATCATAATCTAAAAAGGGTGCATTTAATATTTCTGCCTTTCTGCATAAGATTTTGAGGTTTTTATGGCCTACTATGTGGTCAATTTTTGTGTAGGTGCCATGTACCACTGAGAAAAAGGTATATTCTTTTATAACCCCATTCAATTTTCTCTAGAGGTCAGCCATATCTAACTTTTCTATTATGATGAATCTAATTACTCATCTCTTTAACTTCTTTCTTGTTTATTTTTTGTTTAGATTTATCTAGTTCTGAGAGGGGGAGGTTGAGGTCCCCCACTAGTATAGCTTTGTTATCTATTTCCTCCTGTAGCTCCCTTAACTTCTCCTCTAAGAATCAGGAAGCTATACCACTTGGTGCCCATATGTTTAGTAATGATATTACTTCATTGTGTGATACCTTTTACCAGTATGTAGTTTCTTTCCTAATTTTTTTTATTAGATCACTTTTTGCTTTTGCTTTTTCTGAGACCAGGATCTCTATTTGTGCTCTTTTTACTTCAGCTGAAGGATAATATTTTCTACTCCAGCCTTTTACCTTTACTCTGTGTGTATCTCTCTGCTTTGATTGTGTTTCTTGTAAACAACATATTGTAGGATTATGTTTTCCAATAGATTCTGCTATCTGCTTCCGTTTTATGGGAGAGTTCATCCCTTTCACATTCACAGTTGTGATTACTATCTGTGTCTTTCTCTTCATCCTATTTCCCCCTCCCATTTATGTTTTTCTCTCTCCTTTCTTCCTTTCCCCCCTCACTAGAGTTTTGCTTTTGACCACTCCCTCCCTCAGTCTGCCCTCACTTCTATAAGCCCCCTCCCTTTTCTTCCCCTTTACCCTTACTACTTCTTTCCTCCCTTCTGTTCACCCTCTTCCTTTTCTTTTCTCTTTCCCTTCCTATTTCCTATAGGGTAGGTTAGATTTCTTTACCTAACTGAATATGTTATTCCCTCTTTGAAGGAACAGAGTAAGGTTCAAACAATGTTCATCTGTCTCCCTTCTTTCTCTCTACTTCAATAGGTTTTTCTGCCTTTTCATGTGATGTAATTTAACCTCTGCCTCCTCCTTTCCTCTTCTCCCAATACAATTCCTTTTCACCACAATTATGTTTTTTATCAAGTCAAAGTCAGCTTATATCCATGCCCTCTATCTATGTATACCCATTTTAAATGTCATAATAACAATACAATTCTCAAGAATTACAAGTGTCATCTTCCCTTGTAGGGATGTAAACAATTTGCTCTTATTAATAACATTTTTTCTTTCCTGTTTGCCTTTTTATGCCTCTCAAGTCTTGTATTTGAAGGTCAAATTTTCTGTTGAGCTCTGGTCTTTTCTTCAGGAAGGTCTGGAAGTCCCCAGAAAGATTATGCTCAATTTCAATGGGTAGTTGATCCTTGGTTGTAATTCAAGCTCTTTTGCCTTATGAAATATTGTATTCCATGCTCTATAATCTTTTAATATAGAAGCTGCAAGGTCCTGTGTAATCCTGACTGTGGTTCCATGATATTTAAATTGTGTTGTGTTTTTTTTTCCTGGTTGCTTGCAGTATTTTCTCTTTGACCTGGTAGTTTTGGAATTTGCCTACAATAGTCCTTGATGTTTTCAATTTGGGATCTTTTTCAGGGGGTGATTAGTGGATTCTTTCAATGATTATTTTACCATCTGGTTCTAGTACCTCATGGCAGTTTTCCTTGATGTTTTCCTAAAAGATGCTGTCCAGGTTCCTTTTTTCATCCCGGTTTACAGGTTAACTAATAATTTTTAAGCTGTCTCTCCTTGGTCTGTTTTCCAGGTCAGTTTTTTACCAATGAGATATTTTATGTTTTCTTCTATTTTTTCATTCTTTTGTTTCTGTTTGACTAATTTTTTTATTTCTCATAGTCATTAGCTTCCACTTGCCCAATTCTAATTTTTAATAAATTGTTTTCTTCTTTTAGATTTTGTACCTCCTTTTCTGTTTGGCTCATTTTACTTTTTAAGGAGTTCTTCTCTTCAGTGAGTTTTTGTGCCTCCTTTTTCATTTGGCCAAGTCTACTTTTTAAGGAATTGTTTTCTTCAATGTACTTTTTTCCATTTGGTCAATTATATTTTTTGGGGACTCGTTTTCTTCAATGTACTTTTTTCCATTTGGCCAATTGTATTTTTAAGGACTTGTTTTCTACAACTAATTTTTGTCCTTCCTTTTCCAAGCTATTGACTCTCTCTCTCGTATACCTTTCATTTCTTTTCCCAACTTTTCTTCTACCTTTCTTTTTTGACTTTTAAAATCCCTCTTGAGCTCTTCCAAGAAGGCTTTTTGGGCTAGAGACCAGTTCATATTCCCCTTTGAGGTTTCAGATGTGAGTATGTTGATAATGTTGCCCTCTTCTGATTTGTACCTTGATCTTCCTGTCCCCATAATAAGAATCTATGGTCATTGTCTGTTTCTGCCTTTTGCTCATGGTGTTTGCCTATTTCCTGACTTTTAGAAAAAGTTGAGCTCTCCTGCTGGGGCACAGTGTACACCAACCCAAGCTTCTTGTGCTGGAAGCCCCAGGCCTGCTCACTGGCTTTGCATACTGGGGCCTCAGATGCTGTAGTTGGAGGCTGTAGGGTTCTGGCAGCTTACCTGGTACTGGGCTGGGATCAGCAGGGGATTCTAGCCCCTAGGGGATGCCTTCTCATCTGGGCCTTGCACAGAGATGTCTGCCAGACTGGAGCTTTCTCTCCTCGAGTTGTGCTTCCTGAAATTGTGCTGAGGCACTGGAATATTTGGCTTCTGGAAAAGGCCACTGAATGTGTTTTTCTTCTGAGTTGGTGTCTGCTGGTTCCCCTTCCTGTACTGAGGTATTTAGGGGGTCCTAGTGTTGGTGTTTGCCTGCTCTATTACCCTGGTGCTCAGGATCTCCCCCTGGTATGCTGTGGTGGTGCTTGCTGAGATGCCTCCAGTCCTGTACTGCTCCCCCTCCCCAAGAGCATGAGGGGCCTTTCCCATTGATCCTCCAAGCTTCCTGGGCTACATAACTGCTGCATCCCATCTTTCTTCTGGTTCAACTGTTCCAGGGTTTTTCCTGGGGTAATATTTTCTGGTTTTCAGAGGTCAATAAAGGAGGGCAAGAGTGACTTACTTCTTACTCCACCATCTTAGCTCCCAGAAAACTATGTTTTCTTTCACAACATATTTTGCATGACCAAACATATATAACCTATATTAAATTGCTTGCCTTCTCAGTGGGGGGTGGGGAGAGAAGGAAAGGACAGAATTTGGAACTCGAAGCTTTTTAAAAAATGTTAAAATTGTTTTTACATGTAATTAGGGGGTAATAAAATACTATTTTTTTTAAAAATAGAGTTATTTATATTAGAGATAAAATGAAAGCCTTTTAGGTAAGATCAAAAGTAAAACAAGAATGTCCATCATCACCATTCTTATTCTATATAATGTTAGAAATCCCAGAGATAGTGATAAAAACAGGAAAAACTTAGAGGAAATAAGCATAGGCAAATAGAAAACATTTCTTTTTTTTGCAGATATCATGATGGTTTGCTTAAAGAATTCAAAAGGGGCAACCAAAAATTAGTTGAAACAATTACTTCAACAAAATTGCAGGATATAAAATAAACCCACATAAATCAGAATATCTCATTATCACCAACAAAAATCCAGCAGAGATAGAAAGATAGGTTCCATTTAAAGTAACCATAAAAAATATAAAATACTAACTGGATGAATATTAATTATTCATGGGTAGCATGAGCCAAAATGATGAAAATGAAAGTACTATCAAAGTAAATTTACTTATTCAATGTCATAACAATCAAACTAAGAAAGGATTGCTTTACAGAGCTAAAAAATAACAATAAAATTCATCTGCTAGAATAAAGGTCTAGAATCTCAAAAAAAAAAAAAAAGATACGAAACGAGTCCCAGCAGTACCAGATCTCAAATGATACTACAAAACAATAATCACCTAAATAATATAGTATCGGTCAAGGAATACAGAGGTTAATAAGTAGGATATATTAGGTATACAATATATAGAAGTAAACAAGCATAAGTAAATGAGTGTTTGATAAACTCAAAGATCCCAGTTCACTTCATGGCTCAACTCAAATGCAACCTCCCATTAAAAAAAAAAATAACTTGCCTTTGACAAAAATTATGGGGAAAGTTGTAAAGGACTCTGAAGAAATGGGATAAAGACCAAGTGCACCTTATAACAAGATTAAACTGATAAACATGACTCAGACATAAAGGGTGGCATTATTAGCAAATTAGAGGAGCAAGAAAAAATTGTCAGATATATGCATAGGTGAAGAGTGCATGACCAAACAAGAGATAGAGTGTCACAGGAGGTTAAAAATGGGTAATTTTCATTACATAAGATTAAAAAGCTTTTGCACAAACAAAACCAAATTAAAAGACAATAAGGAAAATGGGAGGGAGGAATCTTTGGAACAAGTTTTTCTGATGAAGATGTCATTTCTAAGATAAATAGCAAACTAATTGAAATTTATAGAACAAGAGACATTTCCCAATTAACAAATGATTAAATAATTTGAACAGGCACTTTTCTGGAGAATAAATCCAATTCTAAATCACACCCAATAGATTGGCTAAGTTGACAAAATTGGAAAATGATTATCACTGGAAGGACTATGAGAAAACATGCACATTAATAAACTGTTGCTGGAACAGTGAACTAGGCAAACCATTCTGTAAATCAATTTGGAGCTATGCAAAAAGGTTATTAAAGTCTGTATATCCTTCAACCCAACAATACTTATATCAGTTAATAACCCAAGTACTTAAAAGAAGGAGAAATAGAATCCATATGTACAAAACTATTTTAACAGCTCCTTTTGCACTGGCAAAGAATTAGAAACTGAGGGTGTGACCATAAATTGGGAATGACTAAACAAGTTATGGTGAATGAATGTAAAGGCATATTACTATGTTATAAGAAATGAGAAAGGGGATGACTCCAGAGAAACCTGAGATCTGTTATGAACTGATGCAGAGCGAAATACCAGGAGAACAATTTACATAGTCACAAAGTCATTTAGACAAATCAATTTGTCTTTACAATGCACTAAGAATTTGATCAACAGATCAGATGCTAGGTGGCACAATAGAGTACTGAAACCTGGAATCAGGAATGCCTGAGTTCAAATCCAGCCTCAGACACTTCTTAGCTATGTGACTTGGGGAAGTCACTTAACCTCTGACTGCTTTAGTTTCCTTATCTGTAAAATGGGAATAATAATAGCACCTGACTCCTACGTGAGCATAAAATGAGATAATATTTTTAAACTACTTTGTACTCCTTATATACATATGCTATATAAATGCCAGCTATTAACTATTATTAGCAATTCAATCACCAGAGGATGCATGATGAAACATTACCCAGTCCCCAGAGAAGTGATATACTCAGAGTGCAGATAATTTTTTCTTCATATTGCAATAGGAGAATTTGTTTTGTGTGACTACAAATGCTTATGACAAGGGTTCTATTTTTTTTTGTTTTCTTTCTCAGTGTGGGGGAGGGAAAAAGATGAAAAGAAGAAAGGCATATTTTAGTTAATTGAAAAAAATGTAATTTAAAAAATTCCAATGACAAACCAAAAAAAAAAAATTCTGCAAGGAATCAGGAGAAAGACCTTCAAATATAAAGGAAAGGAAATTAAATTAATACAAGATGATTCAGCGCCTACCAAAAACTGCAAGAAGAAATAAAATGTTACATTCCAAAGAGTGAAAAAGTTCAAGATACAAACCCAAGCGACCAGACTTATAAACCTGAACTTAGGCATCAGTGAAAAAAGATGGATATTCACTAAAAAGAGGCTTTTGAAGTATTCTTACAGGGAAAAATGCATCTGAACAAATTGATTTGCAACCACCCTAGACTAACTGATATGAGTATTCCCTCTCATGATGCAGATCACAACCCATCTGTGGCTGCCTAAGCCTGTTAAACTCTTACTCACTTTTGCCCTTAAATTAGGCAAGGGATCACCCAAAGTGCCAGGAACCTTTCTTAAAACCTTTTCACATTTGTGACTACAAATGGAGCAAAGGATAGCCCTGTTTTCTACAGTTACGAGTTTCTTTGACGGCATCTTTTTAACTTTCTTTGTTTATAATTCTTTAAAATGCATTGCTGCCTAGATGAGGCAATCAGGTGGTGTAGTGGATAGAGCACTGGGCCTAGAATCAGAAAGACCTGAATTCAAATCCAGCCTTAGACACTTACTAGATGTGTGAGCCTGGGCAAGTCATTTAACCCCCGTTTGGGGATAATAATAGCACCTATCTCACAGGATTATTGTGAGGATCAAATGAGATATTTTTTGTGGTGTACTTAGCATAGTACCTGGAACACTTATTTTCTTTTCTTTCTCTTTCCCCATCCTACTTACATCTGTCATATACCTATATTAACATTGGGTTATCTTAAACTTTTTAAAATCCAACATTCTTTCAACATAAGAAATTACATACAATAAAATCCTAATATAACTATAAGATGAATATTAATCTTGCCTTCTGTTATCAGGATGATAATTTCATATAGACAAAGTGAAATTGGATCTTTTCTAAGGTTTTTTTTTAAACATAGTATCTTAAAATAGAACAGTAAGGATAAAACCAAAGGAAGTGAATTAAAGTACATGATATTTCTAATTTACTGCTGCTTCTCACCTATACAACTTTTTTGTTCCCAAATTCCAAAAAGCAGTATTTCTTTAAGGTAATTAAAGAATTTTTTTTAGGCAATTGGAGTTAAGTGACTTGCCCAGAGGGTCACACAGCTAGTAAGTGTCAAGTGTTTGGTCTGAGGCCAGATTTGAACTCAGGTCCTCCTGACTTCACAGCCAGCACTCTATCCGCTGCACCACCTAGCTGCCCCCTTTGAGGTACTTTTGAAAGAAACATTTCTCAAGTGGTGATTCTAGTCAGCGCTGTAGTTGATAAATTAAATTTTTAAAGTTTGTTCTGGAACATATAGATACTGGTCAATCATTTGTGTCACAGTGGTATGCTAAAAATATACCTATATAGATATCACCTTTATATATTGATTGATTGCTTGCTTGATTTATTTGTTCATTCATTCATTTAGAAATTTAAAAAAAATTAACATCATAATTTATTTGGGTTTTCAAGCTCCTTAAAATAGGTGGCACTTATAATTTGTACCTGATGTTTCTGTACGAAAAATGCATGGTGGAAAATCCCATCCATCATTCTGTTTGGTACACATGGTAATCAATAGCCAATAATGCTGTAAAGCTGTGTTTGAAAAAGAATTGTTTCTTATCATCAGTTTCTGTCTTTTTACTTATTTTAGCCCAAAAAGCAGATGTCATAGAATTATGTTACTGCTTAATTATATGGATTAAAGCAAACACCAGGGGGCAGTGCTAGTTTACTGAATTTTCATTCTTACTTATAAAGCCAAAGCTTTCTTACTTTGTAAATGTTGAAAATATTTTTGTATGGATATAGATCATAGGGAGAACAATCTATGAAACATTGATTCATATAATTTGATTTTGTTTTATGATATTTCCACTAATGATAATCTTGCTGGAACCAAGCTATTTTTACCAATTTATCTCTGCTCATCTCCAATCCTTAGGTTATTTTAATTTTTTATGTGTGTAAGTGTGTGTGTGTGTGTGTGTGTGTGTGTGTGTGTATTGAAGAGTGCAAACAACTTAGTTTATCTTTAGACTGTGTTGTTTTACCAAAAAGAAAAAATGCCACTAGAAAGAGGTCTTATAAAGAAATACAAAAATTAAAATGTAGCAGAAACCTAAGCCTAAAAATACTTCTTTCCATGATATTGTATTAAAATTGTAGAGTGAAAAACAGAAAAAAATGAAACACATTCAGAAATGTCATTGCCCAAATACAGATTTTTTTTTAGGTATTGTTCAAGTATTTTCAATACTTCATTGGAACAGATTGCTTCTTTACTTCTGACTACTGCTGGAAGAAGCCAAACAACTGTGTTGAATACGTCCACCAATTATTTATGTTGCTGATTTCAGCTGGACTACTGCAAGTTATTTTATTTTTACTTTTCTATGACTAATTTGCTGGTCTATAGAATTCCATACAATTGACACTCTTTTTTTTTTGGCTTTTAGGCAATTGGGGTTAAGTGACTTGCCCAAGGTCACATAGCTAGTAAGTGTCAAGTGTTGGGTCTGAGGCCGGATTTGAACTCAGGTCCTCCTGACTTCACGGCCGGTGCTCTATCCACTGCGCCACCTAGCTGCCCCTACAATTGACATTCTAAATCATACCTTCATTCTTCAGGCATTCTTCTCAAGCAAAGGACATCGTCTCCTACTTTTTTGAGAAATTAGAGGTTATCATGAGCTTCTTTGCTATTACACAATGAAAAATCCCTCTAAATCAACCCTCTCCCCAATTCTCTCTTTATTCCAATCTTTGATAAAGAGGTGGCTCTTCTCTCTTCTAAGGCCAACTCTTCTGCTTATGTCCTTGATCCCATCTTATTCCTCCTCCACAAATAAAAAGCAAATGCAGAGATTAGACTTCCTTTTTCAAGCCTTTTTTCTAAACTCACAATTTTTTCCTTGTGAGAAATTTGTACTATGTTATTCTGGCCAACTTGAGAAAAGAAAGCCCTCATGGTTTTTTTAAAAATAAAATAAAATAAAATAAGGTCATCTCGTTTTACAGAAACCTGAATATGATTTTCCTCTCTGCCTAACATGACCTTTTCTGAAGACCTCCATTTTTGGAATGCTTGTTACTTCTTGAGACAGTCCATTAAACGATTGACCATTAAGCTTATTTTTTCTTGTTAATAAATCAGAATTATACACACACATACACATATATGTATATCTAATTTTCTGGAAATTTTTCACAGAATTTGTTTTCTATCTATGCTTTCTCCATTACGTAAGTTGTGCATTTTTTTAGCCAAATGTAAGATTTACCCTCATTAAATCTCCTTTCACTAAACTTGGTCCATAATTTGGCTAGTTGAGATAATTTTTAGAGTTACAATTGTGTTAGCCAATATGATAGCAATCCCTCCCAATTTATGTCATCCTTAAGGTCTTGATCTAAGTCATTGTTTAAAAGTAGTGGAAAAAACAGGGCTGAGGACAGTGAAGCACTCCACTGAAGATTTCCCTTCAGACTATCAATTTACTAAATTGATTCATTATTCTTTGGGTTCAGTTATTTAGTTACTGACTCTATCCACTATACTGTCATGTATTTTGTAAACATGTAATGATTTCAGGTACTATGGCTATATTATTACTCTGAAATACCAGTCTAGTTACCTTAGACCAGTGATAGTCAGATGAGAGAGAAAGAGAGAGAGAGAAGAGAGAAATTAGATTAGTTTGGTATAATCCATTCTTAATAAATCCATACTGGCTCTTAGTGATCACCAGTTCCTTTTTGAACTAGTCAGAAATCATACCTTGAATAATAAGTCCTAAAATTTTTCAAGGAATTAATGCTAACCTCACTAGTCTGTAGTTTATAGACCCTATACTTTTTTTTCTGAAAATTGAGGCATATGCCCATTAGAAAGTTGCAGCTGTAACTCTGTTCTGTGTGGCCTTGACAGAAAGTAAGACATAAAAATGACAAGTTCATTCAGTACCTTCACTGTGTCTATTCATAGCTAAAAAATCATACAAATTTTTTCTTAACTTTGATAGTTTTAGTTAATTCTAAACTCCTTCCTTCCCAACTTTTCAATCTTCTTACATATTACCCCTTTCTTGAACTCTGCAATTCAAGCATGCCGACCTATTCACCATGTCACAAGCCAAACACTCTAGTCTTCCAGATCTCTGTGCCTTTGCAATGGCTTTCACTCATTTGTAGAATGCACTCCCTCCTCACCTCCACCTCTTAGAATCCCTGGCTTCCTTCAACACTCAGCTGAAGTGTAAATGCCTTTTCTGGTGACCCAAGTTACTAGAATCTTCTTTTTCATAACTAACTTGAATTCATTTTTTAAAATTTTATTTTATTTTTTGCACATTTTGAGCTCCAAACTGTCTCCCTTACTCCTTCCCCATCCCACACTAGAGAAGGCCACCATTTGATACAGATATAGATATAGATACATGTATGTATGTGTGTATATATGTAGGTATGTATGTAAAACCATGCTATTCATACTTCTGTTTTTCAGTTTTTCTCTGGAGATGGATAGTATCTTCCTTTATAGGTCCTCTGTAGTTGATTTGATATTTATTATACTCAGAATAACTTAGTCATTCACAGTTATTCTTTGAACAATATTGTTGTTACTGTATACAACTTTCTCTTGGTTCTGCTCATTCCACTCTTCATTATTCATACAAATCTTTCCACGCTTTCTTTCTAAAATCAACCTGCTCATCATTTCTTTACAGCATAGTAACAATCATCTATCACAATCTACACCACAACTTGTTTAGTCATTCACAAATTGATGGGCATCCCTTCAATTTCCAGTTCTTTGCAGCCACAAAGAGAGATGCTGTGCATATTTTAGAACATATAACTTCTTTTTACTTTCTCTCTGGTCACCTTGGGAAATAGACCTAATAGTGGTATTGGTGGATCAAAAGGTATACATAGTTTTATAACTTATTAGGCATAATACCAAATTGCTCTCCAAAATGGTTGGATCAGTTAACAGTTCTACCAACAAGGCATTAGTGTCCAAATTTTTTTCCCACACCCCCCTCCAGCATTTGTCATTTTCCCTTTCCATCATTTTAACTAATCTGATAGATGTGAGATGGTATCTCAAAGTTGTTTTAATTTACATGTCTCTAATCAATAATGATTTAGAGCATTTTTATGTGACTATAAATAGCTTTGACTTCTTCATGAAAAAACTGCCTGTTTATATCCTTTGATGATTTATCAATGGGGAAATAACTCATATTCTTATAAATTTGATAAAGTTCTCTATATATTTGAGATATGAAACCTTTACCCAAGAAGCTGTCTATAAATTTTTCCTCAGTTTTCTGCTTTTCTCCTATTTTGGCAACATTGGTTGGTTTTGTTTTTTGTTTTGTTTTGTTTTTGGCTAGGCAATGGGGTTAAGTGACTTGCCCAGGGTCACACAGCTAGTAAGTGTTATATGTCTGAGGCCGGATTTGAACTCAGGTCCTCCTGAATCTAGGGCCAGTGCTCTATCCACTGCGTCACCTATTTTTTATTTGTACAAAACCTTTGTAATTTAATGTGATCAAAAATATCCATTTTATATCTCACAATGCTTTCTATCTCTTGTTTATTTATAAATTCTTCTCCTATCCATAAGTCTGGTAGGTAATATGCTCAATGTTCTTCTAATTTAATTATGATTTTTCCCCTTTATATCTTGAATTCATTTTCTATGTATTTTGTATATACTAACATAACCAACAAATATCACTATAATCATCTCCATTTCAGTGATGTTCATAGACCACACACACACACACACACATGCACATACACACACACACACACACACACACACACATATATCAGCAATACAAAGACATAATGATATAATACAGTGTAAAGCATCAAATGACTTTTGTTTTAGAGTCTCTGAAGTTGGAGAGACTGCAGATATTCACAACCAGTGAATCTCTTGATTGAGAGAAAAGGAGGATTATCTATTACATATACAAAAATATTTGTAGGTGCATATTAGTAAATTGTTATCTATAATTTCAGTTCAGAAGAATGCTGGAAGAAGTAAATAATGGTTTTGATGCTATCAAAACCTTAAATAGGATGACAGTGTTTTGCTGAGAAATTCTGGTGTTCATAGGACACACAAATAAATGGATTCTAAGCTGGTTACTTCAACGACTACAATTCTGAATTATATACAGGAGAGATTACATGTACATTTCTCAGCAGCACATTATATATATATATAATATATATATATACATATATATATATATATATATATATCCATATAAGACAAATTTGTATGATAGCAAAACTATGTGGACATAAACTAATGGCAAAACTATAATCTAGCTATAAGACATGCATGACACTAACTTTAAAACAATTATAAAATAATAATAAAAATAAGACTATTTAAAATATTCAGTAATTAATTCATGTATGTATAGGTGAATATAAGCAATTACATGCAAGATATAAATTAGTATTAGCATCTGCCTGCATGTTTAATCATTTCAACAGTCTCACTTTGGACATTATCATTATTCTTTCTGGTCACTAGTCAGGTTGTTTTGGTTCTCTTGAAACCTGCTGACCTATCTATCTTATACCTGCATTGGTTGATGATATTCTAATCACGCTTCTCACCAGAACTACAATCCTGCATACCTAAAACTGAATTTGCAGAGGGCCCAAGATGGGTTGTATTATTATTATTATGCTCTGTATTATCATGCCTCCACTAGGGAGAATATGTACTCTTCCATTATTGTTGGGTTACAGTACATAGTTTTCTTCACTTGAAATGTCCATTCCTAAGCAGTGTTTGCATGACTGGTAGATGATCTTTTTCACTGAGTCTACTGAAATGACAGTCCATCAGTCTCAATTTGCCCATCAGGGTGTTTCTCTAACTCAAAAGTCAGCAATATTAAATGTTGTGTATCATTTTAAAATGACCAATTGCATTCTATGGGGCTGTTTTGTAGAGACGTAAGTTGCTCAAATATCTCCACCACTAAGTTGTTATCCTTAGTGCTCAAAGAAGACCAAAATGATATCATCGTTAGGGTCTAGGTATCATGTGTCTGACTGTGGCTGATCAGATCTACATAAGCTCAGAAGGCTCTACTACACAGTGGGCACATGTAAACATTGGGAGTGGTGATGTCTCTAGATTTGAGCATCTCACATTTCTTTTGAGTTACTGCAGTTCTGCTTTGCTCATAGAGCAGAGCAGAATATCTTTTTTGATGCAGGCCTGCCATGCTGGGCGGTCCTGTGCTAGTGTCTCCCATGTTTCAGTATCAATTTCAAAGTTCTTCACAGAGACCTTGAAAGTGTTCTCATATCACCTCTTCTGACTTCTGTGTCAGCACTTGTCTTGTCTGAGTTCTCCATAAAAGAGACTTTTGGGCAAACTTGTGTTTGGCATTCAAACAACCCGGCTGGCTCATCAGAGTTGCACTCTCTCAGTAGAGTTTGAATGCTTGGTAGTTCAGCTCAAGAAAATCAACTTGCCAGGTGATCTTCAGAATCTTCCTAAGATAATTCAAATGGAAGCAATTTATTTTCCTGGCACGGCAGTAGTAGACTGCCCAGGTTTCAGCTAGTAGACCTGAATACAGGTTTCATAGGCATACAATAATGTCAGTACAATGTAGACTTTCAGTTTATTAGGCAGCCTAATGCCTCTTCTCTCCCACACTTTCCTTCAGAGCCTCACAAACACTGAGCTAGCTATGGCAATGTGTGTGTCAACATTACCATCTGTGTACATCCCTGGAAAGTATGCTGCCAAGATAAGTGAACTTATCTGCAGCATTCAAAATATCTCCATTTGCTGTAAACCATTGTTCCATGTATGAATGGTGTGATGCTGGCTGATAGAGAACCTCTGTTTTCTCAGTGTTAATTTTCAGGCCAGAATTAGCACAAGCAGCAGAGAATAAATCCATACTCTGTTCCATCTCAACCTAAGAGGCTGCACTGAGTGCATGATTATCTGCAAACAAAAAGTTGTGTACCAGTTCTCCCTCTACTTTATTCTTGGCTTGTAGCCTTCTCAAGTTAAATAATTTGCCTGTGGTATTGTAGCTAAACTTGATGCTATTTTTCTACTTGTTGAAGGTATCCAATATCACTGAAAACATCATGCTAAAAGGCATGGGAGTAAGCACACAGCCTTGCTTCACTCCACTGGTGACTGGGAAAGCATGAGAGCATTGTTCATTACCCAGAATCCTTGCAAGAATGCCATCATAAAACTGATGTGCAAAACTGATGAACTTCTCCAAGCAACCCATATTCTGGCATTCTGACCTCTGTTTTGCACCTGGAATTTCTCCTGGTGTTGTTTGGCAGCAAATACCATATTGCCCTTTCTGAAACTCACATCTTCCAGGTGAAGGATCAGCCTATTAAGGAGGATTCTGGCAAGAATCTTGCTGCCAGTGACTAAGAGAGAAAACACCCATTGCTCCCAACCCCCATAATTGTCACAGGACAACCTATTTCCTTTTCCTTTACAGAGATGGACAGTGGAGGAATCCTTGAACTCCTGGGGGATAGCCTCTTCTTTCCATATAACCCAGATTTCAGTCAGCATTTTCAAGAGCAGTGGACCTCTTGCTTTGTCAATCTCAACTGGAATAAAATCAGCTCTAGTCTCTATGCCACACAAGAAGAGCCCAATGGCATTCAAAACTTCTTCAGTTAGAAGTTCAGTGAAAGACAGATTGACTTCAACCAGAGGAATATGGTCAATGGTTTCACCATTGGCTGATGATGGTCTACTGAAAACACTATGGAAATGTTCAGCCCATCTCTGAATAGTTGAGTAGTAGTGCTGCATAGTTGAGATGCACTATAGGTCTTTGGCCCATAAATAGCCTTCAGGGCATCATAAAAGCACTTTGGATTGTTACTATCAGCATGAAACTGAATTTCATCTGCCATCCTTCTGAGCTAAGAATACTGTATCTCTCTAAGTTTCACTTGCACTTTACTTTTGATGCCTTCTTAGAGATGGATGAACTATCCTTCTGGTAGACCCTGTGAGTTCTCATTTTTCATTTAGTAGCTTCTGGATTTCCCCTTTATTTTCACCAAACTAATCCTGATGTTTGCAAGTTTTCTGGCCCAGATGATTAAATGAGGTGTTATACACCAAATCTCTGAAAGCTTCTCACTCCTTTTCTGCTCCCCTGTTACTAACAGTGTATTGGTTCAACTTTCCTTCCAAGTCAGTAACAATGTTCACACAGGAAAAGCTCTCTAATCTGTTGATGCTGAATCATCTTCTAATAGTCCCAATAGACTAATAGTTGTGTGGCTGCTTTTGTTCAATGCAAATGTTTAGCTTGGAGAGGATAAGTCTATTATCCATCCAGCACTCTGTGGGACACATTACCTTCGTCATTCTCACATGCTCTCTGTCTCTTCTTCTTACAATGTCATAGTCTATTAAATGCCAATTTTTGCTTCAAGGGTGCATCCATGATGTTTTGTCAAGTTTAGGTAAAGGGAAGACAGAATTGGTCATGAGATACACAAGTCTTCAGTAGTAAGTGATCATTGCTGTTGTTGTTTCCAACTCCATTCCTCCCAAGGACTCCCTGCCATATCTGGTAGTCTGTGCCTACTCTAGCATTAAAATCACCCAGAATTACAAGCTTGTCCTCTTTTGGCACACTGATGATGAGGGTCTCCAGGTCTTCATAAAATTTTTCTTTGACCTCATCAGGATTCATCCTGGTGGGAGCATAGGCACTGATGATGGGAGTGTGGCACTTTCCTGCAAAAATAGTAACTGCATTATCATAAGCCTGTTGATCACTTCTTTTTGGATGTATACAAGCTTGTTGACTAGATTAGTTTTGATTGCAAATCTATGTCAGTTTTGTGGTACTCTGCACATCTGCAGCCACTCCAAAAAAGTGCATCTAGCTCCAACTTCAGTAATCTGGCTTTCATTTGCCAGCCTTGTTTCACTGAGGGCCACTATTTGAATGCAACACATACCAAGTTCTCTAGCAACAAGAGTTGTTCATCTTCCAGGTCTACTGGATTTCTTGTCCATAAGCGTTCTCGTATTCCATGTACCAATGGTGAATGGAATCATCTTTGCAAAAGTTTTTGTACATTTGTGTGTGCATATGTGTGTATGTGTATTTCAACCACTTGATAGGAGCCCTGACTGCCACAGTAAGAAGGCCAGTTTTAGGTAAGGTGAAGCAGACAATTTTAAGAGACCTTTTTTAACCTCTTCCTCCTGCAAGGAGGTGAGCAATGCTCAGATATCCAGGGAGCTGCCAAATCCCAGTGCTGCTTCAGTCCAGTGAGAAGACAACCCTATGGCCTGAGCTGGGTGAATAGGGTTGTGCACCTATGAGCAGTCATGAAAACATCTCCCAGTGTATCTGCACCTGCAGATACTTAGCTATAACCATAATACTTTGAGGTAGATAAAATGGCAAAATGGCGGTAATGTTTTTTGACTCATGCATAAATTGGATTTAAATAAGGCAGTGTTGTGCAAAGTCATTGGCCTTGCTTTCTCTTCTAAGGTCATGTAAGTCCAGTGGCAAGATAAAAGTCAAAATGACTGGCAATATCTTGGGATGCATTGGTTGACCTTGGCATCTTCAATATCTGACCAAGTTCTAAGTACTCTATGGTGCCTGCTTCTGCTGTTATGTGGCTCCCTGGAACACATTTTTCATATTCACCCATTCTTCTGGGGCGTCTTCACATGCTTGGGGTGTTAGCTTCACATGCTAACTCATCAATGGGTTTGAGGCCTGTCAGTTACCCTCAACCTGGTTTAGTTCATCTGCTGAAATGGTTTAGCAAGGTGTGTCCACCGTGTATGCTACAGCTTCTTGGTGCCTGGAGTTGGGTGTCTGGTGGACAGAAAAGGTGGAAAGCAACCCCAGAAAAGGCTTGGCAGCCTTCACACCAGAGGTATTAGTCTTCCCTGAACACCCATACACCCAATTTCCACAGCTAGGTATGGAGTAACTTTCCATCAGTCTGCTAACTTGCATGTCCCATGAACACCAAGATTTTTCAGCAAAACTTTATCACTTTATTAAAGGTGACAGTACCTTCAACAAAATCAGACATCATTACATTGTTACTTTTTCAGCATTCTTCTGGGCTGAAGTTGTTGCTAGGTAGTAAGTCCAATCAGCTTCTCTCTTAGCCAATAAATGTACTGTTTGGAGTATCTGTAGTCTCTCCTCCTTCAGAGACTCCAAAATATGTCATTAGGCAGGCCTAAATGTCAGCAGATAAAGTATAAAACCAATGCCACTATTACTGGTGAAATTTTACTCATGTGCTAGAAAAGCCACGTGCTAGGCCAGCTAAGACTTTTGTTGTAATTTCAGTATCCCTAATATGATCATCAATGTGTAGGTGATATATGGAGAAATTGGGTCTCCTTAAACCTAAACCTAATAGGAATAAGGTATTGTTCTAGAGTTTTTAAAACTGACATCTCGTTGAGCAAGATATATTTAAAGTCTCTGCTTTGATCTCAATTCTGGCAGGAAGTCCGTCCACAGAGAAACACTTCTGTGATGATACTTTTGCAACCATATAAACCTTCTGATTCTTGATTGGATATGTCCTTACATACCATATGGAATGACCAGTCACCATCAACATTTGGCTTGTGTTTTTGCTATCTCCTTCCAGAGATAAGAAGACCATGAAAGAGTTCCAAAGATTTGCTAGTACTTATGTTCTCCAATAGGCAGCTAGGAGCACAGTGAATGGAGTGCTAAGCCTGGAGTCAGGAAGACTCATCTTCCTAAGTTCAAATCTGGCCTCAGATACTTGCTGTGTGACCCTGGCCAAAGCACTTAACTCTGTTTGCTTCAGTTTCCTTATCTGTAAAATGAGCTGGAGAAGGAAATGGCACACCACTCCTGTATCTCTGCCAAGAAAACCACAAATGGGGTAATAAAGAGTCAGACATGATTGAAAAATGACTCAACAACAATGTTCTTCAAATATAAAGCACAATTAGTATTACATTTCTTTGCTGACAGTGAATATGTATCACACTTTTTGGTGCTATCTGCAGCCTTCTTGAGCCAGTAAATGCTATTTCTTCATAGCTCTGTGGGCTATTATTGACCTGTATTTCTAATGTTATTATGTAAAATTTCCATAGTGATGGAGCAATGTAAACTGGGTAGTATCAACTGCTTGCTGATACTCTGTGTGATCAGTGAGAGTCTAATAGTATCCTGTTAGTAATAGTAATAGTACTCTGTTATACAGTGCCAACTTCTGTTTGTGTCTCAATAGTAAAATGACTTCAAGGGACTGGAACTGGAATCATTTAGATATCAATTAGTATTTTATTCATACCACTCCTTTTGATCCTTCATTGGTCATTTACTTTCTTTGCTGTCATTCACACACAACAAAGGTAAAGAAAGTCAACCCACGGAAGCAAGGCAAATGGTTTTATGGAAGCTCCAAACTTTCAGCTATGTTGCAATTTACTTATAATCCAGTTCTTGTGATGTTACATATAATTTTTACTCCTTTATTTATGGCCATAATTCCAATGTCACATGTCTGCTTGTAATGAGTTATGAATCTGTAGTTAATTAGTGTTGCTAACCATCTCTTCCAAGCAACATTTAACTTGACATTGGTCACAATATATTACTAGACTGTTTTTAGTCCACATTTATAATTTTGTCTATCCACAATTTTAAAATTTATTAGTGACAAACCAATACAGAGTTAAAAAAAACCTCTAGATTTCTGACACTCAAGCCTCTGCTGGCAAATACGATTTGTTTCTGCTGACCATTACTGTCTTGATACAGAACTGCTCACAGATTCTCCACACTGGCATCATTATACAGAATAAAAGTTTGTGGCAGAGGGTAGAGCCAAGATGGTAGAGAAAACACAGGGACTCTCCTGAGCTTTTTTAAATTTCTTCAAACAACTATAAATAATGCCTTAAAACAAATTCTGGAGTAGCAGAACCCACACAAGGATGGAGTGAAACAATCTTTTAGTCCAAGACAACATAGGTTAGCAGGAAAGGTCTATCACATCGAGATGAGAGTGGAGCACATACTATGCCAACTCAGATAGTATTCCAGCAAAATGGGAGCAGGCCCCAGGGGTGACTAAATCAGCAGCAACAGTGGCTGCTTGCAGGGTGGTTCTCTGTTGCATTGCCCATACTCAGGTCCAGGTCATAGTCCCAGGACAAGGAGGCACATTAGTGCACCAGAGCTTGTGGCCTCATGGGAGTGGAGACCCTGCTCACAGTTTCAAGGTGGGAAAGAGTGCTTGTAGTCACTCACAGCACAGGACAGGAAAGCAGTAAACACACCACTTCTTAGATCACAATATCTTGGAAGAACTGAAAGATTATAGATGCCCAGAATTAGCTCTGAAAAAAGCTGCACAGAAAAACCTGAAGCTTGGGACAGTACTCCATCCACCCAAGGAGCCGAGCCCAACTTTAATATAAAGCAAAAAGTCAAGTCAAAAATGATCAAACAGTAACAAAAATATCATGACTATAGAAAGTTATGGTGACAGGGAAGATCAAAAAACAAACTCAGAAAAAGACAATAAAGTAAAGACATCAAAGTCTCAAAGATGAAAGTGAATTGGTCTCAGGTTATGGAAGAACTCCAAAAGGATTTTAAAAATCAAATAAGAGAGGTAGAGGAAAAACTGGGAAAAGATATGAGAGCAATGCAAGAAAATCATGAAAAAGTTAATAGTTTGGTAAAAGATGCACCAAAAATTACTAAAGGAAGTAACACCTTGAAAACAAAATAGGGCAAATGGTAAAAGTGGCACAAAAATCCAATAAGAGAACTCCTTAAAAAGTAGAATTGACCAAATGGAAAAGAAGTCAAGCAGCTCAAGGAAGAAAATAATCCCTTAAAAATTAGAATGGGCAAGTGGAAACTAATGACTCCATGAGACATCAAGAACCAATAAAACAAAATCAAAAGAATGAAAAAAAGTAGAAGAATGTGAAATATCTTATGGGAAAAACAACTAACCTGAAAACAGATCCAGGAGAAAGAACTTTAAAATTATTGGACTACATGAAAGCCACCTTTTTTTTAAAAACAGCCTACACATCATCTTTCAAGAAATTATCAAGGAAAACTTCCCCGATATTCTAAAACCAGAAGGTAAAATTGAAATTGAAAGAATCCACTGCTCACTCCTGAAAGAGATCTCAAAATGAAAACACCCAGGAATATTATAGTCAAATTCCAGAGCTCTCAGATCACAGAGAAAATATTGCAAGCAGCCAGAAAGAAACAAGTCAAATATTGTGGAACACAAGATTTAGCAGCTTCTACATTACAGAATCAGAAGGCTTGGAATATGAGACTCCTGAAGAAAAAGGATCTAGGCTTACAACCAAGAATTAATTACCCAGCAAAACTGAATATAATCTTTGACAGGTGAAATCAATATTCAATGAAATAGAGTATTTTCTTTGACAGGTGAAATCAATATTCAATGCAATAGAGTATTTTAAACATTCCTTATTAAAAGACCTTACATGAATAAAAAAACTACTTTTCAAATACAAGACTTAAAAGAAGTATAAACATGTAAACAGAAAAGAGAAATTATAAGGGACTCAAAAGGTTAAACTACTTACATCCCTGCAGGTGAAGATGATACTTGCAATTGCTAAGAACTTTCTCATTATTGAAGTAGTTAGGAGTTTACATAGATGGCATGGGTGTGAGTTGATTTTTTAAAAATAGTATTATATTTGTTTTTCCATTTCACATAAAACCAATTCTTTGCATTCATTTTTAAATAAAAAAATTTGAGTTCCAAATTTTCTTTCTCCCTCCCTCCCTTTCCCTCTCCCTTGTATAATTATAAGCAATTTAATATGTCATGTATATGCAATCATTTAATATATATTTCCTTATTAATCATGTTGTGAAAGAAGAAACAGAACAAAAGGGAAAAAAAGAAAGTGAAAATGGTACGCTTTGATCTGCATTCAGATTCTATTACTTCTTTCTCTGGCTATGGGTAGTATTTTCTATCATAGATCTTTTGAACTTGTCTTGAACCATTGAAAGTGCTAAGTCAATCACAGTTGATCATCCCACAATGTTGCTGTTACTGTGTACATTGTTCTCATGATTCTACTCAGTTCACTTAGTATCTGTTTATGTAAGTCTTTTCAGGTTTTTCTGAAATCTGCCTGCTCATTATTTCTTATAGCACAATAGTATTCCATTACAATCATATGTCCCAACTTGTTCAGCTATTTCCCCAACTGATGAGCATCCCCTCAATTTCCAATTCTTTGTCACCACAAAAAGAGCTGCTACTAATATTTTTGTGCACATAGGTCCTTTTCTCTTTATTATGATCTCTTTGGGATATAGACTTAGTAGTGGTATTGCTGGATCAAAGGGTATGCACTGTTTGGTTGCCCTTTGGGCATAGTTCCAAGATGCTCTCCAGAATAGTTGGATGAGTTCACAACTCCACCAATAGTGTATTAGTGTCCCAGTTTCCCCACATCCTCTCCAACATTTATCATTTTTATTTTCTGTCATATTAGGCAATCTGATAAGTGTGAGGTGGTACCTTAGAGTTGTTTTAATTTACATTTTTCTAATCAATAATAATTTAGAAAATTCTTCATATGACTATGGATACATTTGATTTCTTCATCTGAAAAATTCTTGTTCATATCCTTTCAACATTTATCAATTGTGGAATAATTTGTATTCTTACTAATTTGACTCAGTTCTCTATTTTTTGGCAGATGAGGCCTTTATGAGAAACACTCCCTGTAAAAATTGTTTCAAAACTTTCTGTTTTCCTTCTAATCTTGGTTGCATTGTTTTGTTTGTGCAAAATATTTTAATTTAAGATAAGAGAAACTACCCATTTGGCATCTTGTAATGCTCTCCTCTCTTGTTTGGTCAAAAATTCATCCCTTCTCCATAGATCTGTCAGGTAAACTTTTCTATAGTCTCATAATTTGCTTATGGTATCACCATTTATGTCTAAATCATGTGCCTATTTTGACCTTGTATTGGTATATGGAAAAGATGTTAGTCTGTACCTAGTTTCTGCTATACTGTTTTCCAGTTTTCCCAGCAGTTATTGAAATGTAATAGCTAACAAATAATAGCTAATATTTCTAATACAATATTGAATAATAGTGGTGATAATGGGCATCCTTATTTCACCCCTGATCCTATCGAGAAGGCTTGTAGCTTACCTGAGCTACAGATAATGCTTGCTGATGCTTTCAGATAGATATTAATAGATTTAAGGAAAGTCTCATTTATTCCTATGCTGCCTAGTACTTTTAATAAGAATGGTTATTACATTTTATCAAAAGCTTTTTCTGCATCTATTGAGATAAGCATATGATTTCTGTTGGTTTTGTTATTGATACAGTCAATTTTGCTGATAGTTTTCCTAATTTTGAACTAGCCCTCAATTCCTGAGATAAATCCCCCAGATCATAGTGTATCATCCTGGTGATATATTGCTGTAATCTCCTTCCTATTATTTTATTAAAATTTTGCGTCAATATTCATTAGGGAAATTTGTCTACAGTTGTGGGGTTTTTTCTGTTTTAGCTCTTCCTGGTTTAGGTATCAGCACAGTATTTGTTCATAAAATGAATTTTGTGGAGTTCATTCTTTGCCTATATTTCCCAAAATGTTTATGTGGTATTGGAATTAATTGTTCTTGAAATGTTTGGTAGAATTCACTTCTGAATCCATCTGGCCCTGAGGATTTTTTTTTTTTAGGGAGTATATTAATCACTTGTTCAATTTCTTTTTATAATGTGGGGTTATTTAAGTATTTTATTTCCTCTTCTATTGATCTGGACAATTTATATTTTTGTAAATATTAATCCATTTCACTTAGATTGTCAAATTTATTGGCATACAATTGGGAAAATAGTTCTTAGTTATTGCTTTAATTTCCTTTTCATTGTGGCGAATTCACTCTTTTCATTTTTGATACTGATAATTTGGTTTTTTTTAAATCAAATTAACCAATGGTTTATTTGTTTTATTATTTTTTTCATAAAACCAGCTTAGTTTTATTTATTAGTTCAATGATTTTCTTACTTTCAATTGTATTAATCTCTCTTTTGATTTTCAGGATTTCCAATTTAGTTTTTAATTAGGGATTTTTTAATTTGTTCTTTTTCTAGCTTTTTTTATCTGTATGCCCAGTTTAAAAATTTGCTTTTTCTCTGTTTTATTGATGTAAGTATTTAGAGATAGAAATTTTCCCTTAAGTACTGCTTTGGCTGCATCCCATACATTTTGGTATGTTGTGTGTCATTATTGTCATTCTTTTCAATTAAATCATTGTTTCTATGATTTGTTTTTTAACTCACTATTTCTTTAAGATTAGATTATTTAGTTTCTAATTAATTTTAATCTATTTTTCCATGTCCCCTTATTAAATACAATTTTTCTTGCATCGTGATCTGAAAAGGATGCATTCAATATTTCTATCTTTCTACATTTATTATGAGATTTTTATGCCCTAATAACATGGTACTTTTTTGTGTAGATGCCATGTACCTTTGAGAAAAAGGTATATTCCTTTCCATCTCCAGTTTTCTCCAGAGGTCTTTAATATCTAACTTTTCTAAAGTTCTATTTAACTTTTTTCTTGTTTATTTTGTGATTAAATTTATCTAGTTCTGAGAGGGGAAAGTTGAGGTTCCCACTAGTGTAGTTTTATTGTCTATTTCTTCTTGTAACTCCCTTAACCCATCAAACTGTTGACTCTTTATTCATGATTCCTTGCATAATTCTCATTTCTTTTTTCCATTTGTTCTTCTACTGCTCTTATTTGATTTTAAAAATCTTTTTTGAGCTCATCTAGGAGTTCTTTTTTGGGCTTAAGACCAAATCATATTTCTCTTTGAAGCATTGCATATAGGCATTTTGCCATTGTCCTCTTCTGATTTTGGCTTTAATCTTCCTTGTGGCCATGATTAGGGCTTTTGTGGTGGTTGTTATTTTGCTCATTTTCCATCATATTTCATGACTTTTAAAGTTGAGCTCTGTTCCTGGGGCACTGGGTGCACTTCCCCAAGCTTCTCTCATGAAGGGGGAGAGAGGAAAGAGCAGAGTCCTGTTCACTGGCTTGCTACAGCAATTTGCCTGTTGCACTGGGGCTCTCAGGCTGGAAACTCATCTGTTGCTACATTAGAGCTGGAGGCATCACAGTGGGTCCACCATGCCACTGGCCCACTGAGCTGGGTTGCTAATTTGTTCTGTGGCTAGGAGTCTCCCACTGATTTGTCTGGACAGCATTTGTGCTGGTCTGTACTCCCCTTTCATCCAAGTGAGACAGATCTGGGCTGGAAAATTGCTTTATTCCACCCTTTTGTGGGTTCTCTTGCTCCATGATTCATTTAGAAGCTTGATTTAAAGTTGTTTTGAGGGAAACTGGGAAGAACTCAGGTAACTTCCTGCCTTTTCTCCTTCATCATGGCTCCACATGAGTTGAACATGGTGGAATGATATTTTTTAAAAATACAAGGGGTGAGAAAGAGGGATGCACCTGGAGAAGGGGAAAGGGACAGGTGGAATGAGGTAAATTATCTCACATAAAAGAGGCACAAAAGAGATTTTGAAGAGGAAGAGAAGATGGAGGGGGGAGATGCTGGAACCTTGCTCTTATGTGAGTTGGCTCAAAGAGAGAATAACATACACACTCACTTGGATCTAGAAATTTATCTTACCATACAGAAATGTAGGAGGGGAAGGGAATAAAAGAAGTGGGGCAGATAGAAGGGAGAGCAGATTGGGGGAGGTAAAAGTCAGAAGCAAAACACTTTTCAGGATGGATAGGGTGAAAGGGGAGAAAGAGTAGAAAGAATGATAAATAGGGGGAAATAAGAAATACAATTAGTAAGCTTAACTATGAAACCATTTTTACAGCAAGTTCCTCTGATAAAAGCCTCATTTCCTAAGTATATAGAGAATGGAATCAAATTTATAAAAATGAGCCATTCCCAGTTGATAAATGGTCAAAGGATATGAAGAGCAACTTTCAGACAAAGTAATTAAAGCTATCTACAGACATATGAAAAAAATGTTCTAAATCACTATTGATTAGAGAAATGCAGATTTAAACAATTCTGAGGTACCATCTCACGCCTATCAGATTGTCTAACATGAAAGAAAAGGAAAATGACAAATATTGGAGGGGACATGGGAAAATTGATACTGCTGGTAGAGCTGTGAATTGATTCAGCAGTTCTGGATAGCAGGGTACTCTGTCTCATCAAATGTTGGGTTATTTTTCCTTGCTTTGCACTATTTATGCACAGATGCTCAAACTCATTTACCAGATCTGGAAGCCGTATTTCCTTCAATTGTTACTATTTTTCTTGTTGATTTATCTGTTTATATTCAAGGGCTTTGAAAGTTCTTCCTGGAATCTTTGGTACTTTCAGTCTTTTCTAACCTGTCTCTCCCTGCTTTTATTTTCTTTATTGCTCACTTCTGGCTCCCTCCCCTCTGATTGTGGTTTCCTTGGGAGCTGGACCTCGAAGTGTCTCAGCTTCCTCTCACAATGTGAAATTCACAGTTCACCAGCCTAGGTGTCTGCCCCAACTGACTTTTGGGTGGTCAAAACTGGCCTCAGCTGAATGCTATTCTCTTCCAGCATGTTTGGTGGCATAATGCGCAGCTCTCCACACATACAGTGTCCTATCCTGGTGACTTATCCCCCTCCCTCTGTTCTTTAATTTTCTGATCTTGCACCAATACTTCAGTCTCCTTTCCATGGCACCAGAACAGGCTGCTTTCCCCAGCGCTGGTAGAGGCTGCTTTTTGTGGCACTGGCAGAGACTACTTTCCTTGGTACTGGCAGACTAGTAGTTCAGAGTTACAGACAGTCCCGGGTTTTGCAGCATTAGCACCTGGCAGGCTTTTGCTCCAGAAGGGCTGTGGCCAAAATCAGAAACCCTTGAATGGATGCTGATTTTGAGCTCATTTAACACCGCTTCCCAAACTTGTAAGCTACCAGCAATGAAGCTGCATTAGCAGGCCCAAGGACATGATGCAGTCTCTCATCAAAATCCACCCCTACACCCCAGTCCCACCTTCTTCATTTAGTATTTATGACCCATCTGCTTCTGTACCTCTCCAATCATATAATCTAGAGCTACATTCTTAATGGCTGAGCAAAATGAACACAGTGTATAATAATTTTTTTCATAAAAACACAAGATGTTATAGAGACCCCGAGATCCAAGATACGGAAGAAAAAATTGAAGGCTGCACACTCCATCACACATCATGGTCAAATTTAACTATTCAATTCAGAAGCAAGTTCTACAAGAGACCAACAGAAAGTTTCTTCAAATACAAAGGATATTTGAATAATTCAAGACTCTTCTGTACTCAGTAGAAAAAGGAGGAAATGTAATGTGTTCTGAAGAGCACTGGAGCTCAGGGTGACTAGTTTCATAAAACTAAGCTTAACCATACAGGACAAAAATAAACTAGTAAGCAAATAAACAAATTAAAGAAGAAAGGATCAAATTTTTAAACTGAAAAGTTATTGTGTCCATGTGGTTTGTGAAACCACACCAGAATACAATTAAGTTCATTTTCTAGCCTGGGGTAAATGGTTCCAGTTCCACCTGGATCACTTTGTCTGCTAGGTTAGCAAGTTACATAATAAGACCAGAAAGAGAAAGCAAAACTTTCCTCAGATCCTAAAGAGGTACTTGTAACCAGCAGCTTTATTCCTAATTTTTTGTGATCACCACCCTCCTGCCCACCCCTCCCCCAGCTGCTGCTCATTACACTCTCAGCCACTCTTTCCCTAAGTACCCATCATTATCACCCCCTCAGCTGCCATCTCCTTATTTCTCTCACAGTGGCTATTAAGTAGGCACTTAATAAATGCTTGTTGACTTGATTTGTCAGGTCTCTCCAGCTATCCTCAGCCTGATTACAGGCAGACTGAGTCACTGAAGTTTTGAAATTCAAAAGTTCCTTCTGCTATAGGAATGCCATCTTCTTTCCCTGTGATTATGAAAACTCCAGTCTCCACAGTTTGCAGGATTCTAAAATTAGGATTTCACCACTTTTACCCTTCCCATAGACTAAGTCTGAATACTCTGGTTACAATTTTACATTGTTGATCCCATTCTCTCTGGGCCTGGCCTGTAACATTTCCCCCCAACTTTGATACCCTGAGGAGTTTGGGGAATCTCTTTTCTCTGCCATAAGTGGCATCTGGTTGGGGTAAAAACTATAAGACTAGAAAAATTGGAAAGGTATATGGGGCAGAGGAGAGGGAGGTCATCAATGGCTTTGAAGGCCAAACAGGATTTTATATTTGATCCTGGCGGTGATAGGGAGCCAGTCACTGGATTTTATTGAGGAAGCTGACATGCTCGAACCACCAACAATACTACCTACAATGAAGCCTTTTCATGGTGACACTCAAAATCCTACATCAGTTATTATATAACTCATTTCTCCAACATGGTCATTGGGTTTAGAGCCAGAGATCTGAGGCTTAAAGGCTTGTGACTTGTCCAAAGTCAGTAGCAAAGCCAACATTCAGATCAAGTGCTTTTATTCAAAAGCCCACACTCTTTCCACCCATCAGACTAAATCGTTGCCCTACATAATCTAAGTTTGACTTTTGCCTCTAAATGTGGAAATATTTATGTCTCTTATTACAGGTTAACAGTGAATTTGAAGCATCTCCTGATGCATTTTCCTACAGAATTCCTAACCTGAATCGGAATCAACAATACAGTGTCTGGGTGGTGGCTGTGACTTCAGCAGGGAGAGGCAACAGCAGTGAAATCATCACTGTAGAGCCATTAGCTAAAGGTATACCTTTCTTTGGGTACTAAATCAGAAATATACTAAATATAAGTTATTTGATTGTCTTACAAGTTGAATGCACCATTCCAAAGAGTTAAAGTTCTGCAAGGTAAATAGCACTAAACATGGTATCTGAACCCATGAATCATAGGATCCCAAATGTAGAGCTGGAAAGATACCTTAGAGGCCATTAAATCTAAACCTCTCATTTTACAAATGAGGAAACTGAGGCCAAGGGAGGTTAAGTGACAGGCACAGGGTCACGCATCTAGTAAATGTGAGTTAGGTTTCGAACTCAGGTCTTTCTGACCCCAGAGTCCAGCACTCTATCAACTGTGCTACCAAGCAGTTCTGTTTCTGACATTTACTGGTTGTATGACATTGGTCAAGTCACTTAACTTCATTTAGGATCATGGGATGTTAGAACTATAAAAGTCCTTAGAAACCGGCAATCAGTGAATGAATCAACAAGCATTTATTAAGTCCTTCCTTTGTGCCAGGCACTTACTAAGTGCCAGGGACATAAAAACAAAAAGAAATGGTTCCTACCTTCAAGGAACTTAAATTCTAATGGAGCAGACAATGTGTGCATAAATAAGAATATGTACAATATATACAATAGTAAGTGTAACCATCAGATGTCACTGAGTAGGGCAAAGTGAGGGATTTCCCTCACCTTTTGGGAAGGGATGGACCAAAATTGTCCCAGACCATTCCTTTCTCTAACCACAAGGCTTGACTTTGAGTACTGTCTCTCTTTGGTCATTACATTCCAACTCCCATTCAGATATCATCTTTTCTACCATCCAAGAAGTAGAGATTATATAATAGCTCTGGGTTAAAGCAGCCTGGCCTATTGTAGATAGATAAATTAGCTCACAGTATTAACTCAGGTTAATTTTTGCCAATATCTTAAAGAGAGCTTAAAATATACATTTTAATAAAATTTGTAAAAGCTCTGAAACTGCATACTTTTGAGCCTGTTCCAATCAAAGAAGCTTACACTTTATCCTACAGGTAATAATGAACCACTTTTTATTGCGTAGTGGTAATGAGGTGATATAAGGCCAGAGTACTGGACTTAGAATAGAGGAGACCTGAGTTCAAACCTGCCATAGATGCTGGCTGTGTGACCCTGGGCAAGCCATTTAGCTTCTCTAAGCCTCAGTTTTTTCATCTGTAAAAGTGGGCTAACAATAGTACTCATCTCTCATGGTTGTTGTGAGGATTAACTGAGACAACATATATAGCACTTTGTAAACCTTGAATTGCTATATTAAATGTTAGTCTTTATTATTATATATCTAAACATTAAAGTAGCTGACCTGTTAATTTTTTTCAAATAGTCACTAGTTTTCCTCATCTACATGCTCTATGTGCAAAGATTTTGTAACTTTAATTATATTTTCTACTAGTCATCCACACTCTTCCTCATTCATCTTTAATCTCTCCCTCCTTACTGATTTCTTTTTATTTGGCTACACACATTCTTAGATTGCCATTCTCCTTAAAACAATCTTTCATTGCCTCATATACTTCATCCAGTTGCTATTCCTCTGTTTCCCATTCTCTTCCCCTCCTCTTTGCCTCACTCACTTTCTTCTTGTCTTGCCTTACCCAGTTGTATTACCATCTCAATTAAATAACTTATTTGCAAAAAAAAAAATGGTGTTTTGAAGGGCTCATTTTCATCTCCACTTGTTGTTAATAGGGATTAAAAGTCAACCTGCCAACCTCCAGGTGTGTCATATTCATAGCAGTCCTTTTATTGTTGTAAAGCACTGGAAACTAGGAGAGATGCCCATGAATTGATAAATGTTTGAACAAATCATGGCATATCAATATAATGGAATATTATTGTACTGTAAGAAATGATGTGTGAAACCTATGAAGACATATGAATTGATGCGAAGTAGAATGAACAGAACCAAGAAAATAATTTATGTAATTAATGACATTGTAAAAATAAACTTAAAAACTTAACCTTTATCAATGCAATGACCAATCATGAGGACTAATAATGAATTATGCTATCCACCTCCTGAAGGAAGGAGATGATCTCAAAGTGCAGAATTAAACACACATTTTTGGACATGACCTATATGCAAAATTATTTTCCTTGTTTGCTACAAGGAATTTTTTTTCTTTTTTCAATGGGAAGGGGATGGGCAGAATTTGTTCATCGAGAAAATGTCAAAAAAAAAACAAAGGAAAGAAAGAAATGGTCTCTAAAATATTTCAAAGAAAATACACAAAAGAAAAGAGACTGAAGTACAGAAGAAAGCACAAACAAGACAGCTTGGAGAGTAGAATGTTGAATTTATCATTTTATTTTTTAAGTATAAGTATACCTCAGAGATTTACAGCTTCATAAGCAATTCCCTATTTACCTTTTTTTTTGAAAATGATCTTTTTTTGTATTTGTTAAGTTTACAATATTTTTGTTGGTCATTTAAAAACAGTATTTAGATAGACAGCAGATATCTGAATGCACTACTTAGCCCATTCTTCAAACTCTTTCCAACTTTCCCCAGGGCAACCAAAATAGTAGTTAATACTTGCTGGGTTGCAAATTCCCACTAAAGGATAACAGAATGATTCCATATAGGACTGACCCAGGGAGCTTGTTTATTCTGTGGGGAGCCCAAAGCTGGCTAGAGGAACTCTAGGCATGCAAGTTAATTTAGTGTCTTCTTCAGGAAGTCTAAACTTCTCCCTAAGAAAGGAATTTCCAGGTCTTATGACCAGCAAGATGCAAAATTATATGTTTTGTTCAGCCCCATCAATTCTAAAACAAACAAAAAAAGGAGTTAGAGAAGTAGATTAAGAAAGCAAGATGCTCAGCAAGGCACACAAAGCCACCCAGGGGCTTGTGCCTTGGAAACAACTCAGGAATTTACCTCCTGCTGAAGAGTCTCTGCCAATCCTGTCCTTTCCCATATCATCCTGTTAAAACCAGCATGAAATATTGAATCAGCCCAGCCATGTGAAGGTGGAGAAATATGGGAAGGGGGAAAATCAGGTTCCCTTCATCTTGAAGTGGCTCATAGGTTAGAGAAACCTAAGGCATCAAAAACTCTCCCAAAAACACCTACAAAAGCCCATGAAAAGGACAGATGCTGATTCAGCCCAACAGAAGAAATAAGGAACCAAAAAGACTGGGGCAGAGAGCAAAAGTGCATGGCCACATTAGGCCTAAGGGAAAAGGGAACAGGAATCCAGCTGGAGCCAGTACTGTATGTACATAAGCTATTATGGGAGAGAACAAGGTTAGTAAAAAATAAATTCACCAACATGGAAGGAGGCTGAGATAGTTTTAACCCTGGGAGTATCATCAAAGAGAGAGGAGTTAGGAAGAGACAAACAGGGAAATCCTAGAAAAAAAAGGCTAATGTCAAAGGAATTGAGGCTGAAAAAGGTTGTATGATTTGAACATGGTCACCTAGCTAATAAAAAGTCTTAAACAGCATTTAAATTCAGATCTTTCTGACTCCAAGCTCAGCAGTCTGTGCATTATGTCACCTAGTGGCCTAGAAAGGAATTAAGGGGACAGACCTCAAAGTATATTATAAAGCAACAATTACCAAAATTTTTGGTGCTAGTTAAAAAAAATAGATCAATGGAGCAGACTAGACAAAATAAGAATCAGAACTAATAGAACTTAATAAACCCCAAAATATAAATTAGCTAGAAAAGAGGTCCCTATTTGATAAGAACTGCTAGCAAAACTTGAAATCTATCTGGCAGAAGTTAGATTTAGGCCAACATCTTATACCATACTAAGAAATAAATTTAATATTGAATATTAAGGATCATGTCATAAAATTACAATAGAAACAGATTATATACTTTTCACAGCTTTGAATAAGAGATAAATTCTTAACCAAAAGAGGAATAGAGGCAAAAACAAAAGATAAAATTGAAAAGCTTTTTTACAAACAAAATTAATGCGGTTAGGATAAGAATAAAAGCAACTGACTAGGAAAAATATAGAAATATGTGCAAAAATGGTGCTATTAATTAATTACATTACCCTAGTCTTTTACTTTATGCCATTATGTTTAGGACAACCAATATCTATCCTGCATTAAAGAGAGACTTATAATAATATTCTTTTGTTTTTCTTCCTTCAGCTCCAGCTAGAATTCTGACTTTCAGTGGTACTGTAACTACCCCATGGATGAAAGATATTGTCCTCCCATGTAAGGCTGTTGGGGATCCATCTCCTACAGTGAAATGGATGAAAGATAGGTAACCAGCAACATAATATATAACTTTTGAGTAAATATGAAAATTGTCTGAGAATAAACTACATGATTTACATAGGTACATAAAAATACGTGTGTTGCCCTTAACTTTATTTTAAAACTTTGGCTGTTATTCTTTAGAAAATCCTATTAAACATCATTATGGTAAGGATTGACCTCCTAATAATTCTTCCAGTCTCTCTCTCTCTCCAATTAACTCTTTTTAAAAATTTTTTTATAGGCTGAGGTTATTTTTATTTTTTTTATTCATTGTGACTTTACCCATATCTGAAGTCCAGAAGAATTAGCATAGAGGCCCACTGACTGATAAAGCAGAGTTTGTCAGGATTAACCAGCAAATGGAATAGCCTAAATACAAAAGTAATTTGGCCTCAGACACATTTGGAACGACTGTATGTGTGGCAGGGAATGGGTGGAGGGAGAAGATTCTTGGGTATACTTGTTTTTGTGAGATGGATTTCTTGTTGTTTGCCTTCAAAAAGCACCAATTAACTCTATATGGTTATCAAAATATACTTTCTTAATGACCACTCTCCTAGTGAAGTACATTCAGTAGATCCCTATTGCCTAATTCTTCAGCTGGCATTTAGATTTTTTACAATGTGACACCTTCCCATCCTATCATGCAATTCCTTTTTTACATTACTTATCTTCCTATTCCTGCAACATGCTCCTTCCTCATTTCTACCTGTTGGAATCTTTCTTCTCCTTCTAAGCCTAGCTCAGGTGCCATCTATTTCATCAAGTCTTATCTGACTCCAGCTAAAAGTGATTTCTTCATCCTCAAATTCTCTTAGATCATTTTTCTTTGAATGTCTATTTTACACTTGTTCTATCTTCCATCGAATGTATTTGTATACATATCCTGCTCTACTTACCCCAATCATATTAAATTGCAAGTCTTTTTATCCCTGGTGCCTAACACAGTGCTTAATATATATTATATATTTTCATAATTGTTGTTCAGTCATTTCAGTCATTTCAGTCATGACTCCATTTGGGGTCTTCTTGGCAAAGATACTGAACTGGTTTGCCATTTCACTCTCTAGGTCATTTTTTACAGTTGAGAAAACTGAGGCAAACAAGGTTAAGTGACTTTCCCAGGCTGACAGAGCTATTAAGTGTCTGAGACCAGATTTGAACTCAGGAAGAAGAGTCTTCCTGGCTGTAGGCCTGTCACCTAACTGCCCCATGTTATATATTTAATGAATATTTATTGAATTAAATTCTGCTATAATCTACTTCCTAACAGAGATCTTTGTTTGATGCCAGAATATTGCTACTTTTCTACATATTCAATGAAATAACTGGAAACTGCATAAATATTAATAGTTGCAAAGAGGAAAGTAGGAGAAAGATGGGAGTAATACTTTCTTTGAATTGGAAATCATCTGATCTATTTCAACCCAACATCATTATCCTTTTAGTTCAAGGAGAAAGTATAGATGAAACTAGTTCCACTAATTAACACTCTTCCACTGAAATAGTGAAGAAGGTGAAAAATCCATTGTGGGGTACTACTAGAATAACTACACAATACCTACAAGGGAAACCTTATACAAATACATAGCTTTTACATGAAGACTACTTTAATTACTCAAAAAAAAACCCATAGGATTTTTAAAATGATAGTGTAAATGAAATGAAAGATGTGGAGGAAAAGAACTGAAATAAGAGTAAACAGCTTAGTACAAAAAGTAAGAGTCTTCCTGAAAATTAAAATGGACCAAACAGAAATTAATTAATCAATAAGATAAAAAAGTAGAACAAAAACTTTAAAACTAGAAAGAAAGGAAAGGAAAGGAAAGGAAAGGAAGAAAAAAGAAAGAAGAAAAGAAGGGAGGGAGGGAAGAAGGAAGAAAGGAAGAAAGAAAGAGAAAGAAAATACAGGGTATCTACTGTAAAAAAGAACTGACCTGGAAAAAAGTTCAAGAAGCAATAACCTAATTACTGAAACTATGGCCAAAATTGGGGTCTAAATTTTTGGAATACAAAATCAATTCTTAGGAAAAATCATATATCTTTATGTATTTTATGAACAAAAGCAAGACAAAAACAAGTTCATGAATTCAGAAGGGAACTTCTTTTAAAGTTTAGAAAAACATAATAAAAACACATCTAAATGCAATATTTTATTCTGAAAATCAAAGAAGAGATTAACAAAATTGAAAGTGAAAAAGAACATAGAATTGCTGAATAAGATTAGAAACTTTTAAACTAAAACAATAAAATAGCTAAGCCTAATGAATAAATATAAATAATAAAATAACTAAGCTAGTCTTAACTAAAAGTAGAGAGAGAGCCAAAATGTTCAGTGTCAGGAAAGAATCACAAAGAAATCATAAATGAAGGAAACAATTAAAAACTATTTCCTAATTATATGACAACAAAACAAACTGTTTAAATTAAATAGATTAATATTTACAAAAAAAGTTAAATAGATTTACTGGAAAAATTATTTAAAGAACCCAATCTCAGAAAAATAAATTGAATAAGCCATTTGTTTACTCCCATAGGGGGAAAAAAAGATGGATTTATAAGAAAATCCTGTGCAATATTTGGCAGAACAATTAATTTCAATACCAACTAAATTAGTTGCTTTATTCAATGTCATACCAATAAAACTATAAAAGGATTATATCATATAGCTAGAAAAAATATCAAAATTCATGTGGAGGAATGATAAAGATACTCAAAGGAATTAAAGGAGGGGAAAGTGCAACATCAGATTGACCTCAAACTAATGTGAAAAGCAGTAATTAACTATTTGGTACTGGTTGAAAAATAAATTGAGTCACCTAATCAAACAAAGAATATGCACAATTAATAAGCAAACAAACATGAGAGCATTGTATTCAATAAAATCAAAACCCAACTACTGAGTAAGCGCTCACTATTCAACAAAAACTGCTAAGCAAATTGGAATGCAGTCTGGAAGAAATTAGACATAATCCAACATCTCAAATTATATGCCAAAATAAACTCCAAATATATTGAAGAGTTTTTGTGCAAACAAACTCAATGCAGTTAAAATTAGAAGCCAAATGACTTATTGGAGGAGAAAATCCATATAGTAAGTTCCTTTGACATGTCTCCTATCCAACATATAACAAATTGATTCATATATGTAAGAGCCATTTCCCAATAAATAATTGAAGGACATAAAAAGGTAGTCCTCAGAGGAAGAAATCCAAGCTGCTAACCGTCACATGAAAAACAATGTTCTCAATCACTAACAATTAAGGAAATCCAGATTAAAACAGCTCTAAGTTTCCACAATACATGTATGAGATAATCTACAATGACAGAAAAAGGAAAAACACAGTTGTTGAAGGATCTTTGGGGAAACAGGCACACTAATGCACTGTTGTTAGAACTATGAGTTGGTCTAGCCATTCTGGAAATCTGTTTTGGCATTTGAGAATGTCTTAGATACATAAAAAGTTTCTAAAATCTTTATACCCTTTGACACAGGTAAATGACAAAAATAGAGCTTTTAAATTTTGCAGCTATATTACATAATACAGACATCCTTACAGATAGATTTTCTAATCCAGAATTTTTCACACAAAATGTGCTTTAAAAGAGAAGATAACATTAGAATGAACATAATCTAATTAACATTAAGCTTCTTATAATTAAAAGTCAAGGTAAATAACAAAACTCTCTGGGCAATTTTTTTTTATCACTTGATTATTCTTTTGGCCACTAGGTAATCCATTAGTGTGTCTGTGATGCATCTCTTTTGACTGTATAAAAATCATTAATTCCTTAATATGTGGAAAGATTCAACAATCATAAAGTGACTCTACTAAGGGCAACCAAAGTAAACTGAAGTTAATAGTTTATAAGAAAAAAAAGAAAAAAATTAGTTTATAAGATTCAGTGAATTACCCCTGGACCATTTTGGCTCAAATGACACTTTAATCCAAAGAATTCCATTTTGAGGAAATATGAATTTCTGCTGAATGGTAAAATAATGTGAATTCCATTTGGGTAGTAAATATCTCAGTATATAAAAGAGTAGCGAACTAAATTAAACTTAAGTTGTTTCCCTTAATAGACCGAAATCTTAAAACAAAGTACTTTGTAAAAGAAATAAAAATTCATTTTTTAATTCTTATTAATGATATCATATATCTGGGTCAATATTGTATATGAAAGAGATAGCATGGAGTCAGGAAAATCTAGGTTCAAATCTTGTCTTTCATACACACCAGCTATGAAACCACAGGTATATTACTTATCCTCTCATTGCTCTAGATAACTCTCAGCTTCATAAAGTAACACAAAAGTTCCTTTTCTGCATTGGGCATAGGAAGTTTCCACATCAAGGAACTCATAGTTCCAGACCAAAACAAACAAACAAAAATATGAGATTCTATTGTCTCCAAATTTCAAGTTAGCTTCAAAAGGAATCTTTGTATTTTTCCCCTCAGTTCTGGCTAATTTTGATTTTAATTTGTTTAATTTGTTCATATTTTTTTCCTGTGAGGTAGTAACGGGATGCCCAGTCTAGTAATGGTTGATGGGCGAAGAAGCATCTTTAGCAATGGCAGCTTTGTCATCCGCACTGTGAAAGCAGAGGATTCTGGGTATTACAGCTGTGTTGCCAATAATAATTGGGGATCAGATGAAATTATTTTAAATTTGCAAGTACAAGGTAAGGAACTGTTCATTTTTTGCATAATTTTTGTCCTGAAAATAGCTTGTATGCATAAATGGCTAAGAAATGGAAACAAAAATGGACATTACTGAACATATTACACTGGTAAAAAGTACAAGCCCAGAAGGAAATAAGGTTTTTGTGTCTCCTAATTTTATTCTTTATAATCTGGATGAAAGAATGATCAAAATAAATTCCAAATCTGTACATAAATAATATTTCAGTACTGTCTGATCTTTCTTGAAGAGCTTATACATAGAAGTACATACCTATTAGAAGTAATTTGGTTATATTCAAAGCATGAAACAAAACACCAAATTTTAGCGAGGAAATTCTCTGATAAACTGAATAGCCCTTGAGATCACTTTGTGTAAGGATTCATTGAAGGAATGAGGGATTAAACCTGTTTTATTCGGTCCCAGAGGGAGAATTAGGAGCAAGGGGTGGGAGATTTAGCCTGGCAAATTAGAATGGGCTGCTTCGAGAAAAGGTTGCCAGATTGCTTGTCAAGATTATTATAAAGGAAACTCTTACTATATGTGGTAAGTCTGTCTAAAAAGCAATATCTGTTGAAGAAACCAGAAAAGTACTTTATAGCTATAGTTCATAAGTCTTAAGTGAATGACTCCATCTATCTCTGATTTCCACATACTACTTTGTTTTCCATCAGTTTACAGCATTCCCGTGGTATTTCAAGTTATGCATCAATATATTCTTAGAACATTTCCTTTAGCCCTTTCTATATAATAATATAGCATCTGCTCAAGAGGAAACATGCACAACATGTAAGAAGAAGTAATTCTAATTTGTTGTTACTATAAGAAGACAGCAAGGTTTTTCTACTTACTAAATGCAGAATCAAAGCAATGAATTTGTTGCTTATAAAAATGCATAATAAAGAAAAGAACATGCACTAGGTGGCTAGAGACACTGACTTTGCCTCAACTTTTTATTCAGGATTAAAAGTTCTTTTTCATGCTAAACCAAAGGATATTGCTTATGTTTAACCCTAAATGGCATAGGTTTTGCCTAAATATATAGGGCTCAGAAAGAAAATTTGGTAGGTAGAAAAAAAAATACAACAGTTTTCTTTTATCATTGAGAGGTTCTACCCGGTATACATCAAAAGATTGGTATGAGATGATCAGTGGGTACTTCTGAAGAGTTGAAGTCAATAAACTAGTAGCAGCTAACAACATCCCCAGAGAGCCTACATGCCAGCAACTACCACAAGACCACCAGAACAACACCTGAGATACAGAGAATTCATCAGCAGTCACTATCAGAACAGTAGAATCCATCAGAGCAAAACTTCCAATAGAGAGGCCATACTCAAAGTGAAAGTCTTAGTGAGAGTAGAAGGACAAAATCAGAAGATATTGGTGGCACCGAGTCCCAGCTTACTGTCTGTTTATAGCATTATGTTGCTACCACAAAATAACAGTACATAACAGCTTCTATGTAGAGTATAATCAAAAGGTATTGGTGGGTAATCTTGAGCACTTTTAAATGTGCTCCACACTTGAGACGCCTATCAATTCTTATAACAATTTGTCCACCGTGATTAGGAATTAATTGGCAAGCATGATACCATCAAATTTGATAATAACTTTATTTTTTCAGTGAAGTAAAACTTGCTTTAGGACAGAACCCAGAACAACTCACGGCCTAAGATATTTTTTGTAAGATTAACAAGTACGCTATAAAGGTCTTCATGTTGGTTATTTTTCCTGTTTCTTCTAGTAACATTTTGTTTCCAATAAGGGGAAAATTAAGTAATTGTGTAATGACTAGCCCAGAAGGATTCTTACTAAATAATCAACACAAGTGTTGATACTATGCCATGAGAGTTGTTGCTGTCAGCTTCCTTTGCCTTTCTTTGTAAATTAGGTAATCATAGCTGTCTTTAAAACCTAGAGATATTAAAGAACTAAACAGAATAAAATTCATGTGAGTAGATAAAAGGGAAAATTACAAAACTACTGTAAGCAAGTTGTTTTTTGAAATAAAAAATAAGTTCTTTCCCACTCAAGGTAAAAATAGCTGACTCAATTTCAAATTTCACATTTACTTCTCTCTAATTATTCCTCACACTTGCATTATAACTCACCTCATTGTCAGTAAAATGTACAAGGAACATTGCAAAAATGTTCAATAGGAATTGAAAGAAAATTGAAAAGGAAACCATCTAAGCACTTTTAATAGATAGAGCTTTGTTAATACTCTAAAGAGAGATGATGACTAGAGATCATTATAGAAGTGTCTCAGAATATGAGGTAAAAAGATTTTAATATGTGACTCTTTAAACGAATCTGATGAACTGACCCAGAATTTCACAAAGCTTTTCTTTATGATTTTAGAATGTCACAATAATGTTTGCCTACTCTTGTGAGTCATTCCGAAATAATACTAAATTCCAAGAAGTTATATGCTTTGATGTGGAAAAAGTATTGATTCATCATACTCTAAGCATCTTTCAGTTTCATATGCTTCTGAATATTGATGAATCTTTTATCTTTAAAGATAAGGTGATTTGATAGGTTTATTGGAAGACATGAGACATGGCATATTTGTAGTATTTCTGAGAAAATTGAATTTTTACAAAACTCTTCTCTCCCTCTCCACCCCTTTTCTGGGACATACTTCCTTTTCATCAATCCTTGGGAGCATCTGCGTATGATTTTTTAAAATCTCACAATTAAACCAAGGCAAGAAATGAAAGTGGATAATATTTTACATCTCTAGTTATTTTTAAAGATAATTTCAATAGACCTGTTAAGATATACAAGTAAGTTAAAAGAATGAATAACAAAATTTAATACAAATCTAGTTGGTGTATTTTATATAATGGATTTTGTACTTTATCTCCCCAATGTTGGAAGATCCTGGAGAGAAAGGATTGTTTCATTCTTTGTGTTTGCATAATAAATGCTGATTGATTGATTGATGACAAATTAGACATTTTGACAAAAGTGATTTGCATATTTGCAAGAAAAGATTTGCCATGAACATCTAATTCCTTTCTTTTCTAAATGTTTCCTTTCTAGTTCCACCAGATCAACCTCGACTTACTGTATCTAAAACTACGTCTTCCTCAATCACTCTTTCCTGGATACCTGGAGATAATGGTGGCAGTTCTATCAGAGGTAACAGGATAAAAGCTATTAACTGTGATTGCTTAACTCTAGGTACCTCTTAATGACAATTGATTGAGAGAAACAAGCTTACTTTCTGATTATTCTGTGTTAATTTATTCCAACTAACCATCGAATAACTACAGTTATCTATATATGAAGCTATACATCTGTGTAATTGGATCCTTAGCTTGGAATAATCTTAATGACAGAAGTAGTCCTGTGCATTTGATTGAAGTGAATTTTTTTTTGGCAGGGGCAGGAGGGAGCAGGGGGGAGAGGTTCTGGACTTGTGTTTTCATTATAATGGAAAACTTACAAGGTGGAAATTCTCTCCAAAAATGCAAATAGGTAACTCAAGGATAACTCGCTGTATTTGGAGTTTCCTGGGGCACTGAGAGTTTAGGTAACTTTCTGCTGGTCACACTGCTCCATGTGCCAGATGTCCCCAAATCCAATGCCCGCTTCCCATCCACAACAGAATACTACCCCTCAAATGTTCACTGTCATGTGATTAATAACAGGAACCCTGTTGTAGAACACACAAAATGAATAACATGGCATTGTAAGTGAATCATTACTGAAATCAAAAAGGAAAAAATCTAATTTCACTTGTCCCTGGGGTTATAAAGCCTAACTCTTTTATTTTTTCCATTTGCCAGATAATTCTAGGTCCCAGTGACATTTTCTAATGACATTTATCTTTTTAAAACTATGTTTATATTAGTAATTCTGCCTCATCTTTTCTTAGTTCAAAGATTCAGAAAAGACCATTTGTATCCTTCATAACCAGTTTCAGAGTTTCTTAGTTCTTTTTAAAAAAGCAAAGGGGGTGCTGCTAGGTGGCACAGTACATAGAGCACCAGCTCTGGAGTCAGGAGGACCTGAGTTCAAATTTGGCCTCATACACTTCCCACTTACTAGCTGTATGACCCTGGGCAAGTGACTTAACCCCATTGCCTAGCGAAACAAAATAAAACAAACCAAAAAAAAGCAGAGGGGATAAACTGCGGAAGCATACTTCTCCCTACTCTGACAATTTAGAAATACTACACAAATGATATTTGATATAGTTTCAGCAACATGCCAAACAATATTATGTTATATTGTATTTTAAAATTCAATTTTATTTTTTGTTCCAAATTTTCTCCCTCCCCTTCCACACCCATTAAGAAGGTAAGAAAACAAGGCCTCTTACAAATATGAATAGTCATGCAAAACTAATTCCTAAATTAGCCATATCAGAGGAAAAAGAAAGGAAGGAAGGAGGGAAAGAAGGAAGGAAAGAAGGAAGGAAGGAAGGAAGGAAGGAAGGAAGGAAGGAAGGAAGGAAGGAAGGAAGGAAGAAAAGAAGACTTTGAAAGCTGGATATCACTTGAAAAAAATTAAAAGGGAAGGGAAAGGAAGATTATAGTATAGTTTATGATCTGGTACTGCTAGTCTCCCTTCCCATTTTTTTCATTGATTCATTTGATATTCTTGATCTTTTGTTCTTCCAGGTGTATTGGTATTTTTTCTGGACCTATAAAGTATTTCTTTGGTAATTTGATTGGTATGGAACTGAATAATATAATTAATTTATCTAGTATTGTCATTTTATTATATTATTTTGGCCTGCCATTAGCAATGGACATTTCTCCAGTTATTTAGATCTGCCTTTATTTGTGTAGAAAGTATTTAACAATTGTGTTCATGCAGTTACTGTGTGTATTTTGTCAGTTAGACTTGTATTTTGTACTCTTCATAGTTATTTCAAATGGAATTTCTCATTCTGTCACTTCCTGCTGGACTTTGTTGGTAATATATAGAAATGCTGATGATTCGTGTGGGTTTAATTTATATCCTGCAACTTTGATGAAGTTGTTCATTGTTTTAATTAGTTTTTCAGCTGACACTCTAGAGTTCTATAAGTAAATCTTCAGATCATCTGCAAAAAGTGATAGCTTTGCATCCTCTTTGTCTATCTTATTCTTTCCACTTCTTTCCACTTCTTGGCTATAGCTATCATTTCCAGTACAATATTGAATAGTATTCACCCCTGATCTTATTAGAAATGTTTCTATCTTATCCTCATTATAGAGAATGCTTATTCTTAGTTTTAGACAGACACTATTATCATTTTAAAGGAAATTCAATTTATTCCTATGCTTTTTAGTTTTTTAAAAAAACATTAATGAGTGTTTTGCTTTTTCTTTATGATTGAAATAATCATGTGACTTTGGTTTTTATTATTAAACAGTACATTGTGTTTATAATTTTCCTACAAACCAGCACCACATTCTAGTTTAAATCTAGCAGGGGTATAGTATATTTTCTCTGTGTAATTTCCTTGCTAATATGTTATTTTAAATTTTTGCATCAATATTTATTAGGGAAATTGGCCTATAGTTTTCTTTCCCTGTTTTGACTCTTTCTGATTTAGGTGTCAAGATCAAATTTATTTCATAGTAGGAATTTTGTAGGACCCTTTATTTCCCTATTCTTTCCAAACAATTTATATAGTATCAGAATTAATTGTTCTTTAAATGTAATTAGCTTGTAAATCCATATAGTCCTGAGCTGCTTTTTTCTTTGTGATTTTATTTACGATTTAATTTCTTTTTCTATCACAGAGAGATTTAAGTATTCTATTTCTTGGTTTGTTAACCCAGGAAATTTATATTTTTGAAATATTCATCCATTTAACTTAGATTATCTATTTTTTTGGCATATAATTGGGTGAAAATCTAGTAATGATTTCTTTTGTTCCTTCTTTATTAGTTATGAATTCAATTTTTTCCTTTTTGATACTGAAAATTTGGGGTTTTTTCCTTCTTTTGTTAAATAAAATTAGCTAATGGCTTATATATTATACTATTTATTCCCCAAACACACACCAGGAAAAAACTCCTAGTTTTATTTATTAGTGCAACAATTTTTTTAAAAAACATTTTACTTTGTTCATCTTTCCTTTGATTTTCAGGGTTTCTATTTTGATGTTTAATTTTTTTAAAATAATTTATCAGTTTTCTAAGTTAAATTCATTGAGCTACTCTTTTTCTCTTTTATTGATGAAAGCATTTAGAAATATAAATTTCCCGTAAGTGCTATGTTGGCTGCATCCCAGAAATTTTGGTATGTTCTCTCATCATTGTAGTGAAATTATTGGCAATTTTCATAATTTGTCTTTTAACCCAGCAATTCTTTAACATTAACTTACTTAGTTTCCAATTAATTTTAATTCATCTTCAATAGCCCTTTACTGTATTTTTTACTTTAGCTGAAGCCTAATAGATTCTGCTCTAGTTCTTTATTTTAAATCTCTGTGTATCTTTCTGTTTCAAGTGTGTTTCTTGTAAATGATATATTGTTGGAGTCTGGTTTCTAATCTACTTTGCTAGCCTCCTCTGTTTTATTGGGGAATTCATCATACTCATATCCACAGTTATGATTACTGTGTATCTCCTCCCTCTTATTCTCCTTTTTTCCCTAATTCTTCCTGTTTTTCTTCTGACTTAACCTACTTTCCTTCTCATTCTCTTAACTATTTTCCTTCCTATTTCCCTGTTGGATACGACTCAACTGAGTATGTATGTGTACTCTTCCCTCCTTTAACCTATCCAGATGTAAATGAGGTTCAAGTGTTGTCTGCTCCCTCCACACACATGTTCTTTAGTAGTTTTAGTCATGTTCAACTTTTTTTGACCCCATTTGGAGTCTTCTTGGCAAAGACACTGGAGTAATTTGCCATTTCCTTCTCCAGCTCATTTTATAGATGAGAAAACTGAGGCAAACAGGGTTAAGTGACTTGCCCAGGATTACACAGCTAGTAAGTGTCTGAGAACAGATTTGAAACCAGGTCTTCCTGACTCTAGGGCTGGTGTTCTATCCACTGCACCACCTAGCTGCCCCCCCCAATACTGTCCTTTTTTTTGTTGCGTAACTCTTCTTTGCAAACCCCATTTATGTGAGATAATTTTTCCCATTCTTTCTATCCATCCCTCCCCCTCTCTCCCAGTGTATCCTTCTTATCCATTCTTTCCAATATTCTTTGGAGATCATCAAAACAACAGAATCATTCTCTATTCCTCTGTCTAATTAGATTCCCTCTACAACACCTATTGTTTATAATATTCTGTGGGGCTAAATCTTTATCTCTCCAAATAATAATGTAAAAAGTTTAAACTCGTTTAGTCCCTTGTAGTTTTTTTATTCATATTCTTCTCTTGATGCTTCTCTTTTTTAAGTTTTTAAATTTATTTTAAATTTAAGTACAAAATAAGAAAAGAAAAAACACATTGCCATGTACACAGCAGAACATGAGAGGCTTCAGTATAAAGTAGTAAATTCCCATTTCAAGAAGACCTATGTAATAAAAACTATACATTGTTTCAAAGCTGTCCAGCTTTTCTTTGCTTCCTTGTAGGTTTTCTTTTGTTCTCTGCTGTGCACTTTTCACTTTATTTTTCCCCTCCTTCCCCACCCCCCAAGAAGGCTACAATTAAGTGTGGATAGATATAGATATAGATATAGATATAGATATAGATATAGATATAGATATAGATATAGATATAGATATAGATATAGATATAGATATAGATATAGATATAGATATAGATATAGATATAGATATAGATAGATATGATATGGATATGGATATGGATATAGATATAGATATAGATACAGATAAGATATAGATATGGATATGGATGTGGATATGGATATGTACACACATATAAATATATACAGATCATACATATGCATAGATATCTATAAATGTGCACATATGTGCTCATACACATATATGTAAGACTGTACTATGCTTATTTCTACTTATCATCTGTCTCTCTGAAGGTGGATAGCATCTTCTTTTATAAGTCCAAGTCTTTCATGTTTTTCTAAGTCAACTAGCTCATAATTTCCTACACTACAGCAATATTCCAACCCAATCCTATTCTGTCTGAGAGATTGTCTATGAAAGATTTCCCCCAATTTTCTGCATTCCTTTTATTTTCAACTATATAGGTTTTATTTATATAAGAAAATTTTAACTTAAAATAATCAAAATTATCCATTTTACACATCAACAATGCTCTCACCTTGTAATATGGTTTAAGGTCTGATACTACTGGATCTGCTTCCTTTGCATCTTTTTTCCTCTGCTTTCTTTGAAGTTCCTAACCTCTTGTTCTTCTAAATAAACTTGTTTTTATTTTTTTCCTAGCTCAGTAAGATAATTTTTTAGTAATTTAATTGAGATGACATTACATGAGTAGATTAATTAGGTAAAACTGTCATTTTTTATTATATTGGCTTTACCTACCCATGAACAATAAATATTACTTCAATTATTTAGATATAACTTTATCTGTATAAAAAATATTTTATGTTTACATTCATATAGTTCCTCTGTCCATTTGGAAGGTATACTCACAGATATTTTGTATGTCTAATTATTTTAAATGGTCTAAAACAAAATTGAATAATATGGCCGACACATGGTGTAGTTTCCCTATTTTTCCCCTTTTGATTAAATCTATTTTAGCTTTAACTTTGTCTGGAATAATGATTATGACTCCACTTTTTATATAATAAATTCTACTCCTGGTCTTTATTTTATATTTGTGTGCATCTCTTGTTTTTATAGCATTTCCTGAAAGCATCATATTGTTGAATTCAAATTTTTCATCTGGTATCAATTTCCATTTTATGGGTAAATTCATCCCATTCACATTCTAAGCTATAATTATTTGTTGTACATTTTCCTCATTCCTATATTTCCTCACTATCCTTCTTGCCCTATTCTTATCGCTTCTCACTCCTCTGCTTTACCTCTATGGCTATCTTGCCCTCCTATTCCTTAACCTACCCACTCCTCCAAGAATCTGTCCCTTATCCTCTCTCTCATCCTATCCCCTTGCCCTCTGACTTCTTTCCAAATATAAAAGACTTTTATACCCTTCTATCTAGAAGGGTTGCTCTCCCTTTAACCCATTCCCAGTGAGAGTAAGGTTTCAGCATTACCTGCCCTCCCCCCTCCCCACACTAGCTTCTTGTGCATCAATTTTTCCTTTTTTGCTTCATTTGTATGAGATAATTGCTCTTTTGAAACTTGGCTATGATATCCCTGTAAGTTTTCCTCCTGGGATCTCTTTCAGGTAGTGATTGGTAGGATTTTTTTTTTCTATTTCTGCTTTGTGTTCTTGTTCTAGAACTTCAGGGCAATTTTTCTTGATAATTTCTTGTAATATTGCATCAAGATTTTTTTTATCGTAATTTTCAGGCAGTCTGACTATTCTTATATTATTTCTCCTCAATCTGTTTTCCATATCAATTGTTTTTCTGATGAGATGTTTCATATTCACTTCTATTTTTTCATTCATTTGATTTTTATTACTTCTTTGTGTCTTAGAACGTCATTAGCTTCCCTTTGTCCAATTCTCATTTTCAAGGAATTATTTTCTGCCTTAAGTTTTTGGTTCTCTTTTTCAAGTTAGTTGACTTTCTTTTCATAATTTTCTTTATTTTCTTGGATTGCTCTTATTTCTTTTTCTAAATTTTCCTCCGTGTCTCTTACATGATTTTTAAAGTCTTTTTTAAGTTTTTCCAAGAAATTTTTTTGTGCTTGGGAGTATTTAACATTTCTCATTGAAAAAGGAGTGGCTTTTTATCTTCCTTTGAATATGAACTCAGACTTTCTCTGTCCCCATAGTGGCTATCTATAGTTGGGTTATTCATCTTTTGCTTGCTCATTTTTATTTTTATTTTTGTTTTATTTTATTTTTTGCAGCTATTAGTGTGATCGAGTTCTAGACCCAAGGTATGGGGAATGATGCCCCAAATCTCAGGTCCTTCTTACTGTTATTTTCTGAAGTCTGTCCTGGGGCTCAACCTTTGGCTCGCCTCTCCACTCCTAAGCAATGGCTAGAGCCCCCAGTCACTCTGTCCCATAAATGATCTTACTCCCTGTGGTCCCTCCAGTGGCTGCGAATTACAGCTGTCCTCTCTTCTCTAGAACAGAAACCAGAGACTCTGCTGTCCTGTGAGTGCCCATAGCCAGCAGGGTCCCCATCCTTCTACTACTGCACTCACCAGGTGTGTGTTAGCTCCTTCTCCTTGCAGCCACAGCCCCGGGATGCATCTGATCAGCACAGCTGTGCTTGGCATCCTTCGACAATGGAAGGACTTTCAGTCTTCTCATCTTTCAGACCTCCATACTGTACTGGAGATGAAAGTTTCTAAGGCTGAGGCTGCCTGCCAACCCCAGCTGCCCCCAGGGCTTGTTGTTTGTTGATTCAATACAGTTGTCCTAGAGGTATTTGCATTTCACTCATGCTGAACCTCTGCTCCTGGAGGTCAGGTCTTTCCTGACTTTTGTTTATATCCACTGGTCTACACTCCCTCTGAGGCAAAGTTATGTCTTTTTCTAAGGAGGAAATTTGGAGAGCTGAAATTTTTCTGACCTGCCCCACTATCTTCCCAGAATCCTCTCTGTGCTTATGTTTGTATGTTTGTTCTGTGCTTATGTTTGTTCCTGTGTTTGTATTTCAAACTCTGGTCTTTTCATCAGAAATGCTGAGGAAAGTCCTCTGTTTCATTAAAGGTTCATTTTTCCCTGTAGTTTCTTACTCTGTTTGGCTGGTCAGGATATTGTTCATTGTAAGTCTATATCCTTTCCATCTGGAATATCACATTCTAAGATATTCATTCCTTTATACCGGTAGCTGCTAAATCTTTTGTGATCCTGACTGTGGCTCCCTAGTAGTTTAATTCTTTGTATCTGGCTGCATACATATTTTTTCTTTGACTTGGGAGCTCTGGATTTTAGCTATAATATTCCTGGGAGTTTTCATTTCTTACTTTCTTCTAGGACATGAGTGATAGATTCTTTCATTTTCTATTTTGCTATCTAGTTCTCAGCTATCTTTGGCAATTTTGATTTGTGATTTCTTGAAATATATTTAGACTCTCTTTTTGTTCATGGCTTTCAGGTAGGACAATTATTCTTAACTCATTACTCCTTTATCTAATTCCCAGGTCTTTTATTTTCTTCTACTTTTTCAATCTTTTGACTTTTTTTTTATTTCTTGATGTCTGATGGCGTTATCAACTTCCATTTCACCAATTCTAATTTTCAAGGAGTTAAGTAAGGCTTTGTACCTCTTTTTCCAAACTGTTATTTCTCTTTTCATATCATTATTCCCTTGTTCTTCCTTCTTTCCCCATGTTTTTCCACTACTATTCTCAATTTGCTTTTAAAAATCATTTTAGCTCCATTTTTAACCTTGCTTTAACTTTCAACTCTAAGAATTCTTATTGGAATTATGTCCAAGCTTTGGGTTTTTTAAGCTTTTCTTGTAGATTTTGAGTCATTCTTCCCTTCCGGGTTTGCTTTTAGTGTTTCCCTATTGCGGCAATAACTTGTTATAGTGGGATTTTTTTTTCTAGTTCAATCTTCTGACTTTGTACTTTGTGTTAGTTTTGGGCTTTGCACACTTCTTAGGGAGGGGCTTGTCTGGCCTGAGGATCTGTCTTTTTACATACTTCTGCTGTTGTTGCAGTTCAAGCTAGGGGCCTGCAAGCTTTCAGTGCTCCCAAACTTGTGTGGCTTAGAAGAAGATCTAGTTAATGCCCTCCTCATCTCTGTTCCTGGCATAGGTTCGGATGTGTTAGCTCGCCCCTCACCAAATGTTTCAGTAGAATATTGCTTGATTCAACCACTTTTAGCCCACTGGGAAGCTCTCTAAGTTCAGAGTAATTGAAATGCTGAGTCCCCTTTGGTCTGGGATGCTGTGCTCGGATCCTGCCATCAGAGCCAAACAGTTACTGTTTGCTTCTTGAGCTTGGTCCTTTTTCAGTACATGGTTAGGGCCAATCCTCACTACAGTTACTCTCCACCCAGGATCTATGACCCAGAACTGTACAGTAGGCAACAAAGGTGCCAGATAGCAATATTCCTCTACCCAGTGCTAGTTCAGGAGTCCCTTGGGGTCCCTTTTTGACTCACTGCTTCCTGACCTGATGACTGTTTCATTCCTCTTTTTGTGCCGGTATGCTAGAATGTTTCATAGCCCATTGGTGTTCCTAGCCAAACCCAATCCACAGGGAGTACAGATGTCTCCATCTCTCTTCCTAAGCCACCTTGGGCTGGGAAAATGACTCACTGTGACTTTTTCTTGTATTTTTTCCTTAACAGAATTAGATCTGGTGCATTTTCTAGATCTTTGTCAAGGAGGTGTGCTAGGTAAACTAGATTCTAATAGTTCCTCTCACTCTTTCATCTTGACTATACCCACATCAATCAAAATTAATTATAACATTTTTGAATAGCATTGCAAAAGAAATTCTGAGAGATGTTCTAAGCATGATCCATTTATTAACATGGGTAACAATTACCTACACATGGGGTCAATGCCATCTCAATGATCAAAGACCCCAAGTGAGGGCTGACAGCATCTTTTGTAGTGATTAACAAGATGACAAAGCAAAATTTTGAGCAGCATAAATATATCTTGTTCTGATTGGATAGAAAGTAAAAACATCTCACTTTAACTTGATGTTACAAAATTTGGACCTCCCCATTTGAAATCTGATGCCAATAAAATATTAACCATAAACAAGACATGTGATTCAAGGAATTTGGGAATTGCTTAGATTAAATCTGCTTGACCTTTAGCTTAAGCAAATTTCTCCCAGATGTGGGTGAGGGGTGAAGGTGTAAGTGTGGAGGTACAAGTCAAAAGGCTAGGGTGGAGATACAAGTCACAAGAGTACAATTGTGATCCAACTGAGGTTACCTGAGTAAACTTGAGAGGGAAAGGAATATTAAGTCTTAACAAAATAGAATTAAAAATCAATTTTCAATTTCACAATGGCAAGGAAATACAAATTCCTTTAAATGGTGTCTTTAATTTTAAAATATGTGTTTAGTAAACCCCATACCTGATGCCAAATGGTGCTAACTTTTTTTTTCTTCTTTAAGGATATATATTGCAGTACTCAGAAGATAACAGTGAGCAGTGGGGTAGTTTTCCAATTAGCCCTAGTGAACGTTCTTATCGACTAGAAAGTTTGAAGTGTGGTACCTGGTATAAGTTCACACTTACTGCTCAAAATGGAGTGGGACCAGGGCGCATAAGTGAAATCATAGAAGCAAAAACACTAGGAAAAGGTTTGTTTACTCTCTTTTTGCCTTTATTTGCTCTGTTTTATATAAAATATATGCATGTGTGAGTAAATATGTTTGGTTATATTCAACAGCACTTTCAGAGTAGTGAAGAGAGGAATAATTCTTAAAAGTTATTTCAGTTACTTTTCTAACCCCTTCACTAGCATGTAAAAAAAGAAAAGTTAGAAAAATATGAACTTTGTGACAAATACTATGATTAAAAAACTATGAAACTCATATTAGTTAGTGTCCCCACTTCCCTTTAAATTCCCTGGTCTCCCTCTCCCTTCCCAGACAAGTGTTTTGTGTCTCAGGTACCCATCAGAAAGAAGGTGATCAGGTAAATTATGATTCTTCCAAGTACAACTATAGAAAAAGTAGAGCTAGAAAGGTCATTTTACATTATTTTATAGATGAGAAAGCATTTAAATTTTATAAGGGGTTTTAGTCATTGTGAAATACATGAGGAAGAGATTTTTTTTTGTGAAGAGGTCCTTCACATCATACCAAATTAGGAACCATGGACTACATCACACATTAAGTTTAATCTCAATGCAAAGTAAGATTGAAAATTTTGGTCAGTCCAATTTATTGGGGCAAGTCAGCTGAAACCTGGCAGTAATGATTTTGTTCCTTTTAGAATTATTTTAAATGACATTAAACTGAATTTTTAAAAACTAGTCTCTGATTTAATATTATAGTAGATATATAGTTCTGATGCCAATAAAATCTCAATACGCTGCTTTCCCATAGGATGAATATGATAGGTGCCGAACTCCTATCATTCAAATTGTATAGCAATTAAATTAAGCTACTTTTTTCAATATCTCTTCTTCTTTATTTTTGCCTTTATTTTCTTTATCTTAAATACTAATATTAAAATAAACATTGTTTTCTAGAGCCACAATTTTCAAAGGAGCAAGAACTATTTGCCAGCATTAACACCACTCGAGTGAGGTTGAACCTCATTGGTTGGAATGATGGTGGTTGTCCAATCACTTCTTTTATTCTGGAGTATAGGCCATTTGGGACGACAGTCTGGACAACAGCTCAGAGAACATCACTTTCCAAGTCATACATTTTGTATGACTTACAAGAGGCTACCTGGTATGAGCTGCAAATGAGAGTGTGCAACAGTGCTGGTTGTGCAGAGAAACAGGCCAAATTTGCTACACTTAACTATGACGGCAGTAAGCATCCTATTTTATATCTGTACCTTTATATTTCAGTTTATGAGTCTGGAACATATATTGATTGTCAGTCTCTACTTTCATTCTCCACACCTGAAACAAGTGTCATAATTACTTTTGGGCTTTCATGACACTCTTTAAGTCCTTTGCTGATTTCTTCTTGAGTTCACTTTGGTCCTCTATGTACTAGAATCTACTATCATGGTATAAAGGTTAAAGGCTAAGCGCTGACAAATCTCCTTTGGGTGTAACTTTATTAATGCTGAGAGATTCTTATTAAGGGGTTTTATGTAAATAATTACTAATGATGTAATTATGTAAATAATTACTAATTATCCCCCCCAATTCTTTTGCTGTGACATGTGAGCAATAGCTTTCTTTAAAAAAAAAAAAGAATGCTTTCCATCACATTAACATGTATACAAAAAGGATATTCAATGTAGTAGATATATAAACATTACATCCTAGGCAAAAGTAGGATTCTGGTAAAATATGAACTCATTTTATCTGCAGTTTAAAAAGAGAATTTAAAACAACAACCATAAAGTTTGGGATTAGTAGAAAATAGATGATCATATTAAAACACAAATGGTTTTCCTTTTATTATATTTTATTGTAATAGATAATTTGGTGACAATTGAATTAATGAGATAAATTACATTATCAAAATGTACATAGTTTTAAATACCACATGGCACTGATTATATTGGTTAGAAAACTTTAAAAATATATAACTAATAGTATGTTTTCTATGTTGATTCTTCTAAGATTGTTTTTAACAATATAAAATGTAGTGGTTGAACTAGTTGATATATGAAATAAAATATATAATAGTTTGACTGTTGTGTCCTTAATAGTGGCCTATTATTAGGCCTACTAACATAGTAGTAGTATCAGGAACACCACCTCAATGTTCTGCACTGTAGCAAATAACAGAATAGTTATTAATTGAGTCAGTGTAATTTATAATGTTTTTCTTCCACTGATTGGCTGAATTTGGTATCTTTATTAGTTTATGAAAAGTTTAAACAGCTAAAGCTTCCATAATATAATAGATTATGTAAAATGATAATTACTTTCTTCATTAGTTGTTACAGTTCCAATATTATGATGTCACAATCCCAAATACTCATGTCGAAGGATATGTATATAAATATTTTTGTTATTCTAATGTCACCATCCCAAATATTCAAAATATCTAAGTTACCTGAAATGAACAGCATTCAAAATATGGGAACCTAGTGAAGGATGGCAAAAATGATATCAGAGCAAGATTGGATGAATATTATCTTTGTTGTCCTGTCTGCTACTGGAGTGTTACTGAAGATGTTTTCAGCGAACCTACAGAGAAATATCTTATACCTTAACACTTTTATTCAGCTACAAAATCAATTGTTTTATATGTGGGAGAATAGTAAGAAGAATGTTAAATATGAAAAATAGCAGGATAGCAACCTTTTCAAAGATAATTTCTGTCTGAATACTATAAAAAGAGATGAGAAGGTAATTAATAGCAATAACAAAAAGCCTTCAAAAAAGACAATAATCTTACTAATTATCTTCAAATATACAATCTAATAATCTTATTTCTTGCTTTCTCCTAAACATGATTATTTTAAAAATTCAGTCCAATGTCACATGAATACATTCCACAAAGAGTTGAAGCCACCAGTTTTTCTTGATCCTAAGGGCTTAAGAACCTCTTTAACAAAATAGTCCTAACATAGATTTTCCGATTTCCCCATGCATTATTTAAGTCTGCCTCCTTTTGTTCTTAGCTATGATCTATATTCCTAGAAATACTTCTATAAACATTCTGCCATTGATGTTTCTTCTCTGACTAATATGGGTTATTGTGCATGCTTTTCATTTCATTTTTTATTCTACTCTTTTACTACTGCCTCTACCTTTAGGCTTTCCCCTTCCCATAAGAATGTTTTAAAGGCAATCAAGCCTTTTTAGTTCATTGAATGGTCTTTGTTGCTGTTGTTGTTGTTCGCTCATTTCAATTATGTCTGACTCTTCATGACCCCGTTGGGGGTTTCCTTGGGAAAGATACTGGAATTGTTTGCCATTTCCTTCTCCACTTCATTTTACAAATGAGGAAACTGAGATAAACAAGGTTAAATGACTTGCCCAGGGCCACACAGCTAATAAGTGTCTGAGACTGGCTTTGAACTCAGGTCTTCCAGACTCCAGGCCCGGTGCTCTATCCATTGCATCACCTAGATGTTCCATTGAATGATCTTCATCATGAAAAAAAAAAATAAGAGAATTTTCACAGCTATTAAATAGTGTTGCTTAGATATCAACTGTTCAAAAATAAATTTCTGGGGAAATCTTACACATTTTGATTTTAAGTGGTTTCTTATTCATAAGTCATTCACTTTCATTAATCATACTCTGCTGTCACTGTCTTCTATGATAATCAAAACAGAGTATAGCATTTAAATATGCTTACCTATGACTTGGAGATATCAAATAATCATCTTTTAGAAATATGTATTTGTTATATATGTATATTATATATATATACATATATACATACACATATATGTGTGTGTGTGTGTATATATATATATATATATATATATATATATGTATAGTGTGTGAGAGGGGAGTGGCTTCAGCATCAAGAAGGCATGGGTTCAAATCCTGTCTCTAACACATTCTGGCTGTGTGGCCTTAAGCAAGCCATTTAACATCATAGTGTTCAAGGCAGTTCTCTAAGACTTTAAGTTGTAGAAAAGATACTGACCAGCATTATTAAAGGGACTTTGTTGATATGAGAATTCTCTATACCAGTGAAATCAGAGGTCTCTCTCACACAAATTATAACTGTGTTTCATATTATTGATTCTGATCCATAATGTTCTTTTTAAGGAAATGATGCTATAAATTTATCCAGTATTGTAGATGTTAACCATAAATACATTCTATGAATTGAAGTTTGTTCTATGAAATATATATTGTTGTTCAGTCATTTTCAGTCATGTGTGACTTTTCATGACCCCATTTAGGGTTTTCTTGGCAAAGATACTGCAGTGGTTTGTCATTTCCTTCTCTAACTTGTTTAACAGTTGAGGAAATTGAGGCAAATGGGGTTAAGTGACTTGCCCAGGGTCACAAAGGTAGTGAGTATCTGAGACCGGATTTGAACTCAGGAAGATGAGTCTTCCTGTCTCCAGTCCCAGCACTCTATCCACTGCACCACATAGAGTATACGTTTTAGTAAACTTAGGAGTAGCAAAATTTATTTTCTATTTCAATTTGAAGTTATATAGGGGGAAAAAAGATTTTACTGAAATATGATAATAATATAGAGTGCCCCCAAAGTCCAAGGGCAGTTTTAAGCTATTAAAATTTTGTATAATAGATGACAGCAAGCAATATTTATCATGTATATTTGACAAATTTTGTACTTCATAGGGGCAAGAATCATTTAAAATTCATAAAATTATATGTCTAGGACTGGTAGGAACTTCAGAGGTCATCTAGTACAACCCTTTCATTTTAGAGATGAGGAAACTGAAACTTAGAGAGGCCATGTGACTTTTCCAGGCATTTAAAGAGAAAGCATCAGAGACAAATTTGAACCAATGTCCCAACTTCAGAGCTAATAATACCCTGCTTCCTCCATTGATTTATTTCTTCTACCATATCCTTAGCTAAAAGTTTTTATGTCTTCTTATGACTTCTTATGATTTTCCCTTGTTGCATTTACAATTTTTTTCCTCTCTCTGTGAGCACCTATTAACAGAGTTCTTATACATTTTGATGGGGCATCATTTCAACAAAACACACTTTCAAGGCAGGGAGAAAAAAAAAACCTCTTTCTCTCAATTGCCTTACTAATATTAAAGCAAACATTAAGAACATATTTCTTCTGGGAAGAAATTAAAATATAGAGTATAACAAAGTGTTTTTTCATGAAATTGCAAAAATACAGGACTCCACAAAACACTAGGTTTTTTTTCTTTTATCTCAGCATCCATGGGCAGTAAAATTATTTTCTATAACAAGCATTGTAATAACTAATTCACAGTTCATATCACTTACTTGTTTTTCTTTATGATTCTAATCAATCCACAGGTTAATAACAACTAGAAATATGAAGGTGGCTTTAAAAAACTATATGATTACTTTTGAAAAGTTAATTGATAACCCATAAAAATAAGGCATTAAAAAAGTCAATTTTTTTTCTACTTTTGCTGAAATAGAGGTTGAATACTCAAATCACAAAAATGGTTTCAAGGGCTTTTTTCCCCCTACAGGCAGATATTTATGTCAAAATCCCCCTCCAAACTGTCTTCCTATTTACTGTATTGTTCTTTTTTTGACTATGCTATTTTTGGAACAGGCTACCAATTGTACAGTTGGGAACAGTCTAAAAAACATTGAATTCCAAATCAATTCTTTGTCATTCACATATGTACCCTTAGCTTTAATTAGGACATTGCCTATACCCAGTAATACCTTGCTAAGTGAAATCCATTTAACAAAAAAGCTGTTGATCTGTTACAGAGACCCAAATTTAGTGTGCTAAAGGGTAAGCTAAAAAGTAAATAGTATTATATTAGGAGGGAGGAATAGGTTTAGTAAATGAATTCATCATGTGCCCAATAATTAATTTTATAAGACATGCCAGGTACCAGTGTTTTGGGTTTTTCTCTAATAACTTATTATTTCTAAAGACTAAATCATTTTCTCTTCATAGAAATCTAACTTCATAAACCTATTTTCAGGCACAATTCCTCCACTTATTAAGTCAGTTGTCCAAAATGAGGAGGGGCTGGCAACCAATGAAGGGTTAAAGATGCTAGTGACCATTTCCTGCATTTTGGTTGGAGTCTTGCTATTATTTGTGCTACTGTTGATTGTACGGAGGAGAAGAAGAGAACAGAGATTGAAGAGGTTGAGAGGTAAGAGAATTCAACCCTTCACTCCCACATATTATCTAGTATATTTCCACTGGCCCTTGATATCAAAATGTAATATGAAATTACAATGAGATCAAAAAATCATTTAAAACTGAATCAGTTATATCTATTCATCCCCACTGCCACCATTTCAATAAATGAAGAAGCATTTCTTCTATGTGTCAGGAACTCTGTGCCTGGGATACAAATACAATACATGAAACAATTCTGTACAGAATAAAGAGAGTAACTACAGATGTAGGCAAAGTTGGGGAAATCAGGAAAGATGTCCTGAAGATGATACTTGATGGTATCTTGAAGGAAGAGAAGTACTCTACAAAGTGGAAGTATAGAAGAAGTGCATTTCCCCATGCATTATTTGAGTCTGCCTCCTTTTGTTAGCTGTGATCCATATTCCTAGAAATATGTCTGTAAGCATTCTGCCATTGATGTTTCTTCTTTGACTAATATGGGCTATTGTGCATGTTTTTCTTTTTTGTTTTTTTATTCTACTCTGTTACTACTGGCTCTATCTTTATGCTCTCCCCTTCACATAAGAATGTTTTAAAGGCAGCCACAGAAAAGGCACAAAGACAGGAAATGAAGAGTCAAGTATGAAGAATAGAAAGGACGATTTGGCTGGATCACAGAGTGAGGGAGGGAGAGTCCAGAGAGACTGGAAAGAGCTGAGGCCAAATTATAAACAGCTTTAAAAGCTAAACAGAGGAGCTTATTTTTGATTCTAGAGACAATAAAGAACCACTACTAAAGTTTATTGAGTAGATGAGTGGTTTGGTCTGATTTAACTTTAAGAAAAATTAAGTTAGCAGCAGTGTATAGAGTGTATTAAAGTGGAGAAAGATAATGTAGAGAGAGCAATTAGGAGGATGTAATAATAATCTAGGTGAGAGGTGATGAGAAACTGAACTAATATGGTAGCTGTATGAGTATGAGAGTGAAAATGGATCAGATTCAAAAGATGTTGAGGTAGAAAGGGCAATTGATTAGATAGTGAGATGAAAGAGAGAGAGGAGTTGCAGATAATACCAAGTTATAAACCTGGGAGATTAGAAGAATACTGCTACCTAAGACAAAAATAGGAAAGTGTGTAAGAGGGATGGATTTGAGAGAAAGACAATAGTTTTGTTTTGAACACTTATCAGGTTTTCTCCGAAAATAATATCTTATACGTTGCTACAGATGAGATTTGAAAGTCTTTTATTTGTGAAGATATTTTGTAGCAGTGCAATAAAAAATATATTTTCCTAAGTTAGATATTTTAGTTGAAGTTCCACATAACGTTTTCCCTGAGAAGAAAATGAGAGGGAATAATGCAGACTCCAGGTCCTTCAGAATTTCAAGATTGCTTTGCAATTACATATTGAATTTATTATATATTTTAAAAGTAAAGCAAGTTCTACATAATGGAACTCTATGGTTGCTTGAACAACACACTCCTCTTCCATCATATATTTGGAAATGTTCATTTTTTTTACATAAGTTGAAAATAAAGTAAAACATAAATGAAAATAAAGCAAAACAAAAACCCAATCTTCTGTCTGTACTCAATTTAATTATCTTTACATTAACCAATTACCTTAGCAATACACTTGAATTTACCATAGATAAATCTTTAATGAAGTCTGTCCATCCAAAGGAATCTACTACTGGAAGTCCTAGAGGGATATTTTATTATCACAATTTTACCTAGAACATAATCCCACAGAATAGGCTTCAAGTCCCAGTCTATGTAGCCTGGATTCATTTCAAGGAGCTATGTCCAGTAAGTTTTGAAATATCTACCCAGGAGAGAAATAGTTTGGCAAAATTAAGCAACATTTATAGTGAATCTGACAATATGCAATTCTGTCCATTATGTAACCAATAATCTAATACTACGCTGCCTGTAAAGAAGAATGAGGTTCAGGTTTTTTTAACTTCACTCAGGCCATGCCTAGTCATTGTAGTACAAGGGATTTTGTTTCAATTTTTGGTCATGTATATATTTTTCCTTATTCAGGTTATTTTACTCTGCATGAGCCCATAAAAGTCTTCTTGGGTTAGTTGTTCCATGCAATATAGTAATATGCCATAATTATTTAGCCATTTCCTGTTGATAGGCAACTACTTTGTTTCTAATTCTTTGGTAATCCAAAAAGCATAACCAGGAACATTTGAGGACTTTTTCATTCTGATTGCCTAACTAGAACAAATTGCATGGATAATTTAGTCACTTTTTTTTGCATAATTCCAAGTTTCTTTCCAGAATGGTTGGACTAATTCATATTTCTACTAACAAAGGTGTGCTAATAGAGTGTCTACTAACAGTGTGCCTTCATTCCCAAAGCAAATCCAAACATTGACTATCTTTATGTCATCTTTATCAATTTGCTTTATGAAACAGAGAAGTATAATTGATAAGAAGACAAAACCCAGTAATTTACTTTATAAAAAATAAATACTCATGTAAAAGAATGATACAAAGACAATAAAAATAACATGTTTAAAAAGAGTTTGTTGTGCATCAGGAGATTCCAGAAAGATGGATTTACAACAATAATTCATGCTAACATCATAAAAATATATTTAAAGATATATTTAAAACTAAATGTAAGGAGTAACTGAAGGACAGTTAGAAAGTCTAGCAACAGCAATGAAACTAGAGAAAAATAGGCACAAATGTTAGCAAAGAAAGACAAATGTCATTCCTATTTTCTGACACCATGTGAAAAAAAGAAGAAACTTAGAAAACCCCAGAAAATCAGCAAAGAAACTGATTAGGCAGTTCGTAGTTTAAGGTAGCAGGACATAAATAAATCCAAGAAAAGGTCTATAGAACAAAAATGAAGGAGGAAAGAGTAAAAGAGAAATCTCATTTAAAATAGCAATAAAATATATAACGTCTGGCAGTCAACCTACTAATATTTACCATATTTAAAACATATAAATACAATTATAAAATGATCTTTAAATTAAAAAATGACAAATAATTCAAGGGCTATTCATTGCTCATGGATTATAAATATGCTACCTCAATTCATTTACAGATTTGGTATTACATGATCCTAATTACAGGTGGAATAATATAAACAAAGTAATATAAATATTTGTTAGATCTAAAGAAAATAATAACACAATTCATTTGAAAAAACCAAAGGTGTGAAAATTAAAGGGAAACAATGAAAATGTAGTATTAAAGAGGGAATGAAACCTCTAGTAATCTAATTATATCATAAAGCAGTTTTGATCAAAACTATTTTATGCTGGTTAAAAGTAGAAAAGTAGATTAGTGGACTGGACTAAATGAACAAGTATCAGAACAACAAATTTCAATAACCTAATAACTCACTTGAAAATATAAACTGTTTGGAAAAGTACTTTTTTTTTGACAAGAACTGGAAAAAATGGAAAACATTTAAGCAAAGATTAGGTTTGGACCAACACCAGATACGTTATACCACGTACCAGAATAAGCTCAATCCAATAAAATGTCACAACAATGAAAAAAAAAATGGAACACAATCTTGGGAAATATTCTTAAAGATCAAGAGAGGAGTTTGAAAAAATAAAATAATTTTGATTATATGAGCCTGAAACACTTTGCATGAATAAAATTAATGCAATAAGGATAAGAAGGGAAATTGTTTATTAAGAAAAAACACCTTGATGGGAGTTTAATGTCAAAGACATATACAAAACTAATGCAAAATTATAAGTTCAAAAATCATTCTCCAAAGAATAAGTGGTCAAAGGATATGAACAAACAGCAGAAGAACAAAAACCATTGGCAGTCATATGACTGTTCCAAATCACTATAAATAACAGAAATTTATAGCAACACAGCTCTACAATAAGAGGAACAAAATGACACATAAGAAAGTAATCAATGCCATAGGAGCCTCAAAAAGACTGACATACTAATAACCTGTTGGTGAAACTATGCTATTATTCCATCATTCTAGAAAGCAATTTGGAAACTATAATAAAAAAGCTGGCAAGAGAAGGACTTCTATAGAAAGGGCACCTTGAGGTGAGTATCAGATAAAGCCAGAGAAGCTTAGAGGTAAAGGTGAGGAGAGAAAGGATTCTAGGCATGCATTGAGAAATAGTGTAGGGGCAGCTAAGTGGTGCAGTGGATACAGCCCTGAAGTCAGGAGGACCTCAGTTTGAATGCGGCCTCAGACCAAACACTTGACACTTACTGTGTGACCTTGGGCAAGTCACTTAACTCCAATTGCCTAAAAAAAACCAATAGTGTAAATATAAGAGGAATGGCAAGTAAGACATGTAATTGGATTGTAGAATAAAACTTGAGAATAGCAAGAAAATAGAAAAAGGATAGGTTGAGCAGGGCTTTAAATGACAAACAGATGAATTTATTTATATTTGATTCTAAAGGTAATGAAGCTACTTCAATTAGAGTTTATTGAGTAGGCAATGATGTATTCAAACCTGAGCTTTAGGAAAATCACTTTGGCACCTGAGTGGAGCATGGATTAGAGGTCAAGTGTACCAATAATATAATATTTATGTTATGTAAATATAAAAGTAATCCAGTCAAGCATGAGGTTAATATGGGCGTACACAAAAGTCATGGATTTGTGAGTGAAGAGAAAGAGACATATTCAGAATATGTTGTAAAAATAAAACAAAAAAATTGAACAACACATCACATATGTGGTGTGTTTTTGAGTAAGAACTCGAAATTAGTACCAAGGTAGTTTAAGTCTAAGTGACTGAGAGGATGGAAATTTTTTTTTCCATAGGAAGGAAAATATTATTATCTTTGGAGGAGAGGGATAATGAGATTTAGTTTGTACAATACTTGTTGAATTTGAGATGCCTACAGAATACATAGTATAAGAAGCCAAGAAGACAGATGATGATGCAGGACTTGATCTAAGGAGAAAAAGTAGGGCTGGACATATGGATCTGGGGAGCATCTGCATCAAGATAATGATTGAATCCATGTAGCTGATGAATTCACCTAGTAGACAGGAGAGTGGGAGAATAGGGACCAGGATAAAACCTTGGGGTCACCTCCAGTCACAGTTAGTGAGCATAATATGGATGAAGATCCTGAAAATACTGAGATATGGTGTTCAGACAGACAGGAGGAGAATCAAAAGAAGACAGTGACATGGAAACCTATATTGGAGAGAGTATTCAAGAGGAGATAATGATCAACAATATCAATGGCTGCAGAAAGGTCAAGAAGGATAAGCACTGAGAAAATGCCATTACATTTGCCACATAAAAAGGTCTTTGGTAACTTTGGAGAGAGCAATTTCAGTTGAATAATGAAGTTGGAAGCCAACTTGCAGAAAATTCAGAAGGGAGTAAGAAGAGAGTAAGTGAAAGTACCTAGAGTAGATGACTTTCTCAAAGTGTTTAGTTAATAAGTGGAGAAGAGTTACATAGACCCAAGGATCATAATTCCAAATATGCTGAAAGAGTAGGTAGAAATGGCACAAAAGAGAACAAAATGGGAAAAAGTTAGACTGGAGCAATATATGTAGAGGAGACATAAATATAGAGGAGAATGACCAATTAAAAGATATCTAAACATTTTTAATACCAAAACAAGGTGACTGAAAAAACTAATGCTCTTTCCCAGCACTATAACATCTTTATACATCATCTATACTCTGAACAGTAGAAAGGTAATTTCACAGTTGACTGAAAGATATGAAGAACATAAAATCTCATTATGCTTATTGTTTGTTGATTATCATAAAAAATTTTGATTTATTAGACCAAAATGCTTCCTTACATGTTCTTTTTGAACATGGTATCTCTCATCCATTGATCAAAATCATTCAAGACTGATACAACAGTACCTATTTAGTAATGTGCTGATTATAAACATCAGGAACAGTTTCAAGCAGAGATGAATGCTTAACAGTACTGTTCATCAGTGTGATGAAGGAAGTCAGAAGAAAGTCCAGGTTAATAAAACTGTGTTTTAAAGAAGAAAAAATAATGTTTCTGCCTACTGATAAACTTTTCTAAGTTATAATCTGTTCAAAATAAAATTGAATTTGCTAGATGGGTCAGAAGATTAGTTTATCATTAAAATTTTATTGCATTTTTGAGAAGTTTTCCTACTTAAAAATTTTTAACAAAAGATATACAATAGTCAAGTGTAGAGAGACCTACAGTGGTTATAGAACTGCTTTATTATTGACAGTGGTCTGAACTGTGAACAATTCAATTTCTAATTGCATAATGTGGATTGGGAAATTGTAGAAATTAATCAACCCAAAATATATATTCTAAATAGGAAAAAAAATGTTAATCAGTTGTTGTCTTTTGCTGGCATTAACTATTATTTGGGTTTTCTTTTTCCCAGATGCAAAGAGCTTAGCTGAAATGCTTATGAGGTAAGAACAAAACTCGTCATTGACAGGCTTAATTTTAATGATGTTTTCTAAGTTGCTGTGATAATTTGAGTTTTAAATGATGACATTTAAACATTATATATATATATATATATATATATATGTAAAGTGATTTAGATATTTTTTTCATCTATCGTATAATTTCCCATACAATTATATTTACCTGAATTTCCCTGTTGAGTATCCATTATGAGTTTAAAAAACTAAATAAATGTTAAAGGAAAATACTATTAATGGGCCTTTTCTCCAAAGCCTGCTTTGTTTACTTGGCAGGGTTCAAAATATGGAGCTACTGATTCATAAATCCTCTTCCTGTTTGGATTAGACCAATTTCCTAATTTAATGTAGTGAATAAAAACTCTGAGAATCTTTACCCAATTGCCCCTCTCATAAGCAAGTCTGCAGTCTAGCAGTAAGACTACATCTTCCTTCAGAGTTCTAAGGTATTCTTGATAGGTTGTAGTGATTCTCTAATGCCTTCATCTCAAGCTCCCACTGGTGCACTTCTCCTCATAATTATCATTGTAGAAGCAATTAAGTCAACCATCCTTGAATACTTTTTTTTAGGGCTCTTATTTTTCCCAATTACATATAAAAACAATTTTACATTCTTTTTTCAAATTTTGAGTTTCAAATTCTCTCTTATCGCCCTTTATTGAGGTGGCAAGCAATTTAACGTAGTGTTACACACGTGGTCATGCAAAACAACTTTCCATGTAAGTCATGCTGTGAAAGAAACACACACATACACGAAAGAAAAATCATAAAAGTAAAGAAAAAGTATCCTTGACCTGCATTCAGGTTCCACCAGTTCTTTCTCTGGAGATGGACAGAACTTTTTAATCATAAGTCTTTTAGAAATGTCTTGGATCATTGTATTGCCAAAAATAGCTAAGTTATTCGCAGTAGATCATTATACAATATTGCTGTTACTGTGTACAATGTTCTCCTGGTCTGCTCATTTCATTTTGCATTAGTTCATGTAAGCCTTTCCAGGTATTCTCTCAGAGCTTCCTACTCATTATTTCTTATAGCACAGTAGTATTCCCTCACAATTATATACAACAATTTATTCAGCCATTCCCCAATCTATGGACATTTCCTCAATTTCCAATTCTTTGACAGCACTAAAAGAGCTCTTATAAATATATTTTGTACACCTATATACTTTTCCTTTTTGTTTTTTATATCTCTGAGATACAGACCTAGTAGTGGTATTGTTTGATCAAAAGGTATTCATGGTTTTATGGCCCTTTGGACATACTACCAAATTGGTCTCCAGAATGTTGAATCACTATGCAACTTCACCAACAGTGCATTAATGTTTTAATTTTTCCACATCCCCTCTAACACTTGTCATTTTCCTTTTCTGTGGTAATAGCCAATTTAATAGTAACTCAGAGTTGTTTTAATTTGCATTTCTTTAAACAACATTGATTTAGAACATTTTTATGTCTATAGATAGCTTTGATTAATTTGTCTGAAAACTGCTTGTTCATAGCCTTTGAATAAATTTTATCAATTGAGGAATGACTAATTTCTATAAATTTGATTCAGCTTTCTATATATTTGAGAAATAGGTCTTTATCAGAGAAACTTGCTGTAATTTTTTTTTCACGGTAATGATTACCAACTATGTATTTCCCTCCATCCTATTTTCCTCCTGTTTATCCTATTATCTCTCTCCTTTAACCCTGTCCATTCTCAAAAATGTTTTGCTTCTTACTTTTACCTCCCCCAATCTGCCTTCTCTTCTATCACCTCCCTTTCTCTTAACCCCTTCCCCTCCTATTTTCCTGTATAGTAAGATAGATTTCTACACCCAACTGTGATATTCCCTCTTTAAGGCAATCCCAATGACAGTAAAGTTCATGCAATTCCCCAATCATCTTTCCCTATCTTCTCCTCCACTGTAAAATCTCTTTGGGGCCTCTTTTATGTTAGATAACTTACCCCCATTCTACCTCTCCCTTTCCCCTTCTCCGAGTGCATTCTTCTTTCTCACTCCTTAATTTTATTTTTTAGATAATCATACCACAATATTCAACTCACACATGTGCTTTCTGTCTATGTATACTCTTTCTAACTGCCCTAATGAGAAAGTTTTTAGGAGTTACAATTATCATTTTCCATGTAGGAATGTAAAACTTTCAACTTTAATGAATCCCTTATTATTTCTCTTTCTTGATTTTTTTTATGCTTCTCTTGAGTCTTGTATTTGAAAGTCAAATTTTCTGTTCAGCTCTGATCTTTTCATGAGGAAAGCTTGAAAGTCCTCTATTTCATTGAATATCCATTTTTCCCCCTGAAGAATTATACTGTTTTGCTGAGTAGGTGATTCTTGGTTGTAATCCTAGCTCTTTTGTCTTCCAGAATATCATATCCCAAGCCCTCTGATCATTTAAATTTCTAAATCTTATGTTATCCTGACTGGGACTCTACAATATTTGAATTATTTCTTTCTGGCTGTTTGCATTATGCCTCCTTGACCTGGGAGCTCTGGAATTTGGCTATAATATTCCTGAGAGTTTTCATTTTGGGAGGATATCAGGGCAGTTTATCATGATAATTTCTTAAAAGATGATGTTCAGGCTCTTTTTTTATCATGGCTTTCAGGTAGTCCAATAATTCTTAAATTATCTCTTCTGGATCTATTTTCTAGGGCAGTTGTTTTTCCAATGAGATATTTCATGTTTTCTTCTATTTTTTCATTCTTTTGATTTTGTTTTATTGTGTCTTGATGATTTATAAAGTCATTAGCTTTTACTTCCCCAATTCTAATTTTTAAGGAATTATTTTCTTCAGTGAACTTTCCATACCTCCTTTTCCATTTGGCCAATTCTGCTTTCAAAACATTCTTTTCTTCATTGCACTTTGTGCCTCCTTTACTATTTGGCCAATATTGGGGGGTTTTTTTAAGTGTTGTTTTCTTCAGTATTTTTGTGCCTCCTTTACCAAGCTGTTGACTCTTTTTTCATGATTTTTTTACATCATTCTCATTTCTCTTCCCAATTTTCCCTCTACCTTTCTTACTTGATTTTTAAAATCCTTTTAGAGATCTTCCATGGCCAATTTATATTTTTCTTTGAGGATCTGGCTGTAGGAGTTTTGACTTTGCTGTCTTCTAAGTTTGTGTTTTGATCTTCCCCAGAATCTTTTTCTGCTGTTTGCTCATTTTCCAGCCTATTTCTTGACTTTTGGATCTATGTTGAAGTAGTGCTCTGCTCCTGGAATGGAGGGAGCACCATCCAAAGCGTCAGGTTTTTTGTGAAGTTGTTTTGAGAGGTAGTCCTGGGGACCCGTATGTTTTTGGTCCTTCCCAGGTGTGTCTTCTGTACAGTACAACAGCCTATCAGTGACCACAAGCACTCTTTTCCACTGTGACCAGGGTTCCAGCTCCTCTATTCCTTGCCCTGGGACTGAGACCAAGGACTGTGACCCAGAATGGGAAATGGAACAGAGTCCTGCCCCTGGTGCCAGCAATAGGACCCTTGTAATCTCCTTCTGACCAGTTATCTGACCCCCTTGCCATCTGTGGTTAGAAAAGTCTGGAAATTGCCACTGCTGCCACTGATTCAGTTGCCCCACCATACCTGTTCCTGGTTTGCTGGTGCCTGATCTGTGCTGGCATGGCCTGCACTGGACTGTACTCCATTTTTACTCTGTTGCAACATACCTTTCCTGATGACCTTCTAAGTTCTCTTGGGCTGGAAAATTGTTTCACTCCATCCCTTTGTGGGTTCTGCAACTCTAGAATTAGTTTTGAGGTATTATTTAAAAGTATTTGAAGGGCTTTGGGGGAGAGTCCCTGCCTTTTCTCCACCATGTTGGCTCTGTCTCCTTTGAGTAGTTTTTAAAAGGCATACTTACTAATGGACATAATTAAAACAATTGGAACAAAACAGAGTCCAAGGGAGAATAACCTCAAACTTAGAGAGCATATATAGCTAAGAGGTACCTAAATCACAGCTTCAGAAACTGACTTGGAGTCATTTTCTTCTCTTTATGGAAGTGCTTAAGAATTGTTCCTTATAGTTTCTTTGCTGGGTTTCTTTGGGTATGTCTATATCCTATCTTATCAGACCCTCCTGTTATATTCTCTGAGGATACCAATTAAAAGATGGGAAGTGCAAAATCACTGACAAGTTCTTCTTCAGGCCAGAGGGAGGTGGCAAGGTTATTCATACAGTTACATGTTGTAATCTGGAGAATAGATACTCTTCATCTACTTGGTCTTTTCTATGTGGATGGTCAGGCCAAAATCCTTTAAATGATCACAGCTCTCTTCCAGGAGACTTTATAGTGTCTTGAGACTTGATGAAGTAAGTATGTTGTCATTCACATGCAGGAGCAACTGCAGGATCTCACCATCTATAAGAGATCCTTCTTCACTTGGACTCTTTTCTGGGCCTCCTCCATCTCGTGAACACCATTGTCAAGTATTCATCTCTCTATTTGAAATCTTTTTTATGCTTTTTATCAGCACATCACCAAAAAAGAGTTATTTCTGTTGTTAGATCAATGATTTTGATGGATGGGAGACTTTTCCATTTTAAAAGGGTCAACAATAAAGTTTTTTGATTTATTGAATAAGAAATTTGTTGTAATCTATAAGCAATAAACAGTAAATTTTTTATATTCTCTACATCTTTCATTGAACTAAAAAAGTGAAGTTGAGGTCCACCGTTGCTTAACACTTGTGAATTAAGGTTCCTGCTTGTACTCTCATGAAGGATACCTTTGTTTAGAGTGTAGATGATATTCAAAAAAGTTTTATAAAAAAAGAAGAGTAATGGTATTAGCTGGTAGTTATCCATGCTGTTTCAGTTACCATTTTTTAATATTAACAATGTTTTAAAACATTATATATCTATCATCCAATGCTTTCACATCTCTTTCTCTTCCAGTTCAGTTCTATTCTATGTATATTTGGTCCAATATGTTTTCTTTTACCATTTTGTCTTCATTAATGCCATTTAAAGCATTATGCCCATCCTTCCATATAAGGACATTCAGAACCATGATATATGGGTACTTATTCATGTTCTCTTGATAGACATTTTTTTCATAGTAATATCTAAGATTATCTCCTCACTTTTAATGGAAAAAATATCCAGTTTTAGTCATTGCTTTCTCTTTTCTTATCCCCTCAAGGCTTCTTCCTTCTCCTCACCTACTAGTGATGGATGCCTCACAGATTGGAAAACTCTGCCCCAGATTGTAGTTCATCTGTGACTTAAATTTATCAAGGCCAGCAAGGTCCTCTCATATTATTTCCTTATAATTATACTCCTCTTCAATTTCAGCTCCTTATTACCTTTATCATTTTGGTTTATCTTGTCCAATCTTAGCAGAGAAAGTAGAGGCAAATAAAAAAGTTGAAGAAGTCTACCTTCCCCCTTTTGTTATAATCCCATTTGCACAAAATAATGAAGACTGAAATAAGCTGAATCATGACATTGTTGTATACAATAATAGCAATATTGTTTTAAGAAGAACTTTGAGCTACCAAGTTACTTTGACTATTATAAATACCCAAATGAACTATGAAAGACATGAAGGAATCCACGATCTGTATCCAGAGAAAGAAATGATAAATAACATTTGTATAGAATGATTTTTGTGAGTGTGTGTGTAAGTGTGTGTGTGTGTGTGTGTGATGGTAACCATCTCTAGTGGGAGGAGAAAGGGAATAAAAAAGGGGAAAAAAAGAAAGTTACATGACAATTTTGTTATATGTTTAGAAGGGATAGCAAGTTGTGAATAATAGATTTGCTGTTTCTTGTGCAATCATCTTTTTTATTCTACTGTTATAAAAATTCTTGTTTTATTTCATAAATTATAAATAAAATAAAAATTTTTTAAACAGTACCTAGAATACAAACACAAATCCATATGGAGCAGCTAGTCTTATTCACACAGAAAAAAAGAAAGCTAAACAATAAAGATTTGGCTACCATGACAAAACAGGAAAATGATAAATGTTGGAGAAGATGTGGGAAAATTGGAACACTAATGCATTTTTGGTGGAGTTGTGAATTGATGCAGCCATTCTGGAGAGCAATTTGGAACTATGCCCAAAGGGCTATAAAATTGTGCATACTCTTTGACCCACTAATACCACTTCTGTATCCCAAAGAGATAATTAAAAACAGGAAAAGTACCTGTACTTACAAAATATTTATAGCAGCTCTTTTTGTGTTGGCTAAGAATTGGAAATTGAAGGGATGCCCATCAATTGAGGAATGGCTAAAAAGTTGTGGTACAAGGATATAATGGAATACTATTGTGCTATAAGAAATGATGAGCAGACAGAGTTCAGAAAAACCTGGAAAGACTTATATGAGCAGATGCTGAGTGAAATGAGCAGAACCAGGAGAACATTGTACACAGTAACAGCCACATTGTGTGATGTCTAACTTTCATAGACGTGGCTCTTCTCAGCAATGCAAAGATATAAGACCGTTGTCCAAAAGACGGAGTCCAAAAGACTCATGATGGAAAATGCTGTCCACATCCAGAGAAAGAACTATGAAGTTTGAATGCAGATCAAAAAATACATTTTGCTCTCCTTTTCTTTTGTTTTTTCATTTTGTTTTATTTCTTTCTCATGGTTCCTCCCATTAGTTCAAATTCTTCTATACATCATGAATAATGTGAAAATATGCTTAATATGAATGTGTAAGTAGAGCCTATACCAGATTACATGCTGCCTTGGGGTGGGGGAGGGGAGACAAGGGGAGAAAATGTAAAATTCAAAATCTTATGGAAGTGAATGTTGAAAACTAAAAATAAATAAATTACTTTTTAAAAGAATAAAAGAATGATTGCAGTACTTTGAGAGGCCTCATCCCACAATCTACCTTCTCCTCTGCTCCTCCTTAGGAGCTATTGAAAGCATCTAGAGCAAATCTCACAACCTTGCTAACTTAGTAGACTATAAATTAAATGTTATCCAACCTCGGCTTTGCCCTCTGTCTCAAGGCAGTCCTTTTATTCCTCCATAACCCTATCTCATTCTGTGAAGAAACTATTCCAAATTTTATTTCCTACTCAAGTCTCCCACACCACCACCTCTCCCCTTTTCTTCAGCTTTTCACATTGCTGAGAAAACTGAAGTTATTCTGCCTACAACATGCCCATGGTTCCCCATCCACAACACAAAACAAACAAAAAACCCTCACTTAATCTGTCCAATCCTGCTAACTATCCTCCCATAGTTCTCCCTTTTGTGGCTAAATTCTCTAAGAAAGCCATCTATAATAGTTGCCTCTACTTTCTTTCCTCTCCCTCTCTTCTTAAATTTCTACAGTCTGGCTTCTGACCTCATCTTTCTACTGCATCTGCTCTAGTCATCGGGGATCTCTTTATTGCCAAATCTAATGGCCTTTTCTCAATCTTCATTCTACTTGACCTCTCTGTAGCATTTGGCACTGTCAATTACCATCTTCTCTTTGACATTCTTCTCTCTAGGTTTTCATGACAGTAGTTTTCTCCTACCTATCTAGCTGCTACTCAATCTCATTTGCTACTGCATCCTAGGCTGTTTCTATTCTTCCTCTATATTATTTCACTTGATAATTTCATCAACTTCTATGGATTTAATTTTCATCTCTTTACTAATGATTCTTAAATCTACTTGTCCAGTCTGGCCTCTCTGCTGACTTCCACTCTTGCATTTCCAACTGTTTATTGGATATATTAAACTAGATGGGCTATAGGTATCTGAAATTCAACATATTCAAAACTGAGGTCATTATCTTTTCCCCATTATCTTTTCTCCCTCCTTCCAAATTTTCCTATCACTGATGGGTGTATAGTTATTGATCTAGAGCCAGATATCCTGGAGAATGAAGTCAAGTGGGCCTTAGGAAACACTGATAACAATAAGGCTAGTGGAGGTGATGAAGTTCCAGCTGAACTATTTAAAATCCCAAAAGATGATGCTGTCAAAGTTCTGCATGCAATATATCAGCAAATTTGGAAAACCCTGTTGTGACCACTGGATTGGAAAAGATAAGTTACATCCCAATCCTAAAGTAGGACAATGCCAAGGAATGTTCAAATTACCAAACAATTGCACTCATTTCATATGCCAGCAAAGTTATGCTTGAGATTCTCCAAGTTAAGCTTCAGCAATATTTTAACTGAGAATTACCAGAAGAGCAGGCTAGTTTCCAAAGAATCAGAGGCCTTTAGGTGTGTGGATCACAACAAAATGTGGCAAGTCCTCAAAGATATGGTACTGCCAGATCATCTTACTTGTCTTCTGAGGAACCTGTATGCAGGCCAAGAAGCAACTATTAGAATTGAACATGAGACAACTGATTAGTTTATGATTGGGGAAGGAATACAACAAGGCTGTATATTGTCACCTTATTTATTTAATTTATATACAGAATACAGCATTCAAAATGCCAAACTGGATGAATCAAAGGCAGAATAAAGGTTGCTGAGAAAAATGTCAACAATCTCAGATATTCAGATGATACCACTCTGATGGCAAAAAGTGAAGAAGAATTAAGAAGCCTAGTGATGAGGGTAAAAGAAAAGAACGTACAAGCTGGCTTAAAGCTTAATATTAAAAAACCTAGATTGGCCCCATCACTTCCTGGCAAATAGAGGGAGAGGAAAAGGAAGCAGTGTTAGATTTTATATTCTTGGGTTCAAAGATTGCTGCAGATGGCAACTGCAGCCATGAAACAAAAAAATCTTGCCGCTTAGAAGGAAAACTGTGGCTAATATGGACAGCATATTCAAAAGTAGAAATATCACCTTTATCACTTTTCAAGCAAAAATCCATATAGACAAAACTATATTTTTCCAGTAGCAACATATGGCTGTGAAAGTTGAACTATAAGGAAAGCAGAGCATCACAGAATCAATACTTTTGAATTGTGAAGCTGGAGAAAGCCTTTGAGAGTCCCATGGATAACAAAGAGATCAAATCGCTCAATACTTAAAAAAATTAAATCATGCTACTCACTGAATGGTCCAAAACTGAAGATGAAGCTTAAATAATTTGGCCACATAATGAGAAGACAGGTCTCATTGGAAAAGACCCTGATGTTGGGGAAAATTGGAGGCAAAAGGAAAAGGGGATGGCAGAGAATTAGTTGGATAGATAGAGTCATAGGCACGATGAACATGAACTTGGAAAGATTTCAAGAGATAGTGGAGTATAGAAGGGCCAGGTGTGTTATGGTCCATGGGGTCATAAAGTGTTGAGCATGCCTAAACAACTGAACAACAACAACAAATGAGGGTGCCACCATCCTCTCTGTTATCTAGGCTTGCAACCTAGATGTCGTCCTGACTCTGTCCTACCTGCCATTATCCAATCTATTGCCAAGGACTCTCAATTTTACCTTTGTGACATCTCTCTAATACATCCTCTTCCCTCTTCTGACACTGCTACCACCGTGGTATTGACCCTCATCACCTCACACCTGAACTATTTTTATTACCAACTGGTTGTTCTCCCTGCCTCAAGATTCTCCCCATTCCCTTCCATCTTCTACTCAGTCATCAAAGTGATCTTCCCAAAGGTCAGATCCAACCATATCACCACCCCACACCCCATTCAGTAAGCTCCAGTGGCTCACTATGTCCTCCAGGACCAAATTTAAAATAGTTTATTTGGCTTTTAAAGTCCTTCATACTTTCTACATGCCTTTCTACTTTTCCAGTCTTCTTACACTTACACCTCCTCTCTACCTCCACCAGGTATACTCTGCTATCCAGTAACATCAGTCTCCTTGCTTTTCCTCCTGCAGGATACTCCTTCTGACTTAGCGTTTTCACTGGTTGTCCCTCAGATTGACAAATGTAAAGACAAATTTGGTGGATAAGAATTCATTATTTGATAAAAATTGTTGGGAAAGCTGAAAAGCAGTCTGGCAGAAATGGGGCATCTTACATCATTTACCAAGATAAGCTCAAAATGGATACATAACCTAGATATAAAGAGAAATATTTCAAGAAACTTGGAAGAACATGGAACATATTACCTATTAGATTTATGGATAGGTGAACAATTTATGAATAAAGAAGAGATAGAGAGTAGTGTGAGGTATGAAATGGATAATTTCTATTAAATTAAATTGAAAAGGTTTTGTGCAAATAAAACAAATGTAGCAAAGATCAGAAGGAAAACAGAAAATGGGGGGTGGGGGAATAAAGGTATCATGAACTGCTGGGCAAAAAATGTATTCCTTTCTATTTCCATTCAGTCCTCTCCAGATATCTATCATACCTAGGTTATTTAAGATTATATTCACCTCCTTGACTTTTTATTTATTTGGGGGTTAGATTCATTTTGTTCTGAGAGGGGAAGATTAAAAGCCCCACTATTATAGTACTATCTCTACCTGTAATTTGTTTAATTTTTCTTTTAAAAATTTAGATACTATAGGTTGTCCCTCATGCCTAAAATGTTCTCCATCCTCATCTCTGCCTTCTAGCTCCCCTCAAGCACCAGAGAAAATCTTACCTTTTGAAGGAAATGCTTCTCAGTTACCCTTAATTGTCCTGTCTCCCCTCTGTTGATTATTTTCTATTTATCCTGTATATAGTTTATACGTAGTTGTTTACATCTTTATTCCTCCATTAGACTATTGACTCCTTAAGAATAGGTACCGCCTTTTTCCTTTCTTTGTATTGTGGCACTTATCATGGTACCTGTCACATAGCAGGTGCTTAATAAATGTGTATTGGTTAACCAATCTGATTGAATTCCTTCTTCTCCCATGCTTTTCATCTGAAAACCTTTTCACATGACCTCCCATTTTCTCTTTCTTTTCCTCAGTCTCTGATAAAGAGGCATCCCCTGTCCTTGCCAAGGCCATCTCTTCTACATATGTACTTGATCCCACTACCCTCTCATCTTCTCCAGTAGATTGAATCTGTTCTCACTTCCTGTCTATCAGTTCCTTCCCTATTGCCCTCTAAGATGTATGTCTCCCCAACCTTTAAAAAATATGGAATCCTTTCCATTCCCTGAAACTATTATCTGATAGCTCTCCACCCTTTTTCAGATAAACTCCTTGAAAAAGCTATCTATATTCACTGCCCCTTTTCTTTTCTTCTCACTCCTTAACCCTTTGCAGTCTGGCTTCCAATCTCATCACTCAATGAAATTGCTCTCTCCAAAGTTACTAGTGATCTCTTAATTGCTAAATCAAATGATCTTTTCTTTGTCTTCATCTTTTTCAAGGTATCAACTGCATTTGAATCACTGAACACCCTCTCCTAATAGATACTCTTTTCTCTCTGGGTTTGTGTGACCCTTCTCCTCCTGGTTCTCCATCTACCTGGTGAGCTATTCCTGTCTCTTTTGCTGGCTCACCATCTTTGTCATGTCCCCCTAACTGTTGGTGTTCCCCAGGTTCTATCCTAGATCCTCTTCTCTTTTCCTTCTACACTTCTTCTTAATAGGCTCATCAGCTCCCATAAGTTTAACTATCATCTTCATGCAGATGATTCACTGATCAATAAATCTAACCCCCATCTTTCCTCTTCGAGTCTCAGTCTCAAATCACCAATTACCTATTAGACCCTTCAACCTGGATGTCCCAGAGAACTATCAAATTCCACCTACTCCCACCTGAACTGTTCAAACTTCCCTCTAAACCTTCCCCTCTTCCAAACTTCCTCACTACTGATGAAGTCACTACTATCCTTCCAGTTTTGTGACCATGACATTATCCTGGACTCATCACTCTTTCTTATCCAAACTATCTTATCAATTTCCAAATCTTGCTGTTTCTACCTTCACAGCATCTCTTGTATCCAACTCCTTCTCTCCATTTAAACAACTTCCACTTTAGTAGCAGCCCTCATCACTTATTGCCTATTATGATAGCCTAATTGCTGTCTCTGCCTCAGGTCTCTTACCACTTGTCCATACAACACACTAACAAAGTAAGGGTTTAAAAAAAATATATATGGATCTGGACATGTGACTACCTGAGTCAAACACCTCCAATGACTTCTTTTTTTTTTTTAGGCAATTGGGGTTAAGTGACTTGCCCAGGGTCACATAGCTAGTAAGTGTCAAGTGTTTGGTCTGAGGCCAGATTTGAACTCAGGTCCTCCTGACTTCAGGGCAAGTGCTCTATCTACTGCGCCACCTAGCTGCCCCCGAATGACTTCTTCTTGCCTATAGCATAAAATATAAAATCTTCTATTTAGCTTTTAAAACCCTACACAACCTGATTCCAACATATTTTTCCAGTCTTATTGTACATTGCTCTTCTTACTACATTCTGCAATCCAGACACACTTGCCCTTTTTTTTTCTGTTCCTCACATGTTACACTCCTGTCTCCATGCCTTTGATTTGGCCATTCATCCCACATGCCTGGAATGCACTCCCTCCTTGCCTCTGTTTCATAGAGTCTTTCTCTTCCCTCAAGAGGCAATTCAAGTAAAATCTTCTTCATAAAGCTTTTCCCCAAATTGCTTCATATTTAACCACTTTTTATTTATTTGTATTTATTCAATTTATATTAATGCTATAAATGTAGATGTATGTATAAATATATATATATATGTATGTATGTATGTATATGTCTTTTTTCTTTCCTATTTGAGTGTAAGCTTCTTGAGAGTAGGTATTATATCTTTCTTTACCCTTATATCCACAGTGCCTAGACCAGTGCCTTGCACATAGCAGGTACTGAATAAAAACAGCATTGGTTGATTAATGGGAGCATGGATGTCATACTCAAGTCATGTAAGATAAGAAGGCGTAGATGAAGTGAGATCTGTATTGCCATCAAAGACATTGCTCCTATCCATGATGGTAGTAGGTGTTTATTTCAGTTTATACTGAAAATAAAGCTGTTGATATTTTTTAAAAGATCTTTTGATGAGTGTGATTCATTTTTAAAAGAAAGCAATTCATCTAATTACAAAGTTGAACAAATCATTTGTTAAGGGTTTCAAAAAGAAAACAATGAAGTCAGACATAAAATTCCTATTAATCTGGAATAAGTTCATTTGAATATCATCCCAAACTTTCACCTCTGAAGATTTGCATTTTCTTGGATAAATGAAGGCAATACCAGAATAGGACACAGCAGGACTGGCATTAGACTTAGTTTTTCCACTCATTTTTTCACTTGACAATGGGCAACTTATTTCACTTCTCTGGACTTATTTCTTCTTATATAAAATGGAGTAGTTTTGCAAAATGACTTCTACAGTTCTTTCCATCTCCAAAATCCTGTGGTATAATTGAAAGATAATATTAATAATTGTCTAACAGGCCATTTTTGAAACACAAAGCATCTGAACATTTCAACATCATTTTGACTCAAAAAGAAGCCAGCAGGTATAATTGGAGATCAGATAAAGAATCTTTGGGAGGGGTACTAAGGTGGTGCAGTGGATAGAGCACCAGCCCTGAAGTCAGGAGTACCTGAGTTCGAATCCGGCCTCAGACCAAAACACTTGACACTTACTAGCTGTGTGACCCTGGGCAAGTCACTTAACCTCAATTGCCTTAAAAAAAAAAAAGAATCTTTGGGATACTATTGAGAAGTATATATCTATATCTATATCTATCTATCTATCTATCTATTTATCTATATATGTGTGTGATTAAATTTACTATTTATTAATTGTAATTAATTGACAAATTAACCCTAAATGATTGAGAATTCATTCACATGCCTAAACAAGCCAATATTTTACTTACACTCATATACATGCTCTTTCTTTAATAGATGATTATTTATGGCATTGAAAGTGACCCTAGTTTCTTGAGGTCTATGCCAAGGAGTCAGGCTTTGTATGTTTCCAGGAAATTGGAAACATTTCATGAACAGTCAAGAAGTGTGTGTTTGTCTCAGGGCTGGCCTAGTTAAATTCAGATAGACACATTACTAGATATTTGGTCAACAGGTGAAAGTTGGTTATAGTTCATTAGTAGTGAGTCTTCATAATTTGCTTTAATATGCTATTTGATCATATGAAAAAATGTAGTTATGCTTACAAGATAAAAATATCCTCATAAAGGTGGGTTAATCATGTAGAGGTATTGAGGGATAACCCATAGAGAACGCACATATTCCATGGTATCCCTGACATGACAGAAGTTCTAGGGGAAGATCTCCAAAATATTGGATGACACCAACACCAGAGGATTTATGAGAAGACATGGATGTCACACAAGACATCATTCACACAGGATGAGAAAGCGTGGATAGGGTATATTTGTTCCACCAAAGGCAGTATTTTCAATGAAATCACACATCCTCTGAAGTTACAAAATATATTTGATAGTTGGGACTAATATAATATCCAATGAGTTGTGTGCTATCTATAAAAGTAAGGCTACATAGTTTTAGAGGATTGTTTAAATTTTTTTTTAATTAGCAATTGTTCCCATGTGTTCTTAGTTTTTTGGTTTTCAGAATGTTTTTCTTTATTATTGCTTCTCTATGAAATATAACACCAGAGTTAAATATAATGATACCAGTTAAGTTATGGTCTAATGAACAAGTAATTAAAAATTATGCCCCAAAGAAATATTTAGGAATAATATATTTCAGTAGCAGACAAATATCTGTTGATATGATATTTGGATAACAACATTAAAACCTGACCATGAGGCTTTTCTTTAAATTTTTATTGCTTTATGCTCAGATTTTTGAAGTTATTGACTTCATATTGAGTGACCCCTCTCATCTGATCTCTCAGTTTTTAGAAAATTAATCAAATTTTCTATGAGCTTTGTTTATCCTTATTGGTAAGGGGTAGTCAAACTGCTCTGTACAAGTTCCAGTATTTCAGGGAGGTTGTACAGCTTTATCAATCTGATAGCATAACTTTTATTATTGTTTAAGTGTGGCCTATCTGTCTTCTTAATAACTGATACATCAGGAGAGGTGACTGCTTTAAACTATTCATAATGAGAATAGAACTAGATCTGTTTTACTTCTTATGCAACAACAAAACCCAATCTCCTGGTGAAATTTCTAAAGAGATCTGTTTCTAGTTTCTCATATATTTGCAGTAGGAAAATAGTGGTTCTAAGCAAAATATGACTGAGACCCAAGAAACTGAGCTGCTATGAATTTTATACATGTGTAGAATTGTTTTGCATCTTTTTTATTTAAAAAAGTGGAGTTCTTCATCTGGTTTATGTAACATGTGATCAAAAGGTTCATAATTATTCAATTAAATTGCCTAATGATAAGTCTTTGTTGAGTTAAATTATCTGTCTACTGGTCTTTGGAATAAATCTAGTCTATGTTCCAAAAATAGAAAACTATACTTCCTCAGAAGTTATATATTTTTTAAAAGTCTTATTCTATTTGGGTGCAAATAAAGATGGTAGTAGAAAATACCCAAACTACTAATTTGAAATATGTCAGAAAATATTCTCAGAATTTTTAAGTGAATCTGATCCATTTGATATTAGAAGTTTATAATTAATATGTGTTGACATTACTTTTGTTAAAAAAAAAAGGAGAAGTAGTAATAAATGTATTGTTCAACAAGAAGATATAGGCAGAAATATTTGTGTATACACATATATGAACACATATATTTGGTTATATTGGATATAAATACAATGTCCAAAGAGTTATGTGATATCATTAAAAAGCATCTCAAACTTGGCTCAATACATTCTCATTAATGTTATCTCTCCTAAAGTGGTAAGAAATCTTCATGTTAGTGAATCAAGATTTGGACAACCTTTACCAATACCTCTCAGTTCCTCAGTCATGAGCTGGGATCATAAATACAACAGATTAACACATTTCAAATTTTTTTAGCTTGACTTGTAGTTGCTTCTTTGAAGACATCACTGTTAATGCTGTAAAAAGCAGCTAATACTTATAATGCTGTCAAAGATTGAACAATCACTTTTCTAATTAAGATTACTATTCTTTATTGACATATTTTATGGGTACCTAATTTACTTTTACTGAATTTTTGTAATGCAGTTTTGTTTATTGAAGATTTTTACTGAATGATCATACACACTCCTTATTGCATATTTTATCTGCTTTACTAGATAATTATCTAGTTAGGTTCTGATATTAATTTTCTAATAGACAAATTTTGAGGCTCATTGCCAATATGATACAGTAATTGTGCACTATACTTTAAGAGAACTAAAACAATGCACACAAGAAATTAGGGTTTATTATGTTAACCCAAATATAAATTATCTTGATGTAAATTTGCCCATGTAACCGCCTACTAAATGAGTAGTTGCTATACATATACTAGTTCCTATAGCATTTATCAAAATAGCAGTTTCATCTAGATTTTACAAAATAAACTGGAATCATTTCAAGATTTTTAGATAGATTACCACAGCACAATTTGTATTTTTCTAACCCCTTAGTCATCAGCTTGAAATTAACATGATTTATGTGCTTCAAGACAATCAACCAACAAGCATTTATTAAACCCCTTCTATATGCCAGTAACTGTACTAGATAATAGAGAAATTATTTTTGAAAAACTTATTTAATTTGCTTCCCATTCCTCTCTCCTCCATTATTCAGAATCAAAAGCATATTTAACCCATTTAATATTAAGTCATTTTGTTACTTTTTAATGTCTGTCTCCAATTTCATTTCTAGTAAGAATACCAGGACCTCAGATACTTTGAACAAGCAACAGACCCTGAGAATGCACATTGATATCCCCCGTGCACAGCTTCTAATAGAAGAGAGAGACACAATGGAAACCATTGGTAAAGTGTCACTATACTTGTTATTCAACTTTAGAAGATATAAATATTGTACTCATACAGTGCCTACTTCCGGATAGGGGACAATATTTATATTTAAACACTACCTCATAAAATAATCTGTGGTGTTATGGAATGAAAGAGGGAAATTGACAAGTAGAAAGTTTACCCAAAAAAAGAATAAAAATAACTTTAATTCATCTCTGAACCAAAAGCCTTAGAATTCACTCTTAGCATAATTGTAGATTGAGATGAGTGCTCGAAAGCCTCTACTGACTTAGAAAGAGACTATAAACTTCCTAGTATCCTAGAGTCCAAAATCCCCTTAACCAGCAAGTTCCTGAGGCTCTATTTCTTGAACTTAACCTTATGATGAATAGGAAAACTTACGAATGGAGCTCCTTTGTAATAACCTTAGTGTAATTATAAATGAACTTATGGTATTTCTGCTCCTTTTCCCCTGATGCCTCTTGAAAGTCCCAATGGAATGGGAGGATGGCATAATGATTCTATATTCCTACCTTTGACTTTATCATATGACACTTCAGGAATCTTGGACCATTCTGGTTTTCTGCTTCAGAAGATCTGGGACAAGACCAGGAATAAAATCGTCCCCACAGCTAACTTGACAAGCTTGGTTATTGTCATGTTAACAGTTTGGAGAAATGTTGATTAAGTCTAGCCAGGACATAATCATTTATTAAATGATTCTCTGGTGGCCTGAAAGAGTCAATGTGTCCCCAACATACCTCACCTTACTAGGTACTTTTTTTTTTACAAGCTTGCTCATAACAGGAAAAGCTTCCATTTTTGTTGCATTTTGACTCGTCTTTTAAATGAAATTTCCTCTGAATCTTTTTTTATTGCCCTGGGTCAAAAACAAAAATGTAGTTTCCAATATGGCATGTAACATTTACTAAATGTTTCTGCCATGACTAAGTAAAAATCTAATCGACAGAGATTTTCACATGTAGATCCTATACATACATTTTCTGGGCAACAGCCAAAATTTGCCTATTTTTCACTGTCTGTTGCTCTTGGTTCTGCCCTCTAAAGTCAAACAGATTAAGTCTGATGCCTCTTCCCCATGACAGCCCTTCAAATTCCCAAAAACATCAATCATGCCCATCTTGAGTTTTTTTTTCTTATTCAGAATAAACATTTCCAGTTCTTTCAACCAAATTTGAGATGATGTAGGTTATCATGGTTACATTCCACTGGACACATTCTACCTTACCACTTGATGTGAAAGGCAAAGTACAGCAAAATTGGCACCTCCTTATTTCTTGAAGCTATGCTTCTCTTAATGCATCCCAATATCATATGAATTAATGGTATCTGGATAATCAATGATGATTTTGACAAATATATAAATTCATGGCTACATTAAATGAGCATCTTAGAACAGGAGAAAAAAAAAATCAATGCTTACTTAACCAAAAAGAAAGCCCAAAGGGAAAAGAATAACTTAAAATTTCACTTACACCTATTACTTACAGCCATCACTAAAGTGGTACCATCTGTTTATTTTCAAAAGAATTTTAGAAAAAATTGAGAAATTTATTGATGGTTTTGTTGTAATTGATTAGCTTTTTCATTATAGCATAATAAAAGCATACTTTTAAAAGAAAAAACAGTGTTTACTTAACTTCTCACATTTGTACAAATGTTAACATTGGGCCAAAAAGGAGTAACAGCATGAACGTATGAAGCATAAACATTTTAAATGTTTTATAGATGACCGATCAACAGTCCTACTGACTGATGCTGACTTTGGTGAGGCATCCAAGCAGAAATCACTGACAGTGACTCACACAGTCCATTACCAGTCTGTATCTCAGGCCACTGGGCCATTGGTGGATGTTTCTGATGCCCGACCAGGAACTAGTAAGTACCAAATATAACACAGTATCCGTGTGGGTAAAATATTATTGTTGCAGAAGACATTGTGTGTTTTGCACGACTACACATGTATAAGCTATGTCTAATTGCTTACCTTCTCGTTTGTGGGGGTTGGGGAGGGAGGAAGGGAGCGAATTTGGAACTAAAAGTTTTAAGAATGAATGTTAAAAAATTGTTTTGCATGTAATTGGGGGAAAATAAAATATTAAATAAGAATTTTTTAAAAGAGAATAAAGAAGGAACAACAACAATTTAAAAAACAAAGACATTATAAACGTTTTTCCTTCATATGAAAATACTGGAATATTTACACCTTGTTTTCATGGAAAGAATACGTTTAATAAGATGTTCCTTAAACTGTATGTATGACACATATATGTTTGTACATATTACACATAATATGCATACATATGTATGCATATATGTGTGTATGTAGGAATGCATTAACACAGGGAATTCTAAGATAAGTGAATTTGCATATTATACATAAACAAATAAACATTTACCTGTGTAAATGTATATCAAATATATAATTGTTGTGGAAGGTGGAGTGTAAAGGGTGTTCATGGAGGCCTAATACCTCTAGCATGAGGGCAACTCAGCCCTTTTCAGGGCTCTTTATTCACCTTTGGTGTTTGCCTGTCATCCAGCTCTCACCTGTGGCCCCAAGAAGTTGTACCATGGTCAGTGGCCACACCCTGGTAAAAGCCTCTAGGCAGATGGGCTAAATCAGGTTGAGGGTAACCAATGGACCTCAAACCCATTACTGACTTGGGGGCTGTCTTCTCCAAGCATGTAAAGATATTCTCTGTGGAATAGGTGGATGTGAACATTTTGTTTCAACAGACCGTGAAGGCAGCAGAAGCAGGCACTGGATAGCAGTTAGAGGTTAGTCAGACAGCAAAGATACAAGGACCATCCACTGCAGCCAGAGCCATCACGAGTCATTTTGACTTTTGTCTTGCCCCTGGGTTCTAATGGTTCTCTAGAAGAGAAAGTGAGGCTGACAATTTTGCTCAGCTCTGCCTCACTTAAATCCAATTTATGAGCAAGTCAAAAGGCATCTCCCATACCATTTTACTATTATATTATTTCATTATTTTACAATTTTATCATTTTATTATTTTACTATGTCACTATTTTACTGTCTTACTATTTTACCTACCTTGAAGTCCTGTGGCAACAGACCAGTGATGAAGCAGCAGGTACAGATACACTGGGAATTATAGTCATAACCCTGCACACAGGCAGCTCGGGCTTTCAGGTTGTCTTCCCACCAGACTGAAGCAGCACTGGGGTTTGGCAACCTCCTGAGGGTCTGACCAGCCTTCTTAAGAACTGCACTGCTTGCCTCCTTGCATGAGGAAAGGGCTAGAAAAGGAGCCATAAAAATTGTCTGCTTTACCTAACCTGGCCTACTTACCTCAGGGGATCCCACTCTGTGGTTAAAAGACAAAAACATGTACAAAAAACTTTACAAAGGTGATTCCACTTACCATCAGTACATGAAATGTGTATGCAAGAAATCCAACAGACCTGAAAGATGAACAGTTCTTGTTGCAAGAGAACTCAGCAGGTATAGCTTCTAAATAGCAGTCCTGAGTGAAAGAAGGAAGGCAGATGAAAATCAGCTTACCAAAGTAAGAGCTGGATACATGCTTTTACGGAGTGGCCATAGATATGCAGAGCACCACGAAGCTGGCATAGGCTTCATAATCAAATCTAATATACTCAACAAGCTTGTATGCCTCCCAAAAGGAGTGAATGACAGGCTCATAACAATGCAATTACCACTTGCAGAAAAGCACAATGCTGCCATGTTCAGTGTGTATGTTCCCACCATGACAAGCCCTGATGAAGTCAAAGAAAAATTTATGAAGACCTAGAGGTCCTCATCATCAATGTGCCATAAGAGGACAATTGTTATTCGGTAATTCTGAGTGACTTTAACACTAGAGTTGGCATAGACTATCAGATTATCAGACATGGCAAGGATCCTTGGGAGGAATGGAGTTGGAAATAGCAACAAAAACAGTCACTTACAACTGAAGACTTGTGTGTCTCATGACCTTCAACAACAAAATTTCATGGATACACCCTTACGCAAATATTGGCATTTAATAGACTATGTCATTGTAAGGAGAAGAAATGGACAGGAAGTGAGAGTGATAAAGGTGATGTGTGGCACAGAGTGCTGGGCAGATCATAGACTTAGCCTCTCCAAGCTAAACATGCACATTCACCTAAAGTAGCAGCCTCAAGGCATTATGACTACCAAAAGACTCAATGACAAACAGATAAGAACACTTCTTTGAGTATGAATAGTTTGTTGCTAACTTGGAGGGAAAGCTGAGCCAACATACTGTCGGTAACAGTGGAACAGAAAAGGTGTTTTTGGTGTACAGAGATTTGGTGTACAGCACTACATTTACTCACCTGGGCCAGAACACTGGCAAACATCAGGAGTGACTTGATGAAAATGATGGGAAAATTTAAAAGCTACTAAATAAAAAACTAGAACTCTACAGGATCTACCAAAAGGATAGTTCATCCATCTCTAAAAAGGCAACATTTAACTCCATCAAAAGTAAATTACAAACAAAGTTTAGAAAGATGCAAGATTCTTGGTTCAGTGAGAAGAAAGATAAAATTCAGTTTTATGCTGATAGCAACAATCCAAAGCATTTTTACAATACCCCAAAAGCTATTTATGGGTCAAAGACCTTTGATGCATCTCAGCTATTCAGCACTAATACAGCCACACTGATAAGTGATAATGATCCTGGTAAGTTGGGCTGAACACTTCCATAGTGTTCTCAACAGACCATCTTCACCTAATGCTGAAGCCATTGACTGTTTTACTTCATGTTGAAGTCAATCCTTCACTAGCCAAACTTGCAACTGAAAAAGACGTTTTGAATGCTATTAGGCCCCTCTCATGTGGCAAAGAGCCTGGTGCCAATTCTATTCCATCTGAGACTGATAATGCAGGGAGTCCACTACTCATATTAAAGCTGACTGAAATCATCCAGGTTATACGGCCAAAGGAAGTTTCCCTTAGGAGTTCAAGGACCCCTCCATTGTCCATCTCTATAAAGGAAGAAGGAAAAAGTTCTTCATGATTTCTCTTGATAGTCTATGATAGTTTAAATCTTTTGTTTCTTTGAATGAATTTTATTATTTTATTGAGTTCTCTTGATAATCTAAATAGAGATAAAATAGAACTGCATTTCCAGACCATAAATTATATTTTTAAAAAACAGCAGTCATTAAATCCATTTGGGACTGGTTAAAAAATAGTGTAGATTCTTCCTCATTTCTGCCTCATGGTCCACTCAGCTTCCTTCAAGTTTAAGATGAAATCCATCTTCTGCAAGAAACCTTCCCCAAAACAGGAAAATGATAAATGTTGGAGAAGATGTGGGAAAATTGGAATACTAATTAATGCATTGTTGGTGGGGTTGTGAACTGATCCAACCATTCTGGAGAGCAATTTGGAACTATGCTCAAAGGGCCATAAAACTGTGCATACCTTTTGACCCACCAATACCACTTCTAGGTCTGTATTCCTAAGAGATTATAAAAATGGCAAATGGACCCACGTACATAGCAGCTCTTTTTTATGGTGACCAGGAATTGGAAGTTGAGTGGATGCCCATCAATTAAGGAATGGCTGAACAAGTTGTGGTATATGAATGTAATGGAATACTATTATGCTATAAGAAATGATGAGCAGGTGGACTTCAGAAAACCTGGAAAGACTTATATGAACTGTTGCTGAGTGAAGTGAGCAGAACCAAGAGAACCATTGTACACAATAACAGCCACATTGTGTGATGACTAACTTTCATAGACTTGGCTCTTCTCAGCAATTCAAGGATCTAAGACAACTCCAAAAGACTCATGATGGAAAATGCTCTCCACATCCAGAGAAAGAACTATGGAGTCTGAATGCAATCAAAGCATAGTATTTGCTCTCTCTTTTTTTTTTGTTTCTTTGTTTTGTTTCTTCTTTCTTGTGGTTCCTCCCATTGGTTCTAATTCTTCTTTACAACATGACTAACGTAAAAATGTGTTTAATATGAATGTATATGTAGAGCCCATATCAGCTTGCATGCCATCTTGGGGAGGGGGAAGGGGAAGGAGTGGGAGAAAATTTAAAACTCAAAATCTTATAGAATTAAATGTTAAAAACTAAAAATAAATAAATTACTTTTAAAAAGAAACCTTTCCCAAGCCACCATAATGTTAATGTCTCCCCTCTGAGATAATCTCCTATTTGTTCTATGTGTATGTATACACATGCATGTATGTATGGGCATATACATGAATGTATGTTTACATATATGCACATGCAGATTCATATGCATATACATGTTGTATGTAGTTGTTTGAATGATGTTTCCCCCATTTGCTTTTTGAAGTACATACTGTTACTGGTTTGGGGGGTTTTTTGGTATCCTTAGTACTTTAAGTGCTCAGTAAATGCATGTTGACTTACTGGTTGAATTGGCCAGACAGAGAGAATCAGAAACAATAGAACTCAGTAACACATTGTTTGATGAACATCGCTCAAGAAAGAATTGCTTATTTGATAAGAATGACTGTGAAAACTACAAAGTAGTCTCAGAATTAGACCTAGTTTTACCCTTAAGCCACATTCACAATAAATTCAAAATGGATATGTTAACCAAACATTAAAGATCATACTATAAAAAATGAAGCAGATCATATACCTTTCCCAGGTATGGGTAGAAGACATAGTACAGGCAAGATAATAAGGACAATTTTGATTATAAGAAAATGCAAAGCTTCTGTACAAACAAAATTAATGTATGTAGGATAAGAAGAGAAGCAGTTGAATGGAGAAAAAAATATTTGTATCAAATTCCACAGGTAAGGTTTTGGTATCCAAGATTACCTAACAAACACATGTGTACATGTATTAGATATGTGAATGTATTTGCCTATATATACATAGCTGCTTATACATACATATGACCAAAAGTCAAAGGATATGAACAAATAGTTCTCAAAAGAACTATTGCAAACTATTAACAATCATTTGAAATAATGCTCCAAATTATTAATAAAAGAATGAATATCAAAATAACTCTAATAGTTCACTTCACACCCAACAAGATGGTCAGTGTGGGAGGGACTATGGGAAAATAGGCCCACTAGTACATTTGTTGGAGCAGTGCACCAATACAACTATTTTGGGGGTTTTTTTAATAGTATTTTATTTTTCCCCAATTACATGTCAAGACAATTTTTAGCATTCATTTTTATAAGATTTTGAGTGCCAAATTTTTTTCCTTCCCTCCTTCCCTTCCACTCTTCCAAAAATGGTAGGCAATTTGATATAGATTGTATGTGCCATCATATAAAACATATTTCCGTATTAGTCACAATTATGAAATTAAAAAACAAATCAAAAGGGGGAAAATGTGAAAAAGAATAAAGTAAGTGAAAAAAATATGCTTTGATCTGAATTCAGAGTCCATTCTTTCAATGCCTGTTTTGCCCTCTGGTTCCAGGACATCAGGGCATTTTTCCTGGACAATTTCTTGAAAGATGCTGTCCAGGTCCAACTTTTGATTATGGCTTTCAAGCAGTCCAATGATTCTGACATTGTCTCTCCTAGATCTATTTCCAGGTCAGTTGTTTTTCCCATGAGACATTTTACATTTTCTTCTATTTTTTCATGATTTTGAATTTGTTTGGTTCATTCTTGATATCTTATAGAGTTATCAGCTTCCACTTGCCCACTTTTAACTTTTAAGGAGTTGTTTTCCTTAGCTTTTGTATTTCCTTTTCCATTTGGCCAATTGTACTTTTTAAGAAGTTGCTTTCTTCAGTGGATTTTTGCATCTCTTTTTCCATTTGGCCAATTTTACTTTTTAATCAGTTGTTTTTTCTTTTTCCAAGCTGTTGACTCTTTTTTTTTATATAATTCTCTTGAATCACTCTCTTTTTTTTTTTACCAATTTTTCTTCTATCTCTCTTCTATGATTTTAAGCTCCTTTTTGAGCTCTTCCATGAGTTTTTTCTGGGCTTGAGACCACTTCCTATTTTTCTTTGGGGTTTTGCCCGTTGGTGTTATGACATTGTCCTTTTCTGAGTTTGTGTCTTGTTCTTCCCTGCTACCATAATAACTTTCTATGGTCACATTCTTTTTTTGTTGTTTTTTGCTCATTTTTTGCCTTTTTCCTTTCTTTTAAATTTGAGTTCTGTTCCTGGAGTAGAAAGGGCACTGTCTCAGGCTTCTTGTGCCAAGTGCTGCTGTCTCTGGCTCTCTACTTGGTGCTGCACTGATGTTGCCTGAGGCCCACAGGGGACCCTCATGTCTGGGTGCTGTACTGAAAGAATAGGGTTATGGGATGGCTGGTGCTACTGGAAGCCCTAGGGGTCTGACAGCTTACCTGATTCTGAGCCCAGTTTTAGTGCTCCTATCTGGCACATGCTGAGGTGGGTGTAGTGTGTGTTTTCCTGGGGCTACACTAAAGTACGTGGTGATCTGGAGACCGGAGTTTCCCTGTTTGCCCAAGGCTATGCTGAAGCATGCGGAACTTCTCAAATCTGTAGTCTGCCCATTCCCCTGGCACGTGGTGGGTCCTGGTGTTGGTGTTTACCTGCCCCACCACGTTGGGGCACAGGATTTCCTGCTAGTGTGCTAACGTGGGGTTTGCTGTTGGCTTGCTGGGATGCTTCCTGATCTGAACTGCACTCCCCTTTTACCCAATGAGACAAACTTTTCTTGCCAATCTTCCAAGATTGTTTCACTCTATCTTTTTGCTGGTTCTGCTATTCCAAAATTTGTTTTGGGGGAGCTATTTTATGATTGTTTCAAGGTGAATATGGGAGAGTTACAGTGATTTACTGCTTACTTAGCCATCTTGCCTCCCAGAGCACAACTATTTTGTATGTAAATAAAATGACTAAAATGTCCATAGTCTTTGACCCAAAGATTCCACTAATAAGCATATACCCCAAGGAGACCATTGATTAGAAGAGAGTCCCCATATACATCAAAATATTTATAATAGCATTGTTTATAGTAACTGACATTGGATTGTAAAGAGCACTGTGCTAGATATAGGAAAAGCTGGGTTCTAATTCCTCATATCTACAACAGTATAATCATACACCAAGTTGCCTTTCTGGGCTTCAGATGTGCAGGATTGGATTAGATGAACCCTGATAATCCCTTCAAGTTCTAACATTCTGTCTTCCTTTACCTTTGATATTTTAGTGAAAACCAAGAATAGTCACAGATCAACTTCATTTTGAAGCCTTCCGTAACTCTTTTTTCTTTCACACACCTACACCACACCCACACCCTCTAAGCTAAAAGGGGTTTTTCCTCTTCCTCAGATGTCTAATAACACTGTGTCTTTATTCCAATCACATCCCCTTATGTATCACGGCTTCCTCTAAACAGATTAGGGTTTCTTTGAAATATGGTCAGTCATTTTTTTTCTTTGCATCCTCTTTGCCTAATTTAGTACCTTTGCACATAGTAGGTGCTTAGTAAATGCTAACTGAATTGAATTGAATGTCATAAGGAAGTATGGGCTACGTGGCCAATGAGAGCGCAAAAAGTATAGTGTTATCTGAATTCAGACACCACCATGGGTTCCAGCAGTCAGGAAAGATGTTATAGAGAAGGTAGGGCAATTAGAGCCTCAAATGAAAAGTATGATTAAGATAAAGACCAAGAGAATCAATTCAGTTTAGTCCTTCTGCCAACAGTGCTCTTGTTTGGCTGATTTCTCATTATGTAGTAAAGAGAGATTCTGTGTTTTGCTCTTTACAGATCCCACAACAAGGAGGAATGCAAAGGGTGGGCCCACAGCTCGAAACAGATATGCCAGTCAATGGACTCTCAATAGGCCCCACCCCACCATCTCAGCACACACTCTCACTACAGACTGGAGGTTACCAACTCCAAGAGTCACAGGATCAGTGGACAAAGAAAGTGATAGTTACAGTGTCAGTCCCTCACAAGACACAGGTATGAGTAACACTGCTCTGCTGCTCTCTGACTCTCAATGGCCACAGTATTATTGCAACCAAACTGAAATCACAATATTGGATCCATGAACTGTTCCTGTTTTTCATCATATCATCTTAAAGAGAACCCTAAAAATCCAAAGAAATTTCTAGCCTATTTATGACCACTCCAATTCTGTAACCTCACATCAAGGCTAAACAACCACCACAAAGTAGACTAATCAAAGAACCATGGGTGTCATATAGCTTTGCCAAAAGTACAAGGATGATCACTACTCTTCCTCTCCCTTTTTAAAGTCCTTTTCTCTGGACATACTAGATAAAACTAAAACTACCCATAGTAATCAATAAGAAAAAATAACATCATCTTCTCAGAAGAGAGGTACACAATTTTGAATATGGAATGAAGACACATTTGCTTTGTCTATTTTGCTTAGATGTTTTTTACAAGGAAGTGGAGATTGGTGTCCAGTTTAAGAAATAAAGATAATGGCATTGTAAATAAAAGGAAACAATTAATTTTTTTTAAAAAGGTTACCACACACGCCACTAAACATTTTTCTATTGGTCTTCTAGAATCTCCTGACTTATCTACAGTGAAAGCTAACCCAAGAATATTTGGTCTCTGAGACTCCTTATCTATTCTCAACATTTAGGGCAAACCTTCTGAATATAATGGCAGTTTGATCGACTCAGAAAGTGACTAAATGTTAAAATAGTTTGCTTATTAAATAAAACATCCTTCCTATAGTCAGTTATTCCCAAGAATTCATTTCTTATGAGAAATAATGTTTAAGAATAGTATGAACTGGGCATTAGATTTTTTGGGGGGTAGTGGTTTTTTATTCCTTCAAAATGTTTAAATAAATGTATTTCAAAATAGTAGCCAAAGATAATGTGAATGTACAACTTTAACTTTATTATAATCTTCATAAATACAGTACAACAAAGGTAGAAGAGGGGAGAACCTCACCATGAAATTTTCTTTTATAAATGCTTATTCTTCCTAAGTGACTTTCTTAGAATTTTATGGAAGTGGATTCAAAATTAAATTAAAAATATATAGATTCAATGAGTCAGAAATTCTTTTATTTAAAAATGAAGGCATTTTTCTTTTTTTCTTTTCTTTTCTTTTTTTTTTCTGTCTAACCAGTAAGATGAGTCCAATAATATGATGCTAAATCCAAGAGTATGATGGTCAGCTTTCTCGGGGGAGAAAAACTATTTGAAATAATCAAGCATGTTATTCAGTCAGAAACTCATTTCTAACCACATTCACTTCTTCCTTCCCTAGCTAGGACTCTTGGGAAGAAAATCGGTAGCCCTCTTATTGCTCATGCCTGTTAAAAACTGTATCTCCTTGGTGGTAATTCAGGAGAAGTATAGTGTAGACAGGAGACATCATTCTAACTTCAATAGTTCAAGAATCTCTAATTTGATCCCTCCACCTATATACAGCCACTCTTCATTTTCATGCATCATCTGAAGAATTGCTTTAGCAAAAAAGAAAAAAATATATATCATTATGTTGCAGCCACCCTAGTGATAAGTCTCTCCAAATTTAGCTAGCCCAGTGTTCTGGAATATAGGCATAATCTATCACTGACCCTGCTAAAGTTTTGTTTTGCTGTCAGAGCCTTCAAGAACTCATGATTACTTCTATTTGGATTTGTTTAATTAAGAGGTAGGTATTAAAGGAGTCAATAATCATTAATTTGTGGAAATTTTTAGCCTGGAATATTCTGACCACAGGAGAATTAGACTTTATTGAAATATTCATTAGGTGAATGAAATTATTCATTAATTCACTAAAGCTTATTAAGCCTACCATGAAAAGCATCAGAAATTATTTCCATGTTTCTTGGTACTCATGTACCTCTGCATTTCTATGAAAGATTAATATTTTATCGGTAATCCAAGATGTTATATTATCTTATATTTTGCCTAGATCGAGCAAGAAGTAGCATGGTCTCCACAGAAAGTGCCTCCTCTACCTATGAAGAACTAGCAAGAGCCTATGAACATGCCAAGATGGAAGAACAATTAAGACATGCAAAGTTCACTATTACAGAGTGCTTCATATCAGACACATCTTCAGAACAGTTAACGGCAGGGACTAATGAGTACACAGACAGTCTGACCTCCAGCACCCCTTCAGAATCAGGGATCTGCAGGTTTACTGCATCTCCCCCTAAACCTCAGGATGGAGGACGAGTAATGAATATGGCAGTTCCAAAGGCACATCGACCAGGTAAGAAAATGTACTCAGTCATTCTTGGGGGAAAGTTGATTTTTATTTCCTATTTCATGGCTACTTTGGATGTTTGGGACAGGCTATGCCATGACAAATAAACAAAACAAAACAAAGGAATGAATGAACAAATCTAGCATACGAATCAGAAGTGAGGGAGACCCCTAGTAAGTGTCAGATCCTCACTACTCTTTTCTTGATCTATACATGTAGAGAGATATACTGGCATCATAAGTCCCTATGCTTTAAAGAAGGGAAAGTTTGGGGAAGATGAAGCTGAGATGAATAGATTGTCAGCACTCATGAGAGGACAAGGAAGCCAAATGTGCTCTATTTTTTTCTGGATTTAGGTAATATATCAGGTTAGTCATGTGGTGTCTAGATATGCTAATTATTCACCTCCACTGAGTGAATTCTGCCTTCTTCTTCAGCATCACTTAGTGTAATGCAATCAGTTAATCAGTCAATTAATTAAGAATTTATTAAGTACTTGTTCTGTGCAAGACATTGTGCTTAGATGCTATGGATACAAATAAAAAAATCAAATACTCCCTGAATGTGTAACATTAGCAAGCATCAAAGGCAGATTTATAAAATATGGCCCACATTCATAGTAACTTTATATTTAGAAGGTTACTTATGAAGTGGTTTGTGCTGACAGCCCCAATTAGAAAGCACAACTCTCTGGGAGAATTACCAGAAAGGTCCCTGGTATCCTCCTGACACAAAGCAACCCCAAGCAACAGAAGGACAGGATCAACCCTGGAAGATTATGAGAAATAATATTAAATCTAACAAATGTATCCTTAACCAAGATGAATAAAAACATACCCATACAAGAAAGTAGAAGTAAGGCAGGGGCAGTGGTCACTCTCTCTGGCTTGTTTCTTTCAATACTCTTGATATTGGAACAGCTGCCCACAACACCATCACACACAGGTCAGCTTCACCATTTAGAAAAGCTACAAGATGAAGGATTAAACATTTTCTGATCCTCAAAATCTCTCAAAATTTTTTTTCAAAAATAAGAATTATATATCAGAGATCAAACTGTCTAGGATATTAAAAAACAAAATAATATAAAAACTAAATGAACTAACAGCAGAGAAGGCAAATAATCCCTTATGCAGACTCACTTAGCACCCCTTTCCCCTCTGCCTACCAAATATCAGGAATGTACAAGCTGACCAATGCACTTGAAAGAAAGCTAAACTCTCCATCTCCCCACCCTTCCCAGAGACCTGAGATCCAAATGGCAAAAAGTTCTGACTGTAATAGCAGCATAACTCTGTCCCTCAATAGAGTTTGACTATAAAACTAAGGAACAAAGGGAATGTGTATCTACACTTCCAACAAAAATCAACTTACCTCTCCTCCATGCGATGGATATCCAAACTTCAAACTAAAGAAATTTGCTTAGTCTAAGATAATAGTGTGGTAATTCTTCATATTACTGCCCAAAACTTTTGAATATATAAAACTAAGTCTTAATCAAAAAGAAAAAAAATCCACAGATCATCTCTAGGGAAAAAACCCTATGTCACAAGCTCTAAGACACATAGTAATTAAATGGTAGAATTCCACTGAATACAAATTCTTCAAGCAACCAATAGAAATAAATTAAAATGTAAAGGGAAGAAAATTCGATTAAACAAGACTATCTCACCATACACCACAAAAGTGAGCTGAATACTGTGGTCCAAAGAGCAAACAAGTTCAAGATGCAACCCAAGATAACCTACTCTGCAAATCTGGTCCTAACAATAAATGAAAGAAAAGATTGACTTTGAATAAAGTAGAGATGTTTGAAACATTTCTAGAAAGAAAAAACATACCTGCAAAAATCAATAGTTTCTCAAACACCTACACACAAAAGAAATACACAATAACAACAACAACAGCAACAAAATAACAACAAAGGGAATATTAACAGACTTCTTTCTAAAGAGTAAAAGCATTAGTGAAATGGAATCGATGGTAGAGGGAAAATCCTGAAACATCATGAACCAAACCTCACAAAATTCTGTCTACAAATGAATAAATAGTTATTGTGGGGCTAAATTTCAGTCATATAAACTGAATTACAGGCATCCAAAAAGGCAAAAGGAGAAGATAGAGGACAACACCTCATGTAATGTAATCAAGTCAAAGTCTAACAATGAAAAAAAAAACTCCTATACTCTCAGGAAGAAATAAACTTAAAGGAGAATGAGCCAGAAGACAAAGGGAGGGATTTTAAAAAGAGGAAACAAAGGAGGGAATCCTGTTTCAGAAATTGGAGGGGATAATACTGACAAATGCTCCTATAAAAGAGGAGTAATATTCCATAAAAGAAGATGGGGATCTTGCAGTGGGTATTATCTTCAGGAATTTGGGACTTAGACCACTCATCCTGACCCATGAGAAAGGAATTTAGAACTCCTTGGGGCAACTAATATCCACAAGACTGAGAGGGTATAGATGCAAGGAAGAGATTTTAAGAAAACAGGAAAAAATGACCAGGACAAAAACATAGGACAATAATGAACTGGACAATTAGAGACAGAGAAAAATTTCTACCATTAGGCAATATCCTATCACCTGTGGGAAATGGTATTTCTAAGAGTCAGGCACAACATAAAAAGGGAGAAAGAGATCAAGATCTACAAAGCAATAACAGGACGTTTTTAGAAGAGGGAAAAAATAGGTACCTCAAAAATTTTATTTCCGTAAGGAATACAGAGATTAAAGTACAACTAAATAAATTATGTCATTTAAGTCACAGATTAGAGAATAAAAGCCCAAAGAGAAAAATAAATAATGAAGAGAATGAAAGAATGAAAACATTTTCAGAAAAATGCATACTAAGTGACAAAGCTAGCAGAAGGCAAGGAGAGAAAAAAGAATTGTACTTGATTAAATAAAGAGGGGAAAAGGGGAGGAAGAATTTAATAACTACAAGCAAAAAAGAAAAAGGAAATAACAAAACTCTAAAATTAAGGAATTATTCACTTGTAGAAAATATTTTCCCTGTAGACAAAAGGGAAGGGAGGGGTTTGAGGGTAAAGGGAAGAGAGCTGGTGGGAATAAAGTTCCCTTAAAATATATTAAGCTAAAATATTTGAAATTAAATAGTACTGTATTTGCAGAGGAAGGAAGGCAAATCCTAATTTAGGGGGGAAATACTGGAGACAAATAGAGGAAAATAGAAACCTGTTATTGATAACTTCAAATGTAATGGACTAAACAATCCAATGAAATGAAAAAGCGTAAGTGTCTTCTACAACATATTCAAAATAAATGCAATCTTAATATTTAAATTGATATATAATCCTAAATTAAAGATCATACTACAATGAAAATTAGAAGAAAAGTAGATCACATACCTCTCACAGATATGAGTAGGAGATGTATTCTAAACCAAAGAAGGGATAGAAATAATTACAAAAGATTAAAGATAGATAACTTTGATTACATGAAACTGAAAAGCTTTGGCACAAACAAAATTAATGCATCTAGGATAAAAAGAGAAGTTGGATGGGAAAATGTTTTGTATAGAATTTTTCTGTTAAGGTTTGCTATTTAAGATATATAAACAACTAGCAGATAATGTGTGTGTGTGTGTGTGTATGTGTGTGTGTGTGTGTGTGTGTGTGTGTGTGTGTGTGTGTGTGTGGGTACTGTGTATATAATAGAATACAAAGGCCATTTCTCAATAGAAAAGTGGTCAGCTTACGTGAATAAACAGTTCTCAAAGGAAGAACTGCAGACTATAAATAACCATATGAAAGAATCCTCCAAATCACTAATAATTAGAGAAATTCAAATCAAAATGACCCTGAGATGTTTCACACCCTGAAAACTGGGAAAGATGACAAAAAAGTAAAATAGTCAGTTTTGTCGATGTTCACTAAAGTGTACACTAGGCACTGTGAAAGAATAAAATTGTTTGGAGAAACAATTTGAAATTATGCAGATAAAGTCAACAAAATGCCTATATTCTCTGACCCAGAGATTCCATTCATGGGTTTAAGCCTCAAGAAGGCCATTGATAAGAAAGAAATGCCCCACATACACCAAGTAGGAGACCTTTTTTGCAGTGCTAAAGAGCTGGGAACAAAATAGATGCCTACCAGTTGGGGAATAGCTAAACAAATTGTGGTACATGAATATAATGGGATATAATTGTGCTTTAAGAAATGATAAAAGTGATGAATACAGAGAAACATGGAAAAATTTCTATAAATTAACGGAGAGTGGTGTGAACAGGAAGAAAACAATATACACAAAGACTACAACAATGTGAACAGAAAGAACCTATGTATACACATACACAGTCAAAAGTTAATATTTCAAAATTATAAATTATAGCCATAGCTTGAAAGAAATAGTATGATAAAACACTTACACACACACACACACGCCAGTTAGTAAAAATTAATAGCTTTACAGGGAGAAATCCCTGAAAATTAGAATTGACCAAATAGAAACTGACTTACTAAGACAACAAGAAATATTAAAAACAAAGTAAAAATAACTAAGAAATACATAAAGTGTACCACAGCAAAAACAACTGACCTGGAAAATAGATTGAAACAAGATCATTTAAGAATCATTGTTCTACCTGACAGCCAAGGTAAAAAAGTGAGCATGGACATTATATTTCAAAAAAATCATACAACCTAAGACTTTCAGAATGGCAATGTTTCTAGCCCAGTGTCAAATAGTTCAACATCATAAACTGACATGATTTTATGAGTGGAAATGGCATTAAAGAGAGGAATTACCGTCTCATTTGCCACAGCACTACAAGGACCATGGGAACATTGCATCTGACTTGCAGCTGAAACCATCTACCACATATATTGTCTCCCATTAGAATGTGAGATGCTTGACAACAGAACTTTTATTACTTTTCTATTTGTATTCCCAGTGCTTAGCTCACTGCCTTGTACATAGTAAGTACTTAATAAATGCTTTATTCAGTCAATTATAGCTTTTTCAAAACTCACATATTATTATAAAACAGTAATCATGAGAACTATTTAGTACCAGTTTAAAAAATACCAGAAAATGGATCACTGAAACAGGATAAATAAGAGAAGAAGATGATGATGATGATGATGATGATGATGATGATGATGATGATGCAAAAACATGTTCATTGATAAATCCAAGAATATAAATGACTGGAGAAAACAATACATTTTAATAAGAAATGATAGGAAAATAATTTGTTATAGTCTAGAATAAGATCAAAATCTTTCTAAATACCAAAATAAGGTGAAAATTAATATGCAACCTGGATATAAAAGATCAGAATGGGAAGAAAGATAGAGATATCAGGTTCTTTTCATAACTATGACTCAAAAAATAATTCCTAACATTAAAAGGTTTAGAAAATAAAAAATTTTTACTCACAAAATTAAAAATCTTTTTTTAGAGGAGAGAAAAGAGATATCATACTGGGTGAAATGTTCACATCAAATATCATTGTTGATGGTTTGATATCCAAAATATGCAAAGAATTTACAAAAAAGCCATTTTCTCAGAGAGTGATCAAATAATATGAATTTTTTTTAATTTGCATGAAGTAAATGATCATTTGAAAGCAAAGTCAAAATAATTAAGAGATAAATATTCATTATAAAAGAATGGATGTTTCACTTTCCACAATACAAATTTTAAAATATGATAAAAGATGAAGGGTCAATGCTGGGGCCTGGTATAGAAAGATACACATGGAACTATAGAGTGTTCTAACCATTCAGAATTTCAGCTCGGAATTATGAAATAAAGGTGATTAACCTGCCCATACCCTTTAACTCAGAAATCCCACTGCTACTCATATACTATAAGGAAATCAAAGACAGAAACAAAGGTCCACTTTCTGTGGTAATAAAGACTTGGAAATAAAGTGTTTATCCATCAGTTGGAGAATGGTTGGAAAAATGGTGGTCCATAAATTAAATATAATAAGTGCATTAAGTACAAATATAATTAAATTCATATTAAATACACAAATAAATTATGTGGTAAAATATGAATATGAGCTATTCAGAGAACTGATAAGATGTATTTGATCTGGTGAAGAGTGAAGAAAGCAAAACCAAAAGAACAATATAAATGAAAAGATCACCAAAAAGAACTTGAATTCCGAGTCATAATTGATTATTTTTAAAATACTACCTATTATTTCTTCGGTATTGATTTCTACTTTATTGCTTCTATAATGTAAATTATTTTATGCTGTATTAATTTTCTAATTAAGTCTGCATCTGCCTAACACCAACTTGCTATATCCTTGAGGTGAGGTCAGGAATTTGGCTTTCCCTATGAGCTAGTTGAAAAGAAAAGTTGCTGTCACTCATATTGGTAGTCCATAGGATACTTGGTACCATCCCCAAAAGACATGTTAACTGACCGTGCCTATTCTTGTCCAATTAGGGGAGATTTTATCTTTTCCAAGGAGCAGCGAGTCTGGCAGTTTTGATCCTCTATCAGATGGGTACCCTAAAACAATCAACATTCCTTAATTGTCAGAGAGGAGTGTGATTAGCCTCATCTGAATGCCAGCCAACTTTTCTTAGTATAGCCAATTGTAATGTTCATGACTACCAAGATCCCTTTCTTTCTTGTGTGTCAATAAAGAGGGTCCACCCTTTCTCATGGGGGTTGCTGGCTTTACTGCAGTGGCCAATCTGACCAACTTTGTTTACAGTTATATGCATCACTGTTTCTTTAAAATAATATTTTAATTTTTTTTCTTATTGCATGTAAAGGCAACTTTTAACATTCACTTTTTAAAATTTTGAGTTCCAAGTTTTCTCCCCTCCCTAAAATCCCCAACCCCTGAGAAGGTAAGCAATTTGATATGTTATACATGTACAATCATGCAAAACATATGTCCATATTAGTAATATTGCAAAAGAAGACAAGGAGCCAAAGGATAAAAAACACACAAAAATAAAGAAACTGAAAAGTAGTATGTTTTAATCTGTATTCAGACTCCCTCAGTTCTTTCTTTGGAGGTGAATAGCATTTTTCATCGTGAGTCTATTGGAATTGTCTTGGATCATTATATTGCTAAAAATAGCTAAGTCATTCACAGATGATCACCCTACAACATTGCTGTTACTGTATACAATGTTCTCCCGGATCTTCTCACTTCACTTCACATCAGTTTATGTAAGTCTTCCCAGATTTTTTCTGAAATCAACCTGCTCATCACTTCTTACTGAACAATATTTCATTACAATCATATACACACAATTTGTTTAGCCATTCCGCAATTAAGGAGCATAGCCTCAATTTCCAATTCTTTGCCACCACAAAAAGAATTGCTATAAAAACTTTTCTACAAATCAATCCTTTTCCCTTTTTAAAATTCTTTGAGGTATAGACCTAATAGAGGTATTGCTGGATTAAAAGGTATGTACAATTTTATAGCCCTTTGGAATTTTCCAAGAGCTTTCCAGAGTATTTGGATCAGTTCACAACTCCACCGACAACGTATTAATGTCTCATTTTTCCCACATCCCCACCATCATTTGTCATTTTCCTTTTCTGCCCTATTAGCCAATCTAATCAATATGAGGTAGTACAGCAGAATTGTTTTAATTTACATTTCTCCTATCAATAGTGAGTTAGAACATTTTTTCATAACTCTGATTTCTCATCTGAAAACTGCCTGTTCGTATCTTTTGACTATTTATCAATTGGTGAATGACTTCTATTCTTTTTTTTGAATGATTTCTATTCTTATAAATTTGATTCAGTTCTCTACATATTTGAGAAATGAAGCCTTTATCATAGACATTTGCTATAAAAATTGTCTTCCAGCTTTCTGCTTTCCTTCTAAACTTGATCGGTTTTGTTTGTGCAGAAAGTTTTTCATCTAATATAATCAAAACTATTCATTTCACTTCTCATAATGCTTTCTATCTTTTCTTTGGTCACAAATTCTTTCCTTATCCATATATATAACAGGTAAACTATTCCTTGCTTTCCTAAGTCACTTATGGTATCATCCTTTATTTTTAAATCATGTACTCATTTTGATCTTCTCTTAGTATACAATGTAAAGTGTTGGTCTATACCTAGGTTCAGCCATATTTTTTCCAATTTTTCCAGCAGTATTTGTCAAATAGTGAATTCTTGACCCAAAAACTGGAATCTTTGGATTTGTCAAACAGCAGATTACTATGGTCATGTACCATTGTGTCTTGTGTACCTAATCTATTCCATTGATCTACCAGTACATTTCTTATCCAATATCAGAAAGTTTTGATGATTACTGCTTTACAATACAGTTTGATATTTGGCATGGCTAGGTCACCTTCCTTCACATTTGTTTTCATTAATTCCCTTGATATCCTAACCTTTTGTTCTTCCAGATGAATGTTGTTATGATTTTTCTACCCCTATAAAATATTTTTTGGTATTTTGATAGGTATGGCACTGAATAAGTAAATTAATTTAGGTAAAATTGTCATTTTTATAATATTATATAAATATATTATATTATTATATATTAAAGTATTTTATTACTTATTATATATAGCCTACACATGAACAATTAATATTTTTCCAATTGTTCAAATCTGACTTTATTAGTATAAAAAGTGTTTTGTAATAGTTCAATTTGGTGTTATTTGGGGATTTTTAATTTGTTCTTTCTCTAGGTTTTTTTTTAGTTGCATGCCCAATTCATTGATATGTTCTTTCTCTATTTTACTGATTTAAGAACTTAGAAATATAAATTTCCCTTCTAAGTACTGCTTTGGTGGAATCTCATTAATTTTGGTATGTTGCCTCATTGTTGTTATTCTCCTTAATGAAATTAATGCTTGTATTATTTGTTCTTTGACCCACTTATTCTTTAGGATTAGATTATTTCTAATTAATTTTCATCTATCTTTCCATGGCCCTTTATTAAATATAATTTTATTGCATTATGATCTGAAAAGAATGCATTTAATAGTTCTTCCTTTCTGCATTTGATTGTGAGATTGTTATGCCCTAATACATGGTCAATTTTTGTGTAGGTGCCATGTACCACTGAGAAAAAGGTATACTACCTTCTATTCTCATTCAGTTTTCTCCAGAGGTCTATCATAACCAACTTTTCTAAAATTCTACTCACCTCTTTAATTTCTTTGTTGGTTATTTCATGGTTAAATGTATCTAGTTTGGAGAGAGGAAAATCGAGGTTCCCCCACTAGTATAGTTTTACTGTCTATTTCCTTCTTTAACTCATTTAACTTTTCCTTTAAGGAATATGGATTCTATGCCATTTGGTGCGTATATATTTAGTACTGATATTACTATGATATCTTTTAGCAAAATGTAGTTTCCTTACTTATTTTTCTTGTGGGGGGGGGCCTAGGCAATGGGATTAAGTGACTTGCCCAGGGTCACACAACTAGTAAGTGTTATGTGTCTCAGGCTGGATTTGAACTCAGATCCATCTTACTTTAGGGCCAGTGCTCTACCCACTGAGCCACCTAGTTGCCCCCACCTTCCTTATTTTTCAACTAGGTCTATTTTTGCTTTGTCTAAGATCCTGATTGCTACTGCTGCTTTTTTTTTAACCTCAGCTGAAGCATAATAGATTCTGCTCTAGCCCCTTACCTTTACTTCATGTGTCTCTCAGTTTCAACTATGTTTCTTGTAAACAACATATTGTTGGATTCTGGCTTTTAATCTATTCTATTTGCTTCCATTTTATTGCTAATGCTCCCCATTGCTTTTGGATTGAACCAGGGTCCCTATTCCATTGTGAGTGACCACAAGCACTCCTCCTCCCTGAAACCTAGACCAGGGCCCCTGCTCCCTGCAGCCACAAGTGTTATTGTTCCTTTTGGCCCTGAAGCTGTGACCTGGAACTGCTGATAGTCAATGCAATAGAGTCATGAACCCAGCACCAGCGCGGGGTCCTTTGCAATCTCATTCAAATCCATTGTTTGACACCCCACCACAACCATCTGTCTATTGGCTGAGAATTCCCAAAGCTGTGTCAGTCAATGCCCCCACCTCTAGTGCCCACTGCTAGCTTGTCAGGGAGAGGTCTGCATTGTACTATGGGCTTGACCACCACCCTGGAGAGAATGACCTTTCCTATCAGCCTTCTAAACATCCTAAGGCTGGAAATGTGTTTCACCTGAACTTTTTATTGATCCTGCCATTCCAGAATTCTATTTGAGTTATTATTTAGTGCTGTTCAGGGAGGAATTTTGGAGAGCTCAGCTGAGTGCTTCTTTACTCCACCAAATAGGGGTTGTACTCCTTGAAGTTCCTTTTTGCCTCAGTTGTGTGCTGGACAGCTGACTTTGATGCAGCTATTTCAAGCTATCCTTCTAATTACAGTCAAGACCATTTTTTCATTCTTCATAAATTTATACAAAGTGAAAAAACTCTTTTGGAATTCAGTTAATATATTATCAACTTATTACCTCTGCTACCTGCCCTTTCCTGTTATTCGATCATTTGGGATGGGAGTGATGGCTTAGGTAGAGCTGACAGCTTCCCACAAGATATTGATTCATGTATTTCTAATATTAGAAGATCTGAAACCTCTTCTCAAAACAGAATTCCTTTTAAGAATATGCATATGTATGTATGTATGTGTGTATTATGTATGTATGTATGTATGTATGTATGTATGTATGTATGTATTAAACTTGCCTTAAGTCAATACCACTTCAGGTTTTGTGAATACATATTCACCCCCAGTATGCCTTTTACATAAGAGAGAATCTAGAGAAACCCCAAGTATTAATTTTGAGAATCTCTCTACGAGAGAAAAAAAAGTTACTAGTCAGTTTTATGTATAATTGTTTTCCTTCATATGTGTCATAAATAAAGGCTAAAAGTTTTCAGCAAGAGGTGACAAACGATGATGACAGAACAGATGTTAACGCTTCCAACAAGGTGGAAAGATCATCATGTCTTTGTACTTTAAAAATACATAAAGCATGTCATATAACAAGCCAAGAATAGAAATAAGATTCTTGTATACAAAGCACTTCTCTCCAGTTCCTATTACTTATTTAGAAGGTTCTGAAGTTACAGTTTGAGAGTGAAGAATGAAATACCAAAAAAGGTTTGTTACCACACTGAAACATTAATATTAAATTAGAAAAATGTTCAATCTAATTCCAACTTGAAATAGCAGACATACTGGTAACTAATCCTTTGATAGTTAAATGTTACTGGATCTCTCTTTCTCTTTCTCCATTTCTGCCTCTCTGTCTCTGTTTGTCTGTTTCTCTCTTTCTCCTAATATAATGTAAAGGAAAAATATTCACCTGTTCATGTATAGTTATGATTATCTGTTCATAGGCATCAACTTTATTAGAAACATATACTTTGACAAAAAGAAGAAAACTTTTGTGTATTCCCCCCACTCCCACCCTAAGAGTTACAAGTATTGATTCCACTTAAGTGTTGTGAAAGCACATGCCCAATGTTCTAGTCAAGATGGATGAGTAAGTGATTGGCTTCCCTTTGCCATCTCACACAAGTAGTGCTCCAAAAAAATTTTAAACTAACAATAAAAAAGAAAAGAAAAAAATAAAACTTCGGAAGGAAAATTCCACAGGGAAAAAACCAGATAGATTTTTTTTAAATAGATGTGTATTGATGGCTTTTATTTTTATGTCATGTATTTAAGTGAAAACATTTGGGAAAAAAGCAGTAAAAAAAAAAATATCAGCATATCAAAAAAGTCCAGCAATGTATGCAAAGTTTTATGCCCATAGAGCCAGTGGTGCTCTGAAGCCAGCTCAAACCAGCTCTTGAAAGCCTATTGTTAAATTTTCATCTTAGAAATTGGAAAACACTATAAATCAGGGCATAATTTGTGTTTCATTGATTCCTGGACTTAAGAAAGTGATGAAGAAAATGTCAATAATATAAAATAGTCTTGAAAGTCTGTCATGTGAAAAAAAAATTTAGAAAAGCCAATTGTTAAAATATTTACCTTCACATCCTTGCATAGACCCCAACTTCTACAAAGCAGCAGGAAGAGGTGGCTTCCTATAATCTCTTTTTTGAGATTAAGCTTATTTATTATAATATTTCAGCATTCAGCTTTAATTTTGTTGTGGTTATGGTTCTTTCCATTCACATTGTTATATTTCATTGGGTACATTATTTTCCTAATTCTGATTATTTTTAATTCTACCATTGTCTTAATTCAGGTTTAATGTTGGGACAAAATGAGGTACTTTAGAGATATTGAACAATTAACAAAAGGAGGTTTGTTTTGTCCTAACACAAAAATGTCATTAAATAAGGACACAGTAGAAGTCCAACTTCTCTGAACTTTGCCTCCTTTGTCTACCTATGGAAACATGTCTAGCCACCAGGGCAGGCTATGATAAAGGATATGATGACTCCCTTGGTCTTCAAGAATCCATCAAGTTCATTATACTCCACATAGTTGGGATTTTTGTGCCTTAGATGGCCATGAAACTACATCAGAGAAGCCCAGTCAAACAGGTCTCATCAACAAATTAGTGTAAATGAAGACTTCTTTGCCTCATCCCTCAAGTCTCTGTCACATACCACCCATGCAGCCTGGAGCTAAGCCCATTGAAGAAATCTCATCTAGTAGGATGGAAGGACCTCCTGGTAGCACCCACATTCCCTAGAGTTACCAAATAAGTAGCTGTTAAAGTCCAATCATATAGCTGAATACAGCCATCATTAAACTTGGAAAAATAGTGGTCCTTGGGAGCCTGTTAAGTGAAGGCTCACTGGGACAATGAAGAAGATGGGGTTCTAGGCTCTGAACTGGAGTTCTCAGTCATCAACTGTTTGTAAAGGGCACCAATTTCACACCACAGATACCTAGGAAAGCGTTTAATGGACTGTTTCCATTTAGCAATAAAAGGCAAGACAATATGACAAACATTTATTAAGCACTTACAACATGCTAGGCAATAGGCTAAGTGCTAGGGATACAGTACAAACTAAGTGGCTACTCTGAAGAACTTGGAGCTCCAGAAGCATGAGCCATTTATTCTGGCCCCCTCTTGGGACCTGCCAAAAGTTCCACTCAATCTGCTCTTTATGGACAGAGACCTCAAGGGCCTTTCAGGATCATAAGAGCCAAATGAGACTTATGTCCAGGACTGCTAGACAGCCTGCTTTATCTTCCATATCTATACCTTGTTCTGAGCCCAAACTGAGAACAAAGTAGGCAATGCAGATTCTCTAAAACATTAAGAATCCAATAAGTTCCTGGGCCTCCGTCTTAGATCAAGTGTCAATAGTTTGTTCTGAACTGTGCCTGGAATCCTATAGGTTGTACACATCCATGATATTATCCAAAATTTGACTAAGCAGGCTGGACCCTGGATTTACTGGGTTGATGACCAACCTGAGGCTTTCATATAGGCCACCATCTGATCTAGGGCTTCTGAAAGCATGGCCTCATCTGGCCCATTTATAACATTTATAACAATGTAAATGACGTACATCAAAGTCCTCAGGAAGAGAAAACTTTCTTAGGTCTCTGTCCACCTTAACGTGGCAATATGGAAGAGTATTCAGATAGACCTAAGGAAGGTCAGGAAAGATTTATTAAACTTTCCTAGGTGGAAACAAACTATTCTTCACTAACCTCAGCCTAAGGAATAAAGGGGAAGGGGGGAAACATTGACAAGGCTGATAACCCACATTACCCATGCTGGGCTGAAAAGGAGACAAAACTGTCCCAGAGACCTGATTGACCTGGTTTCTTTAATGTAGATTCCTAGCTAGCCTCCCAGGCACCCAGGAAGATGCAATATTTCTTCTCTAGTGACAGAGATGAAGGAAGTTTGGAATACATTATATCAAATACTCTTACAACAACCTGTGAGGAAGGCAGACAGCACCTAGAAGTGCACAGTGGACTACAGGAAGCTTAACAAAGTCATCATGCCTATCCCTACAGCTGTTTTGTCTCCTTTTAGAGAAAGCTAATCCATGTTGGAAGACAGAAGGAAGAGGACCCTAAGCTTCCCCTATGTTGGGAACGGAGGAAAAGAAGTTGAGTCAGGGCAACATTGGTACATATTTGTCCTATCACCAGTTATTTATCAGCTCATGAAAATATTCCTGTGCTTCTCTTTACTCACCATGCTCATTTCTTACAGCAGAGTAGCATTGTAGCACAGTACATTGCATTGACGTACCACCACTTAGTTCATAATTCCCCAAATGATGGGCATTTACTTTGCTCTTCACTACCACAAGAAGTATTGTTATAAATATTTTGGTATATGTTAAAAGAAAGGCTGTTTTAAAATTACTTGTACTTCTTATCTCTAGCACCTAGTACAGTTCCTGGCACCTAGTAGGTACTTAAATATTTTTTATTAAGACCAATGACCTCCTTGGGATGTATACCTAGCGGTGGAATCTTGGGATCAAAAGGTATAAACATTTTAGCCACTTGATTTATTCCAAATTGCTTTCTGAAATAGTTGTACCAATTCATAACTCCACCAACAATGCATTACTGTGCCTGTCTTTCCGCAATCCTAATATTGATTATTCCCACTTTTTGTCATCTTTTCCAATTTTCTGGTTATGAGATGAAACCTCAGAATTATTTTGATTTGCATTTCTCTTATTAATGGCTAACATTTATATAGTGTCTCCTATATGCCATTGTGCTAAACGCTTTATAAATATTTTCTCATTTGATCCTCACAGCAACTCTGGGAGGTAGGTGCTATTATTATCCCCATTTTATAGACTTTCCCAGGGTCACAGAGCACTATCTACTTTGCCACCGAACTGCTAATAGTAGTAGTAGTAGTAGTAGTAGTAGTAACATGGACCATTTTTTCATACAGTTCTTCACAGTTTTCTACTATTTTGAGTTCTTTTCACAACTGTTTGTTCATATCTTTTTATCACTTATCTCTTGAGAGATGGCTTTTGGGTTTATATATTTCTATTAATTTTCTATATATTTGTGTATGATGGAGTGATTCTAAAAAAGAAAATCTGGTTGGCAAAGGCAAAAAGGAGTAATTATAAAATGGGGTATGAAAGGCAGAACTAAATACAGAGGAAGCAGATGGGGTGGAGGTTTGGTAATGTTGGAACCTTACTCTCATCTGGGTTGAAGAGGAAACAACATAGGCATCTGGAAGAGTGTAGATGTCTCCTGAACATGTAGGGAGGTGGGAGAACTGGGGAAGAGGGTGGGGGAGGAATGTTTAGAGGGATGTGTGGATTGGGATTTTAAGGGGTAGAGAGAGAAGGTGAGGGGATTTTAGAGGGGTATGTGGATATACCATATTTACAATTTTATCCCATAGAGGCTAGAATTGCTTCCACTTTCTTCCCCACTTTTTCTCTAATTATCAATCTTTCCATTTATACTGGTTCTTTCCCTGCTATCTATAAACACAACCAAATCCACCCCATCCTTTAAAAAATCCTCTCTAGTTTCCACTACCCCTACTAGCAATTGTTCAAGAGGATTCAGAATCTGTCTCTGGCACACACTGACTATCTAAATCACTCAATCTCTCACTGCCTCAGGTGTGCCTAGCTTCATTGGTAAAAGTAAATTTCATAGACTTATAAATTTAGAGCTGGAAGAGACCTTAGAGACCATGGGGTACAACTTTCTCATTTTATAGATGAGGAAACTGGGTCACAGAGAGTTTAAGTAAATTATACATTAAGGTTATAAGCATCAAAGGGATTGCTTTGATGTAAGAAACTAGGGTTAGGTTTTGTGTATAAATGGTTTGTTGTTGGGGAGGAGAGAGAGTCAAAGAAAGGATAACCACCCAGGTTCCTTTCTCCTTTTTCCTTTCCCTCCCACTTTAATTATTATTCAAGCCCAATTGGTTCTTCTGAAGGCTAAGACAGACAAGTTATATTCAGCATCAACATCATTTATAGTCAGCAGGGTCCCAAGAAAGCCTAAATTTTCATCATATGAGGTCATTTTATCCAAAGACCTTTCTGCTGACAGTGTCATCGATACGGACAGTTGAATTCATGTTCTGTGACTCTAAACCCATGTGCATCCTACTCATTGAGTGTAAGTTCCTTGAAGGCAGGGGTTAGCTTGCTGTTTGTCTTTGTATCCCCAGTACCTAGTATATGGTACTTCATAAATGCATGCCGATTGACAAAAAAAAAACTATATATCTGAGATACTAAACCCTTACTAGAAATATTTGACCCATTTTTTCCTGGTTTTTCTCTTCCAACTCTATATTATTGATAACATAAGAAGTGATTTTATATGTTCATTTTGTAGCCTGCAACTTTATTAAAGCTATTAATTTTCTCAATTAATTTCTTTGTTCATTCCCTAGAATCCTCTTGGTCATTTGAATGAGAGAGACTTCTAATAATAATAATGCTGCTGAGACCTAAATGTTGAAGCATTTCACTCATTCCCTTTCCATTAAGGGTCCTATTTGCTCCAGACAAAAGATCTAGTTAAGGTTCAGTCCTGGTAAAGCCTATCCTATAATGCTTTGGTTTGATCCATCTTCATATTGCCACCAAAGAGAGTATTCACTTATAGCTTAGATTGTGACTCATAAAAGTCTCCACAGAGGCGAGGAGTAAAAATCTACAATATAAATCATATGTGGAATCTATGTTATTTCCTGTACACAAAAGAAGTGCTAAAAGATGCAAAAGACAAACTGCATTGACAAGTGACTTCAGATTAGAATTCAGAATTAACTACATTTGTGGGGTATTTGATGGTGGGACATTTTTTGTGTGCCTTAGACTGGGTGGTTGCTAGCTTCCTTTCAACTCTTCTACATTGTGATAGCTGTATTCTCCCTATCTATCCATCACATCTTCTGCTTTCCCCTTCTCCTTTTGCCTTCAACTTTCTCCAACATCAAGGTCTCTTCCAATGAGTATTGTCTTCTCATTATGTGGCCAAATTATTTAAGCTTCAGCTTCAGTATTTGTGCTTAATTAATTTAAGTATTGAATGACTTAGTTGCCTTGATATTCAAGGGACTCTCAAAAGTCTTCTCCAATACCACGATTTAAAAACATCAATTCTGTGGTGCTCAGCTTTCCTTATACTCCAATGCTTACAGCCATACATTGCTAGTGGAAAAACCACAGCTTTGACTAGACTTATGACTAGACTTTGTCAGCAAGGTGATGTCTCTGCTTTTTAGTATGCTGTCCAGATTTGCTATAGTTTTCCTTTCAAGAAGTAAGCATCTTTTAATTTCATAACTGTGGTCACTATGTACAGTAATCTTTGAGCCCAAGAATATAAAATCGGACATTGTTTCCCATTTCTTCTCCCTCCATTTGCCAGGAAGTGATAGAAACAGTTGCCAAGATTTTAGGGGGGGTTTTTATGTTAAGCTTCAAGTTAGTTTTTAGACTGTCCTCTTTCACCCTCATTGAGAGGCTTCTTAATTCTTCTTCACTCTTTGCCATCAGAGTGGTATTATCTGCTTAGCTGACACTGTTGATATTTCTCCTGACAACTCTAATTTCAACTTTTGATTCATCCAGCCTGGCATTTCACATGATGCATATAAGTTAAAAAAAAAACTAAGGTGACAGCGTACCGCTTTGTAGTCTTTTTCCAACCTTAAATCAATCATTGTTCCGTGTTTGGTTCTGTTACTTCTTGACTCATATCAGGTCCTTCCTCAGGAGACAAGTAAGACGATCTGGTTCTCCTATCTCTTTGAGGACTTGCCACATTTTGTTGTGATCTGCACAGTCAAGGGCTTTAGTGCAGCTAATAAAGCAGAAGTAGATGGTTTTCTGGAACTCCCTTGCTTTCTCCATAATCCGGCTAATGTTGGAAATTTGATCTCTAGTCCCTCTGCCTCTTTGAAAACCAGCCGATATTTCTGGTAACAGTTCAATATTGCTGAAGACTAACATGCAGAATATGGAGCATAACCTTGCTTGTGTGTGATTAAGTACAACTGTTCAGTAATTCTTTGGCTTTGCCCCTCTTTAGAATTGGGACATAAACTGATCTTTTCCAATCCAGTGGCCACTGTTGTGCTTTCCAAATTTGCTTCCTGCTTGATGGCCAATAAGAGTACTGTCTCAAAGTGCCCAGTTATAACAGTGCTGGGTCACACACATGTGATCAGGTAGGGGCAAGAAAGACAGCACTGACCATTCCCACCAATAGCCCTGGTTACAGTCTGAACAAATAAAGCAACAAAAAAAGATGACATACTGTCCAACAGGAGGAGAACTGTAGGGAAAATATCAAGGTGCCCCAGAGTGATTAACAAGCTCAATGGAAGGATTAAAAGAAAGACTAAAGAGCAATTTTGGAACTAAAGGAAGCTACCCAGGACTCTGTTCCCAACTCTGATTTACATTGGTGGATTCTGTCCCCAGAGAGTAATTACTTCTACTCCCTCAGATCCGAGCCGTAAGCCTGAGAGTCAATGGGGTCTCTAGCGCTGTTGTTCATGAGTCTCCATCGCTCAGACTATTAACATTTTAAAAGGGCATTTACTAAGCAGGTTTGTCAAAATACTTGGTATAGAAATATCTTCCCAAACAAGGAGCACATTTTCCCCATGCACACACAAGGTTCCTGGGGAGAATGAGCTCAGACTTAGAAAGCACATGTAGCCCAAGAGTAAAACCACACGTCTTGGTTTCTAGCTATCCTTTTCTCCCTTCCTGGAGTCCTCATGATGATCCCTTTAGATGTAGGTACCTGCTGAACTCCATGGATTACTGAGCCCTGAAGTTGCCACTCCTTGGAATTTTTCTTGGTATGCTTCTTAGCTCCAACACAGGCATTGTCCTTAGCCACTGCAGTTTTAGTGGACACTGGAACCAACACTAATGTGAATTCTACATGGTCTTACCTTAAATTAATTAAGTATGACTAACTAGTTCAGCTGATTCTCTTTGGCCAATCATGAGACATTTTCATTCAATAACCAAAGCCCCTGAAATCCTTTCATGTTGATCAAGGGCTTATTGACGTCTACTTTATTTTGATTCTATGAACATGTCTAGGCCTGCTGGGTTTAATTGGGACAGAAGCAGATCCCTACCTTTTACCAAAAGTTTTCAAGAAGAGAATGTTATGGTAAAATAATATTCACAAACAAAAATCCATTAAAGGGGCAGGATTTCCTAATGCCATGAAGCTAAAAGATTGGAAAAGTAATTTAACTAGATGAAGAGAAAGCCCTAGAACTGTAGCAGAAAAGAAAAAAGGTGGCCCCTCACCTGAGAAATCCAGATGAAACCAGAAGCAGAGAGGAAAATAACCAAAAGTCCTAGAAACAAAAGGAGAGAGGTGTATTCAATCTTGTGTAATCAAGATTGATCATTGCATTTAACTGTATTTCTGCTATCTTGTATTGTTGTCTTAATTTACATTATTTTAGTCATAAACATATTTTGTGGATGATCAGTCTTGTTCTGCTCTTTTTGCTCTGTAGTATTTCATATATCTTTCCATTTTTCTCAAAATTCTACATTTGTTGATTCTTATGGTCCATCATTTTTATATCTCAATTTGTTTATTCATTCCCCAATCAGTGAGCAACCATTTTGTTTCCAGGGTTTTTGTGTTTATTTGTTGTTGGGTTTTTGGGTTTGTTTGTTTGTTTTTTACTGCTACAAAAAAGTGGTGCCATTAATATTTTGATATGCATCATACTTCTCATTTTTTGATCACCCCTGTAGTATAGGCCCAGTGCTAGAATCTGTAATTACAGGCCATGAACAATTAAGTGTCTTTTCTCACATAATTCTAAATTGTTTTCGAGAAGTTTTGGGACAAGTCATAGCTTGACCATAGTGCACTAGTGTGCTTTCCTTTCTACAGACCTATTAGTATTAAGTTCAGATCCCAAGACCTGGTACTACTATGTGACCACTACCTGGACCTCAGTTTCCACATCTGAAGAATATGTATGACACCTGAAGTATCATAGGGTTACCATGAGGCTCAAAAGATACATACACACACACACACACACGTATATATACATATATACATATATTCCCTTCCCTTCAAAGATATAGGTACATATAATCCACTGTTTTTTGTCATTTGCATTATCATCATTTTATTACCCTCAACTTTGTAGCTTCCCTGTGTAAAAGAAGATAAAACAGATGTAAAATGAGGCTTTAGCACTCTCCACAGTCTCAAAAATTGGCTTCTTGTGGATTCATCATTCTAACCCTGTGTCCTTCCTTTGTTTCATTCAGATGTTGATAGTTTCAATTACTATGTTCTGCAAGTCTTTGAATCATTAGGATGAATCCATTTTTCTTTTCTGTGTAGTGTTCCAAGGACACTGGCTTCCTCCATCTTCCTGGCTAAATTACAAGTCTTGAGAGATTAAACAGCAGCAAAGAGGCATCCATTATTCACATGTCTAGTGCAGGAATACAGCTCTGTCACTTGATCTGTGCAAATGAGACTGATGCCACCCAACTTTGTGGGGCCCCTCTGATATTCCATCTGGGAACTTTAATTTTGCTGTGAGCTAACATCCTGTTTATTCTGTTTTTGCTCTCAGGTGACCTCATTCATCTGCCTCCTTATCTTCGAATGGATTTTTTGTTAAATCGAGGGGCCCCAGGCATCAGCAGAGACCAGAACTTAGGCCAGGCTTGCTTGGAACCTCAGAAAAGTCGAACCTTGAAGTGTTCCACAGTCCTGGAGCCCATTCCAATGGAGGCATCATCCACAAGAGAAGGACAGTCATGGCAAGCTGGTGCTGTGGCCCCATTACCTCAGAGAGAAGGAGTAGAGCTGGGACAGGCAGCTAAAATGAGCAGCTCTCAAGAATCACTGCTGGACTCTCGAGGCCACTTAAAAGGCAACAACCCCTATGCCAAATCTTACACCTTGGTATAACAAGCAGAGTATAACTGGACAGTGGCTGTAAATACAATTAAAAACAAATTCAATTAAAGCTACTTTTTTAAAAAAAAACTGGATTCTGATATTTATAATTAAAGAAAATTGTCAAAATATTTTAAAAAAAGGTAAAAAAGAAAAAAAAAAGAAACCACAGATACTTCAATGACTCCCCTGCTTTTTTTTCTGTCTGAGTGTGAGCTTCATCTGACTGGGCATCTGATGTTTTTGGGTAAAAGAAGTCCGGTTTTCTGATCTTCACAGGATGTTGAATTTTTACTGATTTTTCTACAAAGTGCATGGGGGACAAACAAAACATTCTGACTGGAAGTCAATCACACAAGATTAAAGAAAAACAGGGGGTGATCACCTTATTTGTGGATTTTAAGGGACATTGATTTTAGGGGAAGGGAAAGTCTTTAATCATGTTTGCACACTTTTTTTTTTCCAATTAGAAAATGGGTCCTCAACTGAGCTTTTTGTTGTTGTTGTTGCTGCTGTTACCGTTAATTAGAATGAGTCTTGTCTGTGAAGGGGGGGAGGGGAGTGTAAATTTGTTTTTCCTTTTTGTTTGTTTTTTAGTTTAACAAGAAACTTTGCATTTTGTCTAATTGAAATAAACAAAAAAAAAAGTTGTCTGTTTCTGATGTATGCTGGCATTTCCTAGTTACACTTCTATTTTAAATGATGAAGACTAAATTTGGCACCTTATTTAATGACACAGAATGAAAAGTAACACTCTCTGGGCACATCTACGATCTATAACCAACACAGAGAAAATGCAATCCCTGACATCAAGTAATTTGCACCAGGCCAGAGGGTCCTATATTGAGCTCCTACCACATTTGAGGATTAGAAGAGCCAAGACATTTGGGCATTGTCAGCAAGGTGCAGATCTGCCTATAGGTGTAACACAAAACTACTCCCTCTCTGTGTATGCACACCAGAGCCTTTGAAGCTTTTTGTAGCAAATGTGATTTGATTTAATCACAAAATAAATCATGCTATGGTGAGCAGAATTTCCTAGAATTAATAAAATGTATATTTATACAAATATTTAAAATTATTCTTCATTGACCTCTCTTTTCCCATTCCATATTGCTTCCTAGGCACAGGGCTGCCTTTGCTACCCTTGTTCCTTTTTTTTTTTTTTAAAGGCAATTGGTATTAAATGACTTGCTCAGAGTCACACAACTTTTAAGTGTCAAGTGTCTGAGGCCAGATTTGAACTCAGGTCCTCCTAACTCCAGGACCAGCATACTATCCACTGTGTCAACTAGCTACCCCTACACTTAGTTTTAACTATAGTAGTTAGGTATTCTGAAGCCTCAGCCTCAGACACTCACTAGCTGTGTGATCCTGGACAAGTAACTTAATGTTTTTTGCCTCAATTTCCTCATCTGTAAAATGAGCCAAAGAAGGAAATGGATGACCACTCCAGTATCTTTACCAATACAACTTCAAATGGAATCATGAAGAGTCAAACACAACTGAAATGCCTGAACAAACATTCTGAAGCCTCCCTATTAACTAGCTATATTCCTATCCCTTTCTCCTCCTGCCCACATTCCAGCCTTGCCACCAGTTAATAACTGAAGAATCAATAACATCTAGCTTCCAAAGATCTAGCTTATTCTATAGTGAAGTCCACATTTGCTTCATTTTCTGCATCTTTGACCATAGTAGATAGCACTAGAGTCTTAAATAAGCTAAATACTATTTTATCTTACTTTAAGTGTATTGGATCAGAATTGGGCCACATTGTGCCCAGAGGAAAAACTAATCACAATAGATATTGTTTACCTGAAGATTGAGTTTGTTCATATTGCTAATCTTTTCAAGTCTGAAGGGGTACACTTTTGGTTACTTAAAAGGCAATACTTCATCTTCTTCCTTTGTTCTTTAGTATTTAACATTCAGATTGCTTTTACCAGAAACTTCCCCGAATGGAAGGGGAATTAATACTTTCATTTCACAAATTTCATTTATTTCACATTTCACCTAAAATCACCTAAAATTTTCACCTAAAAATTCACCTAGAAGCATCACTGAAATCTTTTTGTTTGTAACCAAAATATACCTACTTAACTTAAATACTATTAGAAATACTGTCAGATCATCATAGGATCATTACAGGAGAATGGCCAGCAAAGTGTTTCCTGCATAGGTATACATTTGGGATCTTATGCAAGCTCTTTGCTCATCATTTTTGCTAGGATTTCATAATTAGATCAGTACTGAAATATGACACAACCCACTTTTATTGACAAAAGCATGGACATATTACTACTGCATGGCATTTTTAAAAATTTCCTTTTTTTTCAGTTTCAAGGAAAGGGTCACACAGCAAGTAAGTATTTGAGTCTAAATTTGAACTTGGGAAGATTAGTCTTCCTGACTCCAAGGCTGGCACTCTATCCACTGTGCCACCTAGCTGCCTAACTTGGGTCCTAAACGGATTATTTCCAAAAGACTCCTATGTCCAGAAAAATGCTCGTTAAACATGAGTCCATCATCCAAAATTTCATACAGAATAATCCATTTGTCTACTTTTTGAAGGGCTAAAAGAAGCAATAAATGGCTGCGAAGTACTCTTATCCCTGGAAAGAAAAGAATAATATAAAGTGAAATATACCTATAAGGATGATAATCACCAGTCAATATCAATAAACATTTATTAAAACCAGTTGTCCTTTGGGCCAATAAAATGGACATTTGTTCACCTCACCTCATTTGCATCTGGATATTTGCCATCATTATCATGCTTAAGTTTTGAAATGGATGTCTTTTTCTCAAAGGGAAAAACTTGGAGTAATTTCTAGAACTACATTTCCTCATATCTTCTTGATATATGAAAAAGATTTTCTGTTCTTTACAACATGCAAATTGTACATCCAGGGCAACATGAAGTTTTACTTGTGTACACAGAAAGCACTTTATTCAATACTTTTACTCTATGCATGATCCCTTATTCAGATGAATTATAGTCCTACCCATTATTCTTACTTCTTATCCTCCTCCTCATAGAGACTTCCTCTGGACGATCCTCCAACTCATAATCACAATTTAGGTTCTCTGAGGAACAGCTGTCTAAGATTAAAGGTACTGAGTCTGCATTCCTAAAATTGTATCTCACAAGATCCAACCAGTGCAATGACCTTAACTCTGGTCATCCAGATGGCATACTTCGCTGAAAGCAAAAGTATGTGCTGAAATGGCATGGTAAAGACAGAAACTACAAAACACCACCCTCCCTCCTCAAGCCTGGGGCATAGTTTCCCACAAACATACATGTCATCTTTCAGGGCAACATGTCAAGCAAGACAGAATTAGACATTTTCTCCAATCCACACAACCTCTCCAAAATAGTAATTACATGCAAGAGAGAAAGCAACTTTCATTGTCTCCACAATCTAGACCACACACACACACACACACACACACACACACAAGGTGACAAATCAATGAACTAACAGCAAAGAAGGTAGACCCATAACATGTTCACTCAATACTCCCTCCCCAACTGGACATTATACTCTGCAACTGTGCAATTTGACTTTGCAACAGAACTCAGTGGGAGCATGGTAGAAAAAGTTCTGCGGAAAATAAGTCAGCAATTTGTCCTAGAGAGGAAAAACATGCATAGTTGGGCTGAGTCCCCTCTTTAAATTGAAGGTTCTGGGAGGAACCAGTCAATAAGAGGGAGAGACTGCAGAGACAAAAGATACTTCTAATGTGAGAAGTAGCAGATTGAGGGGTTGTGTGAGCTTCCTAAATCAAAGAGGTTTCTATGGCATGGTAGACAGCCTTCAGGAAACGGGTCAGCAATGCCATCCGGAGATCTCTGACCCCCTTTATTCTTGCACTATAGAAAACCAAAAGCCACAAGATTATTCGAGTTGGGACAGAAGCATGACAGCACTCTTTACTACAACAGCTCTCTTCCACAGTATTGAGGAACAAGGAGAACTGGGGGAAAATACCAATATGTTTATGGGCCTCTACCACACCTGAAGCAAAGGGAACTGGCACTCAGTTGAGGTCAGTTCTATCCCACCAGAAGTCACTTGGAGCAAAGACAGAAGCAAGGAAAGAAAGCAAGGCTTGTGAAACATTAATTGTCCAGCACTGGAAGAGGCCAAGATATCACTGTGCTTTTTTAAAATATTCTATTTTATTTTATTTTCAAGTCCACATTCTTTCCCTCCAAACTCCTCCTCCCCAATAATTGAGAGAGAAAAAAATAAACAAAACTCATTACAAACCTGTAAAATCTTGCAAAACAAACCCTTACATTGTTCATGTATCATATATATATTATATGGGTAATATATACATGACTACACATGACATACATGTGTGTATGTCATGTGTATACACATGCACGTGTGTGCTGTGTATACATATACACATGCACAGATGTACATATATGTGTTCATGTGTGTGTGTGTGTGTGTGTGTGTGTGTGTGTGTAGATATATAGATATGATTAAATCTGTACTCTGAGTCCATTATCTCTCTATCAGGAGGTGAGTAGTATGTTTCATCATGAGTCCTCCAAAACAATGGTTTCTCATTTACATTGATCAGAGTTCTTTCAAATTTCTTTAAAATGTTTTTAAAGTCTTAAAAATATTGTTGTTATTGAAAAGAAATTTTCTCCTACTTTTACTTCACTTTGCAATAGTCCACATGTTTTTTCCCAGGTTTCTCTGAAAACATCCTTTTCACTACTGCTTATAACACAATAGTATTCTATCACTTTCATATGCCATAATTTGTTCAGTCATTCTTCAATTGATGGGCACACCTTCAGTTTCCACCACAAAAGATCCTGTTCATCTTTCTTTGATCTCTTTGGGGGTATATACATTGTAGTAACATTGCTGAGTCAAAGGATATGTACAGTTTTATACTTTTGGAACATAATTCAAAATTATTTTCCAGAATGGCCAGACCAGTTCACAGTTCTACCATACAGCATTAATGTATTGGTTTTTCTTTAGCTCTTCTAGTATTTGCTGTTTTACTTTTTGTTAACTTTGTCAGTTTGATGGTTTTGAAGAGAGACTTCAGAACTGTTTAAATTCTGTTTAAATTAAACTCTCTTATACTTCATGATTTAGATAGCTTGGATTTCTTCTCTGAAAACTGCCTATTTATATTCTTTGACATTTACCAATCAGAGAATGGCTCATTTTCATATAAATGTGAAATTAATCCCCATCTATCTTAGAAATGAGACCAGTATCAGAGAAACTTGATTCAAAGGTTCTTCTAGTTTCTTGGTTCACTTCTAATTTTAGCTGCATTGTTTTTATTTGCTCACAAATTACTTTATGTAACCAAATTGTGCATTTCACCCCCTGTCAACCTCTCTACTTCTTGTTTGGTCATGATATTAGTCTTCTACCAATAGATCTGACAGGTAATTTCTTCCTTGTTCCTCTACTTTGCTTATGATGTCATCCTTTATGTTTTAATCATGTATCCACTTGGATATAGTGTATAGTATATAGTACATAGTGTATAGCATTTAGTATATAATGGGAGATGCCAGCTTATACTCAGTTTCTGCCAGACTGCTCTACAATTTTCCCAACTTTTGTCAAATAGTGAATCCATGCCCCAATATTTGGGATCCAATCAAACACTAGGCTACTGTTCTGTTTAGAGTATATTTAATATGTTCTACTGATCAGCTGCTATATTTCTTACCAGTATCAGTATGGCTTTGGAATATAGTTTGAGATCTGGTATTGCTAGAACTCTTTCCTCCCCATTTTTTAAAAAAACTAATTCCCTTGAGATTCTTCACCTTTTGTTGCTCCAGATGGATTTTGTTGCAATTTTTTCTAGTTCTACAAAGTAATCCTTTGGTTGTTTGATTAGTATGGCATTGAATATGTAAATTAATTTAGCTAATATTGTCATTTTTATTATATATAAGCAATAAATATTTATCTGATTATTTAGATGTGTCTTTATTGCATAAAAAGCATTTTTAAACAATAGTTCTTATATGTGTCTTGGTAGTTAGACTCCCCAAATACTTTATATTGTCTATAGTTAAGTGGAATTGCTCTTTCTGCCTCTTCCTGAGGTAATATACAGACATGCTAATGATTTTATGTGTTACAACTTTGCTAAAATTATTTCATTTAGTTTTTTAGTTGACTCTCCAGGGTTCTTTAAGTAAACCATCACATTATCAGTCAAAAGTAATAATTCAGTTTCCTCTTTTACTCTGCTTATTCTCTCAATTTCTTTTTATTATTCTATTGCTATAACTATCACTTCCAGGATTAGAACTATACTGAAATGTACTAGTGATAATAAACATCCTTGCTTTACCTATCTTCTTATTAGAAAAGCCCCCAGTTTATCTCCATTTCAGGTAATGTTGTCTCTTACTATTTATCACATTAAAAAAGCTCTATTATTTTTATGCTTTCTAATGATTTTAATAAGAATGGATGCTATTTTTGTCAAAAAGATTCTTTATCTGTTTATATAATCATATGATTTTGGGTGTTTCTTATTATTAATATGGTCAATTGTATTTGTAGTGTTCCTAACATTGAAGAAGCTCTGCATTCTTGCTATAAATTTAGCCTGATCATTATATAATCTTTGTGGTATGATGCTATAGTCTCATTGTTGATAATTTATTTAAAATTTTTGCATCAATAGTCATTGGTCTACATGGAGGAGTGGGGAACCTGAGGCTCAAGGCCACACATGAGGCCCTCTAGGTCCTCAGTTGTGGCCCTTTGACTAAATCCAAACTTTACAGAAGAAACCCTGTATCACAGATTTCTCCTGTGAAGTTTGGATTCAGTCAAAAGGCTGCACTTGAAAATCTAGAGGGCCACATATAGCCTCGAGGCCACAGGTTCCCCACTCGTGGTCTATATTTTGCTTTCGTTGTTTTGACTGTGACCTTGTTTAGAAATTAAGAACATATTTGTATCATAAAATTTGGTATGACCCTTTCTTTTCCTATTTTGTTCCAAACACTTTATGTAGTATTGGAATTAATTGTTCTATAATGTTTGGTAGAATTTGCTTGAAAATTCATCTGGTGCTGAGATCTTAATCTTTGGGCATTCATTTATGGCTTGTTCAATTTCTTTTTCTAAGATATTTAAGTATTCTACTTCTGGTTCTGTTAATCTGTTTAATTCATATTGTTATAAATATTTATACATTTCACTTAGATTGTCAGTTTTATTGGCATTTAATTGGGTGAAATAATACCTAATAATTTGTTTTATTTCTTAATCAGTAGTGGTGAATTTACTTTTTTCATCTTCGATACCCGTAATCTAGTTTTTTTTTTCTTTTTTGACCGATGTTAGCTAATGAAACCCATTTTATTGTTTTAAAAGTTATTAGTTTTGACTTATTACCTCAATATTTTCTTTTTCTTTAATTTTGATCATCTCTCCTTTGATTTTAAGGATTTGTTTTGGTGTTTGGGAAGTTTTTAATTTATTGTTATCTAGGTTTTTTTAGTTGCATGCCCAATTCACTGATTTGCTCTTTCTCTATTTTACTGATAAAACTATTTAGGGATACAAATTTTCCCCTAAATACTGCTTTAGCTAAATCTCCAAAATTTCAATACACCCTCTTATTGTTGTAATTATCTTTAATGAAATTATTGGTTGTTTCTATGATTTTTTTTGACTGACCCATTCTTTAGAATTTAGTCCCCAATTAATTCTTCATCTTTGCTTCACAAGCTCTGTACTGAATATGATTTTATAATATTGCCATTTATTAAAGATACTTTAATATTTCCCTTTCTATATATTTTTTGTAAGGCTTTTATGATCTTACATGATTGATTTTTGTGAAAGTGCCATAGACATTTTAGAAATAACTATATTCTTCAATATTATTCATGTATAATATATCTAACTTGTCTAAAATTATATTTATATCTTCCATTTCTTTTATTCTTTGTTTTAAGTTTAGTCTGAAAGGGATAAATTGAGGTCCTCTACTATTATACTTTTACTGTCTATTTCTCTTTATAACTCATTTAACTTTTCCTTTAAGAATTTAGATAGAATTGATTCATTACCTATCATATCTTTCAGCAAAATATCATTTTTCTATTTATTTCTTTTAATTAGGTCTTTGTGTGTGTGTGTGTGTGCTTTTTTCTTGTTTTGCTTTGTTACTTTGTTTTGTTTTGTTTTTCAGCTGAAGAATAAAAGATTCTACATCAGCTCTTTATTTGAAAATACATGTCTTTTCCTCTCCCTTTTTTACTTCACCTGAGGCATAAAAGATTCTGTTTTAGCCCCTTATTTGAACTATATGTGTTTGTTTCAAGTGTCTTTCTTGTAAACAACATATTGCTGAATTCCAGTTTCTAATCCATTATGCTATCCTCTTCCATTTTATGGGTGCATTTATTCCATTCACATTCACAATTATTATTGTTGTTTGTGTATTTCTTCATCTTATTCTCTTATACTTTTCCTTTCCACTCTGAGTTTATTTTGCTATTTAGTAATCCTCTTCTTAATCTGTTTTCCCTCTGATTCCCTCCACTTTTTCTTTAACTACTTTTCTTCCTGTTTCTATATTAGGTAAAATATATATTTTTTTCCTCAACTGTGTGCATATCTTACCTTCCCTTGATCAGCTCAGATAAGAGTGAGGTTCAAATTTTGTCCACTTTTACCCCCACTCCAAATAGTGAAAAATCTGGGATTTGTACCAGGCCAGAGTGAAATCTTCCTTCATCTGCTGAATGTCTTATGAATGTGCTATTAATGCAACTTATTTCAGTCCAGAAGAGACCAGACTTCTGAACACACCCCAGCGTAACTTGATTTGGATATACTTGGTTCCCCATTGGGCATGTCCCCAGCATCTCATTTTTTCACCCTTGTTACCACTCCCAGCACATCACACTCATCAAGGCAACCTAGCATCCTCCTTGTGACTTCATCATGGTGGATTGATGCCCAGGCCCCAATTTATAGGTTTTACCCATCATGAGCCATGGATAATTGATTTATTTGTTGAGAACTCAGGGAAGGTGGTATGTCAGCTTTATGATCCAGACTCTTCTGACACCCTTTAGCTAAATAAGTCTACTTCTATTGATGCACAGCAATCATATGAAATAATTTTCATCATTCTTCTTGTTCCTTCCCACTCCCAATGCCACTTTATTTCTCTTCTCCTCCCTTTCCTTTTTTCTTTTAAGATCATCAAAACAGGGGCAGCTAAGTGGCACAGTGGACAGAGCTCTGACCTTGGAGTCAGGAGGTTCAAATGCAGCCTCAGACACATGACAGTTATTAACTGTGTGACCCTGGGCAAGTCACTTAACCCCGATTGCCTCACCAAAAAAAAAGCAAAAAAAAAAAAATCATCAAAACATAACAGAATCACTCCCATCACCTCTGTCTTCTCAGACTCACTCTGTGACTCCTGATTATGATTGGGTTCTCAGGGGACATGTGTGTCATTTCCCCACATTCAAATGTAAACAATTTATCCTTGTTTAATACCTTATGAATGCTTGCTCATTTTTCCTTTTATGTTTCTCTTGATCTCCATGTTTGTCAAAGTTTCTATACAGATCTGGTCTTAAGAACTGTTTGGAAATCCTCTATATTACTAAAGATACATTTTTTAGTATTACATTCAGTTTGACGGGGAATATTATTCTTGGGTGTAAGACTAGATCTTTTGCCTTCTGAAATATAATATTCCAAGCTCTCTGACCCCTTATAGAGGTGACTACTAAATTGTATGTGATCCTCACTGTGGTGCCTCAATACTTGAATTCTTTCTTTTTACTTCTTGTAGTATGTTTTCTTTGATGTAGTAGGTCTAGATTTGGCTAAAATATTTCTGGGATTCTTCATTCTAGGGTTTCTTTCAGTTTGTGATAAATGGATTCTATCTATTTATACTTTTCCCTCTAGTTCAAAGAGTGTTACTTTTAAGATTTCTTAAGAGATGATGTCTAGGGGCAGCTAGGTGGCACAGTGGATAGAGCACCAGCCCTGGATTCAGGAGGACCTGAGTTCAAATCCGGCCTCAGACACATAACACTTATTAGCTGTGTGACTCTGAGCAAGTCACTTAACCCCATTGCCTAGCCAAATATTAAAAGAGAGAGAGAGAGAGAGAGAGAGAGACAGAGAGAGACAGAGAGAGAGAGAGAGAGAGAGAGAGAGATGATGATGATGATGTCTAGGCACTTTTTTTGGTCATGCATTTCAAGTTTAATGATTCTTAAATTATCTCTCCCTCATCTGTTGATCAGGTCATTTTTGCTATGGTAATAGCTAACTTTCATACAGTACTTACTATGTGCCAGGCACAGTGCTAAGTGCTTTACAATTATTATCTCATTTGATCCTCCCAACAACTCTGAGAGGTAGGTGTGATTATTGTGTATATTCTCTCTTTGAGCCAATTCTAATGAGAGTAAGGTTCACTCAATCCTCCTCACCTCCCCCTTGTTCCCCACCACTGTAAAAGCTTTTTCTTGATGATTTCATGTAAGATAATTTACTCCCATTCTACTTCTCCTTTTCTCTTTCTGCCAGCACATTCCTCTCTCACTCTTTAATTTTATTTCTTAGATATTATCCCTTCATATTCAACTCATACCTGTACCTCCTTCTATTTGCCCTAATAATGAGAAAGTTCTTATGAGTTACAAGTATCATCTTCTCATGTAGGAATGTAAACAGTTTAACCTAATTAAGTCTTTTATGATTGCCCTTTCCTGTTTACCTTTTTATGCTTCTCTTGAGTCTTGTATTTGAAAGTTAAATGTTCTATTCAGGTCTGGTCTTTTCATCAAAAATGCTTGAAAGTCTTCTATCTCATTGAATATCCATTTTTCCACAGTTTTGCTGGGTAGATGATTCTTGGTTGTAATCCTAGATCCTTTGCCCTCCAGAATATCATATCCCAAGCACTTCCATCCTTTAGTGTAGAAGCAGTTAAATCTTGTGTTATCCTGACTGTGGCTCCATGATATTTGAATTGTTTCTTTCTGGCTGCTTGCAATATTTTCTCCTTGACCTGGAAGTTCTGGAATTTGACTATAATATTCTTGGAATTTGGGATCTCTTTCAGGAGGTGATTGGTGGATTCTTTCAATTTCTATTTTACCTTGGAGTTCTAGAATATCAGAGCAGTTTTCCTTGATAATTTCTTGAAAAATGATGTCTAAGCTTGTTTATGATTATGACTTTCAGGTAGTCCAATAATTTTTAAATTCTCTCTCTTGGATCTATTTTCCAAGTCACTTATTTTCCAATGAGATATTTTACATTGTCTTCAATTTTTTTTTCATTTTTGAGGGTTTTATTTTTATTGTTCTTTTATTTTATTTTACTTATAAATTTTATTTATTTATTTTATTTATAATAAATTTCATTTATAATAAATTTTATTTATTTATTTTATTGTTTCTTAATTCCTCATAAAGTCATTAGCTTACATTTGCTCAATTCTAATTTTTAAGGAATTATTTTCTTCAGTGAGCTTTTGTACCTCTTTTTCCATTTGGCCAATTCTACTTTTAAGGGGGTTTTTTTCCCTTCAGTGAATTTTTGTGCCTCTTCTTCCATTTAGCTAATTCTTCTTTTTACTGCATTCTTCATTGGCTTTTTGTACCTCTTTTACCATTTGGCATACTCTGTTTTTTAAGGTGTTATTTTCTTCAGCATTTTTTTTGTGTCTCCTTTACCAAGCTATTGACCCTTTTTCATGATTTTCTTGCATCACTTTTATTTCTCTTCTGAATTTTTCCTCTGCCTCTCTTATTTGATTTTCAAAATCATTTTGAGCTCTCCCATGGCCACAGACCAATTCTTATTTTTCTTGGAGTCTTTGGATGTAGGAGCTTTGACTTTGTTATCTTCTTCTGAGTGTGTGTTTTGCTCTTCCTCATCACCATAGTAACTTTCTGTGGTCAGAAATTTTTTATATTGTTTGCTCACTTTCCCAGCCTATTACTTGACTTTTAACTCTTTGTTAAAATAGGACTCTGCTTCCATATTGTAAGGCACACTGACCCAAGCTTCAAGGGTTTTGTACAGCTCTTTACAGAGATACTTCTAGGGACCTATAAGTTTTCAGCTTTTCCAAGGTAGTACGATATAAGGAGAGGTGTGTTGACTTCTCTCTTGGCTTATGCTGTGGTCTGTGAGTGACCACAAATACTCTTTTCTGTCCAGGAACTGTGAGGAGGGTCCCCACTCCTCTGTGGCTGAAAGCTCTTGTGTGCTAGTGCTCCTTGTTGCCCTGCCACCCAGCACTGTGACCTGGATCCAAGTACGAGTAAAGCAATAGAGTCCTGCCTCATTGCTAGCAAAGAGACCCCTGTAATCTTTTTCTGACCAGTTGCTTGACCTCCTTACCATCTGTGGGCTAAGAGTTCTGGAAGCAGGTGCTGCCACAGCTGATTCAGTGGCTCCAGAGTCCTGCTCCTGATTTGCTGGGGCCTGGTCTGCTCTGTCATAGCCTACACTAGATTGCATGCCTCTCTCACCCTGCTGCAATAGACCTTTTCTGACAACCTTCCAAGTTGTCTTGGGCTGGAAAATTGTTTCACTCTGTGTTTTTGTGGATTCTGCTGCTCTAGAATTTGTTTAGAGTCATTATTTAAAAGTAATTTGGAGGGGTTTGAGGGAGAGCTCAGGTGAGTCCCTGCCTTTACTCTACCATCTTTATTCTGCCTCCATCTCAGTAAATTTAGGAGCAACTTTAAACAAAGAAGTTATTTTGACTATTATAAATACCCAAATTAACTATGAAGGACATATTATTAAGACATTGTCAACATCCAAAGAAAGAGCTGATAAATAGATGTATAGAATAATTTTATATACATATATGTGTATACATACGTACATACACACACATACATACATGTCTAATGGTAGCTATCTCTAAGGCAAGAGGGCGAGGGAAGAAAAAGGAAATCTAAATGATAATTTTGTTGTCTATTTGAAAGGAATAGCAAGTTGTGCATAGCAGATTTGCAGTTTCATATGCAATCATCTTTTTTATTATAATGTATTATGAAAATTCTGGTTTTATTCCATAAATTAAAAATAAAATAATTTTTAAAAAGGAAGAGCAAAGGATCTCAAGTTGAAACTAAATATGACATACTCTGCAAATAATGAACCAATTAACCAACAATGGGAAATGATGGATTAAATTAAAAGTTACTTGGGAAATAGCTAAATAAATTATAGTAACTGAATAGCACATTGATAGGCTATTAGAAATAATGATGAATACATAGATGATTAATATAGAGAAGTATGAAACAATGATCTGATGCAGAACAACACAAACAGAACCACAAAACAATCAAAAATGAATGTTGCAAAGTTACATAGAAAAAACACGTCTGTAAAGAATACATTCCCCCCTGCACACATACCAGAATATTACACATATTTTCAGACTTTTTGATGTGTTGGTCAATTTTGCTGATTTTTTTCCTTTTTAAAAAAAATATCATTTGTCATATTGTAGGTAGATGTAAGTCCACACACCCACTCAGAGCAGAATGCATAGGAATAGGAAAGGGAGAGATAATGGGGAAAATGTTGAAAATTTTAGAAATCGAAAGACATCAATAAAAATTTATTTAAAGCTTTTTCTCTGGTTTTATGCCTTCCTGGGAAGAGTTGGACATGTCATCAAAGAAATAATTTGTCCAGATAAGCAAATGTAGGAAAGACTTTGGTATGTGCACAAAGTCAAACAGTATGCTTGGCTGTGGGCAGCTGGGTGGCAGAGTGAATAGACTGCTGAGCCTCATCTTACTGAGTTCAGATCTGACCTCAGACTACCTGTGTGACCCTGGGCAAGTCACTTAACCTTGTTTGCCTCAGTTTCTCATGTGTAAAATGAGCTGGAGAAGGAAATGATAAACCACTTTATCTTTGCTGAGAAAACCTTAAATAGGATCACAAAGAGCTAGACACAACAGAAATGACCAAAGAACATGCTTGGCTGATAGATGCAAATTTTCCTGTAAGCAGACTTCTCCACCTCTCCAGGTGGAAAATTTGCGTAAAAATTTGCCTCAACCAAACTTACTGAAGTATTCTAATGTTGCAGTCACTGTTACAGAATCATTTGTTACCGATAAGAAGGTATAGCCTTTAAGATCACTCTATTAAATTTTGTTGCCATATTCATTTGGAGCTGTTGTTATTGTTGATGATGATGTTTCTCTTTCATTCTCAAAAAAGACCAATGATATCAGGAAGGTGATGTCTTGACTTGCAAGTGAATTGGATTTAAGTGAGACAGGGCTGCACAAAGTCACCAGCTTCATTCTTTCTCCAAGAGCCATCTGGTTGGCATGTGGCAAGATATAGATCAGGATGTCTGGAGATGGCCCTGGATACAGGGATACCTTGGCCTTTTTAAACTGGATCTTTCACAGGTCTCAGTTTGTCTGTGATTAAAAGAAAACCTCAAATGGGGTCATGAAGAGTCAGATACAACTGAACAACAACAATAATATTTGGAGCTGGATATTATTGAAAGAAGTTGGTTATTTCAGTTACATTTTAATTCCTTCAGTTTATTGGCCCCAGGAAGATGGCATTGAACAGAATCTGATCTTCCTAAAAGATAACTCTGAGGCTTGAACTTTCCCTAGCTGAATGGCTGATTCCTGTTTCTAGATCACAGGAAGAATGATATAGCCTTCATTTCATTCCATATTCCATTTGCACAAGTGCTACTATATGAGGATAGTGAGAATATAAAGACTTAAAAAGACAGAAAATAAATCTTATGAACAGTAATCCTTGTACCAGGACATAATAAAACTCCATATTTAAGGGAACATTTTCTGTGCTGCAGTCAGTTTCCTCATTAAAAAGAGGTATTATTATCATAACTTGAGATATGTAGGTGGGTAGGTGAAAGGAAAGTAGGATTCATTAAATTTAATTCCTTTTCTATATCTAACAAAGCTACTACTCAGCTGAGTCCACAAGAGTTCAAGCACTTAACTCTTCCTCTTCTAAAACCAACCATCGTGTGGTTTTTTGGAGTTTTTTGTTTTGTTCTGCTGGATTCCTTCCTAGGAAAGCCCAACCTCTAATTAGGTGCACTAGGTTCCCCATTCTCAAACTCACTGGCTAGTTAACAAACCCTTACCCATGCCCCCTGGGTATAATGTTAATTTATTTTAATTATTTAATAGTCATGTCTTTAAAGCCTAAGGGATTACCCAAGGGGAGAAGCAAAATATGTGCTCATTGTACATTACAGATAAGGTATAGGACAAATGATCATTTTTATACAGCCATGTTTAGAAATATTAATCATAGAAGAACCATAGCATTCATTAATAGAATTAACAGAATTAAGTAATAACTATTTCTATAGTTGCAATCAGTAGAAAACTAATAATTAAACCTCATTGGGACATAAAACTGTTTGCAAGACTACTTGTTAACCATTAGCTTTAGCAATAAGAGAAGAAAAATAAATTGAAGGCATTAGAATAAGCAAAGAAGAAATAAAGCTATCACTCTTTGCAGATGACATGATGATATACTTAGAGAATCCTAGAGAATCAAGTAAAAAACTACTTGAAATAATGAACAACTTTAGCAGAGTTGCAGGCTATAAAATAAACCCACATAAATCATCAGCATTTCTATATATTACCAACAAAGCCCAACAGCAAGAGATAGAAAGAGAAATCCCATTTAAACTTACTGTAGACATTATAAAATATTTAGGAGTCTACCTCCCGAAACAAACCCAGGAACTCTATGAACACAATTACAAAACACTTTTCACACAAATAAAATCATATCTAAATAATTGGAAAAACATCAGTTGCTCATGGGTAGGCCGAGCTAATATAATGAAAATGACAATCCTACCTAAGCTAATTTACTTATTCAGTGCCATACCAATCAAACTACCAAAAATTATTTTATAGAGTTAGAAAAAATAATAACAAGATTCATTTGGAAAAACAAAAGGTCCAGAATATCAAAGGAACTAATGAAAAGAAATGCAGGGGAAGGTGGCCTAGCAATTCCAGATCTTAAATTGTATCATAAAGCAGCAGTCATCAAAACTGCTTGGTACTGGCTAAGAAATAGGGAGGTGGATCAGTGGAATAGGTTAAATATGCAAGACACAGTAGTCAATGACTATAGTAATCTATTATTTGATAAACCCAAAGACCCCAGCTTCTGGGATAAGAACCCACTCTTTGAAAAAAACTGCTGGGAAAACTGGAAAAGAGTATGGCAGAAACTAGGCATAGACCCAAATCTCACACCATATACCAAAATAAAGTCAAAATGGGTTCAGACTTAGATATAAAGGCTGATACCATAAGTAAACTGGGAGAACAAGGAATAGTTTACCTATCAGATCTATGGAGAACAGAAGAATTCATGACCAAACAGGAGATAGAGAACATTATGAAAAGCAAAATGGATAATTTTGATTACATTAAATTGAAAAGTTTTTGCACAAACAAAGCCAATGCAACTAAGATTAGAAGGAAGGTAGAAAATTGGGAAAGAATTTTTACAACCAGTCTCTCTGATAAAGGCCTCATTTCTAAAATATATGAGAATTAAGACAAATTTATAAGAACACAAGCCATTCCCCAATTGATAAATGGTCAAAGGATATGAACAGCAGTTCTCAGATGAAGAAATTAAAGCCATCTATAGTCATATGAAAAAATGCTCTAAATCATTATTGATTAGAGAAATGCAAATCAAAACAACTCTGAGGTACCACATCACAACTATCAGATTGGACAACATGACAAAACAGGAAAATGATAAATGTTGGAGTTAGATGTGGGAAAATTGAAATACTAATACATTGTTGGTGGAGTTGTGAAATGATCCATTTTGGAGAACAATTTGGAACTATACCCAAAGGGCTACAAAAATGTGCATACCCTTTGATCCAGCAATAGCACTTCTAGGGCTATATCCCAAAGAGATCAAACAAATGGGAAAAAGCCCACATGTACAAAAATATTCATAGCAGCTCTTTTTGTGGTGGCAAGGAATTGGAAATTGAGAGGATGCCCATCAATTGGGGAATGGCTGAGCAAGTTGTGGTATATGAATGTAATGGAATACTATTGTTCTGTAAGAAATGATGAACAGGCTGACTTCAGAAAAACCTGGGGAAGACTTATATGGTCTGATGCTGAGTGAAGTGAGCAGAACCAAGAGGACTTTGTATACAATAGCAGCCACGTTATGCGATGACTAAGAATGTTAAACTGAACCCTTCTCAGCATTAGGAGGATCTAAGACATCTCCAGAGGCCTCGGGATGGAAAATGCTGTCCACATCCAAAGAAAGAACTATGGAAGTCAAATCGCTCTCACTTATTTTTACCTTCAGTTGAGTTTTGTTTCATCTTTCTGATGGTTCCTCCTATTGGTTTTAATTTTTACTTACAACTTCACTAATGTGAAAATATGTTTAATGGGTATGTAAATGTAAAGCCTATGTCATATTTTACACCATCTTGGGGAGGGTGGGGGGGGAGAAAAAGGGAGAAAAAATTTTCAACTCAAAAGCATATGGAAAAAAAAATTTAAAAAATATTAAAAAAAATGAAAGACAAACAACAACAACAAAAAAAAAGACTACTAGTTAGCTATTTTCCGTTTCACCTTATCTTGGCACTTTCTAATTAAGCAGCCAGGTTTAGGTTTATCTTTCCAGTGGCCAACTTCTGTGATGCAGAAGCTTTCCCTGCCATCAGCCACTGCCACTCTGGAGACTCTGCAGCCCCTTTTTCATGGGCTATCCTATCTTTGGACCTTTCAAAACTTCAAAGATTAACAATAGCCTTGGGTATGTCCAACATGAAATACTTGTTAAAATCAGGAAGGAAAAAAAAAAGGCAGCCAAAGGCCCCTAATGCAAGCCCAACTAAATAAGCCAATGTGGCAGTGGAATCACCATGACATCAAGATAGAGAAGGACTGTTCTCCACACCTTCACTGGCATCACATCTTTTTTAACAAATGAAAAATTGAAATCACAACAGAGACAAAATAACAATTATTATTAGAATCTGCTATATATAATTATATGTCAGCAAAATTAAGAATTTTTTAAAAAGAGGTTCATTTTCTTTCTGATGTTTCTTTTTATTCACATGAATAAAAAAGTTTACAATAGCTCCAAGGCATCCAAAGTATTCTCTTTAATTGTGTCTAATCAGTTTGATTTAATTAACTACTCATATTATAACATTTATTCATAGTGATTCATTTTCTTTTGTTGAAGTTTGAATCAGCCTTTAATGTTCTCTGTTGACTATACATGCAAACTGTGCTATGGTTCAATATATAAGCTTTTTCTCTTGAATCTTTGGAGTTTCAGTTGCATTTCTTTTTGCTTGCCTTTGACAATCCTCCTCAGTCTCTGAACCTTTACTGCTGCACAGTGATGGCGGATATGGAGGTAATTGAGGTCTGAGTCTCATTGACCTATATAACCTCTAGGAAAATAATGGACTCACTCCAACTGGGTTTCCATTTTCCCTTCCCTTAAGTCTGATGCTGTGTTCTTTTCTAACCCTGTCTAATGGCTAACTAATCATTGCTTCCATTCTCTCAACCTCTCAGCTCCTTCATCCTGGCTTTACTCTTTGCCCTTCTCTATCTTTTAATTTATTAATTAATTTATTTATTTTTAGTTTTCAATATTCACCTCCACACTATTTTGAGTTCCAAATTTTCTCCCTATCTCTCCCTTCCCCCAACCCCCAAAACAACCATGCCTTCTGAATACCCCTTCCCCCAATCTATCCTCCCTTCTATCACCCACCTTCTCTTATCCTCTTTACCCTTCAACTTTCCTGTAGGGCAGGATAGATTTCTATACCCCATTGCCTGCATATCTTATTTCCCAGTTGCATGTAAAAGCAATTTTTAACAATCATTTTTAAAACTTTGAGTTCCAGATTCTCTCCCTCCCTCCCTCCCCACCCACCCTCACTGAGAAGGCAAGCAAATTGATATGGGTTATACATGTGTAGTCATGCAAAATACTTCCATCATAGCCATGTTGTGAAAGACTAACTATATTTCCCTTCATCCTATCCCACCCATTTATTCTATTCTCTCCTTTGACCCTGTCCCTTCTCAAAAGTGTTTACTTCTGATTAACTCCTCCCACAATCTGCCCTTCCCTCTATCATTCCCCCCCCCCATTTTATTCTCTTCTTCCCTATTTTCCTGTAGGGTAAGATAGCTTTCCATACCCAATTAAGTGTGTATGTTATTCCCTCCTTAAGTCAAATCCAATGAGAACAAGATTCACTCCTTTCTTCTCACCTCCCCCCATCTCCCCCTGATAAGTTACTCCATTCTACCTCTCCCTTTCTCCTTCTCCCAGTACAATTCTCTCTCACCCCTTAAATTTTATATTTTAGATATCAACCCTTCATGTTCAATTCACCCTGTGCCCTCTGTGTGTGTGTGTACATATATATACATATATATATATATATATATATATATATATATATATATATACTCTCTGTGTGTGTGTGTGTGTGTGTGTGTGTGTGTGTGTGTGCATGTGTGTACCGCCCTAATACTGACAGAGGTCTCATGAGTTACAAATATCATCTTTCCACATAGTAATGTGAACAGTTCAACTTTAAGAAGTCCCTTATGATTTCTTTTTCCTGTCTACCTTTTCATGGTTCTCTGAGTCTTGTATTTGAAAGTCAAATTTTCTATTCAGTTCTGGTCTGCCCTTCTCTATCTTGATCTCTTGATGAACCTATTCAACTCCACAAAATCTTTTGCTCTCAAATCACTTGTACCTTTGTCCTTTTGCTGAATATATCTGGTACAATGCCATCATTTAACCATTCCCATTCTTTTCTCCCACCCTTTAAATGGCACAAATCATGAAATTGTGCTGATTGGATCTGTTATAAACATTTATCCAATGCCAACCGGGCCTTCATTGTAAGAAAACAAATTTCTCTTCTAAATTTATTATCCCACTCAACAGCAACTATTTCCAACTTTCACAACTCTTCTTAAGCCTCTCATATGCTATCCCTATCCCTTCCATGTACATAGAAAATGACAAAGAGGATAGTTTCTGAAAAATCAGGAAAGTCTTATGTGAACTGATGCAAAGTGAAGTGAGTAGAAGCAGAACACTGCATACAGTAACAGCAATATTATGATAATCAACTGTGAAAGACACTGATCCATACAAAGATTCAAGACAGTTCTGAAAGACTCATGATGAAAAATTACCTCCATACCCAGAGAACTAATGAACTCTGAGTGCAGATTGAAGCATACTTTTTCCACTTTCTTTACTTTCTGGATTTTTTTTTTGTTGTGCAACGTGACTAATATGGAAATATGTTTTGCATGATTTCACATGCGTAATTGAATGGTGGGGGAGAGGTGGGAGGAATGAAGAGTATTTGGAATTCAAATTTTTTTTAAATTAGTACAAAAAATCTAAAATAAAAATTATAATTCCCACCCAGAAAGGCAAATGCTGAACAGTAAAGAATGAACAACAATTGAAAAAAAGTCTTTGTGAATCTGAAAACTATCTCTGCAAACTAAAGGCCAATGTTGAAGAAGTCATATAGAAAATATTGTACCCCCTACAGGATTGAGCCTCTAATAAGAAATTGAGAAAGACCTAAAAAACCCCTAGGAAAAAATGCACAGATTTCCCAGTTAAGCAGTGACATATTTTGTCACTTACTCTTTTCATCTTCTCCGACCAATCTTCTCCAGTTATTTGATTTCAATAGAAATCTGAAAAAATTGTGGGGGGGAGGGGTTGCCAAGGGAATTAGAATAACTGCAACATGCATTAGCTTCAGCCAAATTTTCACCGATAGTCACTGGTATAATTATAATAAGATTATTAACTACAATTAAATTAGCTATAAATTCTAAATTTTTCATTAGATTGTAATAATATATTTTAAGGTTTAAAATTTTATATCTATTATTTCATTTGAACTTTATAATTTTATGAGGTGGGTACTACTATCATTATTATCCATTTTTTTACAGATGAAGACACAGGATCAAAAAGTATAAGTAACTGGTTGCACATTTGGTAAATACTAGAAGCACTTGGTCCACTACTCTTTTTTTGTCTCTTAAGTCTAGGACTATTTCAACTACACTCCACTTTGTTATCTATCCCAACACCTAGTAAAGTATGTTATATATGTTATATAGCACTTTGCATAATATTATATATTATCTATAGCTGGCACTTGTTAAATATTTATTTAATGAATTAATTCACCAAATACCTCCTATGTGTCCATCTTTATGTTAAGCACTATGGAAGATACAAAGAATTCCAGGCTGCTACATCAAATAATTTATAATGAGCTCGCATTCTGAGCTCACATACTGAGTTCATTTGGGAGAAAGCATTTCTCAATAATAATGTTTATGGTTCATCTAACTGCCACCCAGGATTTTTCCATAATAATTTGACTTGTTCCTTCTGTCCCACCCCACCCCCAATGGAACATGAAAATTTGATTCCTATATAAGGAACCTTACTTCCCCTGAAAATATCCAAATATATAATACTAGACAAGCTTTATTTAATCTGATAAAAATATAGATTCATAGCCAAGTATTTATTATATGCCAGTCAGTCAATATGCATTTATTAAGCACCTACTATATTCCAGGCACTGGACTAACCACTAGGGATACAAAGAAAGGCAAAAGACAGTACTTGCCCTCAAAGCGTTCACAGCCTAATGGGGGAGGGGACAAGCAAACAAATATGTACAAGTAAACTACATACAGAATAAATAGCAAATTATTAACAAAGGAAAGGAATTAGAATTAAGAAGGGTTATGAAAGGCTTCTATAGAAGGTAAATTTTAGTTGGGACTTGAAGGAAGCCAGGGAAGTTATGAGGTAGAGACGAAGTAGAAGAACATCCCACATGGGAAATAGCCAGAGAAAATGCCTGCAGTAAAGAAATGGATTTTCTTGGTGGGAAACAGAAAGGAAACTAGTATCACTGGATCGAAGAGTATATGTGGGGATGTAGAGTATAAGAGAAGGGCAGAGGAGGCTAGGTTATGAAGAGCTTTAAACAAATTTTGCTTTTGACCCTGAAGGTGATAGGGAGCCACTGGAGTTTATTGAGAATGGGAATGACATGGGCAAACGTACTGCTAGTTACTATTGTGCTGGGGATACAAAGAAAGACAAACTACCCTACCCTCAAGAAATGTGTATTCAAATATGGAAGAAAACACATAAATATATAGGTATATCTAAGATGTATGCAGAGGAGATAGCCCTAGCAGCTGGGGGCAGACTGGGAATGTCCTACTGATGAAAGTATTTGAGCTGAATTTTGAAGTTTAAGTCAGAGTATCTAAAGTCTCATCAGACAGCCATTTTGCTTTTATTTTCTTATTTTTCTTTGAAAAGGTTTTTGCTGCTGCCTCCTGCACAATGTTGCAAACCTCTGTCCATAGTTCTTCAGACACTCTATCTACCAGATCAATCATTTAAATCTATTCATCAGCTCCATTTCGTATTCATAAGGGATGTTATTTAGGTTATATCTATATAGGTTTCCCTACTTTCTTCAATTAATGTATGAATTTTGCAATAAGAAGCTCTTGATCTGAGCCACAGTCAGCTCCAGGTCTCTTTTTAACTGACTGTATAGAGATTCTCCACCTTTGGCTGCAAAGTATATAACCAATCTGATTTCTATATTGACCATCTGACAATGTCAATGTATACAGTCATTATTGGGTTCATTGAAAAAGAATGTTTGTTACAACCAGCAAGTTATCTTGACAAAACCCTATTAGTCTCTACCCTGCTTCATTTTTTACTCCAAGGCCATATTTGCCTGTTATTCTAATTATCTTTTGATTTCCTACTTTAACATTCCAATCCCCTACAATGAATATAACATTGATCGGTGTTATTTCTAGATGTTATATGTCTTCATAGAACTCATCAACTTTGGCCTCTTCAGCATCAATGGTTGGAACATAGACTTTTTGAATGATTTGCCTTGGATTCTAACAGACAACATTTTATCATTTTTGAAAATTGTCCCCAGTGTTTTTATCACCATTTTTTTTTTTACTACGAGGGCTATGCCATTTCTTATGAGGGATTCTTGCTTACAGCAGTATATGCAATGATCACCTGAATTAAATTCACCCATTCCCATCCATTAAGTTCACTGACCCCCAAAATGCCAATGTTTAATTTTTCCACCTCCTATTTGAGCTTATCCAGCTTTTCTTAGTTCATAGAACTAAGGAATGTAAATAATTCCAGGTTCCTATGCAATATTAATCTTTACAGCACTGGACTTTCCTTTCATCACCAGGCACATTGGCAGCTGAGCTTCCATTTGGCTTTGTCCAGCTGCTTCATTAGTACTGAAACTAGTCTAGAAAATCAGGCTTTGAAAAACACCCATTGTGATTCAAATGGAGCTAGTCGGCTATGCCTTTAAACCTGAAGCACTCTGGCTTTCTGATTAGCCAAGAATAAGTCCCAGCCCAAACCTTACTTTCTCATTATTAGGGATTTAATATCTCAGGGTGAGGGTAGATAGCAATTGTTTCTGTGTCTTCCCCTCCCAGACTGATTCTTTCATACAAGTAAACTAGGCCATTTTTTGTCTCAATACTTGCCTAGCCTCTAATCATTGAATGGGCATTGCCTCAGACAAACAGAGACCTGATAAGACCTTAGCTTAAAAAGGCCCAAGTCTTCTACTGCATCCTCCGCCCTTTCTGAAGCCACCCTGGCTCTCAGGTAAATGATCATCTTCCAGGAGAAGGATCAGCCTATTAAGGAGGACTCTGGCAAGAATCTTGCAAGCAACAACTAAGAGAGAAACTTGATTGTCAAAGGACAACCTGTTTCCTTTATCTTTATTGAGATGGACAATGGAGGCATCATTGAACTCCTGGGGGAATAACCTCCTCTTGCCAAATAATGTGGAAAATGTCAGTCAGTTTTTGTATGAGCAGCAGACCTCCTGTCTTGTAAATATCAACTGTAATGGAATCAGCACCAGATGCTTTGCCACACAAAAGGTGCCTAATGACATTCAAAACCTCTTCTTCAGGTGAAAGTTGGGCTAGAGAGGGATTGAATTCAACCTGAAGTATACAGTTATTGGCTTCAGCATTGAACATGGTCTGTTTCGAACACTATGGAAGTGTTCAGCACACTTCTCTAGGATCATGTCCTTATAAATAATCAATGTGGTTTTATCATCACTGAGTAGTTGATATGCGCCATGTGTCTTTGTCACATAAATACTTTTCAGGGCATCATAAAAGCACTTTAAATTGTTACTATCAGTGTAAAACTAAATTTCATCTGCCTTCTTACTGAGCCAAGAAACTTGCGTCTCTCTAAGCTTTACTTGCACTTTATTTTTGATAGAATTAAATGCTGCCTTCTTAGGGACAGATGAACTACTCTGCTGGTAAATCCTGTAGAATTCTTGTTTTTCGTTTAGCAGCTTCTGCATTTCCCCATCATTTGAATTAAATCAATAAATTATATTTGTGAGTGTTCTGGCCCAGATGAGTAAATTCAGTTCTGTAGACCAAATCTTTGAAAGATGCCCACCCCTTTTCTGCTCCACTGTTGCCAACCTTGTGTTGGCTCAACTTCCCCCAAAGTTAGCAAAGAACTGTTCCAGCTTGGAGAAACGCTCTAATCTGTTGCCATTAAGTCTATAAGTAATCATCTTGCACTGGGGCTGCCTCTTTTGTTGAATGCAAATATTTAGCTTGGAATGGTTAAGTCTATGATCAGTCTTGCACTCTGTACCACATATCTCCTTTGTCACTCTCCCACACTGTATGTTCTTCTCCTTACAATGACATAATCTACTAAATGTCAATGTTTGCTGTGAGGGTGAATCCATGAACTTTCCTTGTGTTTAGGAAAATGTTGGTTTTCAGAAGGTCATGAGATGCACAAGTCTTTAGTAGTAAGTGACTGTTGCTGTTGGTGTTTCCAACTCCATTCCTTCCAAGTGTTCCCTGCCATGTCTGTTAGTCTGTGCCTACTCTGGCATTAAAGTCACCCAGATTTATAGCCTTGTTCTCTTTCAACACATTGAAGATGAAGGTCTCCAGGTCTTGATAAAATTTTTCATTGACCTCATTAGGATTTGTCATGGTGGGAGCATGTGCACTGATGATGGTGGCGTAGTGTTTTCCTGCAAGTGGCAATCATGCTGTCGTGAGCCTGCTGTTCACTCCTTTTGGTGGGCATACAAGTTTGTTGATTAGATTAGTTTTGATTGCAAAAATCTGTCCCTGCTTCACGGCACTCCTCTTTGATGTGACCCCTCAGAACAACATGTATCCACCTCTAACTTCAGTAAACTAGCCTTCATTCACCAGCCTTGTTTTACTCAGGGCTATAATTTGGATGTGATACCTACTGAATTCTCTCACAATAAGAGCTGTTCATCTCTCAAGTCTATTGCATTTCATGTTGTCCATAAGCATGCACCCATTCCACATAGCAATGGTGAGTGGAATCATCTTTGCAAAAGTTTTTGTACTTTTTTTGTCTTTTGACCACAGGGTGGGATCCCTGCCTACCATGGTAAGCAGGCCAAGGTTGGATGAAGCAGACAATTTTTAGGACACCTTTTCTAGCCCAGAGATTAACAGTGCAATCCATTTTTAAAAAAGACCATTCAGAAACCCAAAGGGCTGCCAAATCCCACTGCCACTTTCGTCCAGTGAGAAGGCAACCCAATGGTCTGGGCCACCTGCAAGCCAGGTTGTGACTATGGCTCCCAGTGTATCCACACCTGCTGCTTTGTCACTTGCCTGTCACCATAGGACTTAGAGATAGGTAAAAATAGTAAAATGGTGTGGGTGATGTCTTTTGATTCACATATAAATTGGATTTAAGTGAGGCAGAGTTGTGCAAAGTTGGTGGCCTCATTCTCTCTTCTAGCATCATCAAAGTCCAGTGGCAAGACAAAGTGAAGAAAATTGGTGATATCTCAAGATGATGTGGATGACCTTGGCATCTTTGATGTCTGACAAAGCTGTAAACACTCCACAGTGCCTGAATCAGCCACCTTCATGGCCATTGGAACAAATTGTTCTCATCCACCTATTCTGCCAGGAGAAGTCTTCATATGCCCCATTTATCAATGGATTTGAGATCCCTCAGTTATCCACAACCTGGTTTAGCATGTCTGCCAAAATGGTTTACTGGCATGTGACCACTGCATATTCTACAGCTCCTTGGAGCCACAGGTAAGAGTTGAGAATCAAGTGGACACCAAAGGTGGAAAGCAGCCCTGAAAAATGCTCAGTAGCTCTCACACCAGAGGTGCTAGTCTTCCCTGAACACACTCTACACCTCAGGTTATCTCTGTAATAAGCTATCAGAGACATTCTACTCTGATTGAGGAATAGTTCATTGACAAACAAATAATAGGTTCACAGGAAGCAAAATGGATGATTTTGATTACATAAAATTGAAGTTTTTACACAAACAAAACTAATGCAGATAAAATTAGAAGAAAAGCAGGAAACTGGGGAGAAAATCTTTGCAGCAAACTTCTCTGATGAAAAGTCTTATTTCTCAAATATATAGGAAACTGAGTCAAATTTATAAGAATAAGAGCCATTCCCTAATTGATAAAAGATCAAGGGTTATGAACAGGAAGTTTTTGAAAGATGAAATCAAAGTATGAAAAAATACTCTAAATCATGAATCTTTGGAGAAATGCAAATTAAACCACTCTGAGGTACTACCTCATACCCACCAAATTGACTAAGATGACAGAAAAGGAAAATAAACATGGGAAGGGATCTGGGAAACTAGTCACTCTAATATACTGTTGAAGGAGCTGTGAACAAGTCCAACCATTCTGCAGAACAATTAATTCTATATAATCAGCAGTACTGCTACTAGGGCTTTAAACTGAGGAGATCAAAGAAAAAGGAAAAGGATTCACAGGAACAAAAAATATTTATAGCAGTTCTTTTGTGGTGGCAAAGAATTGGAAACTGAGGAGGTGCCTATCAAATGGGGAATGGTTTTACAAGTCATGGTATATGAAGGTGCAGGAATGCTATTGTGCTTTAAGAAATGATGCAGGGTTTCAGGAAAACCTAGTGAAGCAAAATGAAATGAGCAGAACTGGAAGAACAGTTTACACAATAACAGCATTATTATAAAGATAATCAACTGTGAAAGTCTTAGTAACTAATCAACAAAATGACCCACTACAATTTCAAGACGCATGATGAAAAATTCTATGTACTTCCAGATAAAGGACTCAGAGTATAGTTTGAAATCTATTTCTTTCTTCTTTTTGCTTTCTTTCTCTCTGTCTCTCTATCTCTCTATCTCTTTGTCTTTCTCTCTTTTTCACTTACTTTCTCTTTCTCTCTTTCTCTCTCAACATGGTCAATGCAGAAATTGTTTTGAGTGATTTCATATATGTAACGATTTTTGTATTCTTTGTTTTCTTAATGGGTAGTGGAGGAAGTGGAAGAGGGAGAGAATCTGGAACTGAAAATAAAATAAAATTGAATTTTTAAAAATCATATAAATCTTAATATTCTTATTAAAAACAAAACCAGAAGAAGTTAAGTGCAGCTAAATGGAAGGTTCCTTTGAAGTACTATTTGGACAAGCAAATTAGCTTTTAGAAAAGGATATTTCAAAAACCCATAAGGCCCATAAGGAAAATACGGAGGCTTTCTGTCCTGATCTTTTGAAACTCACACTATCACATGTGATGAGCCCCTTCAACCTAAAGTGGAAAAAATCAAACGCAGATTTAAAGGAGAGATCTCCATTTTCAAAAGCCTCATACCAGTTCCAAAGAAGTGAGAGCCCCTTTATTATATTGCCAACTGTACAACGTAATTGCCAACTTTCATCATTTGCTGCCTGCACTCATGCACATATTGCTGCATGAAGGTGGAGAAAATCAAACTGTTCTGACTGGTCCCCTACAAATGGATGTCACATTACTACTTCAACTAGGACCTCACTACTGCTTGGCTATTCATCTATACCTCCCTAATCAACTCACTATCTCCCTCACTACAGTTGCTCTTCCAAATCTTTACAGACCTTCTCAAGCCTCCAATGACTTCCCCTAAATTTACCCTCTAAGCTGAGAATCTTACCTTCTATTTACTTAAAAAAGTGAGGCCATTCACCATTCTTCCTTCTTCCTCATTTCATATCACTCAGGTGACTTCTGTCACTATCTCTCCTTCATTCATCCCACATGAAGAGTGCCCCTTCTCCCTTTCTCTGCATAAGTGATCATATTCCATCCTGTCTCTTCCAGAAGATTGATTATCCCCACTCTCTTATTTGTCTTTAATCTCATCAACTATTTCCCTTCTATTTACAAACATGTCTTTTTCTCCCTATAATAAAAACACATTTTTCTTGTGTGATTCTTTGATGTTTCTCAAATGCCATTTTGTTGCTTGGGGTTTATCTTGTCAGTTTGACTTGTGGTGGAAACATATTTGTATGTGTGTGATCCTTTGATAGTTCTCCAATTCCATTCTTCAACAGATTTCATTTGTCTCTTGTGGTCCATTTCTGACTTGTGATATAGTCTCAATTGGCTGTGAAATTTACTAACTTGATTGTTAAAATCCCCTATGCCTTCACTCCCCCCTGACTATGTATTCTGATAAGCTACCATCCCCTATCCTGTTCCTTGTCAAAAGGCCATCATTGTAAATATGGCCTGAGGTTAGGATTTTGGGTGGTTCTTTACTTGTCTTCCATCTAGAGATGACACATGCCATTGCTCAGATGCTTAAGAGGGTATATCGCCTCCTCACTTCAAAGCTAGGTAGAATGCCCCATCCTCACAATGAGGCTGAGAATAAATGCCCCCCACCTCTTGTTGAAAGGTGAGAGAACACCCTCTTTTCATCTAAGGGACCACTTTAGAGTAACTGCCTCAAATCTCCAACCAGCAGAGTGATCATTGTCAGCCCTTAGACTCCATGATTGTTTCCCACTCTTGGCTGACACCTAGAGATACAGTATCAATGCATTTCTCTACCCTCAAAAAACACTCACTATAGTCTTCCAACCTTATTATTGTCCCACGTATCTTTCAGCCTTTTGTGGCTAAACTCTTTGAGAAAGCTAGCTACAATGGTGCCTCCACTTCCTCTCCTCTCTTCCTTTCTTCTTACATCTCTATAGTCTGGTTTCTGACCTCATCATTAAAACAAAACTTCTCTCTCCAAAGTTACCAGTGATTTCTTGACTGCTAAATGAAATGGTCTCTTGCCATTCTCCATTCTTCCTGATCTTTCTACAGCCTTTGACACTACTGATCCTTCTTCTCCTTGATATTCTTCTCACTACATTTTCATGGCACTAGTCTCTCTACCTTCCTATCTGACCCCCCTTTCTCAGTTTCCTTAGCTAGATCACCATCAAGCATGCCCCCTAACTGTGGGTGTCCCATGGATCTGTACTTTCTTTTGTCCTCTAGTATTTTATTTGGTGATATCGTCAACCCCATGAATTCAATTATCTCTATGCTTATAATTCTCAAATTTACTTATCTACTCTAGCCTCTTTGCCGACTTCCAGTCTCCCATCTCCACCTGCCTATCAAATATTTTGAGCTGGGTATCCAGTAGACATCTTAAATTAAATATGTTCAAAATTAAACTCAATATCTTTTCCCCCAATCTACCTCCCTTCCAAAGTTCTCTATTTACTGTCAAGGGCACCACCATCATCCCATTGTCCAAAGCTTGCAACTAGATATAATCTTAAAGTCCTCACTATCACTCATCTCCCATATCCAATCCAAGGCCTATCAATTTCATTTTTGAAACATATCTCAAATGTGCTCCCTTCTCTCTGATACTACCACTACCCTGGAAGAGACCCTCATTTCCTCACATCTGGACCATTGCAACAGCCTACTGGTAGATTTCCCTGGAACAAGTCTCTCCCCATTCTAGTTCATCCCCCATTCAGTCACCAAAGTGATTTTAAAATAAATTTAAAATAAAGTCATTCCCAATAGTTCATAATTTCATTGCCTTTTCTCTAATCATTATTTCCTACAAATCCAATATAGCTTGTTTGTACACAGTTATTTGCATGTCGTCTCTCCCATTAGACTGTAAGCTCAGCAAAAGTAGGGACTGTTTTTTGTCTTTCTTTCTTTCTCCATTGCAAAGAATCTCCAAGCACTGTGCTGGAACATAGTTGAAGCTTAATACTTAAAATGTATTGAATGACTCCTGTCATATCTCTCTCAGGGTCTGAACAGGATTTCAAGGATCCTTCAGCAAATTTTTAGGCTGGATAGAGGAATCTACCTCTTTTTGATTTTGTGATTCTTCCTATTTCTCTTTAGACTAATCTATTTCTAAATTCCATTGGGTTGTTTTCAGGGGATATAGGCTCATCTACCACTTGGTGTGCTGCCATCTTCCCAGCCCATTATTCTACAAAGTCAGAACTCTATTCCTACACCATAGATCTGATCATGTCACTACCCTGTAGTTCACAAAGCTCCAAGGAATCCCTGTTGTCTCTTGAATAAGATAAAATTAAAAAGCATAAATTACTACGTGCCATGCATTATCCTAAATGCTGGGAATATAATGAGATGGTAAAAAAGAAAGAGAGCAATACCTGATTTCAAGGAACTTCCACACCCAAACAACTAAATAACTAAGTATAAACAAAATATAAAGAGGATAAATGGGAGACAGTCAAGATATTGAAGGCACTAGTATTAAAGGGGATCAGGAAAGGTGAGGATGAGATTCTAGCTAGAACTTGAAGGAAGCCAGGGAAGCCATGAGACAGAGATGGAGGAAGAAAAATCTAGACATGGGAGACAGCCAGTGAAAATGCCTGGAGTCAGGAGGTGCAGTATCTTGTGTGAGGAAGTCAGGGTGATCAGATCACTGAGTAAATAGAGGGGAGTAAAGTATCTGAGAATTGGAAAAGTAGGAAGGGGCCTGATTATGAAGGGCTTCTAAAGCCAGAGGATTTTTTACATTTGATCCTGGCAGTTATAGAAACGCTTTTTGCATTTAAAGGTCTTCTTGTTCTAACTTTATCTTATCTTTCCAGTCTGATTATATACTAATCCAACTAATACATGATATACTCAACCAAAGTGTTCTACTTACTACCTCCTTTACTTTCCATCTCTTATGTCTATATCTGTCCCTGAGCCTAGAAAGCTCCCCTTCCCCTCAAGGGTCAGCTCAAGTGCCATCTACTTCAAGGTAACTTTCTCTCTCCCACAACCTATACATATTACCTTCTCTTATTTTGTATAAATCCTGAATTTATTTATTCATTAACATAGTGTAATTCACAGTAGAATCGTAAGCTCCTTGGGGAAGTCTCACTCTTGTTTGTATATTACCAATGCATTGTCAAAGTTCCTGGAACATCATGCTAGATGCTTAATATGCGCTTGCTGATTCATAATAAGAGTTATGCATTAAGAAGATTAATCTCATATGTAGCATAGATGAGAAGAGAAAAAAATGAAGTCAAGGAAGTTAGGAGGACATTACAATAATAGATAATGAAAAGTAATGAGGGTTTACCTGAAGCAAGGAATATACAGGATGTGACAGATAATACAGAATCAAAATTTTAAAATTATCAGATGGTAAGGTGAGGGAGAGTAGTTGAGGGTGAGAAGAATAAAATATGATGTAAAGGCCTAAGTCTGATAGACTTAGAGAATGGTGCTGTTAACAGAAACAGGGAGATGAAGAGGAGAATATGGAGGGTGGGCAGGTAGGTATGAATCTAAGGAAAGAACATGTTTGAGGCAAGGGTGAGATGTCTGGATAGGTGAAAATGTACAGGCAGTTAGAATTTTGGGTCCAAAGCACAGGAGTGATGGGGGAAGATTTGGGAAACATCTGCACAAGGTATAGATGAAGTAGTAGACTTTTACCTAGGGAGAGAAAAGACTGATGATGGAGTCTTTTAAAGCATGGAAATACCTGCTTCTAGATCATAAGAAGAAATGGGACCAGTGAATAAAACAAAAAGGGAAATAGGTTGTTTTTCTTTTGAGAAATCTCTAAATCATCTGAATTCCCCAAGATCACTCCTTTATAAGCTAAAGTTCAAGCTACATCTTCAGTATTGAGAAGGTATGAGCTCCTTTTAATGCCATATTTCCAAGAATTTTCAGCAATAAATGGGGATTTTCCTCTAGTGTGTGCATTTTTATTATGAATATGCAAATTAATAGGATCATAGAGAAGATCAATACTGGACAACTGGTCAATTAGAGATAATCTGATCAAACCCTCTTCTCCTGGGAAGGAATTCACTTAACCCATCAAGGTAGTCTAGTATCTACATCCCATTCTAATACTGTTCAATAACATACGTACATGGAAAGGGAATATTAGGCAGACTAATCACACTAGTCCCATTCTTTGCATCCCTTTCTCCACCAAAAGAGAAACCCAATAAAGCAAGTTCTTTTACCTTAAATACCTTAAATAGGGAAAGGTTGTGAGTTTCAAGTATGGAGAGTTAGTTTGAATTGCCTGGCTTACTGATTCAAATATCCACCTGTTTGTTTCTGTTAGCATATATGTGGTCTCAGTATCAATACCACTGGAACTACAAAAGTCAGGCAGTGTTCTGGATTCTTAACCAATTCCCCATTGCACACGATAGCACAGATTATCCTGGTCTGAAAAGTATCCATCCATAAACCTTACCAACTGAAGAAGGTGCATGATACTTCGCTCCTGGGAAATCATTTTCTCTAAATGATTAGCTTCTCATTGTTATGTATGAAGCCTCAAAGTGAGTTTGTATGCACAGTGATTCAATTATGAGGCTTGCAGGGGAGGATAAGTGATAGGAAAGGCCTCAAAATTGCAAATTCTGGTAAATAATCCTAATGGGTAATAAACAGGGTGAAGACCATAGGAAAATATAGAAGAGGTAGAAAAGTCTCCATTCTCCCAGAGGCCAAAGAGTTTTTTAACACATGAAATAATAGTTATGAGGAGCTAAACATTTCCATGAATTTTCCCCTACATTATTAATAGTTAGTTGGGGGTGGTTGGGAGATAAGAGTGTATTGTTCCTTATTTATGCATTATGTAAGTCTAAATTATATGATCTAAATATAGATGAATTATATTCATTTCTCCTACCCTGGATCAGCAATTGTTTCCTCGATAAAAGTAACATATCTTTGGCACCCTAGCCAGATCAAACACACAACAAATGTATTCTTCCTGTTCAGGCCTATGCAGCAAATTCCTTGTTTTGCTTTTATTAAAAGAAAGAATTTGTTGACATAATGGACATTCTCCAAGTAAGTCAAGCAAGACTGAGAAATCATTTTACTTCCCTCAGCAAACAACAATAATAATAACAAATTCAAATTTCCAGATTATGTCTCCAACCTTTGAATGGAGAAGAAAATCTAAATTTGTTTTGTAATGCTTTATAACTTGCTATATTAATATAAAACAGCAAATGAAGACAGACACTTCTTTATTTTGTTTTATTATAACATCAAATAAAGTTATTAGTTACAGAGGAAATGGAACTAGAGTTAAACAAATAGCTTTAATTACTTAAATATCACTGTCTTACATTTTCCTACATGGCTATAAATATCAAGAACTTGCATACCTGCATTTCATGTTTGAAATTCAGATGTGTAATGTGCAGCTGTCTGGGGGGTTTTGCTGATTAGTTTGTTTGTTCATGTACTTTTTTTATCTGATGACTGTAGAATTTTATTCATTATCATTAACTGTGAGGAAACTCTTAACATTAAGACTGGGACCCTGCCTTTTTCTTCTGGAATTTTCTGAATTGAGACTGTATTGTCACAGCTGCACGTTCTGTCTCTGGTGCATCCATGTCGATTTGAAATTCCTCTTGAACTTTCTTTTGTCCATCTGTATCAAGAAGACAAATAAACAAAGACATAATTGAACTGAAAATAAGACGATGGCAGGCCCTGAAGCCAAGACAAATTTAGAAAGGAAAATGAAATTCAGGGGAATTATTTTGATTACAATCAGAAGACAGACTGGGTATTATTACTACAAGAGAAAGAGGATACACCCAAGGAGTAATACTCAGGTATGAAATTATTACATTTAATATTTTCCTCTATATGTGATCTCAAGTATTTCTGTCTTTATAATTGTCATATCTGTATTTCTATCCCCAGAACTCCTTAGGAACACTTCATTAGTCTTATATGTTTGACTAAATATTTTAATCAAGAAATATTTATTTTATTAAATCCCAAATATCAAGCTTTTGATAAAATAGAACTCATTCTCATTAAAAACACCAGAAAGCATAGGAATAAATGTAACTTTCGTTAAAATGATAAGTAGCGTCTATCAAAAACCATCAGCAAGTATTCTATAATGGAGATAAGCTGGAAGTCTTCCCAATAAGATCACGGGTGAAGCAATGATGTCCATTATCATTGCTATTATTCAATATTGTACTAGAAATGCTAGCTATTGCAATAAGACAAGACAAAGAAATTGAAGGAATTAGAATAAGCAATGAGGAAACAAAACTATCATTCTTTGAGGACAATAAATGGCATCCTTAGAGAACCCTAGAGAATCAACTAAAAAACTAATTGAAACAATTAACAACTTTAACCAAGTTGTAGGATATAAATTAAACCTATACAAATCATCAGCATTTCTATATATTGCCAACAAAATCCAGAAGAAAAAGAAAGAGACATTACATTTAAAAGACTGAAGACAATATAAAAAACTTGGGAATCTTCCTGCCAACACAAACCCAGGAACTATATGAACACAATTACAAAATACTTTTCACATGAATAAAGTCAGATTTAAATAGTCAGAAAAACATTAATTGCTCATGGGTAAGCTTAGCGATTATAATAAAAATAACATCTACTAAAATTAATTTACTTATTTAGTGTCATGCCAATCAAACTACCAAAAAGCATTTGATACAGCTAGAAAAAAAATAATAACAGAATTCATCTGGAAGAACAAAACGTCAAGGAAAAAGACATAAAGTAAGGCAGCCTAGCAGTGCCAGATTTCAAGCTATATTACAAAGTAGTAATCATGAAAACAATCAGGTACTGGCCAAGAAATACAGTGGTGGATCAGTAGACTAGATTAGGTAAGTATTATACAATAGTAAATGACCATGATATTCTAGTGTTTGATAAACCTAAAGAACCAAGCTTTGGGGAAAAGAACTCACTATTGGACAAAAATCCTGGGAAAATTGGAACGCAGTTTCACAGAAACTGGACTAAACATCTCACAATGTATATGAAGATAAGGTCAAAATAGATACATGATTTAGACATTAAAAGTGATATCATAAACAAATTAAGGGAGCATGGAAAATTTTACCTGTCAGGTCTATGGGATAAGGGAAGAATTTGCGGCTAAACAAAAAGCAGAGAGGATCATGAGAAATAAAAAAGGACAATTTTGATTACATGAATTTAAAAGTTTTTTACACAAGCAAAACCAATGCAGCCAGGATTATAGAAGGAAAGCAGGTAACTGGGGGTAAAAAATTTTTAAAGCAATTTTCTTTGATAAAGACATCGTTTCTTAAATATATAGGGAACGGAGTCAAATTTATAAAAATATGAGTCATTCCCCAATTGATAAATGGTCAAAGGATAAGAACAAGCAGTTTTCAGAAGAAGAGATCAAAGCTATATATAGTCATATGAAAAAAACTGCTCTAAATCACTATTGATTAGATAAATGAAAATTAAAGCAACTCTGAGGTACCACTTCACACCTAGCAGATTGGCTAACATGCCAGAAAAGGAAAATGACAAACACTGAAGGGGATATGGAAAAATTTGGACACTAATACACTGCTGGTGGAGTTGAGAACTAGTCCAACCATTCTGGAGAACAATTTGGAACTATACCCAAAGGGCTATAAAACTGTACATACTCTTTGATTTAGCAATACCATGACTAGTTCTGTATCCCAAAGAGATCAAAGAGAAAGGAAAGGAACAAGTGTGTACAACAATATTTATAGCAACTCTTTTTGTGGTAGAAAAGAATTGGAAATTGAGGGTATGCTCGTTAATTGGGGAATGACTAAACAAGTTGTGTTATGTGATTGTGATGGAATATTGTTATGCTATAAGAAATGACAAGTGGTATGGTTTCAGAAAAACCTGATGAAAAAACCATAAGAACTGATGCTGAGTGAGGTGAGTAGAACCAGGAGAACACTGTACACATTAACAGCCATGTTATACAATGATCAGGTAGATTGAGGAGTGGGAGAATTTAGCAGTTGAGATCAATAGTAACTTTGGAGTGTGAAATTTCAGTAGAATGGTAGGTTGGAGGCTAGATTGAAACAGACAGAAATGAACGAGTGTCAGGAAAATTGAGAGAAATTGAGGCAAGAAACTAAGGCAAACTTTTTCTAGGAATTTGGCTAAGAAAGATAGAAGAAATCTAAGATAACCTGAGGAGATGTCAGGGTCGACTGAAGGTCTTATAAGGATGAAGGAAACCTAGGTATATTTGTTGGTAGAAGGGAAAGAATCAGTGAGTAAGGGAGGATTAAAGATAAAAGATAGCAACTGATTAAAGGGGCAAGATCCCAGAGATAAGATATTATAGAGTCAAGGGGGCCTCTTGGGAGACAGAGCAAAGATGGTCTAATAGCTGGAAGAAATACAGCCAAACTCCTTCCCCCAAGACCTAGAAAATGTTCCAGACCAAGTCGTGATCAGGAAATTCAAGAAAAAGCATGTCATTATGTTTCCAACCAGGTTAGCACAGAGATAAGCATAGAGGTCTGAGGAAAGGAGGATACCTCATGGAGTGTGGCAGCCTGCAGGAACTGAAAAAGGACCAAGGCTGTATATCAGGAAAAGGAGAGCTCCCAAATCCATAAAAGTGGGCCACATTTTGGCAAAATCATTCATGGATGCTGGAAGAGGTGTCAACTTGCAGCTCAGATGCTCTGTTCCCAGTTCCAATTCCCAAGACTCAAACCCAAGCCAGAAATTCAGAGTTCAGACCAAAAGGGCAGCAATGAGACTTTGCCCCAAAACACACCATTTTGGGAACATTGAAAATTTGCAGGTCCCTCATCTGAACGGTCCTTGAGATCCTGGAATTATACACAATTAATTAACCTCCAAGAAAGCAGCATAAGGACCCAAGAGGACATAAGCTCCGCCCACACATTCCCTTCAAAGTGCACAAATCCTGACTCTAAGGAAAAGTCTAAAGCCTGGAAGAATGAACAAACAAAGAAAAAATCCTACCATCAAGATCTAATATGGTGATAAGGTCACTCAAGGCACAAATCCAAAATAAAAGACTGCCTCCAAAACATCCATAAGCAATCCTTAAAGTTGAGGCACAAGTTCATCTAGAATTCATGGAAAAATTGTAAAGTTTGTTTTAAGAATTAAAATTTAAAAAATTAAAATGTAAAAAAATTAAGAATAAAAAAGAATTGTTTTAATTAAAATTAAAATCAAATGAGAGTGCTTAAAAAAATGGAGAAATGAGACTGATAGAAGAAAGAATTGGAAAAAAAAAGTTAATACCTTGGAACAAGAGTTATAAAACCTCACACTCACACTCCAGAAGAACCCAAATGCCTTAAAAATCAGAATGGACCAAAAAGAAGTTACAAATGACTTTTTTAAAAAAGTGAGAAAATTTAAGAATCATTAGAATACCTGAAAGGCATAACCAAAAGGAGAGCCTAGAAATCAAATTTCAAGACATTTTTTCAAAAAGCTTTCCAGATCTTTTAGAATCAAAGGGCAAAATGAAAATGGAAAGAATTTATTAGATATTCCATGAAAGAAACCCTTACACAGCTTCCTCTCCACACACAACCCATATGCACAATCTATGATGCAGCTTTCTAGCTGCCAATAAAAATCCCAAGCCACATAGGCCTGACGCCTCTGAAATATGGTGACTTCCTGCTACCATACAAGTTGCTGAACTCTGATGACTAACTAACTAGACACATTTCCAGAAGGACATGACAGGGACCATGCTGAGAGAAGCCAACTATCACTGTAGCCTTGCTATATATCTTTGTCACATATCCTTGTTTTGTTAGGGCAAAGCAAACCTCTTCCTTTGTTAAATGTTCAGTGACTCATAAGTGCCTCATTTTGTCCCAACATTGAACCTAAGCAGAAGGCACTGAATTTAGAGTTGCATCTACAACATTTGTCTGTCAGCAGGTAGGGATGAAATGAAACATTTCCTTTTTTTAATCTCCACTTTGTTCTATTTTTTTACAGTTTTACTATAAACTATAGTTTTATAGTTTTTATAGTATGAAAAAATTGCTTTGTACATGATGCATAACATTATAAACTCACAGACAACTCATAGACACAAAGGTTAACTCCTGCATCTATCACGTGTATACAAAAAGTTTATACTTAACATTAAAACCAATAAGCTCTCTCCCTCAAAATGTTGTCCAAGTTTTTCCAAGAAGACCTCTGATCTTCATGTTTGTCTTAGAATGCTCTGTCAAAGATTAGATAACAGGATAAAATTCCTGTGGGAAATATCAGAGGGAAAGAGAATGGGTGAGAAGCTATTCAAACTTTTGTTTTCTTTACATGTGGCTTGTTGTTTCCTTCTTGGGCTTATCAAAAACTACCCTGACCTACAAAGTTTCCTTGATCTCTGCCCCCAAATCCCCCTTGGCCTCATTTACCACCTGCTTGGCCACCAAACCCTCCATGGCCACTGCCACCATGGCCTCCAAAGCCACTGGGCTTGGCCTAATCTAGAGTTACTTTGTTTCCATCAATCTTCTGGTCTTCCATGAACTCTTTAGCGTCTTCTTCTGAGCTGAAGTCCATAAAATTGAATGCTTTAGATAATACTCTCTGTGACTATCCTGGCACAACAGAACTATGAAATGAATCTTTCAATGTTTCTTCTGTCTTCAGACAGACTTTTACTGAACAAAAATTTGTAGGACCAGATCCTTGGGACTACATTAATTGTCTAATGGCCCTTTAACTCCAACCTGATCACTCTGCCTTCAATTTCTATATTGTTACAAGAATTCAAAGCTTCTTTTGCATCTTCCATGGAGACAAATTAAATTAATGCAAATCCTTTAGGTTGGCATTGGTTGTTTGTAAGCAAGCTGATTGATGTTGCCTTCTCAAACACTACCTGGAGACTTTTTTCCATGGCATTGTAGGCAAAGTTATTCACCAACTGTGTCTTTGAGTCTGCCACCTTGTTGCCATTCCTGCTCCAGAAACTATTCTTCCCACCTCTTGTATTCTCTTCTCCTTGACTTTTCTCTCCTGTGTAGTTCAGAATGGATGCCCAATCATCAGTCTCAGCTTCCTATTTCTCTTATGAGACCTTAAATTGCTTCTGACTTAAATTCAATGTAGGTGATTCTTTTTCATGTCTCGTCTTTGGTGCAGATCATTCTAAACTCAACAACATTTTTAAACACTTCTTTGAGTTCCTCCTGTGTTACTTTATAAGGCAGATTCTTAATAAAGAGCGTCCTTGCATTTCAATCTTTTTTTTTTTGCTTTTTCTATTTTCATTTCAGAGCCAACGACTTTGTGGCCACTAAATTCCAGAACTTTTTCCATGTCTTCAGATGATTCATATTCCACATAGCCAAATTTCCTGGTGGTGCCATGTCCACAACTTCAAGAAGTCCATGATGTCAGATTTTAGCTCAGAAGCAGTTTTATGGAAGTTTGGGTTAGCAGTGAAGAGACTGAAATTTGTAGATGATTCAGTTTCTAATTTCTATGTCTTAGCTTCAAGGGATTTCTGTTTGCCCATTTCCTTTTTCCTTTCCCTGGTGTTTCTTTGGCACTTCCTCTTCTTCCTCCTCATCTTCCTCTTCCTCCTCCTCTGATTCCTTAGCTTTCTCAACTTTCCAAAGGGCAGCTCTCACAGAAGCAGCCTTTCTTTTGGCAGGTGTGATATCCATAATTTCTTCTTCATCATCCTCATCATCATCTTCCTCCTCATCCTCTCATGCTTTTCTCTCTGTACTCAGCTCTCATGGATTTAACCATCTTCCCTATGCACATCATACCTACCTCATGTCTGGCCCTCCACTGCTTCTTGAGCTCTAGCCCCAAATCTCCAGTTTGCTACAGGACCTCTCCACCTGGATATTTCATAGATATCTCAAACTCAACATTTTCAAAACAGAACTCATTAGCTTTCCTCCTAAACTTTCTGTCAAGTACACAGAATACTCCCATCATGCCTATTTGCTGTTTCCTCTATACAATATTCATTTTCTCATCTCTGTTCTTTTGCACATGGGTAGAAGGCTCTCCCTCTTAAACTCTGATTCTTAAAACCCCTTCTTATTTCCCCAATTGTTATCTCCCTACTCTCTCTATGTATGCCTTATGTATATTCTGTATTTTCTGTTCATATGTGGTTATCTCCCAGTGAACTATAAGCTCATTGACACCATGTACACACTTGTACACAAGTTATAGGTAATATGTTAGAGTAAGGAAATAATAATTGGGGAAAATGGGGATGGTTTTTTAAAGAAGTGGCATTTGAGTTGAATCTTGAAGACGTTTCATAAGAAAGAAAAAAACTATTAAGCTAAGCAAAACTCTAAAACAAGGGAAAGGGGTAAAGTGGCTTAAAGATAAGAAGAAGAGAGCCGCATAAGGTTGCCTTAAAATATATTCAGCTAAATAACTGAAAAAAATTAGTACTATGATTACACAGAAAGAGGGGGAAATCCCAATTTGGGGGGAAATTATTAGAAACAAATCAAGGACAATATAAACCTAACTCCCATAACTTTAAAAGTAAATGAATTAAATAATCCAATAAAAAGAAAAAGACTTGTAGATGAGATTAAAAAAAAAAACACCACAATCTGTTGCATATAAAAAAACAAAGAAATACCCAAAATAAAAATGAGGGATTACAACAAACTTTGCTATGCATAAGGTGAACCCCCAAAAGAAGTGTTATTATGCTATCAAAGTACAAACAAATATTCAAAACATAAAAAGGAATAAACAAGGTAGTTATATTATTCTTAAAGAAACTATAGACAACAAAGCAATATCAATACTAAATGTGTATTTATACCAAATGCCTTAGCATATAAACTCCCAAAGGAAAAATTAACTGAATTACAAGAATACATGGACAGTAATACAATAGTTACAAGAGATATCAATGTGCCATTCTCAGTTTCATATGTCTGACAAAAAGATAAACACGAGGGAAAATATGGAATTGAACAAATTGCTGGAGAAACCAGAGCTAAAAGACTTATTGCATCTATTAAATAAGATTGCCAAAGAATATGCATATTTCTCCTTGTAACACTGAACTTTGTTTGGGGCTTTTGGGGGGGTTTTTTGGCTAGGCAATGCGGTTAAGTAACTTGCCCAGGGTCACACAGCTAGTAAGTGTCATGTGTCTGAGGCCAGATTTGAACTCAGGTCCTCCTGAATCCAGGGCCGGTGTTCTATCCACTATGCCACCTAGCTGCCCCAACACTGAACTTTTAAAAATTGACCACATATGAGAAAATAAAGATATTGTAAATGCATGTAAGAAGGTATAAATAGTAAGCATATACTTTATGAAATACAATGCATTAAAAACAGTAAACAGTTCATAGAGCATAAACAAAAGACACAGACCCAAATGGAAACATAACAACAAAATCCTAAATAATGAGTGGATTAAAGAATAAATCAGAGAAACAATAATTATGCAAAAGAAAATGGTAATGATGAAACAACATCCCAAAATTTCTGAGATATAGCTAAATCAATCCCCAAGGGGAAAACCATTTACTTAAACATACATTAACAAAATAGAAAAAGAATTAACAAACTGAATATACATTTTTTAAACACTAGCCAACAAACCAACCCAAAATAAGCACAAATAAGAGATATTAAAAATTAGTCAGTCTGGCAGGGAAGCCTGTAGAAGCCTGAGGGAGACTTGAGCCCCTTGAGATTTGGAACTTAGGACTATGCTCTATAAGAACTGAACTAAGCTATGAACACAATCCCCTTCCCCTTCTCAGAAACTGAGCTGATACAGGTAAGGGAGAGAGATTATGCCTCCCATGTGTTGGACAGTGTTTGTGCTTTTATCTTTTAAAATAAATATTTCTTTGTAAAAGCTAAATCAACTGTAAATGGTAAAATGGAACTAGGGTGCAAGTGAACACCCCCTACAGTTGAAACACCATCAATGGGCACCACAGCTATTGGCAGACACTTCCCAGTGCCCTTAAGTGTACCAAAGAACACTGGGGAAGGGGTGAAATACAACATACTTAGTCTGCAGGCAATGGGGGCTAGGGTAGTCAATACCACACAATATAAGGGAGTAAGATGATTCCACACACCCACCCTTCAATTCAGTTGATGTAATCACTTAATAGAATCACAGATGCTGAGATGTTTACATATTAAGAAGATAACTCAGTGATCCCTTTACAAATTATGAACACCTTTCTCTGATGGAATTAAATAGAATTTTCCTTCCTCTGCTATAATTAAATTTTTAATAAGAAAAAAAACTGGCCATATTCCTAGAAGTCTTAAATGGCTAATCCATTTAGGCAATGAATCAATCAAGTATCTTGGGAGGTCAAGGCAGCTCTGGCAGAAACCAGAAGTTGAGGAAGAATTCAGCCCCTGAGAGGGAATTGCTTTGGGGATGCGAAGAGGATATTTCTTTCTCTTCAAACCTACACGATTAGACACAGCATCTAGCAGTGGAGCAATATGACCAAAAGAGGACACCATATCCAGAATCTAGGGATTGCTAAAGGCACAGGTAAGGGAGGAAAAACATTCCAGACAGCCATGGATAAAGACAGACAGGCAACTGAGATTAGAAGCAGCTTCAAGAAGCATGATACCGGAAGTAAAGAAGAGGCCAGCAGCCTGAAAGCTATCCTTGGTATTCAAGAGTTAAGCCTTGTGGAGACTCCATTAGGAAAGAAACCAGAAGAGTGAGCAGCCTAAGTAATGTGATTTCTCTACATGTACCTCACTACCATTGCTGTCCCTGCTGACCCTGCCCCTGATGCATGTATTTGTTGGACAGTTCACTTCATGTTTATGGGGGAACTTGTGAATAGAATTTGTGTTAGATGTGCATTACCACCTTAGTACCCAAGGTAGTAGCCACCCAACCCACAAGTGCTAATGCAAATTCAAGGTAATAGAATAACTCAGAGAGGCAAGCAGCCATAAAAAAAAAAACCTTCAGATATGAAAGAGAAGCAATTAGAATAAGCCAAATATATTCCATAATAATGAGAAATCAAAGTTAAGGATGGAATAACACATTCCAAAAGACAAAGTAACTGAAGTTACAACCCTAAATTAAATATCCTGAAAAGCTAAGCTTTATCATCAGATGAAAAGGATGGACCTTCAACAACAGAGAAATATTTGAGGCATTCCTGAAAAAAAAAAAGGAAATAAACTGACTTGCAATTATCCCCAACAACAGAAACACTCAGAGGTAAAATGTTTTTATGTTTACAAGCCATTTTCTTACACACACACACACACACACACAGAGCTCTCCCTAAGTCCTCCTGACGTAGAGAGACTCAGCAGAGTGCACAAATAGTGCACAGAGTAATAATAATATATATATATATGTATGTATGTATGTATGTATGTATGTATGTATGTATGTATGTATATATACACATATAAACATTTTCTCAAATGCATAAAGGATTCCGTGCTTTTATCAGTATAGGGAACTCCTTTTATGGGAAATCCTTAAACCAATACAGAACACAACTCACCTGTGACATAGTAAATTATTCGTTCCCTAAGACATGTAGAAAGATTAAGTGACCAAGTAACACAGCTAATAAGGGTCAGAGACAAGACTTAGACCAATATCTTCCTGTGTTCAATCAACTTAGTGCTGTATGTACTGCCTGTGTGTATGGGTGTCTTTTATTGTCTTACCATTCTCACCAGAAGGCGTCTCCTTTTCATTGGTTGGCTCAGAATCCTTTTGCTGCAGACGTAAAAATAACAGAAATTGACATCAGGTACATCCAAAACTATTGTTATTACATATTATTATAAATACATATTTCATCATAGGTCCTACGTTCTCAAAGGAAGAAACGCAGGCTATCCATAGCCACATGAAAAAAAAAATGCTCCCAATCATTATTAATTAGAAAAATGCAAATAAAAAAAATTCTGAGATTCTACCTTTTACTTATTTCCCTTACAAACATTACTCTTCATCTTCACCATGACCTGTAATACCTTGACAACTTAATTCTCTCCCAGGCCATTTCCCCTGCACCTCAACTCTCTCACTTTCTCATTATCTTGACTCTTTGATGAACAAATTAAACTCTACACTGATCTCCTCTTTTGAATCCTTAGCCTCTTTACATCATTGATTACACCCAGTCAAACCTCGGCCTGGGCTGTCTTTCCTACCATTCATGACCTTTACTTCTAAACATGTGTTTGCTGAATGAACTTGGAGAAAATCACACAACTGTTTTGACTGGGTCTGGTACAAATTTGTGTTACACAACTCCAACAGGACTGCTAGCCAATCCTACAAGCCTGATTGCTTTTCTGCCATATTTGAAGGTCTTTTTTTCCTGGCTGCTTGCCTCTCTGAATTTGCATTAGCACTTGCGGTTTGGGTGGCTACTACCTTGGGTTCTAGGGTGGTAATGCACATCTAATACAAATACTATTTCACAAGTTCCCCCATAAACATGAAGTGAACCGTCCAACAAATACATGCATCAGGGGCAGGGGCAGCACAGAGAACAATGGTAGTGAAGTACATGTAGAGAAATAACATTGTTTAGTTTATCAACTCATTATTTCATTATCCATAGTTCTTCCCAACCTTTTCATCCCTTCTCAAATTTCCCATAGTTCCCCTTCCACTCACTCTATCAGCAGACATCATTGCCTCATATTTTACAGAAAAAAATGAGGCTATGAAGTCCCTCTTCTCCCCTCTTCCTCATCTTCTATCACTCAGGTGCCTTCTGCCACTATTTTCTCCTTTACCCATCTTCCATGGTAAAGTGGCCTTACTCCTTACCAAAGCTAACCCCTCTTCTTGTTCAAGCAATCCCATGCCATTCTGTCTTCTGCAACAGATCACCCCCTCTGTCTTCTCCATTTTATCACCTATCTTCAGTCTCTCCCTATCTTTTGATATTATCAGTGCCAGTTAGAGAAGCCCCAAACCAAGCATTTAACAAGGACATTAAGCAAGACTATTAAGCCTTTAGGAGTATTTGGTTGGCTTGTGCTTTAGTGTTGGTTGGTAGTTTTACTCTTCCCCTCAATCACCTCCCCACAACCCCATTCTCTGTAACAAAATGAAAAGGCTGGATCGAATTCCTCAACTTGTCATATTTATCTATGAGGACGTAAGAGGTTAAAAGGAAACGTGGCTCCTAGCGATCCCTTTCAAAAATAACAATTGTTGTTCGGTTGCGTCCAACTCTTTGTGACTCTGTGGACCTCTGTTTATGGGGTTTTCTTAGCAAAGATGCTGGAATGATTTGCCATTTCCTTCTCCAGTGGCAAACAAAGGTTAAGTGACTTGCTTAAGGTAACACAGCTAGAATTTTGTGAGGCTGTATTTGAACTGAGGTTTTCCTGACTCCAAGTCCAGAGCTCTATCCACTGTGACATCTAGCTGCCCTGAAAATAACAATAGAAACACTGAAAAGAAACAAATTTTCATCTTAGAGAAGAAAATAAACCTATTCCCTGTGATGTGAGCTATCCCGGATTATATCCTGTATTAAACATATCACATAGAGATGCAGAAACCTTCATCTTCAAGATATTGTGACTTCTGAGTGACTGCAAACCACCAAAGGAGTTACAAAGAAACAATGGTACTAAGGCCTATTGCTTCATTTATCACATGGTCAAGGAGCTAATTATAATTTTAAATTATGGAGCACTATTTAGAAGAGGCAGCTATGTGGTACAGTGGATAGAGCACCAAACTTGGAGTCAGAAAAGACTAAGTTCAAATCAAGCCACAGTCATTTACTAGCTGTGTCACCCTGGGCAAGTCATTTAACCCCTATTTGCCTCAGTTCCTCATCTGTAAAATAGGGGCACACTGAAGAAGGAAATGGCAAACTATTAAACCCCTTGGACAATGTCAATGGAGTTACGTAGAGTTGGATATAAATGAATCACTGAACAACAAGAAAAATTGTTTAGAAACTGTTAAAATTTCTGGCTTTAATATATCTGTAAAATGCATAAACAAACAAACACATAAATAAATAAAAAATGAGTGAATAAATAAATAAATGAATGAGTGAATGAATAAATAGATAAATAAATAAATAAATATGTGTATATAATACATACACAAACACACATACATACACAGAAAGACAAAGACAGAGAGACAGACACACACACATACATGCACACCCACATATTTTATCAGTATGGTATTAATAGTTTGCATTACGGGTTTGTTTTACTGGTGTACATACACTGGAGTAACATGGTGTAGTGGAAAGGACACAGGACTGGGGAAGAAGAGATGGGTTCTATCTAGTCTTAGTTCCAATGTGACTTTGAACAGGTAGCCAACCTCTCTGGTCCTCAGCTTCTTTATAAAATTAAAGAGTTGACTTAGATGATTTCCAAAGATAATCCTAGAGAACTAACATTCTATGATGCTCCTTAATCCCAGGGTTATAAACAAAAAGTTGCACACCAACTCTCCCTACACTTTAGTCTTGGCTTGTAGCCTTTTCAATTTAAATAATTTACTGTCAGTGCAGTGCAGTAGTTCACCTTGATGCTGTTTATGAACGTTCTGGCCCAGATGGATAAATGCAGTGTTGTACACCAAATCTCTGATAGCAGCTGATTGCTTTTCTGCATCACTGTTGCCAACTGTGTGTTGGCTCAGCTTTTCCTCCAAGTCAGCAGCAAACTGTTCCTGCTTTCACACCCTATCTCTCTCTTCTCCTTACAATGACATAATCTATTAAATGCCAATGTTTGCTGCAAGAGTGCATACACAAAGTTTTATTGCATTTAGGTAAATGGGATCCAGCGTTGGTGATGAGGAGGTCATAAGATGCACAAGTCTTCAGTAGTAAATAATTGTTGTTGTGGGTGTTTCCAACTCCATTCCTCCGAACAAGTATCCCCTGCCATGTCTGGTAGTTTGTGCCTACTTTGGCATTAAAGTCACCCGGAGTTGCAAGCTTGTCCTCTTTCAGCACATTGAGAATGAGGGTCTCCAGATGTTCATAAAGTTTTTCTTTATGACCTCATCAGGGTTCATCACGTTGAGAGCATATGCATTGATGATGATGGCGTGGTGCTTTCCTGCAAGTGGCAATCATGATGTCTGGAGCCTTTTGTGCACTCCTTTTGGTGAGTATACAAGCTCGTTGACTAGAAAAGTTTTGACTGAAAAATTTACACCAGCTTCATGGCACTCCCCTTTGCCACAGTCACTCCATAAAAATGTGTATCCAGCTCCAACTTTGGCAAGCTGCCCGTCATTTGCTAACTTTGTTTCACTGAGGGCTGCTAATTGGATGCTATTCCGGCTAAGTTTTCTCACAAGAGCTGTTTTCTATCAGGTCTACTGGATTTCATGTTGTCCATAAGAGTGCACACATTCCGTGTGCTAATGGTCAGTGGAATAATCTTTGTAAAAGTTTTTGTACATTTTTTGTGTGTATTTTGACCATAGGATGAGATCCCCACCTAACATGCTAAGCAGACGATAGTAAGGCAGGAGACAATTTTTAAGGCACCTTTTTTTAGCCCCTTCCTCATACCAGGAGGTGAGTAGTGTGGTCCTTTAAAAATGCAGCTCAGACACCCAGGGGGCTGCCAAATCCCACTGCTGCTTCAGTCCAGTGAGAAGATAACCCTATGATCTGGGTCACCTTCAGGACAGGTTGTGACTACGTCACGTGCTGCTTTGTCACTTGCTGTCACCACAGGACTTTGAGGTAGGTAAAAATCGTAAAATGGTGTGGGTGATGTCTTTTGATTCACATATAAATTGGATTTAAGTGAGGTGGAGTTGGGCAAAGTTGTTGGCCTCACTCTCTCTTCTAGCATCATCAAAGTCTAGTGGCAAGACAAAGTCAAGAAAATTGGTGATATCTCAGGATGCTGTGGATGACCTTGGCATTTTTGATGTCTAACAAAGCTCTAAACACTCCACAGTGCCTGCATCAGCCACCTTCATAGCTGTTGGAACAAATCATTCTCATCCACCCATTCTGCTGGGGATGTCTTCATATGCTCGGGATAGATGCTCCACTAATTCAGTGATGGGTTTGAGACCCCTCAGTTACCCTCAATCTGGTTTAGCATGTCTGCCAAAATGGTTTACCAGGGTGTGGCCACTGCACATACTATAGCTTCTTAATCTACAGATTAAAACCCACAGGTGAGTTTGGTGAATCAGGTAGTTGCAAAAGGTAGAAAGCAGCCCTGAAAAGGGCTTGGCAGTCCTCATGCCAGAGATAATAATCTTCCTTGAACATACCCTACACCACACACACAAATCTATAAATAAATATAAAATGTATATCTATATATAATTTTATACACATGTAAAATTTTGTTTGTAAACATATATCTATGCAAAAATATATCTGTTATTTGTGTGCATATACTATACACAAAAATATACACCAACCATTACATAATCTATCTCAGATATGTAGAGACATACCTGGGCAAATCCCTTAAGTTCTGTGACTCACACAACTCTCTAATACTGCAAGTTAGAGAAAAGGTGCTGACCTCCATTGCTAGAAAGAGTTTCCTCACTGGTGAAAGCTCCCTACACCAAAGAAATCACAGGTCTGAAAGGCACATACATATATATGTATGCCTACACACAGAGATATATCAACATATATCCATATTTTGTGAAATCTGTAGAATTTGTTCAAATGATCTAGGTTTTGCTCAGATACAAAAGTCATTTAGGATAAAAGGCCAGATGTGCCCTAAGATAGCAGCTACTATAATTTAAAAATCAAGGTGTTAGGTATTAAGAGACACAAAATAAATAATTCCACAGGGGATACGTATAATCCATACTTGGAAAAAATCAGAACTTTCAAGTGTGGAAGTTCACAATAGCAATAATTTGCCTACCTATTCTTCCTTCTTCCTTCTATATATTTCTATTTAGCCAGCTGGCTAACAGTAAAGTAGGAAGTGAGATTCCTTTCAGAATAGTTAAAATTTAAATTCAGAAAACAAATAATACCTGTAAGTATATAAAGTAACAAAAAAGTGACCATGTTTGTATTTTGAAACAAGACATAGCCTCTAATTGAACCATTATGAAAACACTAAGCCAGTTTACTTATCCAAAATAATGTGGTTATCTAGCACTTAATAGTTTTAAGTATATAACACATAAATTTATTCCTTATCTCTCAGTATAAGCAAAGTCAACAAGGAATCTCCCTATATTGCAACAACTGAGTCAGGAAGAGAAAGTGATTAAAACCCAGCAGGCTACTTCAATATTTTTAAGTATATAACATGTAAACTTATTGCTTAGGTATGAGGGCTTACACCAGGGTACAGGGAATATCAGAGAAGAGAAAGAGACATCTGTGAGAAATGTTGCAAGGGTAAAGTTGATAAGCTTTGACAAAAGATTGGACATTGGAAAAGGGTGAGAGAGGGTGGGGAATCAAAAAATCCCCACCTATCATGTGAGCCTGGGGAACTGGGAGGATGGTAGCACCTTTTGGTTCTCATTCAATATTTAAATTCCTAAAATTCTGTTCAAGTTCTCTATAATTTATTACTTTCTGGTTAAATTTGCCTAGATTTGAAAGGGAGTGAATTTTGATCCCCAGCTATTATAGTTTCTCAATCTATTTCTTCTGGAAGTTTGATTAACTTTTTTTTTACATATTAGATGCTATGTCATGCAGTTTATTAATATTAATTCATTGTGTATGGTTGTATTACTACGATTTAGTGAGGTTCGGATTCGCTCCTATAAATGACACTCTCCAATGCACCAGAAAACAATAAGAAATAGATAATTTATTTAGAAGAAGCAAAGCACAGATAGTTTGAATTTGCATAGAACAATCAATAATATAGCACCGATCAAGAGAGTCGGTAATGGAAGAGAATACATCACCAATTCAAGGGAACCTCCAAAATCAATCAACGGCTGGGAGCCCCGTTGCAGCCCGTACAAACTTGAATTGTGTAAAGATTTTCCCGGGCGAAGCGTCCTTCCCGCGGGTGAAGCTCAGCGGGCTTACAGGACGCAGTGTTTTTATATTGTTCTAAACAAAGAAGGCTTGGGGCCAAGAAGTCCTTTTTGATGCATGCGCTATTCATGGTTTGTTCAATACACATCTGACCTTAGCCACGCTCCCATCCGCCTGAGGCTTGGTATTTTGTTTTTTAATAACATCACGTCTCACAAGGAGAGGAGCCAACCCTCCATGTCAACGTGACCTAGGAATGGCTAGTTCCTGGAATGCTAGGCCAAGAACACTCAGGAGTTATGGAACTGTCATGACCGAGATTTGAACTGAACCTATTTATTTGAGTGATCTTATTAATTTAAAGGGGAATTTCCAATTTCCATTTCAATGGTAGACTTAAGCACAATGTAGTTTCCCTGTTTATCTATTTTAATCAAATCTCTGTCTGAAATCATGATAGCTAGCCATCCCTACTTTATTTTTAGTTCACCTAAAACATAATACATTTTTCCACCCCTTGATTTTTACTCAGAGTACATCTTTCTTTCAAGTATGTTTCACACGAATACCATGTAACAACTCTGCTTTCTAATACATTATGCTAATCTCATCTATTTCTTGGGTGAGATCATACTACTTACATTTTTAATTGTGTATTTTCCTCCAGCCTCCCTTTAATACTTTTCCCCCTTATTGCCCTCTTGGGAACCCATCCTTTCAGTAAGACTGCAAATAGAGAGAATATCCTAAAGAGGTCGTCACAACACACACACAAAAATAATGGAAATTCTGAGCATTGAAGAAAGCAGAGAGTATTGGGAGAGGAGGGTTTTTAATACTAGAGGTTTATGTTTAATGCAATCTACATCCATTCCATTACTTTTCTTCTCTCCACTTCACCCTATCCCCAAGCATGAGCTCTTACCTTTTCTTTCTTTTTTTCCCCTTCTTTATCCTCCAATCTCAAAAAAATGAGTTTGTTTTGTTTATCCTTCTCAAAATCTATTTTCCTTCTTAATCACTTTCTCCCATCTCCATTTCCATGCGTGACTGATTTTTTGATGAGTTTAGTGTATTCTTACACCAAACTCTTTGTGAGTATGTTTGCATGTGGGGTGTGTGTGTGTGTGTGTGTGTGTGTGTGTGTGTGTTCAATCCTCTGTTGCCTAATTCAGATAAAAGTGAGGTTTATGTGTAGCCTTCTCTCCCTGCCCCTTTCTGCTTCTTGAGCATCCTAGTTAGGTAAGAAAGCAGGTTTCACCCTCATATCTCCCTCTTTCTTCCATAACAGTGTATTCCTTTCCTTCCCTTTTTATTTTTTTCCTCTTAATATTATCAAAACAAAGCAAATTTTATCCCAGCTCTTCTGCCTTAATTTCTCCCCTCTCTCACCTTTGAAAAAAAATAGTATCCTGAGGGGGAACTTGCTTATTCTCCCTCTTTTACTATATAAATATTTCCTCATCGTATGCTGTTATTGTTCAGCCTTTTTTCCTCTGACTCTTCATGATCTCATTTGGGATTGTCTTGGCAAAAATACTAGAGTGGTTTGTTATTTTCTTCTTCAGTTCACTTTACAAATGATGAAACTAAAAGAAACAGGGCTAAGGGACTTGCCCAGGTAGTAAGGTCTGAGGCCAGATTTGAACTCAAGGAGACGACTTTTCCTAACACCAAGCCTGGCACTCTAACCGCTACATGACCTAGCTGCCCTTTGCATAGCCCCATCTAATTATTCTTCTATATTTCTCTTGACTCCTGTGTTTTCACTTCAGACTATCTACTGATCTTGGATATCTTCATCAGGAATACTTGGAAATCTTCTATTTCATTAAAGATCCATTTTCCCCTTTAGGATTATACTTAGTTTTGCTAGATAAATTATTCTTGCTTATAAAATATACCTTTAACTTTTGCCTTCTGGATTATCATACTCTGAACTCTCTTCTTCACACATGTAAGAGTAGAAGGGGAGGAGGAGGAGATTTGGTTACCTCCACCTCATCTCAATTTATTGAGTTACAGGATTTAATCACAGGTGATAAGATTTTAATGTGTTATAAAGATATTAACACCTGATTATTCCTTTAGGAAGTATGAAACCTCTTCTCTTGCTTCCTTCCTCCTCATTCTTTCTTCTCCAATTTCTCTCTCTCTCTCTCTCTCTCTCTTCTCTCTCTCTCTCTCTCTCTCTCTCTCTCTCTCTCTCTTTCTCTCTCTCTCTCTCTTTCCCTCCCTCTCTCTCTCTCTCTCTCTCTCTCTCTCTCTCTCTCTCTCTCTTTCTCTCTCTCTCTCAAAGGGAGGAGCATTATTAGATGCATAAAGCTGCCCACAACCTTATAACATGCTAATAGCATGAGACAATTGATAGTTCAGGTGATCTGAGGAAGGACCAATAATTGGAAAGGAAATAATTCTTTAACTCTTAGTAGGAGGGGGGAAGAAGAGCTTTTCTCTTTCTCCGTCTTTTACTATATAAATATTTCCTCTACTAGTAATGGAGCTAATCATCCAGAGAGAGATACCCTGTTTAGCAGGTGGAATGTCAGTCCAGGAAATTTTGAGATACAGTTAATGGAGTAGGTGCACACACTCACTAGAGAAGGAAATAGCAAACCACTCCAGTATCTTTGCCAAGAAAACCCCAAATGAGGTCACCAAGAGTTGGAACCAAATGGAAATGACTGAACAACAACAAGCAGACACTAAGATACAGAAAAGATGTCAAAAAGGATACAAAGAAATAAGCCAGAAGTTACTTCAAGGGGCATGATCTCTGGCAACAGAGAAGACCGCAGACACTGGGAGACCACCTGACTATGCAGAGACACTATGCCTAGGGTAAGTTTTGTGAAGGTTCCACAGGACAGAAAGGACTTAAAGGCCCAGTAATACTGAAGGAGTCACAGTTCCAGGGTGGAGAGAAATGGTCATGGCCACAAAGGAACAGGGTCTCTACTAGCGTGAAAACAGCACAGATCACAATGGTGGTGAACAGACCTCTCCCTGGCTCATACCACTTTGGAAGCATTGAAAACTTATAGGCCCCAGACCATGCTATGGAGGCAACAGAACATAAAAAACAGACACTCAGGTCTGTCATATCGCACACAGAAAGACACACTCACAGACACCAGAGGTTAGAGGAGCCCAACTCTAACAGAAGTTCCAAAGTCAAGAATTAGGTTGGAAAAAGGAGCAAACAACACACAAAGAACATGACCATAAAAAGCTACTGTGTTAACAAGAAGTTCAAGACACAATCTAAGATGAAAACAATGATGAAAACATCTACAAGCAATGCCTTTTTTAAAAAATGCAAATTGGATGGAAGCCCAACAAGATTCTCTAGAAGACCTAGAAAGATATGGAAAAAGAAAAAATATAAATAAATAAGACTGACAAAGGAAAAACTTGAAGAAAGAAATGAAATTTATGGTACAAAATCATGAAAAGAATTAACAGTTTTGGTAAAAGAGGTCCAAAAAGTACTGAAGAAAATACTTCCTTAAAAATCAGAACCAGTCAAATGGTAAAAGAGGTTAAAAAAAAAACACCTCACTGAAGGAAATAATTCCTTAAAATTTAGAGCTGGTCAAGTGGAAGCTAGTGACTTCATAAGACATTAAGAACAATAAATTAAAGTAAAACATGAAAAATAGAAGAAAATGTGAAATATCTCATAGGAAAAACAAGTGACTTGGAAGATAGATCAAGGAGAAATAATTTAAGAAGTATTATTCTCCCTGCAAGACAGCTGAGAAAGAGAGAGCCTTGACATTATACTTCAAGAAATTACAAATGAAAATTGCCCTTATACCTTGTAACCATAGGGCAAAATAGACATTGAAAGAATCCACTGGGCATTTCCTGAAAGAAATCCCAAAACAAAAACTCTCAGGAATACTATAGCCAAAATTCAGAGCTTCCAGGCCAAGTAGAAAATATTGAAAGCAGCCAGAAAATACTGTGAAGCCATAGAAAGGATCATATAAGATTTAGCAGCTATCACTATAAGGAAGTGGGGGGGGGCTTGGAATTTCATATTCCAGAAGGCAAAGGATATAAGATTGCCACTAAAAATAACCTGCCCAGAGTATAACCTATAATCCAAAAATAAATATTTAATGAAATGAATGAAGGATTTTCAAGCATTCCTGATAGAAGGAGTAATTTCAGAAAAATCTAGGAAAACTTATGTGAACTGATACAAAATGAAGTGAACAGAACCAGAGGAACAACGTATACAGTCACCATAATGTGGTAAATATAATTAACTGTGAAAGACTTAATAACTCTGATCAATACAATAATCCATGAGAGTTCCAAAGGACTCATAATGAAAAATGCTATCCATCTCCAGAGAGAGAACTAATGGACTCAGAGTGCAGATTGAAGCATTTTTCTTTATTTATTTTTCTTTATTTTTCTTGTTTTCTTTTTCCAGAACATTGCTAATGCAGAAATATGTTTTACATGACTTCATATGTATAATGAATACTGTATGTCTTGCCATCTCCAAGGGTAGGATGGAGGTAGAAGGAAGGAGAGAGTTTGAAACTAAAAATAAAAATTAAATTAGAAAAAAGAAATAAAAGAAATGCATTAAGAATATCAATTTTAAAAATAACTTTGAAGAAATAATGAAACAAAAAACTCTAGATGGATAAATGAAAGTAGGAGCTGATTTTTTTAATAATAATAATAAATCAATCAGCTGATCATCAAGCATGTATTAAGCACTTACTATGTTCCAGGTACTAGGTTAGGTGCTGAGGATGTAAAGCCAAAAATGAAATTATCCTGAACCATTAGCTAATATTGTCTTAAAAAAGAAAATAGAGAAGCAAATGACCAAAATTTAAAAAGGAAGAGAGAGACTTCAACAAATGAATAGGAAATAAAGGAAACTATTTTCCCTAATGATATGGTCTCCTAAATTGGCAACTTAAGTGAAATGACTTAGCATACAGATTTTAAAAATATGAAGTACCCAAATTAAAGATAAAAATTCAGAATTTAAATAGAGAACTTTAAAATAATAGAGAATTTAAATTACCTGATCACAGAAAAATAAATTCAAAGAGCCATAAATGACATCCCAAACAAAAATCTCTCAGGATAAAAAGAATTAATAAACTGGCCAATATTTTAATAAAAAATCTAATTTTATACAAAATATTTGAAAATATTGACAAAGAAAGCATCCTACCAAATTCTTTCTATGAAACAAATATGATCATGATAATCAAGCCATGGATACATAAGTTATGGAAAGATAATTACGAACCCCTATAGTGAATACTGATACAAAAATATCGAGTAAATATGATAAAAGAGACTACAATGAACATGTTAAGGAGATTCTATTCTATGCCCTAATTGGACTTATGCCAGGAATACAAATAGTGAAGTCAAGTCAGCAAACAATTTTTAGGTACCTACTTTGCACCAGGAACTTGCTAAGTGCTGAGGATACAAAAAAGAAAAGGAAAAAAGTCTCTTTTCTCAAGAGCTTACACTCTACTGGGGAATGGTTAACAACATTTAAACAACCATGCATGAACTACATTATATATATATGTATATATATATATATATATGTATGTATGTATATATGTATATATATATGTATGTGTATATATATATATATACACACACACATACATATATATGATAACTATTTATAATGAAAATATTAAAATCATATGAGTTTATCAAAAGATTCTGAAAATTTTCTAGCAAAATATAGTACACATTTATGTTACAAATACCCCAAAACCACAGGAATAAGTAAGTTTTTCTTTGATTTAGTAAATCATGCCCATCTTAGAACAAGACCTAGCATTATCTGTAACAGAGAAATGCTAGAGAACTTCCAATAAGATGTGGGATAGACATAGTAGCTATAGCAATAAGACAAGATTAAGAAACTAAGGGAGTAAGTATAGGCAAAAAAAAAAAAGTAATGCTATTTATGTAAGATATAATTTTAGAGAACACCAGAGATTCAACTAAAAAAGTCTTAATAATTATGATTTTTATTTCAAGTTATTTTAATTAATCCTGCATTTTGATTATCTTTGAGTTCATTTCTTATATTATGCCAGGAATATCTGACATACTTTAACTCTAACATGTAAATTAGACTCCCCCACAAGCCACCTTCCACTTTCTCACATTGCTATATATTTGGACTTTGCTTTCATAACTGTCCTTGAGTTTCTCCTTTCAATCTCATGTCAACCCTGGGTCTTACAGAAGAAAAAAAAAAGGAATGTATGTTACAAAGTAGCTCCAAAATTCAAAGTTCAACCTTCTGGTTGTGGCTTCTTAAACCCCATTTTTCACTAAAGAGCTTTATAAAGCACAGAGGTGGAAAGACAATAATACCATGATCAGTCTATGGTCAATGTATGAAGCTATCCCTTTGCTGTCAATATTGTCTCTAAAAAAAATTAAACTGTTGAGTTATTGAAAATAGGATGCTTATTTAATTGAACTACAGAAAAGTTTCAAAAATATCTAGTTATCTACGTAAAAGACATTGTTCGACAACTTTATTAAATTTTTTAAGCAGACTTAGGTTTGTCTCTGCAGGTCCTGACAGGAACTTGGAAATCATCCATTAAGGAGAGCCCCATACCTATATATTTACATTATCTGGTATCAGGGAAAATAAACATGGGGAGGGGAGGAGACAAGAAGGAAAGTAGGGTAGCAAGAAGGGGGAGGGTAGAGAACTTTCTAAATTCTGAATTTTTATCAATATTAAAAGACCTAAAAAAAAAATTTTTAAGTAGTAGCTAGTGGAGTGCCTATGGGCAAAAGCAATTAATGAAGATTTGCCTTACTTAAACATTCATTAGGAAAAAAGGATCCAGAGCTATCCAAAGGATAGATTAAGTTCTATGAACCATAAAATAAGGAGAACACAGATCTGGGATTGACATACTTAAAGAGGGGATTTTTGAGAAGAGAATAATTGAGAGACAAGGAGGTATTAGCTGGAAATTACTAAGCTTCTAATTCGATAAACAACTAATCAGTGAAACGGACAGAACACTTTAAAATAATTTCTTAAGTACTATGAATAAGTAATTTTTAAATAATATGAAAATGGCTCAAATAGACAGATGAAGTTGATCTTTCATAACCTGGAATCTGAATTGCTTTTAAAAAAAAAAGAGCACATTCATTTTTGTACCAACTTGCTACTATACATGTTTTAGTTAAAAAAGAACTTAATAAAAGTTATTTTTAATTTAGAAATCTACTTTTCCTTTTCCCAACTACTCATCTATCCACACACACACACACACATATCTTCATAAAAGTCATTTTTATGTCTGACACTATTTACATTTCCATTCCTGGTGTGATTGTTAAGCACAGCTATCTTTTGGACAGTATAAAAGTTCTACACATTTATTCATACCAATGAAACCCTGCTGAATAAGAGTACATTTTCCACTTATTCTTTAATGACTTTCTTATATATGGGAGAGACTGCCTGCTTGCTGACATTCTTAAGGCATTTACTGAATAAAAACATGGAATAATCTTGATAGCAGCATAAAGATGTATTGGGAGTGAGGTAAATCTTTTGGCATTATTTCAGATTCCTAAAACCTTGAATTCTTTCAAAAATCACACGTTAATCTCAAAAAATTCAAGGTTTATCTCTATTCTCTTCAAGAAAAATTTTTCATAAAAGGTGAGCTATTAGCTATGATTGCATCTTAAGTATAAACAGCTTCAACTCTCAAACTAAATAATCAAAGATGATTTTTTTTATCTATCATTCAGAGACTCTGTGTATCTGCTTAAACTGTTCACTTCAGGGTTTTACTGATAATTGCTTCTTCTCTCTATGTTCACTATCCCCACTCCAAATAGAGGAATTACTTACCTCACTCATTGTAGTTTTAAATGTAAGGTCCTGGACTTCTACTTCCTCAGAACAGAAGAAATTGTGCAAGGTTTCTTGCAGTTCCTAGCTTTTGTCTTTAAAAGGGCTGCTGACTGTCATAATATCACCAGTAAACCAATAAGATTCATTTACCTGCTATAAATACCCAGCATATATTTGATAGCACAAGGGGCCACCTAGTGTACAAAAGAGAAAAGATTAGCCAAAGTTATTGACTAAACTCCACAGCAGAAAAAGAAAAAGTAGGAAACTGGAAAGTGGGAGTCACAAGTGCAAAAATAATGATGTGCTTTCTCTATATTACATAATTTAAACACGTCCCAAATGCTTTTTAAAAATATTAGTCAATAAGAATATTTTTTTCTTTTTAAAAGAGATCATGAAGCAATTATGCCCCCTAGTATGTAACTCTCTGAAGACAGAGTCCTTGTCTTAATGATTTTTATACCAAACAGAGTAGGTAAATTTATAAATTGTGGATACATGAATAAATTAATCCCTTCATTAATTTTTTTCCTTGGGAATATTTATTTCCCTTTTTATTTTGCAACTTCTCCCTAGAAGCAGATTTTCTCTTTCTCAGAGAAAGGCTGCTATGCAGAAGAGGGATGGTACAACTTCACCCCAGATGACAAAAACCAGAGCAATGAAACTGTAAAGAAATTTTGGCTTGGTGTAAGGAAAATCTTCCTTAAAATTAGAACTATTCTACAGACGAGAGCCCCCAACTTAGGGCAATATTGAAAGTCAATGAAATTATACAAGCTTCTGGGAAGAGTACAGGTGAGTACAGTATTACTGGTTTAAAATATCCTTTAAGTAAGCTTATTCATTCATATTTGAAACTTGTGAGCCTTTCTGTATACAAGGACTATACTCCAAGGGGTATCAAAGATCAAAGTTCCCAATTCATTGTGGTGAGGCAAAGTAACCGGAGAAGTAGAAAATTCCCAAAGTATATTTAATATCAGAAGAGAGCCTTTAACTCAGAGATCACAGTAGAATGAGAAGACTGAAGTAGATTGAAGTAGATGAATTGTGACCATTTTGTGGTTCACAAAATCCTTGAAGGTTTGTAATGATGGTCCAAAGGATTCTCACTAAACATTCTTTAACGGTGCCTTGTATAGTAAATAATTGCCGAATTGTAGCATAAATACATTTTACCTCTGGGACATGTATGTTTAAAGCATTATAATTTTTTTTTCTGTAGTGAATCAGAACTATCACGATCATGCACACACCAATTTTGCGTGTCTGCAGCAATTACATCAAACTCTGACTGCTTCTAAGTATGTATTCTTATAGTTTATTAATCTGTCATCAAAATGTTTCCAAACCATCAGAAAGACTCAACATTCAAGCACAAACCAATTCTCAACAAATGGACAGACACAATTGAATATATTCGTTAGCATTTTGAACTCTACACCAGAGTAGCTCCCTTATTCCCCTCTCTTATCCTATAATCATACTTCATCATTTGTGTAATCACAAGATCAAGATGTTACAAATGTTTGTATTCTTGCAATACAAATGCCAGGCTTTTTGAAAACCACAATCATTAGGCATGTGTATTATAAGCCATCTTGAAACCATCATGGTTTATGACAAATATTTTGTTGAAACACATATTCCACAAAATTTGTGAAATTTTGTTAAAACAAAATGATGTGTGTGTATCTATCTATCTATCTATCTATCTATCTATATATATATATATATATATATATATATATACATACACACATATATGTACACATACATGTCAAAAATTTGGTAAAACAAATAATTTTTATGTACATAATAGCAAACATATGAGGTTTTGCCAGGTTACTTCTGTTTATTTTTATAGAATGTCTCCTATTAAATATTCATGTTTCTTTTATAATTAAGCTTTATAATTTTATATTTAGAGTTTTCATAATTACAGGTAGAATAAAATTTTATATATTATAATCATATTTATGTAATGTATATTGTAATTTGGAGCTTTTAGTAGGGGAAAAAGTTATCATTGCATGAATGAATATAAGAGAATATTTTGAGCAGTATGTTAAATTACTCTTGGGGCTCACAAAGCATTTTGTTATTGTTGAAAGGGGTTTATGGAACAAGAAAATGTTGGAAACCACTGAAGTAGAGAATCATTAAGGTCTCTTCTATCACTGAAATTCAGTGGTATGGTTACCTTTCAAATTCCCCACTAATTGTTATGTCTTTCCCAAGACATAGTTTCATAACAAGCCTCAAAAGAAACTGCATACAAATACTAAAGAGTTATATAAATGAACTAGAAACTCATAAACTTACTATCCATTAACAGCACCACTCAATGCCTTAGACACAGTGAAAAGGGACAACTCTAGTTTAGGAGAGAAAGAAGTAGTTGAGGGGATAATTCAAACTTTGCTTAGGAAAGGGAGTACAATTTTTTTCTTCTTTGGACCAAATACTAACTAAAAGACTGAGGAAGGGCGGAGGGTTTGGGGGCAATAAGAATGAAGAAGTTAAGAGAAGCTTTGATAAGAGAAGCGTAAGAATTAGGAGTGAATGAAGAAGAGCTTATTATTAGATGAGGGGTGGAAGAGATGGGCGAAGAAAAGGAAGAAAGTTGTCTAGGGACAGAAAAGATAAACTCAGAAGCTTTTGCTTCCTTACTAGTTTGGTGGTAGAAGTTCTGAGCTTAGAGCCCTTATCCTGCTCTTTCTCCCTTATCTTTGCTTCTCTTATCTCACAAAGTCCACCATTTCATGTAGTCATACCTTGAGACTTCTCCTTCTTCCCTTAGGACAGAATGTTAGAGAATTCCTATTTTTTTTTAAAACTTAATGTACAAATTTTTATGTTTATTCCAATTAATTAAAATGAGTAGGCTTTGGAGTTCCCAAAACAACTTAGCAGCAGTAATAGTAAATAGTAAATGACACTCCTCCTTACACCCTTGTTGTCTTCCCAATAAAGTGCAAAACATTCATCTCCTGGTTTCCACATTCTTCCGCATTCCACAGGAAGAGAAGATTCCAATACTTTTTCTGGTTTGATTGTCCCAGACCTCCTTTTGGGCCCACTATTATAAAATAACATTTTATCATCAAAAGCTGAAGCCCCAGTGGATCCTGCAGACTTAATAGGTCCAACTCATCTTCCTTTCATTGAAACTTCAACCTCTCCATTTGGTATATCACTGAAGCCATCGATTCTAACAGAATTGGGGTAATCAGCATTCATACTAAAATGTTTCTCATTTTTCATACCACTAAAGGCTTCATTACTTATTGTTCTTGTTTTCCTTTCATATAACTGATCAGGGTTTGATATTTGATTTTTCCTTTTCCCATGCTTTTGATTACTATGGTCTATGGTTTCTTGAGGAAATAGACTTTCTTTTACCTCCAAGTAAGATGGACCTTTGACTGGTCTATTTTGCATAGAATTATCTCTTTTTTTAAAAGCACCATGATTCTGGTGAGAAGTTGAAGGATATGCAATATCCTTAATTCTGTCATTTCTAGTATAAGATCTATCACTCTTAATTCTCTCTTCTGTCCATGCCTCATGTACCACAGAAGAACTCTGTCTTTCAGGACCTCTGCTCCTAGATAACCAGCTGTTTTCTAAAATTTGTCTTGAATTTTGAGCGTCCCGTTGAAAATGAGGAGATTTTTCATTCCTTGGTTTGTCTGATATCATTTCGAGGAAAGTGTCTTGGTTGATTATAGTCTTTTACTCCATTTTGTTCACTATTCAACAGTCTGTGTTGTCCCTGATGAAGAGGCTGAGACTGTGATTTCAATTTTTCCATGTTTAAAGACCCCATTTTTGACTCCAAGAAATCACATAACTTGCTGGGTGCAGATGGCCTGGAATTTCCTAATTCCTCTTCATCTTCACATCTTCCTCATCCTCTGCCTTTTCCTTTGCCTCTCACTAGCTTCCAATTGCTCCATTCTAATTTTTAATGAAGTATTTTCTTTAGTAAGCTTTGGCAAATTCTGCTTTTGAAGGCATTCTTCTCCCATTGGCTTTTTGGACCTCTTTTGCCATTTGAGTTAGGCTATTTTTCAGTGTTATTTTCTTCAGTATTTTTTGGGTCTCCTTTAGCAATTGACTTGTTTTTCATGATTTTCTTACATCACTCTCATTTCTTTTCCCAATTTTTTCTTTGAAAACTAAACTAACAACCCATGAATGCTGAGCAAAACTATGTCCACTTAATTCTATCTCAGAGGAAGATAAGGAAGGAATAAATACAGGTCAGAGACCTAGGCTTCTCCTTTTGGGAACCTAGACCCACGTACAAAGACTTAGCTGCCCAGATGAGCATTCATATCAGAGGTGGAGCTACAAATATGATGACTGACACATGTAACTTATGAAGGAAAAGTTAGTTTCATTTTTATAGGCAGGAAAATCCTTGAGACATCTGGGATTCAAGATACAAAAGTGCTGATTAAAAGAATATTGGAACTAAGGGAAGAATTGATGTAATGTTAATTGATTGATGATTGATGTTAATTAAGGTTTTATTCAAGTCTCTTTGTACTCTAACTGTAGTTTAATCTGTAACCTATTCTTAGAGAGTCTTAGTGAAAATAAGGAGAATCCAATTTAAAATCAGTGACTTTTTCAAACAAAAGTCTTTTCTAACTTGCAGGGAAAAAAAATTAACTCCTATAAGTTTATATTATAGTAAAGATTTGTTTGTCATAGATTATAAAGTTTACTGTAAATGTGATTTTTAGACAATTTATTTGATATATTTCACCATGTCAGAATAATTTTTAAAAGTTTATTTTTCATATCCTAATTAAATACCTAAATCCAACCTCATTCAAGTAGAGGTGAATTAAACATTGATCAAAATCTGATGAAAACCTAACAGACCCCACTAATTTTAAATTTGTAGCAATCACTCTTTAAAAGTCAAGATTGGGGAGACAAGTTGGTGGAGTGAAAGCAGTGACTTCCTTCAGCTCTTCCCCAAACCCCTCAAAATACCTATAAAAAATTGCTCTAAACAAATTCTAAAGGAGCAGAACCCACAAAAAGACAGAGTGAAGCAAATTTCCAGCCCAAGACAACCTGGATGATTGATTGGAAAGGTAAATCTCACTGGGCTGTGCAGCATGGGCGCGCAGGCCTCAGTGAACCTGAAGCAGGCCTCAGAAGACTGAATCAGCTGTGGCAGTTTCCACAAATGCCAAAGACTTCGAAGGTCAGTGGGAAAAGTCTGTTTCTGCAGTGCTGAGAGAGGAGCTAGGTCAGAGCCAGCTCCAGAGCGCAGAGTGCAGGCCCCCAGCCAGTCCCCGGGCAGTGGCTGCGTCCTGAGCTTCTGGCCCACAGACTGAGGGGGAATCCAGTGGCTGATCAGAGGGGGATTGCAGGGATCTCTTTGCCAGTGCTGAGGCAGGAATCTCTTACTTTGCCTGTGCTTGGATCTGGGTCACAGTTCTGGACTTGGTCCTGGGGTGAGGAGGAGCCCTGGAGGGGTGGAGCATGTAGTGGCTGTGAAGAAGAAACCTTCCTCACTGTTCCAGGACAGAAAGGAGTGCTTGTGGTCACTAATAGACCAGAGTACAGGCCAGGAAAGGAGTAAACACCTCACCCCTTATCATACCACCTTGGAAGAACTGAAAATTCACAGGTCCCTACAAGTATCTCTGAAAACAGCTGTACAAACCCCTGAAGCTTGGGACAGTACATTCTCCACATTGGAGGCAGACTCTTACCTTAACAAAGGTATTAAAACTCAAGTAATTGGCCGGGATCATGAGCAAGCAGCACAAAAAGAGTCAGACTATATTATCTTACTTTGGTGAAAAAGAAGATCAAAACATACAACCAGAAGAAGACAACAAAGTCAAAGCTCCTACATCCAAAGCCTCCAAGAAAAATATGAATCAGTCCCAGGCCTTGGAAGAGCTCAAAAGGGATTTTGAGAAGCAAGTAAGAGAAGTAGAGGAAAAACTGGGAAGAGAAATGAGAGTGATGCAAGAAAATCATGAAATACAAGTCAACAGCTTGCTAAAAGAGACCCAAAAAAATACTGAAGAAAATAACACCTTAAAAAATAGCCTAACCCAAATGGCAAAAGAGGTACAAAAAGCCAATGAGGAGAACAATGCCCTAAAAAGAAAAACTGGCCAAATGAAAAAGGAAGTCCAAAAGATTACTGAAGAAAATACTTCCTTAAAAATTAGAATGAGCAATTGGAAAGCTGTGACTTTATGAGAAATCAAGACACTGTAAAACAAATCCAAAAGAATGAAAAATAGAAGACAATGTGAAATATCTCATTGGAAAAACAACTGACCTGGAAAATAGATCCAGGAGAGAGAATTTAAAAATTATTGGACTATCTGAAAGCCATGATCAAAAAAAGAGCCTAGACATCATCTTTCAAGAAATTATCAAGGAAAACTGCCCTGATATTTTAGAACCAGAGGGCAAAATAGAAATTGAACAAATCTACTGATCTCCTCCTGAAAGAGATCCCCAAAGGAAAACTCCTAGGAATATTATAGCCAAATTCCAGAGTTCCCAGGTCAAGGAGAAAATATTACAAGCTGCCAGAAGGAAACAATTCAAGTACTGTGGAAACACAATCAGGATAACACAAGATTTAGCAGCTTCTACATTAAAGGACCGCAGGGCATGGAATATAATATTCTGGAGGGCAAAGGAGATAGGATTACAACCAAGAATCACCTACCCAGCAAAACTGAGTATAATCCTTCAGGGAGAAAAATGGTTCTTTAGTGAAATAGAGGGCTTTCAAGCATTCTTGATGAAAAGACCAGAGCTGAATAGAAAATTTGACTTTCAAATACAAGACTCAAGTGGAACATGAAGAGGTAAACAGGAAAGAGAAATCATAAGAGACATATTAAGGTTGAACTGTTTATATTCCTGCATGGAAAGATGAGACCTTTGTCAGTATTAGAGTAGTTTGAGGGGGAAAAATTATATGTATGTATGGATAGATAGATAGATAGATAGATAGATAGATAGAGTGCACAGGGTGAGTTGAAGATGAAGGGGTCATATCTGGAGAATAAAATTAAGGGATGAGAGAGGATTATACTAGGAGAAGAAGAAAGAGAGAGGTAGAACGGGGTAAATTACCTCACAAAAAAAAACAGAAAAGAAAAGGCTCTTATAGTGGAGGGGAAACAGGGGAAGGTGAGAGGGAATGAGTGAATCTTATTCTCATAGGATTTGGCTTAAGGAGGGAATAATATACACATTCAATTGGGTATGGAAATCTATCTTACCCTACAGGAAAACAGGGGAGGAAGGGGACAAGAGAGCAGGGGAATGATAGAGAGGAAGGCAGGTTGGGAAAGGGGGTAATCAGAAGCAAATACTTCTGAAGAGGGACAGGGTCAAAAAAAAAGAATAGAATAAATGGGAGGGGCAGGATAGGATTAAGGGAAATAAAGTTAGTTTTTCACAACATGTCTACTATGGAAGTGTTTTGCATAACTGCACATGTATAACCTATATCAAGTTTCTTGCCTTTTCAGTGAGGGTGGGTGGGAAGGGAGGAAGGGAAAAAATTTGGAACCCAAAGTTTTAAAAACACATGTTTAAAAAAATGTTTTCACAATCAACTGGGAAATAAGAAACACAGGAATGGGGTAAAGAAGTCTATCCTGCCCTACAGGAAAATAGAAGTGGAAGGGGATAAGAGAAGGGGGGGCAGAGATAGAAGAGAGAGTAGACTAGGGGAGGGGGTATTCAGAATGCATGTCGTATTGGGGGAGGGGGAGGGGCAAGATGGGGTGAAAATTTGGAACTCAACATCTTGTGGAAGTAAATGTTGAAAGCTAAAAATAAATAAATGTATATCAAAAAAAAAGTCAAGATTGTCTCCACTGATCAACTATCCCTCTTTAAATGAATTATATCAAACTTTGAACAAAATAGACAATAATGGTTCAGGTTTGTTTAATAAAATCCCTTTATATCTCAACCCAGTTTTTCTACTTCTGTAACTATGCTTTCGCTATTATGAGAATGTTGGACTTGGGAAAGCCCAGTAGGAAAAATAATTTACTATACCCCATAGTAGGAGATCTCTCCTGATTTTCTTGGATATTCTCCTAGCTCTCAAGAGGAGGCATATTGACTACCATATTCAAATGGGGTCTTCTAATCTTAATCCTCATAACTATTTTCCCACATTTTATGTATTCAATGTTGTATTACCTATTGTACCAAAGCTTGCTCTAATTTGACTTCTAAGAATCTTATGTTAGCTCAAAACCTTGGTCCAGAACATGATTATGTAGAATTGGCCTTTAGAAGATGATTCAATTTATTTTAACTTTGCTATTGTAACCAGTGCGTTAGCCTTGCAATAAAATGGTCCATGAAAGACAAGTCTTTTAAGGATCAAAGAGGGAACTGTGAAAGTATAATTATAATTGGACTCCATCTTGTGAACCTAAGTAATTATTGTCCTCCATTTTGTGTCAAATTTCTTATAAATCACTCTGGTAAACGAGGGGACACAAAACACAGAGTTCCCTATTCCCTGAATGTGCCCATCACAAGGCTGAGACAAGGGGGCTCATAGGCAGTACATTCTGGGCAAACTGGAATGTTCCAGCCACAAGGTTCCTTGTTCCAACCACAAGTTCCCTATCCCCAAAGGTTCCATCCTCTACTTGTATCACTAGTCAATCAAAATGAAGGAAATCCTGTATTACTTAAGGTTGTGTCATTTGATTTGTTCCTCTTTGTTGAGTATAAGAATACTGTGTGAATTACCAGTGGTGTCCTTGCACCTACTGAGAAGGGCTTGGACCCATTTATTGGCAATTGCAAGCCTTGCTAATAAATTGACTGTGCTCAGAAATTTATTGCCTTAGTTTATCTTTATCACAGATTTCTATCATGACAGTAGAGACATTTTAGTTTTTAGACACCGGCATTGTATCAAAAGACACATCTTTTCTAGCCTTCTTATATTTACTTCATATATTTATATTAACATTTCTTCCAAAGATGGTGAAGCAGTCTGGTTAAATCAGGTGCCTTCTCTCAGAGGAGAAAAGGAGACTACAAATAGAGTCATTCATGGATCCATAACTGTAAACCACTAGACCTAGAAGAAACTGTGCCAGTTTGTGTGTGAATCCTTATCAAGCTTGCTCACAATTGGTGTCTGGATAAGAGTAGTCATTAGAGCATGTGCATTACGTCCTGCACGATTCCAACCAACGTAGAAGCTTGGTGAACATTCTTCTGAATATGCATAATGAAGTGACCCTTCTCTCTACTTCAGCACATAAATGGAAAGCTGCTGAAGTAGAATGAAATGTACACAGAAAAGGTTCACACAGATCTATATCTCTCTCATTGCCTTTTTATCTGACTTTGTCTACTTTCTCTGTCTCGATCTGTTTCTATCCCTGTCTCTATATGCTGCTCTCCATGCTTGTCTCCCCCACCCCTCCCCTCTTTCTCTCTGGCATTTGAGAAGGAGCATTTAGGGTAAATCTTCAGTTTGGAGTGAGGCAGCAGCTTCCACTGCCTCACCTCCCCATGTGACCACCATGTATACATGAATTCATGGCTCCTCTATTACTATTATATGCTTTTTTTCTTTCTTGATTTCAGGTCAGTGAGGCCCCTGGTGAAGAGATTTATCAAAGCTATCAGAGATCCCACCAACAGAGTCCCAGAGTCAGTGGCAGCAGCAGAAGAGTCCAAGGAGGACACTCCACAGCAGCCCTGAGGACCATAAGGACAACTTGCCTGATCTGCCTCACCAAAGGGCCAGCTGTGCTGAGCAAAGAATGCATATGTCCATTGGCTACAATAAACCTAGATGTGAACTTGATGGGTATTCCTTGAAAGGAAGTAAGGACTCTTATGGCTATGAAGTACTTCTTCCTCAGGTTGGGAGCATTGGGAGAGGATGTTTTGTAGAAACCATTTTAAATCTGAATCCTTCTCCCCAGAGACTGTGTGGGTCTGTAGGGGTAAAAGCGAAGCTTTGGTTTGGGGGTATATTGCTTTAGTTTGGTCTTTGACATATCATTTCGGTAAATATTCCTATATAAAGGTAATCGATATTAATCAGTTGATGTTGAAAAGATATTATCTGGTTAAATGATATTGAGAGAACATGTTGTCTAGGAGCTCATGGGTCATAGTGTTAGAAGACAGAGTTTCAGAATTACCCTCTAGAACCCTGAGGGGAGAAATAGTAGTCATCCTCTGAAGAACCTACCTAGTAAGGCCCAGTGTGAGTTGGTAGAGTGAGCCCAGTATCTGTACCACATTACCCTAGTTTGGCTTATTTGTAAAAAAAAAAAAAAGGCATTTCTCCCTCTTTGCTTATTCAGAGCACTATATAGGACATAGAAGCTGTAGGCATGTGAAGTCCAGGGCATGGAGTTTAGAGAGTTCTTACAAGCACCTTGAGGATAAGGGAGTACTTTCTCATCTACCAGAAACCTTCCTCATACGCCCACACATTCCAGGGTAGGAATACTTCTACATTCACACTGAATTTAATTCCTAGGGATGTCCTGAGACCTGTTTCTTCTTTACCCACCCACCCCCACCTACAGGCTGCATTTCAGGTGAGCCTCTCCTCAACCCCTTTCCTCAAGTGAAAATATTCTAGTTCTATCATGTGATCCCCAATGTCTGGAAGCCACCCAGATCAGTCTGCAATCTTTCATGGACATCATATATGATGTGGCATGTCTTAAAAAATAAGAAGAGGGGGGCAGCTAGGTGGTGCAGTGGATAGTGCACCGGCCCTGAAGTCAGGAGGACCTGAGTTCAAAGCGGTCTCAGACCAAACACTTGACACTTACTAGCTGTATGATCCTGGGAAAGTCATTTAACCCCAAATGCCAATAAAATAAAATAAAAAATAAAAATAAGAAGAGGGATATAGGTGGTTGTCACAGAATGGCATATGTTTTTAGTTTCTTTGATTTAGTATAAATAAATTACACATTAGAAAAACCCCTGTGAACATGAGCTATGATTCTCTTCCTAAATCTTGAAACAAATTTTCAACAAATTGTTGAAATACAAATTCTATGTATTACTACCTATCTGCTACATAGCCACAGGCATTCCTTTCAGAACATAAGGGGGCCAACCACCACCCTCATTCTGAAACTTAATGCTGGAAGTGCCCGCCATCTTCAAAGACTACCTTGTCTCATTATCAGGTCCTATGAGTATTAGCCTAGATTCCAAAGTCCTTTACCTAAAGCTCTGCTAAACCTGCTACGTGTATATGTATATATGTATATGTGTATCTTACTTTGTCTCTTGGACATTGCTGAATGTAGCTTGTCGAAGGGAAAGGGACTAGATTCTCAAATTTATTTGGGACCATGGGAATGATAGTTGAGAAGATAACTATTTGCATGCCACAGATTTCTACATACTTTTTGCTGCTAGTTTTGTGTAATATTTATTGAATGTTTTGACAAATATTTATTTTTGCAAACCTAAAAGTGATTCTTTGAAAGTTTAAAGAAACTTGACCAAAAGACAGTACAAAAACACTGGCACTTGATTTTGAATATCACCATATACATGAAATTACATGTTTCAGGGTAGTGAGAGCTTTCAATGTTAAGTCATATTAAACTCTTAAGTCAAATTAAGCAGACTCAGCATTGGCAGTGTAGCCATAACTTTCTGATGTTAGCAAAACAAAATTCGCAACTTGAAATTAAAATGTGCCAACATTTTGATACACTTGTTTTAAGATATTAGTGAAACACTTCTAAACACTAATATGAAGTGTCCAGATTCTCAGGTGTTTGTTGCATGTGTTTTGTTTAGCTGTGTATGTGTGTTTTGTCGTTGTTTTAGTTGTTTTCCATGAATGTCTGGCACATTGCAATCCTCAACATGCAGTTATCTTTGTTAACTGGCATAATCAGTGACTTGTACATTCAGCAGCAACATTTTAGCAAATTTTATCAGCCAGTAATATGATCTGTTGATAATAAAGATTCAAAAATCATATGCAAGAATGGGTCTAAACTTGCTGAATATAAAGATGAACTTCAAGTCACTGTAGGTTTAGCAATTGCTTGCTGTATTAGTTTAGATGCTAGCACTGCATGTGCTGTGCACATTCTGATTTTATTAAAATAAAAAGTTGAACTGTAGAATTGAAAAAACAAAAGAACAAAACAAAACACTGCACTGATTGGGCTTCAGAGATTGGGGCTCCCTCCAGCTGACTTGTAGACTGAGGCTCAGGAGGACAGATTCTTTCCAAAAGACACCGTTCTCCTGGGGTCTCCAAAAGGTAGCTGTTAACTAACTCATCACCTTTCCCTTTTCCTTTTTCTTGTTTTTCTTCCTTGGACATTCAGATAGAAATACAGAAAGGGTTTAGGAAAGAATCCCTCCCAAGAAACCGAGAGAGATGACTTGTAGGAGAAGTTCATGGTGTGCAACCCATGACGAGAAGTCAAGAAGGTAGTTTTTGAACCTCCAACTACTTCCTCCTCTACGCACGAGTCAGAGGTAAAAGTGCCTTGAGTGCTTTGCTCTGTTTTGCCTTGTTAATCTTTTATCAGCTATAATCATCAGGATAAGAAATAACTATGTGACTTATAGTAAGAAAATAGTCCTGGGTAAAAATAAAAACCTGTGTGTAACCAAACTATGATGTAGTCCCAGGGAAATTACTGTGCTAGCTAACCTTAGAAATGTAACTAAATATGAAGTATATATCTCAAGTGTGTGACCATAATAATCATACCTATGTATTAATCTTTACATTAAAATGATAAAACAAGAAAGTCCTGTAAGACACTATGGAAAAAAAAAGTTAGGACATCATAAAGTTAGGACATAATGAACTACAAAATGTAATCTTGCTTGAATCAGCTTCTAGAGGACTTTGCTGCACCACACGTGAATCAAGAGACCTATAGTTAACTGTGAATTTTATATCTCATGGCCTCAGACAATACTGAGCAGACTGTAGCCCTTTGTTTCTCTTAATACAGGTTGGTTGCTTTGCCCAGAAAGGCTTCCCAGTTTCTTTTATACAGAGGCTATCCAGACTAAGAATGAACATTTCCAGCTTTGAGGTGGGTTATCTCATGAGTTATCTTGAGTTCAAGAGCCAGATATTAGCTTCTTAAAGACAGATTTCCTTAACAGAACACTGCTTGAAAAAGAATATTTCACAGAGTACTGGTCTACGTCTAAAGGACTAAAGTTATGCCATGAGAGATCAGGAGTTCTGGACCTTGATAATGCTCTACAGCACTGCTTTGTGTTGCTCAGCCATAGAGAACCAAGGTAAATAGAGACTACATGTTAAGCAGTCTCACCAAGAGTCACTTTCTGGCAGAAATTCAATGAGGCTAATAGGCTGAGTGCTTTCAATTTCCGCTTGTAAGCTTCTACAAGCAATTTACATCCTATGAATTTTCTGTGGTGGAACATATTGAGGGGAACATACTGAATAACTATGTAAGGCCAAATATAGAAAAACCTAGATGTGAACCAAACTTGAGTTTTATTCAGTAGACTTCCCTGGAATTTACATAGTGAGAATATGTTCCAGAGAAACACATTGACACATCTGGAATCAGGCCTCTAGGATCTAATTCAGTCTTTATGAGGCCAGAGTCTTTGGGGGAGAGGAACTGCTAAGCCACAGTTAATTCATATAGCAGGAGTAATCAGAGGAAACCCCCGATCAGCTGGTCTAGGACATTTCCCTAGCAATGAAGATGCTTTAGACCCTTGTTAAAGGACATATGCATCCAACTACTCCTGATTGGGGTTTATATATCCCTGTGAATGATGATTGGTAACTGATCCAAGAAGGGTTGCCCCTTCAGTGGGCAATGAATTGTAGAAAATCTCTACCTCCCTCTTTGATTCCTGCCTGGTTTGGAACAAAGCGGTCCCTTGGACTTCCAATGAGAGATTTTTCTCTCCTCCATCTCCCCTCCCCCCACCTGAATGATGCACATGGCAGAGTAAATATGTACTTAGCTAGCTGACCCTGAGACAAGACCTCAAGTCCCTAGCTTACTCTACTCTGTTTTGTATTTCTTTCACTGAGCCTTGGTAACCAAATAACAATATTGAGAAATATGTCTTTCCAGCACTCTTGGTAACCTTGTGAGTTCAAGATGTTGAGAATTCCTAAATGAGGTGCTGGTTGCCCAGTTAGGAGGATGCTGTCACTGAAAAGACTAGGAAAACTCAAACTATGCCCTTTCTTGTCAGTAAATCTGGCCCTATACTGCTTGGGTAGTACATATATCCAAGGTATATATGAAATATCTGTTGAACAGGCCTGCAAAATTGCCATCACTTCCTTGGAAAATAAAATATGTGAGCTTATTTTTCATCTTTTAAATATGTGTTAATGCACACTTATAAGCCATCTGCTTTAAGCATTTTTTGTGGGGGAGGAATTAAATACCTTATACTCTGAAGTAGAGGGAAGAGTCCCTTCATTATTACTTGGTGATGTGATAAACTCTCTAGAGAGGGCTCTACTAATCCCTTTTAATGATATCCAGACATGGACCATGCCTATACCTGGTTGTAGACAATTTATTCAGAACTCTGTAATGGGAGCAAAGAGCGGAGAGTATTAAAAAAAAAATCAAACCTAACTCCCCCTTTTGAGGTCAGGCTTCCCCCAGGATTGAATCTGCGCTTTGCCTGAGCCCACAGCTGGAGCTATGTGTGGAAGGGAGACCCCTAAGCCAACATTAGCTAACAGCTTTGAATTTAATGACTTACAATAAGTCAAGGAAAATCACAAGATATTGAAATGATTTCAAAAACGTAACATGAGGCTTCTATCTTCTGCTGTAAATGTGTTTATTTGCTTTTTGCTTTCACTAGTACTACATAAACATACTGTTGTTCATGCATTTCAGTTGTGTACTACTCTTCACAACCCCATTTGGGTTTTCTTGGCAAAGATACTGGAGTTATTTGCATTTCTTTCTCCAGCTTATTTTACAGATGAGGACACTGAGGCAAACAGGGTTAAGTGATTTGCCCAGACTCACGCAGCTGGTAAGTGTCTGAGGCTGAATTTGAATTGACTCCAAGCCCAGCACTCTATCCACTGCACCACCTAGCTGTTTCCAAATTTATTATAATTTGTTTCTGTTTATATCAATGTAGAAATTATTAGTAGGAAAGGTTTTATTTAGCACTTTAGTTCCCCATATGTTCACCCTACATAACTGGCAAAACACATACACACTGTGATATAAAGCACACCAAGAGTCCAGATAAATTAACTGATTACATGAAGTTGGGAGTGGAAGGAGAGATATTTGTTGAAATGATTAAAGAAAGGAATGAATAACACATATCATGGCTGGAAGTCAAAAAAAATTAGAATTCGAATAAAAATCAAGAATATTATTCCATTTGTTGTAGAATAAGCTTTCCATAATTTCTATTCCAGTTCTTAAAAAAAAAAAAAAACTATGAGAGCAGAGTGTATTTGCTACTAGATTCTACCATTTTGGAAAATCCCAAAAAACAAATATTCATGCTAAGGATCAGCATATTTAAGTATAGTAAGGCTTATCACCAGTAGGTTGGCTACCTAGCAAATGGTATGTTCTTTCAGTATGGTAACCTATGAAATAAATAAAATTATAAAGTGACCTTCAATCCTGTGCAAACAACCTCCTCCTCTGAACTGATGGTAGGCAGAAGAGTGCAAGGAAAGGGACAGATTATACAGTACTAAGAATCACACCATTTTTGGATCTCCTATTAACTCTAAGTACCCTAAAGGTGAGATATTTTGGATCGTGTTACTCTTGACATTCCCACCGTAAATAAAACCAGAAAGGATATTGCATGGTGCAGTGGAAAAAATGCTGGATTTGTAGTTAGTGGGCTAGGACCTGAATCCAATTCTGCCAATTACAACTTCCTTGGGAATAATGAAACTTAACCTCTCCAGGCCACAGTTTCTTCATCTGAAACATGAGGAAATTTATGACCTCTAATGTCTAAGCCCATTACCTAAAATACAAAAAGAAATTGTAGCTAAATTGAAGAATGGCTCACAGGTCCTCAAAGAATTATTTCGTAGGCTTAAATATTTCATGTTGCAGTACTCAGGATAGTTATTTTCACTAAAACTCTTCTGATAACCAATGACAACAGATGTTTAGTTAGCTACTAACACTGTAATCCCTAGTGTGCAGAACAAGGATGTACAAATAGCATTAAAGGAAATAAAAACATGGGGAAAGAAACTAGGCTAGATTAAGCATACAGAAGAAACTCTGGAGTAAACAGAATTCTGAGAATGATGAGAAAATATTTCTTAAGATTTCTGAAGAGGGATAGGAAACCAACTATTCAAAAAAATCACAGACTTAAAATTTCAACAAAAAAGGTTAAGAAAATATCAGTAAATCCCAACCCATGTCCACTTTTCCATAACTACAAAATTTTTATGAGAATTTTATTAGGTACATAATTGTTAAAGGATTTTTTTAAAAAGGCACACACTTTCACAAATGATTTCTAAACCCGACTGTTTCTCTGTAGGCATACATTTGTCTGAAAAAATGCTGAGAATGCAAAATACCACAATACCCTTTTTTGGCTATTTAAAACACATGATCTGGTAGAATTAAATGTCAATTTACTTCTCAAAAAAAGTGGTGAAAGGACATATGCTAAAAAATGATTCTTGATTCCTTGAAAAATACAACAAAAGATAATCTTTCTCAGCAACTTTTCTACTGCTGTCGAATAAGGCATAAAACAGATAAAAATGTGCTTGCTAATGGTGTCTGCCACTTTCATGGAAGATACTACAAGAAAGATTCTAAATCAAAGATACTGTTGTGCATGTATAATATATGTGAAATTAATTCAAGGTAGAAGAGAAAGAGAGACAGAGACAGAGGAAGACAGAGACAGAGAGAGTGCACTAGTTTATGAAGGGATCAGGAAATGGCTTCATGCAGACACTTGAGCTTACTCTTGAAGGAAGCCAGGGATTCCAAAAGGTGGAGATGTACAGAGAATGTATCCTGTATATAGGAGCAGGCAGAGCAAAGACACAAAGGTGGGACATATGTGAGGAACAACAGCAAATTGTTCAGAATAACTAAACTCAACCATAGTGTGTAGAAGGGACTAATATGTAAGAAGATGAGAAAGGTAGGAAAGGCCCAGGTTGTGAAGAGCTTTAAGTATCAAACATAGTTGTTTATATATATTTCTAAAGGTAATAGGGAGTGACTGGCATTTGAAAAGGGCAGAGATGTGGTCAGATCTGCTATTTAAGAAAATCAATTTGGCAGACGTGCAAAATGGATTAGAATGGGAAGAGATTTGAGGTGGGGAAACCAAAAAGAAGGCTCTTGCAATAGTCCAAGTTAGAGGTAATGAGGGCCTGAATTAGAGAGGTATCTATCTGAGGGGAAAAGGAGGACAAATACAAGAAATGTTGTGGAGATAGAAATGATTAGATTTGCCAACTGATGATATATCTGATGGGAGTGAAAGTATGGAGTTGAAGGAAAACCTCAACATTTTAAATATGGATATCTGGATGGTGATGGTGCTCTTTAAAGTAATGTAATTTGGAAAGGGGCTGGGTTTGGGGAAAATGGTAATGAACTCTATTTTGGACATGTTGCTTTTGAGACACCTAAAAGAATCTAGTTCAAAATGTCCATACAGTGATGAGGGACTAAAGGCAATTGGCAATGAGAGGCTAAAGCTCAGTAGTGAGCTTTACATGCATACATACATATACACACATACATATGTATACATATTTGTAAAATATATAATGTATGTATGTATACATGTACGTGGAGGGAGAAAGAGAGAGATGAGTCATCTGCATAGAGTGATAGAGAGATAAGAGAGTGCTGTTGTTGTTTGTCCTTTATTATTAAGAGGACTGATGACATCACAGGGTGCTATCTTGACTCATCTGTGAATTGGATTTAAGTGAGGCAGAATTGCACAAAGTCGTTAGCTTCACTCTCTCTCCCAGAGTCTTTGAAGTCCACTGGCAAGACAAAGTCAGGATGACTGATGATTGTCCAGGATGCAGTGGATAAAGTTGGTGTCTTCAATGTCTAACCAAGCTCTAAGCACTCCACAGTGCCTGTGTCAGCCACCTGCATGGCCACTGGAACAAATTGTTCTTATCCACCCATTCTGCTGGGAGAAGTCTTCACGTGCTTGGAGTAGACAACCCCTAATTGTCCCACTGACTACCTCAACATGGTTTAGCTCATCTGCTGAGACAGTTTGCCAGGGTGTGGCCACTGAACATGCTATAGCTTCTTGGAGCCACAGATGAGAGTAGAGTGCCAAGTGGACACCAAAGGTGGGTAAGCAGCCGTGCGAAGGGTTCACACTCTCACAACAGAAGTGCTAGTCCTCCTTGAACATCTCATACACCCTGACAAGACAGTATAGAGAGAAAAGAGAAAAGGGCTAGAATACAACCCTGGAGCACACCTATTGTTAGTAAATATGACATGAATGATGTCAGACATCATGGTCACACAAAGGAGGCTAAAAAAGAACAGTCGGACAGATAGGAGAGATGGGAAGAGAATCGTTAGAGGTAAATATCATAAAAACTAGAGAGAATAGAGTGGTCAACAGTGTTAAAACCTACAAAGAGGTCAAGAAAGATAAGACCATTGAATTAGGCATTTAAGAGATCATTTGTAATTTTACAGAAAACTTTCAACTGAGTGATGAGGTTGGAAGCCAGATTGCAGGGGGTTTAGAGAATTACAGGAGGGTAAGTAGAGGAAGCTACTGTAGACAGAAAATGGCAATTCGTTGAAATAGTAGAATCTAGTGAGGGCTTTTAAGGATGGGGAGGTAGGGATATTGTATTAGGTGAATGGAAAGGATCCAGTAAATAAAGAGAGACTGAACATTAGAGGGGAAAAATAGTGGGGACAATCTGAAGGAAATGATTCAAGTGGATGGGATCAAAGAAGTATTGGTCTTGGTAGAGACCTTCATCAGAAACTGGAGGAAAGGAGGAAATAGCAGGTTATTATGTCAAGATAAGAAGGAAGGGAACAAAGGTAGTTCATAGCAAATGACATCAATTTTCTCAGTAAAATACAAAAGAAGGTCCTCAACTGAAAGGGTTGCAGGTAGCGTTGCAGGAGGCTTGGGAAGAGAATAGGTTTGAAATAGCTTTTGTGGTGTATGGGATAGAGAATCAATTAGGAAAGGACAAAAGAATTGTCTTGCTGTATGGAGGATCCAAGTAAGATTTAACAACATAAATTTGTATTGGATACAAGTCATCACAGTTACTAGACTTCCTCATATGAGTAGAAGTGGAGGAGGATGATAGTGGTAGTGATCCAGGTTTGAGGCTTGAGTAGCAGTAGAACAAGAACATAAAGCATTGAAAAGTAGAGGATAGTGTAAAGTTGAATAGGTTCATTAAAGCAGAGGTTTCCAGACTTACTTGACCTACCACCCCCTTTTTTAAAAAATTACTCAGCACCCCCCTGGAAATCTACTTTCTTTTTTTTGTTTTTTTTAATTTATTGTTTTAAAAAAAACAGCATTTATATATTTATCTCTGTCCCCATTGCCCTTTGTAACAAAAACAGTTGAGCAAATGAAACTGACACACTATTGACACACTATTCCACACCTAAAAAGAAACCCATCAACCTGCTGAGAGAAAAAATATGTTTCATCAGTCTTCTGATTAATACTAGTTATTTTCCTCAACTTGAATTTTTTTTAGTATTTTTCTTTCCATGAAACATGAATCTTGATTTATTCACTCTATATAAGTTCATACAAGTCTTCCCTAGTTTTTCTGAGTAACTTGAATTTTTTGTTTCTTCCACAAAAAGTGCCATTAGTAACATGGGGCTCTCCCTCATCTCAATCCCTCTTTGACCTCATTTTGTTATATGCCTTGTAATAGTCAGACAGCTAGGTCAAAGGGTTCAAATAGTTTAGTGACTTCTCCTGAAAAGTTCCAAATTGTTAGAATGGTTGGTGTATTAAGAGCTCCTATCTCAAATAGCATTGCTGGTTTGTGTTGTTTTTTTTTTTTCATGTTTGCCAATTTAACGTGAAGTGAAATGTTCATTTCTCTTAGTGATGCCCTGTGATATTTTGTTTGGTAATTGCATTTCTTAATTCTGAAGGTTATTTGTTCACATCTTTTGAACAGATAGCTAGGAAATGGTTCTTAGTCTCATCTTTTTATATCAATTTCTTATAGCAGATTTTATTCTGTTATTTGATTAAACTATGTTTCCCAATCTAGTTTCTCTTGGTTTGTTTGTACACATGCATTTTGATTTTGTACCTCTATCCTTTGGTTTAGAATTCTCCTACTTATAATTGTGAAAGGCACCTCCTTTCATCCTTCTAATTTCACCCCATTGTGTGGGTGTTATTTTTTTTTTAAACAGTAGGCTGAGAATCCATCTGGAACTTACTGTGAAAATAAATGCTGATCTAAATATTTTCTGCCAAACACATAATCAGTTTTCCTAGCAATTTTTGTCAAATAAGGAGGGTCATAGTTTTAACAGTAGGTACTGAATGAATGACTAGCAGCAACTTTAAAATTTACTACCAGAGGCGCAGCTAGGTGGCGCAGTGGATAGAGCACCAGTCCTGGATTCAGGAGGACCTGAGTTCAAATCTGGCCTGAGACACATAACACTCACCAGCTGTGTGACCCTAGGCAAGTCACAACCCCATTGCCTAGCCAAAATAAAAAAAAAAAAAGACAAAAATTACTACCAGAGTGGTGTTAAGCGATTTATAAGGTGCAATCCAGGTAACTCCTGCCAGCAAGAAAAGAAGTAGAGCTGTAACCCTGGAAGGAAAGGTATGAGGCAACAGTGGGTCTATATCCTAGGACCTGGAAAGAAAGATTCATTCTGGTTTTGGAAGTTTGGGCTTGAAAATGAAATGGTTTTGGAAAAATTATAATTCTTGAGGTCCAGTTTCAAGTAGCATGCTTTCCACATCAAGCCTGCTATTCTCAATATAAGGCTGGTACCACCACATAGATAAGTAGCTTAAAATGAGATCCTGGTACATAGCATGGGCGAGCTCTTCAACAATGGCGCATCTGAAGAGTATTTCCTTCTTGTACATTTCTGAAGGCTTATGGGGAACTTCACAGAAGTAGGTAGTGGCCATGTATGGAAAAGGGTGTTTGATAATTTCCATTTCCATGATGGTAATTTTCTAGGTTACAAATTCCTTTGGTGGTTGATGTTAACTTTTCCATTTTCACCTGTACCTTAGTCAAGTTTTCCAAGTTGTTACAAAGTTCCTTGCACACCATCTCAAGTTCCTCATTATATTTTGGATGTGCCTTTTGAAATCTAGAAGCAATGCTGTTGCATTCTAGTTCTACCTTGCCTTTAGTAAGTGCACTGACCTTGATGTTTCCTATTTTGTTTGCAACAGAAAACCCCATATTGTTGAGAATCTCCTGTTTTGAGAATAAATTGGGCCAATCTGCAGCATTTTCCTTAATTTTTCTTGTGCTGACAGATAAGATAATTATTTTGAGAGTAACCATGCCAAAGTTTTCACATCCATGACTTTATTTGATTTGGTTTTTTTAGCTAGGCAATGGGGTTAAGTAACTTGCCCAGGGTCACAGCTAATGAGTGTTACGTGCCTGAAGCCAGATTTGGACTCAGGTCCTCCTGAACCCAGGGCCAGTGCTCTCTCCACTGTGCCACCTAGCTGCCCCAAATCCATGACTTTAGCACCCAAGATCCAACCAATGCAGACCAGAGGAAGTTCAAAGGAAGATCCCGGAAATCTGTTTTCTTTAACCTTTTAACAATTTTTTTGTGTCATTTCAAATTTTCATCATTTCAAAAATATATTATTAAATATATTATTTTATATAAATAGATCATATTAAAAATATTAAATATAATAATTTATTGCAAATTTGTAGGGTTTTTTCCTGCATTGAAATTTTGATGATGCAATAGTGCATCATGTAACAGGTTAGTATCATATTGTAACACACCATTACACGTATATATGCTTGCTGATGCATGCTGGACTTCCCAGCAATGTGAGAGAGGTTTGCCTGCCAACCCTTGCTTATTAAGACCTGTCAGTGGACTTGACTACTGACCGGTTATAACTTGCATTTTGTGTGTTTGTTTGGAAAATAATATAATCACTACTACTTTAACTCTGTTACACTAAAAATGAAACATGTACAAATGGTTTTTCAAAATTTTCTTCTCTTCTTTACTTATGCTTCCACCACTCCCTTATTTTTATTCAACATCCCCCAATTGTACTCCAGGCTACTACAGCCCCCTTGGATCATTCCAGCATCTCCCAGTGGGCAGTATCACCCACTTTAGGAACGTATGCTAAACGATCAAGATTAGGAAGGGATAGCCGGAGCAAGGGTCGTGGCCTGGGAATTCTTTGAGGAATGAAGAAAACAGAGGTCATGGTATGGGCAAAAAATAGTTTTAATAGTGGTTAGGCATAGGGATATATGGAATGACGGCAGATTATAATCAGATAAAGGAATTTCAGACCTTCCAGAGAAGGAAACTAGTGAATGATGACAAGGTTAAGGGTATGACCTATCTTACGTAGAGTAGAGGATTAGGTCCTGAGAGTTGAGTAGATTAAAGAATTGGTAAATCAGGTATTTGGGGTACTATCAATATCCATGTTATTCAGTGCAGCATTGTAGTGGGGAGAGACCTGGACCTGGAGTCAGAAACACATGAGAAAACGCAATGAGAAATAAGTGCAAATAATATTGTTATCATGAGTACTTGGGCAATATTGGAGAAGGGGTGGACGAACAAGAGAAAAATAATGATCCTAGGTCAAGATTCCCACAGTGTAACCTGGACTCATGTCTATAAGGTAGATTTATAACATAGGGCCTGAACTCACAGTGGTTCTGCACTTAGAATTGTAGTTTTGAAATGGTTTCATGCTTATGCCCTATTAGAGAGTAAAACTCTTACAATGGGCTGGCTGGGAATTGAGCTCTCAAACCCTGTACCAGGAAAGGTTCCTCTTTAAAAAAGGGACACAGGGAAACATAAGCAAGGGTTTGACCACAGGTCAAGAAATAATGCAAAATAACAAATAATACAAAATATGACAAATGTATTCTTTAACAATAAATTTAAGAAAAATATAAATGAAAGTAAGGCTCAAGCATGGTAGGGCTTGCCCACATTTCTTCTCTCCACAGTCTTGTTTCTCTCTGAGGTCTTGCTCCTGGTGAGTGAGCACCTATGATAAAACACAGTCACATGCATCTCTCACTTTGTCCATTCAGATGGAAACCATCTCTTGTTTTTACAAAAGGGAACTGCACATATACCCAGCACCAATTTCTCCTTTAGTCTTGTGCCACAGAAACATCATCTTTCCCTTTTTCTCTTTTCTTTCTCTTCTAAAGTTTCACCAGACCCACTGCAGCAAATGTGTGAAAAACCCCTGCCTCCCTTTCCTTTCAAGGTTGATTTCACCTTAGATTCCTTTTTCCTGAACTGGGAAGAATCACAAATCACAGAGAGTTTTGTGGTCAACCAACCCCTTGCCAAGGGAAGTTACACTGTATACCAAGTATTTATTGGGAAATTTTTAGTTTGTCTTCATTATATATGATGCATGTTTTTGGTTTTAGATAGATAATTGATGATGAAATTTTTTAAATGATATCTCTATGTTTATACTACACAGGGCTCTTAGAATGTCACATTTTCTTAAAGGCATCTACTATCACAGTTTTGAATGTGTTTTTTTTTTCTTCATGATTATGTTGATTTTTTCTCCTAATATTAAACTATCATTGAATCCATCATATAAATCCAATTTGGTCAAAATGAATGATTTCTTGGATGAATTTTTGTAGTCTATTAGAAAGGATTTTACTTAAAATTTTGGAATTATATTCATTAATTGATATTGATCTTAGTTCCCTACTTGATTCTTCATTGGTTTAGGTATTCAGACTACACCTTTTAAAGGATTCTGGTGGAGTACATTTTATCTCAATTTTAAAAAACAATTTGTTGTTATTTGTTCCTTACTTCCTTGCTCTATTTGTTTACCTTTCTTGTATTTTTGTTGTCTAGAATACCTACAAAGCAAGTAATCTCCTCATATAATTGCCTTTGTAGACATGCTCAAATGCTTCTTTTATTAAGCATGCAACTTGTTTTTCACTAATGGATAAGTATTTATTAAGTACCTACTAAGTACTACACTGTGCTAAGTGTTGAGTATATAAATGTACCTGCCCATGGCAAGGTACATTTGTGGTATTAATTTTTCTTTAAAATTAGATAGAATTTATCAGAACCAAGAAGTTTTTCTCCCCTTTTGGTAGTTCCTTTACAACCAGCTCTATTTCCTTTTCTGATATTGGATTATTTAAGATTTCTTATTTATTCTCTATTTAGATATTTTTATATCTTGAAGGTATTCCTTAGTTCCTTAATACTTTCCATTTTGTTAGCATATAACTGTGTATGGTGTTTCTTCTGATTCTGTTGTGATTTTGCCATGTTAATTTTCTATTTTGCTGATTTAACATTCTGCCCTTTTCATTTTAATCAGATTGGCAAAAGGTTTATCAATTTTGCTAGTCTTTTCAAAAAACGAAGCTTTTAATTTTATCAATTCTATACATTTTCTGTTTCCAGTTTATATATTTCTTCTCTAATTTTAAGTATAATTTCTTTTCTGCTTGCTTTAGGCTGATTTGGGTTTAATTTTTGTATGTATATTCAATTCTTTGATAATCTCTTTTTCTGTTAGTGTATGTTTGAAGGGATAAAATTTTTCCTCTGAATTTTAGCTAATTCTTTAAATTTTGGTATGTTGTTTCTTCATTATCATTTCTTTCAAATAAATATTGTTTCTATTTGTTTTTGACTACTATTTAAAATTTCATTGAGTCTCCACGGAGGGGAGGGCACAGTTCTGCTTGTGTTCTTTGAATTGCTGACTATTTTTATTATATTATAGTCTATAAAGGACAGTTTTCCTTTTTCTGCCTTTTTATATTTATTGTAATATTTCTGTACCCTAATATGTGGTCAATTTTTATTAATGTTTCATGTGGTGCTTAGAAAACCATGTCTTTCTCAGGGGTTCTGTTCAGAAGGTTTTATAATTTCTCTAGCAACACATTCTTGTGTTTCCTTTATCTTTCTCTTTCGTTTTTCTAAAACTGAAAGAGGGACATTAAAGTCTCTTATTATTATGCCATTACTATGTATTTTCATAATTTGCTTAATTTTTTCTTTATGAATTGAGATTCTATGACATTTGAAGGATGGAAGTTTAATTTAATTTAATTAAGTTAATATTGGGTTGTTTGTGGCTTTTTTAGCATAATGTAATTTCCTTACTTATTCCTTTCTATGTTGTCAATTTTTGTTTTTGCTTTGTCTGACAGCATGATTGCAATTTTTGCATTTTTTGATTCACCTGATTAATTGTAAATTTTGATTAAGCCTTTGATTTTTATTTTATTAATATCTTTGCTTTTTACCACTCTACCTCCCCGTGATTATTTTTTTCTCCATTTGCCAAGAAATCTCTTCTCTGGACCCATGCCTTCTGGATATCAGTTGTCCCCAGGTGCTCCGATTCCCCTTTTCCTGAGGTAGGATGTTGCCCATGGAGGCACAATACCCTCTCAAAGACAGTGATCTCTCTAAACACAATCCTTGAAGATTATATCCTTTGTGAGGTATCTATCACACATTATGGACTATCTTTTCTCATCAGAGTATTCTTCAATGGGACTCCCTGCCACCACAGAATTGAGATTTCTCCCATTTTAATACTTCTCTTTGCCCCTTCACTCCTTCTCCTCTTCCAGAGAGACCACAGGAGTTATTCTCCCTTCATTGTTTACCACTGACTTGATTAGGGTACACCATTCATTTTCCTCTGTCTCCTACTCCCTTTTATTGTTCATCACAATCTTCAAGTTAGCACCTTAAAAATATTCATTCACCTATAGGTGGAGTGCTGTGAGGTTTAGTTCATAGTGTTTTAGGACTGCTGCTCCACCATCATTTGTATTTAAGTTCCATTCTCACCCTTTTCTCCTTTAGAAAGAAATAATTGAATAGTTCTTTGGTTATTGTTTTTGTTGTTTTTAAAACCACAGTATCTTTCTATTTTTACATCTTTTTTTCCTCAGGTATTTTGTTGTTGTTATTTGTTCCTTACTTCCTTGCTCTATTTGTTTACCTTTCTTGTATTTTTGTTGTCTAGAATACCTACAAAGCAAGTAATCTCCTCATGTATAATTGCCTTTGTAGACATGCTTCAAATGCTTCTTTTATTAAGCATACAACTTGTTTTTCACTAATGGATAGTATTTATTAAGTACCTACTAAGTACTACACTGTGCTAAGTGTTGAGTATATAAATGTACCTGCCCATGGCAAGGGGTGTGTTGGCCACAAAACCCTCTGAGATTTGTAGTTATTCCCATTTGGGGAAGAAAAGGGAAAAATGAGAGATCAGCTCTCAAACTTTGGGGATAGAATTTTGGTGGATGGTGACAGCAGGAAGGATCATGAGAAAAGAAAAGGTAGAAGATGACAGCAGCACAACTCTAAAAGCTGGTGACCAGCACATCTATAATTCCCTTTTTCAGAACTCTAAGAAGTGACTTCAGTGTGAATAAAGGGAGAAGCGTGTGACTGAAGCAGGGTTTTGTCGATGCTCATTCCTGACAGGAGAAAAGGGTAGTTCCTATCTCCCCTCTGCCTTAATAGGTGGGTTGTTGGGGTTTTTTTAACCTTTTTTTGGAACACTACATTTGCTAGATTTTAATATTAATTTTATAAAAACCTATGACTGATTTTGTTTTTAAGTCTCCTGGTTTCTTTTGTAATACAAGAGTATGAGAGATCAGAGGGGCTGTTCTTAGTATAGAGCTGGAAGTTACAACCTCAATCCATTATTAAAGAGTTCTGCTCTCTACCTGGGATGAGCATGAGCCATTTTGTAGGTGCAGAATCCTTAAAAATCCAGTCCCTTGAATAAAATTACTTTATAGATGTGACACAAGATTACACAAAGGCAAAAGATAGTCCCTGCCATCAAGGAGCTTACAATCTAATAAGGGAATACAACACATAAAGGGAAGTTGATGGAGAAGTCCATAGGAATGAAGTGGATAGGAAATAAAGGAATGGCTGTCTTCGGTGGTCTCCTGAAATGGAGATTCTTAGGGTTCCAGAAGCAGAGAGTACTGACAAGGTATGCATTTCAAGGCTGAGGTGATTTTGCTGGGGATATATCTCCACATATTGAAAAGTAAACAGTTCATTCTTGTCTAGTTTCTTATGATTACTTGTTCATATTACCCCAGTACTTAGCACAGTGCCTGACATATATTAAGTGCCCTTAATAAATGCTTGTGGATTGATTAATTTTCTTATATTCTAATAGCTGCTACGTTTTAAGTGATTTTTGACTGTGCTTGAATTCAGTACTTGAATTCTTTCTTTTTGGCTGCTTGGAAGGATTTTTTCTTTTACCTGGAAACTCTAGATTTTGGTTAGGATATTCCTAGGAATCTTCATTTCAAATTTTCTTTCAAATGGTGATTAGTGGATTCTCTCTACTTTAACTTTACTTTCTGGTTCTAAAAGATCTGGGCAATGTTATTGAAATATGTTGTTTATTCTCTCTCTGCCCCACCTCCTCTCTGTGTGTTATAGCTTTCAGATAGTCCAATGATACTTACGATTTGTTTTCCAAGTCGGTTGCTTTGTTAGGAAATACCTTACACTTTCTTCTATCTTTTCAGTGTTTTGACTTTGTTTTAACACATTTGCTGTCTCATAAAGTCACTAACTTCTCTTTGGTCAATTCCAATTTTCTAGGAGTCTGTTCCTTGGGTCAGGTTTTGTACCTCTTATACTAAATTACTAACTCTACTCCCAAATCTTTCTTCAGAATTTCTCACTTCCCTTCCTATCCTTTCATTTATAAAAAGATTTTAACTCTTTAAAAAAAAAAAAAACTCTATCCAAGCTATGTTTTCATTGAAACTTTGCTTGTCGATGTCTCAAAGTCATTCTCCACTTCTTGGTTTCTGTCTTTGGTGCTCCGTAACCACAACATCTCTCTATTCTGAGAATCTTTTGTTTGTTTGTTTAATCATTCTTCCAGCCTTACTTCCTGGATTGGGACTTTGTTTCGGGACCAGGCTCTTCACACTTCTAGAGGAAATGTCTTGTCTTGCTTTGGCCTGGCTTTGTGTTCTACTGAATCCTGTTACTACTTTCTCTAGGCATTGAATGCTATGTTCTCCAAAGATTTCAAAGGTAGTCAGACTAGTTACTGAAATCTTTCATTTCACTCAAAGTGATCTGATCTAGGACAAAGTCTGACCACTATCATGTTAACATAAGCTTTGCAAGCTCCTGCACCAGGACTTAGTCTGGGTAATGTATCTGTAGGCTTGACTCTGCATGGAGCTCCACTAGACTTTTGCTAGCACTGGTCACTGTCAGTTCGACATCAGGTTCTGCCACTTCAGAGTGGCAGAACTGTAGGCTTCTCCTTGGCCTGACACCCTACACTGGTTACTTTACTTTTGCTTCAGTCTGGGCCAGGTGTTGAAATCAAGACCCCATACAGGTATCAGTCACACAGCTGCTGCTCACTTCTGTTCCTGAACCTTGTTCAGTATACAACCTTGGGACCTTGAAGTTTCCTTACCCTTGTGCAATACCTCTAGGTGCAGGTGCCCTCCTTGATCCACAATGGATCTGGGACCTAGTTCAGGAATAGTGTCGGGTCCATCCATGGTAAATCTGGAACCTCTTCTTGCCCTAAAGCATAGCCACAGGCCTCAGCTGACTACCCACATAAAAAGGGCTCTGCACCTGACGGCTAGATTCTGTCCCCAGTGTCCACAGACCTGTCTTTCTATACCAACCTGGGCTGGAAAAATGTTTCACTGTGATTGTTTCCTTGGAGTTCCTTAATCAAGATTTGGTCTGGTACTTCGAACTTTGAATTGTTGATGACAGATCTCCCATGAGACACAGGCATATGAGAAAATATAGCCCTCATCACGTCCCTTGCCTGCACGCCTCAGAGACTACTAAGTATAGACTTCTTGAGTGAAATTCTTCTTTCTTAAGTTAAGCTGAGATCTTTATCTTGCTTCTATCATAGATTCCCCTTTCTTCTGTATTCTTTCATCTAATCTAATACATATAATTTCCATGACTATTGTTTGACTATTTATTTTTGATAAATATATTTGCTCTCTACCTATGATTAGACAATCGTATAATTTGTGTTATAAGGACTTGGTAGGAAGAAGCTAAGCTCACCAAGAGTAAGCCAATTGTTATTGCCCCTTTTGGATCAACAAAGGAAAGTGATTTTTATCTGGAATCCCCAAAAGATTATTTACTCCTAGACTGAAAGGATTTGATATGTATTAAATAGATATAATTCTATGTCATTGCCTATGTTATCTTACCCCTGGTCCTCCTCCTACTCCCCACAAAGACAGATATTGAAGTCTCCCTTGGAGATGGGGTAGGCTATATCTTAGATCAAATTTATTTAAATATCCATCTCCACTATGCATAGGTCACCCCAAATCCCTTTGGTTCAAGTCCTCTAGGTTAGCTGTTTAAATATATTAGACAAGCAACACTCCTAACAGCATGTTTAAAACTGATGCTACTTTCTATTTTTATAGTTCTCTGATGGTTAACAGAAAAGAAGGTTGTATCTTTTAACTCTGATAATAGAATTTTAACACTGTCTTCTGTATTAATGTTAGTTTTATTGCTTTTTAGTATTGTTTTTACTTAGATTTTTGTAGTTGTTGGTAATAACAATATTTTGGTTCTGTTGTCTTCCTTCTGTATCACATTACATACTTCACCCATCTTTCTCTGAATTCTTCATATTTTTCATTCTTGGTGGTTTCATTACATTGATGCAACACAGTTTCTTCCATCATTCCCCAACTATTCAACATATTTCAGAATAATTTTCACTGCTTTCCAAGAACATAAGATGACATGGGTAAGGTCAAAGAGGAAACAAAGTAAAGATAAAACAATGTAGGAACAGAGGGTGACAGGTATATTATTACAGAGATTATGCAGCTCTATTAGTTCTAAACACGCATAAATGAGGTAGAGAGACCCCTTGATAAATATGACGAGTCCTCCCCAGCCACCTTGATGATATTGGCTTTTCGCTAGAGGCATCTGTCACACAATTCCCATAGAGGTGCACACGAACACTTGTTCTTTGCTAAGAGGACACACAGAAACTTTGTGATTGCTTCCCAGTAACACAGACTCAAATGGATGGTGTAAGCCAAATGGGGTCACAACCCACAGATTAAGAAGGGCTGAAGGAGTTACGAGTGGAAAAAGTTTAAGAAGAACTTAGACTCCAAGGGACCACTTCACTCAAAATTCTATACAAGTGAGGGCTTCAGATATATATGTATATATATATATATATATATATATATATATATATATATATATATATATATATATATATATATATATATATATATATATATATATATATATATATATAATATATATATATATATATATATATATATACACATACATAGACACACTCATTTTCACTATTCAGGATTCCTTCTTTACATTTTCCCTTGTGCCTCCTTCCAAAATGTGACAAAGGAGAAGTGGGATGGGATTTCTCCCTTCCCATTTCCAGAAGCAGTAATAGTTATTTATAACAGAAGTATATAATGGTAGAGATGCCTGCAAGTTGTACGAAATATAAGGCAGCTAAACAGCACAATGGATGGATTGCTGGGCCTGGAATTAGGAAGATCTAGCCTCAGACACTTATTGTGCTACCATGAGCAAGTTACTTAGCCTCTGTTTATCTCAGTTTCCTCAACTTTAAAACAGAGATAATAATACCACCTACCTTACAGGGTTGCTGCCAGCATTATATTCAATGCATAAACACTGGAAGTTTTCTGAATAAATACAGAAGCAAAGCTAAAATGCCTTCTATCCCTGCTATTATTTGACACAGTTCTATAAACACTACCAAGAGCAGTAAGACAACAGAAGGAAAGTTAGAAAAAGAGGAGTTAAAATTATCCTTGTTTATTGTTGATGTGATAATCAACTTAGAAAACCCTAGCAGAACAGCAAAGAAATGAAATGATGATTTGTATCTTCAATAAATTTTTATGTTAGAAAATAAATATAAGAAATAAGAAAAAGGGAAGACCCATTCAAAATGACTACAAAATGCACCAATTATCTTGGAATCAGTCTACAAAGCACAGTCATTACCTATATAGACAAAGTTCCAAAACAGTTCTTAAAGAAACAAAGAACTTTAATAATAATAATAATAAGGATAGTAATTAACATTCATATCACACCACTATGTGACAAGCACTGTGCAAGTGCTTTACAATTATTATCTCATTTGATTCTCACAATAGCCTTAGGATGTACGTGCTATTATTATCCCCATTTTATAGATGAGAAAACTGAGGCAAACTGAGGTTAAGTGACTTTCCCATGGCCACACAGCTAGTAAGTGTCTGGTTGTATTTGAATTCAGTTATTCCTGATATTCAGTATTCATGGTGGAGTTATGCCAATATGATACAATTGGCAACACTACTAATGTAGCACTACTTAGTGACGTATTAGTCAAATTAGCCAATGGATGTTCTAGAAATCTTTATAAAATAACATAATATTCATTTGGAAGAACAAGGTAAATAATGCAAAATAAATAAATAAATAAATAAAAGAAGGAATAAGGAAAATGGCACTTCCAAACTGCCAATTCTTTTAAAAAAAAATAGAAAAGTAAATCAAGAGAACCAACTAGACAAGTTGGGTGGGGGAGTGAAAACCACCCCACCAAACTTTAGCTCTAACTAGGTGAGAAGAGGCCTCAATCAAATGGAAAGCTTTTCTAGAAACTGGAATTAATGGCTTGCCAGAATACTTCCCAAAAGGATCTCCATAGGAGGAAAGGAGAGGTCTTAGCTTCAACCTGCAATAAGTAAATCCGCATGATTCCTCATCTCTAACCAGAGAATCACCTTGCCAGCTTCAAAGGATCTGAAAACTGTTTGACCTCCCTATTTTCCCACTGGTATCCAAAATGGCATTCTTAAGTGATGGACAAGAAGTTCAAGAGACATAGTTTCTGGGTAATTAATTTATTAATTGATTAAAATTAAACATTTTATTAATTATGGCTAGTGGATAATTAATAAAAGGGTCATTTGGCTGTCTCTCCAAAACCAAAGAGAGATCATGGTGGCTTCTTGATCTCATATAACCTTGGAAAAGTGGGTGTTCCCAACAGGTGGCAATCAACTGACTGTTAACAATTAATGAGACAAACAAATATTATAATACTTAATTCTATTGAGGATTTGGAGGGAGGAAGAACATGACTTTGATCACGTAGCTTACTGTCAGACCATCCCCAGCCGTGGCAATATAGACAAAGGATCTATCCCCTACCCAAGCCTGAGTGGAAAACAATGGGCTTCCCCACTTGGGTAGGGTCTGAACAAGATTGAGGAGAAAGTTAATCCAATCTCATTATTAGCAATGTCCTTTAGATGCTGGCTGAATAACCTACAAAGGGCTGATTTCTGAATGAGGAAAACTGAAAGGGAAAAAATCTTGGATCTCCCCAATAGTAAATGCTTATTAAGATACGAGAGAAATAATCATTTCTCTCACCTGGATGAGCTGATAGCAGCATTAAAAATGGGGCACTCCAAAAAAGGAAGAAAAGAAGTTCTAGCAACCAGAAACCGTGAATGACCCCTTGGCCAAATATGTCAAATCAACTACAGACTAAACTGCTTAGTTCTCAAGAATTAGTGGGTCAAACAAGAAATCACAGAAATGACTGATAACTTCATTAATGATAATAAAAAACAGTGAGACAACATACCAAAATTTTAGGGATGCAGCCAATTCAGTCCTTAGGAGTTTATTTCCCTAAATTTACATTTTTAAATATTTTTATCATCAGAAGGGAAAGAACAGATCAAAGAATTGGGCATGCAACTTAAAAAAATAAAAAACCCACAAGAAATTTTAACACCAAAACAGAATAAGTCAAAGAAGAGATTAACAAAATTGAAAGAAAAAAAAAAACCTTTGATAGAATTAATAAATAAAACTAGGAGCTAGTTTTTCTTTTTGAAAATAAATAAACCACTAGCTAATTTGCTTTAAAAGAACAACCACCAAATTACCAGTATCAAAAATTAAAAAGAATTCATAACAAATGCAGATGAAATAAAGGATATTATTAGAAACTCTTTTGCTGAACAAAACAATTTAAATGAAGTGGATGAATAGTTACAAAAATATAAATACACATATCAACAGAATAAGAAACAGAAAATTCCTTCTATGATCTAAATATAGTCTTGCTATCTAATACAGGAAGCATCAAAGAAGAGAAAGAAAACTATAATCAATATCCCTAATGAATATTGATGTAACATTTTAAAATAAAATATTAGCAGAGGACACAACATCATGTGCACAGATTGGATCTATAACAAGAATGTAGTGATTGGAAAAATTATAGATGTAACTAAGCATATTAATAATAAGACCAATGCAAATCATATGATTGTGGCAAAAAATATAGAAAAAGCCTCCGACAAAAATATAATATCCATTTCCACTAAGAACATTAGAAAAATAGGAATAAATATGTGTTTCCTTAATGTGACAAATAGAATATATCTAAAAATCAAGAGCCAGCATTATATATAATAGGAACAAACTAGAGTTCTTTCCAATAATTCAGAACTGCAGCAAAGATATTCATTGTCACCATTTGTATTTGATAAAGTGCAAGAAATAACAGCTATAGCAAAAAGACAAGAAAAAACAATTAAGTATAGGTAAAGAGGAAACAAAATTATCACTTTTTACAGAAGATATAATGGTGTACTAGAAGAACCTGAGAATCTACTAAAAATTAACCAAAACAATTGATAATTTAATGAAAGTGGGAAGATATAAAATAAATTCACAAATTCACTGGCATTTCAGGATGTTAACAATATGTCCCTGATAGAAGAGACAGGAAAAGAAATGCTATTTAAAATACATAACATATAAAATACTTGGAATTATATGAATCCAATTGTAAAACATGGATCTGAATGCATTACAGAAGGTAAAATCAATAATTTTGATTACACAAAATCTAAAAGACTTTTTTTAAATCTAAATGCAGCTAATATTAAAAGGAAACAATGAACTAGGAAAAAAATCTTTGCAGCAAGTTTCTGTGATAAAAGTCTCATTTCCAAGATCTACAAGAAACTGATTCAAATTTATAAGACTAAGAAGCCATTCTCTAATTGATAAATGGTCAAAAGATATTACAATAAGATCTCAAAAAAAGAAATCTTAGCTATCTGTAGCTATATGAAAAAATGCTCCAAATTAATAAGAGAAATACACATTAAAGCAACCTTGTACCCATTATATTGGCAAAGTTGACAAAAAATGAAAATGTTGGAGGGGATATGAAAACATTGATACACTCTTCATAAAGCTGTGAATTGATTCCAGAGCCACTCTGGAAATCAATTTGGAATAATGTCCCAAACTTTCTAAAGTGTGCATGTCCTTTGACCCAGTATTACTACTAGTGATCTCCAGCCTCCTAAAGGAAGAAAGGAAGATCACTAGATCAGTCACTGGCTGAAGAGTTCTCTGGATTCCTTCAAATTCCACTTAACATCCTATTTTCTACAGGAAGCTTTTCCCAGTCTCTCTTAATGCTAGGCCCTTCCCTGTGTTGATTTTTTTTTCCTATTTAACCTATATATAGCTTGTTTGTACAGTTTGGTTAGTCATTCAGTCATGTCCTACTCTTTGTGACCTCATTTGGGGTTTCCTTGGCAAAGATAATGGAGTGGTTTGCCATTTCTTTTTCCTGTTCACTTTACAGATGACAAACAGGATTAAGTGACTTGCCCAGGGGTCACACAGCTAGTGAGTGCTTAAGACCAGATTTGAACTCACGAAGATGAGCCTTTCTGACTTCAGGGTCTGCACTCTATCCACTGCACCACCTAGCTGCCCCTTGTTGGCACACAGCTGGTTCCATGTTGTCTTCCTCATTAGATTGTGAGACATATTTGAGAGATGTCATAAAGGTAAAAAAGAAAAATTTTTAAATTTAAAGATTAGACATGAGGACAGTGAAGAGTCAAGGATGATGCAGGGGTTGTGAATCTGGGTGACTAGCAATACCAAAGCTGGGAAGAGGGGAAGGTTTGGGGAGAAAGATAATGAGTTCTATTTTGGACATATTGAATTTGAGGTATCTATAGTATGTCTAAATCAAGATATCCAAAAGGCTAATCTGGTGTTTCCAGATTAGAGCTCAGCATAGATACTAGGGCTAGATGTAAAGTACATAAACTTGGATTGGGGTGGGGGGTGGTGTTAACATCTTTTTTTCAAAATAATTAGCTTCCTTTGTAATCGTATGTATCTTAAGCATTAAAAACATTATTTTGAGAGGGGTCCACTGAAAAAGGAATTCATGACACAAAAAGGTTAAGAACTCTTGTTCTGGACTATCTTACTAAATGATCTCATCAGTTCCCATGGGTTCAATGATCACTTTTACATATTAGGGCTCGATTTATAGATCTTGGAATCAAAGCGTTCTTTTTGTGTTGTGAACTGCATTTCAAGTTGTTGTGGTCTATTGACTCTTTGTCAGAATAATGTTTTTAAATGCCCAAAATACCTAAGATTACAAAGGAAGATAACTTACTAGAATAAAGAGATAGATAGATAGATAGATAGATAGATAGATAGATAGATAGATACAGATAGATAGATAAATAGATAGATAGATAGATAGATAGATAGATAGATAGATAGATAGGTTTTTTTTCTCATCCAAGTTCATGGACCCTTTGATGTTGATCTTTCAAGTACCCCACAAGTCTATGACCCCTGGTCTAGAGGAGAATAGAAGAGAGGTCAGTACAGAATCTTGGAGGACACTCACAGTTAGTGAGTATGAGCTGAACGAAGATTTAGCAAAGGTGCCTGAGAACTGGCCAAAAATTAAAAAACCTAAAGAGCAGAGAACATCTAGGACAATGGGGAGAGCAGCAGTGTCAAAGACTACAGAGAGATCAGTAAGAATGAGAATTGAAAAAAATCCTTTAGATTTACAATTAAAAGATCTTTAGTAATTTCAGAAAGAGATATTTCAGCTGAATGATGAGGTCTAAAACTAGAGTGCTAATGGTTTATACTTGAGTGAGAAGAGAGGAAGTGAAGGCACCTAGTATAACCAGCTTTCTCAAGGAGTTTTAGATGACAAGGGGAAAAAGAGATAGAAAGCTAGATAGCTAGGAATTGCAAGCAAAGAGGAAGACTGTGACGTTGGCCCTGAACTAAATGAGACAGGAGGAAGAATTGGGGGGGAGAAGGCAGCAATAGATAACAACTATCTCAATCTGAATCGGGTGATACATCTGGATGGTACATTTTTTCAGACAATTTTTATATTTTTAGCTCAAGTTTTATAGCTCAAATAACAACACAAGGAAAGTGAGATGCTAATATATTTTATATAATACTAAGCAGTGGGGGAAGGAATAAACAGAAGAAATCAAAGAGGGAAAGGGGAATTGCTACAGGTGTACACTGGGTAGGAGCAGCCAGCTTCTTGGCTGTACAAACAAGTCCACATGGCCTCAAGATCGAGGGGACACGAACTTCCACACCTGAGTCACAGCTTCTTCTTTCTTCTACTGAATTCTCTGAGAACCAACCCAAGTACCATCCCTCTTCTCCATTGCTCTCCATCCACCCCCCCCCCAATAACCTCAGCAACCAGTGGACTCCTAGGAAAGCATCTCCCATTTCTATTTTTCATTCTGATGTAGGGTCAGATTTTGATGCTTCATACATATAATGATGTTATGAAGTTTTTTTTGTTTTTTACATATGTCTTTCCTTATAGTCAATAGCCTTCTTGAGATACAGTCCCAAAAATGAGTCAAGGGGTATGAACAATTTAGTGACTTTCCTTGAATAATTCCAAATTGTTTCCAAAAATGATTGAAACTTTGACAGTTCCAACAGTACACTTGTCTTCCCATACAACAATGATTTTTCCAATCTTTACTACTTTGACTATGAGACAATAAGTCAAGGGTATTTTAATTTATATTTGCCTGATTATTCATAATTTATAACTTTTTCAGGTAGTTAGTGTTTGTATTCTTTTGAAGAATAAATTTCTTCTTTTGTGCTTTGACCACTCATTTATTGAAGAATGGGTCTTAATTTAAATATGTATGAATTAACTAATGTGGTCACATGTTGTAACTTATTTTGAAACATGTGAAAATTATTACTTTTCTCCTAAATATATGATTTTTAAATATGACTAGAATGTTCAAGGAAATCCCTCAAGGTCTAGGCACAGAATGTAACTGACTGGTATCCTGGTAGGTAGTACTGCTATGTCCTAGGAGCATAGGCACAAGTGGGGGGTACCTTGTCTCAGTGTCCTGCCTTGTGGTAAACAGAAGTAGAAGTCAGAAATGTCATTAGGGGGCTTATGAAAGCTTAGAAAATCCAGGACGTGATTTAGCCATGGTCATGGTAGGTCTAACCAGGAAGTAGAAGATGGTAATTCTTGTTTGGGACTTATTCTCTGACAAGCATGAGCCTGGGCTGGTGGTTGTGTGCTCTAAGGGGTCCAGAAAATTAGTTATGAGGCAGGAACTATTATATCTGGAATTGGGGCCAGAAGTCCATCCAAGAACATGGATGAATCTGTGAAAACCAATCTCTACCACTAAGAATGCATATTCTACTAATGATGAGTCATGGTGTTTTTATACCATATTTCACACTCAGTGAAACAGAGAGCTGGCTTAATTATGGATACTAGTCAAAAATGAACAGAATAGAATCCTAGACATTCAAACCTGTGACATAGTAAGAAGTTATTCTGCCAACTTTGTCCAAATTGGACTCTTTTCTGATTTCATGTATTTCATGGTACACTCCAGACAAGTTGAATTATTCCTTTACCATGTTTACATATTTATGCAAGTTGTCCCTCAAAGGAAGTTATCCCTCATAGACTCCTTCCTCAGCTTTGAAATACTTCTCATATTTCAAGGCCATTTCCAACATGAAGATTTCTCTACCCACCACCCAGTCAAAAGTGATCTCTACCTCCTCGAATTTGTCTTTGAAATTTGTGTTGACCTCTCCTTTCTCATACATTGTATTCTATCTTCTATTATAATTATCTGTGTTCATGGCTTATTTCTCCTCCCCGCATTTTATTGTAAACTCCTCAAATGTAATGCCTTCCACATAACAGACACAATAAACATTTATTTAATTGAATAAAATGTACACTGCAACTTCAAAACAAAGAAATAAAGTTTAAAAAGTCTATTCAAAGAAACATATTAGCTTTGTAAAATGGAACTGTTGAAACTTTCATTGTAACTGTCATAACTATTTGCATCAAATATAAGAGCATCTCAAGTTCAGGAAAAAGACTTTCATTTCATTTCAGACGTATTCATAGGAACAGTACTATTTAGTACTCTACACCTGAGATGCTTTATCATAGTTACCCATTAAAGTCTGGTGAAATAATAATAAGTAATAATAACAAACTACTAATCTGCATTATATAAGGCATGTTTCCAAAAAGCTTGAGGCCCTTTGCAAAAAAGTTACCTCATTTTCACCATATCCCTGAGAAAAAGGTACATTCAGGCCTCCATTCCAAAAAAATGACAGAGAAAACTCAAAAACTCAAAGTTCAGGAGTTTCTTAACTATCTGGCTAGACCAGCCCCAAAAGCTGTCTCTAAAACTCTTTAGTGATTGGCACATAGTAGATGTTCAATGAAGGAATATTAACTTTGCAAAAACTTAACTCATGCATTAAGAATCCTGCAATGAATGTGCTTATACCCTAATATTTTTATCTAAGTTCCTTTAAGTGAGAAAATTTTAGAAATGCTATAGCTCATCTCATTCTACCTAAACATAACATGGGTAAACTGGCCAAAAGAAGCCATTCCTTGGAGCCTGCACAAGCAGGTGTTCTCTACTGGCTCCAGCTCACCACACAGAAACTTAAGTGGGGCATACTTCATATCATGTACGTTTGCACTATATGATTATAATCTCCTAAATTGGCCCCTGAGTCAGGAGAACCAATGACTTGGGACAGAAAAAAGCAAGCTACTTGGACCTTTGATTTCCTCTTTCTTTCTAGCTATGAAGTGTGAAGAGCACCTAGAGCTGCATCCTAAGAGCCAGGAGTCCTATCTCCCATCTAACCTCCTTGCAACCCCAAGCACAACACATTCTTTTGTATTTATTTCTTCCTCATCTTAGATGAAGGACTATCCCATGATGACTATGTCCAGGACTGGAACTTTATAAATTTCAAAAGATCCAAAGGTCTTGAGAAGGAAAAGGAGCTTCAGTGTCCCCAGAGCAGCAGTAGCTCACGGCAAAGGATGTGCCGAGGTGAAATTATCAGAAATGTGCAACTGCTTTAAGTTCTGGTGTGTCATAATATTGGCCTCCCAAATGAATATACCAATACTTCTTAGTTAAGTTACTAAATTCTGTCTAATCATTCTGTTAATGCATGCATTAATTTACTTTCATGCTTAGCATTCTTAACTGTGTAGAAAAAAACTATCTGCCCCATCCCTGAATGAAAAGATCCAAATACAACTCAAGACTTTCACTAAAATTAGTATCATCACCTAGATGACAGGGTGGAAGCTTTTAGCAAGCAATTGAGTGTGGCAATGGGGATTCTGACCCTCTTACTTAGAGGAAGGCTCCACCACTAAACAGGTTCACATAGCTGGATACAGGGAAGGATGAGTACCTGAGCCCTTGTATTCCCAACAGTGGTTCTTTGGTGCTAAATGAACAATCAATGATATATAGAATTGAATTTCCATGGCAGAATGGCTCAGAGACAAACTCAAGCTATAATGAGAGTCAGTATTGCAGCGGAGTGGTCTACATACTCAGTATTTTATCATTTGGGGCTTTAAATATAAGATCCAAATAAGGGCTAGCTCCAATTTAAAACTGGATGTTGTCTAGAGCTGAAATGAAATATAATGATTCATCTCAATGAAGCACCAATTACTAAGCAGAGAACAGCAGGCTTCTTTGCTCGTTTAGACAGGTCTTAATGAAGCCAGGGAGTTGGGGACATATGTATTGGTGATGTCTTTGTTAATTAGATATAGCATAAACATCAAAGGATGCTAGGATGGGCTGGAGGTAGGGAGAATGAGCTGTTACTTGCTTATTTTCATTTTGAGGGGGCTCAAAATTGGAATGAATAAATCATTTCAGGATTACAATTTAGGTTTTTAAATTTCAGTCTTGTGTTCAGAACACTGAGGAACATGGCTCTGTCCTCCTCTCCCTCCCTAATGCTGATAGGTTGTGATTCTCACCAATGCTATTCAAAAATGTGCTTCTCCTTCTAAAGTGTCACTGCAGAGTGTCTAATATTTGTCCTGGAGTGTCACTATTATCATTTCAAACAGCTGGACACTTTTTATTTAAGGACCTCTCCAAAGCTGTCCAGTATACCAGCAGATTTTTTGGCTTGACAAAATGGCAGGTCACAATTTTCTTAAAGCGACAGGCAGAAAACTTAAGCCCATTTGGGAAAAATGTCTGTTCTGAGTGTAGTTCTTCTGGTTCAATTTTTAGTTCTGCAAGGCAGAGTCCCATGAAAACATCCTCCAGTTTAATAAATGGAACTTTTTCTGCAACGTTATAAACCTCACTTGCAATGTCACTAGAAAAAACATAACCCGTTCCAGAACAAAAAGGTGGATATTTTTCCCCTGGATATTCATGGTAACTTACATACCACTTATTAAATATTTTTCTAATTGGAAATTCATTCATCTTTAAAAAACCAGTAAAAAACCTAGTTGTTCTGTTTTTCCTTATAAGGAGTTCAGTTAGATAGTAGACATTTACAAACATGTCAGAATCAGTCTTCATCACAAAGTCAGATTGAGGGCAAAAATGGTGAACCCATTCTATGCCCATCATTGTTTTAAGAGTCAAATTAAAATACACATCTAAAAAGTCTTTCTGGATAACATCTCTGTATTTCTGGCTTTCTTGTGTCACCACATCATCATCCTTTGAATTTGTGATTCCTAGCAGAAAGTATGTTAATATACGTTTACCTTGTACAATTCTTTCTCTTCCCCAGGTCTCACGGATCACCATCCGTGCTTCAATCTGATTGTGGGATGAAGTCACCATCACAACCAAAAATGGAGGATTCTTTCTGCAGTCTATATCTGGGAGCTGAATAAAGTTCCCACCATATTTCTTGACAACTATTGGGCCTTCTTTTCTTATGCAAAAAACGCAGATTTCTGTTGAACTCATCTTAGATATGATCAAACATAAGCAAGAAACCACAAGAATAATAATGAAAACATGTACCATCTTAATCTTCTGGTAAACCATCTGAAAGAAATAAAATCAAATTAATAGACCCCAAAATTACCTCTTTTGGTACAATAATAATAACAGTTGACATTTATGCAAATATGGTGCACTGGAAAAAAAAAACTGGATGCAGAGACATAATGAGCCTGAATTTAATCCTGCCTCTGATACTTAATAGTGTTATGAGAAGAAAATGGTGAGGCTTGAGGAAGGAATCTCAATTCTCCAGGTTATCAGGAAGAATGAAGCTGTCTTTCTAAGTGGAAAAAGTGCATTATCATTATCATCGTAGCCAGCATTTACTGTATATAGTGCTAAGAAAATCAAATTGATTTCATTTCTTAATCAATTCCATTTTTGTAATTAATTCTATTTATAGGTGATTTTATTCTGTACTTTATATAACTACTTAAGTCCCTTTCTTTTTCTCTGAGTTAAGTATTTCATATAGGTTCAGAAGTTCAGCCTTTTCTCTGAGCTAAATTGTCCCATAAATCACCCTTATTTAAAAATATATTATCTCTACACATCTTATTGTCCATGCACAATTAGGGGAGCCCTGTTATTTTACTAATGATCCTTGAATAGCCATGTACAATTAAGGGAAATCTGTTATCTTGCTAACTAACTAGCCTTACAAGATGCTGGTGGGCACTAGGAAATCTGTTATCTCTGTTCCACTAATAAACCCTGCAGGATGCATATGGGCTCCATAAATCAATTGGCATTCCTTAACAACAAAGAGGGGTTGCTACTTAGCCCCACTTTCCTGATTTCCAGTCAATTATTTTGTCTCCTACATTTATGATACCACCAATTCTATTGATTTTTTCAGCTTTGTAACCAATCATAACTTGTTTCCCACCTATGAAGTCCTATTCTTTGTTCTATGTTTCCCAGAAAAACCATAAATAAGGCTAGCTTGCCTTACTGGTCTTAGCTTTTCTGAGGAAGCTAAGATCCTATTTATTGGTAAATTCATGCTTCACTAATCTTTGCATCACTATTACTGATTGAAGATATGAGGTTCATATGTAAAATGCCAATACTGAAAGGATTATGTGGCTAAGATATCTGAGAATGAGATTTGGATTTCTGGACCAGGGCTTGAAATATAATTGTAATTGCTTTTTGGAAAGGAGAACAACTTCTGCTTTCCTGTGAAGATTCTAGAAAAATAATTTGAGATCTCAACAGACTGCTCATGTAATATGAATTCCAACTTAAGACATGACAAGTTCACAGAGCCTAAACATAGAGAGTGCTAGGAGCAGCATAGGGAGAAAGAGAGAAAGCGCTAAGAGATGGAGGGGAAGCAGAACTGAGGTGTGGCATTGAATGGGAACATAAAGAGCTCAGGCTCCCCTAGAATCCACCACAGGCAGATGGAACAACATCTGACCTATAAAAACCCTCTCTGACTTGCAAACAGTATTCCTTTCTCCCCCAGACCTTATGCCTCCCTCCTAGGCCAGTTTGGTTTTTGTACTACAAGGTTTCCCTTGGTTTCTGAGATGAGTGCAGCAATGTGTTTCCTCTCTCTCAATTCTCAGATCAGGCAGTTGAGGGCATTTTTTTGGCTCCTCAGCATGTCACTCTTGGCTCTATTACCTATCCAAAGGGATGAGACTTAAACCTGAAGTGTCCTATTTTCCTGTTACACTATTTCCTCCATGTTGCAAATGGTATTTTGTATGACTGATCACTTTAGATAAAAAATTGTTCCCAGATATGTCTTTAACCAAAATCAGGATGTATAGAATCAGAGGGCAGCTTTGAAAGAAATGTCAAGAGTGAGGGGAAAGGGCCTCCTCTAGGCCAATGCAGTGTGTGAACACATTAATATCTGTAAGGATATCAACCCCACCTCTCCTTCTGATTTTGAGGGAGAAGAATACAGCAACACTTAATATTACAAGTAAGAAGTCACCTCCCAGGACTTCCAAGAGCCAAGATGGTGGAGCAAGCAGGAAATTGCCTTAACTTTCCCATATTCACCTCCAAACAACTGTAAAATAGTGCCCCAAAACAAATTCTGGAAAGGCAGAACCATCAAAAAGCTGGGGTAAAACAATCTTTTAGCCCAAGAAACTAGGAAGGTTGGCAGGAAATCTCTGTCTCACTCAGGTAGAAGGGGAGAGCAGTTCAGGACAGGAAGTGTCCTGGCAAGGCAGGAGCAGGCCCTGCTTCAGAAGCCAGCAGGGGTCCTGAGCCCCAGGACAGCACAAGCAGGCAGACACCAGTGCCAGGACCCCCCACATTATTCTACATAGCCATGCAAATGGACAGATGCCAACACTGTGATCCTCCAACGTGCCTCAGCGCACAGGCAAATGCCAGTGCAAGAAAGCCCCATGTGCCTCGGCATGGCACCAGGTAAGCCGCCAGACCCCTACTCTAGCCCCTCTCCCTAACTCACCCTCTGAGTGCAGCACCAGACACAAAGGTCCCCTATGGGCCTCAGGGCAACACGAGTGCAGCCCCAAGCAAACAGCAAGGTCCTGGAGCCCCTGGCACAAGCAGCTTGAGACAATACCCCTTCCATTCCAGGAGCAAGAGCTCAAATTTAAGAGTAAGGGAAAAGGCTGGAAAAGATGAGAAAATGCAACAACAAAAAAAGAATCTGGCTATGGAACATTATTATGGTTATAGTAAAAATCAAGACATAAACTCAGAAGAGGACAATGATGTCAAAACATCTATGGCAAAGCCCCAAAGGAAAATGGGAATTGGTCTCAAGCTCAGATAGAACTCATGGAAGAAGTTCAAAAAGGAATTTTAAAAATCAAGATAGGTAGAAGAAAAATTGGGGGAAGAAATGAGAGTGATGCAAGAGAATTGTGAAAAAAGAGTCAACAGCTTGGAAAAAACTCCTTAAAAACTAGAACTGGCCAAATGGAAAAGGAGGTACAAAATCTAACTCTGAGGAAAAGAATTCCTTAAAAATCAGAATTGGGCAAGTGAAAGCTAGTGATTCTAGGACACATCAAAAATCAACCAAACAAAATCAAAAGAATGAAAAACAGAAGAAAATATAAAATACCTCATTGGAAAAACAACTGACCTAGAAAACAGATCCAAGAGAGATAATTTTAGAATCGCTGGACTACCTGAAAGCCATAAGCAAAAGGACTGACACAAGATACTTCAAGAAATTACCAAATAAAATTGCCCTGATATCCTAGAACCAGAGGGCAAAAAGGACATCGAAAGAATATACTGTTCACCTCCGGAAAGGGATCCCAAAATGAAAACTCCAAGGAACATTATAACCAAATTCCAGAATGACTAGGTCAAGGAGAAAATATTGCAATCAGCCAGAAAGAAACTATTCAAATATTAGGGAGCCACAAACGAGATTGCACAGAACTTAGCAACTACAATATTAAAGGATCAATTTTGATTTTGAATTCTCTGTTCTTTATTTGCATTTTAATGTTAGTAATGCATTTTTACAACCTGACACTAGAAATGAATTCATTATAATGTTGACCAATTTTAAGAACTACTATATATTGAATTTTCTTTTCATTCTAGTTTTGGACCTGATTGAATTTGGGAGGAAAAAACGTTTTACAGCAAGTTTCTCCTGCTTTCTTTCTAATCTTGGTTGCATTGGTTTTGTTTGTGCAAAAATGCTTTTTTAATTTAATGGAATCAAAATTATGTATTTTACTTCCTGTGATTCTCTCTATGTTTGATCATAAATATAGGGGAAACCTTTATCCATAGATCTGACAGGTAATTTTATTCATGCTCCTCTAATTTGCTTATGATACCACCCCTTGATGTCTAAATCATGGACCCATTTTGATCTTATCTTGGCATGAGATGTTTATTTATGCCTAGTTCCTGCCAGATTACTTTCCAGTTTTCCCAATAGTTTTTGTCAAACAGTAAGCTTTTGCCCCCCAAGCTGGTATCTTTGGGTTATCAAATAAGAGACTGTTGCAGTCATATACTTGTACATATCGTGTACCTAATCTATTCCACTATCAACCACTCTTTTCTCTTATCCAGTACTAAATAGTTTTGATGATTATTGCTTTGCAGTGTACTTTGAGATTTGGTACTGCTTGGCCCCCCTTCCTTCACTTTTTTTTTCATTGATTTCCTTTATAGTCTTGACCTTTTGCTCTTCTAGATTAATTCTCTTATTTTTTTCTAACTCTATAAAATAATTATTTGGTAATTGATTGGCATAGAACTGAATAAGTAAATTAATTTATGGAGGATTGTAAATTTTCATACATTGGCTCAGTCTACTCACGAGCAATTGGTATTTCTCCAATTGTTGCGATCTGTCTTTATTTGTGTGAAATGTTTTGTAATTGTGTTTAATATGATTCCTGATAGACTCCCAAGTATTTTGTACTGTCAGCAGTTATTTTAGATAGAATTTCTCTGTCTCTTCCTAGGTGCTTATTTCCTTCCCTTTCCCTTCTCTGATGATGTTGACTCTCTCTATAGATTGTGGCATTGAGGAGATGGTCCAAACTTAAGCTTTTCTGTATCCATGGAAGAATGATCACTTACCTCATAGAAAAGGCCATAAGGGTAAGTTTAGTACCCCTCCTATATGGAGTCATACAAACCCCTGAGTCATACAAAGATACCTCATCTGAATATGAGAGGAGGGATAGGTCCGTTGAATGAAGCAGAAAAGAAAAGGTATCACCTCAAGGTAGATATGGGGAAATTTTATACATACACACACACACAAACACACTCACACACATATGTATGTTTGTATATCTATCTGTATACATATATAATTTCATATATATCAAATTGTGTATACATAGATAGATAGACATTTCATATTTAGGAAATTGTGTGTATACAGATAGATATACTTACACACATATATAATAATAAAGAATCACAATTAGCCCAAATTAGGAAACTTTTCAAGAAAGGCCTCATACTTTTCCAGGAAACAACTAGGGAAAACTTAAATTATATGGATTTCAATAGTATTATAGAGTTGAAAGACTTCTGACATAGAAGAGGGACAGGCTATTGGAAAGCATTAATAAGAATTCTTAGAGATTTTGGGGAAGGGTTTAATGGATGATAAACTAGATATGACACATCGACAACTTGTTTGCAGCCACATGAAAAGCATGTAAGGACATATTCTACATTTGAGCATTTCAGCACAGAGGGGAGAAACCAACTAAGTTTATAATTCAGGTGAAAACAAAGCTATCACAATTGTTGAGAGAGGTGAGGCCTGGGGAACAACTGAGGTAAGGTTGAATAGAGTGTGCAGGAACCTATTAAAGAAAATTAACAAGAACACAACTGCAAAGCTGATACCTTACATGGAATCTATGTGGTTTGGAAAAGTTGATAGACTCAGTGCCCTAGTTGGAAAATAGACCCAACAACATTCAAAAGGATTCTTATGTACAAATGCTTCAGAAATACCCCAATCCCTCAGAAATAGCCCAAAATATGACCTATGAACACAATTACACTAAGAATGTAGAGCCTAACAAAGAATCTCAAAAGCTCTGAAGTAGAATACCATGGACAGCAACGGTCTCCTGAAAACACAGGCACAAAGCAATGACAGGCTGGTACACAAACCCTATCACTGGCAGAAAACCAGAAAGTCAGAGCCACCTTCTGCTACAACTGTAGTAAAGATAGTCACATACAGATTGCATTCACTTGAGAGGAGAATGTAATTTTGTCAATATAGAAGCTACTGGACACAAGCTCAATTTTAAGAAAAAGAAATGTGGACATAAAAGTGTTCAACCTGGTCCCCACAAGCTCTGACTATGACCTTATCAATAATACCTAGTGAGTCTCTCCCATTATGTGGAGGTGGCCATGAAAATTGAGAATGTGGACTACAAATGGTCATCATGTTCCAATCATTACCTAATAAATATTGGAAGACAAAATCTACATAAGTTTCTTGAATGCCTTGGTTTTGGAAGACTAGCAAAAACTAGCTGTACTTGGGATATACTGAAGTGACTGAAATTTCCTGAACATAATGCTAGTGTAAACAAAATAATGGGCATTCTGTCTCTGGTATGTCCAGACCCAATGTGCATCAATAGAACATCATTTTAATAAAAAAAAAATTCCAGTTTCTTCAAGACACTAACAAAATATTGGCAACAACAATCTAGGACTCAACATCTAGCTATTTTTACATTCCATGATGCTTATACCAAAGCATATAGAATAAAGTAGAGATATAAGAACCCTGGCTCTTCAGAAGTAGAACTAGAGAAAATTGACCTTGATAACCTCCAATACCAGAGGGATGAAAGAAATTATTGAGGCAGAAATTTAGCAAGAGGACAATAGTATTTTCACCACATAGTAGTAGAACATAGGATGCTCCCAAAGAGTAGTTCACAATGTCCAGATTACCGACTTTCAGCCATTTCAAGAAATGTCCAGAAAAATTCCTGTTACATGGCTTCAAAGAACCTATTGGTGAATGGCACTAGCACAGAGTCCAAGAGTCCAAATATATTGTCCAGAGGAGTGATACTGAAGAAAAATAGAAATTATGAACATATAACTACCAAACCTTAAATAACAGCATAGTAGACAAGCACATTACCCCAAGAATCCAATGTACTGGTTTCTGTACTGGACTTGTAGAGTGGTTATTATATTTCTATAAAAGAGGGAGAAAAGAAGATTGCTTCCATCTGTCCATACGGATTTTACCTGTTTGAACACAGACCCAAAGTGGGTGGTCATAGAAATTCATGGTATATCTCAGGGATACCTTTGAAAAGTGTTCCAAAGACTGATGGAGAAATTAGTTGGAGATATGAACCACCTTCAAGTGTCGATATACTTTAATGATACATTGTCTTTGGGAAAATGAGGAAAAAGACTCATTTGGGGAATAACATGAGCAAAGACTAATGAAACTGTTCAATTGGCAGGAGAAAAATGGCCTGAAACTTTCAATTGATAAGTGCCAGTTTTGTAGAGTTTCTATGGCACAGTGGGTAGACCACTAGACCTAGAGTCAAAAAGACCTGATGCTTTGTGTTATGCTATGTCTGTTACATGTATTACTGATGTAAATTTGTTATTCATGGCACCCTAATATGTTTACTTGGGATAATGGCTTAATCATTTTTGTTGTTTTGTATTGATGTGTATTTGATATTATTCCATAGAACAAGTGTAATATAGCTCATTTTGAAAGAGACTGCAAAATTGCAAACCTCATGGAAGAATATAACAGCATTCTTGGTAAAGATATGGATTCTCCTTTTGCCATGAGGATTCTAAGAAATGTAATGTGAAGCCTTAAAGAATGATTATGAAATGTGAACGGGGTAGAGTTGGGGACAAGCCTACAAAGAAATGGAAAGGAAGGAATACTAGGTGTAGCAGCAAAAGAAGCAGCAGAGGAAAAGAAAGAGACAAGATGGTGAGGAAGTAGAGCTGATAAAGGGGGAGCACATGTGAGTGGAAAGCACTTGTGTCTTCCCAGAGTTCACTACAAGCACATGCAAAAGGAAAACCACGAATAAGAAGCATGCATGGCAGTGGATCACCACTACTCTGATTAGGCTTTGAACCCATAAGGCTCAGGGCATCTTCTGTCTCCTCTTACTCTCTCTGCCTTCTCTCCCCATCCACCCACCTAAAAGGAAGGGACTTAAACCCAAAGTGTTCTATTTCCCTTTTAAACTACTCCCTCAGTGCCTCAAATGACATTTGTATGTTTGATTCCTTTAGACACAAAATTGATCCTCGCTTTTATGCTGATTTATTTTAAGTCATGATCAGAGTATGCTCCTGAATACCTTTGCAAAGTGAGAGACTGCAGCTCTGACGGTTTTATACCTCACAGAATATGTAGGCTACAGCCTTACATCCTGGCTTTCCTGAGCTACAGAGGTGAGACTTGGTGAATGATTTCTCTAATGACTAAAGAATCTTAAATATCTGTCATTATGGTAACCACACAGTATAGCTCACTAGTTGATTATGGCAACAGGTTCTTGAGCCTAGGCATTTCCCCTTAACCATAGCTCACTAGTTGATTATGGCAACAGGTTCTTGAGCCTAGGCATTTCCCCTTAACCATAACCTGGAGGAGATGAAGGGAGTGGGGAATGAGGAGGGACTACAGGGGTCCATTCCCTTTCAGAGCCAGCTAAGGAGGTGGAGGTAGTGGTCTGTGAGGATTCTGGCCCTACCTCATTTTTCATTGGGAGAGAAAGGGAGGAGAACACAGACTCCTAGCTCCACAGTGACATCTGGTGTTACTAGGAATTATAGGCTCTTTGTCAGGGTTGGAGCAAATCTAACAAAGAGCAGTAAAAGCCCATTTGCCTGGAGTCTCAAGCATTCATGAGGCAGTTAAACTGAAAAGGAAGGTTAAACATATAAATCTAGTAAGTCTGGTACTACAGACAGTATCTCATAACAAAGGGAAAAACAAAAGAAATGGGAAAAGTCATTAATAGATGACTACATTTAAGAAGAGAGATAGCAATGTAACCCATAGCTTCAGATTGCTACGTACAATTACACAATGTATAGGTGCAAAAAAAAGTGAAATCAAGATTATAATTCAATGAAATTTGACCTTAAAGACATCACTGAAATTTTGTGAGAGGGCACCAGCTTTATTCAAAGAAAAGGTTAAAAGGAGTGGGATGGAATATCATTATATATTAAGAATATATATCAATGTGCAAAAATCTAGGGAAGAAACATGGATTGTTGATCATTTGAGGTGCAAACCTCAAATTGAGGTGCAAACAGATATAATATTATTATAAGAATATTCTACAATACAACTAGCCTGAAGAAGTGATTAGATAAGAAGTGAGAAGCAGGTTGCGAATCTAGCTTCAAAGCCTGATACTATAATAAAAGGAAACTTCAATTATCTATAAATCCTTTACTAAGAGCAGAAAAGCTGATAAAATTGTGATTTGCCTTCAAAAGACAGAAGAAATGACAAGGGAAGCAGCTATTTCAGATGCAATTCTTACCAACAAGGGTGACCTGATTACTGAAGTAGAAATAATAGAAATCTCAGGAGCAAGTGTTCCTTAGAAGTACGATATAAAAAGGGAGCAAAGCCAGGTATAATCTGTAATCCACTGCAAAAAGAGAAAAAGGACATTTCAAAGGGTTCAGTGAAAAGAAAGACTGGATCTAATATTCTAATATGTGGCAGGGGAAATTGACCCAAACGTGAGATTCTTAAGACCTAAATAGAAACGGATAGAAAAAAAAAAAACTGCCTAAAAAGACCAACGTGGATTACAGGAATGTATGTATACACTCATTGTTCAGATATACATAAAAGAAAGAAGCACAGGTAAGTAGCTAAGGAGAAACTTTTTAAATGTACCATAGTCTGCTAAAAATTGTATCAAGAATCCTAAAGCCTAGAATGTGCTGAAACAGTCATAAACTGAAAAAACAATAAAAAGTGGTTGCTTTAAACAATATTGGAGGCAAGAGATGGATTAAAGAAAATATAGGTGATTGAGATGTGATGATGACTCATTTGGAGCTTACAAAAAGGTTCTGAGGCAAGCTGGCAGGTATTATTATGATTCCCAGTTTACATGTGACAAAGGTGAGACTCAGAAGTTTAAGTGGCCTACCTTAGGTCACATAGTGAGTAAAACGCAAATCCAAAATTCAAACCCATATTTATTAGACTCCTGGGCTACGCTGTGTATATACAAGTATAAATTAGAGGTAGAGGTGATGGCCTCACTCCCAAAATGGATCAAGTTGAATAGAGATAAGGCAACAGGTGAGGCCTCCTTGACATAAACTTGGATCAAAGGAACTGCAAGCAGTGTGGCAGAGAATGCCCAAGCATAGTCTTTCAATTCTTAAGAGATTAAGAGAGGCTAGGTGTTAAGAGGTAAAGAGAAGCTTAAACTTAAGAAAGACACACTGACACTTCAATCAGGCCGGTCCTCTTGCAATCGCCTGTGTGAGAGATAACATCTTCAGAGAGAGTACATTGTGGGTCTTAGCTTCTGTGGCCATGTTTTAAGTGCCAGAGTATCAGAGCTAGACAGACCAAAGCACGGTCCAATTGCAGCTCCTAAGGATTAGCATTCTTAGGTCTCCAGATTCCTCTGACTACAAAGGTGGTGCTATTTTCCCTGAACTATTTTCACAGCTTCATCTTGCTTTTTGTCCATGTACCTGTGACCAATAGAATCACTGAAGTTTCTACATCCTAAACCAGTTACGACTAGTTACTCTACATCTAAACTAGTTATGACTTTGTATCATCCTCGCTTGTATCATCCTTTTCATTGGGAAATGGGAAATCTAAAAACTAACATTTTGATGTTTTGAGTTAACTATCCTCCTCCCTGCTAGAAGGTGACTATAAGAAAAACAGATTGCAGCATGATGGGGATTTCGGTCTTCAGAAAGACAGACTGTATAAAATAGAATATACAAATTATGTTTACATATGAATTAACATTTTTCTTTTATTACCTTTTATTTATTCTAATTAAATTGCTTACTAATTAAATTTAGTAAACTAAATTACTTAACAGGGGCATTTGACTGATAGTTGTAATAGAGAGAGAACAGGCCTGCACGACCTGCTGCCTGCTGGCCACTTGCTCCACACCAAAGGATTTCCTTTACCCACAAAGAATGTTTTCCTCTGCATTTTTCACTGGCTACCCGAAATCCTTTGGCATGCTGCAAGCGGCCTATCAGTAGCAGTTGTGCAGGCTAGAGTAATGAATCTGTGCTGACGTGAATCAAGAAATGTAGTGAGGGAAGTAGGAGTTCTCTTTTTTTCTTTTTTAATCTCCCATCTGATTCATTAGCCAAATGTATATCCTTCTTAGCTTTCTTAATTTGGGTTGAATCCTCCTTAGCGAGTTAGAATCCTTCATTATGAATATCTTTCTTCAGCACAAGCATGGAATTGATCATGTCAATGACTTACTTCTTCCTGGGCAAAACAATCCCCTTAGAATTGGAAGTTGAGTCTTGGGTGAGGTAATATAAGAAAAGTTATCCCACTTTTCCACTGTCAGTGAATGTTAGAATTTCCAGGTTTTCTGAGCTTGTGACGTTTATCAAAATGAAGTCTGTTCGTCTGATCATTCAACAATCTAGAAGGAAAAACAAAAAAAACAATGTCATTTAGATCATTTCACATCTGATATCTCTTTAAAGGAAAATTATTTTTAAAACGTTTTAATAACTCATGAAATGAAATACACCTAAAAATATATTCTGGATTTGCAGGCAAACACACAGTCAACCTGTGAGAGAGCCCTCCTCCTTCCCATGGTGGCACTAATTTGTCACAAACATGGATTCTGACCTTGGCTCTGCTGACTAGCAGAGGCAAACACTTTCCCCTAAGGTAAGAGCATCAATTTGTCATTTGGGGGTAGGTTAAGGATCACATAGTTAAGGTGAATTCTGAGAATGGAATAAGGAGCACAGTTGGGTAGGAACAGCTGCCTCGTCCTTAGTTAGAGGAATCATATAATCATCATGGCCCCCCTGTCCAGGAGACCAAAGCCTTGCCTAAATTCTGCCTTTCTTGTAACAGCTTTAACCTGATTTCCTCATTCCTTTTGGACTATGTGATCTCTAATATGCCTTCTAGGCTTAGTATACTATGAATCTCTAACATAATAACTAATTTAGTGAGATGAAAATTATCCAAGAGTCCATTGATTAGGTACTGCTATTAATGATGCAGAAGTGGTATAACTGCAGTATAGCAAGTGCTCAGAGTGCAGGGTATACTGAAAATTTACCAGTCAGTGATCCCAGAGCATCAGTTCCAGTATACTCATATTTGAATATATAAGTAGTGTGGGTACAATGGAATTTTATAGAAAGGAGGAGGGGGAGACAAGGATTTACATGTCAGGGAACTACAGCAGGTTGTCAAAACTGGAACTGAAGTTTGTCCCAAGCTTGATTTTGCAGACATCAGCAATACGCGTGACCTGCTTCCTTCAAGCAAACAGCACCGGAAGTTCAAATTAGAGGCTGGGGCAGTTTTTCTTAGCATAGTGGTGGCGAGAAGCCTGAGTCAGAAATTCTCTTGGCAGCATCCCCTTTGGTTGAAGATTACATACAAACATATCAGACCACATTCTTGTACATCCTATCATTTTCTTCTCTGTATACCTTCATATAAGTTTTCTGGCAAGCATTTCCACATGTAGATACAAGTACTGGGAAGCTACTCTAATATAATTTCAGTTATGATGAATCCTTCAAGTATATTCCTTTACCTAATGGAAACATCTGAAAATCAATCACACATGTCCTAACTCTCAAGTGGAAAGTCAAATCTTGTTGCTTTTTCCAAAATGAAGTTTACTAATCCATTAAAAATTAAAACTGTTTCCCCCAGTTTTCTACTTTTCTTCTGATCTTGGCTACATTTGTTTTATTTGTATAAAAGCTTTTTAACTTAATGTAATCAAAATTACCCATTTTATACTTCATACTGCTATCTTTTTTCATAATTTATTTTAGTTTTCAACATTCACTTCCATAAGATTTTGAATTCCAAATTTTCTCCCCCTCTATCCCTTCCCCCCACACCAAGACGGCATGTAATCTGATATACACTCTACATATACATTTGTATTAAACAGATTTTCACATTAGTCATGTTGTAAAGAAGAATTAGAACCAATGGGAGCAACCACGAGAAAGAAGAAAGAAGAGAGCAAATAGTATGCTTCGACTTGCATCAGACTCCATAGTTCTTTTTTAATAATTTATTTATTTGTTTGTTTGTTTTCAACATTCACTTCCATAAGATTTTGAGTTTTAAATTTTCTCTCTTTTTCTCTCCTCCCTGCTCCCCAAGACGGCATGCAATCTGATATAGACTCTACTTACACATTCATATTAAGCATATTTTCCCATTAGTCACGATATAAAGAAGAATTAGAACTGATAGGTGAAACCATGAGAATGAAGCAATAAAACAAAACAACAAAAGAAAAGGAGAGCAAATAGTATGCTTCTATCTGCACTCAGACTCCATAGTTCTTTCTCTGGATATGGATAGCATTTTCCATCATGAGTCTTTTGGACTTCTCTTGGATCTTTGCATTGCTGAGAAAAGCCATGTCTATCTTAAAGTCAGACATCAGATAATGTGGCTGTTACTATATGTAATGTTCTCCTGGTTCTGCTCATTTCACTCAGCACCAGCTCATATAAATCTTTCCAGGTTTTTCTGAAGACTGCCTGATCATTATTTCTTATAGCACAATAGTATTCCATTACATTCATATACCACAACTTGTTCAGCCATTCCCTAATTGATGGGCATCCTCTCAATTTCCAATTCTTGGCCACCACAAAAAGAGTTGCTATAAATATTTTTGTACATATGGGCCCTTTTCCTATGTTTATGATCTCTTTGGGATATAGCCCTAGAAGTGCTTTTGCTGGGTCAAAGGGTATGCAAATTTTTATAGCCCTTTGGGCATAGTTCAAAATTGAGCTTCAAAATGGTTGGATCAGTTCACAACTCCACCAACAATGCATTAATTAGTGTTCCAATTTTCCCACATCTCCAACATTTATCATTTTCCTGTTTTATCATGTTAGCCAATCTGATAGGTGCGATGTGTTACCTCAGAGTTGTTTTGATTTGCATTTCTCTAATCAATAGTGATTTAGAGCATTTATGCATATGATTATAGAGAGCTTTAATTTCTTCCTCTAAAAACTGCCTGTTCATATCCTTTCACTATTTATCAATTGGGGAATGACTTGTATTCTTATAAATTTGACACAGTTCTCTATATATTTTAGAAATGAGGGCTTTATCAGAAAGACTGTTTATAAAAATTCTTTCCCAGTTCCCTGCTCCCCTTCTAATCTTGATTGCATTGACTTTATCTGTACAAAAACTTTTCAATTTAATGTAATCAAAATGATCCATTTTGCATTTCATAATGTTCTGTACCTCTTGTTTGATCATAAATTCTTCCCTTCTCCATAGATCTGATAGGTAAACTATTCCTTGCTCTCCTAGTTTGCTTATAGTATCAGTCTTTATATCTAAATCATGTGCCCATTTTGCCTTTATCTTGATATAAGGTGTAAGATGTTGGTCTATGCCCAGTTTCTGCCATATTATTCTCCAGTTTTCTCAGCAGTTTTTGTTAAGTAGTGAGTTCTTATCTCAGAGAAACCACAATCTTCAGGTTTGTCAAATAGTAGATTACTATAGTCATTGACTGTCGTGTCTTGTGTACCTAACCTATTCCACTGATCCACAATTCTATTCTTAGCCAAGTAGTTTTAATGATTGCTGCTTTATAATACAATTTAAGATCTGGTAGAGCTAGCCACCTTCCCTTGCAATTTTTTCATTAATTCTCTTGATATTCTGGACCTTTTGTTCTTCCAGATGAATTTTTTAATTATTTTTTCTAGCTCTATAAAATAATGTTGGTAGTTTGATTGTTATGGCATTGAATAAGTAAATCAATTTAGGTAGAATTGTCATTTTTATTATATTAGCTTGGCCTATCCATGAGCAGCTGATATTTTTCCAGTTATTTAGATCTGATATTATTTGTGTGAAAAGTGTTTTGTATTGTTCATGTATTTCCTGCGTTTGTCTTGGCAGATAGATTCACAAATATTTTATAATGTCTACAGTAACTTTAAATGAAACTTCTCTTTCTATCTCTTGTTGGTGGGCTTTGTTAGTAATACATAAAAATGGCAATGATTTATGTGGGTTTATTTTATATCCTGCAACTTTATTAAAGTTGTTTATTATTTCAAATAGTTTTTAAGTTGATTCTCTAGGATTCTCTAAGTATACCATCATACCATCATATCATCTGCAAAGAGTGATAGCTTTGTTTCTTCTTTGCCTATTCTAATTCCTTCAATGTCTTTTTTCTTCTCTTATTGCTAAACCTAACATTTCTAGTACAATATTTGAATAGCAGTGGTGATAATGGACTTGGAAATGCTTCTAACTTGTCCCCATTACATATAATGTTTGCTGATGGTTTTAGATAGATGCTACTTATCATTTTAAGGAGGATTCCATTTATTCTTATGCTCTCTAGTGTTTTTAATAGGAAGGGGTGTTGTATTTTGTCAAATGCTCTTTCTGCATCTATTGAGATAATCATACAATTTCTGTTAGTTTTGTTGTTGATATGGTCAATTATTCTGATAGTTTTGCTAATATTGAACCAGCCCTGAATTCCTGATATAAAACCTACCTGGTCATAGTGTGTTATCCTCATAACAAGCTGCTGTAATTTCTTTGCTAATATTTTATTTAAAATTTTTGCATCTATACTCATTAGGGAAATTGGTCTACAATTTTCTTTCTCTGTTTTGGCTCTTCCCAGTTTAAGTATCAGCACTATAACTGTATCATAAAAAGAATTTGTTAGGACTTCTTCTTAGACATTTTTCCAAATAATTTACATAGTATTGGAATTAATTGTTCTTCAAATGTTTGATAGAATTCACTTGCAAATCCATCTGGCCTAGAGATTTTTTTCTTAGGGAGTTCATTGGGTTGTTCAATTTCTTTTTCCAAATAAGCTTATTTAAATATTTTATTTCTTCTTCTGCTAATCTGGGCAATTTATATTTTTGTAAATATTCATCCATTTCACTATGATTGTCAAACTAACTGGCATACAGTTGGGCAAAATAGTTCCTCATGATTGTTTTAATTTCCTCTTCATGGGCGGTAGATTCACCCTTTTCATTTTTGATACTGTAATTTGGTTTTCTGCTTTCTTTTTTTAAATCAAATTAACCAAATGTTTATCTATTTTATTGGAAGGTTTTTTCCCATAAAACCAGGTCTTAGTTTTATTTATTAGTTTAATAGTTTTTTTAATTTCAATTTTATTAATCTTTCTTTTGGTTTTCACAATTTCTAATTTGGTATTTAATTAGGGATTTTTAATTTACCCTTTTCCTAGCTTTTTTAGTTTCATGCCCAATTTATTGATCTCCTCTTTCTCTATTTTATTCATGTAAGCATTTAGAGATATAAAGCTTCCCCTAAGAACCTCTTTCACTGTATCTTATAAGTTTTGGTATGTTGTCTCATTATTGTCATTCTCTTGGATTAACTAACCGATTGTTTATATGATTTGTTGCTTGACCCACTCATTCTTTAGGATTAGATTATTAGTTTCCAATTAATTTTTATTCTATCTTTCTGTGGCCCTTTATTACATGTAATTTTCATTGCCTCATGATCTGAAAAAGATGTTTTTAATATTTCTGCCTTTCTGCATTGGATTGTGAGGTTTTTATGCCCTAATACACGGTCAATTTTTGTGTAGGTGCCATGTACCACTGAGGGAAAAGGTATATTCCTTTCTATCCCCATTCAATTTTCTCCAGAGATCCACCATATCTAACTTTCCTAAAATTCTATTTACTTCCTTAACTTCTTTCTTGTTTATTTTGTGGTTAGATTTATCTACTTCAGAGAGGGGGAGGTTGAGGTCCCCCACTAGTATAGTTTCATTATCTATTTCTTCCTGTAACTCTCTGAACTTCTCCTCTAAGAATCTGGATGCTACACCACTTGGTGCATATACGTTTAATAATGATATTGCTTCACTGTCTATGCCTTACAGCAGGATGTGGTTTCCTTCCTTATCTTTTTTAATAAGATCTATTTTTGCTTTTGCTTTGTCTGAGATCAGGATTGCTACCCCTACTTTTTTTTTACTTCAGCTGAAGAACAATATATTCTACTCCAGCCTTTTACCTTTACTCTATATGTAGCCCTCTGTTTGAAATGTGTTTCTTGTAAATAACATATTGTAGGATTATGGCTTTTAATCCATTCTGCTACACACTTCTGTTTTATGGGAGAGTTTACCCCATTCACATTCACAGTTATGATTACTTTTCATGTCTTTTCTTCCATCCTATTTGCTCCCCCCAGTTTATGCTTTTCTCTCTCCTTTTTCCCTTTCTCTCATTATAAAATTTTGCTTTCAACCCCTGCCTCCCTCGATCTGCCCTCCTTTCTATCAGCCTCCTCTCTTTTCTTCCCCCTTACCCTTACTACTTCTTCCCTACCTTCTATTCACCCCCTCCCTTTTCTTTCCCCTTGCCCTCCTACTTCTTATAGGATTAGATTTCTATACCTGAGCATGTTAGCACCTCTTTGAGCCAAATCCAATGAGAGCAAGGTTCAAACAATGCTCACCTCCCTCCCTTCTTTCCCTATACTGTAATGTCTTTGTGCCTCTTCACGCGATATAATTTACCCTTTTCTGCCTCCTCTTTTCCTCTTCTCCCAGTGCAATCCCTTTCCACCACTTAATTACATTTTTTATCATCATATCAAAGCCAACTTACAGCTATACCTCTATGTATACCCCTTCTAAATGTCATAATAAAGATACAATTCTCAAGAGTTATGAGTATCATCTTCCTGTGTAGGGAGGTAAATAGTTTGCCCTTATTGAGTAACATGGTTTTTTTCTTTCCTATTTACCTTTTTATGCCTCTCTTGAGTCTAGTATTTGAAGATCAAATTTTCTGTTGAGCTCTAGTCTTTTCATCAGGAAGGTTTGGAAGTCCTCTATTTCACTGAATTTCCATCTCCTCCCCTGAAAGATTATGCTCAATTTTGCTGAGTAGTTGATCTTTGGTTGTAATCCAAGCTCCTTTACCTTAAAGAATATCATATTCCAAGCCCTCTGATTTTATAATGTAGAAGCTGAAAGGTCTTGTGTAATCCTGACTGTGGTTCCATGATATTTAAATTGTTTCTTTCTCTCTGCTTCCAGTATTTTCTCCTTGACCTGATAATTCTGGAATTTAACTACAATTTTCATTGGCATTTTCAATTTGGAATCTCTTTCTGAAGATGATCGGTGGATTCTTTCAATGACTAATTTACCACCTGATTCTAGGACCTCAGGGCAGTTTTCCTGGGTGATTTCTTGAAAAATGCTGTCCAGACTTTTTTTGATCATGACTTTAAGGTAAACTAATAATTCTTAAATTGTCTCTCCTGTATCTATTTTCCAAGTTAGTTGTTTTTCCAATGAAGTATTTTAAGTTTTCTTCTATTTTTTTTCATTCTTCTGATTTTGACTGATCCTTGATGTTTCATACAGTTATTAGTTTCCACTTGCCCAATTCTAATTTTTAACAAATTGTTTTCTTCAGTTATCTCCTTTTCCATTTGGCCAATTCTACTTTTTAAGGAGTTGTTTTCTTTGTCCAAGCTGTTGACTCTTTTTTCACAATTCTCTTGAATCACTCTGAGCTGGAGTCTGCCGGTTCCCTTGGCTGTGCCAAGGCACTAGGAGGAGGGGGAGTGTTTGGAGAGGATGGTACTGGTACAGTGCTTGCCTGCTCCACCACCCTGGGTCTTAGGATCTCTTACTGCTTTTCTGAGGTGGGGCTTGCCACTGGCTTGCTGAAATGCCTCCCATCCTGTACTGCTCCCCTTCCACCAGAATGAGAGGGACCTTTCCCATTAATCTCCCAAGCCTCTCAGGCTAAAAGACTACTGCATCATGCCTTTTTCTGGCTCTGTTATTCCAGGTTTTTTCCTAGGTACAATATTTTCTGTGTTTTTAGAGGTCAATAAGGGAGGGAGAGAATGGCTTACTGCTTACTCTGCCATCTTGGCTCCCAGGAGTGCATACTGCTATCTCTCATTTATTCATAAATTGGTTGCCTATCCATAAGTTTGATAAGTAACATATTCCATGTTCTTCAAATTTTCTTATAATATCTCTCTTTATATCTAGGTCATGTATCCATTTTGATCTTAATGAATGGTGTAAGATATTGGTCTATGCTCAACTTCTGCCAGACTGCTTTCCATCCTTCCCAACAAAGAACTGGACATTATGGAGATGCCCATCAATTGGGGAATTGCTGAACAAGTTGTGGTATATGACTGTGATGGAATACTACTGTCTTCTACTGAAATGATGGGCTTGATGACCTTAGAAAAACATGTATAGACTTGCATGAAATGAAGAGCAAGATGAGCAGAACCAAGAGAACACAGTACGTAATAACAACAATATTGTTTTAAAAAACAACTTGGAGTGAATAATTCACTTTGACTATTATAAATACCCAAATTAACTACAAAGGATATATGAAGCAAGACACTATCTGTATCCAGAGAAAGAACTGATAAATAGAAGTATGTATATGATGGTGTGTATATATACATATATACGTGTGTATATATATATATATATGTACACACACACACATACACATGTTTGTATATGTGTGTATGTATATGTGTATATATGTATCTATGTGTGTATATATGTATATATGTATGCAGATGTATGTTGTACATAACAGATTTGCAGTTTCATATGCAATCATTTACTTTGTATGTAAATGTTTTATTTCCTAAGTTCAAAATATAATAAATAAAATTTTAAATATTAAAACTTTCACATTTTTATCACATCATATCTTTATTCTACCACTCCTCTGAGTACATGTTATCCTTATATCATTCAAAAAAGATGTGATGCTGTACAGACCTAATATATGAATATATAACTATTAAACAAATAAACAAGACGCCAAGTCTAAGAACTGATTTTTCCTATATGCCTAGATTAGGAGGTTGAGACAAGTAATGATCACAAATTAGAACAATAAAATCAAAGCAATAAGGTCCTTTATACTTACATTCCATTATAGTAGTTCAGAGATGCTTAATGATTATAACAATAAGATCCATTATAAAACATTTGCAATTCTCTTGTGATGGTCAGAGAAATTTGCTGTGAAAGGAGGAAGGAAGCAGCTGTAATAATAACTAACATATATACGTAAGCAAAGTGCTTTACATCAGTTATTTCATTTGAGCCTCACAAAACCTGGCTTACTCCCAATAACAATGCCTCCCTTGCCACACTTTCAAGCACAGGTTGCATTTTCACTGACATCCTTTGATCCACTGATACTGGTGGAATCAGCATACTTCTTGCTCTTTCAGGGCCATTTCCTTTACAACTATTACTAAGAAACCTCTCCTTTGAGGTTAATTCAATCCAAATTTGTCATCCAATCCAAATTCTGATACCTTTTATTTTCCAACCCCCAGTATATTCTCCATCTTTTCTCAGTGAATTCAGTATCTAGCTCACACTCTCCCTCTCTACTGTAACTCCACACTCTTCCTCTCTTCCCTAACTTCCTTCTTCATTCTAGTAGATTTCTACATATATACATACATGAAATACCCTCCTTTCCACCTCAGCTATACATGTCATATCTTTGACCTTGATATCACCCACAACTGTTATGCATCTGTGTTCAAGAACTCTGAATTTCCTCTGCTTATAATATTTTATCTTTCAATCTCTCCCTGTGCCTCACTCCTTCTAAACCTACACTAGAACCTCTAATTCCTCTATGTCTCAGAACTCTACATAGTAGGAACTTAATAAATACTTGACTAATTCCCAGTATTGCCCTCTTGATGAACCCATTCAATTTTACACTATCTTCTGCTCTTAAATATCTTGCTCCTTTGTTTTACCACCAATCATACCTTACCATACCCCAAACCCTAGATTAATCCCTTCCTTCCTACACATATGCTTTTGAATGAAACTGGAAGAAAACACAAAGTCACAATTTATGCTAGACAAACTCAACTGGACTCTTCCTATAGCAAGGTAATCCTATCCTAATTCATTTTCTATTCCATTCACCAAAGCAGCTGTTTCAAATCTTTTCTTCTGTCCTCAAGCCTCCCAAACCACTCCCTCACTCCATCCTCTTTGCTGAAGACCTCATTTCATACTAAAAAAAAAAAAGAAAGAAAAGAAACTGAGGCCATTCACAAAAGCAGATAGGCAATAGTAGATAAGCCTCAGAAAGACCTGAATTCAAATACAAGCTCACACATTTAAAAACTATATGATTCTTGGCAAGTAGTTTAATCTCTGTCTGCCTCAGTTTCCTCAATTATAAAATGGGAATAATAATAATAATAATAATAGCACCTACCTCACAGTGTTGTGAGCATTAAATAAGATAACATTTGTAAACAGCATTTAGCACAATGCTTGGCACATGGTAAGCACATAATAAATGCTTATTTCCTCCTCCATTCTAGAGTTTCCTCCTCTTCCTTCTCTCACATCCCTCCAAAGATCTTTTCTTACTGTGTGGGACAAGTGAAAGTTTCTCATATAAAATGGAAGCTATGCCCCAAAATTTAGTTAAGGCTTTAGCATTAGCAGGGCCTAAGTTTCGGTTTTCCTGTAAATCAGGTGATAGGGTCATGCACCAGCTGCCCACCCCCTCCCTTGTTTTGTAACCACCACCCCAGCCTTATCTTTGCCAAATAAGGCAATCTTCTAGCTCCCAAGCTTGTTTTGGGTACAATGTATCTCTTAGTTTCTGGGTGGAATGTAAGGTCTCTTACTTCAACCAATGAGGATAAAGAAATTGAGGTAAACAAGTGGGGGAGGATTTTTCTTAGAGTTGTTTGTCTAAGGGTATATAACTGCTTGCTTGCTTCTTGTATCTTGCCTCCCTCCTCCAGTCTGCCCTGGGTAGGTGATGCCCAATTCTCCCGCAAGACTTGCGAAATTAAACATCTGTTTCTACTGAGAGAAACCTCTGAATTTTTATTTGGGTAGGTGGTCTCTATCCCACTCATTACTATCTCCTCTTTGACTCCTATCTCTGATGATGAGGTGGCCCTGCTATTTTCCAAGGCCAACCCACATGTACCCTCAATCTTATCACTTCCTGACATCTCCAGCAGATTATCTCACTTTAATCCTCAGTCTCTCTTTAATTTTCAATATCTTCCTATCCTAATACAAATAACTAATCAATGGCTCCTTTCCTAAACAAGCATGAACAAGTCCCCCCCAATTCTTAAAAAAGAAAAACTCTCAATAAATCTTACCATGCCTGCCAGTTATTGTCCTATAGTCTTTCCTTGTGTTCTCCACCTAACTTCCTTAAAAACAGTCACCTATGACTATATTGACACCATTGGTCACCTCCTCCTGGATACTATATTCTCTCTGGTTTTTGTGACTTCTCTTTCTTGGTTCTTCTCCAACTTATACTTCTGTTTATCCTCAGTGTCTTTTGCTAGATCTTCACATGTATATTTCCCTCCAAGGTTCTTTCTTGGTCTCATACTGTCTCATTTTGTGATTTCATCAGTTCCCATCAATCTATCATCCTTAAGCAGATGATTCCCATATCTATTTACCTATCCTTAGTCTCTCTCCTGAGCTCCACTTCCACATCACCAATTGCCTGTTGAAAGTTCAAACTCAATATCCCATAGGTATCTCAAACTCAACGTCTCCAAAACAAAACTAATCATCTTTCTTCCCAAACTTTCTTCCCAAATCTTCCTCTCTTCTCAACTTCCCTATTACTGTCCAGGAGAGAATCAATCTTCCAGTAACTCAGATTCACAACCTCAATGTCATCCCCAATTCTTATCTCTTACATCACATATCCAATCAGTTACCAAATCTTTTCATTTCTTTCTCTACAATATCTGTTGCATAATCCTCTTCTCTCCACATATACACCCCCGTTTTATCACAGTAGTCCTCTTGCTTCAAGTTATTCTTTTTTCTAAACCATTCTCACACTCAGCTACCAAAGTGATTTTTCTAAAATTTAGATCTGATCATGCAAACACCCCTCCCCAGCCACATAACCCAAGGGGTTATCACTAAAACATGATAGCGAAGTGGGATGCCCATTAGTGTGTGTGTGTGTGTATACATATATACATATATACACACACACACATATATACATACACATACACATACATATGTATACATATATATATCTCCACTGATTTTCTGCTTAGGACCAAATTAGAGAACTACTTGTTATCTTCCACTTCAGGGCTCTGAGACATAACCTTCTCTGTCTCAGCAAAAAGATAGAGAACTCTTCATCATCTCCTATTTCAAAAGTCACATGTTGACTTTTAGGCTCACCTCCAAATGTGCACATTGTTGCCAAGAACGGTGACTAAGCATGCTCCAAGAGGAGGGCAGAATGATATCCACTACATAAAAATTAAAAAGTACTGATTCCATAATTTTCAGACAATAATATAATAAAAATAATTGTTATTGAAGTTAACATAAACAAAAGATAGAAACCTATATGGAGGCATAATTATGATAGCCTGAATAATATTAATAAACCACAGGAACAACTAATAACCAGGTGAGAGTATTAAAAATGAGACAATATAAGCAAATTTCTGGTGTAGAGCTAAAACAATCTGAAGAAAAATCTATTTCTGAGAACCTATTTTCTATTACACTGATAGATAATCTAATATTGAACCAACTTTGCATTCTTAATACAATCTGGTCATCATCTTTATGATATATTTGTGAGGTTTATATCAATGCTCGTTCCAGATATTTTTCTATAGTTTTATTTTGTTTTGATATGCCCTAATTTTGATATCAAGGTGATATTTGTATTATTAAAGAAATTTAGGACATCATTTTACTCTTTTTCAAACTGTTTTCATAATATTAGAATTAATCGTTCTTTGAATATTTGTTAGTATTTACTTCTAAATCCACCTGGTCCCAGTTCTATCCTTCTCCCCACAGGGGAGCTCATTTATGAATTGTTGTGACAAGACCAGTGTTTTCCTGACTTCCCTGACCTCCTCACCCTAGCCAACCTGATTGGTCTTAGCTTCCCTGACAAAGCTTCCTGGTTTAGGGGCATAAAAGGTTCCCATTTAGTACAGTGAGCATCTCTCAGGTTTGGTAGGTGCCTGAGACCATATGAGTTGCCATACCTGAGTGTTCTATGATTAGACATTTTTCCAGATCGAGACAAGGGAGAATGAGTTCACAGAAGCTAGGTGCCGCTATATTCTTCTTGGATATCCTTGCTGTGTTTTGGCGAAAATAAACCTCCTTTTTTCCATGACTCAAAAGTGATTCATTTTCTCCTAACATCAAACTTAAACTTGGAGAGAACCGGAGGCAGAGCCACATATGTAACATTTGTTCCATTTTTTCCCCTATGATTTAGTTGTTTAAATTGTCTTCTTCTTATCCTATTATTCTGAGCATTTAATATTTTTGTAAATATTGATCTATTTCATTTAGGCTGTCAGTTGTATTGACACATAACTAGCAAAAATTGTGTGCAATTATTTATTTTATATCTTCTTCATTTTGTGAATTAATCTTTTTTCTTTTTTCCCTTTTATAATCAAATTAGCTAATTGTTGTAAATTTTATTTCATAAGAAGAAGCTCCTAGTTTTATTCATTAATTCAATTAGGTTTTTTTTCCTGTCAATTTTATGAATCTTTTTTTTACACTCAGGATTTCCAATAGGTGCTTGATTTTTTTTAACATGTAAGTTTTCTAGATTTTTTTTTACTTTCATGCCAAATTAATTAATCTATTCCTGCTCACTTTTATTGATGAAAGTCTTCAAAGATATAAATTTTCTCCTAAAGAATGCTCTGGCTACATTCCACAAATTTTGATATGTTGTCTTAATTCTCTATCCAGCAAAACCATGTTTAATACTACAGGGACAAAAATGGATAATGTTACAAGTCATTATCTTTAACGAAATTTTCTATTGTTTCTAAGATTTGTTCTTTGTCATAACAATTCCTTAGAACTGAGTTAGCCTCTAATTTTTAATTTTCTCTTCAGTAACCTTTTATTTAATTGAATTTTATTACATTGTCATCAAGTTTAAAAATGTATTTAATACTTCCGTTTCTCTGTACTTCCTTGAGATGTTTTTTAATGTCCTAATACAGTCAATCTTTGCAAAAGTGCTCTGCATAGCTGAAAATTTTATATTCTTTTCTATTTCCATTTAAAAATCATTAGAAATCTATCCTAACTTTTCTATAATCGTATTCCAGACGTTAACTTCTTTCATTTTTTTGTTATATAAGTTTTTCTCTAAAAGGAGCATTGTGAGTTCCCCAATCATTATAGTTTCACAGCCTGTTTCTCCTATAATTTTTCCGTTAGACATTTAAATGCTATTCCATTTTGGTGCCTATATGTTAAATATTGAAATTCACTGTCTACATTGCCTATGTATAATGCATTTCCTCTTTTTATTTCTTTTAATAATATCTATTTTTGCTATTGCCTTGTATGAGATCATGATTTGTATCTCTTCATTTCTTTAGTTCAGCTGAGGCACAAAAGGTTTTCCTCCAGCCCCTTATTTTTAACTCTGGATGAGACTTTGTTGCAAGTATATTTCTTTTAAATAGCATATTGCTGAATTCTGCTTTCTAATCCATTCTATTATGTTCCTTTTTATGGGCAAGTTCAACCAATTCACATTCCCAGTGTTGACTGTTAATGGTGTATTTCCATCCATCCTATTTTGTTAATTTTTTCCTCACTTTGCTTCCTCTATCATCTTTACAAAGAAGGGAGGGATATGAGGAGTGTGTTCCACCCCAGTCCTCTATGCTTGATGCAATATCAATCCACTCTCCTGTGCCTCTTCTCTTTTCCTCATCCAACCTCATTTACAAGTTCTTATTTTTACTTTTCTTCCTTTCCAACTCTTTTTCTTAATCCACCCTCTATGATTAGAAATTGTTTTGCTTATGACTAATCCTTTTTGTAAATCTATTTATTTCTTACTCTTCCCTCTCTCTTTTCTAGTTTCCCTATTGAGTGAAATATATTTCTATACCAAATTGTGTGTATACACATACTCTGCTCTTCTTTGATGAGTTCTATGAAAGTGAGGTTCAAATGTTCCAACCCCGCCACCTCTTCCCTGTTTATATAATCTTCTAGTTGCACATCCTGATTATGAGAAATAATTTCCCTCACTCTAACTCCCCCTTTTTTTCTTAGTATGTAGTATTCCCTCCCTTTTCCTTTCTTCTTCTAAGATCATCAATATATAACAAAACTACTCCCAAACTCTCATTTAACTCCCATGTTACACCTGATGATATTATGGTTTTTTGAGGGACTGGATTTTTTAGACTTTGGCTTTTCTCCCTCTACTAGAATGTAAACACTTCAACCTTGTTTAGTCCCTTCTGATTCCTCACCTATAGTTACCTTTTTATGTTTTTTTTACCTTTTTAATGTTTTATGTTTTAATTTCAGTGCTTCTGCTGAGTTCTGACCTTTTCATTAGGAATTCTGGGAAGTCCTCTACTTTTAAGATCCATCCTTTTGCCCTTGTAGGATTATACACAGTTTGGCTGGGAAAGATATTCTTGGTTGTAAGGCTAGATATTTTAGATTGTTGTATTCTAGGCTCTCCTGCCGCCAGCACCACTCCACCCCTACCCCCACCATTTATAGTGATAGCTGCTAAATCATGTGTTCTTCCTCAGTACATGAATTCTCTCTGTTTGCATTATATTTTTTAACCTGGAAGCTCTTGTTTTGAGCTATGATATACCAGGGAATTTTCATTTGAGGATATCTTTCACAGTGAAGTCTTGGTAATTTCACTTTGTCCTCTAGGTAATTTTCATTATTTCTTGAAATATGATATCCAATCAATCTCTCTCTCTCTCTCTCTTTCTCTCTCTCTCTCTCTCTCTCTCTCTCTCTCTCTCTCTCTCTCTCTCTCTCTCTCTCTCTCTCTCTCTCTCTCTCTCTCCCCTTCTTCCTCTCCCTCTTTTCCTCCCTCCCTCCTCCTCTCTTCCCCTCCCATCATGGCTTTCAGGTAATCCAATTATTCTTAAATTATCTTTCCTTGACATGCTTTCCAAGTCAGTTGGTTTTTTATAGTAATTAGCATACATTTTCTTCCTTTTGTCAGTCTTTTTACTTTGTTTTAGTATTTCTTGTTGTCTAAAAGTCATTAACTTTTATTTGGTCCAGTCTAGTTTTATCAGAGTCTGCTCCTTGGTTAAGGTTTTATACATCTTGTTCCAAGTTATTAATTCCCCTTCTAAATCTTTCTGCCGTAGATGTAATTTCTTTTCCATTTTTTCCTCTAGCCCTTTCACATGTTAATAATAACAAAAACATCAATAATAATAATAATAGCTAGCATTTATAAATCACTTTAAGACTTGCAAAGCACTATACATGTTATCATATTTGATCTTCACAACAACCCTGTGAGGTAGACACTATTATTCTCCTCATTCTGTAAATAAGGAAATTGGGGCTAAGAGATTAAGTGATTTTCCCAGAATCACACAGCTAGTAAGCCTCTGAGGCTAGATTTGAACTCTGGTCTTTCTCCTTTTTTGTGAGGCAGTGGGGGTTAAGTGACTTGCCTAGGGTCACACAGCTAGTAAATATTATGTATTTGAGGCCAGATTTGAATGTGGGTCATCCTGCCTCCAGGGCCAGTGCTCTATCCACTGCACCATCTAGCTGCCCCTTGAACTCTAGTCTTTCTGACTCCAAATCTAGTCCTCTGCACTGTGCCACCTTTATCAGGTTATTTTTATCTCTTTTAAATCATTTCTTTTAAGAATTCTAATTGAAATTGTATTCAAGCTGTGTTTTTCTTTGAGGCTTTGCTTATAGATATTTTGGAGTCATTTTCTTCTTTTTGAATTGTGTTTTTGGTGTCCCTGTCACTATCATAGCCTTTATGCTTGGATTTTTGTTGCTGTTTATTCATTCTTCCAGCCTTACTTCCCAAACTGTGTTTCTAATTTAGCAACAGACTGTGTGCTCTGGAATGCATGGGTCTTGTTCGGTCCTGCTTTCTATTCCCTGGAGTACTGCTCCTGCTTCCTCTGTATATCAAGGTCTATGTTCTTCAAGGATTTCAGGGATTGCTCTCAGGATAGGGAAAGCTTTTAATGAGGCTAAAGTTGCCTGATCCAAGTGAAGACTAATTGCTGCCTTCCTAGGCTAAGCTTTTCAAGCTCTTGACCCAGGCCTGCTCCTGACAACACAATAAATGCTTTCCTCCTGAGTGAAGTCTCCAGCAGAGTACTGCTGGACCCAGCTCCTGTCAGCTGCAGGTTCAGAACAACAGAATTGTAGGCTCTCCCTTGGAATGATTTCCCTGCCCTAGTTTTTCAGTTGCAGGTTTCATACTGGGCTGGGTATTAAATTAATGCTTCTAAGTGACAGACACAAAGATCTTCACCCAGAACATAGTCCTCCCATCCATGACTTGTCTTCATCCTGGTCTGACATGACTAGACTCCCATCTGAGGGGAAGAGGTCATTAAGGGAGACCTGACATGACAAGTCCCTTCCTAAGTCCACAACAGATCTTTCACTCATATCTGGGATATGAGTGAGAGATGACACCTGTTGTCATTCCTGAACAACACCAGGCCTTTCTATGCTGGTTCTGAAACCTCTTCTTGCCCTTTCTACATGGCCCTAGTTTAGTCTCTGCACTAGATGCCCTCCTGGTTAGACTCTCAACCCTAGTGTCCACAGTTGTCTGTCCTATGCTGACAAAGTCTAGAAATTTGATCCATTGTGATTTTTTTTCCTTGTGCTTACCAATCAGGGCTGGGTCTGGTATTTTTCTAGGTCTTTGTGGAGTAGTTATATGTACAAGGTTTGGGGAGGGGGAACATGGATAACTGGGTTGTTCTGCTTTCAACACTGCATCAATATCCATTTTCCTGAAGACAACTGTCATTTTTTATTTACATCATCTTTACCAATCTGATGGTCATAAGATGGAACCTCATAATTGATTTGAGTTTCTCTAATTATTGATGATTCTTTCTAAGTTGTTGATAGCTTACATTTCTTCTTTTGAAAATTATCTTTTGACCATTTACCAATTAGGGAATGGGTCTTATGTTAAATCAATTCCTTGTATATCTTGGAATCAGACCTTTATGAGAGAAACTGATTTTTTCCCCATTTAAGTGGTCCCCTTCTATTAATTGCATTGATTTTGTTCATACAAAAACTCATCAATTTTTGTAATCAAATTGTCCAGAAAAACCTATTTTTACTTATGTGAAACCTATCCCTACTTATTGGGTCATTCATTTTCCCAATCCAAAACTTCAAAAGGTATTTCCTTCCCTGTTCCTCCAGGTTAATGTTTTTATTATTTTTTCTAACTCTATAAAATAAGCCTTTGGTAATCTGATTGCTATGGCTCTAAATAAGTCAATTTGAATAATATTCTAATTGTTATTATATTGAGATGACCTGACTATCAACAATTAACATTTCTCATTTACTTAGGGATATATTTGTGCAAATAGTATCTCATAATTGTATTCATACAGTTCATGTTTGTGTCTTGGTGGGTAAAATTTCTAGTATTTCATATAACTATTTTGAATGTAATTTTTCTTTTTATCTATTCCTGCCAGATTTTATTGATGTGCATAAAGTTGAATCTATAGGGTTCTTTAAATAGGCCATCATATCATCTGAAAAAAAACAATTATTTTACTTTCCCTTTGCCTACAGTCAATTTCCATCATTTTATTTTTCTTGACTCATTGCTATAGCAATCAATGACATCAAATAACTATAGTGAAACAGACAACTTGCTTTTTGTTCTTATTGGAATGACCTTTAAAATTCTCCATTGCATATGATATCAGTCCTTGGTTTTAAGTAGATACTATTCATGAACAATAGTGTTATTTTTTTTTTGGCTTGGCAGTGGGGTTAAGTGACTTGCCCAGGGTCACACAGCTAGTAAGTGTTATGTGTCTGAGACTGGATTTGAACTCAGGTCCTCCTGACTCCAGGGCTGGTGCTCTATCCACTGTGCCACTTAACTGCCCCAAAAGGCCTCTATTTACTGAAATTTTTTTTATTTTTAGGCAATTGGGGTTAAGTAACTTGCCCAGGGTCACACAGCTAGTAAGTGTCAAGTGTTTGGTCTGAGGCCAGATTTGAACTCAAGTTCTCCTGACTTCAGGGCCAGTGCGCTATCCACTGCACCACCTACCTGCCCCAATAGTGTTATATTTTAACAAAAGCTTTTCAGCATCTCTTGAAAATATCATTTGATTTTCTTTGGTTTATATTATTAATATGACCTATTATGTTTGTTTTCCTCATATTGAACCAACCTTAAATTCCTAATATAAATTCAACTAAATCACACTGTATAATCTTTTCAATATATTATTGTAATAATATTGTTGTTATATATTGTTGCCATATATTTTGTTTAATGTTTTTGCATCACTAGAAATATTGTTTTATATGCATATTTATGTTTTTAATCACTAAGGATACTGATTTATATTTTCTTTTTTGCTTTGTCTCTTCCCAATTTCTGTCAAGATCATATTTTGATCATAGAAGGAATTGGGTGGAATCCCTTATTTGCCTCTTTTTGCCTCTTATATAATGTTGAAATTCTTTTTATGTTTGATGTAATTTATTCTAAAACTACCCCTTCTGGAAACTTTTGGGTATATTTATGCCTTTTTATACTTCTTTTATTGATTTATTGTCCTACTAAGCTGGATATGTTAAACTCTTGTATGACTTTTAGTAAAGTCATTCTTTTTTTGGAATAAAATTGGACAAAATAATTTCTGATAATTTCTTTTATTTCATCTTATTTCTTTGTGAATTCTTTTTTGATACTGATAATTTTCTATTTTAAATTAAATTAGCTGTCATTGTAAGATTGGAAAAAAGTAAAACAAAGCAGTATATTGTCACCTTATTTATTTAACATGCAAAGAACATCATGTGAAAAGCCAGGCTGAATGAATCAAAAGCCAGAATTAAGGTTGCTGGAAGAAAAGTCAACAGTCCAGATACTCAGACAATGCCACTCTGATGGCAGAAAGTGAATAATCAATAAGTCTCTTGATAAAGGTGAAAGAGAGCATGAAAGCAGGCTCAAAGCTTAATGTTAAAAAAAACAACCAGATTGTGGCAACCTGTTCTATAACTTCCTGACAAATAGAGAGACAGGAAAAGGAAGCTGCATCAGATTTTGTGTTCTTGGCCTCAAAGATCACTGCAGATGGTGACTACAGCTATAAAAATTAAAAGATGCTTGCTTCTTGGAAGGAAAGCTATGGCAAATCTGGACAGCTTACTAAAAAGCAGAGATTATCACCTTACTGACAACGGTCCATATAGTCCAGATAGAAAAGCCATAAGGTTTTTCCAGTAGTAATGTGTGGCTATTATAAGAGTTGGGTTATAAGGAAAGCTGAACAACACAGAACCAACGTTTTTGAACTGTGGTCCTGGAGAAGACTTTTGAGAGTCCCTTGGACACCTAGGATTGCAAATCAGTCAATACTTAAAGAAAATAATTCAAGCTATTCACTAGAAGGTCAAATGCTGAAGCTGAAGCTTAAATAATTTGGTCACATAATGGAAGACAGGACTCATTTGGAAAAAGACCCTGATGTTAGGAAAGATTGAAGGGAAAAGGAGAAGAGGACAGCAGATGATAAGATGGAGAGATAGTGTCATGAAAACAATGAACATGAGCTTCAGCACACTTCAGGAGAGAGAGGACAATAGAAGGGCCTGGTGTGCTATGGTCTGTGGCATCACAAGGAGTTGGACACAACTGAATGACTCAGCAACAACAATAACATTCATTTTACGTCTCTCCCCATCATTTCCTTCTTTAACTGATCAATTCAGTGTCGGTCTTGCTTTAAATTTTGTTTGTTTCTTCTCTGATTTTCAAATTTTCAGATTTGATGTTTCATTGTTATTGTTAGAATGCTGCTTTTCAACGAAGATTCTGGGAAGAAGGTGAAATAAGGCAGGAAATTACCTGGTTCCCCAAAATTCCCCCACATGTATTTTAAAATAATGCCTCAAAGTCAACCTCAGAGTGAGAGAAATAATTAAAAGTCAGGGTAAGGTAGATGTCCAGACTAAGACAACTTGGTAGGACATTAGGAAAGATCTGACCTCCTGGGGGTAGTGGTCTGGTCTGACTGAAGTGCAGATACCTCCAGGCAGATATCACCAAATCAATAAACAACAAGCAAAGGGCAGCTGTGCTGCAGGCAGCCTCAGCTTCAGGAACCTTGACTCTATGGACAGTCTGGCAGACAGCTAATCAGGGGAAGATTGCAGGGCCCTTCACTGGCAATCACCCTAGTGCCCAGGTGCACTGAGCAGATGCAGTCCCAGACAGTGGCTGTGAACCAGGAGAAGCAAGTACACTCTGGTGAGTGTGGTTGCAGAGGGGTGAGGACTCTGCTGGCTGTGGTCACTCTCAGGAGAGCAGAGTTCCCGGTTTTGGTTCCAGGGCAGAGGAATGGTGAGCCAAAGCTTACAACCACTGGAGGGAACACAGGGAATAACAGTGTTTGTGGTGACAGTTTCCTGGGGACCCTGGTCAAGGCTCAAAAGCAAGCAAGAAAGACCTAAGGTCAGGCCCCCAGATAGGCCTCAGAAAACAACAGCATGAAAAACCTGAAGCCTGAGATATTAACCACCACATCTCAGAATTAGAGCTTAATTCTAACATAAAGTTAACAGCCTAGAAACAGGCCACCAAAAAATGAGTGAGCCAAAGAGAAAAAACCTGACCATACATAACTACCATGATGATAGAGATCTGGGCTCAAACTCAGAAGAAGCCAGTGAAGTCAGAACATCTACTTCTACTTCAAAGTAAAGTATAAAATGGTCACAAGTCCAAAAAGAGACCTTAGAAGAGCTTAAAAGGTACTTTCAAAAAAATCAAAGAAGAGAAGTTGAGGAAAAACTAGAAAAAAAATAAGAGTAATGCAAGAAACTCAAGAAAATTATGAAAATAAAATCAACCAATTGGAAAAAGAGATTCAAAAACTTAAGGAAGAAAATAACACCTTAAAAATTAGAACTGAGCAGAGGGAAGCTAATGACTTTATAAGACACCAAGAAATAAAAGCAAAATCAAAAGAATAAAAAAAAGATGATGTGAAAGATCTCATTACAAAAACAACCGACCTAGAAAACAGATTGATCAGACATAATATAAGAATTCTTAGACTACCTGAAAATTATAATTAAAAAAATAAGAGTCTAGACCAGGGGTGGGGAACCTGCGGCCTCAAGGCAACATCTGGCCTTCTAGGCCTTGTGACTAAGTCCAAGTTTACAGAACAAATCCTTTTATTAAGGGGATTTGTTCTGTGAAGTTTGGATTCAGTCAAAGGGCAGGACTTGAGGACCTAGAAGGCCACATGTGGCCTCAGGGCTGCAAGTTCCTCACCCCTGGACTCTAGACTCTAGACTTCAAGTGGCTAACTAGGAAAATCATCAAGTTTTAGAACTAGAAAGTAAAATAGAAATCGAAAAAAATCCACTAACCTGAAAGAGATCTCGAGATGAAAACTCACAGGTACATTATAGCTAAGTTTCAAAGCTCCCAGGTCAAGGAGAAAATACTACAAGCAGCTAGAAAGAAGCAAATTAAATACTGTGGAGCTACAGTCAAGATAACACAAGATTTAGCAGCTTCTGCATTAAACGACTGAAGGGAATGGAACATGATTTTCTGAAGAGCAAAGAAGTTGGCTTTGCAACCAAGAATAACTTTATTATACAGCAAAGCTAGGTATAATCAAGTAAGGGGAAAAAAAGAATCAATTTGTAACATCCTAAAGGATTGTCAGGTATGTGTGAAGAAAAGACCATAACTAAACAGAAAATTTGACCTATGAGAATCAGGAAAAACATAAGAAGGTAAACATGAAAGGTTATAAGGACTTTAATAAAGTCAAAACTGTTTACTTCTCATATGGGAAACTATTATCTGTAACTCTTAAGTGTTAGCCTTACTAGGGTAGTTTGAAAGAGCATACATATATTAGAAGGCTTGAAGTTGAGTTGAGTATGATGGGATGATTCTAAAAAATAAAATGGGCTAGAAGAAGCAAAATAGAGTAATTATTTCAAACAAATGAAGCGTTAATGAAAGAACTGTTACAATGGAGGCAAGAGAGGGTGGAGGGCTAGTAGTGCTATAACTTTATTCTCATAGAACTGGGTTAAAGAGGAAATAACATACTTCTGGAAGGGTATAAAAGCCTTCTTAACCATCAGAGAACTAGGAAGGGGAGGGCTAAGAACGGGTGCAAATTAGAGAGGCAGTGATCAGAAGTAAATCAGATGTCTGAGAAGGGATGGAGTAAAAAGAAAGGGAGGGAAGGATAATCAGTAAGGAAAAATAGGACAGAGGGAAATACACAACTAATAATCATAACTTTGAGTGTGAATGGAATGAACTCACCCAAAAAAAAACAGAAACAGAATGGATTAAAAACCAGAATCTGATAATATGTTGCTTACCAAAACACACACACACACACACACACACAACACACACACACATTTAAAAACAAGAGATACACATAGAGCAAAAAGACTGTCCAAAGAATAACTATGAAAAACTAAGCTATTCTGAGTATTATAAATATTCAAATCAATTACAAAGGACCTATAGAGGAAGATGCTATCTATCTCCAGAGAAATAATTGATAAATAGAAGTATGCATAATATGGTTTATATATGTATATGTGTATGTTATCTAGCTCTGGATCTATATAGATCAATACTAGGGCAAGATGGTGATGGAGATGGTGAGAATCTGGAAATTAAAATGTAACCAAAAAGTAAATCAGATTAAAATTTTTAAAATATTGCTTTTCCAGTTTTTATAGTTGCATACTCCATTAATTGATATGTTCTTTCATATGTTTTCATTTTCTTTAATGATATTTATTTATATGATTTGTTCTTTGACCTATCAGTTATTTAGAATTAAGCTTCTTACTGTTCAGTTAATTTTAATCCTTTCTTCAAAGGCTCTTGATTGAAAACAATTCTCACTATACTGTTATTACTGAAGGACATGTTTAACATATCCTCTTTTCTTTGTGAGATTTTTAGGCCATAATACTTAATTAATTTTTGTAAAAGTGTCATGCACAGCTGAGAAGCATGTTCATTCTTTTCATTTCACATTCAGTAATTACTCCAAGTCTATCATATCTAATTTTTCTAAAGTCCAATTCAGATCCTTAACTTCTTTCTCATTACTTTTTGTTAGATTTGTATAAGCCTGAAAGAGGTAAATTGAGGCTCACAATTATTATAGATTTACTTTCTATTTCTCTCTAATTTTGTTCTCTGTAAACTGATTAAATTTTAAGTATTTAGATGTTATGCCATTACATGCAAATGTATGTATTAGATATTGATATTGATTTATTATATGTAGCACTTCTGGCATAATGCAATTTTGCCACTTCTCTCTTTTAACCATGCCTATATTATTGTCACTTTATCTAAGAGCATGATTACTACAGCTGCTTTTTTTTAGTTTGCTTGAAGCAACAATTTTTCACCAGCTATTTATTTTAACTCTGGGAAGCTCTTTGTTTCAAGTGTGCTTTCTGTAAATAACATATGTTTGGTTGAATTTTACTTTCTAATCCATATGGCTGCCCTCTTTCAAAGTACTGGTAAGTTTTTCCCATCCTCATCTGTGGTAATTATGTCTTTTCCTCCTTCCTATTCTCTTATAATTCTCTTTTCCTTTTCCCTTGCCCTAACTTACAAAGAAAAAAAAAGATAAAAGTAGAGAGACAGTGTATTCAATACTAGCAAGTAATTTGCTTCCACTCTATTGCAGCTTTCCCTTCCCCTCTACCATAACCCAACAATTTTTATCATTTATTTCTTTTCTTTTAATCCCCCTTCCAGAATTAGATTTTATTTTACATATCATTAATCCCTCTTTACACTCTTTATCAATGCCTTCTGCCTGTTCCTCCCTGTTTCCCTGTTAATTTTTAATGTTTTTTTTCTATATCATGTTCTTTGCGTGTTTATACGTATTCAACCCTCCTTTGTCTATTTCACATGGAAGTAGACTTCATTTGACATTTGCTTTCCTCACCCTTTTCTCCATATTTTTACAGACTATCTCATACTTCTTAGCTATGTGATATGCTAAATTCTATTCCTTTTTCTTCCCTAATGTATTATTTTTTTGTCTATTTTCTTTTTTCATTTAAGATTATCAAAACAGAATGCAATCATGAGACCTTCTGTCTTATTTAACTCTCCTTTTGATCCTAGAAGACATTAAGATTCTGAGGGAATATTTGTTTCTTTTCTCCCTACTATAATGTAAATGCCTCCTCATCATATAATCTCTCCCAATTGTTCAAATGTATTTACCTTTCTAGCTTTCTCTTCAATCTTGTGTTTACATTTCCAATATTCTACCCAGGTTTGGTATTTTCATCAGTAATGCTTGGAAGTTCTCTCTCATTAAAGATCCATTTTCCACTGGTAGAATTATATTCTTTTTTGTTGGGTAATTTATTCTTTGTTGTAAGACTGTCCTTTGCCTTTTGAGAAATTATACTAAAGGCTCTCCTTTTTTTTAAAGTGATAGCTTCCAAATCTTGTGTGATGTTGAATTTGTATCTTTGATGCATGAGCTCTTTTTCATTCTGGCTGCACTTATTTTATTTTCTTTAACCTGAAAGGTCTGGTTCTGGCTATGACTTTCTGGATGTAGTGGAAGATCACATTAACTTTTTAAAGTTATTGTATTATACTAATTGAGATTAGAGTTTCTCTGAGAAGGGAAGCTCAAATTTCCTTTTCTATATTTTTTCTCCTTCTGCTAATTTTGTCTTATTCCAATTTTCTTTTTTTTTTTTGTTATTTTTAGCCTTCTCTATTTGTATGGTCCTGTTTACATTCTAAACAACGTACAGCCTCTGATAAGCATCGTAACATGTCCTTTGTTGAACTTGCATAACTTTGTACTAAGGAAATCACTGGGATCTCTGATCCAGTGTTTTGTAAGTTTAGACTGTATAAGGTCTTTGCCACACTGACTATTTTGAGACTCTTGTGCATGACACTGAAGAAGTAAATGAAAGGAAAATGCTTGTAGCTCCCTGGGAGTATAGAGGTCTTTCCTGAGGGATTGGGCATATAGATGAAAACTGCAGGGGAAAAAAAATGCATCCAAGCTAATTTATCGAGAGCAACACATTTGTGATCCACAGGTAAAAACACAGCAAGACTGAATGGGTCTGTAGAAGCCATCACTACTAGCATATGCCCATACCTCTCCTGGAAAGTCATGGGAACTCTAACGACTAATTTCTTCAGGCTTTGAGAGCACTGGCTAGCGAGAAGTCCTTTAACGGATGCAGGTGATCAGATGATTCAAGACCCTCCCTCCAAGTCCATCCTCAAAGCAGAGGAAAATGTTGAGTCCTGTGAGGTTCAGTGGGGAGACCTCAGAGCAAGCAAAGTTTAATGGCCTGATGGAATCTGTACAAGAGGCAAAAGTTGGCAATTCAGGATGGATCTAATCCTTTAAAGGGACCTGGAGCACTGAGGAAGGTCCTGAGATAAGGACAGAGGCCACAAAAAAGAAACTACAAAGCAGAGTTGATGCAGTGCTCTCTTGAGAAGTACCAAGAATGAAGAAGCCATAAGCTGGTGCCTGGATGAAAGACTGATACCAGACTACCTGGGAAGTCTCCAATACCAACATACACTGCAGAAGATGAGAAGATAAATGAATTATAAAAAGTCAAGAAGACCTTTAAAGTTAAGTCTATATATACTTTAATATTCAATTTCTTTAATGAAAAGTTGTTCACAGGAAGGACAGAGAAAAGTATGTTAGACTATATGCCTCGGAATTAAGAAATGAAAGAAGCCTTATACGTGAGTGCTTTTAAAAAAAAAAGCTGTAAAGTGCTCCACACAACAAGCATTAAATAAGATCACAAAAGTTTTTTACTATACCTTGATAAGCAAAAAATGACTGCTGATGTGGGAGTCATTTCCAATATTGATATGTAGTCAGATAACTTACTTTTAGAGGAAAGATCAAAATCAATACCAAATAAGAAAAATGCAAATGGAAAAATAAAGTTGAAAAGATATTAATTGCCCCTAAAGTACAACCCAAACTATTCAGACAAGCTACTGATGGAAAAATAAATGGACAATGGAAAGAAAATAGTCACCAAAGGAAACTATCACCATTTCCTAAAGCTATTTAGCTGACATAATAATAATAATAGTAGCTATCATTTAACAGTTTCCTATGATGTGCCAGGCACTGCACTAAATGCTTAACGATATTATCGTATTTGATCTCACAACAATCTGGGATGTAGGTGCTATTATTATTACCATTTTACAGTTAAGGAAACTGAGGCACACAGAGGTCAAGTGACTTGTCCAAGGTCAAACAGCTAATAAGTATCTGAGGCTGGATTTGAACTCTGATCCTCTTGACTTCAGGCCTAGTGCTCTATCTACTACATTACCTACCTTCCTCCTTCTAGCCTTAAATCATTGGCCAGAATCTTGAGACCAAATTGTCTAGCAGTTTCCCAAGCTAGCAAACATTTTATCTAAAGTCAACAATTTACAACATAAATTTCTTTATAAAATCGCACAGATGAAAATGGTGGAATAGTATGGACAATACGATCCAATAAAAAAATAGCAAGTAATGGTGGAGGGGGGGAAAGTGTACATAGGGCTTTATGAGAGAATCCATTAAGCCTAATCATCAGGACATCGTTTCGGGGGGGGGGGGGATAACACGACTGCATTTAGAGCTGGGACTTGGGATGACCTCTCAGCTGCTTCTTGTTACCTGTGTGATCTCTCTGGACATCCATTTCCTTATGTGCAAAATGAGACCATTTGAATCAGATTTGTGGATAGGAGAAGAATTTTTGAATAAATAAGAGATAGAAAGCATTGTGAGATGTAAATTGCATAATTTAAATTACATTAAATTTAAAAGATTTTCTATAAATAAATTTGTATAAAGAAATGTAGCCAATTTAGCCAAGATTAGAAGGAAAGCAGAAATTTTGGGGGAAAACTATAAACAATTTCTCAAGTAAAGGCCTCATATCTCAAATATACAGAGAACTTTGTCAAATTTATAAGAAAATGAGTCATTCATTGATAAATGGTAAAAAGACAGGAAATGGCAGTTTTTGAAAGAAGGAATCAAAGCTATACATAATGATATGAAAAAATGCTCTAAATCATTATTGATTAGACAAATGCAATTTAAAACAACTTTGAGATATCATCTTACGCCTATCCTATTGGCTAAAATGATACAAGAGGAAAATAAGAAATGTTGGAGGCAATGTGGAAAAATTGAGACACTTAAACACTGTTGGTGGAACTGTGAATTGATGCAGTGATTTTGAAGAACAATCTAGGCATAATATGCCTAAAGAGTTATAAAACTGTGTATACCCTTTGACCCAAAAATATCAGTCACTACTAGGTCTGTTTCCCAATGTGATCAGGTAAAAAGAAAAAGCTTTATGTTCTAAAATATTCATAGAAGCTCTCTTCATGGTGGCAAAAAAATTGGAAATGGAGGGGATGCCCATCAATTGGGGAATGGCTGAGTAAGCTGTGATGTATAATTGTGATGGAATATTACTATACTATGAGAAATGATGAGCAGATTGATTTTAGAAAAATAAGAAAAGAATTGTGTGAAATAATGAGTGAAACATGAAGAACCAAGAGAAAGCTATATACAGCAACAGCAATATTGTTTGAAGAGTGACTGTGAATAATTAAGCTATTCTGAGTAATATGAATATTCAAAGCAACCACAAAGGACCTGTAAAGGAAGATGCAGTCCACCTCCAGAGAAAGCACTGATATATGGAAGTATGTATTGTAAGGTTTCACACATACGTGTAAAATATTGGCCTTCTCTAGTGCAAGGTAGGGAGGAAGGCAGCTTGGAACTCAAAATGTAACTCACAAAAACAGAATTACTTAAAAAGTTTTTTTTTTAATAATAAGGAAGAGGATTCTGGGAAAATGGTGGAGTAGGCCAGAAAATTCCAAGTTCTCCAGGATTCTTCCACAAAAAAGACAAAATAGCGCCTCAAGATGAACAGAGAGAAGCAAAAATAGACAAGAGTTGGGGCAGAACAGTGGTCCTCCTGGGACAACCCTAGAAGATCGGAAGAAAAATCCCTGGGTGGAGATGTCAGTGGAAGTGTAAACATCTCCAGGCTAGCTCTGCAGAAACAGCAAGCAGCAAGCAGCAAGCCCTGGGCGCATCTAGGTTGGGAGGTAGCCTGGACTTCAGCCACAGGAATTTTCACCTGCTGAACAGTGTGGGGAGTCAGGGGTCTGAGTGGGGAAAGATTGAGAGAGCCTCTGCTGACAAGGGATGCCAGGCCCAGCTGTGCTGCTGAGATGCGGTTCTGGGTAAAAAGGAACCGCCACATGCCCAGTAGGGTGGGGATGCTGCTGGCTGTGGGCACTTACAGGAGAGCTGAATTCTTGGTCTCAGTTCCAGGCCAGAGGGGAGAATTGAAGGTCATAGCCACTGGAGGGTTCTCAGGGAGCAAGAGCATACACACACATATATATATACACACACACACACATACATACATATATACATATACATATATACATATGGAAAGATATACATATACATATATACATATGGAAATTTCTGACCTACCACCATCTCCCCAGAATGCACCCCCACACTATTCTTTCCTTCAATAAGTGGATCCACCACACAAGACTAAAATATACAGGATGTACATAAGAAGAAGTAGAAATGACACTACAGTAAAGAAGAGAGCTGCTGGATTTTAAAAAAAAAATTTACAAGATTGTTTCCCAAGGTCTATGAAGGAAGAAAAATATAAAATGATTGGAAAAAGAATCAAAAGGGCAATCAAGAATTAAAAACTGGTGGTGCAATTGTGAGTTGATCCAGTGATTTTGAAGAACAATCTAGAATTATGCCTAAAGAGTTATAAAACTGTATACCCTTTGAGCCAAAAAATATCACTACTAGGTCTAGGTTTTTGGAAGAGAAACTTGAAGGTAGAATTTGTTCTACTGAATCAGATTTTTAAAAATATACACAGTAAACAGTAGGCACAGTAGGACTGCATTCTCTTTACCTTTCAGTGAATTTTATTTGAGTTTGAGATGCCTACAAGACTTTCAGTTTTAAAAGTCCAATTTTTAAGACTGGAGATCATGAGAGAGGTTAGGACTAGACATATACATACATTCACACATACATACAAATACACATATACATTTATATATACATACATATTAAAAAGTCCTATTTTTAAGACTGGAGGTCATGAGAGAGGTCAGGGCTGGAGATATACATATACATATATATGTATGTATATGTTTACAGGGATATGTGTGTATCTATATCTATATATCTATTTGTACATATCTCTAGCCCTGACCTCTCTCATGACCTCCAGTTTTAAATATGGGGCTTTTCAAACTGAATGTCCTATAGCATCCCAAACTCAACGTGTCCAGAACAGGACTGATTATCTTTCTACAGAAATCCTCGTTTCTTCACAACTTCCCTGTTACCATATAGGGCACCATCGTATTCCCAGTCAACCAGACTTGCAATCTCTATCATCCTTGACTCCTCACTCCGCATGTCCAATGTTGCCAAATCTTATCATTTCTACCTTTACAATATTACACACACACACAAACTAGGATATTGCACTAGCCTTCTGGTTGGTTTTCTTGCCTCATTTTTTTCCACCCTTCAGTCCATTCTCCAATTAGCTGTCAAAGTGATCTTTCAAAGCACAGGTCTTCCCATGCTACCTCCTTAGTTGACAAATTCCAGCAGCTCTCTATTATCATCAAGATGAAATATAAAACCCTCTACCTGACATTTTAAGTCCCTTGCAAACTGGCTCTTTCCTACCTTTCCAGTCTTCTTCTACTTTACTCCCTTCTACATACACTGGACGTTGGCCTCCTTGATGTTCCTTGCACACGACACTGCATCTCCAAATTCCATGTCTTTTCACTGGCTGTCCCCCACACCTGGAATGATCCATCTCCTAACTTCAGTCTCCTGGCTTCTTTCCAAACTCAGCTAAAATCCTACCTTCTGCAAAAGGCCTTTCCTGGTCTTTTCATTCACTCACTCCTCCCTCCACTGCCTTTCCTCTGAGATTTCCCTTCTACGTATTACGTATTTAACTTGTATGTACATAGTTGTTCACATGCAGTTTTCCCCATTAGAATGTAAGCTTCCTGAAAGCAGAGATCATGCATTTCCATTCTTTATATCTCCATAACTTAGAACACTGCCACAAACATAATAAGTGCTTAAGAAATACTTAGGGACTGACTGTTAGAAGGTGTGGGAATATTAATGTTTTATCATCTATGAAAGAAAACCATGTTTGGATGGTAGTGCAATAATACTAGTTATTATGAAATCTGAAATTAGGACATCATGAAATCTGACATTAAATATCATCCTTATTCAATGGAAACACAAGCAAAGAAATTCTTTTTCAAAAAGAAGAGACGTGACCTCACAAACCTTTGTAATGCCTTTTCATTAAGTCATCTACTTAGAGGTCATAGATTAGTAAATATTTATATTTTTTTATTTTCTAGTGTGCTTTTCTGGAGACAGTGTGGCACCAACTTGAAAGACCCAATCTTGTGCATATATAAATATATTAAATGTTTATAAATATCATTTGGGAAAAAATTGTTCAAAGCAAACAAGTTTGTTAAGCAAGAAAGTGGAGAAGGCTAATGGAGGAAGGGATAGGATCATATATACATGCATCCATATTTATCATTTAAAATGAGCATCCTGGGGTATCTCTATGAAACTAAGTTTATTTTACAGGTGTTTACTTCAAAATAATATGAAGTGATGACACTTTTAAAATATTACAATGTATCATTTAATTTAAATAATTTATCATAGCTTAATTTGAACAAAAGTCATTTCTTCATGGGATAGTAACCCAAAAAATTATGTGCCCCTCTCCCTGTTCTACTTCTCTATGATATCCTGAATAAGATACCCTCTCTAAGGAATATGATACCTCTCCAGATCTATATCTTAACTAAATTCTATCCCCTTCTCAGGCTCATTGAACAAAAACAAGAAATGGCAAATGAGAAAGGTAAAATATCCCGTATAAAGTTACCTGACTTTTTTCATTCCTTAAATTTTAATTTGCTGGAAATGTTTGACATGGAGGTCTAGTATAAAAATTTTTCAGAAACATAGTTATGAATATAAACAAGATAAAGATAAATAAGCAAGATGAAAATAATGCTACTTCAAGTGCAAATTTGGGCAACATTTATCTCATAAACAATTTTACTGATGCAAGTACCGACAAATATTGGTTATAAAATCTCCAGGCTACTCACAGTGTTTCAAAAAAAGACTTATGCCTCTCTAAAATCATGACTCCTAAAGGTATTTCTTGATGAATGATAATTATACCTCATCAGTCCCCATTTACAACTCCCACACACCTTCTGCAAAGAGGGGCTGTGTTGATTAGTGAATTGATTTTTTAAATAGTTATTTTTCCTTCAGTTATGTGATGTTTCAATCAGTTAACTACATAATCTTAAGATTGCATTATTTGTCACAGGGTGGCACAATTGTCCGTGGATATGTGTGTATGGCGAAGAAATGGGGGCTTTGCTCTTTATAAATATTATATATCGGTCAACACAAGTTTGATGAAATATTGAGTGCACTTAGGTGGAGGAGGGGAGGAGCAGGACTGGGGAGAAGAGAATTTAAGTGTAGCCAACAGCACAAAATTCTCAAGTCACATCTATATTCAAAGGAGCAGTCATTATACAAGCAAAAAACACTTGGGAGATTTAAAGAAATTCTCATTTAAATTTGCTTCTCCTCTGCGTTCTAAACTATTAACCTCTCCGGGAATTGAACAGCCTTCACAACTCCTCTGCGCAACTTTTCACAGAATCAGCTGCAATTGCCATGGAACCCTTACCTTCCACTTCTGCATCCCCTTTGCTTTTTTGGTCTTGTTGGCATGGGAAAAAAATCTGCAGGCAGTTCAGATCTGCATCTCAAGAGAGACTTAGGGGACTTCTTGCTTTTGATGATCCCCACCAGCACCACCACCACACCCCTACTCTCTTTCCACTACCTCCCACCCACCCTTCCCCTTCCCCGCGGCTTTTCGGAGTGGGGAGGAGGGGCAAAGAACCGTGATGCAGCAAAGGAAAACTGATAGCTGAGACAGCGAGGAAATGAATGCTCGCGTCCTCGCGTGGGCGTCCCAGCCCCTGTTATATCCCCATCTCCACCTCTGTCCACGCTATTTACTAATCTCCCTTTCTCCTAGAATGAAAGAGACCACTGCAGTGTGAAACAGAGGAAGAGCCAGGAACTGCCTACAATTGTCCAAGTTTAATAGCCAGGAGTAAAGGGTATGGTCCTACAGAACTACCTGGCCATTTAAACAAATGGAACTTTCTCCCAACCCCCTAAACGGTGCTTTTTTAGGTATTGCTGCGCTTTTTCGGGTATTGCTGCGCTTTTTCTCCCTACGGATGTTCCAAAGTTAACTTTGAAGGTACTTACATACGAGGTCAGTCGGACCCCACTGCAGTATGTTCACGCAATCAAAGTTTTCACTTGTGGAAAATTAGTTTTTCTCCTGTCAAACATGCAGTCAAACAAATGGGCCAAATAATAAAATTGGGAGCTAAAACGCTAGTTGAAAAGTCTCTCCAGAAATCTGTCTTTACAGAAGGGTATACTTAAAACATCACAGAAATAGTGGCCACCTGCTTTTAAAATGCCCAGAAAACTGTCTCCTCTGAGACCTCCTCCCATACTTTGTTCCATTTTTAAAAGTATGTATTTGTTGATTACTCTGTCCATATCTCCAAATGTTATTTTAGAACTTTATACCTAAGCACAGGAAAGAAATCACGGACTAGTGCGTGGGTGGGCAACCTTCGAGCCTCAAAGCCACAAGTGGCCCTTTAGATCAAGTGTAGCCCCTTGACTAAATCCAAACTTCACAGAACAAGTCACCATGATAAAAGAATTTGTTCTGTAAAACTTGGACTCAGTCAAATGGCCACACCCACGGATCCAAAAGGCCAGGGATAGAGAACATCAGAAGTATCAGAACTTGGAAGTCCTAGGTTTAAGTACCACTTATGAGGTACTTTAGCACCACGAGGTATAAGTACCACTTATGACCCATACTGTCTATGTGACCTTAGGCAAGTCACTTTACTTCTCACTGCTCTAGTCTAGACAGCTCTCTAAGGCTGCCTAGAGAGTTAACTTGAATTTTTAGAAGTTTCCTCATCTAGAGTTCTCTACATCAGTGAAACTAAGAATCATATCTCCAGTCCCTATCCCACTTCCAATGTATATACAAAGAGTCTTTTGTGATTATTATTTTTTTAGACTTGTAAGAAAATTTAAAACATCATTTACTCAAAACCCCTCCTTCTACAGAACTCAGGTTCAGACAATTTAGGTGACTCATCCATAATCACAGTCAGTAGGGGAGTCAGACTTGAACACTCTTTGGAGTCCCAATCCAGTGCTCTTCCTACTATGACATCTGTCTCTTTAAAGTGCTTATGGAAACCAAAGGAAGTTCAAAAGGAAGTACAGACTAGGAGGACAGTTTTGAAAGTAACATGTTAGGTTTATTATATGCTTTTTTTTCCTTTTGGCTAGGCAATGGGGTTAAGTGACTTGCCCAGGGTCACACAGCTAGTAAGTGTTATGTGTCTGAGGTCAGATTTGAACTCAGGTCCTCCTGACTCCAAGGCAGGTGCTCTATCCACTGTGCCCCCTAGCTGCCCCCGTTATAGGCTTTTTTAAATCAAGTTATATGTAATTTTAATTTTCACATGTAATCTTCTTCTGTTCTACTTCATATAAGGAAATTTTCCTTACAGATTTTTAAAATTAAAAATTAAATTAAAACAAATATAAGAAGAGTATCCTATATGCCTGAACTAGGTGTGAACAAGGTCTACTAGTCACATTTCCATTTAATTGATCAATACCCCTGCCTCAGTAAAAGTAACTAACACAATACTCTAGCCTTGGTACTTTAACCAAGTGAAAACATCTCTATGAGTCAATTAATCAGGGCATTGGACTAGGTGCATGAAGTCCTAGAAACCCTTGAATAAAATGAAATGTCTTTCCGCAAGAGATATGTTGGTATTGGCTGTTTGGAACCAAAATGCTGGAGCATCTGGAGGCCTAAAGCTGTCCAACCAAGTTCCTCAGAGGGAATCACTTGGTGAGAGGGTGGATGGAGGAGTAAGGAAAGAGAGCCTCTGTCTCCTTCCCTGTTTTTGATCAGAGAAGGAACTAGAGACCTTCAGAAACTCAGAGGAATTAGACTTATTGGCACCCTATCAATATTGCTGGATCAACAGCAGCTATGACAAATGAGTCAAAACAAGGAAAAGCATTTTTAAGACTCTAAAGGAGCCCAGAGAAAGCTATACTATAACCAAGAGTATCCTGAGGACTCCAGCAAAAGTACTTACAGGGTCTATGAATTTTCCCCTTTGCAACATACCCTCTTAAGCTTGATTCCACTTCCTCTGAACTTTGTATGTTCTAGTAGGAAAGTGTGTCACAGACCTCTGGGAGGAATGTCTTATACCAGTTGTTCTCACCGTGCCTCCTTAACAAATATTCCCCAACTGAAAAGCCAGTGTAGCTGGAAAAAAATATGTATCAGTTGATAATCGTTGAAAGAAGCACACTAGTGGATTCATGAGCTATAGCATTAGAAAGACATCCCCAACTCCTCAAGGGACCTCTGGACCCATAAAGGGAGAAATAGCAGCTGTGCTCTGGGGATCCAGACTGCTAGTGTGAGTTAGAGCTGGGATAACAGAAGAAGGAGGAGGATGAGGAAAAGAAGGAGGAGAAGGAGAAGGAGGAGGAGGAGGAGGAGAAGGAGGAGAAGGAGGAGGAGGAAGACGGGGAAGAGGGTGAGGGGAGGAGGGGGAGTGGAAAGAGAGGGACAAGAAAAAGAGCTTTTGCTTTAATATAATCATCACAACTAACATAAGAGGGTAAGCAGTTGATTGAGGAAAAAATGTTTTCATCAAATATTTGATAAATCCATTTCCTAATAGATTAGTGAGTTATCAAACAGTTCTCAAAAGAATTACAAAGTACTAACAAATATGTGAAAGAGTGCTCCAAATCAAAGCAACTTTGAGGTTTAACTTCATGCCACACAAATTGGCAAAGATGACAAAAAAGTGGAAATGATCCACATTGTAGAAGGGCTTGTAGAAGACAAGCTTTTGGTAGAGCTGTGGATCAGTCCAACCACTTTGGAAAAGAAATTTGAAATTCTACTAAGAAAATGAGCAAAATGTCCAAGATTTTTACTCTAGTGTTTCTCTTGCTGGGTATGTGCCTCGAAGAGGGAAAAGAAAGTTTTGATATAAAACAAAATATGCATATAGATAAGAACTGGTCCTGTGATTTCCTCCCCCGCAGGAGGAACTTGTTCTGACAATGGAGGGTAGCACCTTCTCTGCAACTTCGAGTTTATCACAGCATTTTTTATTAACAGCAAAGAATCAGAAACAAAGGAATACAAGAAAATACAAAAAGACATAAAAGCTGGTGCAAAACAAAGTAAGTAGTACTAAGAACACAAAACTACTACAACAATAAAAATGTAAAGAACAGCAAGGACAAAATGAAATCCCTCCAGCCCCTTACCTTTACCCTATGTGTATCTCTCTGCTTCAGATGTGTTTCTTGTAAACAACATTTTAGGATTCTGGTTTTTTAATCCATTCTGCTATCTGCTTCCATTTTGTGGGTGAGTTCATCCCATTCACATTTTTAGTTATGATAACTAACTGTGTATTTCCCTCCACCCTATTTTTCACTTGTTTATCCCCCTCTCTCTCTTACCCCTCACCCTTTCCCTCCTCACAAGTGTTTTACTTCTAATCACTGCCTTCTCAAATATACCCTCCCTTTTATCAGCTCCCCCTTCTATTATCCCCATCCCATTTTACTTCCTTATAGGGTAAAGTAGATTTCTGTATTCAGTTGAGCGTGTGCGTGTGTTATTCCCTCTTTGAACCAATTCTGATGAGAGCAAAGTTTAAGCTCTGCCTCCCCATCTTCCCCATTATAATAGCTCTTTTATATGAGGTAATTTACCCAATTCTATCTTCCCCCCTCCTTCTTCTTCCAGTGCAATCTTCTTTCTCACCTCTTTATTTGTTTTTTGAGGTATTATCCCATCAAAGTCACTTTATATCTGTCCCCTCCACCTATGTATACTCCTTCTAATTGCCTTTATAGTAATAAAGTTCTTAAGAGTTACAAATATTATCTTTCCATATAAATATATGAACAGTTTAACCTTACTGAATCTCTTATGTTATCTTTTTCTTGTTTCCTTTTTGCCTTTTTATGTTTCCCTTGAGTCTTGTATTGGGAGATCAAAATTTTTATTCAGCTCTGGTCTTTTAATTAGGAATGGTTAAAGTCCTCTATTTCATTAAATATCCATTTTCCCCTGAAAGATTATATTCAGTTTTGCTAGGTAGGTGATTCTTTGTTTAATCCTAATTCTTTTGCCTTCCAGTATATCATATTCCAAGCCCTCCAGTTCTTTAATGTAGAAGCTGCCAAATCTATTCCTGGAGACATCTTAAACTCAACAGGTCCAGACTATCCTCCTAAATTTCCCCCTCCTATCTTCCCCATTACCACAGAGGACAACCATTCTCCCAGGCCCTCAGGTTCACAGTCTAGATGTCATCCTCAACTCTTATTATCTCACACTGCCCCTCTCCACTTCCAATGAGTTGCCAAGACTTGTCAACTTCACCTTTGAAATATTTTTCAACTATGTCCCCTTCTCTTTTCTGAGAATACCACTGGTCCTCATCACCTCACACCTGAACTACTGTAATAGCCTGCTGGTAAGTCTGCCTGCCTCATCTCTCACCATTCCTATCAATCCTCTATTCACCCACCAAAGCGATTTTCCTAAAACTCAGGTTTTACTCAAAAACTTCCAGTCACTATTGCCTCCAGAATTAAATACAGAATCTTTTGTTTGGTATTCAAAGTCCTTGTTCCTTTATCTTGTTCCTCACCTTTCCAATGTATCCTTCTATCTTACTATATCTTACTCCCCACCATTCTTCAGTCCAGTGACACTGGCTCTTTGCTGTTCCTAGTAACCCTATTGTTAAATTTCAGAGTACATATACCTCAGAAATTGGCAAACACTGCAGAGCTTGATATAGTGTGTTGATAATTGTCTGACCTTAAGAAAGTCAGGTGTCATTTTTCAAATAAAAATTATACTTAAAAATGTGTTGTACATATATTTGGTAGTGTGAGGAGAGCCAGATATTAAACATTTACCAGGGCACTCCTAGTAGCTAAATCTCTAGATAACTTCTTTCCTATTTGAGCTGTGGACACCTCCTAGAGTTCAGAGATAATACATACAGTTTGAAAATACTAATAGCCAACTTTGGCCATCAGTAACTTCAGGGTTAGGAATTCAGGCCTGTAAGTTTGAAAGAACTGACCAATTGGCCAATCCTATCAAATAGCTCGTCATAGGCACTGAAAGATTAGTAAGTAATTTAAAAAACAAGAATAATCCAACTTGTGACCAGACTAACTTATAATGTTGTAGGAATAGATTGGTAATGTATGTTGATAGATTACAGAACCTGCACATTTAATAGATGCTTTAGTTAACATGCTGCATATTTCAGAATACTAGATTTTCTAGCCATTATTATTATTTTGTTACTCTTATGTCCATACACATATCAATTATTTCTTGTTTCTGACTGTTCTCTAAAATTTTACTATTCATTTTTCTTCTCATAATGATAGTACCATGAATGTTATATAGCAACATGTCTGTTGGCAATGCGGTGTTTTACTATTTATTTGTCAATATGCTAATTATTATGCATGTATTGTAACTAGCTAGGCCTGTGTGTATAGTTTTTGTTAGCTGTGCACAGCTTGCCACTAGCTATGCATTATTTTTTTGCTGTTTATGGTTATTTACTTAGGTACTATAGGTATTCATATATCATAACCATGCATGTACATAGTATTTCCTGAATGTAATTTAGACATACAGCAATTGAAGAAGCCTAATAAGGAATATTTTGCACTGACCTATGTGTAGGGCGTATGATGTTAGTAGAGATATATTGTGTACCATACTATAGAACCTGTGGTGTTAGGATATGTTAATGTATTCAGCAGTGATTTCTTTTATGACCCTTAAAATGTGTATTTACAGATGTCAGGGATTCCTCAACTGATTTCACAATGACACAAAAATATTTGACTGAGGAGAGATATGCTTACCAGCCCCTTCCTGGGCATTTGAGTCAACATGAGAAGAAGAAACATAGCTGGATTTTGTGCACTCATACACAGGACTTGATCAAGGTTTTCAAAGACTGTAATGAGTGAGAGAGGGAGAGAGAGAGAGAGAGGAGAGAAGTCCCTATTCAGCTATTCCACTGGATTCTTGCTAAGCAACTTAATTCTTGACTGTGGTGTCTAGATGTGATCATTCCAAACTCCAGGCTAGGAGCAGAGAGGTTTCTGAGAGAATGAAAGCCCAGTTCTTTGGGTCTGACCATTTAACTAGATCCAAATCTACCTAACTGAACTATTATTTAATGTATCTATTTGCATCTTGTTCTCAAGAATAACATAAGAATAATTGTCAAAACATTTTGCTAAAAATTAAGTAAATTATGAGCAACTAGGTGGTGCAGTGGATAGAGTTCTGAGCCTGGAGTCAGAATGACTCATTTTCCTGAGTTCAAATCTGCCCTCAGACACTAGCTGTGTGGCCTTGGGCAAGTCATTAACCCTGTTGACCTCAGTTTCCTCATCCGGAAAGTAAGCTGGAGAAGGAAATGGCAAATCACTCCAGTATCTTTGCCAGGAAAACCCCAAATGGGGTCACGAAGAGTGGGACATAGCTAAAAATGACTGAACAACAACAAGGTAAACCATATCTAGAGTATTCCCCTGAATTACCAACTAGAAAAATCTGTCAGAAATTATTATTCCAACATGATCTATTCTTGAAACTGTCCTAGCTCTTTATGATCATTGTTTACTTACATTCTGGAATTTTGCCAAGAAACAAAATCAATTTAATTGGCAAATAGTCCGCAGTTCCCATCTTCTTCTCTCTCTAAAAAAATTCAAAACACATTTGCCTTGCCAAAAAATATTTGATACTTTCCCCTTTCTCCATCATCTTTCAAAGCCTGTGGACAGGGAGTCAACAATCATGCTCATAACTAGTGCCTTCAGAATTCACAGACATAGGATATCCAAGCCCGAACTTATCAAGCACAGCTTGGAGTTCCCTTACCATTGCATTACTTATGTTCCTTTAACTTACTTGTAAACATTTTTTTTTATCTATTCAGTCAAAAAAAATCATTCTGTTTAGCAGAGAAAATCAAAAGAGTTGAGAATCCTTGACTTCTAATACACTATCTTTGACCCAGATATCCCAAGCAGAGGTTTATCCCTTTAGTCTCATTTTTCCACAGTTTAGCTAAAAAAAAACCTTCCTCATCAGCCTTATCTTATTCTGACCTTTAGTAATCCCTTTTTTGACAGTCATGAAAAACACATTTCCATATTAGTCATGTTGTAAGAGAAAAGTAGACCAAAAAAAAAAAAAAAAGAAAAAGAAAGTTTTTTTTTTAAAGTATGCTCTGATTTGCCTTCAGACTCCATCAGTTCTTTCTCTGAAGGTGGATAACAGTTTTCATCATAATTACTTTGGAATTGTCTTGGATCATTGTATTGCTGAGAACACCTAAATCATTTACAGTTGATTACTGTACAATATTGTTGTTATTGTGTACAACATTCTCATGGTTCTGCTCACTTCACTTTGCATCAGTTTGTGTAAGTCTTTCCAGGTTTTTCTGAAAACACTCTGCTCATTGTTTCTTACTGCACAATAGTATTCCATCACAATCATATATCACAATTTGTTCATCCATTTCCAAATTGAAGGGCATCCCCTCGATTTCCAATTTTTTGCTGCTGTAAGTACTTTTGTACATATAGGTCGTTTTCCTTTTTGTTTTTTATCTCTTAGGATACAGACCTAGTAGTGGTATTGCTTATGAAAAGGTATGCGTGGTTTTATAGCCCTTTGGGAGTAGTTCCAAATTGCTCCCCAGAATGGTTGGATTAGTTCACAACTCTACCAACAGTGCATTAGTGGTCCTATTTTCCACATCCCCTCCAACATTTGTCATTTTTCTTTTCTGTTATGTTAGTCAATCTGATAAGTATGAGGTGGTACCTCAGAGTAGTTTTAATTTGCATGTCTCTAATCAATAGTGATTTAGAGCATTATTATATGACTCTAGGTAGCTTTGATTTCTTCTGAAAACAGCTTGATCATATCCTTTGAACATTTATCAATTGGGGAGTGACTTGTATTCTTATAATTTGAGTAATGAGGCCTTTATCAGAGATACTTGTAAAAAAATTTTCGCAATTATAATTACTATATATTTCCCTCCATCCCCTGCCCCACTCCCCATACTTTCTCTTATCTTGTTCCCCTCCTACTTCCTTGTAGGATAAGATAGATTTCTATACCCAACTGAGTATGTATATTATTCCCTTTTTGAACCAATTCTGATGAGAGTAAGTTTCAAGCATTGTCTGCCACTTTCCCCTCCACTGTAAAAGTTCTTTTGAGCCTCTTTTATGTGAGATTATTTGCCTCATTCTACCTCTCCCTTCCCCTTCTCCCAATGCATCCCTCTTTCTCATTTTTCCATCTATTGTTTTTTGCTTTTTTTATTTTTGACAAGGCAGTTGGGGTTAAGTGACCTGCCCAGAGTCACATACAGTCAGTAAGTGTTATGTGAGGCCGGATTTGAACTTAGGTCCTTTTGCCTCCAGGGCCAGTGCTCTATCCACTTCGCCACCTAGCTGTCCCTATTTTTTTACTTTTAACTTTGTTAAAATTGAGCTCTGCCCCTGGGGTGGAGGGGGGATTGTCCCAAGCTTCAGGTATTATCAGATCTAGTTCGGGAGCGGGAGATAGATTGTAAGTCTTTAGTTCTCCCAGGGTGGCATGATCTAAGGAGAGGTGTGGTCATGGCTATGCTGGCCTGTGTTCTGGTCTATAAGTGACCACAAGTGCTCTTTTCTGCCCTACAACTGTGACCAAGTTTCTTGCTTCCCTGTGGTCACATGCCAGTGTGCTAGTTTTCTTCTTCACCCTGGTCCTGCAACCCAGAACTACATATGGGCAATGCAACAGAGGTCTTCATTCAGTACCAGCAAAGGGCCCTCTGTAACCTCCTTCTGACCAGTCATTCAACACCCTTATCATCTGTGGACTGACAGTTCAGAAGCCACCACCACCTCAACTAATTCAGTTGTCCCCAAGACCTGCTGCTGGCTTGACTGTGTGGCCTGCATTGGACTGCACTCCATTCTCATCCCAGTGAGACAGACCTTTCCTGCCTACCTTCTAAGTTGTCTTGGGCTGGAAAATTGTTTCATCTCATCCTTTTATTGGTTCTGCCACTCCAGAACTTGTTTTGAGGCATTATTTCAATGTTTGGAGGGGAATTTGGGAAAGCCCAGTTGAATGCCTGCCTTTACTCCACCATCTTAGCTTACTTGTAGTACTCTTAATATTTTTATAGAACAATACTTTTATATTTATCTAGTCCTGTCTTATATCTTATGTCTCACTTACATGTCTTATCAAAATTTAAGTTGGTTGGTAATGTAGCATCCCCTCTAGACTGCTCCCCCAATTTTCACTCAAGCTCAAAAGCTGAATCCCCAGATGATAGCTGCTAGAACCCTACTAGTAACCCTGTGAGTCTTCACTCCTCTTTCATGAGCCCACACCAGTTAACAATTAGGCAGTAAATACAATTAGCTCTTTGCCAAGACATTTACTAAAGAGTGTTAGTAAAATCTGACATTGCAAAAGACTACACACCACCCTCATAAATCTGAGATATATGCCACCAAAAATATACATAGAATCCATGGGAAAAACACATTCAAATTTAGAATACAATGAGAACAAGGCACAGATGTTGTTTACATATGTGATAAAGGCAATTCACAGAGAGATCAAAATGCTCCCCAACTATGCTGGATGACCTTCTAGGCCTGGCTTTCTCCTCATGGGGCAAAGTATTTTTGCTAGACTCTCTGAGCCTGATCTTCAATAGGCAGCTCTCAACTCCAATACCTCCAGTTTCAATCTTAGCTTCACCCCTCAGCTGGATCTCTGTTTTTCCTTTTCCAGAAAGAGCAGAGACTCAGATTCTTAAGATCTGGCCCACTTGCATTAGTGATACAAATGTTTAGATTCCCTAAGAGTCTAGCCAATATGGTGGATCTTTAATAACACTTGTCTTTGGCTGAAAAAGAGAGAGAGAGAGAGAGAAGAGAGAGAGAGAGAGAGAGAGCAGAGACCCTTGGTTTATGATTAGAAGTCTTTCCAACTGTAACCCTTATCCCAAACAAAGTCCATTTGTCTGAGACTCTAGCCTCATTAGTGGAGATAAATGCCTGAACTTCATGAGGGCTGGGATGGAGCTGGTGAGAGGCAAGAGAGCTTCTATTCTCTTCTAGTCTTCTTTGGGACTCCTCAAGCTTCTGATCTTTGAACTTCAAGTCACTTTGGGTACTTCTGGCTTCCAGTTTCAAGAGGGGAAATGGAAGAGGCCAATCACACTTCAAGTTGCTGAAGTAATAGACTCTGGCAGAACATGAGAGGAGTAGTTTCCATCATGTCCCTATTCCCAGCTTGCTACTCTAGAGACATCAGGGAACTTCCTCTTGAGTGACAGTTAGAACTCCCTCTCATGGATGAGCTAAATTATCTCACTCCCAATGAGAGAGTGCCTTCACTCTGTATTGTCTGGTATGTATTTTCCCGATTTCTGCTTTTGTTATGATTTAGATACATGGATTTTTTTTCTATTAACTATATGTATTCATGTTGGAACTGGTATTATTTGGGAAAGGTGTGAAGTCATGGGTAAAATGTTGGGAGTTTGCTATGATTTAGATAAATGGAATTTTTTTTCTATTAACTATATATATTCATTTTGGAACTGGTATTAGTTGGGAAAGGGGTTAAGTCATGGATAAAGAGTTTGGAGTTCCCCAAAAAAATAATAATGACAGCAATCAGAAATTAAATTGAACCCAATTATTCCCTATTGACTAATAATATTTAAGGGAATAGGTTGACATAATTCTAACCCAGTACCCCATCTCTCAGGAGAGAATAGAGTGACATCTGGCCCCAATTTTCTGTTTCTCCTCTTGGCAAGAATAAAAAGTCTACCTTGGAGAAAAGAGAAGGGGGAAGAGAAGAGTCTAGAGATGTTACTTTTTGTCTAAGGAGATAAGGACAGTCAAAGTTTCCAAACAAAACTTCACCAACCAGTAAACTCATCACAATCAATGCAGAACTTCCCCAATCCTTTCCCCTTTGCGTACATAAACAGCCTAAACAATATTATCAAAGGAATGTATTGCCAGAAAAAGATGGGTCAGCCACATAAGAGGAATGAGAAATATAAAGAAACCTAGAGAAAGATCAGTACATTGGATGGGCACCTCTTCCCCTTCCTTCCCCAACTTCCTTGGACCTGGATAAGAAATACACAAGTGGACAGCAACCAAATGAGTTGTGATATACATCATTGAAGGAATCTAATATTATGCCATAACAAACCCAATAAAGTATTGTTGTGACATGGAACCAGAAAGTACCTTTAAGAACAGTCCATTTTATTAAAAAGAAAGAGAGAAAAGATAGAATCATACCAAATTACAGAACTCTTTCAGAGCCAATAAAAGAAGTGTAAGTTTTTGGTAGGTAATATAGAGCCATTGAAGATTTTTGCGCACTGCCAGGTCCATGCATCAAGGTTAATCTTTATAGCAAGATAAGTGATAGACTCAGGGAGGGAGAACTGAGTAAAATAAGGCCCAGAAATGTAAATGGCTTCCCTATGGTCCCACAGGTAGTAGATAACTGAGCCCAGATTCAAACCCAGATCTTCTGATTCTAAATCCAGTGCTGTTTCCACTATATTGTTCTAGATAATCTTTTGTTATTGTTATTCTGAAAGGACACAGTTTAGTATTCTCAGAGTTTCACTGGGAGTTTATTGATAAGCCCATATCTACACTAAGATCTTCATATGAAAAATTTTATTATTGTTGTTCTAGACCTGGATTTCATTGGTGTAAGGAATTCGTGGGGAGGAGACTCTCTCTATGAAAGCAGATCCATATTTATTTTGCAACTGATAGTTTCGTAGGGCACTGAGAAATTAAGTCACTTGTCAGAGGCAGGTTTTCATAATTATGTGACTTAATTACCTGGCAGTCAGTGCTTCCTTTTCCTTTTGCCTCCCCCTTCCTGACCTTCCTGAGTCATTTCTCTCATCTTTCTTTTTATTATAAGGGGTCTGTATGGTACTGCTCTGCATTACCAAATGCTTCCTTACATAAGTAAGACAATTTCTCATTAGTCCCACAAAGATCTGTATTCTAATATTCAGGATTCCTGTACCACCCAACTATCCTCTGGTGGCCATGTCTTATAAATTCATGGAAATTTCAAAGATATAGTCCCTGGAAACTTCTCTTTTCTTTCTATCTACTCATTGTCTCTAATATGGTTGATTTGCCTTGGACAAACATACTAGCTAGATACAAATTAGTTCTATCTATTTTGCTAAATAGATTGCCCTAAACTGGTATCTAGATATTCCTCACCAATGCCCTCGCCTCACACTCTGAAAGTGATGTGGCCTAGGACCACAAGGCACAGACTTCCATTTATTGAGCCTTAAGTCTCCATATTGTTCTCAACAAAGGTATCATTAGATTGACTTTTCTTCTTCTACAGTTTCTCTTTCCGGGATTTCTTGGATCCCTAGTTTGCTTCTTGGCAGAGTGAAATAAAAGAAATACCTTGGGACCCATGAACAATCAATAACTTCTTTACTCAATTTACCTTCCTTTGTTCAGGGTGATGAATCATTGCTCATCTCCATAGGGAGTTTACTAGCATTTAACTTCACATCAGAAATACATCTTGAATCATAACACACTGGGAATTTTCATTAAGTAAAATACAGAACCAAAGTCAAGAGGTTTCCTGATTTGTTTAAACACATAATTATATATACATAATTAAGACAGGGATGTAGGTTAGATGGTGGGGGGGGAGGGTGGAATTACCTTGCTTCCTCCCTTTGCCTTGTATTTTGGCTTGAATTCATTTGCATGTTAAACTAGAAAGGATTATGAGAATTTTGAACCCTAAGTCACATGGTCAGGTAGACCTAGCTTTAAGTCCTGCCTCTGAGTTTCTGTTTGACTCCAAGCAAGTCAGTTGACCTCTCAGTATTCTAAGAAATTTTATAAATTGAAGAGCAAATATCAACCTGCATTGATAGACAGAGGTCTGTTTTTTTTTTAATTGATACAGCTATCTTGGACAATGTACTATGATCTCTGCCCCAAAGACAATTATGATAATAATAATAATCAGATAATCTTTGTCACAGAAATCCATCAAACTTTGGTTTAAAAATTCCAAAGATGCTCTCTGGTTTAACATGCAAATGAATTTGAGGGGGGAAAAGATAAGTAAAGGAAATAATTAGGGACCCTCACACTGGCAACAGAGTCTCTGGTTTTGAGTTTTGAAATGAAGAAAATAGCTGATTTGTTTCTCTTGCCCACTTCAATTCCTTAATTTGACGACAAATGCATTTCAAAATAGGTGATTATATGATAATCCTGGCATAGTACTGAGGAGAAAAGGAAATACACACATAGATTTATGTCTGAAAATAAAAGATTTATTACAAGAGATTCTTTCCAGACAAATGAAGACTCAAGAATGATAGAGGTAGAAGTGAGAGGCTCTAGTCCTCCAAATCTGCTTCTGAATTGTAGGGGTAGTATGGCAGTTCTAAAGATGGCTCCCAGCTTTTTCTTCTTTTGTACAGGAAAAGTTGTGTTGCTGACATGTATTAGAGATATTCCTACCTTTTCAAAGTTTTTAGAACTGATCCAGAGTGCCCGAAAATATTTGTATTTAATATATTTCTTGGTTATTGGTGAGAAGCAAGATGTTATCTGCTACTTCTACTTCCAGAAGTTTGTTTTGGTATCTTTGGGTTGAAGTAGATAAGAATTCAAAAGTGAGATTAACCAAAACTTAATTAACAAGAGGGTTATGGAGGGGTTTATTTGTAATGTCACATACAGTGAAGCTATCTGGGACCAGATAGATACTTTATATTATGAAGTTATTACTGAGCAAAGGTCTTCTTGGCTGGGTTCAAGGATGAAAGCAAAAAGAAAAGGAAATTAACACTTACAGGATAGATGCCAATATTCTGGCAAGTGCCAAGAAAATGGCCTTGGCCTAATTCTTTCAAGTGAGTAAGCAAATATTTGTTTCACTCCTTGGAATGCTAACTCAGATCCTGCAGGGGAGGGGTAATAGACCTCCCATACACAAAGGTCTTAACAATGGATAGAGGCCTTTATTCTTTCCATAACTTAGCATAAGTGTGTACATATAGCAAACAATACTGAATCATTTACATTCTCAAAGTGAGTAAGGATAGTACTTAGCCAAAAAATTCTAGAAAACAAAACCACATCACTTATCAAGAATAAGGTATATAACTACAGACCAGATATTATGGAAAGCTCTGCACAAATTTAAAGGGGTTTTTTTGGCTCTGACACAGTCCAACCTATGCAACCCTTGCATAATACTTCAGTGAACATTAATCAAGTGCATACTGCTTCCTCTCCACATGACATTCACACCATTTGCCCCACCTTAAGATGACACTACGCTGAGGATAATTGGTGAGACCCTATCTGGAGCTGTCATATCTTGAGAAGGCTCAGCTCAACTTCTCAGTCTCTATTTTGGCTTACTCTCCTTTCTGCTCTACCTCCACCATTCTGCTGCATCTCCAAACTGGTTGACTGACCCTCCTTTAGCCCACCTTTATACATCCCCTTCCTGAAATCCTTTATGTTTTGCCCTTTCCTGCTAGAATGGAAGCACCTTGAGAATAGAGACCATCTGGTTTTCTTGTTTTTGTATCCCCAACACTTAGCAGAGTACCTAGGACACAGAAAGCCCTTAATGTGTGCTCTGCATGTCTATCTATCTATCTATCTATCTATCTATCTATCTATCTATCTATCTATCTATCTGTCTGTCTGTCTGTTTATCTAAAAGAGTATGAACTCAGGCCGCCCCTGGATTCTATGAAAAAAATAATATATTAAATATGGACATTTAGGGTACTCTGAATCAGTCCATAGACAAAAGTTCAACACCAACTTTTTGTTTATACTTTATAGCACCATATAGCAGGTAACAAAAATGTTGAGGAGGGAAGATGGAATGATAGGCACACATTGTTAGTGGAGCTATGAAATTGTACTACGATTTTGGAAAGCAATTTGGAATCATGAAAATAAAGTGACTAAAATATCCATACCCTTTGAACCAGAGACTCCATTATTGGGGTTATACAATGAGGAAGCCATCAGTAAGAGAAAAGTCCCCCATACTCCAAAATATTTATAGCAGAACTTTTTGCAATAACTAAAAATTGGAAACAAAGTAGAAGCCCATTAATTGGGGAATGGATAAACAAATTATGGCACATGAATGTAATTGAATACTACTATGCTATAAGAAATGATGTGATAAATAACAGAGAAGCACAGAAAGATCTATATGAACTATGAAATAGTGAAGTATGAAGCAGTGAAATATAAAATGACCTAAGCAGAGCCAAGTAAACAATATACACAATAAACGTAACAATGTAAATGGAAAAAATGGCACACCAAAAAAATCAAAGATAAACGTAAAACAATTTGAAAGATCAAACAAGACTTGAATGAAGAAAAGATACATCCCACCTCTCCAAACCACCCCTTCATGGAGGTGGGAGGTCACTGTTGGAGATCTGTAGGGTGTAGAGGGCCACAGGCTGTTCAAGAGGTCTCACTGATGGGTGAAGGCCCCTCTCCAGTGCTGATCTTTGAGCAAAGGTCACCTGGTTCGATGCTCCATTGTATGGATCTTTAACAATCTTTAACTCCCCTAGTTATTGTATGGTCATTAGCAGTCTATTCTGGGATTGGAGTCAGATAAGCGCACAGGACGAGCATTCACTGTCCTTGAGCACAACATGGGCTATAGTCATTGTAACTTGAGAAAGAGTTCCTGTTATTTTACTATATAAGTGCTTTGCTAAAAATAAACGGAGTTGCTTCCATCTTGTCTCCCGCTTCATCAATGCGCATTCGAGATAGAAAATCAAGCTGGTCTTGATTCATCAGGTGATTGGGAAATCCTAGGCCCTAGGTAGGCTCTATAGCCAAGTGAACTAGTTGTGCACAACAAACCACACATGTTAGATTTTGAACGAGGCATCTGACTTTTTCAGGGTATCAATCAGTTGTACTCACTTTTTTTCCTTTCAAAAAAAAATACTGTCATATGAGATGATTCTCTGGGAAGGGGAAGAGAAGTGGTACATGGAATACTATGGCAATGTGGAAAATAATAATAAATTGATAGTAGATAATTAAAAACTTCTTTTTAAAAGAGTCTATTTTGCTTTTGACAATGCCGCCCTTATTTTACCTTCCCTCTGAATCCTCTCTTTTCCCTCACTTCTTTCCTTCCTGTTTCCTTCTTGGGTAAGATATATTTCCATACCCAGCTGTGTACTCTTCCCTCCCATAACCGGTTTAGAGAAGAGTGAGGTTCAAGTGTTGTCCACTGCCTGCCTCACTACCCCCTCCTTCTTGTCTAAACTCCTCTTTTTGTATCCCATTTATGTGAGATAATTTTCCCCATTCTTCATCCCCCCTTCCTCCTTCTCCTAGTGCATTCTTTTCCCCACCTATAGATTTTTCAGATTCTAATTACTCTCTTTATGATACCTGGTGTTGACAAAGTTGTAGGGGGGCTGTATGTATCATCTCCTCACAAAAAAAAGTAAAGAGTTTAAATTTTAGTCCTTTATGACTTTTCATTCATATTTAGCTTTTTATGCCTTCTTTGGCTCCTGTGTTTGTATGTTCAATTTTCTACTCAGCTCTGGTCTTTACAGGAATACTTGGAAGTCCTCTAGTTCATTATAAATCCATTTTTTTCTTATAAAATTATACTCAGTTTTGCTGGGTAGGTTATTAGTTATAAGCCTAGATCCTTTACTTTCTGGAATATAATATTCTAAGCCCTCCACTGATATTATAGTGGCTACTAAATTTTGTATGATCCTGATTGTGGGTTCCTTAGTATATGAATGTTTGCTGGTTGTTTGCAGTATTTTTTCCTTGACCTAGTTGCTCTGTATTTTGGCTTTAATCTTCCTGGGAATTTTCACTTGGAGGCTTCTTTCAGGAAGTGACTTTACCATCTGGTTCTAGAATTTCCAGAGTTTTCTTTTATGATTCTTGAAATATGATGTCTAGATTCTTTTTTTTCCCACATGGCTTTCAAGAACTCCAGTGATTCTTAAGTCAGCTCTTAGACCTGTTTTCCAAGTCAGTTGTTTTTCCTATGAGATATTGCATATTTTCTTTGATTTTTTTCATCTTTTGGCTTTTTAAAAAATTTCTTAATGTCCCATGGAGACGTTAGCTTCCATACGGGCAATTCCAATTTAACCACTGTCCCAAAGTCCATTTGTATGGGACTCTCTCCTTATTGGTAGAGCTGAATTTCTTGCCCTGTGTGAGGAGCAGAGTGGAGTTTGCGAGACCAAAAGAGTTCCAGCCTTCTTGGGAACTCTTCAAGAAAGAGCCCAGTAGCTTCAGACTCCTCTGGCTTCCAACTTTGACAGGGAAGATGGAAGAGGCCAACTTCAGGCTGCTAAAAATAAAGACTCTGGGAAGAGGCTGACAGTTGTGGGTAGCCAAGAAAACTAAAGCAATTCTATTTTGTGTGTAATTCCCCACCCCACGCCCATGCAATCTTCTTTTCTGCTGAAACAGGAAGGATAGACCTATCTGTACAGGGTCACAAGAGATAACAGGCAGGTGTTACAGTGGTTAGACTGTCAGCCCTAGAGTCATGAACACCTGAGTTCAAATCTGGCCTCAGACCCTTACTAGTTATGTGACCCTGGGCAAGTCATTTGACTCTGTTTCCCTCAGTATCCTCAACTGTAAAATGAACTGGAGAAGGAAATGGCAAACCACTCCAGCATGTTTGTCAAAAAGAAAAAAAATCCCAAATTGGGTCACAAAGAATCAGACACAATTAATCAACTAAACAATACAAGGGATAACTAAAAAAAGAGCCTTTCCTGTTACTAACCCCAGCAGTAGTCCCTGTGCAATCTAGAGGTACCCCATACCCAATTTACCACCTGCCTAAATTGAAATCTATATAAGCTTTGTCCTTTTGTTCCTTCAGGGGGTCTCTGCCTATGCAGCTGGGACTCCCTTGCTGGTGATCTCAATAAACCCTTGATAATTGTAGGTAGAAAAGTAACCAAAGTGTTAGTAACCAAAGTAATCAAACCATCTTGTAAAGTTCCTCCATCTTTTCCTGTCCTCATCCACCTCTCCGTTCTTCCCCTTTTTATGACCTGAGCACTTATCAACAGATACCACTTCTTCCCAACGCTATAATGTTTTAATTGTGTGCCTTTCAAATAAAGATGAAACGACCTGGAGCCACCTTGAAAGTCCCTCATTTTTTAACCTTCGTGTATAAAAGCTAATCTCCCCGACCATAATCACAATCGTAGCCCCATCCTAATGACCTATGCCCAATACTCTGGGTGATTATAATTTGTTAACCTCAAAATTAATCTCTTTGAATGGAAGGCAATACCAAATCTGCAGTTTTTTATATTACCTCATCTTTGCCCTCCTTGGAAATTGTCATGTACTTGCTGCCTTGGGGAGGAACTGAGATGCAAATGTCTATATCATTATGAAAGTTAAAAACTGGAGCAGCTAAGTGTCGTGGTGGATAGAGCACTGGCCCTGGATTCAGGAGGACCTGAGTTCAAAGTTCAACTCCGGCCTCGGACACATAACACTTACTAGCTATGTGACCTCACTTAACCCCATTGCTTAGCCAAATATTAAAAAAAAGAAAGGAAGAAAGTTAAAAATTAAAGCTGGTCCACCTTGAAGCCATTGCTAACCTCCTGTGATGGGAATGGGAAGCTACTGCTTAGCCTTATCTAAAAAGCCTCAGGCCCACATGGAAAAGGGTGAGAACTATCACACAGACAAAAAAGAGAATTGATCTGGCTTTTTGAGTAGTCTGAAATGAAAGAGGAAAAGGTTGTAATGAACTGGGAATTGCCACAACTGGTCTTTAAAAATGAATTTATATTGATGATAATGGGCTCTCTTTTTTTGAAGTACTAACAGCATCAACCAGACAGGAACTGGTCTCTAACCTGTGGGTGGCCAGAGCCAAACAAAGCAGGCCAGAGACAGGATGTTCAGGAATCAAACACAAGATTAATTTCAAAGTGAGGAAAACAGCTTGCAAGCAAGGACAAGTGCCAGAGCCCTGCCCCTAGTGGGGGGACCTGAGGCATTATGGGGACATCTCATATGACTCAATGACTGCACAGTGAGCTGTAGCCCTGACAACAATGTGACAAGTCTGATTCATAGCATGACTTTGTGACTGGAACATGGGTACTGCAGGTGCTTGTCCAAGCTCAGAGACCACCTGATGCTGGCATGAAACAATTCTGGGATTTCGCTGGGACTCAGATCATGCAGAGGGTGAGCACAAAGGATTGTTGGTATGCCAAGCTCAGGGCACAGCTTGCTTGCTGGGCCTTACTCTAGAAAACAGGATGTCTTCTAATATCTTGACAACAGAAATGGCCCTTAGATAAACTGAGATTTAAATGTTACCATTAGCGATTCTAAATCTGTGTTTGGTTTGATTGAAGTCTGTCCTGCAGAAAATCAGGATGTGGTCCAAGTGTGTTCCCCTATCAAGATAATTGTGATAAGTGAGCGCTTAATGTAAAACTACATTTGCTATTTGGCATTAAAGCATGATATTACTAGGAAATGCATAGATCAGGGATCAGGGAAACCAGAGTTAAAATCCAGTCTGAGAAATGATTAGCTGTGTGACTTGTCATCAGCCCTATATTTGTTGATGTGTGCTTTCTCAAATGCCTGCCTCAGCAAAGTGAAGGTTTAAACTCAAACATCTCTGTGTTCCTTTTGTCATGTCATCTATATTTGAAATCAAATTAGCCTTTTCCTGAAGTCACCATCACACACCTTTGAATGTTTCCTGTTTGTCCATTAACCCATGGGTCTGTTTGTGTTTCTCTGTCTTCAGAATCTTTGTCAATGTAATTGTACACACCATTGTTAACCGTTCTGATAAACTCTGAGCTTTCAAAAAGATCTGCTTTCCCGCTTACTTCCCTGAACAGGTCTAGTTTGTGAATGTAAGGATTAGTTTAACACTCTTAGAATCAAGGGAGATAAGAACAACTTTTTTCCCCAGAAAAAAAAAGTTCCTGGTTTTACAGAGAGAAGAGAAAAGCTAAACTTAGTGACAAGAGAAAAGTTAGCTTGTAAGGAAATGTTGGAAATTTTAATTGTATGCTTGGGAGTTTTACAAATTAAAGTGAAGTAGGAATCAATTTAGGAATAACTTTTGAATTGGTGTACATTTTGAACTTATAAATTTTGCTATAAATTATGAGACTCATTTTATAACAGATTCAGATTTATTATTTTATAACTAAAAGGAAGACCTCAAGATGTAAGCCCCCGGGGGCAGCTAGGTGGCTCAGTGGACAGAGTACTGGCCCTGGAGTCAGGAGGACCTGAGTTCAAATCTGGCCTCAGACACATAACACTTACTAGCTGTGTGACCCTGGGCAAGTCACTTAACCCACATTGCCCAACCCCCCCCAAAAAATGTAGCCCCTCCCTGTTCTTGTGTCTGGTGTCTCTCACAGAGAAAGAGAGAGAGGGAGAAGAGAGAGAGAGAGAGAGAAGAGAGAGAGAGAGAGAGACAGAGACAGAGAGACAGAGAGCCTGTTTCCATAGCAACTCAGTAGCAAGGCCCCACTCCCTCGAGCAGCCCAGCACCTAACCCCACACCCAGCAAGGCCAACAGGGAGGCCCCACCCCCAAGTACAAGCCAGAAGGCACACCTAGCTTCCAGAGAAAGCAAGCTGCTAAATCCTGAAGCCCAGTGAAAGCCAGCAGTAAGACTCAGAGCCCCAGCACACATTACCTTTAATTTTTAGTTTAGAGATTAATTGATAGCCTCCTACCTGTCCTAAGCCACATGGCCCCTCAAGAAGAAATTTAAGCTAAATTTAAATTAAAATGAACTAAAAACTTCTTCCCTTTGTTTAACTAGAATTTGGATAAACAAATTAAAATTAAGATTTATGAAAACTTTTCCCTTTGTCTAATCAGGCTAATGTGATTTTTATTACATTTGCTAACTTTTCTCACCTTCTGATCTCCCAACTGGAGAAGTACAAAAGTTTCAGGGAACAATATAAGAGCAGGGCAAGAATCCCAATCATTTTTACAGTAGGCTATGCAAAAGTGCTTAACTATATGTAAGGCTGGAGCCCTTTTAGTTTACCTATTTGTTAAAAACATTTCTATGGCAGATAACCTGGTTGGTATAGAATGTCTATTGAGACAGGAAACAGGAAAGGATGGGTAGGAATGGAAGGAGAGATCAGATCCCAGCCCCACCATTTCTCCAGGTGATCACGTCACCAATTTTAAAGGCTGAGTAACTACTCTTTCTATGATAAGGTATTCAGTAGAAATTTAACAACTGTTTACTGACTAACTGAAGCTGAGTGTGGAAATGAATTTCGTTGTAACTCAAAGAACCAGCAGCTCATGGGTAAGTTTACTTCATGCTTCCTTCTTATCCCAAAAATCCACTTGTGAATTTTTTTTTTTGGCTAGGCAATGGGGTCAAGTGACTTGCCCAGGGTCACACAGCTAGTGAGTGTTATGTGTCTGAGGCAGCATTTGAACTCAGGTCCTCCTGATTCCAGGGCCAGTGCGCTATCCACTACACCACCTAGTTGCCCCTTGCTTATGAACTACTAAGAACAAGATCTAGCCAGATTTGGGAATTCCCAGCTCTCTAATGATATTCTGTTCCCAACAAATTGCCCACGCCAATCAGACCAATGTGTTTAAAACCATAAAAATAAGTTTTTGTCTTTTAAAACACACTTTGGTCAAGGATTTTCTATAGCAGCTTTAAATGTAATCACTTTAGAATTTCAGCAATGTATGTTTGAATTAACTCTATAGCTTGGGAAAGGAAGGTTGTAGCAAGGCATTGGTTTGAAACATTACGTGCACTCTGGGATATGGTTGGAAGGTAAAGGGAAGTTGTGCAGTCTGAGTAATGGGCTGAAAAGATCTAGAAAGAGAAATAAAAGCTGGAGGGAAAATACTGAAGGCAGATAGGAAGGTTTGGGGACAAAGAGGGAGATACACTCTGCACACAGCAGGGAGGTGACAGCTCCACGCTTCTCCTGGCTCTGGACAGGATGCCCCTGTGCCAGTTTCAAATGGTGTAAGCATGTCAAGAAGGCATGGGCATGTTTGACTTCCATGTAAGTAGATAGATTGAGAATGAAAATTGTGTAGCTTGATTTGAAAGGCAATACAGAATGAAATAGAGAATTAGGAGAAATTTGACAAGCAAGGTGCTCCCAAGTATGGTCATTAAAATCTCTATATGTTGTCACTTTAAAAATCTTTTGCAGTGGGTTATTAAATTTATATATATATATATATATATATATATATATATATATATATATATACACACACATATATATAAAATATACATGTATATATGCAAATATAATGAAATCCTTGAATAAAATAGTCCTTGTATAAAATATATACAAAATACTTAAAATTATAAATTGAGGTTCTATATGATATGATTTAGAAAATAGATCCATATGTAATTGGATTTGCTCTGGTCACATTCGAAGTGAAATTTTTATTATTATTATTATTATTATTATTATTATTATTATACTATATCAATTAGGAAACTTGTTAGCTGTGTGATTTAAGTCAAGTTACCTTAGTTATATGATTTGTAATCTGTATAAAGATAGTGCCTAATATTAATTTGATAATTCATTGTGTTAAGAATATTGTTAGACAACTTTCTGGTGCTAAGATGGCAGAGTGAGGAAGAAACCCTCTGAAGCCCTTTAAAATTCTCCTCCAAACAACAAGAAAACCACTTCAAAATTGATCAAGGAGCAGGGAAGCAACTTACCCAGCCCAGCAGGAAAGGTCTGTCTTACTGAGGTGGGAAGGGATCAAGGTCCAAGAGCAGCAGCAGCTGTGAGCCTCAGGGAGCCAGAAGCAAGGCTCTAAGCCTGGGACAATCCACCAGTGAGGTCCTACCCTCCTGCAACCCAGCAGCCCCCTAGGCAAGTGAGGAGTCTCTGCAGCCCAGCAAGGCCCCTCCAGAGTAACCTCAGGTGCCACCAGCTAGACCTTGACCCAATTGCTGAGCAGTAGTGAAGCACTCCCTGGGGCTGGCCAATAGCAAGACCTAACCCCTGGGGCATACTCAGAGAAAGAGAGAGAGAGAGAGAGAGAGAGAGAGAGAGAGAAGAGAGAGAGAGAGAGAGAGAGACCCTGTTTCCATAGCAACTCAGTAACAGAGCTCCACCCCTCAGGCAGATTAGCAACAAGATCCCTCCTCCAGGGCTAGCCAGCAGACTGTTAACATACCAGCCCAGCAGCAAGACCCCACCCCTGGAGCAGCCCAGCACCTAAACCCATACCCAGCAAGGCCAACAGGGAGGCCCCACCCCCAAGTACAAGCCAGAAGGGACACCTACCTTCCAGAGAAAGCAAGCTGCTAAATCCTGAAGCCCAGTGAAAGCCAGCAGTAAGACTCAGAACCCCAGCACAAAAAGTTTGGTACAGTACAAGAACAGACCCAATTCTCACATAAAAACAAAAACAAACAAACAAACAAACAAACAAACAAAAACACCAAGTCACAAAAAAAGGCAGAAAAATTAATTAAAAAAAAAGAGAAAGAGAGAGCTTGACTATAGAAAAGTTACTATGGTGATAGGAAGGATCAAGGCATAAACATAGAAGAAGACAGTAGCATCAAAATGGCTATATGTGAAGCCTCAAAGAAAACTGTAATTTGGTCTCAGGCCCAAAAAGAATTCTTAGAAGAGCTTAAAAAAGATTTTTAAAAGTGTAGTAGAGAAGTAGAAGAAAAATTGGGAAAAGATATGAGAGTAATGCAAGAGAATCATGAAAAAAGAGTAAATAGCATGGGAAAAGATACATAAAATTTTACCAAGGAAAATAGCTACCTAAAAAATTGAATTGGCCAAATGGGGAAGGAAATATAAAAGATCATTCCTTAAAAATTAGAATTGAACAAGTGGAAACTAATTACTCTATGAGATGTCAAGATATGATAAAACAAAATCAAAAAAGTAAAAATATGTGAAATTTCTCATTGGAAAAATGACTGACCTAAAAAACAGTTCCAGGAGAGATAATATAAGAATTATTAGATTACCTAAAAGCCATGATAAAAATTTTTTAAAAAAGACTAAGACAGCATCTTTTAAGAAATTATCAAAGAAAACCATTCTGATGTATTAGAACAAGAGGGCAAAATAGAAATTGAAAGAATCCAGCAATCACCACTTGAAAGAGATCCCAAAATGAAAACTCCCAGGACATTATAGCCAAATTCCAGAGCTCATAGATAAAGGAGAAAGTATTGCAAACCCCTGAAAGAAATCTCAAAATGAAAACTCCAAAAAACATTATAGCCAATTCCAGAACTCACAAATCAAGGAGAAAGTATTGCAAACAGGCAAAAAGAAACAACTCAAATATCATGGAGCTACAATCAAGATTACACAGGATTTGGCAGCTTCCACATTAAAGAACCAGGTGGTTTGGAATATGATATACCAGAAGGCTAAGGCTTTAGGCTTACAACCAAGAATCACCTGCCCAACAAAATTGAACATAATCTTTCAAGGGGAAAAATAAGTATTTAATGAAATAGAGGACTTTCAAGCATGTCTAATTTAAAGACCAGAGCTGAATAAAAAATTTGACCTCCAAATACAAGATACAAGGGGAACATAAAAAGTGAGAGAGAGAGAGAGAGACAGACAGACAGACAGACAGACAGACAGACAGACAGAGACAGAGAGACAGAGAGAGAGACAGAGAGAGAGAATATAAGAAATTAAGTAAGGTCAAACTGTGTATATTTCTATATGGCAAGCTAATATTTGTAACTCTCAACAACTTTATTACTATAAGAACAATAGGAAGGAGTATATGTAGACAGAGGGTGTGGATATAAGGTGACTTTGATGGGATGATACCAAAAAAAAAAAAAACAAAATAAAGGGGTGAGAAGGAAAATTGCATTGGAAGAAGAAGGAGAGGGGAGATTGAATGGGTTAAATTATCCCACATAAAAGAGGCATTAAAAGCTATTATAATAGAGGGGAAGGTGGGAGGTGGGGGGTGGCAGGCAAAGCTTAAACCTTACTCTCATTAAAATTGGCTCAAAGAGGAAATAACATACACATTCAGTTGGATATAGAAATCTATCTTACCCTATAAGGAAATGAAAAAGGATAGGGATAATAAAAGGGGCATAGGGGATTGATAAAAGGGAGGGTATATTGGGGAAGTCAGTGATAAGAAATAAAACACTTATGAAGAGAGAAATAGTGGGGGGTAAAAGAGAGAGAGAAATAAACAAAGGAAAAATAGCATTGAAGGAAATACACAGTTAGTTATCATAACTGGAAATACAAATGGGATTAGCTCACCTACAAAATGGAAGCAGACAGCAGAATCCTACAATATTTTGTTTGCAAGAAACACATTTGAAGCAGACAGATACACACAGGGTAAAGGTAAGGGGCTGGATCAAAATCTATTATGCTTCAGCTGAAGCAAAGAAAGCGGAAGGAGCAATTATGGTCTCAGACAAAGTGAAAGCAAAAATAGATCTAATCAAAAGAGATAAAGAAGGAAGCTATATACCATACACAATAAAGTCATATCAATACTAAACATGTATGCACCAAATGATATAACATCTAAATTTTTGAAGGAGAAGTTGAATGAGTTACAGGAGGAAATGGTTAATAAAAGTATGGGGACCTCAACTTGCCCCTCTCAGAACTAGATAAATCTAACCAAAAAATAAACAAGAAAGAAATTAAGGAGGTGAATAAAATTCTGGAAAAATTAGGTATGATAGATCCCTGGAGAAAATTGAATGGCATTAGAAGGGAATATACCTTTGTCTCAGCAGTACATGGCACCTACACAAAAAAAAAATGACCATGTATTAGGACATAAAAACCTCACAACCAAATGCAGAAAAGCAGAAATAGTAAACACATCCTTTTCAGATCATAGTGTAATAAAAATTACATTCAATAATGGACAATGGACAATAGAAAGAGAAATTAAAGATTAATTGGAAATTAAATGATCTAATACTAAAAAACAAGTGGGTCGAAGAACAAATCATAGAAATAATAATTTCATTAAAGAAAATGACAACAATGAGACAACATACCAAAATTTAGGGGATGCAGCCAAAGTGGTACTTAGGGGAAAATTTATATCTCTAATTGTTTACATCAACAAAATAGGGGAGAAAGCAGATCAATGAATTGGGCATGCGACTAAAACATCTAGAAAAAGAACAAATTTTAAATCCCCAATTAAATAACAAATTGAAAATCCTGAAAATCAAGGGAGAGATTAATAAAGTTGAAAGTAAGAAAACCATTAAACTAATAAATAAAACTAGAAGGTGGGTTTATGAAGAAAACAATAAAATAGATAAACCATTGGTTAATTTGATTTTTAAAAATGAAAGAAGAAAACCAAATTACTAGTATCAAAAATTAAAGGGGTGAATTCACCACCAATGAAAAGAAAATTAAGACAATTGTTAGGAGCTATTTTGCCCAATTATATGCCAATAAATTTGACAATCTACATGAAATGAATGAATATTTACAAAAAAAATAAATTACCCTGCTTAGCAGAAGAAATAAATTACTTTAATAGCCCAATCTTCAAAAAAGAAATTGAAGAAGCCATTAATGAACTTTCTAAGAAAAAATCCCCAAGACCAGATGGATTCATGAACAAATTCTACCAAACACTTAAAGAACAATTAATCCCAATACTATATAAATTATTTGGAAAAATAGATGAAGAAGGAGCCCCACCAAATTCCTTTTACAACACAATTATGGTGACGATACCCAAACCAGGAAGAGCCAAAACAGAGAAAGGAAATTATAGACCAATTTCCTTAATGTATATTGATGAAAAAATTGTTAAATAAAACATTAGCTAAGAGATTACAGTAATAGAACACAAGGATCATATACTATAACCAGGTGGGATTTGCATTAGGAATACAGGGTTGGTTCAATATTAGGAAAACTATCAACATAATTGAACATATCAATAACAAAACCAACAAAAATAAGATAATTATCTCAATAAATACCAAAAAAAAGCCTTTAACAAAATACAGTTGCCATTCCTATTAAAAATACTAAAGAGCATAGAAATAAATGAAGTTTACTTTAAAATGATAAGTAATATTTATCTAAAACCATCAGCAAGCATTATCTGTAATGGGGAGAAGTTAGAAACCTTCCCAGAATAATCAGAGGTGATGCAAAGATGCCCATTATCACCTCTATTACTTAATATTGCACTAGAAATGTTAGCTATAGCAATAAGAAAAGAAAAAGAAGTTAAAGGAATTAGGATAGGCAATGAGGAAACAAAACTATCACTGTCTACAGACAATATGATGTTATACTTAGAAAATCCTAAAGAATCAACTAAAAAACTACTTGGAATCATTAACAAATTTAGCAAAGTTGCAGGATACAAAATAAACCTACATAAATCATCAGCATTTCTATATATTACCAACAAAGTCCAGCAGCAAGAGAGAGAAAGAGAAATTCCATTTAAAATGCCCGTAGACAATATAAAATACTTGGGAGTCCGTCTTCCAACACAAACCCAATAACTATATGAACACAACCATAAAACACTTTTCACACAAATAAAGTCAGATCTAAACAATTGGAAAAAATTCAATTGCTCATGGGTAGGCCAAGCCAATATAATAAAAATTACAATTCTACCTAAATTAATCTATTCAGTGCCATACCAATCAAACTATCAAAATTATTTTATAGAGCTAAAAAATGATAATAAAATTCATCTCAAAAAACAAAAGCTCAAGGATATCAAGGGAATCAATGAAAAAAAAATGTGAAAGAAAATAGTCTAGCTATACAAGATGTCAAACTGTATTATAAAGTGGTAATTACCCAAACAATCTGGTACTGGCTAAAAAAGAGAGTGTTTAATCAGTGGAATAGATTAGGTACAAATGATATTATAGTAAATGACCATAGTAATCTAGTATATGATAAACCCAAAGATCCAAGCTTTTGGAACAAAAACTCATTATTTAACAAAAATTGCTTGGAAAACAGATAACATTACAGCAGAAACTAGGTATAGACCAACATCTCACACTGTATACTAGGATAAAGTCAAAATGGATACATGATTTACACATGAAGGGTGACACCATAAGCAAATTGAGAGAGCCTGGAATCATTTATCTGTCAGATTTATGGATAAGGGAAAATTTTAGGACCAAAGAAGATATGGAGAACATCACAAAATGCAAAACAGATAATTTTAATTATATAAAATTTTAAAAGTTTTTGCACAGAAAAACCTAATGCAACCAAAATTATAAGGAAAGCAGAAAATTGGGGGGAAATTTTGTAACAAGTGTCTCTAATACAGGCATCATTTCTTAAATATATAGAGAACTGGGTCAAATTTATAAAAATGCAAGTCATTCCCCAATTGATAAATGGTCAAAGGACATGATCCAACAGTTTTCAGACAAAGAAATCAAAGCTATCTGTAGTCATATGAAAAAATGCTCTAAATCACTATTGATCAGAGAAATGCAAACTTTAAAAAAAGACTCTGAGGTACCACTTCACACCTATCAGAGTGACTAATATAACATACACAAAAAAGGAAATGTTAGGTATAGGAGGGAATGTAAGAAAACTGGGACACTAATGCAATGTTGGTGGAGTTATGAACTGATCCAAACATTCTGAAGAGCAATTTAGAACTGTGCCTAACGGGCTATAAAGCTGTGTATACCCTTTGATCCAGCAATACCAATACTAAGTCTATATCTAAAGACATCCCCAAAAAGGGAAAAGGATCTATTTATACAAAAATGTTTGTAGCAGGTCTTTTTGTGGTGGCTAAGATATGGAAATCAAAGGAGTGCCCAACAACTGAGGAATGGCTAAATAAGCTGTGGCTTATGATTCTAATGGAATATTATTGTGCAATAAAAAATGACAAGCAAGATGATTTCAAAAATATCTGGAAAGACTTAAATTAACTAATGCATGGTGAAGTGAACAAAACAGGAGAATGTTGTACACAGTAACAGCAATATTGTTCATTGAAGAATTGTGAACAACTTAGCTATTCTCAGCAATTCAGTGATCTAAGACAATCCCAAACAACTAATGATTAAGCATACTATGCATCTCTGGCTATTTTCACTTTCTTTCTCTCATTTTTTTTAATTTTGAGTCATCTTGTACAAAAATGACTAATATGGAAATGTTTTACATAATTGCACATATATAACCTATATCTGGGTGCTTAACATGTCAGGGAGTGGGAAGGGGAGGAAGGGAGGGAGGGATAGAATTTGGAACTCAAAATTTTAAATAAAAATGCTAAAAATTCGGAAATAAAATAAACTAGGTTACTACTCAAAAAAAAAAGAAGTGTTGTTAGAAAAGTGAACTCTTTTTTTATTTCTTTGGGTTATGGCAAAAATATTGGTTATTGTAATCTGTGACTACTATATAGGACCTTAAATGTTTCTTTGTATTTTTCAAATAGAGGATTATTTAATTAATTCCTTCTGTAAAAGCTCTTGAAGGTTTCTGCCCGGGGAAACTGGCCATACCCTGCCAGCATTAGATCAAATTCTTTGTCTCTCTCTCTCTCTCTCTCTCTCTCTCTCTCTCTCTCTCTCTCTCTCTCTCTCTCTCTCTCTTTCTCTCTCTTTCTCTCTCTCTCTCTCTCTCTTTTTTGCCTGGGCCAAAACCAGCTGTTCAACTAGAATCTTATATTTTAGCCCAGCATACTTTAAGCTAACCTGATGATAACAGGTGTGAATTCAAACTGTTGATACAACTTTACACATATTTCCTAGTATTATTAATGTAAAATTAAGTATATGTCTATATTGTGAAACTTGGTAACACCAACATAGTTAGAAAAATACATTCTCTTTTAATTTGGTTATTGTTATGTTATGCTATTAGTGTAAAGAGTATTTTATTTTATACAGACTGTAATAATAAAAAAATTATTTTCTTTTCTTTATCTGATGTTTGAAATGGTTATAAGTTTATTTCGACCTTGCTTGTGACATGTTACGAATTCTCTAATGTTTAAACCTTAGAGCTAGCAAGGTAAAAATACCTAGCACCCCTAATTACAATGGGAAAGTTTATAGATTAGTTTTATTTAAGTTCCATGTAAACTTATTCAGAATGATTTTCTGTGTAATGTAATTAAGAGATTTATCCAACTGAATTGAGGTAACTTGACTAGAAATGGGTTTTGTTTTATGTTTCAAGTCCATGATATTATTTATGATATTGTTAAGATCACAATTTCTAATCTGGATGTTGCTATATTATGAGCTTAGCTGTTAAAAAAAGAAAAAGAAGAAAATGTTTGAAAACAATATTTTGAAGTGCTTGCCTATAGCAAAGAGGAAGTTTCATCTAAAACAATTTCACTATCACTTGATGAAAATTGCATTATTGGTTTAAGTTATTAGGAGCTATTATGATAAAGCCAATTTAATTGGGTATTTTTTTGGCATTGCTTTACCTAGAAAACTGAATCTCCCCCATTGCAAACACTTTTTGATGAGAGGGGAGGTAGCTAGTAATTTACTTATGGTAATTAGGAATTTATACAATTAGACTATTTATTGTGGATTATGAAGTTAAATCTGGAATAGTTTACACTGTAGTTACATTTTACACCAACTCTAGTATTACCATTAAAGGTTGAATAAAAGATAGATATCTGGCAGTTTAAAGGTTTCCAAATAATTTACTTCACAAAAGTCTAATAACTGCCTTTTACATCAGGATAAAGTTTAAGCTATTTTTGAGAAAGAGAAATATTCCTGATAGCCAGCCCTACTGTGATTGGTGAGACTTTGCTGTTTGAGGTGAAACTTTTTTGGGAACCTGAATAGTTTTTTTGAGTTTCATTCTTTGGTTTGTTGTGTCCTTGGGCCAGTCCTAAATGAATGCCAGCCATTCTTTCCATGTTCAGAAAACTTCTACACCCCTCCAAATGTATATATTGTTTCTTCTTCAACCCATATGGGAGTGACATCTGAGATCTAAGGCCAGTGGATATCTATCTGTCCCTGGGAATAGGGTTAGGAGAGTGACCTTAAAAAGGCTAAGGTTGGACTCTCTTAATTCATTTTTCCATACAAGACCTCTCCCCATCTGGTTCTATATACTTGGCTGCTTATAGTTCTGAGCGTTGGGCATAGGCCTTTAGGAACAGTATTGATATGTAATATTCATGTCCCTGCTTCTTCCTCTCATAGCAAAAATCTCTAAGGCAGATAAGCTGTGATTTTATATGATGAATCTCTTATTACTATTACCAATGTCAGTACTTAGTATCAAGAATATGTGATCCATAATAACTGAATCTACCCAAAGCTACGATTATTGGAATTTGCTATTTAAGATTTTATGGGACTGTGACTAACATCATCCTGAATCTGACTCCAGGCATGATCATTAAGGAGTGCTTTTAAGGCAGTGATCCATGTTGCCAGCCACCCTATGGGATTTACATCCATGAACTGCAGGTAGAGTTCTCATGGGAAAGGCTGGAAGGACTCATGGCATTGGGCTAACGTAGGAGTCCCCTGACTCGATTTCCCCAGTATAAAATTTTCTCTTTTATGCAAAGTATCCCACCATTTAAGCCTGGTTCAATGCAATTGGCAGTCTATATAACTCTAGCCTAAAACTGACATCAAGATAGGGGAGCATTTTCCCTTAATGTAAGGTTTGCCATAAACTGTTTATATTCTTACATAGAAGCATGATATTTGTAACTCCTAAGACCTTTCTCATTATTAGGGTAGTTAGAAAGAGTATAAATAGAGGGCACAGGTGTGAGTTGAATATGAAGGGATGATATCTAAAGCATAAAATTAAGAAGTGAGAGAGAAATGTACTGGGAGAAAGAGAAAGGGAGAGGTAGAATGGGGTAAATTACCTCACATAAAAAAGCAAGAAAAAGCTTTTACCATAGAAGGGAAGATGGGGGACATGAGGAGGAGTGAGTGAACTTTACTCTCATCAGAATTGACTCAAAGGGGGTATAGAAATTTATCTTACCCTACAAGAAAGCAGGGGGAAAGGGTATAAGAGAAGGGAGGCAGTGATAGAAAGGAGGGCACATTGGGAATGGAGGTAGTCAGAAGCAAAACACTTTTGAGGAAGGACAAGGTAAAAGGAGAGAGAGAATATAATAAATGGGGTAGGGAAATAGGATAGAGGGAAATACAGTTAGTCTTTCACAACATGACTATTATGGGAGTGTTTGCATGACCACACCTATGTAACCTATATCAAATTGCTTGCCTTCTCAATTAGGGGGGAGGGAGGAAAGGAGAGAATTTGGAACTCAAAAAAATTTTTTTAAATGAATGTTAAAAATTGTTTTCATGTGTAACTGGGGGAAAATAAAATACTAAATAAATTTTAAATGATGTGAATGGAAAAAAAAAAAAAAGAATGAAGTGGCTGGGCCAAAGCCAAAAGGAAGCTCGGCAGCATACATGCCTGGGGACAAAAAGATAATCTGATGCTTTACAGATGAGTAATGCATAGGAGTCTGGAATGAAAAGTCTATGAACCAAGGTAAATTAGATGTGGTCAAGAAAGATCTTAATATCACTAATAACTATAACACTGTGTTTACTGATCTAGAGCCATACATCAAGTGGGCCTTAGGAAGCACTGCTAACAATAAGACTAGCGGAGGTGGTGGAATTCCAGCTGAGCTACTTAAAACCCTAAAAGACTACGCTGTTAAGGTGCAAGCAAATTTGGAAAACAAAAGTGTGACCACTGGATTAGAAAAGATTAGTTTATATCCCAGTCCTAAAGAAGGACAACGCCAAGGAATGTTCAAATTACTGAACAACTGCACTCATTTCACATGCCAGCAAGGTTACTGTAAGATTCTGCAAGCTAGGCTTTAACAATATGTGAACTGAGAATTATCAGAAGTGCAGGCTGGTTTTCAAAGAGTCAGAGGAACTAGAGACCAAATTTCTAACATTCACTGGATCATGGAGAAAGTAAGTTCCAAAAAAACTTCACTGACTACACTAAAGCCTTGAACTGTGTGGATCACAACAAAATGTGTCAAGTCCTCAAAGAGATGGGAGTACCAGATCATCTTACTTGTCTCCAGTGGAACCTGCATGCGAGCCAAGAAGCAACAGTCAGAACCTAACATAGAACAATTGATTGGATTAAGATTGGAAAAGGAGTATGTCAAGAGTGCAATAACTTGTGTGCAGAGCACATCATGTGAAATGCCAGGCTGAATGAATCAAAAGCCAGAATTAAGGTTGCCAGGAGAAATGTCAGCAATCTCAGATATGCAGACAATACCACTCTGATGGCAGAAAGTGAAGAAAAATTAATAAGCCTCTTGATGAGGATCAGATAGGAGTGTAAAAGCTTCCTCTGGCAAATAGAGGGAGAAGAAATGGAAGTAGTGTCAGATTTTATGTTCTTGGACTCAAAGATAAATACACATGGTGACTGCAGCCATGAAATAAAAATACACTTGCTCCTTGGAAGGAAAGCTGTGGAGAATCTGGACAAAGGGTCCTTGCTGACAAAAGGTCCATATAGTCAAAGCTATGGTTTTTCCAATAACATTGTATGACTCGAGAATTGGACTATAAGGAAAGCTGAGTGCTATAGAATGGACACTTTCAAACTGTGGTGCTGGAGAAGACTTTTGAGAATCTCTTGGACAGCTAGGAGATCAAATCGGTCAATACTTAAATTAATGCAGACTATTAATTGGATGGACAAATACTGAAGCTGAAGCTTAAACACTTTGGCCATATAATGAAAGACAGGACTCATTGGAAGAGATCCTCATGTTTGAAAAGATTGAAGGCAAAAGGAGGAGGGGATGGCAAAGGATGAGATAGAAAGATAGAAAGGATGAGATAGTCATGGTATCAACAAACATGAGCTTGGATAGACTTTGGGAAATAATGAAGGATAGAAGAGTGTGGTGTGCTATGGTCCAGGGAGCCAAAAAGAATCAGACATAACGAAATGACAGAACAACAACAATAACAAATCTCTTCTTTGAGAAGATCAGAGTACACCAGCTTTGTGGCCCCAATCTATTCCTTCCAAGAGGAATCACAGCCTCCCTTGGAAAGGGTGGGCAAGATTCCAGAGACAATATATCCTTTCAAGCCACATTTAGATAATTTTTAGACAATTTAGATAATTTGGATGTGTACATACACGTAACCTACACGGGCAACACACATACTCTAAAGTTTTTAATATTACAATTCTTGGGAAATGTTTGTTCATATAGCTTTTGACCCTTTAGCCTATTGGGAAAACCAAAGTTTGACATTACCATTTCTACAAAAGAAAATTATTACATAATTCATTTGCTATATACTTAGAGTTTTGTGGTTACAAGATTCAATCAGGAATCCCAAAGGATGACTTTAATGGATGACATACTTTAAATAAAGGATGAAAATGGAAGAAATACAACAAACAAGAAAAATGGGAAAGTTCTGTAAAGAGTTTTATAACAAACTTTTGTTAAAGTCGAGAACAGTAGCACTGCCATACTTGGACTCTAACATGACATGATGGCACTTAAAAAGGAGGATAGAACTCGAAGCACTAAACTGCAGTAATATCTAAGTTAAACAGTTAAGTCTATTAGAGGGAGATGTATTCTTGAATAGTACAATATTAAGTAATTAAAATTAAATCTTTTTATTAATTTTTTAAAATTTTACTTCACAGACATTTCTCCCATTTCTCTCTCCAGTTCTTTACCACCCCTCCCAAATTATCCCTTGTCACCAAAAAAAATTGCACATCACAACCAATTGACATAGCACATCTAATACTGTATGCAGACTTTGGCACCCAGAGTTTAATACCTTACTAAGGAGAGATGTATTTAATCATCTCCTCTACATCCAGTGCTGCTCATTGCCATTAATCTGATTAGAGCTGCCTCTTTACTTCAACCCCTTAGGTTCTTTGACTTCCTTCAAGATGCAATTCAAATCCCTCCTACACGAAAAGACCTTTCTGATTTCCCCAAGCTGTTAATGCAGTTCCTCCCATCTACTCTGTATATATTGTATAAGTACCCATTTATATATACATTACCTTCCTCCATTAAAATGTAAGCTCCCTGAAGGCACAAATGTTCTTTTGTCTTTATTTGTATCCCCAAAAGTTAACATAAGATGGCATATAATAAATACTTAATGCTTATTGACTTAACTAAATATATTTGCCTAATAATGTGTCTACTGAAGCAATGAGAAATATTTTGTTTTATAGTCTTTATATTGCATGCATCTATTCATTTGAGTTTACTAACCATTTTTAAGTTAATGTTTTCATAGAAGAATTGATGACAGAATGCATAAAACTCACATTTTCCCTCATTGATCATTAGGCTGAAGATTTCTCATGGCTAATATAAAAATCAACTGGGTTTTCTGTGCCCATTTTAATACAGAAAGCCTTTGTTGCAGGAATTATACTTTCAGATATGATGTATCTTGAGCTGAGAACCACTTCATTTATGGCAGTTCTGTTTCCATAGTTACCAAGATCCCCATCCACAATCAAGTACTATATAATATCACTGACAAATGTTCTAAAAAATTACAAATTTTTCCAGCACCATTTAGTGCTATAAAATATAAAAATAAGTAGTAAATGAGGAAAAAATAGAAGCATTCATTTTTATCATCAATTACGAAAGTGTGCAGGTCAGAAAATTAAGCAAAACATTTTTGCAAAGTGCAATGGTGTCCTTTTTCATGCTAGCATATCAATATCTTATCGGGAGGGGAGGAGCTTACATTTGTCATATTCACAGGATCACAATATAAAGGCTAGAGAGAAACTAAGATCTTTTAATCCAGTTCCTTCTTTTTACAAACTGAAGCTCAGCTATATTGTGCCCTGTCCAAGGTTACACAAATTAATTTACTAAATTGAAAACCAACATAGCACTCTTATGTCAGAGATTTGTGTCCCCATAGTTACACTAGTCTGTAATAATAGAAGTTCTTATTTATAAAGCACGTTAAGGTTTGCAAAACACTCACATATATTATCTCACATCAGTACTATGAGGGATTACTTACATTGAACCAGGGCCAGGAGTTAAGAAGACCTGAGTTCAAATCTGGCCTCAGATACTTCCTAGCTCTGTGACCCTGGGCAAGTCACTTAACCTCTGTTTGCTTCAGTTTCCCCATCTGTAAAATTTTAAATAATAGCACCCACCTCACAGAGTTGTTATGAGGATAAAATGAGTTGTAAAGTGCTTAGCACAGTGCCTGGAATGTAGTGCTGTATAAATGTCGGCTGTTATAATAATAACAGTTATTATCTCTATCTTACAAATGAAGAAAATTGTGGCTCAGAGACATTTTGATTTGCTTAAAGGTGGGATTCAAACCTAGGTTTCTCTTGCCTTCAAATATTGCAATTTTTTAATGTGGGATATCATCATCATCATCATCACTAACATTTACATCCTTCAGAATTTAGATTCAGAGGGGCAGCTAGGTGGCGCAGTGACAGAGCACCGGCCCTGAAGTCAGGAGGACCTGAGTTCAAATGTGACCTCAGACCAAACACTTGACACTTACTAGCTGTGTGACCCTAGGCAAGTCACTCAACCCCAATTGCCTAAAATTAAAAAAAAAAAAGGAATTTAGATTCAGGTCTTCTTAACTCCAAGTACAACATTGTATTCTCTATACCACCCAGCTGCTGTGTAATATTGTGCTCGTATTTATTTATATTTGTGTCATATTCTTAGATTGCAAGTATTCTTAACCTTTTTTTGTATTATGGACCTCTTTGGTAGTCCTGCAGACTCCTCAGAATGTTTGTTTAATAATGTTTGTTTAATCAGAATGATTAATTCTTAATTAAAGGAAATGCTAAATTCCAGTTATGAGTTATTAAAAATAAAGATGTTTTCCCAAAAATAAATGTATTAAATTTTCCATCCAAGTTCACAAATCCCCTGAAATCTATTCATGGATTCCAGATTAAGAATCCCTACTATGTCATAAGCTCCATTAGCATAGTGTTCATGTCTTATCCAGACTTTGTATTTCTCCCAATGCTCCATAAGTACTTAATAAATGTTTGTGGATTGATTGAATGAATTCATCTAATATTAAAAGGAAAATTCTATATTTGGACTTTTGCCTTGATGAAAAAGAGGCAACTCTCAGGAAAAGAAAGTTTAAAAGGGGTTTGTTAAAAACAAAGTGGAAAAACATTGGTGGGCTGGTCACTGGGCCAACTTGGCATTCACACCAGGAATTGCTTTAATAAACATTTTTTCAGTAAAGTATAACAATCCTGATAGGCACGAGTTTCCAAAAGGAAATGGACCATTGAGTTTCAGCTCTTCCACCATTGCTGCATCATGGGGCAATGAAATTAGAGGGGGATGGGATGAAAGTACATGCCTCAGACTGCCTGATACCTCTACCAACAGACTGATAACACTTACAGGAAGACAAGCAAGACTAGAAACAGTGGGATCACTAGGACCAAGTCAGCACAAATTTCAACACTACCACAAAGCACAGAATGAAAAAAAACAAAACCCCACTAAATGTTAATATGATGTGCTCACCTGAGGGCAAGTCTAGTTTGGGCCTAAAATAAAACTAAAGTTTTAGTGAAAATAAAAGTGGGACTGGTAGGCACCTTTGAAAGATTTTATTTACGAATTCAAGGTTGGAAGAAATGAAAAAACAGTTTTCAGAGGATTGAAAAAATTTATACTTTCTTATATATTCTCATACATTCAATTGCTTTATAATTTTCCTTAGAAGAGTTTTGTTTCCTTATAACACTGTCATCTTTTATTGCCTGAAAGAAAGGACCGTCAAAGAGATGTGTTTAGGAAAAATGAGAATTACATGATACTTGCTTTACTTAAGTCTTTTACTGTGAACATTCTATTCTACACAATAGAATTCTTGATGCCAGAATAGGAACTTTTACATCTTCATCTACCCAATTTCAAAAGAAGAACAATTGACTAAAAGGAAATTTCTTCATGCATATTAATGGCATATAAATTGTCATACTACTGCCAATGGTCTTTAAAAGGATCTAGAAGTGTGACCTTTACAGAGAAGTTAATATCTCAAATCAGAAAAGGAATTTTTGAATTAATGAAAAAGCATTTATTATATGCTTATCATGTGCCCAGCACTGTGCTAAGTACTAAGAATAAAAATATTTTTAAAAGGACAGTCCCTACCCTTCAGAAGATTACATTATAATGGAAAAGCCAACACATATAGGGAAATGCTGCCCATCAAGCAGTGTTCTGCTCCTGAACATGAAATGGCGGTAGGGGGAGGCTTGCAGGAAACTTTTAAGATGATCTGGGTGGATGGCTTGTAAGGAATATAAAACTGAAGCATGATCTGGTGTCTGTGGCCAGCCAGTAGATAGAGTCGGCTAAGTGAGCTGGTTTGCACACCTCTGGTCAATTGGGTTGGACCCTAGATTGGGACCACCAAATATGAGTAGCTAAACTTTCCCAATGGCTGGGGCCTAGACTCTAGAAGATCTAGGTGTGGAGGTCACGTGACCAACAAGATACCAAACTAGATATTTTCTCCAATCCTCACAACCTTGTGCTGTTTGCCATTTTCTATTCTAAGTGTCTTTCCACCAGAGCTTTTATATCACTTTTTATCTCTTGCTTTACTTCTAGGAATTCATATAGTCCTAGTCCATTTATTCCTTTGAATCTCCATGGTACTAGTTATAGAATTACTCTCTTTGTCTACTCTGGATTTGAGGGCACCTCTAGATCTATAGTAATTCTTTATAATGATGAGTGTCTTCTTCAGTTTGCTCAGTTTACCTGGGGTAGGTATACAGTAAACAAGAGCTTTGTGTTTTGGGGTAGGGATCATTTAGGTTATTTCACTGCCCTTCACCTTCTGGTTTTATCTTTGAGTTTCAGAGTCCTTCATCTTTACCACTCTCTATGGCTTTCTCAGGAAAGAAAGCTAGGGCTCAGGACCCTGGGGTGACTCTGTGAGCATGTAATTCTTGAACTGGTTATTGTTGCTCCTGGTGGCCTCCAAAGATTTCCTCCTTCATTGGCTTCTGATCCCCTTGGGACATTCTTGTTAGAGCCCTTCCCTTTCTTTGGCTTTGGACACAGAGCTTAGCAAATTATATGTGTCTCTGCCCCTTCTCTGGCCTTCCTGAGAGGTTGGCAACTTGTTTGCACTGGCTCTCACTTGCTAGCTCTTTCTTATTGGTTGAGGGCTTTGGGCTAACTTTTTGTGCAGTTCTGGAGTTAAAGAAGTGACTTACCATAGTTTGGACTTCTTGGTCATTATTCTGTCTGGTGCAGTTTTCAAGTTTTTGTTGGGGTAGGTATATACAGGCACTGCTCTCTGCCTCCAGTTTAGTAGCCATATTGGCCTGAAGGCTCTCCCTTTTTGTTTCTAAAGCCTCACATCAGGACCTCCCATTAAATAGTGACCCATCTCTAACATGATGTGAAATTCAAAACGGCCAATAGTCTTATATAATCATCTCATGCTTCCCGAATTCCCCAAAGTTATTTTATTTATATTTTCTCAGCTATGAACTTTAAAATTCTGAAAATGGTAATATATAAGTGATCTGATGGACCATGATGTCCTGTAGCTATCTTTAATTCCAACAAACAAGTCTTCTCAATACATTTATTGAAGGGCAGCTTTCCCTTAGGTCTTCAGAAGTCTTTGTCTCTCCTCAAGCATCTTTGTCTGAGTCTGTTTCTCTTCAAGCTCCTTTTAGTAACTAACATGTCTATGTAAAGAAAAGGCTTTCCAGTGCTCCCCAAGTGTCATAATCAACATATGTACATAATGTACATACTCAACATAATTTAAATTAAATCAACACAAAATAATATTTTCTTGTTTAAGACTATGAATATACGTATAAGCAAAATGAAATTTGTGGCAATATATACATTGTCCCAAAAGTCTTTGTGTAGTTTTAAGCTTTAAAACCTTCAGAAACTTAGAAACTATAAACTTACAAAAAATAATTTGAAAGTTTAATTATTTAAATTTCCTCATAGGCTTATTTAGCTTTGTGAATTTTGAATAATACATTTTAACAAGATGAAGTCCCCTACATTTTGTATTTCATGTTCTTAAATGGCATTTTCTCAGGTGGATCAGTGGAGGAGGTCTTCTAGCTTGGCCACTTCAGTAACTTAATCTATCTCCATTAGACTTTTCTTGTGTAGTCACATCAAAATTATCAGGTATACACCAAAACCTCATTCTTTGGATGGTATTAAGGTTAGTATTACAAATGCAATCCTTTCAGTCAATAAATTCAATCAAAATGCAGTCTTTTCAATAGCAGTTGAAAGGTTTTAAAAAATTTAAAAATAAACTAGATATATGTATAGCACAAGATGCTTCTTTTGAATTTTAACAAGAAACATATCAATATTTTAAAATTTAAAAAACTTACCTATAAAATGCTTTTGTAAGTTTGTAGCATTTAAGCTTCTAAAGTTATTAAGGTTTAAAACTGTACTAAGACCATTAGGACACCCTGTCTACACAATTATATAGCATATGAGCAACCAAATGTATAGCTCATATGTATCAATTCTATATATATGCAAATAAAACAATAATAGAGGTTAATAAATTATGTATGAACAATACAGGAAAAGTATCCAATAAATTGATAAAGTTTTTATTAAGCACATACCATGACATGAACATGAGGAGGAAGAGCATTCCCCAATAGACAGTACAAAGGTGTGGAGATAAGCAATGGATTGTCATGTTTGAGGAACAGAGAAGCAGCCAAACTGGCCAGATCATAGCACACAAAAGAAGAACTATTGGTCTATACTCTTCTTTTTCCATCTTGATTCTCCCTGATTTATGTATATGTGTTTGGAAAGATAAGATGGAGACAAGTTGTGAAGTGCTTTATAGTTTATATTATTCTAGAGGTAACAGAAAGGCAGTCAAGTTTTTTAACTTAAGGAGTAACATGATCAGATCTGTGCTTAAAGAATATACTTTGGTAGCAGTGTGGAGGATAGACTAAAGTGTGGAGAAATTTGAAGCAGGGAGACCATTCAGAAGCTGCAATAGTCTGTATGACAGGCAATAATGGCATGAACGAAGATGATGTCAAGATTAGTAATGAGAAGGGGTCAGACCTAAGAAGTATGGAAAGGAAAGGTGACATGAGCCAGGGCTTCACTTCCATCTGCACTAAGTGCCTTCCACTTTCTGATATCATCTACAGCCTATTGTGAAGTGGTTCAACCTACCATATGCCTATAGACTTTCCATCAACCTCTTGCCTTCCAGTTCATATTGTGCTTGTATTCTACCCGATCTCCAGCCTCCTCTAGGAAGAGGAAAAAGGTCTTCTGCCTGATGATGAACATACTCACACCTGGTCATACCCTCCAAAATCCCAGTGATTCTGAAGTCATCATCCAAACTTCATTTCTCATCCTCTACTCCCTAATTCCTTGTTTCTGTCCTTCTTAATCCTCCTACCCCAAAATCCCAAACCACCCCTTCCACTGTGCCCTATATAACGCTTGTTTCATAGGCTATCTCGTGAAAATTTAGAAGTTATTGATAAGCTATTATATTTTAAGCACTGAAATTTGTAGCTGCAAAACAAGTTTAATTGGAGAGAGGAGGTTGATTGCAATCCTTCACATGGAAGGGATTGGGGACCTTGCTTCCTGAAAGACATAATGACAGATAATAGAAGTACGTTGTCCCCAAAGTTGGAGAATATTCTCCCAAAGTTGGAGTCTGTAATGGATTTCAGTCTTCTAATCATGTGCTGAGGACATGGACTATTGAGTTGTCGGTGTATCTGAAATTTGGTGAATTCAAAAGGCACTAATCTGACAGGGCTTGGCCTTTGGTCAAGCTTTTTCTTGCCTGACTAGCAAGAAAGACAATGCTGTAGCGGAAGAAGCCTTAGGACTTCTCCACCTGAGGCCAACAAAGGCCCACCAATATTATGGGCCTCTGCTCTTTGTACACCTTGTGTTTACTCTTTCCTATTTCAGGTGAATGAGATTGAAGATAGTTATGACCTTATGAACTTCCAAAGGTCAGGTCAATAAGTCATCAGAGTCTGAAAGCTAGAGTCTCCAGCAGGATTTTCCAGAAGCCAGACAGTAAAGAGTAAAGTTCTGAGAAACCCATCAAGCCCAAACCAACAGTGGCAGAGATGTGCAACTGGGAGTGAACTTGGTGGAGTGAATGCTATGGCAGAAAGTTGCATTAAGTTTGAGCCCACTTCCCTCAAAGACTGAGGTGGTATAGGGGAAAATATGCCCCCTCGGATACTGCAATAAGTATCCCTTTATAATAATTCACATTAAATGGAACTAGAGCACTTAGTACTGAAGGGAAATAGTGAGGGAACACATTGGAATAGAGGCTTGAGCCTCTAGAACTAGAGAAGAGTCATCATCCCCAGGCCCTCAAGGTACCCTAGAACCGTAAGGGGGAATATGTAGCATAACTTGCTCTGAATGAATGAAACCAGGGTATCACTACAAATATTTGGCATTATTGCATTCTTCTAATAAGAAGCCAAAAAAGAAGCTACATTCTCAATTTTTTTTTAAAAAAGTGTAATTAGGGATTGTTTATACCTTGGCAAATCAAGAAAAATAACTTGCAGAGGTAGCAAAATTGGTTTAGAACAAGCCAGAGTGGCAATGGGTGTCATGAAATGTTCTAATAGGCTCCCAAAGTGGACAATACTACCCCTGGGGGTGCTGGAACAATCCAGAGAGGTGGAAGTAGCCTCAGGTGCAATTGAGGGGTGTTGAATAAAAATAAGGGGGTGGTGGAAGCATAAGTAAAGAAGCAAAGATAAGAAAATTTTGAAAAACTTTATACATGTTTCATCTGTTGTGTAACAGAGTTAAAGTTATACTGATTACATTATTTTCCAAATAAACACACAAAATGTAAATTATAACTGATCGGTGGTCAAATCCACCTACAGGTCTTAACAAGCAAGTGTTGGCAGGCAAGTATGTGGTGTACTGTCGGGAAGTCCAGCATGCATCAGCAGGATTATGTGCATGTAATGACTTGCTTACAATATGCTACTATATGGTTACATGACATAGTATTGTGTCATCAAAATTTCAATGCAGGAAAAAACCCACAAATTTACAACAAATTATTAAATTTAAGATGCGTCATTAAAAAATATTTTATATTTTTTTAAATGATGAAATTTTTTTTAAAAGTTAAGGTGTTAATAAAAGTAGATTATCAGGGGGTGCTGAGTAATTTTTTAAAGGGGACAGTAGGCCAAATAAGTTTGGGAACCTCTGTTCTAAAATGTTTGAATCTGGGAGTGAGTATCCCCCCCCAGCCCCCAAAGGACATGCCCACATTAGAAGAGGCAAATTTATTAATAGTAATTAATAGTAACTCTGTGATCTGGAGCTTTGCTCTGAGACATTCTATTTATAGAGTGTTGTAAGCTGACAATATAATTGCTTGGTGATTATAGTCATGCTATATTTGGACTTTTCAAAATAAATTTCCAAGGGTTTTCAGATCTGTAAAATTGCCCCTTCTATACTTTTAAATGAATCTTGGAATAAGTCATGGAATGTCAGAGTTGAAGAGGTCATCTATTCCAACCTCTTAATTTTTTTTCTACCTCCTCCTATTTCATCAGTGTAGAGAGCTGCCAGGTTAGAAACATCCTTCACTGATGAATATTAGCAACTTCTTGAAATTTGTATCTTAAAGAGTTGCCTGGGCCACTTCAAGATCAAATGATTTGCCCATGTTTAAACAACTAGTTTGTGCCAAAGGAAGGAAGCACTGTTAACCACATCCTCCTCTCTCTGTGTTTTCATGACCCTGATCTCCTGGTTCTTCTCCTTTCTGACTGCTCCTTCTCTGTGTCCTTTGCTGGGTTATCAATCATAATACACCATTAATGGTAGATATGCCACTCAATGTTCTTCCCTAGGGCTTTTTCTCATTTCTTTTTATGCTTTCTCACTATCAGTTCTCATGGGTTCAATTATCATCTCTATGCAAATGACTCCCACAAATAAATGGCTCTAGTTTCTTTCCTTAGATCTAATCATGAACTGACTGTTGATTGTTTCAAACTAGATGTCCTGCAGGTTTCTCAGCTTCACATTTCCAAAGTAGGACTCATTGGTTTCTCTCTACTCCCAAATTTACCCTTTTACAAAACTTCGCTATTACTGTCAAGGGCACCATGATCTTTCTAAATATCCAGGGTCACATCTTTGGTATCATTCTTGATTCTTCATTCTCAATAGCCCCGTATATCCAGTCAGTTGTCAAATCTTGTAATTTCTTTCTCCACCACATTTCTTGTATACATAACCTTTTCTCTAGTTGCACAGCCACACCCCTAATTCAAGTCTTCATCACTTCTTGTCTGGTCTCTAATTGGTCTCCCTGCCCCCAGTCTGTCTCCATTATAATTCATCTTCATAGAACTGCCAAAGTGATTATTTAATAAAGAATAGGTCTAAACATTCAACTAATACTCAATAATCTCCAGCGATTCCCCAGTACTTCTAGGATCAAACATAAACTTCTGTTTAGCATTTAAAGCTCTTCACACCTTTCCTATCTTTCCAGTCTTTTTATACATTTCTATCCTTCATGTACTCTTATGAGCCAGAAAAGGCCTACATGCCTTTTCTCATGCTGAATTTCCATTTCCCATCTCCATGCCCTTATATGTCTGTCTCTGATGCCTGGAATTCACTATCACTTCTACCTCAGGGATTCCTGGAATCCTTCAGCACTTAGGTGCCACCTTCTACATGAAATCTTTCCTGATTCTCCAGCTTTTAAAGCCCTCCTTCTTAAAATTACCTTCTGTTGTTTTTTTTTTTATTTTTAATCAGCTAAAATCTGCTTCTCACTTTCCCACTCCAATTTCCCTCTCTCCCTCTTGAGACCACTATACAAATATGTATGGTCAATCAAAACAAATTTCCATGTTAACCATGTCCAAAAAAAATATTAGTCTCATTCTGCATGTTTCATCATTAGTGTTCCAGAATTGTGGTTGGTGATTGCACTAAGAGTTTTTTCTATTTTTGCTTTTGCTTTTTCTAAGGTCACAGTTGCCACACCTGCATTTTTACTTCAGTTGAAGTGCAATAGATTCTCCTCCAGCCTCTTATTTTAACTCTACACAAATATTTCTGTTTCAAGTGTTTCCTGTGGATTCAGATTTCCATTCCATTCTGATATTGTCTTCTCTTTTATGGGTGAGATCCCATCCACATTCATAGTTATGATTGTTAAATGTCTATTTCCCTCTATCCTATTCTATTATGCTTATCCTCTTTTTTACCCTATTCCCTCTTTAAAATTAAATTATGGTCAGAAAAAAAAAGATTCACTTAATTTTTCTGCACTTGTTTATGAGAATTTTATGCCCTAATGCACAACCTATTTTTGTGAATGGGTAATGAGCAACTGAGAAATAGGTGGAATCCTTTAAATTCCCATTCAGTATTCTCGAGTATTCTCATATCAAATTTTTCTAAAATTATATTTTGTCCCTTTTACTTCTTTTTTGTTTATTTTATGGTTAGATCTATCTAGGTATGAAAGAAATAAATTAAGGTCCTCTACTATTATAGTTTTACTGTGTATTTTCTCCTGTAACTCATTTAATTTTTCTTTTAAGAATTTAGTTGCTATGTCATTTGGTGCATATAAGTTCAGTATTAATATTAATTCATTATGTATAATACCTTTTAGTAAAATTAATTAGTTCTATTTTCACAATAGCATTCTATATATCATAATTTGTTCAGTTATCCCTCAATTTATGGCCACCCCCTCAAATTACCATTCTTTGTCACCTGAAGAGGAATAAATATTTTTGTACATCCTTAGAGTTTGTTTTCCTTAGGACTGATCCCTCCTTTAATCTACCTTCTTCCTAATTCCTTCTCCCCCCATTCTCCCCTTTCCCTATTTTCCTGGTGAGTGAAATGTATTTCTCTGCCCAACTATGCATGCCTTCTTCCTTCTTTTGACCAGTTCAGATAACAGTAAGGTCTGTCAGCCACTCCCCCCTCCACCTTCATCTCTTCGTTTGTTTTTATGCTTATTTGTACACTCTGATTATGAGAGATAATTTTCCCTAACCTTCCTTTCTCTCCCCACTCCTACCTCCCAGTGTATTCTTCTTCCTTTCTCTTTACATTTTCCTCTTGATAGCATCAAGATCTAACAGAACTACTTCCAGGCCTTGCCTAAATGGACTTCTTCTATACCCTTGATAATGATATAGTTCTGAAAGAACATACGTATCATCTCCCCATATTTGAATGCAAGCAATTTATCCTTATGTAGTCCATTATCATTGTTCATTCATTTTCATTGGTTTATGTTTCTCTTCACTCCTTTATTCGAACTTCAAAGTTTCTCCATTGTTCTGATCTTTCCATCAGGAATGCTTGGAAGTCTTCCATTTTATTAATGATCCATTTTTCCTCCTATAGTATTATACTCAGATTTGTGAGGTAAGTTGCTGTTGACTGTAAGTCCATATCCATTGCCTTCTGGAACATCATATTCCAAATTCTCTGAGCCTTTATAGTGGTGGCTGCTAAACCATGTGTGACCCTTACTGTGTCTTCTTGGTACTTGAATTCATTCTTTCTGACTGCATGCAGTATTTTTTTTTCTTTGACCTGAAAACTCTGAATTTTGATTCAGAATTGAGTCAACTGAAATATGATGTTCCTGGAAGGTTTCATTTTAGAGCTTCTTAGAGGAGGTGATTGGTAGATTCTTTCTATTTTCATGTTACTCTCTGATTCTAAGAGATCTGGACATTTTCTTTAAAGATTTCTTGAAATAGAATGCATAGGCTCTTTTTTTTTTGGTCTAATGATTCTTACATTTTTTTCTCCTCAATCTGTTTTCCAGATCAATTATTTTTTCAGCCTTTTGGTTTTATTTTAATATTTCTTGTTGCCTCATGAATTCATCAATTTCTATTTGGTCTATTCTAATTTTTAAGGAGTTTGTGCTTGTGCAAGGTTTTATACTTGTACCAAGTTGTTAATTCCATTTCAAATTCTTTTTTTCATAGATCTCATCTCTTTTACAATTTTTCCCTCAAGTCATCTTATTCCATTTATGAAAATAAATGTAAAATCTTGCTTCACCTCTTCCAGGAATTCTAGTTGAATTTGTGCTCAAGCTGCTTTTCTCCGAGGTATTGCTTTTAGATAGTTTGGAGTCATTCTCTTCTGCTTTGTTATCTCACATGTCCCTGTCTCTATAATAGCTCATTATAGTGAGGTTCTTTTTTGCCTATTCTTCCAGTTTACTTTCCTGTCTTCAGACTTAATCTTAGGAATGAGTCTGTCACCCTTTTGGAATTTCTGGGCGGATCTTGCTGCTGCTTTCTTAGGGGTTTTGAGTGTTGTGTTATTCCAGTATCTCCAGGACAACCTAAGAATTTACATGCTTTCAGTGGTATCAAAGTGGTCTGATTATTGCCCCCCGGTCTAAGCTTTGCAGGTCCTGACCTGGGCATGGGATCTGTGCAAGAATAGACTACTTCTGGACTTTATACGCAGACCAGGGATTCCCTACCCAGGGATTCCACTCCCCTACATAGATCCCTTCTCACTCCACCAAGGATCTGTGACTCAGAACTGAGTAGTGGGTGACAAAGCTGCCATTTTGCACCTGTCCATATTTACAGTGACCTGGTATGGGACTGACTGATGGTACCATAGTAGAGGTCTGGGACTTCCTCTAGCCTTGGTGCACACTGTCAGGTCACTGGAGTGTTCCACAGGCAGCATGCTCCTGGTCCAACTCTGTCCCCAGTATCCACAGACCTCCTTCTTTGTCTCCCTATGCCGAGATGGGTTGGACAAATGACTCACTGCGACTTTTTCTGGATTTTGCCATTTGGAATCAGTCTGGTGCATTTTCTAGATCTGTTTAGAAGAATTTTGTGGAGGAGAGCTCAGCTGTCCTGCTTCCTACCATGCCACCATACATAGAGGCACCACTCAGCTGCAATTCACAAGGCCTGATGACCTGTACCACTCCTTATTGGGTGTCCAGCCACTGGAGTTGGTCTAGATTCAATTCTGGGAAAGCCTGACCTCCACTCAAGGCAATTAGGCTCCCTGTTCTCTTGCTCATTGTCTCTCTGATGAATCCCCAACCTGGTATCCTGGGGACAGTGCTAATTATCTGGAGGGTGTAAGTCTCATCAAAGTACTCACATTTCACCTTAGCACCAAGCACTTTCCAATCAAACAGTCAAGCCTGATCTTTCTGGGACCCACATTCAAAGGAGAAAAACTCTGATGTAGGAGCTTCATCTTAATGTCAACCACTGCCACTCCATTGGATTCCATGGCTATTATTATGCTAGTGGCTCATGCTGCCATAGCCACAGATGTAAAAACTTTTTAAAACTCCCTTGGACACTTCCATCTCAGAATACTTGTTCACCTAAAATCAGGAAAGAGCAAAGAGTCAAAAGTCCCAGTGCAATCTTATCTCGTGAAGTTCCCCTGCACTAGCTGCCAATTGGGAGGGATCACAATTACACCAGGATAGAAGACTTTGTCCTTCACTATTCACTAGAAATACATCTTGCTACCCAGAGAGCCCCAGCCAAGTTGTCCCAGCTGAGAGCTGTCTCTATTAAAAAGTCCCTTGAGTCATCAGCTCTTCTAGCCCAATTGCCAAGGAAGGTATATTTCTTCATCACAAAGTGCCACATCCTCCACATAGCTGCCAGTTGGCCTCCTCAAGCTTCCACATGATACTTCAGAAGCAAACAGGGAATATCTATGCACTTACTATCCCTTAATAGGTCAATTCACTTGTGTCACATACATACATATGTGTGTATGCATGTTTCCTCCAGTTAGAACATAAGCTTCTTGAAGACAGGGATTGTTTTTCTTTTCTTTTTTTAAAGTATCCCTAACACTTATTTCAGTATCTGGCACATAGCAGGAATAAAACTTAATTGATTTACAGATTCCTGATTCCTAAGCTGGCTGGCTTGCCAGGCTAATTCTTTTAACAAATGAGGAAACATGGGTATAGAAAGGTCAAGTGAGCTTCCTAAGGTTAGAGAGCTAGTAACTAGAAGAGCTGGGACTTGAGAATGATTCTCTCATTTTCCTATCTAATTACCTCACCTCTCTCTATACAATTTTTTTTGTCTTTATATTATATTCATTTCAAAATATATCCCTATACCCTCACCTCCTTCCCAATGAGCTTTCTTTTGTAACAAAGATTTATAAAGAAAGAAAACATAGTTAAGGAAAGCCAATCATCAGCCATAGTTGATACATACAGTATTTCACACTGCTAGTTCCCCATCCAATGAAGGAAGGGAGATGTGTTTTCTCAACTCTTTTCTGGGGCCAAGCTTAGATATTATAATTATGCAGTGTTCAGTTTCATTTTACTGTTCTCTCCTTTTAAATTCTTGTGGTCATTGTGTATATTGTTTTCTTGGTTCTATTTAATTTGCATCAGTTCACAAAAAGTCTTCCCATGTTTCTGAATTCTTCATCAATTCTTACAATGAAGTAGTATTTCATCACATTCATATTCCACGATTTGTTTAAACATTCTCTAATCAATGAGTACCTACACTTGTTCTTTGTTAAGAGATAATGAATATTTTCACACACACACACACACACACACACACACACACACACACACACACACCCTTTTCTTTCTGTCCTTGAGCTCTTTGGAGGCTTATGCCTAGCAATGGCCTCTGTGACTGCCTCCTTTTTAAAAAAATATTATTTTGCAACTCTGAGTCAAATACCTAGGGCACCTTTTTCTAATTATGCAAGGGCATCTACACACATTCATCTTGCATTCATTCTACATATAATTTGCACATAAGTATAATTTATACATACTTACATAAGTATGTGTTGTCTCTCTGATAGAACATAAGTTCCTTTAGGTCATGAGCTTATTTTTGTATCCTCAGCAAATGTTGCAGAATCTGGAACATTACAGGAACTTATTTTTGAGGTTTATAGATTGATTACCAGTGTTTTCTAAAACAAGAGTGATTCTAAAAGGTATTGACATCATTTTTGGTATAAAGGAAAGTGTCCTAGTCATCCATGAAGGGGATGATAGGGCAGGGTCCTTAGTGTAGTCAATAAATAAAGCAACAAAGAATTCATAGATTTGATGATTTCATTTAGCAAATTTGTCTCAGAAATGTTGGGATTGCCACCAAAAATCTGAGAGTTACTTTTTTGGTATTGGTGTTTTAATGTGAGTGAAGGTCAGGAAAAAAATCCTTTAATTATATTATTCTTTTATCTACTCATGAAGTTAAGAAAGGGTTTATGATTTTTGTTTGTTTTTCCCCTAGGACATGACATCTTTTCTTCCCAAATATCCTGATATCAGGACTAAAAACTAAGATCTTTGAAAAAACAATTAAATATTTCGTAAGTTAGGTTTATTTTGTCCTTTTATGTCGTGAAGGATGATTTATAGGTTCAAATAATCTTTGCTGAAATTACACGTTGACTAATTCTAGGCCTTGTTTTTGTATGGGCTTAGCATACACAGTGTCTGGAACATGTAAGTGCTTAATAAATGCTTGTGACTTGCTGAGTAATGTTATCAGTTAAAACCTCCATTCTAGTGTTTCTCCCTAATATCAGTTGTGTGATTAGTGCCCTAGTATCATCTAATAGCAGTTTTTGTAAAGGAATATTTTCTGAGAAGTCATAGCTAAAACAGAAGTACAAATCATTTCCCTCCAAACCTGGGTATACACTCTTTTCCTCTACCATCTCCTTCCCTAGATAGAATAGATTCAATCTTAAATGGTACAAAAAACATTCACTCCCACCCAGTTCACTTTCAAATGCAGAATGGCCAAAGAACAGAGCCACTCCTTTACTTATAAAATCTATCATCTTGGTTGGGTCAATCTACTATGGCCTGGGTCCTAGTCACTCCTTGGGGTAATGTTGATGGACCAAAATTAACTGTCACAAACTCTGGTTCACAGATCTCCGGTGCATATGCCAACTTTTCAAAGTTCATAAGGTCACAGTCTAGTAAGTTGATTCCATTTTTAACACTCCTTCACCTAAGGCAGGAAAGAATAGATACAACAAGAAGAAAAGCAACAACAGGATGATATGCTTAAGGCTTTGTGGTGATATGGAAAAGGAGAGTAGGGTACCAGCAGGGCCATACACTTGAAGCAACATGCCAGCTCAAGGGCTTTCCCATACCTGGAAGTCACAACAACTTATTTTCCTTGATAGATACCAGGGAAGGGTCAAAGATTATCACTGGGGCAACATTTGTCTTTTCTACCACACTTATACATATAAACATCGCCACTAACAGTCACTTATAAAGGATTAAAATAGATATTATGAATACATTAAATACCTACAAAATCTAGTAGTAAATTAAAAATTTAAAACATCACAATATCTATGGAAAATATTAGCCGTGTATGGTTATGCAACATGTAAATTAAAGTACTGGCAATTGAGAATATAAATAAGAAAATGAGGCTTCTCTGGACAAAGGCATGATTTTACATCAAAAGCTTTTATTTAGACCATTGTACACTGTACCATATTCAAAATTGTTCTGACAGAAGCAGCATAAGGCACACGTACAGGGAACAACCTTAGAATCTCTTGGGCTGAATTTGAGCTACTTCCATAGCTTGGAATAAATTTTTCAGGCAACTATTAAGGTGTGCTTATTCATAGCAAACATATCTATTTGAACCAAACATAAATTTATGTGTATATATCCATATTTTCTCTCATATAGATACAGACAATATACATCTACACACATATATGCACAGCAACTTCTCAATGTAGTATTGATACGTTAAGAAATGTGTCTAAACCTCAGGCCATCTCATTTTGCTGGGGCAATATTGATGAAACATAGTGGCATGGCTTGTACTTCACTTCCTAAAGGGAAAGGAAAATATTTAGGGAGAAGAATACTTTTAGGAAACTCTTTGAATATTTATTACAGTCTTGATTACTTCACATGCATTAAATTTTCTTCTGTGCTATGAACTAACATTCACTAAAACACAAGGGAGGGGAATTAAGTTTTTCATATAAAAAACTGGCCTGGAATTATACCTACTTTCAGTAAATACCACACTAGAGCAGTAGTCTCCAAAGAGGGAGAGCTATGCACCCCAGAGGTTTCTTAAGATGATCCATGGGGGATGCAAGAGGAAAGCATGGGGAAGGCATCTTCCTGTTCCCACCACTATCATTTTCTGATAGAGGCAGCTCTCACTGGGGGGGCTATAGCAGCACCATTGAATATGACAACAGTTGGCTCCTCTATCTTTCCTCCATCACTCCTTCTCTCCAAGGGCTGGAAAGATGTAGTGGCAGTGGGGACAGATTTAGGCTGAGTGATATAGTGACAGAAGTAAGAGGTGGTAGTAAGTATTTAGTAGTCACCTGCTATATGACAAAGACTGTGCTAGATGCAAAGATACAAAGACAAAAGTGAAACAGGCTATATGCCCTCTAGGAATTTAGCACCGTCCCCAAGCCTTGAGGGACTAAGGAGAGAGTTTCCTGGGAGTAGGGAGTTAGTGAGTTAGTGAGAACTTTCACTATAGCTATGCTATAGTACTCTTAATACCTGAGAGTAGGTATTGCTCTCAGTCAATTCCTTGCTCTGTCTCCACCCACAAGATCTCATACTCTCTTGTCCCTAAATCTTGAACAACAAGGATTGAACATTTCTTCCCCATAAGGAATGGTTACCTCATTAGTCCCTAGAAGCTTGCATATTATTTTACAAGTATAAACAAAATAGCTAGAGGATAATTTGAGGAGGAGGAAGGTACTACCAGCCAAAATTATTAGGAAAAGCTTCATGTAGAAGTTTGGGCTGACCTAAACTTCGAAGGATATTAGGGATTCTAAGAGGTGGACATGAAAAGGGAGCATATTAAAGGCATGGTGAAAGGCAGTGCAAAGACAGAAATGGGAGACAGTATATAAGGAACAGTAATAATGTCAACTTGTTGGACTGAAGAGCATATGAAAGAGAGTCATGTGTAACAAGGTAAAGGTAAGTTGGGAACAGGTTACGAAGGGCTATAAATTCTAAACAGGATACAACAATGGAAAAACCTGAGAAGAAGAGAACCATGACTGGAAAAATTATTCCAAAAGAATATCTCTAACTAGTATGGATATCAAGATATCCAAAAAAGCAATAAACTAAGTTGGAAAATCATGGGAGACAGACTTTAGTGTCCACAACTCTGAAGATAACAACAGAACAGTTTTGTTCTGTGGAGAGAAAAAAGTGAGATACTGAGTTTTCATCTCCTCAACAGATCTCAGTCTTCTAAGCTGACTTTCTCCCAGCTCTTTAAAATTTACTTCTGTCATTCCAACAGACGTGGTTGCTGAATGAGTCTAGAGTTGCTACAGACGCAGCAAAAGAAAATGAAAGTGTTAATGACTGAGTATACAAATAAAATGCCCTTGAGAACAGTTTCCAATGCAACCTTTGATGCAACTAGCTATCCAGTATGACACAAAAGGACTCAAGCCGTGTTTCTCAAAGGCTTGTCAGAAAAATTAACTCTCCATTGCAACCAGTTGTGGACCATTAGGACAAAGAGCTAGACTTGCAAAATTTAGATATTCCTTACAAAAGAGGAAGATAACATTTGAACACAGAGGTTCTTAACCATTTTTTATCCTGGACCCATTCAACAGCCTGGCAAAGAATTTGGACCCTTTCTAAGAATATTAAAGAATATTAAAAATGCATAGAATTACAAAGGAAAACTATTATGCTGAAATGCAGGATTAGAACCCTTCCTCCAGACCTAGCTCAGACATCTCAAGACCGCCAATCCAAGAAAATGGGCGACCCAAGACGAAAATGTTCCTACAAAATTCTGTGAGGCTGAAGAAAAAAAAATGGAATCTAAGCAATAATGAGATATATACAAAAATTTTACAGAAAAAGAACTTCAAGATGTGGCAGGAAAGCATAATTTTCAAAAGAAAAAAGTCTGCGAAATTATGGTTGCCTTATTATTTATGCGAATTAAAAAGGGAAACCTAGAACAAGGCCAGGAAAACCTTCTAAGCAAACCCTAAATCAAGTTACTGCAATACTGCTCAGTTTGGTATTTCATACAATAGTTGACATAACAAATCAAAGAGGCTCATTTCAATCAATCATTCTTTTTGGCCTAGAATTCTAACCTGACATCCTTAACCAAGTGAAACACTGCCTCACATACCATGCTTCCCACTAATCAATAGTAAGATTCAAGTGTTTTGCTTAGCTCTGAGTACTTTTCTACAGAAAACCAGGTGCTACTGATTAACAAGATGTCACAGGAGCAAGGTATGATTGACATCTGCATGCATTTTGGAAAACTAAATTATAAATGCTCATAAAAATTTAAAAATAAGAAATTACATTTTGTTACTATTTAGCATAAATATTTGTAGTGATGCTTTCAATAAGTTCATTGCATCAGAGAGTCACATGCCACGTATGTCATTCAATGAGAAAAGAATGGAAGTTTCACAAAATGAAGAAGTTAATAGTGGTATCCTCAGTCCTTTCACTTTTGACGTATTATGATATATTACTGTATCACAAATATTAAACCAAGATTCTTAAAAAGAATGAAACAGTCACATTGCCATCACTAAAAATATTAATATTGTTTTAGTGAAAAGAATACTTCAGTGACAGCAAAAAGGGATTTTGAATCAGTTGTAAATAAAAATTGTTTTGAAAAATTTTATTTCATTTTCTCGTCTTAATTCCTATTTTGTGAATGCTTTATAATGTACATTATATATGAGTACAGTAGGAATTGCATATAGTAAACAAATCAGCACATATTAGAAGCAAGATCTCAAAATTTTTTTATTGATACAGGTATGATCAAAGGTATACTGACTGGTTTAGGAAGACAAATATGTCCCTCAGCCTAGATTTTATTATCTCCTGGATAAGGCTACGAAAGCATTTGGAAAAAAATCAAGTTTATGCTTAGGCTATATTACTTAATACTTAATGAATTACCACAATGAATGTTAACATCTCATTTTTACATAGATACTATTTTAAAAGAAGTAATTTTATAAAATGAAAATATCTGGTTAAGGAGATTTAAATGATGTTTATGAACATTTTGTTGATTTTTTGCATTTTATAATCAATAAGAGGGGAAAGAAAGCATATTGTCACATTTTGTTTTATCATCATTCAAGTGATGAAATATTTTTTCCCAGTTAATTTCTTCAGGTCCATTGTCAACTTTCATTTCCCCAGAAATTGGTTTTGATGTAAGAGGCAATATGGTTTTAAGAAATAGCATGGAAGACTTGGGTTCTATTTTCAGTTCTGACAATAACTAGCTATAAAGCTTTGAGCAAATCACTTAGCTTCCCTGTGTCTCAGTTTTCGTATCTATAAAATGAAAATATTAGACTAAGTGATATCTAATGTTCCTTTTGCCTTCTATCCTCCAAAAATATTTAAAATATGACCTTATTTTAGTAACAATCTAAAAGACAGTCACCAAGGTTTTCAAGATTTTTAGAAATTTTAATAGTTTTCCCTAAGGCAACATTTTTCAAAATTAAGTCACAGATTTCCAAGAAGGTTTCAAAGTGTTCAGATACCAGTTCCAAATAGGTCCCAAATAGCAGGTTGGTAGTGACAGTACTTATTAGCAAAATTGTACTTATTAGCATAATTTCCCAAATTTAATCACCAGTTTTTTGGTTTTTATCTTTGCTCTTTCTATACTATCCTCTTATCTTTACTTAATTCAGTCAACCTTTAGAGTAGGTGTATTACACAATATGCCTATTGAGTAATCCTAATGGTCCTTATATGTTTTCTTATCATGTAATTGATGATAAGAAAGCTTGACTTCCCTAAACCTCTGCTTTCTCAACACAGACTTAAAGTGATATTCCTGAAAGCACGGATAATGACTGTGTCATTCCCAGGTCAATAAACTATAGTGGCTCTTTAGTAGCTCCAGGATAAAATATAAACTGCTTTGTTTGGTATTTTAAGTCCTTAACTCGTGGTACTTATATATTTCTTCAGGTCATCAATATTAACTGATGTGAAGAACTACTTTAAAAATTTGTGAACTTTTTTTTTAACTGTTGAGACTTGTGATTTCATCAATGTAGGAAGCTTCTGGTGAGAGAATTCCTTCTACCAATGCAGATCAGCAACTGAAGCAGGACTTCAGGGAACACAACGTACCCTGGTTTCTCTTTCTGTTCTGCCATTGTAGCGTCTGAATGATACATCATATGACTGCAGGAACTTTCTTCCCTTGTAAACAATGGGAGTGGTGGTTTTTCATTTTAAGGAAAATAGGTCTTTAAAACCACAAAGTGACACAAGCTTACCATGAATAACTAAACTCTTTGCTTTCCAATAAAGTCCAAAATCAGGGTTATAGATTATAGGCATAAAGCTTTAAGGTACTCCCAGGCCAACTAGTATAGTTCCCTTCATTTTACAGATGAGGAAAATGAGGTCCAGAAAGGCTGTGATTTTCCCAAGGTTATGGAGGTAGCAGGCATCAGAGGTGGGATCTTAATACAAGTTCTCTACTTCCAGAGTCATGTATGTAGATAAAAATATATATGTAGTTTTTAAAAATGTGATGAAGTGGTAAAGCATATAAAGTGGTAAAGCACTCTAAAGAATATAATTTAAGTCACAGTTGATGATTTAGAAATAATGTCAAGATCTTTCAGTGTCTTAAGATCATCATGAAAATCAGTTTTCACTGGAATGTAGGTATGTGTTAAGCATGGTTTTAGCATGACTTTGACAAATAAATTAGTCCCATCCATATTAAGGGAAGGAGGGTAGAAAGGTGCAAGGTGTGGGATGCCACTGTCACTAGCAGCAGTAAGGACTGATAGACTGAGATGTATGAAGAGTAAAAAGGTCAGGGATCTAGGTACAAAGCTGTGTGACCGGTCTCTATTGCAGCTGAGATTGGAGCAACTGATTCCTCTCTCCCTCTTCCCTTTCCCTCTGTTAGTCCGAAAGGACAGTGAATCTATCTTCCTGAAATATATCGTCATCCCTGGAGAGTTTGTTTCCCCTTTCTGCTTACCTGTCTTTAAAGTTTGCTTTTAAGAGAGTCTCTGTAACTATCTTTCTGTTCTGTGGAGTTGTAAATGTGAATAAATAACTCTCTTTAATTTGCTCCTATGCCCCCAGTCAAAGAAAGACAATGTTTTGCTGGAATAAAGAAGTATCAAATCTCTCTCTCTGCTCCTGGGTGGTCTATAATAATAGTCTCTTTCTGCTGTATTCATGCAATCACACACTTAGGCTAGCAATGAAATGGTTACTCATTTTTATCATAAAAGCTGAGCTTAAATACAAGTAAGCATAAAGGGTAAGTGACCTCCCAAGAAATGAGGATAAGTTTTGGGATGACCAGGACACTCCCCTTTGGGAGACAGGGAGAAAGGAAGGGCACATGATCAATCAACAGTTCCAATCTCAGAAGTCCCAATGGTTTTAGCAACACAGCTCTACCTCATACCTCCTGTACTCCATTAAACTGTGAGCTCCTTGAGCACAGGGGCTGTTTTTTGCCTTTCTTTTTACTGTCAGTGCTTAGCACTATGTCTAGTACACAGTAGACTCTTAATAAATGCTCATTGGCTTGTCTTGATTTGGCCTTGTTTGGTCAAAGAACATCTCAATTAGCTACTCGTGACTGTCTCTCTCATCTTCATGTGACAGGATATCTCCCCTGCTTCTTGTCATTTTGGATCTGATGATAGTTTTCCTTAGCACAGGAGGTTAATACTACAACTAATTATTTATGTCTGTTTTACCCTTTATTGTACTGGATGTTTAGTTAAACCTAGGAAAACAAGAGGCTCGATATATAGAGAGATGAGTAAAAGTTTATAAAAAGTGTTTATAGTGGAAAAAAAGTTTCTTAAGTTATTTGATAGCTAATAGTTTAATAAACTAGAATGGGTTTCAGAGCTATAATTAATAGGATGTTACTATTTTATTAATTTATGAATAAATAAAAATATATATATTCATTGATTAGCCTAAATGAGATTAAATAATGTAATTTTTTTTTGCCTTTTTTGGTAAGGCAATTAGAATTAAGTGACTTGCCCAGGGTCACAGCTAATAAGTGTCATATGTCTGAGGCCAGATTTGAACTCAGATCCTCCTGACTACAAGGATGGAGCTCTATCCAGTGTACCACTTAGCTGCTCCAATAATATAATTTATTACACAGCAAGCTAAAGGGTGAGGGTCTGGTGTGGTTGTAGACTGTTGCAGCATAACACATATTCCTCTCAATTTCCCATCTAGGCTACACATGAGGGTGGTCTTTAAAACTCTACTACCTAGGTATAAAAAACATAGATACAAAATGAATGTAAGAAAATTTCAGCTGGTAGTATAGTAGATAGAGCACTAGGCCTAGAGTCAGGAAGACCTGAGTTCAGACCCAATCTCAGACACCATCTGTGTTCCCTGGGCAAGTCACTTCAACTTTATTTGCTTCAGTTTCCTCAACTATAAAATGAAGATACTAACAGCACCTAATTAATTCACAGGATTGTTGTGAAGATCAAATGACATAATATTTGTAAAAAGCACTTAGCACAGTTCCTGGAACATAGTAGGCACTATGGAAATGTTTATTCCCTTCCCTATTAGCAGGTGAGGAAACCAGGAAAGACTTCATGTATAAGGTAAAATTTGAGCTGAACCTTAAAGAAAGCTAGGAATTCTAAGAAGTGGAATAGAGGAGAGAGTGTATTCTAGGATTGAGGGACAGCTAGTGCTAAGGCATTGTGATGGGGGATGGAGTGCCATGTGTGAGGAATAGTAAAGAAGTCAGTTTGGCTAGTCTATAGTATGTATAAATAAGAGTAATATGGGGTATCCCAAAAGTCTTAGCATAAAGATAATAACTGAATCCTTATGAGTCAAGGAGATCACAGAGAGAGGATAGAGACAAAGGCCCAGGAAAGAGCCTTGGTCATACTCACATAGGATGTGACACGGATGCTGATCCAGAAAAAGAAAATGAAAAGGAGTTGTCAGATTTCTTTCCTTTTCTAGAAGTAAAACCAATAAGCTGCAGTATCGCAAAAACCCAGAGAGGAGAGAGTTTCCAGGAAGAAAAGGCGGTCAGTCGCGTCAAAGGATTCAGAGAGTTCAAGAAAGGCTATCATATTTGTTAATTAAAAGATCACTGGTAACTTTAGAGACAGTAGTTTCAAGTTTAGTTATTAGGTCCGAAACCAGATTGCAAAGGATTGAAAAGATAATAAGATGAAAAGGAGCTGAGGCAATGAGTGTGGACAATTTTTATAAGAGTTTGGCTAAGAAGAGTATGAGAGAGAAAGAACAAAACCTGAAAAAATATTAAGGTCAAATCAGAGGGGGTTTTTTTTCAAGGATGAAGAAGACTTGGGCATGTTTTCAGGGAGAGTAAGGGGAGGGATGGAGAAAGGGAGAGGGGAAGACAGAGAATAAGAGGAGGAAAAAAGGAGAAGAGGAGGAGTAAGTGAGAGGAAGAAGGGGGAAAGGGAAAAGAAATTGATGAGTGGGATGCATGGAATAGAAAAGGGGGACAAGGAAAAGGGGAAGGGGGAAAGAGAGAGACACAGAGAGACAGAGACGGGGGAGAGAGGAAGTTTGCTAGAGATGACAGAAAGTGGGTAGGATCAAGAGTACAAGTAGAAGCTTTGTCAAGGAGAAGAATGACCTCTACCACAAAGAGTGAGTAAAAGAGAAAATGGCAGGTAATAAGATGTTTTGAGATGGACAAGAGAAAGTACACTGTAAATGCTCTCTTTTCTCAGTATAGTTTAAGGCAAGGTCTGCAGAGTGGAAGGGGAGAGAAGGACGTGTGGAAGGTTGAGGAGAGAAGATAAAATTGGGAAATGCTGTTATGGGGAAGTTACAGGGATTCAGTTAGGGAGGAGTAAAAGAAATACCTTCTTTCAGTGACAGCTAGATAACAAAGTTGTAGTGAACAATTGACATGGTTGTGTGACCTTTCGAATTTTAGAACCAGTGCCTTGGAAAAAGAGACCAAGACACATTTAAATGGCCCATGTTGAGATTTGTTTTTCTGCCACTGGAAATTTAAGATCAATGGCTCATCATAGTCATTCCTGAATAATATTTTTCAGGCAAATAAACAAATACCTGAGAAACTTGAAGAAATGAAGCATGAAAAGAACTAAGAGTCTTCTGCTCTTCTTCCTCTTCTACTTCCTCTTTTTCTTCCTCTTCTGCTTCCTCTTTTTCTTCCTCTTCTGTGGTCCCCTCCTTATTTAAATAAAGGATAACAATATTATTTACAGATATTCCTCAAAATTAAAGTAGTAAAGGGAACTGAAAAAACTTTGGCCAAAAAATGTACAAAAATAAGTCTCTCTACCCTTTGAAATAAGATTTCACAATGTGGACTTTTACTACATAGGAATGCAGCATAATGCCTCCAAGATAAATAAGTCCAGTGTGTTTCATTCGTTTTTCTTTAAAATATAGCTTTGACATAATATTCACAAATCAACTACATGTCAGAGAATTATTTTACCTAGAACATTTGCTTGGAAAAATCTTAAAGTTACAACATAACTAACATAGGAATATGTTTAGTATGATTGTACATGTATAACCTTTATCAAATTGCTTGCCTTCTCCATAAGGAGGGAGGGAAGGAAGAGAGAGAGAGAATTTGGAGCTCAAAATTTTTTTTAAGTGACTGTTAATTTATTTTTACATGTAATTGAAAAAAAAATTAAAAAGAAAAATCATAAATATAGTGTAGAAGACTGAAAAACCAATGCGAGGCAGTAAAAGAAATTTAGCATTTTGTTATATTTGACAAAGCATATCAGTTAGGATCTACTATATTCTACAGCAAAAAGCCAGCCAATAGACCAGAGTTATCAATAATCTATACAGTCAAAAATTAGTCCTTAATCAAATTGGACATTTAAAAGTCTTAGAGTAAGTTTGCCTAGCACTGTTACTGTTGTTTGCAAACATAACTTCCCTGCCATCATCTTTGCAGACTTTAATATTACCGTTCATGACACTTTTAACACTCTATACAATTACTCTACCTCCTCAAATCCAAACACCAACTTCTCTACCCTACTTCAGCAACAACCTGCATAGCTTTACCATTTTACAGAACTGTACCAGTTCTAAGACTCAGCTAGGATTTCAAAATTCTACTATCTATACCCTTCTATCCACTCACTTCTCCCACTAAACCTATTCTTATTTTTTTCCAATTTCTCACCCATTCTCTTATTTCACTGAGAATAAGACAAGTTGATACAAAATCTCTCAATTTTTCCTCTCCACTCCTTAAAATTTCTCATGATCTTAGCTCATACTACTTTAAGACATTGCCAAACTACATCAGCCCCCTGGGGATGACAACTCCTTTTCAAACATTTGCTTTTGACTCCATAAATTTTTCTTTTACATATTTCTATCCCTTGACTTGGTTTGATACATACAGACTTGTGACTTTTTTTTGTCCCTATCTATTTAGCACCTTAGAATCAGAGATCTGCCTTGCCTCAAATCCCTAATTTATCTTTCTCATTTCTTCTGCCACTGGCATGGAAATTGGATTTGAATCTAGGATTCATTTCGTCTTTTCCTTTTTACTGCCAGCCACATAGTTAGACCATTAAAATAGGTTTTTTCTGTTTATAAGGGAAAAAAGATAATATACATCATAAATAATATACCAGATTAAGACTTCATAGAGGACATGGAAACCAGAGTGAGCTTAGAAAGAAAAGAAGAATGGAGTCTGATGCAAGAATAATGATAACATGAGCAAAGGCACAGAGGCAGGAGAGGTCAAGATGAAATAGAAGTTAGTCAGTCAATAAACATTTACTAACTATCTATTATGTGCCAGGTACTATGCTAAGGGCTAGGGGGGAATGAATCAAAAGACAGCCCATGACTTCAAGAAACTTATAATCTAATGGGGAAGACAACAAGCAAACATATATGTACAAATAAGCTACATATGGGCAGCTAGGTGGCACAGTGGATAGAGTGCCGGGCCTAACATCAGGAAGACTCATCTTCCTGAGTTCAAATGTGGCCTTAGATATTTACTAGCTGTGTGACCTGGGGCAAGTCACTTCACCCTGTTTGCCTCAGCTCCTCATCTGTAAAATGAGTTGAAGAAGGAAATGGCAAACCACTTCAGTATCTAAGTATCAGACATGTGTGTGTCATCACTAAAAACAACTGAACGACAAAAAATCAGAAGTAAATAGGAGAGGAGAACAGTGGATAGTCCAGTTTATCCGAACATGGGATGGACTAAAAGGAGCACAATGAAATAAGAATGGAAAAGTAGGTTGATGGAAAACTGTGGAGGGCTATAAATGAAAGGCTATGGAGTATATATATTTTTTGGTAGGCCATGAGAAGCCATTGAAGGTTTCTGGAATTCTAATATGTACTAGCTTCTAATTGATCAATTGCTCTTGCCAAAGCTACCAACAATCAACTGACAAATTGGATGGTCTTTATCTGTCTTCATCCTTCATGACATGTTGATCACTCTCTCTCGGATACTCTCTCTTCTCTGTGTGTTTGACACTAGTCTCTCCGAGTTCTCCCTCCCCCTTTCTGACCACTCCTTCTCCTTCATCAATTGCCTCCTACACATTTCAAACTTGATGTCCCAAAGACATTTCAAATAACATGTACAAAAGTGAACTCATTATCTTTCCCCAGAATTCCTCCCCCTTCTATACATCACTGTTTTGGTAGAAGGAATTACCATTCTTCTACTCTCCCAGGTCCATAAACTCTGCATTATCTGTGTCTCCTTACTCTCCTTCATTCCACATATTCAATTGATTGCCAAATCTTCCAATTTCTACCTCTACAACATCTATCACATCTGACTCCTCACAGCTACCACCTTAGTGCAAGATCTAATCACCTTTTGTCTGGATTACTATAACTGTGTCCTGATCGGTCTCCCTGCCTCAAGTCTTTTCACAATTCAGTCCTTCTTCATACTGCTGCCAAAATTTTTTTTTCCTTATGTGCAAATCTGACCCTGTCATTCTCCAATTCAATCAACTCCACTGGCTCCTTATTGCTTTTAGGATAAAATAAAAACAGCTATGTTTAGCAGTTAAAGCCCTTCATAACATGGACCTGCAGTCATCTTTCTAGCATTACTCTCACATCTGCATTCTGAGATCCAGCCAAACTGATCTTCTCTCTGCTCTTCATACATAGCACTCAATTTCCTATCTCCATGTCTTTTCGCTGGCCATTTCCCATACCTGGGTTGTAGTCCCTCCTTACTTCTGCTTCAATGGATCTCTGTCTTCTTTCAAGAAACAGCCTAAGCATCAACTTCTATGTGAAGCCTTTTTTGATCCTTCAAATTGCTAGTGTCCTAGCTTTTGAACTACCTTTTATTTAAATATTTTGAATGGATTAGTGTAATGGGGGACTGGCAATGATCCTAGCTCTTTTGATCACACACAAAGTGTGAACGTCTGATTCATTCCTCACATGGACTTTTCAAGCTGTATTTTATAAAAGGTTTTCCTCTTCATTTAAGATAATCATGTAGACTTGAATTTTTCTCTTATAAAGAAAATCTATTATGTGATGCTCCTTCTGAACTACTCTCTCCAACTCACACTAACACTCATAGGCTGGGTATGCAGAGGGAAGCTTCTACTACTGTAAGGTTCTAGGGGCAGCTCATAGATTTACTCTTCCAAAACAATTGCTCATAAGCCACCACTAGTGTGTTTCTCATTTCTCAGCTAGTATTCATAATTAGCTCTTAACTGATACATTCACTCAGATGGCAAAAGAAAACAAAATATTCTCCCCATAAGCCTGGGACACACTGTCCCATAAACATACACTCCCCCTATCAGAAGAACAGTCTTAAACTTAGAGTATAATCATAATGAAACACACATGAGAAGATACATATAGGAAAGGGCACTCACAACTCCTGGTGCTGAAGGGTGTAGAAGTTCTTTCTGTCATTATAGAGTCCTTGTGCTGAATCTTTCCTGGGCAGCTATCTTAGCTCTCTTCCCAACATCTGCTCTTCTCCATGACTGTCTTCTCTGCTGCCATGGATCCTGTTCCTAAAAGCCACTTCCTCTCTCAATTGACTGATTTTGTGTCTGTATTTGGCTGTGCCCCCTCAATTGTGCATCAAACTTTCTCAAACTGATTAACTCTTAAATAACTGGATGGATTATCTGTTACTATATAACTGATTAACACTTTGTTTAACACAAGAAATCCTCTGTCCAAATCTTCAGGGGTCTCTTCCATAAAGCTCCTGAGCCTGCGCTGCCTTGAACTAATGCCTTTAGGTCTTAGCTTTTTAAAACCCTGCAAGAGTTCATGCAATTTTTGTTGTCCAACAAGGCTGATCCCTTTAATTCCACTAGAGAAAGGTATTCACATATCATAAAGGGCCTCTTAATGCCTCATAATTACAAATGTAATGGGACTTCTGGGGTGGGAGAAGGGGATTGCTCAAAGATCAACTCTCCTAAAAACTGACTACCTTCCTTATATCAAATCATCCTTGTGTTTCAGTTATGAATATCACATAGGCATTTCTAAATTTTCATAATAAGAACAAAATATTGAATTACATTCCTTGGTTTCATATTTGCTGTTCTGGAAAGGAAAATGCTTGAATAAACCATGCCCCATACTATATGAAGCTTTTCTTATGTAAAAAAGATTAATACTTGAGGACATAGCTGAGTGTTATAATTTTAATCAGACACTTAACTACATTCAAATGTGTTTAGTAATAAATCATATCATTCAGAAATCCCAGCTGTGGGATTTCTGGTGGGCCTTGGCTGTTAGTACTATTGTTAAAATAGTTACTGACAGCCTTAATTTGAGTAATTCTCAGTGAAGAATTAATTAATAGTTATTTGAATATCTGATCATTAAAGGGATAGCCTGTTACTTGAGAGCTCTTGATATTAATTATGTTTGGGGCAGGGTTTGGGAGAGTGGAATGACATCTATACAGACTTGTAATATTGAAATCTTGAATGGAGGCCACTGACTATAGTGTTACATTATTTTCTATAGTAGTTATGTTTTGAAATCATCTATACTTTTCTACATAGTAATAATTTGCTCTTTAAAAGTTTAGTGGAATTATCTTATGGATCTATCTAGTTTTGGTGTCTTTTTGCAAGGAGGTTCTTCCTGGTTTTTACTTTTGAGATTGGTCTATTTAAATCATCTAGTTCTTATGTAGGGAGCAGGTCTTGGAGTCAGGAGTTTGAGTTCAAGTCCCATTTCTAATCCATACTGGCTGCAAGACCTTAAACAAATTGCTTACCCTCACAGTGCTTATGATTAAATGACAAGACACTGTGCAAATCAGCCAGTCAATAAACATTTAGTAAGCACCTACTATATTCTGGAAATACAAAGAAATAAAGGTAAAACAGTCCCTGTTCTCAAGGAGCTCACAATCTAATGGCTAAAGACATGTAAAGAAGATGAAAAGGGGGAGCAGGGGAAGGTGGAAAGCTAGGGTAGTTACTCTGAGAGAAAAAGGAGGGCAGGATAAAATGAGGGGGAAGGAAGGGAATAAGCATTTACTTGCCAGGCACTATGCTGAACATTTTTTTTAAGCCAGTATTTCCTTGTTTATTCTTTTAAAAAAATTAAAACATTCGGAACAAATAATAAAAAATGATGTGTCATATCACAATGGACAACAAGTTATCTCAAACATTTTATACAGTAATACTGTAGTAGATTGGTCATGAAGTATTCAGAAACATACTTACCCTTCTAATTGGAGCCCTCCCCCAAAATGTAATCCACTATTTTTATTACCTACAATATCTTTTCATTAGATACTCAAAGTAGGAAATAAGGGACTAAACCTGATGCCAATACATCCACAAAGGCAAAAAGGGGTGAAGAGCTATGTACAGCCCTTTTTCAGTTATTATAGTCTAATATTTTGCCACTTGTTTGGATAAGTATTTTCCATTCAAAACAACACAGCAAACAAAGTCATTTTAATTAGGTAGTCACATACAGTATACACACTTTCCTGCCTAAAGAGAAAGCATACACTTTCATACAGGAATAAATAGATATCCAGTAAATATGCAATGCATTCTGTTAGATATGCTAAACATTTTGAAAAATATAATCTCATTTGATCTTCACAACAGATCTTTAAGGTAGGTGCTATTATTATTTCCATTTTAGAGTGGAAGAAAGTGAGACAGAGAAGTTCAGTGATTTGTTCAGGATGATACAGCTAGTAACTGTCTTGAATCTGGATTTGAACTTAGATTTTCCTGAGTCAAGGAGCAGTACTTTATCCATTGTGCCATCTAGCAAATGAAATACAGAAAGTGCAGCTGTGTGCAAAATGATGGGATTGCACCACTGGTGCCCTCCTTAAATGGAGGTTTTGAGAGAACCTCACCACTATTTAACTTTTACCCTCTTTATTCAGAGGGAAATACATAAATTCATCAATCTCATTTTTTTCTACCATGTTCAGACCCTTATAATGTTTTCTGCTCAGTAATGGCATTCTGGGGTATTTTTTCTTCTGCATACTACTGTTTGTAATTTTACCATCATCAGAAGCTACAAGTTTAAAATTTGCATAACTGGGTCTTAATAAATGACTCTGCAAAATTATTTCAATGTGGTTACCTATATATTTACCATATCAAAACATGTTCAGGGAGGCAGCCATAATAGGTTGTATTGAGAATTGTCCTAGGAGTCAGAATGACCTTGATTCATTGGCCTTGGTTTAGAATGACCTTGCTTCTGATACTTCCAGGCTGTGTGACCCTAGACAAGTCACTTAACTTCTTGGGGCCCCCAGGACTATAAAATTACAGAGCAGGTAGCAATCTATTTTGGTAGAAGGAATCACCTCATTGAAACTCCTATATGCCAGTGAAATTAGAGGTCCAGTACAAAAAAAATGATAAAGTATGTACAAACTACTGAAGTATACATATGTCAAAATTTCAAAAATCTAATTTTAATCATATCTTCTTCACCTATGATACCAAAAACATAATCATAGACTGTTCAAATTTTATGCAAACCAAACTCTGCATATTTATGTATCTGATGGAAGAAAGGAGGAAGGGGAGGTGGAAATGCAGGGGGAGTTGCTGAAAGTAAGGTCTGGTTCACATTCAAACTAATAAGGTTTATATCACACACAATCCTCAGTTCCAAGTCACAACTGGGATTATTTACTTAATCAACCCAGAATTCCTAGATCGTCTAATTTATCACAATTTCTGAATTAGCAGCATCCAAATTTGACAGAATTCTCAGTCCTTATCAAGAAAATATGGTCCTGAAGATTAAAAAATATTTGATGTCCCCATATCAACATGAATTTTTTAAAATGAAAATTAAAAGTAGGGAAAGGGAAACCACTTGCCTGTTTTACTTCTGATTCAGGAGGATTGTCTGCATCTTCATTGTCTTCTTTTGGCACCTCATCTTTTCCACTTACTTCAGCACTGTCTGTTCCCTGAACACAGAGGAAACATACAGTACCGTTAAGCTTAGTTAAGCTACCAGAATGTTGTATATAGTGGCACGACCCTTACCTTATGTGGGGCAAAAGGTGGGAAATGCTCTGTTCTTACTTATTACATGTGTAGGGTGAGAGCAGAGGGTTTTTTTCTGGCTAAAATATACCACCAAAGCTATGAGGTTCTGCTGCTGAAAGAAATATGTAACCAAGGCAGGAATGTGGGCTAGGTGTCTTGCCTCCTCTACTTACTTTTGTTTTGTCTCAAATTGATTTGCATGTTAAGCCAGGGAAGATCTTTGGAACTGGTAATTAAGTATGATAGTTTCCAGGGACAAAAGATTATCTGGTTAATATTATCTTTTCTTCTTAATCATTATGCCTAGAGTAGAGTGCATAGTCCTCTGTCCCAGTAAACTATCTGTAGTTTTTTTATTATCAGACCTTCAATTTTATTGGCAGAAAGCAGTCCTGATAAGGAAAATTCTTCTACCATTGCAGGTGGGTATTTGCTCTGAAATTTACACACAGACGCCTATGGGAGTAATTGGTTGAGGAGGGGCAGTGGATAGAGCTCCAGCCTTTCAGTCAGGAGACCTGAGTTCAAATCTGGACTCAGACACTTAACAGTTACTAGCTGTGTGACCCTAAGCAAGTCACTTAACCCCAATTGCCTCACCAAAAAAAGGAAAAAAACAGAGGTTAAGTAACTTGCTCAGAGTTTTACAATTCATGAAAGGGGATCATGGAAGCCTATGCCTTAGTGTTCTGGACCACATGGCCTTCTGAATGTGTGATGTAGGAATATGGATGGGGGTGGGGGAGCAGAGGAGAGCCCAGAGAGTTGTGGATAGTAATGTGGAGACACTAAAACTTTACCAAATAGACAGAAAACTAGCTGTTACATTAAGCTACTGTACTTATTTTAATCAAATCAACCAGGTTAGAGATGATGAGTTAAGGATAAGAAAGTTTCCAGGAGTTTAAATAAGGTGGTTATCATAAGACAGCACAGGAAATCCTGAAGACTAGTAGATAAATCTTTGAAAAACTGATATGATCCAGGAAACCAGGTTGGGTAGAAACATCACAACCACAGAAAATTTTTAAACTGAATAAATGGAAAAATTAGAAGAAGTTGAGGTTTGGGAGAGAGGATACAAAAAATTATTACTTCTGTAGTATTCTGTTCCCCTCCTCCAAGTTCTCCATTCAGAAGAGCTGATGTTTCCTCAGTTGCTTCTGCCACCTGTGTCACAGATAAAACCAAGAACACTTGAAAATATGGAAAACTCTAGAAAGGAATATCAATACCTTACATTTATGTCGCATTTAACATTTCTTTCAAAATATTTTTACTTTTATCATATTTCATCATAAAAGTGCTAGGTGATAGGTAGGGTAGCTATTATCCACATTTTACAGATGTGGAAATTGAAGCTGCGGGGGTAAAATAATCTGCTCCAACTCACAGATCTATTAAGTAAGCAAACAGGACTAGAATTCAATCTATACTCACCACTATTTTTACTAAATCATGCTGTTTCTAAGCCTATGAATATACCACAAAACTGAGAAGTCACTGACACATATTAAAAACATATACCTAATTAGTCATTCCTCTTTCCTCCCTCTATTTTATTTTGGTAAAATTTGAGTAAGAGAATTATATCAGCACTCACAATGAATATTTCTGAGTATTCTCTGACCCAGGGTATTTGTATCAGCTTACAAGCCTCAATATAAAACTGGCAGTGAACTATCATAATTCATTTTAAAATGCTTTTTACACATGGGGAAAACACTGAAAGTTATATGTTAAACCAATTTCAAAACAACTAGATGTATCATTGTGGTGATGACACTGGCAAGGTAACAGCTTTAAACAATTGAATTTTTAACTGATTTTTTCATCGGTAGCTTAACAATTTTGAAGCATAAAGTACTTAATATATTTTAAAAACATAGAGAAGGAAAGTGCCCTCAGCTTTAAAACATAATTTTTCAAATTGTGTTCTATGGAACCCTGAGTTTCACTAAATACTTGAAGGGTTTCTACAAATAAGTTGTGATGGTAGACAAACAAATACAACAGACATTTCCTCTTTGATTTTTTTGTGCTTGTCATGTACAAAGTATCAACCAATGTAGAGGCCATTTCAAATTGGTTAGAAGAGATAATATGAATGAAAAGTTGTTTTTTTAATTGATCTAGAATAATTTAATATACTTAGTAATGTGTGAAGCAAAATCAATTGATTGTGAGTCTGTGCATCTATACAGGTGTCTAGTTTTAGTCTTAGTCTTGGGATGCTTTCTATAATTTGTTTTATTGTGAATAATTCTATAAAGATGAACCACTTGGGCTATTTTTGTTATTTTTAGCTAATTTATTTTTCATTTTATTTATTTATTACACATTTACTATATGTCACTCCTATTTCCCCTTTATCTTAATTGAATAATAATAAAGGGATAAAATAAAAACCTCGTAAACTGGGGTATGCCAGTAGATGTTTACCATCTGGGTAGACAGATGCCTGGCCCTTTATCTACTGCACTGTTTAGCTGCCTCTAATGTGAATGCACTCACTCCTCATCTGTCTTTCAGAAGAATCCTTATCTTCCGAAGCTCAGACACCTCCTCAAGGTGATCATCAAGGTGAATGCATTCTTTTTCTCTTCAGATTGTCCTAGCTCACTTTCTCTACTATATCTCTCCTTTACCCTCATCATATTCTGCTTTATACACTTTACTGAATGCATGCTTCTATTCCCTCCCCCAATAGAGTTTAAGCTCGAGAAGAGAGATTGTCATTTTAAAATGTTCTGACTCTGGCACAGTGTATACGTACTTATGTTTAATTTAATTGATAAACAGTGAAGGACAACTCTTTCCATAGCTAAATCCATTTCTAAAACAAATGGTAATATCTGAAGCAAAGCAAAACAATCACCTTAAAAACCCTGTTAAGATTTTAGAATAATAAGCAAATTTGTAATAAACAACCCAGGTCAGATAAATAAATATTTGTAATACCAAATGAAGATCAAATAGGTAAAAAGCCTAGAGGCAATAATTACAAAATAGGATCAACTGTCAAAAAATTCATAGAAAATCTCACAGGTGGCTATTTATCAAGATTTTAAACTTTAAAAGGCAGACAGTTCTATAGAAGTAAAGAATGTTACAAGTTGCCAAGAAAAAAAGGACAGTTAAAGGTACAAGAATTAGTGACCATAGATTCTTCCTCAGACCTTAAAAAGCAGTGATAGAAACCCAAATTACTATCATCCAACCAAACTGTCTGACTGCTTTAAATAATTTAAGAATTAAGGGACCTGAAGCAATTTATCAACAACTCTATAAAACAAAACTCCGTAAGAGTAAACAGAGGCAACTCATTGCATTGTAAAGAGATCAAAATATGGAGTCAGCAATTTTAGGTTCACCTCAGCTCTGCTACTTACTATCTGTATGAATCTGGCAAGTTACTAAATCTTTCTGTGCCTCATTATTTTCATTTGTAGTAAAATTAAAGGGTTGGACAAAATTATTTCTCAGGTCAGTCCCTTTCAGTTACTTTTCCTATGACTTCAAGGCAGGTGAACTAGAGAAAAAAGGAGAGAAATGAGTCTTAAAAGAGACAGGTAGATTTGAACAATAAAAATGGGAAGGTCAATGATATAAAGAAAAATAAAATAGAAAGTCAGAAAATATGTTTTGAGAACCACAATCCAATTAAGCAAGATTTTATTATATACTATGGAAAATAATTTGAAGTCAGAATAGATTGGAAAAAAAAGAGAAGTGGCTTGCAATTTGGAAACCAAGCACTTCTTAGAATGATCCCAAGCAGAACTCCAGTGCAAAGACCAATATTTTCTATAGAAATGTTTTCCCAGCAATGTTGATGGACTCTTACAACATCCTGATCTCTGAGGAATGAAAATTTCAAGTTAACCAAAGGGTACATATACTGAGTACAAGTAGGTTGTAGCATATAGCCAATAATGATATAGGTTCAAGAAATTGTATGAGAAATATAGAGTTCTAGGATGGGATAAAAAGATCCTCAGAGGCCATCTAAGTCAACTCCTTCATTTTACAGATAAAGAAACTGAGGCTAAGTGATTTGGCTAAGGACATGCAGATAAATGATGGAGCACCTATCTGAACCTAGGTCCTATAATGCTCTTAACACTTCACCAAATATCCATTTTTAGAGACTAGGAAAAGCGTGGGCCAATAACGTGGTGTAAAGAAGGGGCAAATAAGCAGTGTGAGTGCTCCTTGCCTTCAAGGAACTAAAATAAGAGCTATCGCTGTTAAAGAGAGGAAAGAAAATCCTTAAGGAAAATCTTAGGAACAATATTCCATAAGGTTCAGAGATCCCTCTATAACAGTAAAGCCAGTCTCCTTGACAGATATCACATGATAACAATGGATAGAGAACTGGACTTGGAGTCAGGACACCTATGTCCAAACATCTCCTAGTTGTGAACCTGAGCAAATCACTCAACCCCTCTGTTCCCCAGTTTCCTCATCCATAAAAATGGAAATAGTCTTTCCCGGTTTTTCTGAAGTCCACCTGCTCATCATTTCTTATGGAACAATAGTATTGCATTACATTTATACACCACAATTTGTTCATCCATTCCCCAATTGATGGGCATCCTCTCAATTTCCAATTCTTGGTCAACACAAAAAGAACTGCTATAAATAGTTGTGTACATGTGGGTCCTTTTCCCATTTTTATGATCTCTTTGGGATACAGACCGAGCAAGTCAACCCCTGGTTCTTGATACATGCCTAGCCTATCATCTTCTTATCATACAAATTCATAATGACAACTTTATTACCATTCTTTTTCAGAAGTCTTTATTATATTATTTACCATGAACATACCCACCACACACTTCTCCATTGCCCTCTTTCTGAAATAGCAACATTGACTGAAAAGCTAGTATTGAAAAATGTGCCTTTACTTCCACGTGGTGCTTGGGGTAGGTAAAAAAGCTTTGCAATGTCATTAGAATACCATGAAGAGACATTATAGTAAACCTCTGTGCAGGTTACCCCCTATCTCACAATAAATTCCCAAGGAATAAACTCTCTAGATAAAGATTTTGTGTCATTAAAAAAATAGAGAACAGTGAATAAAGAATGAATTTATCACCAACACAAATTTTATTTTGGTCCAGGGCTGTGATTTTTATCGATAGGAGAACCACCAGTGTGGAAACTCCTTCCCTCTACTAATGCAAATCAGCAATTTATCCATAATCTAAAGTCTTACAGATTTGCCTAAGACACTGAAAAGTTAAGCGACTTGTCAACAGCTACAGGATGAGTACATATTGGAGACAGCACTTAAACCCAAGTCCTCTTGACTCCATGGCTAGCCACACTAGCTTTCAGAGAAAAGCTTCACAAAATGTGGTTTATATACAATATTGCACATGTTATAAAAAAGAAAAATAGGTAGTTTCAATTATATAATATTTAACAGCTTTTGTACAAATATACCTAGAAGAATAAAAGATGTGGTTGGAAAAAAATCATTAAACTCTCAAATAGTCAAATGGAGCTGTGATTTCAAAGTTTGAAAGTTCCCTCTAATAGAAGAGATTACAACCCATCCATGCTTATCTATGTTATCCAACTTTTTCCACATGCTACCTATCCCACATGCTGTGAGATAGGCTTTATTCACTCTCTCCTGACACTGTAAGGTTACCATTTTTGCGTTCTGGCTAACCACCTGTCGTGCTTCACTTTCATTACATGACCAGCCCAGGTGCTCTTCCTATCACGTAATTCCTTCATGACATCTATTACTCTTCTCCTTTGGAGTTCCTCATTGGTTATATGTTGTGGTCCACTCACACCCACAGTGTATCTCTCCATTTCCCATGTGCGATATTCATCCTTAATTCTTCAAAATAATTGTATTCCATATCTCACTGCCAGGTAGCAATAATAGTAGAATACTGGAATTAAGAAGATAGGCCTTTACTTTCATGGGAAGCTTGGTATTAAAGAAGCTTTACAATTTGCTAAAGGCAATCCAGCACATTCTTTTCTTGTTTAATTTTGAGAATACATCATTGTTCACCTGGTAATATCTATCCCAGGTATATGTATTGATGAAGAACTTATACAGATTTTCCATCCAAATGCATGTTGTAATCTAGATGATAGACATTCTTTTCTTTTTTTGATAGACATTTTTCATCCACTTAGTCTTTCCTCCATGGATAGTCTGCCCAAACTCTTCTGAGAGATCTTTTCCAGGAAGTTCTGCAAAGGGCGGGATCTTGATGCAATTAGCACAATGTCATGGCAAACAGGAGCACTTGGAGGACCTTGTCTTAGGGAATCTCTCTTCAACTTGCTGACCTCCTCTTTCAAAATGTTAAACACATTTAGGGACCATACATCTTCTAATTTTATGTCTCACTTTATTTTTGTAATTAGAGGTCACTGAACACACTTATTTCTATTGTCACATCTTCTATGGAACCTTGAATGATTTTGATGTATGAATGGGAGACATCTTGTAAAATAGTCTACATCATTGTGATTTGTTTCACCAGATCATGTACTTTTTCATAATTAATAAACAATAAGCATAATGAGATTTTTTATTCTCTACATCTTTCAGTTAATCGTGAAAATGTGGTCCATTGTTGAATATCTTTTGAGAAAGCCCATAATGCCTTAATCAAGAATGCTCTTTATGCATATAGAAATGACTCATAAAGATTCTGCAGAAAGGAAAGATAGGCATCCTGAGAACTGAGTTGTTCTCTCAGTTGCTTTTTCTCAACATTAATAAGGTCTGAGATTTCTCCGTATCTTTTGTGTCTTTTCATCCTTTGGATAACTGATAAATCATTCCCTCAATGCCCACATAATTGCATCCCTTCCACCTTAAATCTTTTATATACACACTTGGAACAAACTGGCTGGTTTTCCCATCTTTGCTCCCTTTTGTGACATTTTGACCTCCCACATCTGGAATTGTGATACTATATTCCAAGTGTGGTGGTTCTATTGTCTTTGAAGGAAAAAAAAGGTTGTCATAATGGTTTTTTTTTACAAATCTTTGCATTTTTCTTCTGTTTGTTGTGCTCCTTCCATTTTCATCATAAATTCCCTAAGGATGTCTTTGCTTAGTTGGCTATATTTCCATCCTTTCTTTAAACTGCTTTAATCTTTCATTGCTTCTCTCTGCTACATAAGATAATACTGCTGGAGCAGCTAGGTGGTGCAGTGGATAGAGCACTGGCCATGAAGTCAGGAGGACCTGAATTCAAATCTGACCTCAGACCAAACACTTGACACTTACTAGCTGTGTGACCCTGGGCAAGTCACTTAACCCCAATTGCCTAAAAATTAAAAAAAAGATAATACTGCTTATAATCAATTATTCATTATCATTCTTTGTAAGATTTTTTTTAAGTGAGCTTATATTCTAACACAGTGTTTTTAGAACATCAATAAATTTTAATTTGATTATTCCACTAAATATTTCTGCTAATTATTTGACATCCAAAATCTATATGGAAAAAACATATTATATGATGAAGAAAAATTCTCCAATATATAAGCAGGTAAACAATAAGCATTATTTTAAAATTCAAACTATCAATAATTATCTAAAATTATTCAAAATCCCCAACACATTTTTTAGAAGCAAAATCACTAATAAAGTCAGATAAATGCAAATAAAAAAACCCTGTGATATGTTACCTTATACTTATCAAACTGACAAAAATACTAAAGGATGAAAATATTAAATTTTGGAGGGCTATGGGAAGACAGACAAGAAAGTTTACTAAGTTGCTCATACCTTTTAACCCAATGACCCCACTACTGAATTTATACTACAAAGATTATTGACAGCAAGAAAAAGAACTTTAATCTCAAAAATATTGATAGCCATACTGCTAGTAATAACAAAAAGCTGTAAGCAAATTATGTGCCTGATGAGTGGAAAATGTTTAAACAAATTGTAGCACATAAATGTGATTAATTATTATAGCACCATATGGAATGATGAATATGAGTAATTCAGAGAAACAAGGAAGAGTGGTATAAAATAATACAATTAAAGAAAGCAGAGCCAAAAGAATATACCAAATGACAACCACAACGAATACAGATGGATATGTAATAAATAGTGTGTGTGGTAAGTATTCAAATTCCACATAGTGGTGCTGAACAGCTAATATGTGCCTGTCTGAACCAGCTTATTCCCTCTGTTTTTTCTTATTTACAGAAAGCAGGAGGATGCTCCCACAATTAACTAATTAACCAGCGGAGGAGAAGAGAGTATAGTATACTCCTTTACCACCTGATGAAATATGGAAAATATGTAATTTACTACTCCACCTTCCACCAGCCACCACGCTCTCCCAAACACACAGTAAATTCTAATTGGTTCCTTGGTTTTATGAATGCTAGATAAGTTATGATTTATAATATGCCCCTCAGAATACCAAAAAATAAGAATTCCCTCTCACATCTGCTCTTCAAGCCCCCAACCTATGTTTGGTTTCTTCTTCCTTTATTCAAGGCACCTACATTCATGTATTTTTTTCTTTTTTTAACTGTTACGTGAATTTTGGAAATAATCAGGTATTGTATAAACACCAAACAAAACTGGAGGAGGATTTCTAATTCCGATTTGCAGAATTTACTGCAGCAGCTTGGATCAAATTCCCTTTTTACCCCAAACCTTTTCCTAATTAATAAAAAGGAAGGGACAAAAGGAAAGAAATTGTCAATTTTAGGACTCAGAAATTTCTTCAGTAAATGCTCTAAGGGAACAGATAGAAAGCATACTAGAGTTACCTCTGCTCAATTTCTTTAGGAAACTTCTCTTACCCTATCAGTCCTAAATCTTTTTCCACTGTGCTCCCCTTTTATCACTTCATTGCTACTCTGATCTTTGCTAGGACACCAGAAAACTTCAGTTTTCTGAAAATCTCAGTTCTCACTTTTGTAGCTACTCAGCCTCACCTATAGCACTGGGACTCAACGTGCCATTCCCTCCTTCCAGTTCATATGCTTAAAAGGAAAACTCAAAATGGAGTTTGGACAGGATTTTCATTTTTGCTCCCAAACTGAAAAACTTGGGGCAGGAAATGTCTTCAAGGGCAAAGAAAATGGCAACCCAAGGACTCTGGGAAACATATAGCAACATATATTTCATAGCCTTCTTGATCCTTACTGATCTTTTACTCCCAACCATTTTCTGGAAGTTTTGGAAAAGCTCAAGTATATTCACAAATGAAGGCAGTACAAAATGGCCCCCCAAAATAAAACCCAAACAAACCCTTAAGCTACATACCATGAACCACACGGGTACCAAATTATTAAAGTTAAAGCATACATCTTTCATTCAGAAAATGATACAAAAACAGAAAGTGACAGTATTATCAGTTGTATCTATTCTTGGGGCAAGTGTGCTTAATTCTTTTTAGAAAAGGTACTCTGCAGGATGATCATTTACAGTTTTCTGGGAGGTTGTGTGCAGCAATTAGAGCTATCTAAAAGTGGAATAGGCTGCTCTGGCAAGTGTCAGGGCTGGGCTACCTTGCCCGAGCAAGAGTTGCCCCATATTGGTGCACCATCCATTTTTGACCTGTGAGTGCCCTGAAATAACACTTGTGCAAGGTATACAAGGCTTAGCATAAAACATCACTCAATGCCTTTTCCTAAAAGTGCTCTTACCCAAACATGCTTGTTCCAAAACCACATCCCCATGCTTGGTTCCATAAACCTGTTTTGTTCCTCTTGCTACCTGACTGGTGGGCTGAGGCCGAATCTACATCCAGTAACTGAAACCACATATAAGCCCTGAGTACAATACGTGGGACTCTCCTTTCAGGTCTAAGTCTGCTATGTACCTAGTCATCCCCTATGTAAGGGCACTGAGGACACAAGAAGTCACATGATCCTCAGACCTATAAGCCTATTAGGCTTATATACACGGCTTGTTCTGATCCCAGCAGCATCCTCATGAGTTCTCTGTCAACCCCTCCAGCTCTTTGTCACCTGTCAGCAGATTGTAAGAGTCTTCAAGACTCCAAAGACTGAGTGATCAATTGTCAGATATAGTTAGCGTTTGTTTTGGATTATGATGACCTTGAAGGCCTGTGACAACTTTTAACATTCTGCTTACTACGTCAAGACAAAATTATTCAATAGAATTTTTTAAACTGATAGACTATTATTAAACAAAGTTATCCCTGTTGTTGCATTTATTGATTAATGTTGTACAAACTTAGCACATGCTTGAGAAACTCTCTGTTAAAGGCTTTAAGACTGTGTTTTGCTTTACTAAATTTTAAAAAATTATAATTATCTAAAAATAAGCATATTGGGACCTTGTATTCTCTGAATCTTTCCCCCAATTGTGTGACTATGAAGATGTAATCTATTGTAGAATATGATTTTGACAGCTTGCCTGTTCCCTTTTCACAGCTTTGTCAATGTCTTATAAACTTTAATTCATCGATAGATCATTCTATAAACTTTGTACAAAGATGAGAGAGTAAGGCATAGGATCTGTAATTATTAATGTCCTGTCCATTGCCTTTCTTCCATAGTAATCATTTAAAAAATAGATACGTGACCTAGATATGAAAGGTTACATTGTAAACAAATTAGGGGAACAAGGAAGAAATTACCTTTTGAATATATAGCTAGAGAAGATGGTTATAACCAAAAACAAGGAATAGAAAGGATCACAAAAGATAAATTGGGCAGTTTTGACTATAGAAAATTTAAAAGTTTTTGCACAAACAAATCCAATGCCTCTAGGATTAAAAGGGATAGTTAACTGAGGGGGGAAATCTTTGCAAGATGTTTCTCTGGCAAAGGTCTCATTTCCAAGATATATTGGGAATTAATTCAAATTTATAAGAATAAGAGACATTCCCCAATTGATAAATGATCAAAAGATATGAAAAGAAAGTTCTCAGGGGAAGAAATCCAAGCTTTCCATTGCGATATGAAAAAATGCATCAAATCACTATATAGAGAAATGCAAATTAGAGCAACTCAGAGGTTCTACCTCATACCTATCAGACTGACAAAATTGACTAAAAAGGAGAATGACAAATGTTGAAAGGTTTGGGAGCACAGGGAGCAACAGTCCATTATTGGTGAAACAATCTGGAACTATGCCACAAAAGTCACCAAACTATGAATACTCTTTGAACCAGTGATACCATTACTAGACCAATAGCTCTAAAGAGGTCCGAAAAAAGACTATAAGCACAAAGTATTTATATTTACTTACAAATTTATTTTATAATTTATATCTAGAATTTATATATTTATTTATGGTATTATTTTATATTTATTAAAGTATTACATTTATAGCATCTTTTTTTGTAATGGCAAATAACTGGACACTAATGAGGTGCCTGTCAACTGCGGAACAAATTATGGTATATGAATGTAATGTTATACAATTGTGCTATAAGAAATGATGAAAAGAGGAGTCTCAGAGAAACCTAGAAAGAGTTGTATGAATTTAACACAGTGCCTGGCCCATAGTAAATACTTAACAAATGTTTATTGACTAGCTCATGCAGAGTAAAGTGAACAGAACCAGAAGAAATTTTATAGCAACAACACCATTAAAATGAACAATTCTGAAAGACTTTTTGAACTAAAAATGATCTACCATGATTTCACAGGACCAAGGATGAAGAATGCTATCCACCTCCTGATGGGTTAAATACTCAAAATGAGACATTTTTTAACATGGACAATTTGGGGGGTTGTTTTTCATGACTACACATATTTGTTACAAGGGGTTTGTTTTCTTTTTTTCCCTATGGGAGCAGGTAGGAAGAAGAAAAATTGTTACTTGATAATTGAAAAATAAAAATAGATGAAAGATTAAAAAAAACAAAACAAAAAAGAATTGACCTCTCAAAACCTCCCAAATTGTGTCACCTCCAGAATGTATTTTCTCTAGTTCAGGGTCAGCTGTTCTTCCTATCTTCATCTTCTATACGACTACTTCTACTTCCACATTTAACACATCAGGGACTGAGATGATGGATTGGTTCCCCATCTCAGAAAATAGTTCATTATAGAAATGCTGACATAACTATTTCATTTTTTATCTGCTTGCTGTCCTTCTTCCAGTTCCATCATTAAATGTTCTTGCAGTGACCTAGTTTAACTTATGTCAAGCTTTCCAAAAACTTATTTCTCCCTTCAATTTGGGAAACATTTGCTGGCTGAGTGAGTTTCTGTACTCTGTTGGCCTTATTATTGTAATAATTTTATATTCATTAATTTCTGTAGAAAATTGGGATTGTCCATGTCAGCCTTTTCCTTGTTGTATTTTCCATTTTAATCACCAAGAGGCTGTTGTAAACACACACAGTGTCTTCTCAGCTTTATCCTTCTAATTTGGTGCTTACCTTGAAGACTTTTGTTGCAATGAATCAATGGTCTGGCTGCACAAACACAGTTGATTTAAAAATAACTAATAATATTATATATTATTAATAACTAATAATATCAGTAACCAGTTATTTCCACTTCATCAAGATAGAGTTAATTTCATTTTCTGGGATGTCTTTCAGTACTTACCAACTCTCTTCTTGACAAGAGTATTCCTAATACTTTCTCATGAGGCTTCTTTGTGGTGTATGGCCCCTTGACCCTATTTTGTTTCTAAATCTTAAGCCAAAATTTCCAACATTTTCCACTTTCGTCCTTCATTTAGTATTATACCTATTCCTTGATGCTTCTTCTGATCCCTCAAAGGCAAGTCAATTAGCATTTATAAAAAGTCTACTCGAGGGCAGCTAGGTGGCAGAGTAAATAGAGCACCAGCCCTGGAGTCAGGAGGACCTCTGAGTTAAAATCAGGCTTCAGACACATACCACTTACTAGCTATGTGACTCTGGGCAAGTCACTTAACCCCAGTTGCCTTGCCAAAAAGAAAAAAGACTCCTATATCCCAGATGCTGTGCTAAGAACAGGGGAAACAAACAGCTCCAGCTCTCAAGGAGCTCACAGTCTAACAAGTTAAATAACATGCAAACAATTATGTACAAACAAGATATACATATGCATACATATTATATATGCATATATATATATAATAAATTGAGGGTAGTCTCAGAAGGAAGGCACTAAGATTAAGGAAGTGTGGAAAGACTTTGCAGAAGGCAGGACTTTAGCTGAGACTTGGACGAAGCCAGTGAAGCTTGAAGGAGAACATTACAGGCATGGGGGACAGCTAGAGAAAATGCTCAGAGTTGGGAGATGGAGTGTAATATGAGAAGAAGCAGGGAGACAAATGTCATTAGATCACAGAGTATGTGAAGAAGGGTAAGGTATAAGAAGAATATTGGAAAGACAGGAAGGGACCAAATTATTAAATACTTGAAAATCCAAACATTATGTTTTAGATTTGATCCTGAAAGTAATAGGAAGGCGATGGAGTTTATTGAATGGGGGAATGATATGGTCAGACCTGCACTTTAGGAAGATCAATTTGACAGTTGAATTGGAGTGGGGAGAGACCAGCCTAGTACAAAGGTCCAGGCATGAGACAATGGGGGCCTGTACCAGGGTAGCTGCTATGTCAAAGGAGGGCTTATACAAGAGATGTCATTAAGGTAGAAATGACAAGATTTTATAACTGATTGAATATGTGGAGGGAGAGGAGGGTGAGGAGTTGAGCATAACACCTAAGCTGTAAGCATGAGTAACTGAGAGGATAATGCTACTTTCAACAGTAATAGAGAAGTTAGAAAAAAGAAAGGACTTAGAGAGAAATATAATGAGTTCAGTTTGGGCTATGTCGAGTTTAAGATGTCAACAGGACATCCAGTTCAAGATGTCTAATAGGAGCTGAAGGTAGATATGAGATTGGAGACCAGAAGAAGGTAGGTGGGGCAGAGTATGTGTGTGTGTGTGTGTGTGTGTGTGTGTGTGTGTGTGTGTGTGTGTGTGTGTAAGAACAAGCATTTACTAAGCACCTATATGCCAGGCTCTGTGCTAAACATTTTACAAATATTACATTTGATCCTTATGACAAACCTGCGAGGTAGGGATTACTAGCCTCATTTTACAGTTGAGGAAACTAAGAAAAACAGATATTAAGTAGTTTCCCAGGGTCACACATCAAACAAGTGTCGAGGCTGGATTTGATCTCAGTTTTTTCTGGCTTCAGCCCCAGGCCATTGCACCATCTAGCTGTTTAATAGGCACTGGAGATATGAAACTAGATGTTGGGAGAGAGATTAGTGTTGTACTAGTAGATCTGAGAGTGATCTGCAAAGAAATGGTAACTGAAACCATGAAAGCCACTGAGATTAACAAGTGATTATAGGACCATAGATCTAGGGATGGAAGGGCCCACAGAGGTTATCTAGTCCAACCCCTAAATTTTGCAGATGAGGAAACTGAGGCCCAGGAAGGTAAAATAACTTTCCCATGGTCACACTAATACAGTGACTTGGGTCCCATTAGCATTTTTCTTTGAGGCTTTGGTTGTAGCTCTTTTCCTATTATTATTTTCTTCTGAGTTTGTGTCTTGGTCTTCCCTGATCAAGTTATTTTTGTTGTTGTTTGCTCATTTCCTTAGGCTATCTCCTGACTTTGATCTTTATTTCAGAGTTGGGCTTTGCTCACCTGGAGGTGGTGAGGCACTCTCCCAAGCTTCAGGCTTTTTCACGCTAGTGTTTTCAGAGCTAGTTCTGGGAGTCTGCAAGTTTTTGGTGCTTCCAAGGTGGTGTGATCCACAGAGAGGTTTGGTCACCGTTCTCCTTGTTTTCTCTCTGGTCTCTTCCCAGAAAGGAGCCCTGGTCCCCTGCAGCTGTAAACACTAGCACTCCTCTTTGCCTTGGACCTGTGACCAGAGCCAATGCTCCTTTGTGACTGACCACAACTGCTCCTCTCTGCCCTAGAACTGTGACCCAGAACTGCATATGGGCAACACAGTTGCCAATCAGCACCAGCTGTACCCAGTGCCAGCAACAGATGCCCTGTAATCTCTTTCTAACCACCTGTCTGACCCCCTTACCATCTCTAGGCTAAGAGCTCCCGAAGTTGCTACTGCTACTGTGACCATGGTTGCTGCCACTGCATGTGTATGCTCCGGAAGGGCCTCTGCCCCAGACTTTTCCTGTGAACATCCTAAGTTTTCTTAGACTGGAAAAATGTCTCAGCCTGACCTTTTGTTTGCTCTGCTACTTGAAAATTTCATCTGAGGCATTATTTTTAAGTTGTTTGGAGGAGAATGTTAAGAGAGTTCAGCTGGGTTGCTGCCTCTAATCTGCCATCTTAGCTCCACCAGGGTTTGTCTTGAAGGAAGTGATGGCTCTCCCTCTCCCCATTTACCCTACTGAGAATCTTTCCTCATATTTCACTGGAAAAAAAGAAATTGAAGCTCTTTGCTAAGAGCTCCCTTTTTTCCCATCCTCTTTATCCCACATCACCCAGATTCCTTCTGCCATTTTCTCCTCCTTCATCCATATCTTACATGAAAAGATGACTCGACTCCTTACCAAAGCAAACCCATTCTATCCTATATTCTTCAGCAGTTTGTTCTCTCATTCACGCCCATGCTCTGACCTATTATCTTCATTATTTCCCTGCCTATTGGCTACTTCGTCTACTTCCTTCAAACATCCTCCATCCTCAAAAAACCGTGCCTTAATCTATGCATCCCCATTAGCCATTATCCCATATTTTTCCTCCATTTTGTGGCTAAACTCCTTAAGAAAGCCATCTATAATCTATGTTTCAACTCCTTTCCTTTCATTCACTTTTTAACACTCTGCAATCTAGCTTTTAACCTCCTCGCATGACAGGGTGATGTGCTAAGATGATTGGCAGTCAAGAAAAACCTCCCACTCAGAAAGATTTTGCCTCACTCTCTTTTCCTTTCCTTTGTGTCATTTGACACTGTTCCAGCTCACTTTTGGACATCTCAGTGGGAGAAAAGGGTATTTTTCTCTCCTCTATTCTTCAGCTACAGCTATGATGATTACCAGCATATGGCAGGAAGAACATGTGCATTCCCAGGTGAGTTTGAGAATGGATCTCAAGTCCCTTACTATTTATTCTTCTTTGTCTTTCTTTCCCTAAGAAATAGATTCCTCTAAGCATAGATGTCCAAAGAATAATCCCTAATGGATTTTTCTTGCCTTAAAGGGTTCCACATGTTACAGACTGAAGAAGTTCTAGATCTGAGTGCTGACTGACAACAGAAGTGGGATTTTTTTGCAACTACATCTTTCTTGGAGGATGAGATGACAACTGCCAGGATAAGGGCCATACCCTTGGCTGGACAGAAGAGCTGGACCTTGAGACACTGTTTGGACAGTGCTGATGAGATGAAAATAAAATCTGTTCAATGGTGGGAAAACTCTCTTAGAAGTTCTTCCTTCCCCCCAGAAGAGTATGATGGAGGTGGTAGGTTATAGTTAATGTTTCAAATATGTGTTAGTATGAACCTATGAGTCATTTGTGTTTTAAGCATTTAATTTTTGGAGAAGGAAATAAATAGCTATCCTATATCCGAGATCTACCACTCTGTATAATGAATACCTTTTCTTGAAAGGATCTTATTAATGTCTTTTTAGGAAGACCTTAGATATGAGCTATTCTTAAGATTTATTTAAAAGATCTTCCCACAATGAGGAGAAATAATAAAATTGGAAGTGTGGGAAGAAAAGACTAACTGTTTTCTATTTTAGATCAGGCTTCCTCAAAATCCAACTCAGTTTATCTGAACCCATCTTTTTGTGGGTAGAGGCCTCCAATGTTTGGGAATTCTGTAGGATTTCGTGAGTTGATTCCAATCAATGTCAAATGCTTTATCGCTTTTTCACAGTACCACATGTGTTAGGACTCATCTGAGTTTGTTTGCCTTCTTTCTGAACTAACCTGCTTGTCCTATCATCAGCTGAATTTGAACCTACATTTGAAATGTCCTATGGTTTTGCTGGAATCCACTAGCAAAGTTTTGTATAGAGTATGTGTTTCAGGATCTCCAGGAGATATTTCATCTAGAACCCTTTATATCTACTGGCAAGGAATCCAAAGGAGAAAGGTATACATTGCCCCCATATTCTGGAGGAAATCAAGTTAGCATTTTTTTCCAGGACAGTCTGAGTAAGATGATGACTTCCAGTCAATCCTAAGGCCCCAGTCCCTGGGGGCAAAGAGCAAAATGTACTAGGAGTTCATTTAGAACAAGGCTTTCCTTTCCTTTTAATTTTTTTTTTTTGCTATTTCTAATTGTTTTATTTTAATTATAATTGTTGTTTTTTTCCTAGTGTTTTTAGGTTGGTGTATATTGGGTTGGGATAGGTAGAAAAAGACAGGTAGTGTGAAACAGAAAGGAGACCCTATGAAAACTTTATAAAATATTCTTTCTTTGTTGAATTTATATAACTTTGTAAATCTAATAGCCAGGCCCATCAGCCTTGTAGGTCTGGGGACTCATAAAGGCTTGTTAATTTTGAGATCATCTGAGGACTGTACTGAGCAGGTTAAGTTACTTGAGACACAGAATGTCATTCATAAGGTCATCAAGAACTGTGCCATCAGACTTTGCAGAGACTCTTTTGTGCAAAGCACTGGAGAAGAAACTCAAAAAGACAATACGTGAGGCTTCTTAAGAAAAACTTTCCACATTTGGTGATACAGGCAAATGTGCCAAATGCACCTAGTTGATTTGCTGGGGACAGCAAATATTCTAGTGGAGGAAGAGTACAGCTGAAGCTCAGACGGTAGCATTTCTATTGCAAACAGGGCCCTTCCAGTGGAACATGCTTCTGGCTGCCATGGCCACTAAGACATAGAAAAAGATTCACAAATGAATATAATCTATCAAACTCTATTTTAAAAATCAGGAGACAAATCATTGGAGAGATATTTGCTGCTCTTGGTTGGGCTAAGCCAATATAATAAGAAAAAAGTATAATACTACCTAAATTAATTTATAGATTTTGCTCTATGACAATCTAATTGTTGAGGGGATGTTTTATAAGCACTAGACAGAATAATAATAAAATTCATTTAAAAGGGAAAAAAATCCTAGAATCTCAAGGAAAATAATGAGGAAAAAAGCATGAATGAAAGGTGCATAGCATTACCAGAATTCAAACTAGACGACAAAGCAGTAGTCATCAGATTTTTTTTGTTACAGATTAAAAATAGAAAAGAGGATCAGAGGAATATCCCAGGATAAGCAAGAAATAGAAGTAAATGAAAATAGTAACCCAAGTTTGGTAAACCCAAGAATATAAATTATTGGAGGAAGAACTTCATTTTTGATAAGAACTGCAAAGAAAAGTAGAAAGCAGTCTGGCATAAATAAGTATTAGACTAACATTTAATGTGTATTGGGGTTTGGTGAGCCTCCGTAGCATGCTCAGCTAGTGTAATCCCCACGTGGAAGATGCTGAGAAGCCTGGGGCCAGAAATTCATGGTGATATGTAATGGAATGATACTGATTCCTGATTTAGAACACGTGCAGACATTCTGTAACTGGTTTTAGTCTGCTAATCGTGTTGTACAGTGATGGGCTGTTTATTGGCTGCAATGCCAGAGCTAGAATGCATTCAAAAAGCATTAACAGGCCAAATAAAAGCCTCACCCTCATTCCTGCCTGGCCATGTTCCAGTAAAAAGATAGGAAGTGCTAAAAGCCTTCAGTGAGAAGAGAGCCCTCATGCTTTTATCTCCCCTCCAGGATGCCACAATGTGGTGCAGGAGTGCATGGCTCTGCAATGGCTTCTGTCTCTTTTGTGTCTATTCTTTCTTGTTTTAGGTGAAAGATATTAAAGATGGTTATGATCTTGTGAGCTTCAAAAGGTAAGCAGAGCAAGCCATCAGAAGTCTGGGAGCTTGAGTATACAATGGGATTTGTAGGAAGCCAGACAGTGAAAAGTTAAGACCCAAATAACCAGTTTGACCCAATCCAATGGGAGCAGAGATACTCGAATCATTGGACATGCTACATCTGGAAATGAATTTGATGGGACTGTTGGTATGTAGAAAATGCTTTAAGTTTGAGCTAGTACTGCTCTGGTAGATTGAATCCAGAATCTTCCTATATGTGCCATATACTAGCAGGGCATAGCTGGCCTCAGAGCCAGGAAAAGTGCAAGTCCCATCTCTGACACAAACTGGTTGTATGATCCTGGATTACAGAAAAAATACCTATCTGCATTGATGAGCAAGTTTCCTCATCTGGGAGTTCCCCATAGCAATGAAACCACAAGCCCTTTCCCTATCCCTACAGCAAAATAAACTCAAAATAGATAACCAGGCTGAATTTTTTAAAAGGTCACATCATTTTTTAAAAATTATAAAATAAGGAAATTGAGTATCTTTCACAATTATGGCTGGGGGGAACTCTTATCAAAAGATAGAAAAGATCATAAAGGATGAAATAGATAATTTTGGCAATTAAATAGTTTTTGAACAAATAAAACCAATAAAAATAGAATTAAAAGAAAAAATATAGTCTGTTATCTAAGATATGAAAAGCTTGCAAAAGATTTGTAACCAATGAATGAAATATGAATATGATAGAAATATGATATTAAAACAAATCACTAATAGTAAGAGAAATGCATGTTAAAGCAGTTTTGAAATTCAAGCAGTCAACAATCAACAAGCACGTAAGTACCTACTATATGCCAAGAACTGTGCTAAGAATTGAAAATACAAAGACTTCGAGGAACTTACGTTGTGATGCAAATCTATCAGAGTAACAACTCTGATGCCAGAATTCTCTGAATTCTTGTTTGAAGTTGAAGCAAAGTGAGGTACTTGGAAGTCACTGAACATTAAATTCAAGTACACAGTGGCACTTAGTTTCTCTAAACTTACTTGAGGAATGTGCTGGTAAATGTTTAAAAACTGGCTCTCTAAAGGAAAAAAAATGCTTGCTTAAAACATTTTTAAGTTTAATCTGCATTATTAACATTTTCTTTATCACTTTCTTGAGTCTAGGCAATCAACCAAACAACAAATCAAGCTCTGATTTGTAGTGTTTGGTGATTTTCCTGCTATGTTTACACTGAAAATTTAATAATCAGCTCTCTCAAATGGTTCAACCTGACTACAGGATATAATTGCAAGCCTCCATGGTCTCCACATAGAAATCTATTTTGTTAACAGGGCAGAATAATAATACTAGTGGGATTCAAAAATATACCACGTGTAGATTCCACTTGGCTGAGGCTTTTTATGGCCGTAGAAGACCAGGAATGGCCCAATGTTGGCAGGAAGGGGAGAAGGGTAGGAATGAAGTTGCCTTGGAGAACCTGGAGCCAATTAAGTAGGCCAGTCAGGTCCCTGGAGCAGCTTTGTCTTCTTTTAGGTAAAGCCTCGCCATGTTGTAGGTGAAAAGAAAGAAGCTACATTAGAGAAATGTTGGTACTTTCACAAGATGTATAGGCAAATACAACACACACAAAGCAGATGAAAGGTAAACTTGGGGTAGGATGGGAAGCACTAGCCGTTGAGGAGACTAAGAAAGGACATATGCAGAAGATAGTGCTAGAGCTGAACCTTGAGGGAAACTGGGGATTCCAAAAGGTAAAGATGGGTAGAAAGAACAGTCAAGGAACGGGTGACGGCCATTGTGTGAGGAATAGCAAAAAGTGTGTGAAAGAGTAACATGTAATAAGGATAGAAAAGTGGGATACAGCCAGGTTTTGAAGAGCTTCAGATACTTTAAAAAAAAAAAGGAATCAATATTTGATCCTACAAGTGAGAGGTAGCCACTAGGGTGATATAATCAAATCTGTACTTTGGGAAAATCAGTTTGGTAGCTATGTGGAAAATGGATTGGAAAGGGGAGAGATCTGAGGCAGGTAGACAAATTAGGAGGTTAGTGCAATAGTTGAGATAAAGTAATGAAGGCCTAAACTACTGTGATGGCTCTGTGAGTGGAGAGAAGTAGATCAAGACATTAAGAGATGTTGTAGAGACAGAAACACAAAGACATGGGAACTGATTGGACATATAGAGTAAATAAGAATGTGGAATTGAAAGTGATGCCAAGGTTGTAAACCTGGATGAATGGAATTTGAGTGGTGTTATCAATGGAACAGGGAAATATGGAAGAGAGCAAAATTTTGGAAAAAAGAAGTTAATAAATTCAGTTTAGGATATGTTGGGTTTTGGATACCAAAAAAGCATCTCAGTTTGAAATGTCTACTAAGCAATTGGTGATGTAAGACTGATGCTCAAGAGAAAGACTAAGGCTAGAAGTATAAATCATCTGCATAAAGATGAACCCATAGAGCTGATAGGGTTACCTAACTCCACGCAAACTGAAGAAGACAATAAAAGATGTCAGTCAATGTCAGAGGGAATACAGGGAGAGATGCACCTTGATACACTGTTGGTGCAGCTATGAAGTAATTTCATTCCAAACTTCATTTGGAATCATGGAACAATGACAATGTCATTTTTTTCTCCTACTCAATAACTATGGCTCTCAGAGGCAGCTACGTAGTGCAATGGATAGAACACCAGCCCTGGAGTCAGGAGGACCTGAGTTCAAATCTGGCCTCAGACCAAACACTTGATACTTACTAGCTGTGTGACCCTGGTCAAGTCCTTTAACCCTAATTGCCTAAAAAAGAATAATTATGCCTCTCTATTAAACATGCCTGGAGCTGAGAGATGGAGTGTCTCATTCATAGAATAGCAAGGAGGGCAGTGTCATTGGATCTGAGAGTACATGCTGGGTGGGGTAGTGGTAAGTTATAAGAAAACTGGAAGCACTGGGGAGGACCAAGGTTATGAATGGACTTAAATGCCAAACAGGATTTTGTATTTGATCTAAGAGGGATTAGGAAGTCACTGGGTTTTTATTGGATAGGTCAGACTTAGGCTTTAGGAAAATTACTTTGGCAGCTGAACTTTGTCAGGTAGCCTAGAGTGGGGAGAGACCTGTGGCAGGAAGATCAGGCAATAGCCCAGGAGTGAGGAGATGAGAGTTTGCAAAAGCATGGTGGTAGTATCAGAGAAGAGACGGGGGATTCAAGAGATGTTGCAAAGATGAAATCAACAAGCTTTGGCAACAGACTGGACATTGTGGGGGTGGGGGTGCAGTGGGCTGAGAGTTAATAAGGAATCATAGAAGACACGAGGTTTGAGCCTGGAGGACTAGAATGATGTGGAGGACTGGAATGATATTAACAGGGAAGTTTGGAAAGGGGTATGTTTTAGGGGGAGAGACAATTAGTTCAGTTTTAGATATGGTAAGTTTAAGATATCTGCTATACACCTAGTTTGAAATGTCCAATAGACAGATGGAGAGTTGAGTCTAGAAGTCAGCTAAGAGGTCAAGGCTGGAGAAGCAGATTTGAAAATAATCAACATTGAATAAGTGAAGTAGAAAAAAGGATAGGGCCTAACACAGAGACCTGAGACCCACAATTAGTAGATATGACCTGGATGAAGAACCAGTGAAGGAAACTGAAAAGGAATGGTCAGATAGGTGGAGGAGAACCAGGAGAGTGTGATATCTGGAAAACCTAAAGAGAAGAGAGTATCGAGGAGAAGAGGGTGACTATAATGCAAAGGCTACAAAGATGTCAAGAAGGATGAGAATTGAGAATAGAGTCCAGGAGTGGGCGACCTTTGGCCTCAAAGCCACATGTGGCCTTCTAGGTCCTTGGGTGTGTAGCCTTTTGACTGAACCCAAGTTTTATAGAACAAATCCTTTTATTAAGATGATTTGTTCTGTGAAGTCTGGATTCAGTCAAAGAGCTGCACTTAAGGACCTACAGGGCCACATGTGGCCTTGAGTTCCACAGTTTCCCCACTCCTGGAAGAGACCATTGGATTTGGCAATTGAGAGCTCATCGGAAGCTTTGGATAGAACAGTTTCAGCTGAATGATGGAGTCAAAAGATAGAATGAAGACAGTTAAGAGGAAAATGAGAGAGGAAGCAGAGACAGCTATTGTAGATGGCCTCAAGAAGTTTAGTCACAGAGGGCAGAATAAATATGGGTTAATAGCAAGGATGGAAGGATCAAGTGAGAACTTTTTTTTTGAAGGATAGCAATGCCATCAGCATATTTGTAGGCAGTAGGGAAGAAGCCTAAAATGGAAGATGGAGAGACTAGCAGAAGATAAGTGAGAGAGTGGGGATGATAGGCAGTCTGCTGAAGGAGATGAGATGGAATGGGATCCCTTGTGCAGGTAAAGGGGTTAGTCTTGACAAGGTGTAGGAAATAGCTCTTCATGTGAGACAAGGATGAAGACGGAGATAGTGGCAAAATGCATATGAGTGATATATGATGAAGAGAGAGAGAAGGAAGCTCTTGGCAAATGGCTTAAATTATTTCAGCAAAACATGGGCCGAGATTCTTAGCAGAAAGAGTGGAGCAGGGTGAGCCATCACTTCCTTTAAAACACAATGTAAGCACTATCTTCTACTAGAAGCCTTTCCTGCTCTCCCCAACTATTAGTGCCCTCTCTTCCTAACTTGTATTTAATTAACTTATATTTATCTTGTCTTTATCCTACATATACTTGCATATTGTCTTCACTGATACAATACAAGTTCCTTGAGATCAAGGATTGTTTTATATTTTATCTTCATATCCCCAGTACCTCATACACCGCCTGGTACATACATGGCACTTACTATGAGTTTGTTGATTGATTTACCAGTAAGATGTATGTTAATACTAGGAACAATGAATTTGAACTGATATTTTCAAAGTTCCCTTTGCAGGTCAGCAGGTTTGTGTTAGGAGTACAGCTATGCTCATGAGATACAGTAACATTGTCTGGTCTGCACAGAAATTGAACCCATAATCTCATCATAGTACTTCCACCTATTAAGTTAGTAATGCAAAGTGCAAATATGAGATTGGATAACACAAATCATAGACAATTTGTCTGGTGGTTGTATTTCTAAATCCTAGAACTCATTTTTCTCGTCTATCCTCTCTGGATACCATCTGCAAAATAAGAAGGCTGGACTCACTGGCCTTGTGAGGTCCCTTCTGACTCTAAATCTATGATCTTACATTGCCATTGTGCCACCAATTTTAACTCTGTCTAGACAACCACCTAATTCTTAGTCAATCTAATTGTATTATTTTCTAGTCCACAATAATTGTATGCATTCTTAAATACTATTAGAAGAATAGCATTATTCTTCTCCACAATAATATGAGATCTTTTATCAAAAGTTTTTCTAAAATCTAGGTATACTATATGTATATATATAGTTCCCACTTTGGGAACTCTTTGGCCAAATCAAATTATGGCAAAACACTTAGGTATGACAGGGTTATGGAACCATAATCCTAACTGGAAGGTTCACATTTTAAACTGATATCCTTTAAAAGATTTAAAGAAATAGTGCTTCCTAACTGAAATCTAGTAGAATTTGTTAGGGGAAAAAAAAAAGAAATACTAATGCCAAAAAAAGATTCGAAATTAATTTTAAAAGAAAAAAATTTCTAATTAAATCTTTACATTATCATTACTCATAAGGTTGGTCTCAACAATAGTCTTGCAAAAATTTTATTTACCTCTTGATCTTCATTCATTATGTAATATTTGCACCCACTGTTCCCTTTCATTCATGCTCAAATTTATCAGGCACTAGGAAGACATAAAAATCATACCTTTGAGACTGGTGGAGGTGCCAAACCAAGAAACGAATATATAATATTTTCTTCTTTTGCAGAGAAGAAAGATTCAAAATCCTTAAATAAAAGAAAAAAACTGGTCAAAGTTTATTTGCATATTTATGAACAAATACCTTATATTTAAGAAGCTAGTGTAGTGGAAAGAAGACCAGCCTCAGAAGTAAGATTTGACTTCAAATTCTCTCTCTGTAAAATGACTGGGCAACCTGAGGTAAGTCACTTAATCTCTTGGTGTCCCAGTTAACTCACTAAAACTATAAAGCTGGTCTGAATTGGTTAAGGAAATTTACTCACCAGGAGCCCCTACAGCAATAATCTCAGAGCTTTTTTTGTTATTATTTCTGCACATTTACATTCAAAGAATGAAAATCTACTACATTTTAAAAGAAAGGAAGACATCTATAATGATGAGAGTTAATCCTGAGTCTGCTATCTATACACAGACAACTGACTCATTAGAGCCAAGAAAAGAATTTATTTTTAAAAAAAAGGAAAAAATAATAGTGTGAGAAAAAAATATGCCACCAAATTAAGATTTAGTACTGAATTATTTAGGCAAATTATTGAAAATCAAAAATTGGAAATGAACAACAGAAATGACACCAATACTAACTTTAATGTTATCCAAAAGTTAAACCAATGAAACTAATTGCAACAAAAAAGTTACAAAAATGATTTATTCAGCAAATATTTGAACTACTTGCCAAACTGAGAAAGATGTCTTCCAAAGGCAGCATTGGTTTAGAATATAAATTCCTTTCTAAAATCTCAAAGCTGGTTGACAGTTATGAGCAGTATCATCTCACAGAAGTGGAGGATAAAACCAGTCTAAAGAAAGCTTGACAGGATATTCAGCCAAGCAAAGTCATCCCAATAATATTCAAGAATTAAAACTCAAAAAGTACTACAAACAGAAAAAAATGCAAAAATTTTTCAAAAATCATTATAATAAACTATGTTTTCCATCAAAGAGAGTAGAACCACATTGTTTAGTGTTCTACTCAACCAAGGAACTAAAAATGGCATTAAAAAAAAAGGTAGAAAAACAGCCAGAAAGGATTAAGTGTGTATAAAGATTAGTGCTAGAGCCAATACAATTGTGAGCGCATTGCTGTTGGTGTTGGTGGCAGTGTCCCACTCTCCAGTGACCTCAATTTACAAAGTATCTAAAAGAGAGGAGGATAACAAATGCATGGAGAAATAAATGGATCTTACTTATTTTTTTTTTAAAAAGTGAGAAAAGATCAGCAACTACCCACCTATATCTCCAAGCTTTGCAAAATTTCAATGAGGACCATTTATTTACACACAAATTGAGGACATTCTGAATGAGGGTACTAGCAGGACACAATATTCAATGTAGGACCACCTTGTTACCATCTCCCAACTGCCTGAAAGATGTAGTGAATATAAAATCCCTTTGAGCATACTGTTTGTTGACTTATGAAAAAGTGTTGTACTTGGTACAATAAAATGCTCTTGGTAGAACAGAGGCTGTTTTACAAGCTGTGTCACATCTATATATTTAACCCAACAATATCCTCAGAGATATAGAAGAAGAAAAAGGTCCATAAATAAAAATACTTTTAGCATGTACAAAAATACGCATATGTCTTTTCACAGCAAAAAATGGAAACTAAGGGGTTGGCCACCCATTAAAGAATGTAATATTGTTATACCACAAGAAATTACGTAATTGGCAGTTTCACAGGAAACAGGAAGACATGAAAGAAGTGATATGGAGAAAATGGAGCAAAACCAAGATAATGTCTACAATGACAACAACATTACAAACAACTTTGAAAGACTTGAGAGTTCTGAGCCCTGCGATGACGAACTCTGATGCCAGAAGGCTAAAGATAAACCAAGTGGGTAGCCTCTCCTGACAGAGAAGTGACGGACTCAAAATGTATAAAGAAACATTTTTTTATATGACCAATGAGAGAATTTGTTTCACTTGGCTATGTATATTTGTTATAAGGGTTTTCTTTTCTTTTTTTCTTTTGTTCATTGTGGTAAAGAAAGTAGAAAATAGAGAAAATAAATGCTTGTTAATTAGAAAAAATAACAAAATTAAATGAAAAGAATAAACAAACAAAAAAGAAGCCCCTTTCTCACTTGTTAAAATGTTACCTCTTCCTGCTATCCAAGCTATATAGGGAATTAATACAAATATATAACACCAAAATCTATAGAAAAGTGGTTAAACAATATGAACAAATGGTTATCAAAAGAATCACAAACTATTAGTAACTATATGACATGTTGCTCCAAAATATTAAAAACAAAAGAAATGCAAATCAAAACAACTTTGAGGTTCTACTTCAAACCCAGCAAATTGGCAAAAATATCAAAAGATGGGAATAGTCTGTTCTGAAAAGATGATGGAATGATAGATACATTAAGACACTATTGGTGGAGCTGTGGGATTGGTCCAAGCATTATGGAAAGCCATCTAAAATTATGCCAAGAAAGTGACTAAGATGTCTATATATACACCCTTTGACTCAGACATCGCACTATTAGGCACTTATCCTATGAAGGTGAAAGATACATCAAAATATTTATTGCAGCATTTTCTATAGTGGCAAAGAAATGTTAAAAAGTAGATGTCCATTGATTGGAGAATGGACAGACTGTGATACATGAATGTAATAAAACATACTGCTTCTTCAGAAATAAAGAATATGGGGCAGCTAGGTGGCGCAGTAGATAGAGCTCTGGCCTTGGAGTCAGGAGGACCTAAGTTCAAATCCAGCCTCAGACAGTTGACACTTACTAGCTGTGTGACCCTGGGCAAGTCACTTAACCCCAAATGCCTCACCAAAAAAAAAAAAGAAAAAGAAAAAAAGAGAAAAAAAGAAATAAAGAATATGCAGAATACAAGAAGGCATGGGAATACGTATGAATTAATGTAAAGTGAAGCCAGCAAAACTAGGAAAACAACATATACAATGAATACAACATATATAATGAATACATATATAATAAATATAATGAATACAATAGTAATGCAAATGCAAAGAACAGCAACAACAAAATCAAAATGACTAAGCTTAGTATTGAAGAAATAAAAGAATATACTTCTCTCTCTTCTTTTCAGAACTAGGTGACTAGATGGATTTCTCAAATATTTAAATGTATCTGCAAACTCATTTATTTGAAAATACATGTTGTGGGGGAAAAAAATCCTATGCTATGTGTTTTGGGTAGAAGCCTGCCAGAGGTGATTTTATTAATTCAATTACCCCAATCTGAAGAACCTATGCTTAGAGAGAAAGAAAATCCATCCTGCCTTTGAAAAGTCTTTCTGATAACAGGCTGTTCTGACACAATTTTTAGTATTCCCAAATAGAGACATAATTTCATAGTAATATAAAACAAAGTTCCAAAGTCATGTTAAAATCCAGTTAACATTATGCTTCATCAAACAGAATAAGTTACTTATTTTTGGCACACCTCAGAGAACTGTCTTCCTAATACCATGGAATCTTTCTTTTCTTTTTTTTTCCTTTAAAAATATTATTGGGGGAAGAGGCAAGATGATGGAGTAAAGGCAGAGAATCACCTTAACTTTCCCAAACTCTTCTCCACATAACTTTAAAATAATGCCTCAAATTGAATTCTGGCATGGCAGACCAAAAAAAAAAAAGGTCGAGGTGAAACAATTTTACGTCACAGGACAACTTAAGAGGTCAGCAGGAAATGTTTCTCTTAGCTGAGGGGCTTGTCCTAGAGCCCAGCATGTACCACAATACGGTGGGGGGGAGAGGGGAGAGAAGGGGAGAGAAAAGAAGGGAGTTGCAGAGCTGGTCACCAGCAGCAGACCTTGGAGGCAGTTTATCAGTAGCATCAGCGGCTTTGGAAACTTTTGACCCATAGATAATAAGGAAAACTTCAGAAGAGAATTACAGAGGACCCCTTGCTGTCACTGAGTGCAAGACTCAGTCATGTTGCCCATATGCAGGTCTGGGTAGCAATCCCAGAGTTAGGAGGAGCACTACCTCAGAAGCACTTGGGGCTGCAGAGGTGGAGAGGGCCTGGTCACAGTTCCAGGGTAGAAAAGACTGCATGTGGTTACACACAGACTAGAGAACAAGCCAGGAGAACAGTGGTCATACCTCTACTTAGACCAAACCACCTAGGAAGAACCAAAACCTACAGATTTCCAGAGCTAGTTCTGAAAACTACAGCACCAAAAAAAAAAAAGGAAGCTTGGGACAGTGTCCCCTCCACCCAGGAGCAAAGCCCAACTTTAACATAAAGTTATGTCAAGAAATAGGCTGGAAAACAAGCAAACAAACAAAAAGAACTTGACCATAGAATGTTGCTATACTGACAAAGAAGATCAAGCCATAAAACCAGAAAAATGTAATGAAGTCAAAACAGCTACATGCAAAGCTTCAAAGAACAATGTGAATTAGTCACAGGCCAAAAAAAAAATTCCTGGAAGAGCTCAAAAAGGAGTTTAAAAATCAGAGAGGTAGAGGGAGAATTCAGAAAAGAAATAAAAGTGAAGCAAGAAGATTATAAACAGAGAGTCAACAGCTTAGTAAAGGAGGCACAAAAAAAGAATGAAGAAAATAACATATTAAATGGTAAAAAAGGCACAAAAATCTAATAAAGAGAACTCAAAAAGTAGAACAGACTGAATGGAAAAAGAGGTACAAAAAGTAACCATAGAAAATATTTCCTTAAAAATTAGAATTGCACAACTAGAAGCCAATGACTCCATGATACACAAGGAAACAATAAAACAAAGTTAAAAGAATGAAAAAATAGAAAATGTGAAATATCTCACTGGAAAAACGACTGACATGGAAAATAGATCCAGGATAGATAATTTAAGAATTGTTGGACCATGTAAAATCCATGATCCAAAAAAAAAAAGAGCGAGAGCCTATTATGTTTCAAGAAATTATCAAAGAAAACTGTCCTGATATGATAGAACCAGAGGGTAAAATAGACATTGAAAGAATCCACTAATCACCTCCTGAAAGAGTTCCCAAAATGAAAGTTGCAGTAATATTGTAGCCAAATTCCAGAGCTCCCAGGTCAAGGAGAATATACTGCAAGCAAACAGAAGGAAACAATTCAAATATCACAGAGCCACAGTTAGGATAACACAAGATTTAGCAACTTCTACATTAAAGGAGTAGATGGCTTAGAATGTGATATTCTGAAGGGTAAAGAAGCTAAGATTACAACCAAGAATAACCTTTACAGCAAAACAGAATATAAACTTTCAGGGAGGGAAATGGATATTCAATGAAATAGAGGACTCTCGAGCATTCCTGATAAAAAGTTTGGCGATGAATAGAAAATTTGTCTTTCAAATGCAAGACTTAAGAGAAAGATAAAAAGGTGAGAAATCATATGTGATTCAATAAGGTTAAAATGTTTGTATTCCTACATTGGAAGATGATACTTGTAACTCCTAAGAATTTTATCATTAATATATTTTTATATAGTTAGAAGGAGCATACATAGACAAAGGGCATGGGTGTGAGTTGACTATGATGGGATGATTTCTAAAAAATAAAATAAAGGGGTGAGAAAGAGAGGTACACTGGGAGAGGAGAGAAGTAGAAAGGGGAAAATTTTCTTTCATAAAAGAGGCATGAAAGAAAAGAGTGGAGGGGAAGATAGGGTGGTGGCAGGTAACTCTTGAACCTTACTGTCATTAGAATTGTCTCAAAGAGGGAATAACATACACACTCACTCAGGCATAGAAATATATTTTGCCTTACAGAAAAATAGGGACAGAAGAGAGATGGAGAAAGGTGCGTGTGTGGAAGTTGTGGGGGGGAGGTGATAGATTGGGGAGGCAGTGGTCCAAAGCAAAACAGACTTCTGAGGAAGGACAGGGTAAAGAGAGACAGAAAGAAAGGAAGGAAGAGAGAGACAGAGAGAGAGAGAGGGAGGGAGGGAGGGAGGGAGGGAGGAAGGAAGGAAGGAAGGAGGGAGGGAGGAAGGAAGGAAGGAAGGAAGGAAGGAAGGAAGGAAGGAAGGAAGGAAGGAAGGAAGGAAGGAAGGAAGGAAGGAAGAACAGAGAGAGAGAGAGATAAATGGGGGTGGGGGAAATGGAGGCAGGGAATAGGATAGAGGGAAATACAGAGTTAGTAATCATAACTGTGAATGGGAGTGGGATGAATTCATCCATAAAATGGAAGCAGATAGGAGAGTGGATTAAAAACCAGAACCCAACAATATGTTATTTACAAGAAACACATTTGAAGCAGAAAGACACAAACAAAAAGATAAGAGGCTAAAGCAGAATCTATTACACTTCAGCTGATGTAAAAAAAAAAAGTAGGGGTAGCAATCATGATCACAGAGAACACAAAAGTAGAAATTGATTTCATTAAAAGACATAAGCAGGAAAACTACATTTTGCTAAAAGGTACCATGGACAATGAAGTAATATCAATACTAAAGTTATATGCATCAGATGGTATAGCATCCAAATTTTTAAAGGAAAAGTTAAATGAGTCACAGGAGAAAATGAACAGTAAAACTATACCAGTAAGAAACTTCAACTTTCCCATTTCAGAACTAGATAAATCTAACCGAAAAAATAAACAAGAAAGACATTAAGGAGATGCATAGAATTTTAGAAAAGTTAGACACAACAGAACTCTGGAGAAAACTGAATAAGAATAGAAAGGAATATAGCCTTTTCTGTTTGTTTGTTTTTCGTGTTTTTTTATTAGGCAATTGGGGTTAAGTGACTTGCCCAGGGTCACACAGCTAGTAAGTGTCAAGTGTTTGGTCTGAGGCCACATTTGAACTCAGTTCCTACTGACTTCAGGACTGGTGATCTATTCACTACACCATCTAGCTGCCCCACTATACCACCTACCTGCCCCAAATATAGCCTTTTCTCAGTGATACATAGCACCTACACAAAAACTGACCATATATTAGGTATGAAAACCTCACAACCAAATGCAAAAAAGCAGAAATATTAAAAACATCCTTTTAAGATCATAATGCAATAAAAAAAGCATCCAACAAAGGGCTGTGAAAACATAGATTAAAATTAATTGGAAACTAAAAAATGTAATCCTAAAGAATGAGTGGGTCAAAGAATAAATCATAGAAATAATTAATAATTTCATTAAAGAGGAAGACAACGATGAGACAACATGCTAGAATTTATGGGATACAGCCAAAGCTGTTCTAAGGCAAAAATTTATATTTCTAAATGCTTACATCAATAAAGTAGACAAAAAAAAACAGATCAACTAATTGGACATGCAATGAAATAAATAAATAACTAGAAAAAGAACAAATTTTAAAATCCCCAGGTAACAACAAATCAGAAATCCTGAAAATCAAAGGAGAGATTAATAAAATCAAAAGTAAGAAAACCATTGAATGAATAAAAATGGGAGCTAGTTTTATGAGAAAAAATAAAACAGCAAAACTACTGATTAATTTGGCTTTTTGAAGAGGAAGAAAACTAAATTACCAGTATCAAAAATGAAAAGGGTGAATTCACAACCAATGAAAAGTAAATTAAAGCAATTATTAGGAGCTAGTTTGTGCAATTATATGCCAATAAATCTGACAATCTATATGAAATGAGTGAATATTTATAAAAATATAAATTACCCAGATTAACGGAAGAGGAAATAAAATGCTTATGCATGCATTCAATTTATATTACCCAATCTTAAAAAAAGAAATTGAATAAACCATTGATGAGCTCCCTAAGAAAAAAATCCCTGGGACTAGATGAATTCACAAGTGAATTCTACCAAACATTTAACGAACTTCATTTCAATACATTATAAGCTATTTGGGAAAAAAAAAATAGGTTAAAAAGAGTCCTACCAAATTCCTTTTATGACACAAATATGGTACTTATATCTAAACCAGGAAGAGCAAAAACAGAGAAAGAAAACTACAAACCAATTTCCCTAATTAATATTGATGGAAAAAATTTAAATAAAATACTAACAAGAGCAATATTTCACAAAGATCATACACTATGATCAGATTGGATTTATACTAGGAATATAGGACTGGTTCAATATTAGGAGAACTATGAGCATAATTGACCACATCCATAACAAAAACAACAAAAATCATATAATGATCTCAATAAAGATACAGAAAGCCTTTTGACAAAATATAACACGTTCATTCTTATTAAAAATACTGGAAAGGATAGGGATAAATGGAGTTTTACTTAAAATGATAAGTAATATTTATCTAAAAACATCAGCAAGCATTATCTGTAATAAGGACAAGCTAGAAGCCTTCCCATTAAGATTCATCCCAAGGAATGAAGCAAGGATACCCATCATCATCACTATTATTCAATATTGTACTAGAAATGCTAGCTATAGCAATAAGAGAAGAAAAAGAAATTAAAGTACTTAGAATAAGCAATAAGGAAACAAAACTATCACTCTTTAAATGTTATATCCTTAGAGAATCCAATAGAATCAACTAAAAACTAGTTGAAATAATAACTTCAGTAAGGTTGCCGGATATAAAATAAACCCATATAAATCATTAGCATTTCTATATATAACCAACAAAGCCCAGTAGTAAGAGAAAGAAAGTGAAATTCCAAATAACTGTAGACAACATAACATACTCGGGAGTCTACTTGCTAAGACAAAGCCAGGAACTGTATGAACACAATTACAAAACATTTCACCCAAATAAACAAGATCCAAACAGTTGGAGAAATATTAATTGATCATAGATAGGCCAATCTAGTATAATAAAACTGACAATTGTACTTAAATTAATCTACTTATTCAGTTCCATACTAATCAAACTACCAAAAATTATTTTATAGAGCTAGAAAAAATAACAAAATGCATCCGGAAGTACAAAAAGTCAAGAATATCAAGGGAGTCAACGAAAAAAAAATATGAAGGAAGGTGGCTTAGAAGTATCAGATCTTGGGGCAGCTAGCTTGCTCAGTGGATAGAGTGCTGGCCCTGGATTCAGGAGGACCTGAGTTCAAATCCGACCTCAGGCACTTGACACTTATTAGCTGCGTGTCCCTGGCCAAGTCACTTAACCCCAACTGCCTCACCAAAAAGAAAAAAAGAAGTACCAGATCTTAAACTGTGTTACAAAACAATAATCATCAAAACAAGCTTGGTATTGACTAAGACATAGGGTGGTGGACCAGTGGAATAGATTAGGTACATACTACATAGTAGTAAATGACCATAATAATGTAGTGTTTGAGAAATCCAAAGATCCAAGCTTTTGGGACAAGAATTCACCATTTGATAAAAATTGTTGGGAAAAACTGGAAAGCAGTCTGGGAGAAACTAGTTATAGACCAACATCTCACAAGTATACAAAGGTCATTGATACAAAGGTCAAAATGGGTATATGATTTAGACATAAATTATGATATAAGCAAATTAAGGGAGCATGGAATATATTGTCTGCCAGATCTATGGATAAGGAAAAATTTGTGACCAAATAAGAGATAGGAAACATTATGGGATATAAATGAATAACTTTTATTACATCAAATTAAAAAGGTTTTACACAAACAAATCTAAGGCTGCCAAGATTAGAAGGAAAGTAAAAAACTAGAAGAAAAATTTTACGAGTTTCTCTAATAAAGGCCTCATTTCTCAAATATATAAAGAACTGAGTCAAATCTAGAAAAATACAAGTCATTCCCCAATCAATAAATAATCAAAGGATATGAACAGCAGTTTTCAGAAGAAGAAATCAAATCTATCTATAGTCACATGAAAAAATGTGCTAAATCAGTATTGATTGGAGAAATACAAATTAAAACAACTCTGAGGTACTACCCCACCCCTATCAGATTGGCTAATATGACAGTAAAGGAAATGACAAATATTGGAGAGGATTTGGAAAAATTGAGACACTAATGCACAGTTGGTGGAGTTGTAAACTGATTAATCCAACCATTCTGGAGAGTAATGCCCAAAGGGCTATAAACCCATGCATACCCTTTGACTCAGAAATACCACTACTAGGTCTGTATCCCAAAGAGATTTTTAAAAAGAAGAAAAAGGATCTATATGTACAAAATATTTATAGCAGTTCTTTTTGTGGTGCCAAAGACCTGAAAATTGAGGAGGTGGGGAATGGTTGAACTACTTGTGATACATGATTGTGATGTAATACTATTGTGCTATAAGAGATGATGAGCAAGATACTTTAGAAAAACTTGGAAAGACGTATATGAACTGATGATGCATAGCGAAGTGATCAGAACCAGGAAAATGCTATACACAGTAACAGCAATATTGTAAGATGATCAACTGTGAATAACTTAGCTATTCTTAGCAATACAAGTATCCAAGTCAATTCTGAAGAACTTATGATAAAAAATTCTATCCACCTCCAGGGTTGGAGTTTGAATGCAGATGGTAGCATACTTTTTTGTTCTGTTTTCTTTCACAACATAGTTAATAAAGAAATATATTTTCATGATTGTACGTGTGTAATATTTATCAAATTGCTTGCCTTTTCAAGGAGGTAGGAGAAAGGAAGGAAAGAGAATTTGGAAGTCAAAATTTAAAAATTATCAAATATTAATTGTTTTTATATATAATTGGAAAAAAGTTGAATATTACTTTTTTATTTTTAACATTCTTTTCTTTTTAAGTTTTGAATTCCAGATTCTCTCTCTCCCTGACAATCCTTCCCCACTCCCTGAGAAGGCAAGTAATATGATATCAGTTATATACTTGAAATCATGCAAATCATATTTCTACACTAGCCATATCTCAAAAAATAAACAAGAAAAATAAAGTGAGAAAATTATACTTCAATTTACACTCAGAGTTCATCAGTTCTCTCTCTGGAGGTAGATTGCATTTTTTCATCATGAGTCTTTTGGAATTGTCTTGGATCTTTGTATTGATCAGAATAGTCTAATCTTTCACTGCTGATAATCATTGCTGCTGCTATTCAGTTGTTTTCAGTCATGTCTAACTCTTCTTGACCCTATTTGGAGTTTTTTTGGTAAAGATAATGGAATAATTTGCCATTTCCTTCTCCAGCTCATTTTACAGAGGAGAAAAGTGAGGTAAACAGGGTTAAGTGACTTACCCAAGGTCACACAGCTGGTACTTCTCTGAGGCCATATTTGAACTCAGGAAGAGCCATCTTCCTTATTTCAGGCCTGGCACTCTACCCATTGCACCACCTAACTGCCCCCACTCTACCACCTAGATGCCCTTATCATTATTACAATACTGCTGTCACTGTGCACAATGGTCTCCCAGTTCTTCTCATTTCACTTTCATCAGTTCATATGGGTCTTGTCACGTTGTTTGGAAACCTTTCCCACAGAACAATAGGACTCCATCACAATCATATGCCACAACTTATTCAGCCATTCCCCAACTGATGAGTATCCCCTCAATTTCAATTCTTTGCCACCACAAAAAAAAAGCTGCTATATTTTCCTTTTCCTTTTTCTTTGATCTCTTTGTAAAACAGACCTAGTAGTGGTGTTGCTGGGTCATGAAATCTTTTTTAACCATTCTTCTCAAGTATTCTCCTTTTAACTTAATCAAAGTTAAATCCAAGAGATACTTCCATTTACTAAATGAATAAACGATTTTTTTCTCTTAGATTTATTCTCTCTGTTTCAGGGAGGAGTCCTTCCTGGGTTAACCAGGTTTCTCTATTTACAAGCTGGGTAGGCCTTCAGTAAGTACAAAGGTTTCAGTGAAGGACACTGTTTCATAACTGATAAAGGAAAAACCAAAGGTTTCTCATTTAGGTGGGACTAAGAACTTCAAACTATTGTCCTAATATTATTTTGTGATATGTAGTATAAAGGAGTTAAGGAATGAGGGATGAGGGCTTCACATCTCTAACAATCGGTCTTAATGATGAAGCATCTAGTAGAAGCTGGGGATGAGGGGAGGATCAGGAAAGGCTTCGTGTGAAAAGTAGTGCTTGAAATCCTAAGAGAAATAAGAGGTTGTTATGAGATAGTAAAAGAATGAATGTATTGCAGAGGTTCTCAAAGTGGGCAATACCGCCCCCTGGGGGACACTGGAACAATGCTTAAAATGGTATCAAAGGAACAAGACACCAAAGGCAATGTGAATTCACATCATCAAGAAGGTGTCATCAATGCCAGAGCAAAGTATCTATCTGAATTAGCCTATTAAAAAGAACCTAACCTTGAAAAGGAGTCTCACTTGAGGAGTTTCCAGGGTTCAGAGATGGTAGTAACAACAGGAAAGGACATTAAGAAAAAATCTGATACATGCATGAACAGAGAATTTGGTTGGAGGCTATCCAAGAGTTCAAGAAGAAAGTCCTCATGACAGCAATAGATTGTTAGGAAAGAGTATGATCTGGAAACCTAGACACTGAAAGCACTTCCCTAGAAAAATCCTTCAGGTGGATCTATGGGAAAAATAGACACAGAAGGGATGAGAGCAAAGGGGATTTAGTTTTCAGATCTTATCAGCTCACTTGAGAGTTTAAAGCTGAAATTGCTACTTTTGGTTTTTGTTAAACAAATTCTATTTATCTATGTGAATGAGCAATCCTTCCAGGGTCACATAAATAATTACCCTGAATAGCTACTCCTGATACATACCCCTTTGTGCCAATGTTAAACAGTTGCCCTATGTGGTGAAACATACCCTTTACATATTAAAACATAATTAACATGAGAGTGATATACATATGAAAGAGGACTTTTTATGAAACTGTGCATCTCTCTTAACTACAACTTGTTTTTCCTTTTAAGGAAATAATAACTTTAATATATAATTTTCAAAGCTGTCCTGTTTGTTTGTGTTTCTATCTTGCTTTCTGTTTTCTTCTGTGCATTTTTTTTTCAAAATCTTCAATAAGTTCTTTCTCTTTCTTTTGGGAATCCTATCTCTAGCTCCCACTTCCTTCCCACCTGTCCTCCCCAACTGAAAAGCAAGAAGAAAAAAACTTTGTCACAAATATACATAGTCAAGCAAAACAAATTTCCACAGTGCCCATGTATATGGCTAATTCCATCATCTGAGTCTATCACCCCTCTGTCAGGAGATGAGTAAATGCTCTAACATCTGCCCTCAGATTTGCTGTTTCCTTTTTCAGAGTTCTAAAGTCTTTCACGATCGTCTTTTTTTTTTTGGTGATGTAGTCATTTTATAAATTATTCTCCTGGTTCTACATTAGTTTGTGCAAATCTTCCCAAGTTTCTCTAAAACCATTCTTCTTGTCATTTCTTATGGCTCGATAACATTCCCTTATATTCACCTACCACTTGTGCCAGGTAGAAGCTCTGGGGACTAGAAGTAATTACGTTTCTCAGCCAATGTGGGAGAGCTAGGTTAAAAAAGGTAGGCAAAAAGATGGAGGTTTTGATAGAAAAGGGTATACTGCAGATTAATATTAAATATCAAATAATACCATACAATATTAATTTTCCCCATGCTTCTTTTTCATATGTTCTCCAATTGGTAAGCATTCTCCTTTGTTTCCAGTTCTTTGCAATAAGAAAAAAATTGTCTGTAAGTGCTTGTACACATGAGTCTATTTCCTCTTTTATCTCTGGCATATGCCTAATAGTATTATTACTATGTTATAAAGTATCTGCATTTTGGTGACTTTGTGGGAATACTTCTAATTGCTTTCCAGAAAGTCTGGGACAAATTTACAGTTACAGCAACAGTATAATGGTGTGCTTGTTTTCCTGCAGCAGCTCCAACAATTGTCATTTTCCGTTTTTTGTCATCTTTGGTCAATCTGATGAATGTGAAATGGAACTTCAGAACTTCTTATTTTAATTTCCTTAAATATCAGTTATTTGGTACTTTTTTCACATGGCTGTTGATAGCTTAGATTTCTTCTTTTGAGAACGGCCAGTTCATATCCTTTAACCAATTATCTATTGGGGAATGGCTCTTGTTTTTATACATTTGAACTAGTTCCTTGTCTTTTTTGGATATCAAAGATTTTTTTTCCCCAGTTAACTGTTTGTCTTCTAATTTGTACTGTTGGTTTTGTTTGTGTAAAAACTTTTTAATTTTATGTAATCAAAATTTATCTCCTGTGATTCTCTCTATCCTTGTCTGATCATGAACTCTTCAGATGCATAAAATATTAGGGAAAGGGAAATTTAAAGAGCATCTAGTCAAATCTCTTCATTTTTCACTACCATACTGCTATAAAACTCATAAAAAGTGCAATAAAAAGTCCTCTACTTCTTGCTGCTTCTTCCTAATCTGGTTAGAGGAGAGAGAGGGGAAGATAAGTATTATGCTGATTTTATTAAGTAGTCGTATAAACTTGCCTAATCTTTATGAATAAAATGTATAAATAAGCTATTTTAAATGTAAAGTTTTCAAAATGCAAAAAAAATCTACTTTAATTACCCTTTTATTATATTAATAATTATCTATCACTGTCAATACATCACCTGATCAAGCTCTTGTAAGAGCTCATGTCTTATTTATTAATTATTTTATCTTCCTCACTGCCCAGATCTGTATGTATATATCTACATACATATACACATATATGCATATACATACATATACATTTGTTAAATATAAATATAAAAAAGATTCTACAGTACTAACAAATTACTATGTTTTATTTTTATTTCTACAGAAATATCTCTTGAAACCACCAATAAAAATCCAAAACATCTTAAATTGAAATTACTAAATACATTAGTTTTAGGTGACTTTTAATTTTCATGCATAAGAATTTTAAACTTTGTGAACTTTGTCATCCTTCAAATGGTGAAAATTACTTCTTACCCCACAATACTGCTCCTCATTAAAGATCTGTGGAGGAAGAGGAATTCCATTTTGTGGTTTTTTCTCTCCAGGTACATTCTCTCTCATCCATCTCCTGTTGTCTTCATCACCAGCAATATCAAGTTCCTTAAAGTCAATTTTATTGGCTTCCAAAAAGCCCACTACTTCTTGCTGTTTCTTCCTAATCTGGTTAGAAGCAGGGAGGGAAAGATAAGCATTATGCTGGGTTTATATAGCAGTCATATTAAACTGTCTAATTTAAATTTTTTTCATTTAATTTTTTTAATTACTCGCAAACAATAATTTTTAAATCTTATTTAGTATTTTATTTTTCCCAATTTCATGTAAAAACGATTTTAACATTCTTTTTTTTTGAATTCCAAATTCTCTCCCTCCCTTCCTTACTCCTCCCCCCTCCCCCACCATTGAGAAGGCAAGCAATTTGACATAGGTTATATATGCAAAACACATTTCCATGTAAGTCATTCTACGAAAGAAAATACAGGAGGGAAAAACAAGAAAAATAAAGTAAAGAAAAAGTATCTTTGATCTGCATTCAGGCTCTACTGGTTATTTCTCTGGAGATCGACCGCACCTTTTATCCCAAATCCTACAGAATTTTCTTGGATCATGGCATTCCTAAGAATAGCTAAATTATTCATTGTACATCTTCATACAATATTGCTGTTACTATGTACAATTTCAGATTGATGAGCAGGATGATATATGCAAACATTTGAAGAACATACAGCTGTTATAGACCTATTACTTGGAGAATACAATGAAAGATTAGTTGACTTTGAGAATCATGACATCACACTCAAATTTGCATTTCAGCCTCACCTAGTTGATAACACCAAGGCACCTAAAGAACTACAGATGGAATTGATTGAGCACTCAGTAGATGACATTTCAAAGTCATTGTTTGATGCTAAGAAAGATCCAATAGAAATATGGGGAAATGCAGTAGAATACACACACCTTCAGCAACATGCCCAAAAAAATGCTTTCTTGCTTTTCAACCACTTACTGCTGTGAATCTACATTGTCCTTACCTAACCCAAATCAAGATGCCCTTCGGGTCACAAATGACTGATACCCATCTAGAGGATCAACTGAAACTGGGACCTCCATGCTGCAATCAAAGATTCAGATGCTTTCCAACAAAAGCAGACACAACGAAGTCATTAAAAGGTTAGTTAACTTTAAAATAAACAAATAGTTTTCATTTTTTGAAATTATCACGTATATAGCAGTTAGATTTTTTATGAAATAATGCACATTTTTAAGCATATCTAATTGAAATTTCTTAAATGCAGACTTATTTGATTACGGCTAAATATTAAGCAGCCTTCCAACATGAAAAGATTTCCCACCCCTGGTCTAGTATTTAAATACTTTAAGTAAATCTTCATTTAATTTTAGGGGATAATAGCAAAACTTTAATAGTTAGAAGTCTCAATGTGATACTTTCAGACCTAGACAAAAAGATAAATAAGAAAGTAGCAAAGAAGCTGAATAGAATTTTTTTAATTTTAGATATGATAGATTTCTGGCAATTACTAAATGGAAATAGAAAGGAATATTATATATATATATATATATATATATATATATATGTGTGTGTGTGTGTGTGTGTGTGTGTGTGTGTGTGTATGTGTGTGTATATATGTGTGTATATATATATATATATATATATATATATATATATATCTGTTGAGCATGGAACCTTTGCAAAACTGATCATATGGTTGAGCATAAAAACCTCATAAACAAATGCAAAAAAAAACACCCAGAAGCACTAAATAATCCTGACACAATAAAAATTATAATTAATAAAAGGGGAGAAGGGTAGTACATGATTATTGTTTTTACTAACAAGCACAGTTAAATGTTTCTGCCTTAGCCCTGCATTGTGTGGCTATAGTCCTTTCCCAAAATCTCAACCCTTCCCTTCTACCCCTCCCAATTCGAGGCAGTGATGGCTACAGTGGTAACAACAGTGAGGGCAACAGCAGCTGCAGCACTGATTATTCTCCCAGCATGCCACTATCCCATCTTCTTTCCTTCCTCTCTTTTCCCATCATGCTGCAGAGAGACATCATAGCCTCTGTCTGGTCACCCTCACAGTTGAAGTACATGTATCATCACAGTTGAATCCACTTGAATTTAGAACTGCAGCAAGAGTCATCTCTCTAGCTCTAGACATCTCCCTCAACACACCTAAATACATCTCACTTCTTCTGGGATTTCGGACCCCCTCCTTCAAGCACAAGGGGAGAGAGGGACTATATTTTCCTTGGGGTAATCAAAGCCTCCTCTAGTCCTTGTATCAGAATATGAGGATGATTTCTCTTCTGTCCTGTTAGCATCCATCTTAGATGGATGATATAGTCTCTTTGGATAAAGGGGACTAAGTTCATAATAAATATTAGTGCTATAAACATAAAACAGAAAGGGAGAAACAAAAAATGCGAATAGAGCACGTTTACGTGCCTCCACTTTCAAAGCACTTAAATTAAAAGGGAAAATCATCCAAATGTTTGGTCTACCTTTTTCCTTTCTTCATTTGCATTACAATGCACTTTGATTCACCTACATATCTGAATACTCCTCAGTTTCCTTTACTGGTATCCCTGTCCTTCCCCTTTAGTGTGTACCCTAAAAATTTATCCCAGGTCTTTTTCACTTTCCATCCACAGACTCTTCCTTGGTGGACTCTTCATCTCCTATGGGTTCAAATATCTCTTTGCACACAACCTCAAGATCTGTATATCCAACCTTGGTCTCCCTCCTGAGCTTCAGTCCCACATCAGCAGTGTCCTAGTAGAGATATTTGTGCCTGGACATGTCCCTTAGGAATCTCAAGCTCAACATGTACAGAGCAACTCATTGTACCTTGTCCTCTCCTAAACAATACCCTCTTCTGAACTTCCAGATGTCTGTCAAGGACACCATGATAATTCCAATCACACGGATTTGCAAACTCAGAATCATTCTTTACTCATCACTCTTTCCTCATCATACATGAGGTAACTGACTGACTAGTCAGGAGCCAAATCTTGTCAATTCTGTCTACACAAGATCTCTTTGATCTATGCCCTTTTGCTGGACTACTGCAATGGTCTTCTGGTCTCTCCATTTCAAGTCTCTCCCCACTCCAGTACAAATTCCACTCAGATGCCTAATTGCTCTTCCTAAAGATTTGACCTGTCTAAAGGCCTGACTAGGTCACTCCCTTTTTCAATAAACACCATTAGCTTCCTACTGCTTTGGGCAGTACATGTGTACATGTATCTTTTCACGTGGAATGTAAGTTACTTGAAGAAAGAGACAATTTCAAATTAATTTTTGTATCGTTAGGCCCTGACAGAATACCTAAGCGGCATTTAATAAAGTCTTATTGATTTAGCAGATACTTGAAAACTATTAGATGAATAAATTAATGCCCCAGTTATTTTATCCCCTTATTCCAATAGCTATAATTTTACATTCATTTCAGATTTACTTCCTATGACCAGTTGATCCATGGATGCCACTTAGTTAAGAGGAGGTTCTAGAAAACAACTCCTCCTAGGTCAACAGGGAATAAGATATAAAACCTGTTCATTTAAATCCTGAAGACAACATTTTCACACAAAATCTGCTTTATAAAGCCCACTTGACACCTTTTTGAAATGATGATAAAATGTGATTAAGATAAAATTCACACACTTAATTCTGTACCAAAGTAAAATAAAGGTGATTCATTTTACAAATGATACCCTAAGAACACAAAACAACATATGAAACCAAATTAATACCATCTTTAAAACTTACAATAACATAGACCTCTTTCCCATCTCAGTCTCCCACCCGTATGGTTGCCCACTATAAATATGATTTAAAAGGGACCATTTATCAGAACAAAAATGCAATTCCTTTTGGCCCATAGGGATTAAAACAAATGTCTATAAGTTCCAAAAAGACAAAGTTTTAATGGATTGAAAAACTGGCCTATTCTAAAATGTCAAACCTGTAGATTATAGACAGCATAATATAGTAGAAGCTGGCTGAAAGTCAGTAGACAAGTCATTTAACATCTTGACCCCCAACAATATTAATTTCCTTTTCTTCTTCAAATTACAGTATATTTATTTATCTGTGTATATAAGATAAACAATGTAGTGAATGGAACTCTATACCTGGTGTCAGAAAACTCTAGGTTCAAATCAGGCCTCTAGCTAGTGACCTCCCACAAATCATTTAATCCCTAAGGGCCCCTAGCAACTTTCTCAAAAACTTACGGATCAAGGCATAGTCAAGATGGCAGCCAGAGTCTCCACTATTCCTCTTCTACAAAGATCCAGAAAATATACCAGATTGAATCATGACTGGGAAATCCAAGAAAAAAACCATGATGTGTCATTTTTTCCAGCCCAAATTGGCAAATGAAGACAGATATAATTTGAGAATCATTGGAAAGCCTAGATATCATATGTCAAGAAATCTTTTTTAAAAATGTCTAGTTCTCTCAGAACCAGAGGGCAAAATATAAATAAAAACAAATTCACTAGTTACCTCCTGAAAGAAACCACAGCAAAAAGTTTGGAATATGATATTCCAGAAGGCATAGGATCTAAACTTACAACCCAAAATAACTTATCCAGAAAAAGTGAGTATAATCTTGCAAGGGGGGAAATGAATTTTTAATGAAATAGAAGACTTCTTAGCATTCTTGATAAAAAGACCCAAGCTGAGTAGAAAATTTGACAACAAATTTGACAACAAAGGATTTCAACTCTGTGAAGTAGGTGCTATTATTAACTCCATTCTACCAATGAGGAAATTGAGGAAGACAGATTTTAAGTGAGTTGCCCAGGGTTAACAGTTTGTGTTTAAGGCTGTATCTGAACTTAGGTCTTCCTGACTCAAGGTGTAGGTCTGTAGCCATTGCACCACTTTGCTGGTAGGTTAAGGGAAGGATTAGTCAAGAAACAAACTCTTTAAAAAGGAGGCAGAAAACAAAGGGAAGGAAAAGTGTAAGAGAATGAGATGAAGAAAAATACCAATCAACAATCATAATTATGAAAGTGAATGGGATGAACTCACCCATAAAACAAAAGATAAGAACAGAATGGAATAGAAATGAGAATCCAAAATATGTTGATTACAAGAAATACACTTGAAATAGAAAGATACACATGGAGTTAAAATACAGTACTGGAATGCTTCAATTGAAGTTAAAAAAAAAAAGAGGGTAGCCATTATAATCTCAGAGAAAATAATAGCAAAAAACAGACCTAATTCAAAGACATAAACAAGGAAATTATATTTTGCTGAAAAATACCATAGGCAATGAATTAATATCATTACTATATATGAACCTATTGGCATAAAATCTAAAATCTTAAAGGAAAAGTTAAATGACATGCAGAAGGAAATAGAGAGTAAAACTATTATAGGGGGTACCTCTACATACCTTCCCAGACCTAGATAAATCTAACCAAAATACAAACAAAAAAGAATGAAGTACATGAATAAAAGTTTAGAATAGTTAGAAATAAGAGACCTCTGGAGAATAGAAAGGAGTATACATATTTCTTAGCTGTATAATCCACCTTTACCAAAATTGATTATGTATTAGGAAATAAAGATCTCACAAGTACAAAACAGTGGAAATGTTAAAAGCATATTTTACTGATCATGATGCAATAAAAATTACATTTAATAAAGGGCCTTTGAAGAAAAGATTAAAAATTAAGTGGAAACTAAATAATTTCATCATATTTTTTTTAAAATCATTTTAGAGAAAAAAGTTGAGGCCATTCACTGAGAACTCTCTTTTCTTCTCTCTTCACCTCATATCACTCAGATGCCTTCTGCCAGCGAACTCCTCCCTCACCTTGGTCTCATATGAAAAGGTGACACTACTACTCACCAAGGTCAATGCCTCTACCTACGCAAGTGATTTAATTTCACGCTGTCTCCTCTAATAGATTGCCCCTTCTGTCACACCTACTCTGACTTATCTTTAATCTTTCTTTATCTACTGGCTCCTTTGCTACTACCTATAAACATGCCTATGTCTCCCCATCTTCAAATAATTATTTTCATTGGATCCTTATATTTCCACTGTCATATGATATTTCTTCTGTCCCTAGAGGCAAAACTCCTGGAAAAGGCAACCTACAATAAGTGCTTCTACTTCCTCTCCTCATTATCTCATTTTAACCCTCTAAAATATGGCTTCTGACTTCACCATTCAATTAAAACTACTCCCTCCAAAGGCACAAAAGATCTCCTAATCATAAAATTCAATGGACTTTTCTCAGTCCTCATTCTTCTTAACCTCTCTTCAATCTTTGACACTGCTAATCATCTTTTTCTCCTTGACACTCTTCTCTTAAGGTTTTCAGGACCCCATTCTCTCCTGGTTCTCCTCTTATCTATTTAACCCCTCATAATCACTATCCTTTACTGGATCCTCAAGTAGGTTGCTCCCACTAACTTATGAGTATCCCACAGGGCTCTGTCTTGGACTCCCTTCTCTTCTCCATTTATGCTACTTCACTCAGTGATCTCATCAACTCCCATGGATTTAATTGTACCTCTGTGCCTATAATTCCCAAATTTACCGATCCAGCCCAAACCTCTCTGCTGACATCCAGTCTTAGATACCCAACCGCCTTTTAACCATCACCATCTGGATGTCTAGCAAACATTTTAAACTCGACATGTACAAAACTCAACTTCCTATGCTTCTCTCTAAGCTTTCCCCCATTCCAAACTTTCCTATTACCAATGAGGGGACCAGGACCCTCCCAATAACCCAGGCTTGAAACCTAGGTGTCATCCTCAATGCCTCACTATCTCTCACATATACCCCTCATATCTAATCAGTTGCCAAAGCCTGCCAATATGACCTTTGCAACATCTCTCAAATATACCCCCCTTCTCTGCTCTGATACTGTCAGCACACCACTGCATCACTTCACACTTATACTACTGAAGAAGCTTGCTGGTTGGTCTTCCTGCCTCAATTCTATCCCCATCTTCAGCTGCCAAAGTGATTTTTCTTAAAGCATAAGTCCAATCATATCAAACCATACTAAAACAAATCTAGTAGCTCCCTATCACCTCCTAAATTCGCCATAACATAGGCCCCTACTACCTTTCTGGTTTTCTTATACCTTATGCCTCCCCATGCCCATCACCCCCATACACTATTGAACAAAGTGACACTGGACTCCTGGCTGCTCCACAAATAAGAGACCCTATCTCTTGACTCCATGTATTTTCTCTGACTGTCCTCCATGCCTGGAATGTTCTCTCTCATCATCTCAGCCACCTAGCTTTCCTGGCTTCTTTCAAGTCCCAACTAAAATTCCATCTTCTACAGGAAGCCTTTCCCAATCTTAATTTTAGTGCCTTCCCTCTGTTATTTCCTATTTATCTCATACATAACTGATCTGTATTTATTTGTTCACTTATTATCTCCCCCATTACGGTCCTTGAGAACAAGGACTGTCTTTTACCTTTCTTTGTATCCCTAGCATTTAGCACAGTGTGTGGCACACAGTAGGATTTTAATAAATACTTACTGACCAATCCTAAAGAATGGGCAGGACAAAGAATAAATTACAGAAACAATGATATCATTGGAGATAATGACAACAATAAGACAATATACCAACTTTGGGAAATACATCCATGTCTCTAAACACTTTCACAAATAAAAGATAGAAAGAGAAAATCAATATACTGTGCACATGACTTTGGAAAAGAGAAAACCAACAAATGAAAAACTCTAAATTAAACATCAAAATAAAACTCCTGCAAAACAAAGAAGAGATTAACAAAATTTTTGAAATAAAAAACAAAATTCAGATCATAAATAAAAATAGAGGTTTTTTTCATTTTTTTTTTTATAAAAAAACTAATAAAATAGATAAGCTTTTAGTTGATTTTTTTTAAAAAAGAAATTCAAATTATCAGTATCAAAAATTAAATAGACAAATTCACAACCAATAACAAAGAAATAAGAGAAAGCATTCCGGGCTATTTCACCCAATCATCTGCAAAGAAAACTGACAATCTAAGTGAAATAGACAAATATTTACCAAAAAGGAGATGAACAGAACAAGAAGTACAATACTTAAATAACCCTATCTTAGAAGAAGAAATTGAATAAGCTATAAATGAACTCCTTAAGAAAAAAAATGCCAGGACCAAGATAGATTTATATGCAAATTCTATCAAACTTTTACAGTAGCATTAAAATTAAATTATTGAAGTGATATCAATTCCAAGAGTCTTAGCAAAATTCCTTCTATGACACAAGTATGGTCTTATTACCTAAAGCGGGGGGGGGGGGGAACAGAGAAAGAAAAATATAAACCAATATCATTAAGGAATAATGATGCAAAAAAAAATGCTAAATAAAATATTGGCAAAGATACTGCAACAATATATCACAAAGATTATACACTACGACCCAACTGAATTTTTATCAAGAATAGAGGGCTGGTTCAATATCAGTAAACTGTCAGTAAAATTGACCATATTATAACAAAAATAATTAAAACAAAAATCATATGATCATATCAATAGATGCAGAGAAGGCTTGTGACCATAATACAAAACTATTCCTATTTAAAAAAATGGTTGGTTATTGTCCTTGGTGCTTGAAGAGGACCAAAATGACCTCACTATGTTTAGGCCAAGGTACAATGTGTCCAGCTGTGACTGATCAGACCAACACAAGCACAGAAGGCTGCACCACAGGCCAGGTACAAATAGTCCATATGAACATTTGGAATAGAGATGTCTCTAAATTTGTACATCTCACATTTCAGACTACTGCGATTCTGCTTTGCTCATAGGACACAGGGCCTTCTTTCATGTGGGCATGCCATGCTAGGTAGACGTGTGCCAGCATCTTCCATGTCTCATGATCAATTTCCAGAGTTCTTCAGAGAGACCTTGAGAGTGTCCTTGTACTGCTTCTTCTGACCTCCATGTGAGCATTTACTTTGCATGACTTCTCTAATAGAAAACACAGGAATAAATGGAGCTTTCCTAAGCCAGAATTAACTAATGGGGACAAGTTTTATTGTAAAAAGCTTTTACACTAAAATTAAGGGTAAAGCAAAAATGGCCATTATCAGCATTACTACTCAGTAATAGTGCTAGAAATGCTAGCTATAGCAATAAAACAAGAAAAAGAAATTGAAGAAATAAGTATAGGAAACAAAATTATCACTCTTTGCACATGATATGATAGTTCACTTAGAGAACCCTAGAAAATCAACCAGAAAACATACTGAAACAACTTCAGCAAAATTCCAGGTTATAAAATAATCCCACACAAATCATTAGCTTTTTTGTATTGTACTATCAAAGTCCAGAAGGAAGAGAAAAAGAAATTCCATTTAAAATGACTAAAGTATATAAATAGTATGGAAAAATAAATTTATATAAATATAAATACAGATAGTATAGAAACATACTTATATAATAGTATATGAAATACTTGGCAGAGTAATTGCCAAGACATATACAAAAACTATATTAACACAATCACAAAACATTTTTATACAAAAAGATAGGGGGAAAAAAACACTGGAAACACTAATTGCTCATGGATAAATACTAAGTCAATATCACAAAAATAACAATACTACCCAAATTAATGTAATTATTCATTACCAATCAAACTAAAAATATTATTTTATGGAAATAGAAAAATATAAGAAAAAATTTATCTGGAGGACAAAAGATTAGAAATATTAAGAGAATTGATGAAAACATCAAAAGGGAAGGGAATCTAGTAGTACTAAATCTAAAACTATATTAAAAAGCAGTAATTATCAAAACTGTTTGGTACTAGATAAGTAATAAAGGACGTTCATCAGTGGAACAAAACTGATACACATTATATAAAGACAAATGAACATAGTAGCCAGTGTTTGATAAAGTAAAAAAAAATTTCAGCTACTGAAGCAAGAACTCATTACTTGACAAAAACTGTTGGGAAAACTGGAAAAGAGACTGACAGAAACTATCTCACAACAATATCTCACAATAAATATGAACATAAGTTCGTTTACAATGGATACATGATTCAAACACAAAGAGTTACATCATAAAGAAATCAGTGGAGCATGGAAGAAAGTACCTGTCATATCCATGGATACAGTAAGAGTTCATGATCATATCAGAGGTAGAAATGTTCACAGGAGGTAAAATGGATAATTCTGATTATATAAAATTAGAGGATTTTATCCCCCTAACAAGAACAATTCAGCTAAAGTTAGAAGTGAAACAGGAAACTGAGAGGGAAAATCTCTGTGATAAGTTTCTCTGATACATGTCTCATTTCTTTTTCTGTTTGGTTTTATTGGGATGGGGGGTTGCTTTTTGGGGTTTTTTGGCAATCACTTTGGATTAAGTGACTTGCCCTGGATTACACAGCTAGTATCAGAGGCCGAATTGAACTCAGATCCTCTTGACTCCAGGGCTGGTACTCTATCCACTGTGCCACCTAAGCCCCTAACAGTCTCATTTCTAAGATATGTAGGGAACTGAGTCAAAGTTACAAGAATAAGAGCCATTCCATAAATGGTAAAGTTTTCTGAGGAAGAAATCCAAGCTATAAGAGGTCATATAAAAAAAAGTGTAAATCATTAATAAATAGAGAAGTGAAAATTTAAACACCTCTGAGGAAGTACTTCACACCCATCAGATTGGCAAAGTTGACAGAAAAAGAAAATCACAAATACTAGGTGGTCTGTGGAAAAAACAGACACATTAATGTACTATTGGCGAAACTGTGAACTTATCCAGTAATTCTGGGAAGCAATTTGAAACTATACCCAAAAAGCTATTAACTGTGCATACCCTTTGATCTAGCAACATCACTACTAGGTCTATATCCCTGGAATTCACAGAAAGAAGAAATTGACCCATATATACAAAAATATTTATATCATTTTTTGTAGATTCAGACCGTGCATGCATTGGTTAGGAAATAGGTGAACAAATTATGACCTATGAATATGATAGGATACTGTTGTGTTGTAAGAAATGATAAAGGAGGTGGATTCTAGGAAGATGGTGGAATAAGGCAAGAAATTACCTGGCTTTCCCAAATTTCCATACAAATAATTTAAAATAATTCCTCAATGTGGCAATAATAAATAAAGTCAGAGCAAAGCAGCCATCCAGACTAAGACAACTTGAGAGGATGTTAAGAAAGACCTGACTTCCCAGGTAGTGGTCTGGACTGACTGAAGTGCAGACACATCCAGATGGATACCACCAAATCAACAAACAGCAAGCACTGGAGTCAGCTGGGTGGTGGCAGCCTGATTCAGCCCCAGGTTGCGTGGGGGTTGGGTGGTTGATCAGGGCAAGATTGCAGGGCTATCCACTGGCTGGTGCTGGACATGGGGCCCAATTGTGCTGACCAGATGTGGTCCCAGGCTGTGGTGGTGGGCAAGATGGAACAAGTATACACTAGTGAGTGTGGTCTCAGAGGAGCAGGGGACCTGCTGGCTACGTTTACTCATAGAAAAGCAGAGTCCCAGGTTTCAGTTCAGGATAGAGGAGTAAGCTGAAACTTGCAGCTCCTGGAGGGGTTGCAGAGGGTAACAGTGTTTGTGGACAAAGCATTCCTGATGGCCCTGATCCTAGCTCAGGGACAGCAAGGAGTACCTGAGATCAAACCCCCAGAGAGAGCTCAGAAAACAACAGAAAAAAACCCTAAAGTCTGAGACATTACCCCCTACACCTCCAGACTAGAACCAGACTCTAATATAAAGTTAATGGCAAAGTCAGGGTAACGCAGCCATCCAGCCTAAGACAACTTGAGAGGATGTTAGGAAAGACCTGGCTTCCCAAGTGGTGGTCTGGACTGATTGAAGTGGAGAAACATCCAGATGGATACCACCAAATCAATAAACAGCAAGCATTTATTGATACAATCATATGATTTTTGTTACTTTTGCATTGATATAATCAACTGTGTCAATAGTTTTCCTTATGTTCAGCCATCCCTGCATTCCTAGTATAAAACCAACTTGGGTACAATGTGTAATCTTTGTCATATATTGTTGTAGTCTCCTAGCTAGTATTTTATTTAGAATTTTTGCATCCATATTCATTGGTGAAATTGGTCTATATATTTCAGGCATTTGTGAAGAAAAGACCAGAACTCAACAGAAATTGGACCTACAAGAAACAGGAGAAAAATAAGAAGGTAAACATGAAAGACCAATTATAAGAGATTTAGTGGATTTAATAGATCAAGCTATTTACTTCTTATATGGGAAAATATCTGTAACTCTTAAGAATGTTATCATTGCTAGGGTAGTTTGAAAGAGCATGTATAGATAGAAGACTCAGGATTCAATTGAGTATGATGGGGTGACCCTAAGGAATAAAATTGGGTAGGAAGAGGTAAAATAGAGCAATTATCTCATCCAAACAAGGCATGAATGTAAGAACTTTATAGTGGAGGGTAGGAGGGGGTGGAGGACAAGTAGTGCTACAACCTTTTTCTCATCAGAATTGGGTTAAAAAGGGAATAACATATGAATCTAGAAGGGTACAAAAGTCTTCTTAACTACCAAGAAATAGGAGATCAAGGGGATAAGAGAGGGACATAGAATGTTGTGCAGATTAATAAAGAGGAGGGTAAGGAGAGAGGATAAAGGAGGGACTTTTAGAAGGATGGGTAGATTAAGCAATAGGAAGGGGAGAGATTCCTAGAAGGGGTGTGGATTAAGGAGGCAGTGATTAGAAGCAATTAGACTTTTGAGAAGGATAGGATAAAAAGAGAGGGAGAGAAGAATAAACAGTGAGAAAATATAGGATGGAGGGAAACATACAATTAGTAATTATAACTTTGAATATGAATAGGATGAACTCACTCATAAAATGGAAATGATGTCAGAATGGATTAAAAGCCAGAATTTGATGATATGTTGTTTATAAGAAACACACTTAAAAATAAGAGATACACATAAAGCAAAAATAAAAGGCTGAAGTAGAATTTATTATGCTTCAGATGAGGTTTAAAAAATGGGTAGAAACCATGATCTCAGACAAAGTTAAAGTTAAAATAGATTTAATTAAAAGAAATAAATTATATTATGTTAAAAGGTATCATAGGTAATGAAGTAATATTGATACTAAATCTATTTGCGTCAAATGCTATAGCAGCCAATTTTTTTTATAGGGAGGCAATTGGGGTTAAGTAACTTGCCCAGAGTCACACAGCTAGGAAGTATTATGTGTCTGAGGTGGGATTTGAACTCAGGTCTCACTGACTCCAGGGCCAGTGCTCTATCCACTGCACCACCTAGCTGCCCCAGCATCCAAATTTTTAAAGGAAGAGCTAAATGAATTACATGTGGAAATAGATATCAAAACTATAATAATGGGTCGACTTCAAATTTTCCCTCTCAGAATTTGATAAATCTAACCAAGAAATAAATAAGAAAGAAATCAATGAGATGAATAGAATCTTAGATAATCTAGACATGATAGATATCTGGAGAGAACTGAATGGAAATAGAAAGGAATATACTTTTTTCTCGGTAGTGCATGGAACCTTACCCAAAAAATGACCATATATGAGGGCATAAAACTTTATAGTTAAATGAAGAAAAGCAGAAATATTAAATGCATCCTTTTCAGATCCTAATGAAATAAAAGTATATTCAATAATAAGGGACCATGGAAATACAGATTAAAAATTAATTTGAAACTAAATAAGCTAATCTTAAAGAATGAGTGGGTTAAAGAATGAAAAATAGAAATAATGAAAAATTGTATCAAAGAGAATGATAATAATGAGACAACATGACAAAACCTTTGGGATATAGCAAAAGCAGTAATCAGAGGAAAATGAATAATGCTTATATCAATCAAATAAAGAGCACATCAATGAATTAAGGATGCAATTTTAAATCCCCAGTTAAACACCAAATTAGGAATCCTAAAAATTAAAAGTGAGATTGATAAAATGGAATGTAAGAAAACCACTGAGTGAATAAATAAAACTAGAGGTTGGTTTATGAAAAAACAATAAAATAGACAAACCATTGGTTAATATGATTTTTAAAGAGAAAAGAAAACCAAATCACTGCTAGTATCAAAAATGAAAAGTGTGAATATGACAAAGATAAAATCAAAGCAATTTTAGGAGTTATTTTGACCAATTATATGCCAATAAATTTTAAAACTTAACTGAAATAGAATACTTACAAAAATATAAACTGCCTAGATTAACACAAGAGGAAATAGAACATCTAAATAAACTTATTTTAGAAAAATTAATGGAACAGGCCATAAATAAGCTGCCTAAGAAAAAGGCATCAGGAACAGATGGATTTACAAGTGAATTCCACCAAAAATTTAAAGATCATCTGATTCCAATATTAAATAAATTATTCAGAATAATAGGCAAAGAAGGAGACCCATCAAATTCCTTTTACAAACAAATATAGTACTGATTCCTAAACCAGGAAGATCAAAAAGAGAGAAATAAAATTATAAACCAATTTTACCAACGAATATGGATGCAAAAATTCTAAATAAAATATTAGCTAGGAGACTACGCCAATATATGACAAAGATTATATTGTGCCAAAGTTGGTTTTATATTAGGAATGCAGGGATGGCTGAACATGAGGAAAACTATTAACACAATTGATTAAGTCAATAGCAAAAGTAAAAAAGTCATATGATTACATGAATAAATGCAGAAAAAGCTACTTATAAAATACAACACTCATTTCTATTAAAAACACTTGAAAACACAGGTATAAATCGATTTTTTCCTTAAAATAATAAGAAGCATGCACTTAAAACCATCAACAAGCATTATTTGTAATGGGAATGAGCTAGGAGCCTTCTCAATAAGATCAGGAGTGAAACAAGGATGCCCATTATCACCAATATTATTCAATGTTGTGTTAGAAATGCTAGCAATAACAATAAGAGAAGAAAAATAAACTGAAGGAATCAGAATGGGCAATGACGTAATAAAAACTATTTCTCTTTGTAGACAGTACGATGATATACTTGGAAAATCCTAGAGATTCTACTAAAAAGTTAGTTGAAACAATTAATAATTTTAGCAAGGTAGCAAGGATATAAAATAAACTCACATAAACCATTAGTATTTCTACATATCACCAAAAAACATCTGCAATAAGAGATAGCAAGAGATACCCCATTTAAATAACCATACACAGCATAAAATACCTGGAGGTTGACCTGCCAAGATGAACGTAAGAACTACATGAAAATAATTATAAAACACATTTTATACAAATAATTCAGATTTAAATAATTGGAGAAATATTAATTATTCATGGGTGGCCAGAGCCAATGCAATAAAAATGACAGTTCTACCTAAACTAATCTATTTATTCAATGACATCCCAATTAAATTACAAAATGAATTATTGAACTAGAAATAATAATAACAAAATTCAATTGGAAAAACCAAAGGTCAAAAATATAAAAGGAATTAATGAAAAAAAAAAGGAAAAGGAAGGAGGTCTAACAATACCAGATCTTAAACTGTATTATAAGGCAGTAATTATCAAAACTATCTGGCACTGGTTAAGAAAAAGAAAAATTGATCAGTGGAACAGAGTAGACATACAGTATATAGTAGTAAATTGTTATAATAACTTTGTATTTGACAAAAGTAAATATTTAACCTTTGGAGATAAGAATATACTACTTGGTAAATATTGTTGGGAAAACTAGAAAGCAGTCTAGCAGAAACTGGGTATAGATCAATATCTTACACCATTTCTTACACCATTTATCAGCATATGGTCAAAATGGATATATGACCTAGTTATAAAGAGAAATAGAAGAAAACTAGAACATTACCTATCAGACATATGGATAGGACAATAATTAATAAATAAACAAGAGATAACGTTGCAAGATATAAAATGGATAATTTTGCCTACATGAAATTACAAAGGTTTTATACAGATAAAACTAATGTAGCCAAGATTAGGAGGATAGCACAAAACTAGGGGGAAACATTTTATAGACAGTTTCTCAGATAAAGGCTTCATATCTCAGATATATAGAGAATTTTGTCAAATTTCTAACATGAGTCATTCTCCAATTGATAAATGGTCAAAGGATAATAACAGGCAGTTTTTGGGAAAAGAAATCAAAACTATATTATGCGGTCATTTGAAAAAATGCTCTAAATCATTACTGACTAATGAAATGCAAATTAAAACAACTTTGAGATATGATCTCATACCTATCAGATTGGCTAACATGATAGAAGAGAAAAATGACAAATGTTGAAGGGGATGTGGAAAAATTGGAATCTTAACACACTTTTGGTGGAATTGTAAACTGGTTAAGCTATTTTGGATATCAATCTGGAATAATGCCCAAAGTGTTATAAAACTGTGTAGACCCTTTAACCCAACAATACTACTATTAGGTCTGTTTCAAAAGGTGATCAGTAGAAAAGGAAAAGAACCAATATGTTTTAAAATATTTATAGCAGCTATCTTTGTGGTAGCAAAGAACTGGAAATTAAGGGGATGCCCATTAACTGGTGAAAGGCTGAACAAGTTGTGATATATGATTTTAATGGAATACTACTGTGCTGTAAGAAATGATGAGCTGGTTGATTTTAGGAAAACATGGAAAGATTTGCATGAAATAATGAAAAGTGAAATGAGCAGAACCAGGAGAATTTTGTATGTAGTAACAAGCAATATTGTTAGAAGAATAACTGTGAACAACCAAGTTATTCTGAGTATTATAAACACTCAAATCAACTATAAAGGACCTATGAAGGAAGATGCTATACATCTCCAGAGAAAGAACTGATAAATAGAACTATGCATAGTATGGTTTTACATATATTCATAAATCTGTGTCAAATGGTGGCCTTCTCTAGCAGGGTGGGGAGGGAAGGAGACAGTTTAGCACTGAAAATGTAACAAAAATAAAGAGAAAAGAAAATAAATCATTCAGGGAAAAAATATCAATATATACAAATAATTGCACGTAAATATGTCTGCTTTCATAGTTTAATGCCCATATACTTTATGTTTTCTGTATATAATTGTTCTTACTGTTTCTTCCAGTTTTTTATTGTTTGTTTTGGTTTTTTATTAATACTATGAATGGGGTATATATGTGCTATGTGCTGCCCTCGTAGGTTATATATCTTCACATGGGTCTTTCTAAATGTGGCTCAAAGGAAGACATGACCAATTATCTCTAGAGTTTCCTCTGGCTATCATTCTCCAAGAGAGACTAATTTCTCCCAGGAAAGGAAGCAGAATGTTGTGGCGGTGAGGTTGGCCCCTCTACTCTCCTCAAAGAGAAAAAGTGCACCAGACTAGAATTATATATCTATTTGCCCTCCTAAATATTGTTAGTCTATGGGAAATAATTTTTAGGTTCAAACTTAGCTTCTGATTGCTAACCTTAAGAGGGAAGGTGAACCTAAAACTACATATCCATGGCTTAACTCTCTTCCCACTAAATGCCAGTTCCACAAAGGACGTAAATAGCAAATAAATCTATTTATCCAAGCCTATATCAAATAGAAATCAGAGAGAGTAATAAAGATGAGACTATACTAGACAACACAGAAAATGAATGAGCTCTCCCATTGGGAACAAGATAACTTAGCTCAACCAAGAGATAGAGCCTAGCATTTCTCCCAAGGAAGAATTTGCTAAGTCTCAAATGTTCTAAGCTGGGGATTGGGATATGATCAAGGTAACCCACTGGCATGTCAGCTTTTTCTTAAGTCTTTCTTCCTGAGGGGCAGAGCCAAAATGGCAGAGAAAAAGCAGAGAGACTTATCTGAGCTCTCCCAAATTCCCCTCCAAACAACTTTAAATGAGGGCTCAAAAAATTCTAGAGTGAACCTACAAAAGGGCAGGGTGAAACAATTTCTCAGCCCAACACAACTTAGAAGGTGAGCAGAAAAAGTCTATCACACCAGGGTAAGAGTAGAGTGCAGGCATAACAACATAGGCTGCACCCCAGCAAACCAGCAGCAGGCCTTGTGAGGTATTGAATCAACAGTGGTAGTGGTTACTTCAGAACTCTCAGCCAACAAATGGTAAAAGGGGTTGGACAACTGGCCAGGAGATTACAGAGGTCCGTTTGCTAGCACTGGGTGCAGGAGCCAATTGCGTAGCCAATATTTGTATCTGAGTGACAGCCCTGAGTCACAGTTCCTGGGTAAGAAGGAGTACTAACACACCAAAGTTTGCAATTCCAGAGGAGTGGGTACCCTGGTCACAGCTCCAGTGAAGAAAAGACTGCTTGTGGTCACTCACAGACCAGAGCACAGGCTAGGAGAGTAGTGAACCCATCTCTCTTTAGATCATACCACCTTGGAAGTTTGAGAGTTTACAGACCTAGCTACACAAAAAACTTGAAGCTTGGGACAGTGCCCACCTCACCCTGGGAGAAAAACCCAACTTTAATATAATTCCTGGAAGAGCTCAAAAAGGATTTTAAAAATCAAGTAAGTGAGGCAGGGGAAAAATTGGGAAAATAAATGATAGTGATGCAAGAAAATCATGGGGAAAAAAAGAGTCAACAGCTTGGGAAAGGGGGCACAAAAAATACTGAGGAAAAATAACACCTTAAAAAAAAAGAATAGGCCAATTGGAAAAGGACGTACAAAAATTCACTGAAGAAAAGAACTCCTCATAAAGTAAAACTGGCCAAATAGAAAAGCAGGTACAAAAGCTCACTGAAGAAAAACTATAAAAATTAGAATTGAACAATTCTTGATATCCACGAGACATCAAGAACCAATAAAACAAAATCAAATAATGAAAAAATAGAAGAATATGTGAAATATCTCATAGGAAAACAACTGACCTGAAAAATAGATCCAGGAGAGATAATTTAAAAATTATTGGACTACCTGAATAGATACCATCTTTCAAGAAATTATCAAGGAAAACTGCCCTGATATTCTAGAACCAGAAGGCAAAATTGAAATTAAAAGAATCCACCAGTCACCTCCTAAAAGAGTTCCCAAAATAAGAACTCCCAGAAATATTATAGCCAAATTCAAGAGCTCCCAGGTTAAGGAGAAAATATTACAAGCAGCCAGAAAGAAACAATTCAAATATCATAGAGCCATAGTCAGGATAACACAAGATTTTTTTATTTTTTTATTTAGTACTTTATTTTTCTCCAATTACATGTAAAAACATTTTTCAACACTCATTTTTAAAATTGAGTTCCAAATTCTCTCCCTCCCTTCTACCCCACTCCCTCATTGACAAGGCAAGCAATTTTATGTAGGTTATACATGTGTAGTCATGCAAAACATATTTCCATGTTAGTCATGCTGTAAAAGAAAACATACACAAAAATTTTTTTAAAAAACAAGAAAAATAAAGTTAAAAAAGTATGCACCAATCTGTACTCAGACCTCATCAGTTTTTCTCTGGGAATAGGTAGCATTTTACATGACAAATCCTTCAAAGTTCTCTTGGATTGCTGTATTGCTGTTACTGTGTAAAATATTCTCCTGGTTCTCTTCATTTCACTTTGCATCAGTTCACGTAAATCTTTCCAGGTTTTTCTGAGAGCATCTACCTCATCATTTCTTATAGTACGATAGTATTACATCACAACCTTATACCACAAATTGCTCAGCCATTCCCTAACTGATGGGAATCTCCTCAATTTCTAATTCTTTGCCACCACTAAAAGAACTGCTATAAATATTTTTGTACACATAGGTCCTTTTCCTCTTTGTTTTTTATCTCTTTGGGGATAGGTTTTGAGTATGCACAGTTTTATAGGTCTTTGGGCACAGTTCCAAACTGCTCTGCAGAATGGCTGAATCAGTTGATAACTCCAATAACAATGCATTAGTGTCTCAATTTTCCCACATCCCCTCCAACATTTTTCATTTTCCTTTTCTTTCCTATAAGTCAATCTAACAGATGTGAGGCAGTACCTCAGAATTGTTTTCATTTGCATTTCTCCAATCAATAGTGATTTAGAGCATTTTTTTCATATGGCTATAGATAGTTTTGATTACTTCCTCTGAAAACTGCCTGTTCATTTTTTTTTTATCATTTTTCAACTGGGGAATGGCTCTGACTTTTATGAATTTGAATCATTTCTCTACATATTTGAGAGATGAGGCCTTTATCAGAAAAACTTGCTTAAAAATATTTTTCACAGTTATGATTGCTAACTGTAGTTCCCTCCATCCTATTTCCCCCATTTATTCTATTTTCTCTCTCCTTTCACCCTCCCCCTTCTCAAAAAGTGTTTTACTTCCGACCACTGCCTCCTCTAATCTACCCTCCCTTCTATGAGTCTTGCCCCCCTTCTCTAATCTCCTTCCCCTCTTGTTTTCCTGCAAGATAGATTTCTGTATCCAAATGAGTTTGTATGTTATTACCTCTTTGAGCCAATTCAAATGAGAGCAAGGTTCAAGCATTCCCCGTCACCTCTTCTATCTTCTCCTTCACTGTAAAAGCTCTTTCTTGCCTCTTTTATGTGAGAGAATTTATCCCATTCTATCTCTCCCTTTTCCTTTCTCCCAGTGCATTCCTTTCTCACCCCTTAATTTTATTTTTTTAGATATCATCCCTTCATATTCAGCTCATACCTGTACCCTCTGTCTATATGTACTTCTTCTAACTGTTCAAATAATGAGAAAGTTCTTATGAGTTACAAGTATCTTCACAAGTAGAAATGTAAACAGTTTAACCTTAGTGAGTCCCTTGTGCCTTCTCTTTTCTGTTTATCTTTTTATGCTTCTCTTGAATCTTGCACCTGAAAGCCAAATTTTCTATTCAGCTCTGGTCTTTTAATCAGGAATGCTTAAAAGTCCTCTATTTCATTGAATATCCATTTTTAACCCCTGAAGAATTAGAATTATATTTCTGGGTAGGGGATTCTTGATTGTAATCCTACTTCCTTTGCCCTCCAAAATATCATATTCCAAGCCCCTCTTATCCCTTAATGTAGAGGATAACACTAGATTTGGAAGCTTCTCCATTAAAGGATTGTGTCCTTACCCCTCTAGGATTACCAAGAATCTATTCCCAGGAATGCTAATGTAAAATTATGCTAGAGGGGTCCAACGGGAAATATTCTATAACCTTAACACAGGAATCTTGATCTCATTCTTTTTCTCTTCCCTCTTCTCCTGATCCTTTTTGGATACTACATTATCCTCTCTTCAAAACTATGATTCATTGGGGGAAAAAAAAAAACTTCATTAGGCCTTACCATTTCCTCAGGATATTTTTGTATCTCCTCCTTTGCTCACCAAACTCCCAGAAAAAGCTGTCTGAGCTCATTGTCTCTACTTCCACTCTTCTCACTCTTCAACCCTTTGCCATCTGGCTTCTAATCTCATCACTCAACTGAAACTGCTCTCTCCAAAGTTACCTATGATTTCTTATTTTTTAAATAATTTTTATTATTAGGAACTATAAAAACATGAATGAACATAGTCATCTACAAACACAAAGAAAAAGAGAATAAAGATGATTGTATATGAAATCACAAATCTCTACTATGTAGAGTTTATAGGTTTTTAAAAGTATACAACAAAATTCAACATAGTAGTCTCAAAACTGTCCTGTATATCTGTATCTTCCTCTGATATTCCTTCTATTCTTTTCTGTTTCCATTAGCCCTATTAAGCATTTAAAAAAAACTCATAACAAATATGTATAATAAAGCAAAACAAATTCCCATGTTGGCCATGTGCAAAAATATATGTCTTATTCTCCATTTTCAATCCATCACCATTGAACTCATGATCTATCACTACATTGATCACAATTCTAAAGTCTTTCAAAAATGTTTTTCTTTATAATGTTATTGTCATTGTGTAAATTGTTCTGCTATTTTGGCTTACTTATCTCTGCAATATTTCATGAACGTCTTCCTGGTTTCCCCTGAAACTGTCTACTTATTGCATTTCTTATGGCACTATAATATTCCATTACAACAGAGGGCATCATTTATTTCTCCATTCCTCAAAAGGTAGACACATCAGCTTCCAGTTTAGAGTTCCTATAAAAAGAGCTACTATAAATATTTTGTTTTGTCTCCTTTTTTGTACTATGTCCTTTTCCTCTTTCTTTGCTTTTTCTGTGGTTTAGGCCTAGGTGTGGAGTAGCAAGATTACACCGCATATGCAGTTTACTACCTTGTGGGGCACAATTCTATTGATCTCTTAATTGTCAAATCTGATTAGCTTTTCTCAGTCCTAATCCATCTTAACCAATTTGCTGCATTTGACATTCCTTTATTCACCCCCCTCTCTGGGTTTTCATGACACTACTCTCTTCTGCTTTCCTCTTATCTGTCTGACCATTCCTTCTCTGTCTTCTCATCACCTCACATTACAATCCTTGACTAGCCCTGTATACAAGAAAATTAACATTTCACATTACTATCTGAAAGTATTTAACTTCCTTTTTGGATGAATTTGAGTACTGACTACCCCCACTTACTTCTGGATTCTTTTGAGGGAATGAATAGAATTCTTCCCTTCTTCTGAGCATCCCAATTGTTTTATTCATTAGGTGCTTAAGCTCAGTCAACTGAACCACTTTGCTCTTTGGAATACCATATTGTAATTTTTTCCTTTGGTTTCATGTAAGCATGGAATAATCCTGTACTGATTATGATTATGATTGGTTCTCCTTCAAATCTGAAGAATTTTTCTTTGCTGACTACAAAAATTTCTCTTTGAAGTTATAGTTCAGAAATTTAACTTACAATAATTCTTGATGAGTTAAAGTCAAGATTTCTTTTTCATGGTTTTCTGTGAATTCTCTAGATCTGTACTGTAGTATGTTTCCAATCTTTATAGATGATTTTTAAACTATAGTATTCTGGTTTCATTATATTTTTCTTGCAGATCTATAATCTTTAGATTATTTTTTTCATATTCGGTCTTCAAATATTTTAACTTTGATGCATTCTTCCAATTTTGTTACTTATTTTATTTTATTATTTTTCTTTCTGTCTTTGTGACTTTACATTTCAATTCCATTTGTCTTTTGTACTAAATTCACTAGTCTCTCATTAGACTGGCTTATTTCTTAATTCAAAGCTCTAATTTTTTTACCATATTTTGACTTAGTTTTTTATGGCTCTTCTGAACCATTTGGTAGGTTCCTAGCATGGCTCTACTGACTTTTCAGGGAGACATGCAGAATTTATCATATCTTCATCTTCCTCAAGGGATTTTGAGTTGAAATTCCTTTTTCTTTTTTTTTCTTTTTTTGCAAATGACTCACCTGGTTCCTTTTCTGAATGTTTTTTTTATTTCTCTTCTTTTGTTTTTTGCCTATCTTTATGATTCTTTTGATTTTTTATGGGATTCTTGATGAAAACATTCAGTCCTTTCCCTTCAAAAGGTCCAGAATTGCGAACTCCCTTCCCTAAGTCCTTGCTGCTACTCTCCGTTTTCTTAGACCATGAGGGTTGGCCAAGATCTGGTTCCTTCAGAGAGTGAGGGTGATCAATTGGGACTCAGCTGTAGGGAGACTCTGACTGCTACTGCAGAAAGGCCTATCATCTACCTTCATTAGTCCTACTCTTTTAAGCATAAAGCATTATTTATCTTACATCTCCAACTGCCTTTCAGACATCCCACATTGGACATACAATACACATACTAAACTAAACATGTCCAAAACAGAACTCATTATCTTTCTCCCTAAACTGTCCCTGCCTGTTACCTTCTCTATTACTGTAGAGGGCAACACTAGCCTCTCAGTCCCTCAGGTTCCTAATTTAGGAGTTATCCTCTACTCCTCACTATCCTCAACCCCTACATCCAAGCTATTGCTAAGGCTTGTTGATTTCACCTCTGCAGTATCTCTTGTATATGTCCCTTTTCTCCTCTGACACTGCCACCCCTCTGGTGCAGGCCCTCATCGCCTCAGGCCTGGATTATTGCAACAGTCTGCTTGTAGGTCTGCCTGCTTCTCTCCACTCTCATTCATTCTCCATTCAGGCACTAAAATGATTTCCCTAAAATATAAGTCTGATCATCACACACACACACACACACACACACACACACACACACACACACACACACATGCACACCCCATTTAATAAACCCTAGTGCTTTCCTATTGCCTCCAGGAAGAAATACCAAAGGCTTTCTTTGCTAAAGACCGTCATAACCTAGCCCCTTGCTATCTTTCCAGTCCTCTTATACCTTAACTCCCTGACATGTATTCAATTCAGTAAGACTTGCCTCTTGGCTGTTCCACAAATGAGACACTCCATCTCTCTGCTCAGGGCATTTTTTTCTGACTGTCCTCCATGCCTAAAATGCTCTCCATCCTCAATTCTGCCTTCTGATTTCCTGGCTTCCATTAAGTCTCAACTAGAATTTCATCTTTTACATTAATCCTTTCCAAACCTGTCTTAATTCTAGGGCCTTTCCTCTGCTAAATTATTTCATATTTATCCTGTATATAGTTTGATTTGTATATAATTATTTGCATGTATCTCCAAATAGATAACGGCAGACACTGTCTTTTTGCCTCTTTTTGTATCCCTTGTGCTTAGCACAGTGCTAGAACATAGTAAGCACTTAATAAATGTTTACTGATTGATTGATAAAATGTAAAAATCATTCTTAGCTCAGAGGCACACAAAAATATGCAATGGATAGATTTGGCCCAAGGGCTAAAGTTTGCTATAAGACACAAAGAATCCAATAAGGTAACAATCTAATCAACTAACAGAGAAGGCTAATCCATAATCCCTAACATGCTTGATCAGTATCCCTATAGCTACCAGCCACCACACTCTGTCAGGAATACACAAGTCAACCCACAGAACTTAACAATTCCTGCACCCTTGCCCTCACCACACACCTCAAATAGATATTGTTCATGTTAACAATGGTTCCAAATCCATATCTCTTCATCTTGTTTCCAAGAATAGCATTAGAGATTTTTGTCAAATGCTTTGCTAAAATATATGCATGGAGTTAACACAAATACATTAGACCAAGGACCATTTCCCAATAGATTAGTGACCAAAGGACATGACAAAATGGTTTTAAAATCAAGAACTGCAAACTATCAATAACCATAAGAAAAAAATATGCCAAATCATTAATATCATGAAAAAATAAAAATTAAAACAATTTTGAAGTTTCATCTCACACTTAGCAAATTGGCAAAGATAACAAAAAACAAACTAACCAACTTGGGAAGGGGTAGTATTGAAAGATAGGCACACTAATAGACTATTGGCAAACTGTAATTGGTCCAACAATTTTGGAAAACAATTTGCAATTATGATAGAAAAGCTACTAACTATTCATATTCTTTGACCTAGCTATCCCACTATTGGGCATATATCCTAAAAGGAATCAAAGGCAGGAATAAAGGCCTGATGTGTATCTAAATATTATTTTTGTGATATCAAAGAACTGAAAACAAAGTTGATACCTATTGCTTAGAGAATGGCTGAACATTAGGAATGATAGACAGTAAGGAATGGTGAATATGAGGAATGCAGAAAAATATGAGAAGACTTCTATGAACTGATAAAGGGTAAAGAAAACAGAACCAAGAAAAGAATGTAGACCGACTAAAAACAAAAAGAATAACAAAAAGAAATCAAACTCTAGGTAATCGTAATGACCAATCTTGGTCCCAGAGAAGAGATAACAAAACATACCTCCCACTTCAGAAGAGAGGTGGAGGTCTACAGAAGCAGACATTGTTGTCACCATCAGTTATTTTCATTTGTTACAAAGGAGGGCTCAATGTTAGGGAGAGGAGGTGGGAGGAATGGAGAAGTAGGAGAAGGGAGCAATATCCAAAAATGCCTGTCATGTAAAAATTAAAATATCAATAAACCTTATTTTTAAAAAATAAAATGTAGATAAACTGCATCTACAACATTCACCTATATCTACCAGTCTAGTAACCCTGATAAAAGAGGGTTATTCTGGCATGATCTGTTCTTAATGAAGCTATGCTAGGTCTCTGTAATAACCACTTCCTTGTCTACATGCTTGTTTATTTTATTAATATGTTCTAGAAATCTGCCAGGAATCTAAGTAGACTGTATTGGCCTACAGTTTTCAAATGCCATCCATGCTTTTACTATTTTTTTTAAAGTAGGACAAGATTTGGCCATTTCTAAACCAAAAATACCTTCTCATTATCTTTTAAGGATCACTGATAGTGGTTCAACACCTACCAGTTTTTAAAGCATTTATGAATCAATACTTTGAATTTACTAATAGGTGCATTTTAAATATTTCCTTTTTTATATTCAGTATTAACTCCCTTTTTTTTAGTGTTTTTCTCTTAAATCCAAAGATTATTCTCCTTGGCAGAGAAAACATAAATGATAGTTGAGCAATAGTTGAGCTTTTGTCCATCATCTAGGTATCACTGACTCATCCTCCTCAAAAAAACAGTCTAACCCCTTTTTTGATCCTTCCTTTGTCCCAAAAAATAGCTTTTAAAAACAAACTTTTTTTTTCCTTGGCCTGTTCATGATGAGAATGAAGACCATTCTAGCAATCAGACTGCTGACATCCCAGAAAATGCTGACATCTCTCTCAAGGGCAGGACAGTTATTGTGAAGGGCCCCATATCAATGTTGAGCTCAGTTTCCTTGGAAAGAAAAAAACAAAAATGAGTTGTTGTTGTTTTTCAAATGGACATTTATGCTGCCAGAGATGACTAAGATACAAACTGAAGAGGCAATGATTCAAAAACTTCTATAATCAAAGTTTCAAAGAAAAAACATCTTTCCCCCAAGAACAATTAGAATTCTTCAAAGAAATGATGTAAGAGTTTAAAAAAAAGAAATTATAAAAGAAATTAAAGAGATGCATAGATTAATAGCTAAAGAAGAAGTTAAAGAAAACTTTGTTCTAATAACAAACTGCTAAAAATTATAATGGACAACAGGGAAATTAATGACTTCAAAAGAAAACAGGAATCTAAAAAACAATTCAGTCAAAGGATTGAGAAAATAAGATACATATATCATATTAATATAAGATACATCATATTAAGATATTATAAATATAAGATACATCATATTAAAAAAAACTGACCTGGAAAACTGATCAAGGAGAGAGAACTCAAGAATCATAAAATTATCTGAAATCCAGAACCAAAAAGAGAACCTGGATAAAAATATTTTAAGAAATCATTACAGAAAATTGTTCAGACATGAAAATACAAAGAATCCACTATTCACCTCCTGAAAGAAGCCTCAAGACAAAAACTTTTGAGAAAATCGTTGCCAAAATACAGAGCTTCAGGGGGCAGCTAGGTGGTGGAGTGGATAGAGCACCAGCCCTGGATTCAGGAGGACCTGAGTTCAAATCCGGCCTCAAACACATAACACTACAATAGCTGTGTGACCCTGGGCACGTCACTTAACCCCATTGCCTAACCAAAACAAAAAAAAAAAAAACAGAGCTTCAATATAAAATTTAAATTACTGCCAACAGCCACAAAGAAAGAATTCAAATATCAAGGAAACACAATCAGAATCAAACAATACTTAGAAACTATCTTGGCTTAGAGCCAAGAATAATTTGCCCAGTAAAACTGAGTATAATACTAAAGGGGGGGAAATGGATCTTCAATGAAATAAAGGTCTTCCAAACATTCCTAATGGGAAAAAACAAGAGTTGAAAAGGAACTCTGAAATATAAATATAGAAATCAAGAGAAAAATAAAAGAATACAAGGACTTGATAAAGATGAACTGTTAACAATTTAAGTAGGGGAAGAAGGTTGCTAAAAGGATTCTTTTAGAACCAGAATGTCACAAGGGCTCATAGAGATAATCAAAACAGAAGACCTACAAATAGTTTTGTTATGTTTTAAGATACTGTAAGAAAAAAGAAAAAGGTTGGGGAGAGAAAAGATAAATAGGGGAAAATAGGAGGAAAGATGGGGGAACAATATACAAACATGGAAGGAATCGGAAAGCAGACATCATTTGAACTTCACTTTCATCTGAACTGGCCAAAAGAGGGCAGAATTCACACACACAGAGTTTGGCACAGGAATGCATTCACCCCAACAGTGACACAGATATAAATAGGAAAAGGGAAGAATGTAATATAAGAAGAAGGGTAGATTCAGGGAGGAGTTAGGCATAAGCAAAACAAATTCTCAATTTAGAGAAGAGATAGCAAAGAGGAGATTAAAAGGGAAAAAATGTGTAAATTGTTCTCCTGACTGTTTACATCACTCCATATCAGTTCACAAGTATCTTCTCAGGTTTCTTTGAAACCATCTCCTTCATCATTGCAGATTCCTCTGCCCCTCTCTTTCTATTCTTCTCTTTAGATCATCAAGACATAACAGAACCACTGCCAGGTCTTGTCTAATTAGACACTCCCATGACCTCTCATGATGATAGGATTCAGAGGGTATGCACGTATCATCTCTCCATATTTGAATGTAAATAGTTTATACCGTTTTTTAGTCCTTTATTGTTCTCTCATGTTTACCTTTTTGTGTTTCTATTAACTACTATGTTTGAACTTGAAACTTGAAATTTCAACACAGTTCTGATCTTTTTCTCAGGAATGTCTAGAATTCCTCTATCTCATTAAAGAGCCATTCATTCCCCTGTACTATTATACTCTGTTCTGCTGAGTAAGTTATTCTTGGCTGTAAGCCTATATCCTTTGCCTTCTATAGCTCCTCCATACTTGAATTCTTTCTGGATGCTTGTGGTATTTTTTCATCTGAAATCTCAGTATTTTCACTAAAATGTCCCTGGGAGGGAATGGGGGAAAAATTTACAGAAAATTTCTCTGATAAAGGCCTTGTTTTTGAAATATATAGAGAAATGAGTCAAATTTATAAGAATGCAAGTCATTCTCCAATAGATAGTCAAAGGATATGAACGCATAGTTTTCAGAAGAAATCAAAGCTATCATGTGAAAAAATGTTATAAATCACTATTGATTGGAGAAATGCAAATTAAAATAACTCTGGGGTACAAACAATATAACAGAAAAGGAAAAATGACAAATATTGAAGGGCATATAGGAAAATTGAGACACTGAAGTATTGTCAGTGGAGTTATGAATTGATTCAACCATTCTGGAGAGCAATTTGGAACTGTGCCTAAAGAGATATAAAACTTTGCATACCTTTGACCCAGCAATACCACTACCAGGTATATATCCCAAAGATATCAAAGAAAAAGGTGATAATCATTTAAGATCCATTGAGCCCCAATAAGGCCCAAAAACCTGAATTAATCTTTTTCTCTCTGAGTGAACTAAAAACACCCCTTCCTGTGTCAGCAAATTTCAGGACCAGATGGAGCTCACCAACATTCTTCCTGTTCGTCGTCACTGAGCCCAGGATGTCTGGGACCAGACACTCTCTTGATTAATGAGACTTTTCCTTCTTTTGTATCCTATAGACATATGTTATGTAGAGGAAACATATATCCTGGATCTATGATTTTTATATTACTTTGACATTCTTCTATTGTATTTACAATCTATGCAATTAGGTAACTTCCTTTTTTTATGCTGTATGTTAAGAAACATATGGAGGCTATACCTTTTTTTTTTTTTGTAATACAGACATCCTGAGTCTGATCACTCTAAACTGTATAAAACCCCTCTCAATTTGCTTAATCTCTGAGTCAGAATCACATTCTGGCTTCCATGTTAACATGATTCGCTAGCTAAAAGGGAATAAACTACATAATCATGTATCACCTAACTTGTTTGCCTTCTTTAACCAAACTTTCAGGTTAACAAAGGGAAGGTCCTATATATACAAAAATATTTGTGGCAGCTCTCTTTTGTGGTGGCAGCTCTCTTTTGTGGTGGCAAAGAATTGGAAATTGAAGGTATGCCTATCATTTGGGAATTGGCTGAACAAGTTATGGCATATGATTGTGACACAATACTATTGTGCTATAAGAAATGAGAAACGGGATAATTCCAGAAAAACCTGGGAAGATTTATGTAAACTGATACAAAGTGAAGTGAGCAAAGCCAGGAGATCATTGTACACAATAACAGCAATACTGTATGATGATCAACTGTGAATATTTTAGCTATTCTCATCAATACAATGTGCCAAGACAATTCTGAAGTACTTATGATGAAAAGCGTTATCCACCTTCAGAGAAAGAACTGATGCAGTCTGAATTAAAATCAAAGCATACTTTTTAAACTTTATTTTTCTTGAGTTTTTTCCTTGGGTTTTTTATCTGTGTTCACTTTTGCAACATGGCTAAAATGAAAATATGTTTTGCATGATTGCACATATATAACATATCGAATTCCTTGCTTCTCAATGAGCGGGCAGGGGAAGGAGGGAGAGAATTTGGAACTCAAAATTTTAAAAAATGAATATTAAAAATTGTTTTTACATGTAATTGGGGAAAATAAAATATTATATATATATATATTTTTTTTTTAAAATGTAACAAAAAATAAATTAAAAAAGAAAAAGTTTTCAAAAAAGAAATAATGAAAAACTTAAATATCTGTGAGAACATTCAATGCTCATGGCTGGGCTGTGCCAATGCAATAAAAATGACAATACTACCAGAATTAATTAACAATTTTAATGCTATGCCAAATTCTCAAAGGGATAATTCACAGAATTCAAAAAGTAATAACCAAATTCATTCAGAGGACCCCACATGTATCTTATTACCACTCTTCAGAGGAAGATTATTTCCTCCCATGAGGGAGCAGGGGGTTCAAGGGCCTTCACCAGCAAGGAACTGGAAAGGCTATATGAGAAGTTCAAACAGCAACCTGAGAACATGGCTTAGTGGATCCAATGCTGAGATGATCTCCACAGCTAAGTTCCAAAGGTCTGGGGAGCTAGCTGAGGACTTATTATTGCAGAGTCAGCTAAATCTATTAAAGGCGCCAGGCAGGGAGCCCTTTTTAGATGGCTGAGATAGGCAGTTATTCATACTTGATTCCATAAAAATGAATTTGCATTGCAGCCAACAACCCCTGGGGATCTGCTAGGGAGGGAATGAAGTTCCAAAGGAAATGGTTATAACCGATTGAATTTACCCTCTCCCTTCTCCCCCCACCCTCACCCCACACAGCCTGCTACTCTCCATGGCCAGCCTGTCTCAGGGACAATTAGATCCCTCCCTGAGGGTGGAGCCTCAACCAGATGACTTCAGACTTTAGCTCTCTACCTCCTCCACCACACAAATATACAAGTGTATTCAGATCAACTGCTGAAATCTGAGCAAGAGGTCAGGGACAGTTGTAACTTGGGCTAACGCTCTTGTCAGTAGAAACGGGTATTCTGAGCATAGGGGGAGGAGTGACAGAGCTAGCTGCCTGCTAGATGGGCAGCCAATTCCACCTTCTAGAGGGACCTATTTCTTTTCAGAATTTCACCCCCTCCATAGCAAAGTAGGGGAGTGATGTGGTCAGACCTGGTTTTTAAGAAAATCATTTGTTGTTGTGGATGTTTGTCCTTCATTCTCAAAAAAGGATCATGGCATCAGGAAGGTAATACCATACCTTGCAAGTGAATTGGATTTAAGTGAGGGAGGGCTGTGCAAAGTTACCAGCCTCACTTTCTCCTCTATAGCCATCTGGGTCCAGTGGCAAGATATAAATCAGGATGACTGGAGATGGCCCTGATGCAGTAGCAGACCTTGGCTTTTTTAAGCTAAGGTCTTTCCCAGGTCTCAGTTTGACCAAGGCAATGCCCATTCAGTGATTGAGGCTAGGGAAGAAATGAAGAAGAAAATCATTTAGCCGTTATTTGGAGGAAGGATTAGAAAAGGGAGAGACTGGAAGAAAGAAGACCAATTAGAAGGCTATTGTAGCAACCTAGGGGAGAGATGATGAGAGCCTGAACTTAATAGGTAGCTTTAAGAACAGAGCAAAAGGGACTGATATCAAGGATGTAGAGGCAGAAACCACAAGATTTGGCAACTGATTGAATATATAGGTTGGGGAAAGTGAAGAGTCAAAGACGAAACAGGCTGTCAAAATCTGGGTGAACAGAAGGATGGTCATGACTTTAACAGTGTTAGGGAATTTTGGTAAAGAAGTGTGTTTTAAAGGAAAAATAATTAATGCAATGAGATCTGCAATGCAGGTTCCATCCATGTCTGCCCATTCTATGTAACTCATGGTACCCCAGCCAAAATGAAAAGGGAAGAGGCAGAGCTCTTAATCACTGATCACTATCCCTAAGCACAGAGCCCACCTTGGATACATTCCACGGTGTGGAGGTGAAGAGGACAGAATTTTTCCAATGCCTCCTTGGCAACAGCTTCTGAAGTAGCCTAGCTACTCTGAGAGGCCCACAGCTGGCACAGATACGTTGAGTCCTTGTTGAAAGAGATTAAGTGCTTCCATAGTAGAGAGGGAGGTAGAGTAGGGAGGGTTGGGCAATAAGAGTAGGTATGCTTGTGTGGGAGATAAGTCCCATAATACAGATCTTCCCATCTTCTGATTGGTTTATCACATATCTCTTAGAGTTTGTCCATAACTCCTGAAGTAAGACCATGGTTCCTGAGGGGCTCTGACCCCATTTTGGAGAACACTGTTCTAAACAGCATATAGATCTAGTTTCTTTTGTTTCACCTTTCTCACTCTGGAAATTACTTGAATTTTCACGAGGTGGAAGCAGTATTTGTAGTTGAGAATCACATACACAAAGCAAGTAGTTTGTTTAGCCAGAGTCATGGCTGACTGCTGAGCAGAGTTGCAATCTGAGATCATCAAGGCACTGGATATAAAAAGAAACAACCTCCTCTCAGCTCTTAAATCCCCTGAACTTGCAACCCTGTTTATATTCACAGCACTTCTAACTTCTTTTGGCATGCCGGTCTGACAATGTCATAGTTTCAAGATTAAAACCAAAATTCTAAATTATTTTAAATGGAAAATGAAAAATGTACACTAGGGGTTTGTAATTCAAGCCTTTCTGCAAGTTCATTAAGCAAAATTACTACAATGATATTTGTTTTGACTTGAATTACTCAAGTATTCTAAATTATGAGAACTAGGCTTTAGGTTTTTGCTCCTTTCTATGTCTGCTTCAAATATTTTTATAACAAGTGTGATTTATTTGCAATTTTGAACATGTTTAATCCTTGAAAAATCAATGACAGAAATACAACAAAAAGCTAATCCCACTAAACATAGGAAATTCTTCATCAGCAAACCTTTTCTCAAAGTTTCCTTTCATATAAAGTTACCTAAGATTACATATTGCACACATTTCTCCTCCTAAGTCTAGCAAAATAAAAGAGAAATACAGCCCAAATGCAGAGCCCCTGAGTACCCATTCACCCCTTTTCCTTACATAGCTGAGGCATGAACCTAATGCCCAAATCCCAACAGTCTCCTCATACCCACTGCCTCTTAACTTCAAACTCCCTTCTGTAAGTCAGAAAACACAAGAAAGACTCATAAATGCCATCAAACACTCACCGCTATAGAACCAGAAGACGTGGCAACAAAAACTTTGATAACCATTTTGACAGTCAGAAAGAAGAATCTCTCTCTAAAATACTCAGTGAAATAAAAGTTACTAGGCAAATAAGAAGTGAGCTGCTAGAAGCAGCAGCTGCTCCCTCCCCCTTCACCGTAAGAAAATCTGTCTGTTACAAGTATAGGCATTTAGGGCTTTTCTCTTCATTGGCTAATGAGTCTTTGTGGAATTATTTGAGCAAATATATGATTGGTTGGTAAATGTAGACATTGCATTAGACCCCATCCAAATCTCTTTAAGTTGACCAGGAATAATCCCTAAAAGGCAAGGGAAAGTTATACACCAATCAGAAAATACTATGCAAATATGGAGGGGAGGAGGACTTGACAAGGAGGGTTATTTTAGTGTTGAAAAAGCCCAGTAAGCTCCACTGTCATGAGGAAGGCTGTGCTTACTGGTAGTCTTACTACTAGATTTAAGTTAAAGGATATGTATTTATCTTTGGATAAATAACTACTATTTTAACTACACTTTTACATAATACAATTTTAAATTCCCTGGCATGTAAAAAAATTCATCATACTAGAAAAGATTCTTTTGAATGAACCTATTTTTTTGCCTGTGTCCAGAGTCCAATAATTTTCCACCTTTGCATATGTTTCTCCTACAATATGGAAACTAACAAGCTTTATACTGCTATTTCATTTCATTGTTTTCTAAAGTAACTTTTTTAAAGACTGTTTCAAGAAAGGCTGCTGTCATCATATGGTCACTTAAAAGTATATTCAATCTCTATAACTTCTCAAACTTTTGGGCATGATTCAAAATTTTATCTATAACACATTTCAAAGTTATCAAAAGTTCATAATACAGCCTCCATCCAAGCTTTATTTTTATATAAATTTACATTTAATTAAAAGGCAGGCTGAGTGCCTACTCCAGAAAGACAAACTTTCAGTTATTCAAAATTTTAGTCAAGTCCCAGAAAATGTGATTAATTAGGAAATTAGTGCACTGTCCTTTCTCTTTCAGAAACACTTCATGGGAATGTTCAATATGTATTGACAACAAACAGGATCTCAGTTATATGTCTCATGTGATCCCCAAATAATATGCACAGGGTTCAGATGTGATGCTTTTAACTGATAATATCTACAAGTTCCCCCACCCTCAGCTCATCTATGTATAACCCTAGGAGGCTTCCAGGAAGGAGTGAAGGCTATCAGTCATAAGAGAGGGAACAATAAAATAAATAGCCCATTTTGCTGAGGAAGGCTTATATTCCAGGAAGCCAATAGTAAGGAAAAAGTCCTTGTATATTAAAAAATATGTACAGCAGCACTTTTTGTGATAGTTAAGAAACAAAGTAGATGCCCATCAACTGGAGAATAGTTAAACAAATTGTGAAACATGAATGTACTGTAAAACGTGTTACACTAAAAAAAAATAAATAAAAATGTGTTACACTTTAGTCATCCAGATGAAGAGCCTCTCCAAATTTATCTAGGCTGTTCTTTGGACAGTACAAATATCCACTACATTATCAGGTAACTTCCAAGCCTTTCCAACTTGGTAGGACCTAAAAAGAGCTATACCCAAGTTCCACTGGTATAGCCATTAAGAATTCAGGGTCACTTCCATACCAGATGAGGTACAAAAGGAGTGTGGGACAGTGTGGGACAGTGAACACCGAAATCAAGAGTTTGGAGTCTGAATCAGAGATCAGAAAAGGTCTTTATTCTTTCTCACGAACTGTTAATCTGTTATAACACAAGCTCCGGAGCCACTCTCCCAACCCCAACTTGTACTCAGGATCTGGCTCCCCACAAATCAGCTCCTACATATCCCCTCAGGCTTCCAAGGGTATCCCTAAGACAATGGGGGTTATTTGGTTCACTTATCCCATGATTATCAGTTGATAACGATTAACCAGATTTAACTAGATTTTAGAAGCAATTGTTATAAAACATCTCCCTGAAGTCTGTGACATTCTCCCACATGGGAATGTACAAAGTCAATCAGTCAACTAGCATTTATTAAATGTTGTAGTTACAAAGAAAGGTAAAAAGATCATCCCTGCTGTCAAGGAGCTCACAGCATATAGAGGGAAACAACAGCAAAAAAAATTAAAATTACAAACAAGATACATACAGGATAAATTGGTGGTAGTCTCACAGGGAAGAAGATATTAAGGAGCACTGCAACAGGCTTCTTGTAGAATGTGGAACTTTAGCTAAGATTTGAAAAAAACCAGGGAAGCTAGGAGGCAAAGATGGGGAGGGAAAGAAGCATAAGGGACAGCCCATAAAAATCCCAGGAGTCAGGAAATGGAGTGTCCTGTGTTATGAACAGCAAGGAAGCCTAGATTGCAGAGTATGTGGAGGTAAGTAAGGTCTAAGGACACTGGAAAGGTAGGAAGAGCCCAAATTACGAAGCGTTTTTAAAGTCAAACAAAGGATTTTACATTTGATCCTGGAGGTAATAGGGAGCCACTGGAGTCCAGAGGAAAGTGAATGCAAACTTAGAAAGCACATCTGGCAAAGGGGTAATTCAAAGCTCCAGGTTGCTATAGTCCTTTACTCCCCTTTGTGGGGAACTCATGAAGTTCCCCTTAGGCATGTTACAGGTTTTCTGCTAGGTTCATTGTAGAATTTTGAAGCAATCTCACGTTAGTATGTTTACTTTGTCTTCAGCCTCTAATATAGACACTGCTACTATGCTGGGGGACACTGCTAGGATTACAGAAATGTCCAAATCCTCTAGTTGTCTGAAGTTTATGACATCCTTCTCTGAACAAAGAGAGAACAAGACCTGGCCTGAGGCTGTGGCTGTGGCTGTGGCTCTTCTCTTCTCCTCCTCTTCCCCGATCCCCAACACACACACACCCGACACTCAAATTACCACAGGGTGTGCCTGAATGGCCTTATTTCACTTTGAAAGATTTCTAAATTGACTCAGGATTTTTCTCACTTAGTCTAAAGTTTTTGATTAATTCAATTGAGGTGTTGTCACCACATCAAGGTATCAGGTACATTGTTAGTTAAAAAGGATGGGGTGATTTGATTGAATTGCACTATGAAATTTCCCTTATTCATGAGAAAATTTTAGCTTTTACAAAATTACAAACTTCACAAAATTAACTTCAGAAAGTTATACATTTTACCAGATTTTGTGGTTTTTGTTTATATGATTTGTGAGTACTTCCCTTCTTTGCTCTTCTCTACAACTTATTAGAGTCTTTGAAAGTTACTGAAAAACTCAAAACTCAATGAGAGTAAATGTTTAACAAGCAGCTCTTTGAGAAAAAAAAAAGTATGTGTAATCTAAGCTCCTGAACCCAAAGATTCAGGACTCTCTTCAGATTGGTGGAGATCAAATTAAATTCCACAGATTTAATTACCATCTTTATGCTGATGATTCTTCAATCTACCTTTCCTGCCCCGACTGCTCTGCTGATCTCCAACCCCTCATCTCCAAAAGACTTTCAGACATCTCAAACTGAATGTCTAGTAAATATCTTAAACTCAGACATCTCAAACCGAATGCCTAGTAAATATCTTAAACTCGCTAGGTCCAAAACAGAACTCACTATCTTTCTCCCTAAACTCTCCTGGATATTTCAATACCTCTCACCCCCCCATATCCAAGCTGTTGCCAATACTTGCCTATTTCATCTTTGTAACATCTCTTGTATACGCCCTTTTCTCTAAGGCTCTGGACACTGCCACCACTCTATTACAGGCCCTCCTCATCTCAGGCCTGGATTACTGCAATGGCCTGCTAAGTTTGCCTACCTCGTGTCTCTCCCCACTCCAATTCATTCTCTGTTCAGTCATTGAAGTGATTTTCCTAAAACACAACTCTGATCATGTCACCCACCACCCCCTCTCCCCCTTCAATAAACTTCAGTGGCTTCCTATTGTCTCTAGCAGCAAATATATTTATTTAGCAGAAATACTCAATTTGACATTCAAAGCCCTTCATAACCTAGTCCCCTTCTATCTTTCCACTCTCCTTACACTTCAGTCCCTTGCCACATACCCTTCAATGCAGTGGTACTGGTCTCCTGTTTCACTAACAAAACACTCCATTTCTCTACTCTGGGCATTTTCTCTGGCTGTCCCCCACACCTGGAACACTTTTTCTCCTCAGCTCCAACTACTGCCCTGGCTTCCTTTTTAAAGCTCGACTAAAATCCCACCTCTTACAAGAAGCCTTCCCAACTCCTCTTAATTCCATTGCCTTCCTCCTATGTTTCCTATTTATTCTATATACAGCTTGCTTTGTATGTATTTGTTTGCATGTGGTTCTCCCCCATTAGACTGCAAATTCCTTGAGGGCACTGTCTTTCACCGTTTTTTGTCTCCCCGGGACTCAGAACAGCATAGAGTGCCAAATAAATGCTTCTTGAATCGAGTTAGTGGGGACAGGACCAGAGTTGTTGAGAATACGAGGAGAGATCCAACTTCGGGCTATTCAGTCTCTTTGGGGCTTTCATCTTTTGAGAGAGAAGATGGACAATGGCCAACTCCACTTTAGATTGCTGAAAGGAGAAAAAGATTCTGGGGAGAAGCCGACTTACTTCCCTTTTACACATATCTAATATGTACATAATTCTTTCTGTCCCCTTTGAGGATGTGAGTTCCTTGAGGAATGGGGCTATGGTTTTTTTACTTTCTTTCTAGCTCCATAGTTATATGCCTGGCACATGGTAAGTGGCAACGTTTTTTGACTGACTCCTAGATTAAAATTCCGGGTGCATTCTTCCTCTGAAACCCCCAACCCTCCCGGACTTCCAGTTACAGCCCCCTCAACTCCTTCCATGACCTCTCTGGGAATTTAGCAGACATTACCTTGTGATATTTGTTTGTGCGCATGTCATTTCCCTTACTAGATAGTCATTTCTTTGAGGGCTGGTGCTAATACATTTCTGTGCCTTGCACAAGGTAGGACAATCACGTTAATATTTGTAATTATTAACATTCTTTGCGATATGAAATTCCCAAATGCTAGGAAAACAGGCTGGGTCACTGGGCCTTAGGGTTCAGGGTTTCATTCTACACTGGGCTTCCTGCTGCTCATTTATTGCGGGTCTCCGCGCCCCGAAGTCCTTTTCTCTCGGACTGACGCCAGGTGCGCGCTGGCCTGGCCAGAGAAGGCAGCTCAGCACGGAGGAAACCAGAGCGGCTTTGGGGAATTCACGTGCCCTCTGGGTCTCAATTTTCTCAGCTGGAAAGGAGAGGGCCTAATTAGACGATGCCTAAAGCCCCCTGATAGCTTTTGATCCTGACCCTAGGGAGGCTAAATCAGCATCCTGAAAGTTGGGCGAAGTCGCAGGAGGCGCGGAGGGCTCCCCGCCCCGGTCTCGGGAGACCAGCCTGACCAGGATGGGGCGGGCCCTTTAAGGCTGATACCCGCTCGAGACCTGGACGCGGAGGGGAGGAAAGGGGCCCTGGGGCACCGCCGAGAGCCGGTGTCCCGGAAGTCCTTCCTCCGCTTCCCGGAGGCGTCGCGCTCCGCAGTTTCCATGGTAACAGTAAACTGAAAACACAAGGGCTTCTGGAGCCACGGGAAGAGCAGGTAACGCCTAAAAGATGCCTCGGGTACGCGAGCGGGGGGCTGGGGCGAGATCCCCCGAATGAGCCGCCCTGGCCCCGACTCGTTCCCTCCCTCCTCGGATGCCCCCAGCCCTACTACCGGCCGGCCCCGGGGACACCGAGCCCGGAGATACGGGGGAGACACTCCTCCCCGGGATAACAGCCCCTTCTCTGCCCATCCCCCCTCGGTCTCGCTGCCCAAGTTCACGGTCGCGTCATCCTTTGTCCCGGCTCTTTTAACAAGCACCTGCCTCATCCCCTTCAAATTCATATTATTTGAACACCCATTTCATTGCTACAGAGCTGTGCTTAAAAGCTTAGGAGAGACAAACTTTTCAGCCTGGCATTCAGTGCCTGTCCTAGCCTACTGCCGCTGTTGCAGCCAATCTAGACTGCTGGACAACCTCCTGAAATAGGCGCTGCAGTGGACATAGCACGTGGTCTGAGTCAGGAAGACCCCTGTTCTAATCCAAGCTCAGGTGACCCCGGGCAAGTCACTTAATCCCTGTTTACCTGAGTTTCCTCTTTCATGAAGTGGAGCACCTACCTGGCAGGGTTGTGAGTCTTAAATTAGATAATGTAAAGCGCCTGGCACAGAGTAAGCGATTATATAAATGTTAGCTATTATCATACAACAAAATTTCTTATTTCAAAACTATGCCCCAGTGATTTCTTCTGCCTGGAATACGGGAATACTGGGATCCTGTCTCTCCCCACACCACCGCATTTTTCTTTTTCTCCCACCTCTCTTTATTTTGCTGACTCAACTGTATTACCACCTTCAGTGAATCACAGAATTATAGGATTTGGAATTGGAAAGAGCCTTAAAAATCATGTAGCTCAACGCCACGTTTTAAAGTTGAAGAAACCAAGGCCCAGAGAGCCAAAATTATCAGCTCACGATTAAAATCCAGGTCCTACATCCCAGATCACTCCAGTGAGTCCTTCTCAGCATTCCTACAGTAATTTTTTTCACTGCATGCCTTGCCATATAGATGTTTAAATAGGCATCTTACCTCTTCTACTAGATTGTTAGCCCTAAAGGGCACAAACTATGTTTGTAAAACTTTGTATGTTTTTATTTTATTTTCCATGGAGGCACAGTGCCATGTACTAGTGCATAATAAAAATGTGTATAGATGACAAAATGAATTTTCTTTCCCACCCCTACCTCACTTGCTTATTCACTGTCCTAATTTTTTCCTTTCCATCCTGAAATCTGATTCCTGACCATTTTCTTTTTTAATTTCTATTTGGTTATTTCTTGCCTCATACATTATTTCTGCTGAGAAATCATCAGTCTAATTCTTATTCCTTGAAATGGCCTGCCCTCTACCCTCAGCCTAGCAGTTCCTTCTTCATCAGATCCTGATAATAATTGTAGCTCATATTTGTGTTGTTTTTTAAAGTCTGCAAAGTATTTTGCATATATTATCTTCTTTGATATTTTCAACAGCTCTGAGGAAACAGACTCAGAAAAGGACTTGCCCAAAATCACACTAAAGTAGATAAGGCAGGATTCAAGCCCAAGTCATCCTGACACCAAGTTCTGCCTTCTATCCAACATACCACTCTTCCTCTAGAACAATTAATATATGCTGTATGTGTAATCTGTATTATGATACAATTACAATGCATTTCTCTTACACAGTTTTTGCCATCAAATGACTTTTTGAGACCAGTTGCCATCTTACCCCTACAAAAAGACATTTTTCTGGATTATCTGGAAACCCTGATCGTGTCATAATATTCACAGATGACATGAGAATCTGGCCAAAGTCTGAGATGCAGTTTCTACATCTGCGATAAGAGGTAGCCTTAAAGATAATGTCTCTCTTCAATAATTCATGAGCCTATTTTGGAATTTATATTTAGAATGGTAATTTATAAGGCTACTAATATTAGTGCCACTTAGCACACTGCCTAATAAATAGGTTTAACAAATGCTTGTTGACTAGCTGATTGATTTTTGTTCAGCTTTATATTCCTTCATTCAGTGGTCACTTTTCATTTAACATGGTGATACTGTTAAAAAAGAGCAATGCAAAATTTGTGCTAATGTGGAATGGTATCAATAAATTATTTTACTCATTACGATATATATAAGTAATTTTTATTGGCTTCACAGGCCAATTCAAGGGGATATTTTTCCTGAATCATGCAGATTACCTGACTTTACTGATAGATAGATATAGATAGATAGATAGATAGATAGATAGATAGATAGATAGATAGATGTGTGTATACACACAAAGACATGTATATATATGTATATATACACACATATATATACAAACACACACACAAATACATACTCATATACATGTATATATATATATATATATATATATATATATATGTGTGTGTGTGTGTGTTTCAGTGCACCGCTTTGACTATGTAGACAATAACTGAATAACTAAGTGGAACAGCTAACATATTGTATGAGAGAATCAGAAAAATCCCCACAGACTAGAATAATGAGTCAAATCTAATAGGATGAGATTTAATAGGGATAAATGTAAACTCTCTAACCAGTACAGGATGGGGGAGGTATGTCTAGATGAGTTTATATGAAAAATGTCTTGGCACTTAAATGTATGATAAGCTCAATTTAATTCAACAGTATGACAAGACAGCCAAAAATACCCACAAAAAAATTCAGTCTTAGTCTAAATTAAGATCTGAATAGTGTCAAGAGGGAGGAGGTAATTCTGCTGCACCGTTCCCTAGTCAGATCATTTCTGTACTGTTTTGTTCAGTTCTGGGCACTATATTTTAAGAACGACATTGTCAGGTTGGATATCATGTTGTATGAAGATCAGTTGAAAGAATTAGGGAAATACTAGCTTTGAAAAGAGAAGGGAGAAGAGTAGATATATAAATTATGGCCTCTCGCTGTAACAATTGCAGTGAGAGCTCTCTGAGTTCAAAGTATTAAAAAATAGAGTTAATTACCCATTTGAGTTCCATCTGTCAACAGTAGATGCCTTTCAAATGAGTGATTATATGGTAACCCTACATCCATGTCATGGAGAGAAAAAGGAAATGTACAAGGGGAAGGGAATAAGCATTTATATAGTACCTATTATGTGCCAGCACTTTATAAATATTATCTCAGTTGATTCTTACCACAGCCATAACATGTAGGTGCTTTTATTATCCTCATTTTAAAGATGAGGAAACTGAGGCAAATAGGTTATGTGATTTGCCCAGGGTCATATAACTAGTAAGTGTCTCAAGCTGGATTTGAGCTCGTATCTTTCTAGACATGAAGGTCTAGCCCTCTATCCATTATACTATCTCCCTGGAATGGGGACTGACTGTTCTTTTGGCCCCCTAAATGCAGAACTTAGAGCAATGGGTAGAACTGCAGAGAAGCAGTGCTAGTTACAGTATAAGAAAAAACTTACATTTTTTTTTAAAAAAAGGGAAAAGAATATTTAAAATTAGTAGTGGGTTCTCTCTCGCTTGAGATTTTCAAAGGCAGTGAGTGGATCAGCTATTGTTGGGGCTATTGTAAGTGAGATTCTTAGGTAGGAATTTTTGCAAATGGCCTCAGAAGTCTCTTCCAAATCTGAGATATAGAAACATTAATGTATGAACCCTGGGCAACTCACTTAACTTCTCCATGTTGTAGGTGATTCTCTAAGACTACAAGTTACAGAGAAGATGCTGAGCTGCATTGGTAGGAGTTTTTTCATCTGGGAGTTCCTTATCCCAATGAAATCTCAGTCCAGTCCCTGTCCCTATAATTTTGTTGAGGGACTGGGCAATTTTTAAGGGAAGTCTACATAAGCAGCCCCAATGTGAAAGATTAATAGCTTTTAATGTTATCTTAGATTACTTAAATACAAATATCACTTCAGATACTCTGTGGGTCAGTACCCACTGTAGCTCACAAGGCCTCTAAACTAAATAATAGTAATAGGACCTGAACTAAGGTGCTGGCCATATGTGTAAAGAGAAGGAGATAGATCTAAGAGGTGTTTTGGAGGTAGAAATGACTAGATTTAGGCAACTTATTAGATATGTGGTATGAGGAACATTAAGCAGTCAGGGATGCTGCCAAGGTTATGAACCTGAGTGACAGGAAGAATAGTGGCACCCTTTGCAGAAATAGGGAAGTTCAGAAGAGAGATGAGTTTTAGGGAGAATAATGAGTTTGGTTTTGGACATGTTCAGCTTGAGATGCCTCTCACATATCCAGTTTGAAATGTACCATTGGCAAATTAGAGATGTACAACTGGAACTCAGAAAAGAGAATGGGGCTGGATGTAAAGATCTGGTAGTCATCTGCATAGAGTTGATAGTTAAACACATAGATATTGATGAAGTCATCAAGTGATAGAAGGTTCAGAAGATAGGCTTGAATATATACCCATGGTTAGGGGACAGGATATGGATTGTGCCATTTAAAAAGGTTCAAGACATGATTTCTGGGCAATTTAATCATTTTATTAAATGCCAGCATTTTAATAAAAGGATGGTCATTTGGCCATCTTCCTCTTGGACCAAAGACAGTCATGGTGGGAGACTCACAGCTTATATGTCCTTTTCGGAAGACAAGTGTTCTGAGGATGGCAATCAACTCTGATTGGTTAACAGTTAATGAGAGAATAAATATTATAGTGAGGGACTGGAACTGAACTTTGATTATGTCATTTATTCCCCTGCCTTGGGCAATCTATTAAAAGAATTTATCCCTACCCAAACTTGAGTGGAACACAATGGCTACCCCACCTAGGTGGGGTCTGGAAAGAGAAGAAGATTAACCCAACCTTCAGAGACAAAGGTCTTAAAATGAGGATAAAAGAAAAAGGGAGAAAGCTGAACCTTCCCAAATCATTGGCTATTAATAATCATTTTTCTCATTATGATGAACCAGTGAAGAAGACTGAGGAGCAGTCTGACAAGGAGAAGGAGAACCAATAGAGAGGTATCATAAAAAAACATATAGTATCCCATAAAAGAGGACAGCAAACAATGTCAACTTCTGCAGAGATGTCAAGAAGGATGAATATTTAGAAAAGGCTATCATATTTAGTTAATATTATTGGCATCCTTAGAGCAATTTCATTTTTATTGATGAATTGGAAGCCTTAAGCCCGCAAAGGCTTGAGAAGTGAGTGAGAAGAGAAGAAAAGGAGGTATTAATTATGAACAGCTTTTTTCTACGAGTTTTTGCAATGAAAATGGGGAGATATGTAGTACTGTAGCTTGAGAGGGATATTAGGGTTTAGTGACAATTTTTTTGTTGGTTTTTTTTTATAATTAGGGTGAGATTTGCATATACTCATAGGCATCAAGGAAAGAAACTGTAAATAGGGAGTTTGAAGATTAGAAAGGGGGAGAAAGGGATAACTGTGGGTCAGTATGCTAGAGAATATAAGGGTATGAGATCAAAGGTACATGTAGAGAAGTTGGCCTTCCTGAGAGGAAGAATCACTTCTTCGTCAGAGACTGGAGTAAAGAAGGAAAGGATGAAACATAATGTCAAGGGATTTTGAGAAAGAGAGAATGGGAAAGGGGGAAGGGAAATGGTCTCTATTTCCTCAGTAAAGTATAAGATAAGGTCCTCAGTGAAGGGAAAGGGGAGAATGGTAGTATGGGAAGATTGGGGAGAGTAGAATAGCTTTGGAACAGCCTCTGGGGAGCTGGGGATATAAAATCAATTAAAGAGGAGAAAAAGGATAGTAAGTAAGAGAAGTAGAATTCAAATACAGTTCCTCTGACTCCAAAACCAGCTTTATGTCCAGGGCATCAATGGCTCTGGGTCGTCTAGAAAGAGTAAAATTATACTTAGTGCATTCTTCCTGTTAAGGCAAAGAAATTTGTAATTTATGTCACATATATTTCCATTGAAATAGCTGTAATTTTCAAGTTCTTTTGCTTAATGGTTTAAGTTTTAGTTATTAAAAAATTAATGTCATGTTTTATCAAAATAATTGCTTTTGTTAAATAAAAATAACTGAAACATATAAGCTTCTTTTAGCTAAATAAAACACTTTAAACTTATTTTGTTGGGGAGGTGATGGTCATAATAATATGACAAAAAATTTCCAAATAATTAATCTGCCAGATTGGAAGTACTTTACTTCTTAATGACTTCACCAGTATCTTCTGCACTTAATTTGTAAAATAAAAAAATTATTTGATTTTCAAATATGGTTTATTTTTTAATCAGCTTTTAAATATGTAACATTCTCCCAACTTGGGTACTTTCCCAATTTGACACTTGCATCTAAAGTTTGAAACCCTAGAAAATGGCTGCTATTTCAAGTTTGGTAACTAAGTGGAGCTCTGCTCTCACTACTCTAGCTCATGAACCTCTGTACTTCTCATTAACTATCAGTCATTGGTCACAACTAGCTCCCAGCAAAGGCATTTACAAAACACCCCTTCCCACCTACCCCCCCCAAAAAAGAAACAAACAAAACACCCTATGGTGCACTCTCCTGCAAATAAAGTATCTGTGGGAAGATAAATCTGTGGAAAAAAGAAACTTAAAGTACAGCTGATAAGGAGACACATATGTAAAATAGTTGCCAAGACAATTCACAGCTTTGGAAATGCAGGGCCTGAAAGTTGTCTTCTTCATGCAATTCTCTCTGGGCCCCAATGTTCAATGGTCAGGTCTAGCTCTGTTGAGTAAGCAGCTTTACTCTTTTTCCTGCTGCCAGGGCTCATGCTCTTTGAAGCTGCTTCCTCCCTTTCTATCTGTGTCACTCTGGGATGTGTGACTCTTTTCTCTGCTACATGCAGGTAACCCACTGTGGATGAGGAGGAAGGGGAAGAAACTCCCTTCAGGCAGACAAGAACAATTCCCTCTCAAAAACTTCAGTCCTTCCTCCACTTTTCTAGATCAAACTGACAAACCTCAATTCCAGGGTTACTTTTTTATATAGACTAAAGGACATGCCAGTTCTGTGGTGTCTCTTTCTTTCATCCAGAGTATAAGATCATATAACTGTTTCAAATTGATTAAGGAATTTCTTCACACATTGTCATAATGGCATAGGAAAACTCCTTAATACCTTCTTTACAAATTTATGTGGCTTCTAAAAGTAAAACTTATATATATAGCTCTGAGTTCCTAATGAAGTTAAGGTTATATCAAACATATCAAAATAATATAATCAATTGAATATTCCTAACTAGAATAAAATATGTTACATTATCCAACTTAAATAAAATCTACCTTACATAAGACCAATTTCTTTATGTGTATGTGTGTGTGTTTAATTTTTGTCATTTAAATTCAAATCATTAGAAATCTAATACACTGTCCCTAAATTCATTTATTCCCATTAGATAGGAGGTATACTAATTTTAAAGGCAGAAACTTTTAAAGTTTCTTTACATTCATTACCTTCTTTGAGCATCACAATAACTTTAAATGACTTACACAGCTCAGAACTATCAGAGATAGGATTCAAATCTAGGTCTTGCCTGATTCCAAGTTCAGTGCTCTTTTGATTATATCACAATGCCTCCAGTTCATCAAAATGTGGAGCTATCCATTAACTATGTTATTACTAGAAATATTTAACATTTTAATGATTTCTTTTGGCTTCCCATACTTCACAGACTAAGAGTAGGTAAAATAAACTTTCGTTTCATGCATGTGTAAGGAAGGGTAAGTTCAAAATCATTTTAGGCTTTGGCTAGTCAGAAATATTCAATTGATTATATTATTCTGATTTGTTACAACCTTAATTAACTTTGTTGAGAATTCAGAGCTAGATTTGTGTTTTATTTTTAGAAGATACATTATAAATTTGTGAAGAAGGTGTTAAGGAGTTTTCCTACACCACCATAACAATGTGTAAAGAAACTCCTTTGAGAGAATTATAGTCTTGTAGCTGTATTTATATATGAAAAAACCAGAAATATGGCTAGACTGGTTGTAGAGGAAGGGAATTTGTTCCCTGAGCTTATTAAGTATTTATTAAGCACTTAACTATGCCTGGTCCTGGGCTATGCGAAGACAAAAGCAAAAGAGTCCCTGCCAACAAGGAGCTTACATTCTACTGGAGGAAACAACATGTATACATATAGTATATATGACATATATAGGCCAAATACAAGTAACCTTAGAGTAGGTTCTTGGGAGAGCCAGGAAAGAAATCCCTCAATAAATCGTGCTTGAGCTGAGTGTCAAAGGAAAACAGGAATTCCAGGACACAGGTGAAGATAGAGAATTTTAAGCATGGGGGAAAGTCAGTGCAAAGACATGGAAATGGGAAAGGAAGCATCATGTATGAACAGGCCTGATTGGCTAGACCATAGAAATAAGGGAAGGGAAAAGCAAGATAGGAAGGGGGAAGATTGTAAAGAGCTCTAAGTGCCAAACAGAAGAGTTTATATCTGATCCTAGAAGTAATAGGGAGGCACTGGGATTTACTGAGTAGAAGAATGTCATGTTTAAACATGTGTTTTGGGAAAATCGTTTTGACAGCTGTGTGGAAGGTAGATTGAGATGATGTGAAATGAAACAGGAAGACCAATGCAAGATTCCAGGCAATAAGTGATGAGGTCCTAAGCTAGGATGGTGGTTATGTGAGTGGAGAGAAGGGAACAAATAATAGAGATGTGAAAGTAGAACTAATAAGACTTGGCAATGGATTTGGATATGTGAGATGAGTGAATTGGATACATGAGGAAGATACTCAGGTTGTAAAACTGGGTGACTGAAACAATGGTAGTCCCTCTAAAGTAATAGGGAAGTATAAAAAATTGGTGAATATCAGGGGGAAAGATTGTTATTTACATGTTGCTATTTTAAATGCATATGGAATGTACAATGTAAAATGTGCAGTTGATAGTTGGTGTTTTAGTCTCAGGAGAGAGAGACCAGGGTTGAACAAGGTTAGATATGGGAGTCATATACATAGACATGATAATTGAACCCATGACCTCATCAAAGATAACTAAGTGTAGAGGGATAGTGTAGAAAGAAAAGAGAAGACAGAGCCTTGGGATGTAGCCATAGTTGGTAGGTGAGTCATAGACAATGATTCAGAAAACTGAAAAGGAGCCATCATACTGGTGAAGAATAAAAGAGATGTGAGAGCATCTCATGAAAACACAGAAAGGAGAGTATATAGGAAGAATAGGTGGTCAACAGTGTCAAATGCTGCAGAGAGCTCAAAAAAGAAAAGGATAGAGTAAAGGCTATTAGATTTGGCAGTTAAGAGATCATTGGTAACTTTGAAATGAGCAGTTTCAACTGAGTAATGAGATTCAAAGAGATTGTAGAGAAGTTAAAAAGAGATTATGAGGAGAGGAAGTGGAGGTACTAAATGTAGATGGCTTTCTCAAGGAGTTAGCCTGAGAAAGAGAATAGCATGATAGCTAGTGAAAATGGTAGTAATCTAGTGATTTTTTTTTTTAATGTAGAAGGGACACTTGTCTATAGGCCAACAGGGATGGAATTCTTAGGTAGGGATGACTCTATGCCTTTCTCTTCCTCATGCTCATCTACATGAGAGAGTGGAGGGGATTTTTGGAACTGAGAACTAGAAGGCCCTAAAACCTCACCGTTATTGGACAAGTTGATTCTACTATACTAACATACTAATTCTGCTATTGCCTAGCCTCTGGAGATTGAAATTGAGAGTCATAGGGAATTCTCATTATAAGTTAGAATGATGTCACCCAAGGATACCTATGTGATTAGGAAGTTCAAGCCAAAGAAGAGATAAAGACTTTGGTCTTTAACTAGATGGGAGAAACCCTACCTTAGCATTTTGCCCTAAAAATCTTGGTCCCTGGGGCAAAGAATATCCTGCTAGGGAATAGAAAAGCTTTCTAGGCAAGAAGCTGGAAAAGAAAAGAAAGTCCACTTCATAAAAGAAAAAAAACTGAAAATATTTGTTTTTCCCCCTAGGGAGGGTAATGCTGGTCCTATGACTGGGGCAGGAGTGGCTGCTTTCTTTTTTTTTTTTTTTTTGGTGAGGTAGTCAGGGTTAAGTGACTTGCCCATGGTCACACAGCTAGTAAATGCCAAATGTCTGAGGCCAGGTTTGAGCTCAGGTCCTCCTGACTCCAAGGTCTGAGCTCTATCCACTGTGCCACCCCCATGACTACTTTTCTAAAAGAGCCATTTTTTAAAAGCCTCTAGCTTTCAACTAATGAAATATGGCACAGCTTCATCTCATGAGGAAGAAATGAAAAAAAAGCAAGAACTTTAACTAAAATCAAATGCTGGAAGCTATTGCTATTGAGACTTTAACAAAAGGATAAGCTGAGACAAATCTCACACAAGGTAACATTTATTAGCATGCTACCTGTCAATAAATGGATCCATGGCTTGACTCCATTAATGCCAATGACCCAAACCAAGAGGGCAGTTCCCCTTATGTAGGGTTTCAGAGAGTACAGAACAAAAAACGGCAGGGTAGAAGGGCAACATGATTGGTTGCACAGCTGAGGTGCAGGGAACAACATGGTTAGTTGGAAGTTTGGTAACTGGGGCTAGCAATAACCTTTCTTCTCTCAAGAGACTAAGAAGTGCACTTTGTTTAAGCCCAAGTACAAGATAGTGGCCCAGACTTTTGTTTAGCAAACAAGATATCCTTAAAGGATAACTTGGGCATAAAGATACGAGACCCAAACTCCCTTTCGGTTTACACACGTTCTTGTAGGTCGATTAAATTCCTTGAGGCAAGAAAGCTGGGTCTTTAAACTTAACCCCATTAGAGGCCAGCTGAGCTCTGAACTATGAGAAAGAAACAGAGAGAAAGAACCCTAACTTAAGCAGTTACAAGGCAAAACCAATTACTTGGAAATAGAATCAATAAGAAAATTATACAGGATCAATTTTAATCTCAAAGCAGAAAGAAGCTCCTTAGCCATTTTGCCCAGTGAGGCTGTGACTTGCAGTGGTTAGTGGAGACTACACATCTAATGGCACACAGAAACTATACATTCAGCATCCATCTGAGCAAAATATAGCAAAACAGAATTCAAGAAAGTCTCTGCATCTGATGGGGACCAGTAAGGAGGAGGGCCCAGCAAAAACAGCATGACAGTATTTCTAGAAGACATCAATTGCCCTTTAGCATCAGGGGAAGGAGCTGCTCCTCCACTCCATTTTTATGTCCTTGCCAAACGTGTTTCCTATGTGTGTGCCATCCCACACATGCACCCGCACCACATTATAGGCCCTCTACCAATACATCCTGGCTACACATATTCCCTACATGTAGGTCTCACTATGTGTTCTCTATGTGTGTGCCTCTTCACATGTGCTAATAAGATGTCTTCTCTTCTCCTTCTAATGGTGTGTGTATTTGTAGAAGAGTTTACTCCAAGTTTATGGGGAAAGTTTTATTTCTACTTTTTTCTTATAATGCCATTTTATTAATTGCCTTTGCTTCAATCTAATTGTGTTCTCAGGCTAACTATTAAAGGTAAACATATTAATGGGGGCTTATGAGTTATGGTTTTAGTGTATGGGAAATCATGAAGTAGCCTTGAACCTGGGGTAGCTTTATCAGGGAGATCTGCCCAGCAAGTGGGAGTTAGTGGGGTGAGTTTCTCCTAGGCACTGTACATGATATAAATTATCCATTTTCCAAATTTTCTTACCTAACTGCCTTTCTTGTTTTTGTTATTGTTGTTGTTTTTTCCAGATTGCTTCTTCTATGTTCACTTGGTGTGTAGAATTCACATTCATTGTAGTAAGCCTAAACAAAAGGGAGACCAATTTTCTAAATATGTATACCTGGTGAAGCAAAAGCCATTAAGTTGCAATACAAGATAATGTAATCATCTGCAGGTGAAAGTCTACTTTTGACTACAGTTTAAAATAAATATATTGCTTAGTTTGGGGCAAAACCAAATAGAAAGGGCTTTGGAGTTACGTACTCTTTTATATATTCTGTCATTATCTTTCCTTTTTATTAATTAGATAATTAATTGTTGAATATACACTAAAGCCAACCTATAATTATTTCTTTCAGGGCTTGCTGTACTCCTTATAAGGTTCTTCTGATACTATTAGAAATTAAACACCCTTGTACAGTTTAAATGAATTTATATCATATCAGATTTTATTTAATTGCAGATTGGTTATAGTAAGGTTCCAGTGTATGGATCGAAACGATTCAGTGTGACCTGAAACCTTGGAAATCACACCTTGGAAACTGGCAAAAGCTACAATCAGGCTTGATTTATTGTTTTGTCAGTTGTCTATATTTAAGAAAGTGTTAACAATATAGATTAAAAGCATATTGTGTGTAGAATTTTTTTTTGGAGAGTCAGTTATTAAACATTTTAAAGTTGAATTTAGAAATGGTAGAGAACTTATAGGTCATCTTATCTAACCCCATCATTTTGCAGATGAGAAAACTGAGGCCCAGAGAGGCCAGTGACTTTTCCAAAGTCAAAGAGGTAGCAAGTTGAAGATCTAGGATTTAATCTCATATTCAATTATTATAAATCCAGTATACTCCACTCTACCACGTTGCCTCATGTCATGACTAAATATTAGTCACTGACTATTTTTTGCAGCAAGAATAAATAATTAGTATATTCCTTGTGTTCATTTATCCTTTTGTTCTTGAAACTTACTAAGTTATTTTACCTTGACATCATAATCAGTATGTGAATATATTTTTACAACTCCAGAAGTATGTCTGAACTTTTTTGTTTTTACCAAGGAGTTAAGCTCAGCAAACATTTTGATTTATTTCTCTAAATCAGACAGAAGACTTACTTTACTTATATGTTTACCCTTGAAAATAGAACAGTGTTCACATGAACACTTCTAAAAACCTTACATTTTATGAATGATGATAGAACAACAAAAACAAATTTTAATCTTTTTTTCTAAGAAGGTATGATAAAATAGGTTGTTACATGTTGCCCCTTTCCCTCCAAATAGTGTAATTGTTATGGGGGGAAGCAATTGTTTTTAAAAAGGTAAAGATATAGCAAAGCATAGATTTTGTGTTTTGTCTAAAAATGACCAAATATGTTTACTTCTACTAGGTTACTTACTATGGCATTGATTGATGCAACAAAAACAAATGTAGATGACCATTTCCTTCATGCAGTATTGGAAGACAGTAGTAAGCCTGCAGAATTCAATAGAAGTCTAGGCATTGGTGATTTTTCCAGAATCAGTAACAACAGCATTGGAAGTATTGATTATAGCAGAGCTCAAGGTTCAAGCAGAAATTTTAGTTCTCAGTGTGATTATTCAGAAGATTTTATCTCTGAATATTCTGGAACAGCTGGTAACAGCAATTGTTTAAAGCTGTTTGAGACAAAAGTAAAGAAGGAAGAGAAGATAAAGAAAAATGTTTGTAAAGTCTCCCAACATAAAGGTAAGAAGATTAGACTAATAGGCTACATTTAATAAAAATAGACAATATTTCTGACCATTATAGCATATTTAATGCTTTTTTATTTGTTTTTTAATAATAATAAAAGAACAATAATAATAGCTAACTTGTATATAGCACCTACTATGTGCTGGATAGTTACTTTTATTCATTGTTTCATGTTGTAGTTAGGACATATGATATGTAACACTGTATTATAGGGCAGCATTGCCCCTTCTCACCCTGCCACACACACACACACACACACACACACACACACACACACATAAAACACACATATACCAGCTGCCTTTTTTTAGAAGCTAGGGAATAAAATGGTTGGCTATGTAATACAACTGATAGCAGAAAGTCATATTTAATGCTTTCATTTTTTTGTGCTTTGTACTCTATTTTGTGTATTTTTTCATACTTTGGCAGTATTATAGGACAGCATTATTATGTATTTTCCTCAACCCAACCCTCCCCCTCAAACTTTTTAGGAGCTAGGGAATAAAGTGGTTGACCTCTGTTCAGTACTTAAATGATAGCAGAATGTGTTAGAATTAAAAAGTTAAATCCCTAGTCCCATTGTTTTATCCTACTGAATCTATTAGTGAGGTTAGCTCATTTAACAGATGACCTTGTTGCATACTTTTATGATACTCATAATTCACTGGCACCTTTCTTGCCCTTTTAGCTGAAGAGACTGTAAGGCACAGCCTCTCCTGCCTTAATTATCCCACCAACCCCAGGCCAGATTAGGTATTATTATATAAAAACAGAAGAAAAGAAGGCATAGTGCCAGGATGCCCCAAAGTCACATGCAAGTTTTCCCATGAGATAGTTGGAGCTTCTTTTGCTGTTTAGATTTACTCAAGGTAGTTTACAGTCATGGGTCATGTTCCCATTTTGGCCTGTCTCCATAAAGAGTCAAATATTGAACTCTCACCAAAACTTAAATACCCCATTCAAATTATATTAAAGTTTGATAAAGTATACATATTGCTAAAAACCGAATTTTTGAAACTCATGTAACCAAAACCTGTTAGAGGTGCTTTATGGATGAAAAAGGTTGAGAAATAAATACATTCAACTTTATTATCAATTGGGAAATTATCCTTTTGCTACAGAAAACTATCTTTTCTCTCATTATTATTAATGATAATAATAGTGAATGAGTAAAAAAAAACTGTAGTAATAATTTCTGACTTCTTAATGTCTCTACAAATGTCTTACTTTGTTTGGGATTCACCTCCCCTCCAGGGCCACCAGAACTACCCTATCCTCAACCACCATTGGATCTCTATTTCTCTTTTCATTGTGCTGGGAACATATTAGGTTTACTCTTCCTTCCTACTCCTGGAAGGAAGAAAGGAAGAAAAAAAGGAAGGGAGGGAGGAAACCTTCCCTTTCCATTTATACATAGTTGCTGATACCCTGGGACAACTTCACCCCAAAGTCTGCCGCCCTCTGGACAATGATAATGCAACTGAACTTAGACCTTAATGATTGACATACTACCACCCAACCATTCCCTCCCTCATCCCAATTATTTTGAAATCTCAGCTGCAACCTACTCTGACTGTTCTCTTATTCTTCTCAAACTAACTCCCCCAAAATCTCACTCTAAAACTACCCACCTGTTCCAATGTGCTTTCTGGAATGCCTGTTCCATAGGTTAAAAACTAAGTTTCATCTTAAACCATTTCCTTTTCTTTCTTCCTAAATCTTCTTGCACCCACTGGCCCCCTCTTGATGACAAAGCTTCCCTGGTACCCTTTCCAAGCACTGGTTTCACTTTAACTAATGCCCCTTGACTCACAAGTCTTGGTTGAGGAGAGTTAGAATACTCCTTGCTTGCCATTGCCACTTCCAGGCTCTCCCTCTATTACCATCACTCCTGTTTTTAGGTTAATTCAATTTATACTTACCACCAAATCAAGATTCTCATGGTTGTTATCTATCAAACTCCAGGGTATTTTCCTTCCTTCCTTAACAAATTAGAGTGCCTGATTCACTGACTTTCTCTCCTCACCAACTTCTACTTTCATGCTAGAGAATCTCAACATATGTAGTGATACTTCCTTAAATACCCTAACAGTTTTGAATTGCAGTTCCTTGAAATACTCATTTCCCATGACCACCCCTCCTCAGCTGCACACAGAGATGGTTGGTATCCTTGAATTTATCACCCACAAGCATCCCACTTCTAGTCCATGAGCTCTGAAATTCCCTTAACTGATCACAGTCTGTTATTATTCTGTATCTCATTCTGCCTTATATCCCCTAACCTTGTCCTTGGTCCACACTGTGACTTCTAATCCTTCCACCCCTCAGTTTTCCCTTAGGCCATTGTGCTAAGGACATATAAGGTTTCCTCTTCCTTCTTACTCCTCTTAGGAGTGTCTAACACCTCTATATTTCTGTGTCTGTTTCTCCAGAGCACTGTGCTGGCTAGGCTTTTCCCCCTTCACCATCTTGACCCCTTGGTGAACCATTTCAATTCTACCCTGTCTTCTTCTTTTGAGTCCCTTGCCCCCTTATTATCAATCTTGCCCTACTAAGTCTCATCCTTGGATTACTCCCATAGTACTGCCTTTGTTTCTAAATACCTGCTGCTAAATAAAACTGGAGAAAATCATAAAGCCATGTTGACTGCATGATCACTACAAATTTATGTTAGATAATCTCAACTGGACTCTCACTGAAACAAAGCAATTCTTTTTACATTTCCCTTATAGATTCACTATCACATTCATCATTATGGCTTTTCAAAACCTATTCATCCCTCCTTAGACCTCCCATGGCTGCCCCTTCCTTGACCCTCTCAGCTAAGAACCTTGCCTCACATTTCCCTAAAAAAATTGAGGCCATGCTGAGAGTTCCTTCCTCTCCCCTCCTCATTTCATATCATACATATGCCCTTTCCTACTGTCTCCTGTGTGACTCATCTCACATGCAAAGGAGGCTCTTCTTGCCAAGGCAAACCCATATAGATATACAAGTGGTCCTATTCCATTTCATCTTCTCCAGCAGATTGTCCCTTCTATCATTCTTACTCTCTCACTTTATCTTCAAGCTTTCCCTATTTGTTGTCTTACTGTCCTACTGCCCACAAGCATTCTCATATCTTCTCCCTCCTCAAAAAACACTCAGTAGGCCCTTCTCTCCAAATTGCCCAATATCTCTCCTCCCTTTTATGGCTAAACTCCTTGAGAAGACCTTCCACTAGTGGTGCCTCTACTTAATTTCCTTTCACTCTCTAGAGTTTGCATTATTCAACTGAATCTACCTTCTCCAGAGTTACCAATGATCTCTGATTAAACCAAATCTAATTGCCTTTTCTCAGTCCTCAGCCTTCTTGACCTCTCTGCAGCGTTTTGCATTGTCAATCACCTTCTTCTTGATACTGTCTTCTCTCTAGATTTTTTGTCACACTACTCTCCCCTGGTTCTACTACGTGTGCAACTGCTCCTTCTCAATCTCCTTTGCTGAATCTTCCTGAATTTTCCTCAAGGCTCTGTCCTGGGCCCTCTTCTCTTCTTCCTCTATATCATTTAACTGGGTGATCTAATCAGCAACCATGGTTTCAATTGTCTTCTTTCTCTTTGTAGGTGATTCTGAGATCTACTTGTACAGCCCTAAACTCTCTCTTGATCTCCACTTGCCTATTGAATATCTCAAACTGGATCTTAAGATATGTCTCTTAGACATCTTAAACTCAATATGTCCAAAACTAAACTTGTCTTTCCCCCAAAACTCCCCCCTCTTCCTAACTTCTCTATTACTGTGGAGGGTACCACCATCCTCCCACGTCACCCAGACTCCCAATCTAGGTGTTATCCTTGACTCCTCATTCTCTCATCCCCCATTAGTTGCCAAGTTCTATCAATTCTACCACTACAACATCTCATTATATACCCTCCTCTCTCCGCTAATACTGCCACCACCCTGTTGTAGGCCTTTATGTTCTCACACCTGTAGTATTGCAATATCCTCCTGGTTGGTCTCCTTGCCTCAAAACTACCTACTCCATTCCAACCTCCACTCAGCTATCAAGGTGATCTTTTTAACATGAAACTCTAAGCATATCACAAATATCCCAACACCATTCAGTAACCTCCAGTGGTTCCCTAAGACCTCTAGGAGCAAATATAAAATCCTTTGGCTTTTAAAGCCCTTCATAAGCCAGCCCCTTCCTATCTATCCAGTCTTCTAATACCTTGCTCCCTCCATGTATTCAACAATTCAGTAACACTGGTCTTCTATCTGTTCCTTGAACAAGACACTTCATCTCTTGACTCCATGCATTTTCATTGGCTGTTCCCCATGCTTTTGATCTCTTATCTCCTTGTTTCCCTGGCTTCTGTCATGTCTAAACCAACCTGCAAGAATCCTTTCTTGTTCCTCTTTAATCTCAGTGCTTTCCTTCTAAGATTATCTCTAGTTTATGCTGAATATTTCTTGTTTGTCCAAGTTGTTTGTATGTCATCTCCTCCATGACACTGTGAGCTCCTTGAGAGCAGGGATTGTTTTATTTTATTTCATTTTGGTTTTTTCCTTCTTTTGTATACTCAGCACTTAGCACATGGTAGGCGCTTCATAAATGCTTGTTGATGTGGGGTCAGGGAGAGAGAAGTGAATGGAGAGAAGGAAGGGAGGAAGGAAAGAAGCAAATGAGGGAGGAAGGGAGAGAGGGAAGAAAGGGGAAGAAAAGGAAGGGAGGAAAAAAAGAGAAAAAGAATTTGGAACCTATTTTCCCATAGATAGTACTGGCAGACAGATTTGTTCCATTAGTCCTCCTTTCCTTCAGCTTCTTTCCTGTTGTTTTTATATTCTGTAAGGAGTTAATTGGGGAACCTGATCAACTTGATGTGTTTATAAGGAGGTGAGCCTCTGTTTTGGACTCTGATTATGTCTTTGTCCTAAGATTGTGGAGATGCCTATTGGCACCTGGCTAAAAAAAATATCTCCTTAGATCTCAGCAATTGAGAATGAATTAATTGGCTCAACCTCGTGCGGATTAGAAACACCCTTAGTTGTGGAGTAGGTATTTTGCTTTTTTAAAAATAGCTTTTATCAGAGAGCAGAGCCAAGACAGTGGGGAAAAGGCAGGGACTCACCTGAACTCTCCCAAATTCCCCTCCAAACAACTTTAATACTTCAAAATGAATTCTAGGGTGGCAGAAGGCATAAAAGGATGCAGTGAAACAATTTACCAGCCCAAGACAACCTAAAAGGTCATCAGGAAAGGTCTGTGGCCCCAAGGTGAGGGTGGAGTACAGTCCAGTGCAGGCAATACCCCAGCAATACAGTAGCAGGCCTTAGCAAGCCAGCTGAAGGCCTTGGGGGCAACTGATTTGGCAGCAGTGGATTTGAGAGCTTTCAGCCTACAGAGAGTAAAGGTGTTGGTCATCTGGTCAAGAAGGAGATTACAGGGGTCCCTTTGCTGGCATTGGTTTCAGGATTGTGTTGCATTGTCCATACATAGATCCAGGTTGCAGTCCCAGGGTGAAGAGGAGCACTAGCCTACCAGAGCTTATGGCTGCAGGGGAAGGGACCCTGTGGTTGCTTACAGACCTGAGCACAGGCCAGGAGAGTAGTAAACACATCTCTCCTTCAATTATACCACCTTGGAAGAATTGAAAACTTGCAGACACCAAAACTAGGTCTGAAAACAAAAAAACCTGAAGCTTGGGACAGTGCTCCTTCCATCCCAGGAGCAGAGCCCCACTTTAACATAAAGTTAAAAGTCAAGAAATAGGCTGGAAAATGAGCAAACAATAACAAAAAAAAAAAGAACCTGACTGTAGAAAGTTACTATGGTGACAAGGAAGTTCAAAACACAAACTCAGAAGAAGACAACAAAGTCAAAACTGCTATATCCAAAGCCTCGAATAAAAAATTTGAATTGCTCTCAAGCCTAAAAAAGAATTCCTGGAAGAGCTCAAAAGGGAGTTTAAAAATCAAGAGAGGTAGAGGAGAAATTCAGAGGTAAAAAAATGACAGTGATGCAAGGAAATCGTGAAAAATATAGTCAAGAGCTTGGTAAAGGGGGCACAAAAAAAAATACCAAAGAAAATAACACCTTAAAAAACAGAATGGGCCAAATGGTAAAAGGGCACAAAAATCCAGTAAAGATAAGAACTCCTTAAAAAGCAGAATTGGCCACATGGAAAAGCAGGTACAAAAGCTCACTGAAGAAAATAGTTTCATAAAAATTAGAACTGGGCAAGTAGAAACAAATAATTCCATAAGACATTAAGAAGTAATAAAACAAAATCAAATAATGAAAAAATAGAAGAAAATGTGAAATATCTCAAAGCAAAAACAACTGACCTGAAAAACAGTTCCAGGAGAGTTCATCTAGGAATTATTGGACTACCTAGAAGCCATGATTAAAAAAAAAAAAAGAGCCTAGATGTCATCTTCCAAGAAGTTATCAAAGAAAACTACCCTGATATTGTAGAACCTGAGGGTGAAATAGAAATTGAAAGAATCCACCAGTCACCTCCTAAAAGAGATCTCAAAATGAAAACTCCCAGGAATATTGTAGCCAAATTCCAGAACTCCCAGGTCATGGAGAAAATATTGCAAGCAGCCAGAAAGAACCAGTTCAAATACTGTGAAGCCACAGTCAGATGAACACAAGATTTAGCAGCTTCTCCATTAAAGGATTAGGGAACTTGGAATATGACATTTCCAGAAGGCAAAACAGCTAGCTAGGATTACAATCAAGAATCACCTAGTGAGATTGAGTATAAAAATCCAGGAGGAAAAATGGACAATCAATGAAATGGAGGACTTTCAAGCATTCATGATAAGAAGACCAGAGCTGAATAGAAAATCTGACTCTCAAATTCAAGACTCAAGAGAAGTATAAAAAAGTAACTAGGAAAGAGAAATCATAAGGGATTCAATAAGGTTAAACTGCTTACATTCCTACATGGAGAAGATGATATTTGTAACTCCTAAGAACTTTCTTATGATTCAGGCAGCTGGAAGAAGTATGCATAGATAGAGGACATGAATGTAAGTTGACTATTATGGGATGATATCTAAAAAAATTAAATTAAGGGGTGAGAAAGGAAAAGGTGAAAGAAAGAGATGGAATAGGGTAGGTTAGCTCACAAAAAAGAGCTTTTACAGTGGAGGGGAAGATGGGAGAGGTGGACAGAAGAGCACTTGAACCTTACTCTCATTGGAATTGAGGAAGGTTTCCTGTAGAAGGTGAGATTTTAGTTGAGACTTACAGGAAGCCAGAGAGATCAGTGGTTGGAGTGGAGGATAGCCAGAGAGAATACCCAGATCCACAAGATGGAGTATCTTGTTAGTGGAACATCCAGAAGGTCAATGTCACTTGACTGGAATAAATGTTGGGGAATAAGGTGTAAGAAGATGGAAAATTGGTCAAAGGATATGAAGAAACAGAGCTCAAAATAAGAACTGGAATGTATTCAAAACCACATGAATGGATGTTCTGGATCACTGAAGCTAAGAGAAATGCAAGTCAAATCAACCCTACAATTTTTCAAAAATGATAAATAAAAAATGGCAATAGTGAGAGATCATAAAAATGAGAAAAAGACCTACATGTACAAAAATATTTATAGCAGTTCTTTTTGTAGTGACAAAGAATTGGAAATTGAGGGGATGCCCATCAATTGAGGAACAGCTAAACAAGTTATGGTATATTAATATAATGGAATACTATTGTGCTATAAGAAATGAGGAGCAGGCAGATTTCAGAAAAAACCTAGAAAGACTTACATGAGCTAATACAAAGTAAAGTGAACAAGAGTGGGAGAATATTGTACACAATAACAGCAACACTGTGAGATGACCAATATGATTGACTTAGCTCTTCTCAACAATACAATGATCCAAGGTAATTCCAAGAGACTCATGATGGAAAATGCTATCTTTATCCAAAGAAAAACTGATAGAATCTGAATGCATGTTGAAGCATATTATTTTCACTTTTTTCTTAGCTTTTTACTTTGTTCTGTTTCTTCTTTCACAATATGATTAATATGGATATATGTTTTACATGATTGCACATATATAATCTATATCAAATTGCTGGCCATCTTAGGAAGGAGGGAGATAAAGGAGAGAGAGAGAGAAAGTTTAAAATTCAAAATTTTATTTAAAATGAATGTTAAAAATTGTCTTTACACATAATTGGAAATAATAAAATACAATTTAGAAGAAAAATGGCAATAGTCAATGTTGGAATGGGTTGTGGGATGTTATACACACTAATACATTGTTCATGGAGCTATGAAGTGATACAACCATTTTGGAAAATAATTCTAAATTATACAAAGTAACTAAAATTTCCATGCCCCTCATCCCAGAGATTCCATTACTTGGCTAATGATCCCAGGAAGCCATTGATACAAATATACACCAATATGCCTCAGAACATTTATAACAGTATGTTTTGTGATAGCAAAGTATCGTAAACAAAGTAGGTACCCATTGATTGGGGAGCAGCTAAACAAATTATGGTACATGAATATAATGGAAATATTAATGTACTTAAGAAATTATGAATGTGATGAATACAAGCATGGAAAGTTCTACCTGAACTGATGCAGATGAAGTAAACAGAACCAAGAAAATAATATACACAACTCCAATGTAAATGGAAAGAACAACCACACACACACACACACACACACACACACACACACACACACACACAAAAGTGAATGTAACAAAATTATAAAGTTAAAGCTTGAGTGGAATGAACAGGTATGAATGAATGCCCCCAACATGCTCCTTTGTGGGGGTTGAGAGGTCTTATGTTGCACATTATATATTGCTCGTGTTTTTAGACTTTTTCAATGTATTGATCAGTTGTACTGGTTTTTTCCTTTAATTTTTCTTCCCTATTTTTTGTCTTCAAAAAACTATTATATGAGATAGCTCTCTGGGAGAGACAGGGAAGGATATTGAGGATAATTATAATGATTAAAAAACAGAAAACCTCAATAGAAGTATTTTTTTAAAATTCAACTCAAATATTTTTGTAACTACTACATTACAAATACTGTTAGGGAATGCTGCAACAATTAAACTACTTTGGGGGCATGTTGTAGAAAGAATTCTTTTAAGGATATAAGTTGGATTAAATGGCATCTCAGGTCCCTTCCAATTAAGATTCTGTGATTCTGTAATTCATGCTTTCATCAAGTTTATTTATAGTCTAATAAAGATATGAAGTATAAACATAATGACTATTCTCCTTTCTCTCTCTCTGTCTCTCTGTCTGTCTCTAGCTCTCTCCCCTTCTCTCTCCTTTTCATTTTCCCCCATATATGTATTATGTATTTCATACACATATATATAGATATGTATATATATAAATATATTTATAAATACACATATATGGATATGCATATGAGCGATTAATCTCGTTCACTGGCATAGCCTATTATTTATCTTTATTCAGATGACTAGAAATCTATATATCTGGCCCCAATCTTATCTCTGAATTATCCACTTCCTGCTGGTCTTATCCTCCTAGATGTACCATCAACATATGAAAATGGAACTTATTATCTCCTCCCTATACTTTTGCCTCTTCCAAATTTCCTTATTTTCATTGATAGCATCAACTTCTTAGTCACTATTTTTTGTAACCCTGATGTAATACTTGACTCTACCCACACCATGCCCATATCTTACTGGTTGCCAAGGCCTTCTGACCCTACCTCAAAAACATTGATCTTTCTTTCCACTCATGCAGCCAACCCTAGTTCATCATCTTTCACTTAGACTACTCTCCTGGCCTTCTAATTGACAGCTTCCACACAGCTACCAAAATCTTCGGTACCTCCTTATTGTTTCTAGCACAAAATACGAGCTTCTCAGCCTGGCATTTAGGGCCCTTCATAATCGGGCTACAACTTACCTTTCAAAACTTATTTAGCATTATTTTTCTTTAGACACTCTACATATCAAACATAATATTCCTTCTTCTATACAAATTATATTCCATCCCACCCCCAGTGGAGAATACATTCCCTCCTTATCTCTATCTCTCAGAATCTTAATCTTTCAGGGTTCAGTTCTAGTGCAGCCTCTTCCATGAGCCTTTCTCTGATTCCTCCCTTGTCCACAAACACAAATACACAAACAGTTGTTAGTACTTTTCCAAAGAGGACTGTTGACACTGGGGACAACTTCTGACTAGGATCACATTGCCCACAGAGCACTGCAGTGTTCAGGGAAAGATTGTGCACTATAGCAAGGGGAGGCCCCATACTGAGGCATGGCATGTAGGATGCAAGAACAGGTGCCAACTAGTAGCTTTTTTGGCAACTACCCAGCCCTGTGTTACAAATACAGAGTGAAACTGAGGAGATCTGCACCCAGGGGTGGCATTCTGAAGTAGGGAGCAGCCACAGACCGTAGGCTATATAACAATAGAGGAGTGTGACAGTGAAATCTGAAATAACAGAAGAACCAAAGGTTTGAGCTTCTGAGCATATCAATTTATTAAACAATGCATGCCAATTGCACAAAAAGTCAGGACAGAGCATCCTCAAGTTGGCACTGGACCCCAAATACGGGGATAGACAGATTTTAGTGCATTAAAGGAAAACAATTGACGGGAAATAAACCTAGGTACACATTTGGGTAATCTGATTTCTAATTGGAGGAAAGATTAGGAGCTTTCCAAGTTGAGAGGGAAAGGGCAAACAAAAAATGCAGTTCCCTGAAATCAGAAAAATAGGTATCCCACTCCGCACTCCAAGTGTTTGTATTTAATCAAACAAGGAAACAGTAACTGATTGGTCAATATGGGGTAAGTTTTCAGACAAGACATATGGGTTGCTTGAGATATTATTGTAAGAAAACTCCTTGTATCAATCTTCAAACCTGACTGGATTTCTGGTCAGCATAATCTGACTTTTGTCTCTAAGCAACAGATAGAGGTAGTCCATCTTCCTAGCCATTCAGGGTGAGATTCAAACAATGCAGTAAAGTTTTCTCACAATTGCTATAATTGAATAAAGTTTTCTCATAAGCCAAAAACTGGACGAGATCTTTAATTGAGTAGAAAGGGAACTGAGCTAGATCCAGAATTGAGTCAAAAGATGGAGTCAATTTAGTTCATATAATTCCCACAGTTCTCTCAGGAACAGATTCAAATGCAAACAGTAGCTGTGTGGTTCAGACTCCAGTAGCTAGTGAGGCCTCAGTCCCAGCTTTTATCCCAGTCTAAAGGCTTCAGAGGAATAAACAAGGCAGGAATCACAGTCTGAAGAAGAGCCTGCAGTTCTGTCACTCTGAACGAACAGAACTCCCCAGCTAGCTAAGAGTGGCAGAGTCCAGCAGCAGTCTCCCTGATGCTCAAAACTGGTCAGGAACTAGCAGAGCTTAAACTAAGGAAGCAGCAATTAGACTTTGCCCTGGATCAAACCACTTTGGGAGTTCTAAAAACTTGTAGGTTCGTAGCCTTTCCCTGAGATTCTGGAATGAAACAATACTCAATACTCCAAGAAAGCAGCAGTAGGACCAGTCTAGACCTTTAGAAGTTCACAGACTCTAGCCCTGACATCAAGTTTGAAATCAGCAAGCAAACTGGAAGAATGAGCAAACACCAAAGGAATCCCATCATAAAAAGCTATTATGGTGTCCAGGACAGTCAAATCACAAACTCAGAAGAAGAGAAAGACTCTAAAATATCTTCAAACAAAGCAAATCACTTAACCTTGATGAAAAGACCAAAAGTGTGTCGAAACTTTGAATTTCAAATGCAAGAGTTAAGAGAAACATAAATTGTAAACATGAATGAGCATGATAAGGGATTTAAAAAGTATAAACACTACTTACATTAAAATATGAGAACCCTATCACCATCAGGAGTCAAAAAGGAAATTTAATTTGACAAGGCTTGGGTGTGGTTCTGTTATGTCTTTATGATTTTAAAAGAAGAATGGAAAGAAAAGGGAATTGGAACAAAGTAGATACTCAGGGAAGGAAAAAGATTGGGGGAGATTATCTCACACAGTAAGAGTATAGACAAGGAGGAAGGGATGGGGGAAGCAGCTAACACTTGAATCTCTCATCTGAAGAGGTAAGCGTGGGCGTGCCTACGCTTACCCACACAGAGACACACATACAACACACACAGAGTTGGCTAGAGAAATACATTTCATTCAACAGAGAAATAGAAGGGAAAGGTGAGAAAGAGGAAAGAAGAATTAAATGGAGAGTAGATTAAAGGAAAGATTAGTCCTAAGCAAAACACACTCTCAATTAAAAATATACAAAAATATAAGCTCTTTTTGAGATAGCAAAGAATGGGAATCCGAAGAAGTGCCTATGAAGTGGGTAATGGCTTTGAACATGAACAATTTATGGTATATAAATGTGATAAGATGTTACTGTGATGTAAGAAATGATGAAAGGTATGGTTTCAGACAAACCTGGGAAGACTTGTGTAAACTGATATAGAGTGAAGTGAACAGAACTAGGTGAGCAATACAGTAAAGTCAAATAACTTTCAAAGATTTAGGAACTCTGATCAGAATAATAACCAACCACAATTTTAGAGGATCAGTGATGAAACCTACCTCCTGATAGAGACTTTAAGACTCAGTGCAGAGTGAGACCAAAAAAAAATTTTTTAATACGGCCAGTGGGAAAATTTGTTTGACAAGAGTATACATGTTTCTGGAGGGCGGTGGGATGGAGATATTTTTCTTTTGTTCTAAATTGTGGGCAGGAGTCAGAATGGCAGAGTGAAAAGGCAGATTTTTGCTAAATGAAAAAAACATAATCTTTAAAGAGCAAACTATATATGATAGAGGCCCACAGTTTCATGTATAATCCTCTTTTTCTGTTTAACTATGTATATGAAAATGCTCATTTTATCTGGTGTTTGTTAAGTTCAGAATAAAAATAAAAAATTTTACCTGTCTGTCCTAGCTGAAAGTGGCTTACTCACCTAAGTAAAGCTGAGCAATTGTGTAAGATACAACAACAATGGTACATGAGCTAGAAGTGGGGAACCTGTGGCTTCGAGGCCACATGTGGCCTTCTAGGTCCTCAAGTGTGACCTTTTGATCGAGTCCAAGTTTTACAGAACAAATCCTGTTATTAAGGGGATTCGTTCTGTGCAGTTTGGATTCAGCCAAAGGGCTAGTAATTCCCTAGAACTGTGGCACCTTTTTTGCTTACATTTCAATAAAAAAAAACCATTGATTTCAGATAATATTCACTTTTCATAACATATGATATATAATACTGTAATGCTGTACAGCAAATAAAATTCTTAAAGCTAAAACATTTTATAACCTGAATCTTACCTTCCACTGTGTCAGTTCACTAGCATTATAAGAGCATTGTACTATATATTATACTGCTGCAAAACTCTCTGCTTTGACTGCCCTCTGAAAACCAAGGGGAAGGTTGCTGGGACTTTAGTCGCTGCTGTCGGAAGACTCTCAGACTGGCAAAGTCTCAATATCACTTCTGACGCTCTTGTCCTTCATAGCTGATGGATGGCACTGGAGATCATGAAGAACCTACCAGCTTGAAATATACAACAGCTACATCTGCTTTGTGAGCAGTTTGAGATCCTTGAGGCTACGCCAGTTGATAATGGTTGCAGATATTCTGGCACCAAGTTTATCCAACACCTTTATTTTCTCACGAAGCTGCATCACTGACTTTGCACACTTGGGCTTAGAACCCAGAGGACTTACACTATGCTTTGGAGGCCTAATTTCAACACAAAACTTGAGTTTTAAAGACAAAGAATTAAAATATGCAACAAATTCACAGGAGGTCTTTATAACAGGGTGAACAAGACCAGCGAAGCATCTAATAAGATACCAGCTGTTTCACAAACTTGAAGGCATCCTGCCTTTCATTTTTTTCTCTACTGTATAACCACAATAGGAGAATGCTTGGAAGTCAATAAAGTTAAATTCATGAATGTTAAGGATTGACTCTATGTGCCATTTGGTAAATAATGTATATTTGTTCATGACTTAGGATGATCAACTAGTTAATACATAGTTTTAACCTCCCACAAATATGTAGAAGTATATAATTCCTATATGAACCTCCTATAATTATGTATATTGTATGCATATACGTATACATACTGTATTGTGTTATATATTTTGTTAGTAATTAGCTAATCTGTTTACATAGGATTCAAGGAAATCTCACCTGAAAAACTGCAGAACTGGAACACGGTTTTAACTTCTCAAATTAATATCATTACCCAAAGAAGGGATGCTACGGCTCATCGCATAATGTCAGCAAGGCTTCATAAGATTAAGGAACTGAAAAATGAATTAGCTGATATTCATCATAAACTAGAAGCAACTGTCTTAGAAAACCAACTGTTGAAACGACTTCAGTTCAGGCACTTGAAAGCAATAGGAAAATATGAAAATTCACAAAATAATTTACCTCAGCTTATGGCTAAACATCAAAGTGAAGTAAAAAATCTAAGGCAACTTCTTAGAAAATCTCAAGAGAAAGAAAGAAATGTGTCCAGGAAACTTAGAGACACTGACAGTGAATTGTTAAAAACCAAAGATTCCTTGCTAACATTGCAGAAACTTTCTGAAGACAAAAATCTTGCAGAGAGAGAAGAACTTACACAAAAATTATCTGCCCTTACCACAAAAATGGAGGCAAATGACAAAACAATACAGGTTGGTTTTTAAATTATGATTTAAAATTTTTTTGTATAACAATGGCTATGATTTTTAATCTGTGTAAAATATCTTTTACATATTAGTAGTACTTGGCATTTTATAATATATGAGATAGTGTGGCATAGTGAAACCGTATCTGTAGCTTTGCTGATAAGTAAAGCCCATAAAGTCCAAATTTCAAGTCCAGGTAGTTTCAAAAAGTGAAAGAAGAGTTATATTGAAGCCAGTATAGCGATTAAAGAGAGAAAAAGGGATACTAATGCTAATGTTTAAATCATATGGCGAGAAGGAACAATGAATGATATTCATTTGTATGCAAGTTGTTCTGAAGCAGTAGTATGGAACTTATTTTCTATCTAGAACCACTGAACAATCTAAAAAAATCAAGTAATGGTTACACAAGTAAAACAACAAAATAAAACAATTTAATTGGGGGAGGGGCAATGATGAAAATATAAGACATTTTTAAATTAATAGAGCACATAAATCTCTATCCAATAATTAAATCACACATTAGCATATTTTACATATAGCTAAGAGCATCTAAGAGAGAAAGAGGGGAAAAGATATAATGGAAAGAGAAAAGGGCTGAGTTGGGGGAAGGTGAAAGACAAAGATAAACTACTTAGCATATGTCTCCAGACCACAAAATACACATCCTTGCCACTGCTACTGCCAACAAAAAATTGCTTTAAATTCCTCCCCCCTCTATAAGGTTTTATGAAAACAAATATAATGTATCTAAGTTGAGAGGGGAAATAATTAACGGGGGGAAGGGGAGAGAATCTTTGCAAGTTTCTGTAATAAAAGTCTCATTGCCAACTGTATTAAGGAAGTGATTCAAATTAATAATTGATAAGACTAAGAACTATACCCCTAAATGATAAATGATTTAAGAATTTGAACAAGTGATTCTCAGAGGAAGAAATCTAGCCTTACTAAAGGCATATGAAATTTTGCATCTCTCTAAGCTTTGCTTACAATTTATTTTTGATGGAATTAAATGCTGCCTTCTTAGAGATGTACAAACTGTCCTACTAGTAAACCCTGTGGTGTTCGCATTTAGCAGTTTCTGAATTTCCCCACCATTTTCATCAAACCAGTATTGATGGTTGTGAGTGTTCTGGCCCAGATAAATAAACGCAGTGCTATACACCAAATCTCTGAAAGGTGCTCACTCCTCTTCTGCTCCATTGTTGCCAACTGTGTGTTGGCTTAACTTTCCCTCCAAGTCAGCAGCAAACTGTTCACATTTGGAGAAGCACTCTAATCTGTTGACATTCAGTCTTCTTGTCTTGCATTGGGCCACCCTTTTTGTTGAATGTGAATGTTTAGCTTAGAGAGGATACATCTATGATCAGTCCAGCATGTTGTGCCACACATTGCGTTTGTCACTCCCACATCCTGTCTATCTTTTCACTTTAGAATGATCTTGTTTATTAAATGCCAATGTTTGATGTGAAGGTGCATCCACAAAGTTTTACTGCACAGTGTTGGCGATGAGAAGGTCATGAGACACATAAATCTTCAGTAGTATGTAACCATTCCTGTTGCTGTTTCCAATTCTCTTTCTCCCAAGGACTATCTGCTATATGTGATACTCTGTGAATACTCTGGCATTAAAGTCACCAAAATTACAAGCTTGTCTTCTTTCAGCACGTTGATGAGGAGGGTCTCCAAGCCTTCATAAAATTTTTCTTAGACGTCATGAGGCTTTGTCACAGTGGAAGCATATGCACTAATGATGATGGTATGGCACTTTCCTGCAAGTGGCAATTACATTTTCATGAGCTTTTCACTCCTTTTGGGAGGCATACAAGCTTATTGACTAGATTAGATTTAATTGCGAAACTTATGCCAGCTTCACAGTGCTCCCCATCATTGTGGCCACTCCAAAAAATATGTATCCAGCTCTGACTTCAGTAAGCTGGCCTTCGTTTGCCAGCCTTGTTTCACTCGGGGCTGCTATTTGGATACGATACCTGCTGAGTTGTCTCTCACAAGAAGAGCTGTTCATTCCTCTTTCAGGTCTATTGAATTTCATGTTCTCCATAAACATGCACGCATTTCATGTACTAATGGTGAATGGAATCATCTTTGCAAAAGTTTTTGTATTTTTTTAATGTTTTGACCACTGAATAGGATCCTCACCTGCTGTGGTAAGCAAGACAGTGTTAGGTTAGGTGAAGCAGATAATTTTTTAGGGTATCTTTTCTACCCCCTTCCCCATGCAAGGAGGTGAGCAGTGCAGTCCTTCAAAAAGCTGCTCAGACACCCAGAAGGCTGCATCTCAACTAATTATTCCTATATCATTCTGAAAAATTCAAGGACTTTAATACAGATGACTGATTTAATACAGACATACAAGATCTTGGTATAAATCTTATTTGTAAACCTGCCTCAGGAAGATCATGAATCATTATCATCCCTAGGAAAGAATTTGTGTGTTGACTTATTTTGGGAACAGGATCCCCCTCCCCAATTACAAATACTCCTTGAATGAGGAGGAAACTTGGAAAAAAAATTTTTGACTGTGTATAGTACAGAAATGCTTTATGTGATGATTTGTGGTTATGATAATTTTGAAATTATATTTGGAATAGTTAGTGCTAAAGTTACATCTTGAACCAACTTACTCTTAACAGACTCCAGTCATAGGAATATATTTTTGCTTTTTAAAGCAAAAATTACTGTAAACAAGCAGATGGCAAACCCAAGTACTCATCTATATAGTTGTTTAGGGTATGGAATTGACTATAATCTCAGAATGAAAACAATAAGATGTGCTAAAGTATCACAGCAACAAGACTCATCATAAAAAATAAAAATCACAGCATAACTACATTGATCAGATTGCTATGAAAGGGAAAAGCAGGTTAGGACCACTAATGCACCGGCAGTACTGGTCCTCCAGTCCCTCCAGGCCCAAGGACACAGAATGACTCAACCCATGTATCCTCAGTTCCATTTGATCTCAAGCAGTGATAGTAGAAAGTGTATGAATGGATACCACAGTCAGGTTCAGAATTGACCAGGATTTCTTGTACAGGAAACTGAGTCAAGAGAGGCTTACTTTAGGCTTCCCAAAGTTATCTTCCCAACCATTTTCCCAGGGGCAGATATCCACTGGCTGTCAATCACAAATCTCATTTTCATTGAGCTGCTTGCATTTTTCTTAAAGTAGTAAAACATTGGCTCAAAGACACAACAAATCTGAAGACAAAAGTCAAAAAGAAAATTCAGAGTCCCAAAAGGTTTCACCTCAAACAGCCAAGTCTCACTAATCACAGTAAGACTAGACATAATTGTTTTCAATACTCTCAAATTGTTGCAATAAATAAGTTAGCAAATAAAAAGTTATCAGACCTTCCAAAAAAAATCACACAAAAGGCTGTATTTAACATTCTTTTCTTCTAGTATTTCCTTTTCCCAAATATGTCTTAAAATTCAACCTGAAGTAAAAAGCAGTGATTAGATTTTAGCAAAGCAATTTTATTATATAAATTCACATAGTGAATATATTATGGTAGTTTACTAACACTTTGTTTTAAAAAGCAAAAATATATTTCTATGACTAGAGTTTATTAAAAGTAAATTGGTTCAAGATGTAACGTCAGCATTGACTATTCCAAATATAACTTCAAAATTATCATAACCACAAATCATCACATAAAGCATTTCTATACTACAAACAGTCAAAAAATTTTTCAATTTTTCCCCCTTATTCAAGGAGTGTTTGTAATGGGGGAGAGGGATCCTGTTCCCAAATAAATCAACACACAAATTCTTTCACAGGATTGATAATGATTCATGACCTTGCTGAAGCTGGCAGGTTTACAAATAAGATTTATACAGGATCTTTTGACCACTCCCTTTTTCCTTTTAAAAAAAATAATCAACTATTATTTTCCCTTTTAAAATATACCCATTTAAATGCTATTTTCACATGATAACTCGATTAGTAATTTCACAGTATCTAAACCAAAAGGAATTAAAATCTCCAATGACATAATATTACCATTCCCTTAACAGCATTTCTTATAGAATGGTTTCCCAGAATTTACAAGAAAATTAAGAAACATTATAGTAGGTCACAATATCATGAATTTAAAACATGAAACAAAACTCCATACTAATCAGATGATATTAATTCAATCAAATGCATTTCCAAATTATATAGAAAATCATTTGATTTATCACAAATAGCTTTTAAAATCACAATCCCCATGGGTTGGAAAGGAATTAGTACAAAACACATTTCATTAAATACCCAAGTAGCAAAAAGGAAACATATGTATAGGCCAAATGAGATCACATAAAACAAATGAATCTCACAGTAAAAATATTAAAAGATATACATAAGGCTTTACCAGTTTAAATTTAGAACTGTCATTGTTAGGCCAATTCAAAATATTCAGAGCTAAAGATTATAAGCCATTGTTAAAATATCTTACTGTATACTAAATAACTGGGCTTATAAGATCTCAGGAGTCTGTATTTCAAATCTTAAAGACATTTCTGCTATATTAAAATTACAGTAAAACATTATCATTATCTATTGCAGTTCCAAATGAAGTTTCAAGCAATTTACATCATTCTTGCAACAGTTGAATCCATAACAACTGAATCAATAACCCAAAAGAATCTAGATTTTAAAAGAATTTACCACTTTATCAATATTCTTATTAGAATGAATGATCAAATTAATGTTAGGTACCATCTTTATCCACATTACAGATTGGTAAATTGAGGTAGCTTCTTTTAAGATCACACAATTAACAAATTACCTGATCCATGCATTTTTAACACTTTGTCTTAATGTCAAAAAATAGAATAAACTCTGGCATCATGAGCATCTTATTAGGAGAGACATATTTCAGTTAAAACTGAGACCAGAATAATTAAATTTATTACACCTGGATTTATTTAAATATATGTCTAAATCATGTGCCCGTTTTGATTTTATTTTGGTATAGGGTGTATGTTGCTAGTCTGTACCTAATTTCTGCCATACCTTTTTTTTTTTCAGTTTTCCCAGCAGTTTTTGTCATATGATGAGTTTTTATCATCAAAGCTTTATTCTTTAGTATTCTCCAAGTATACCATCATATCATCTTCAAAGAGTGATAATTTTGTTTCCTCATTGCGTATTTTAATTCCTTCAATTTCTTTTTCTTCTCTTATTGCTATAGCTAGCATTTCTAGAACAATATTGAATAATAGTGGTAATAATGGGCATCCTTGCTTCACTCCTGATGTTATTGTGAAGGCTTTTAGCTTATCCCCATTACAGATAATGCTTGTTGATGATTTTATTTTTTAAAATATTTTATTTTCCTCCAATTACATGTAAAGACAATTTTTAACATGCGTTTAAAAAAAAATCTTGAGTTCAAACTTTTCTTCTTTCCTCACCTCCCCCCTCCCTGGGATGGTAAGCAATTTGATGTAGGTTTTACATGTGCAGTCATGAAAAACATATTTCCATATTAGTCATGTTCTGAAAGAACACACAGACCCAAAGAAAAAAACACACAAAAATAAAAAAAAAAATACTATGCTCCAATCTCCATTCAGACTCCATCTGTTCTTTCTCTGGAGGTGCATAGCATTTTTTCATCATGAGTTCTTTGATATTGTCTTGGATCATTATATTGCTGAGCTGGTCAGTGTACAATATTGCTGTTACTATGTATAATGTTCTCCTGGTTCTGCTCACTTCACTTTGCATCTGTTCATCTAAGTCTTTCCAGGTTTTTCTGAAATCAGCCTGCTTGTAATTTCTTGTAGCACGATAGTATTCCATTACAATCAAATGCCACAACTTTTTCAGCTGTTCTCCAATTGATGGGCATCCCCTCAATTTCCAATTGTTTGCCGTCACAAAGAGAGCTGCTATAAATATTTTTGCACAAGTAGGTCCTTTTCGACCCACATGTACAAAAATATTCATAGCAGCTCTTTTTGTGGTGGCAAAGAATTGGAAATTGAGAGGATGCCCATCAATTGGGGAACGGCTGAGCAAGTTGTGGTATATGAATGTAATGGAATACTATTGTGCTATAAGAAATGATGAACAGGCTGACTTCAGAAAAACCTGGAAAGATTTATATGGTCTGATGCTGAGTGAGCAGAACCAAGAGGACTTTGTACACAATAACAGCCACGTTATGTGATGACTAATATTGTTAAACTGAACCCTTCTCAGTATTACAAGAATCTAAGACATCTCCAGAGGCCTCGGGATGGAAAATGCTGTCCACATCCAAAGAAAGAACTATGGAAGTTGAATCGCTGTAACTTATTTTTACCTTCTGTTGAGTTTTGTTTTGTCTTTCTGATGGTTCCTCCTATTGGTTTTAATTTTTACTTACGACTTCTCTGATGTGAAAATGTGTTTAATAGGAATGTAAATGTAAAGTCTATATCTTGGGGAGGGGGAGGGGAAGAAGGGGTAGAAAAATGTTAAACTCAAAAGCATATGGAAGTGATTGTTGATAAATCAAAATAAATTAATAAATTTTTTTTAAAGTAGGTCCTTTTCTCTTTTTTTTATCTCTTTGAGATACAGACCTAGTAGTGGTACTAAGTCAAAGGGTATACAAAGTTTTATAGCCTTTTGGGCATAGTTCCCAATTGCTCTCCATAATGGTTGGATCAGTTCACAACTCCACCAACAATGCATTATTAGTGTCACAGTTTTCCCACATTCCCTCCAACATTTATCATTTTCTTTTTCTGTCATATTAGTTAATCTGATAGTTGTGAAGTTTTAACTCAGAATTGTTTTCATTTGCATTTTTCTACTCAATAGTGATTTAGAACATTTTTTCATATGACTATAAACAGTTCTGATTACTTTGTCTGAAAACTGCCTGTTCATATCATTGACCATTTATCAATTGAGGAATGACTTGTATTGCTATAAATTTGACTCAGTTCTCTATAAGATAAATGAGGTCTTTATCAGAGACATTTGCTGTAAAAATTGTTTCTTTCTGCTTTCCCTCTAAACTTGGTTGCATTGATTTTGTTTGTGCAAAAACATTTTAATTTAACATAATCAAAATTATCCATTTTATATCTGGTATTGCTCTCTATCTCTTGTTTGGTCCTAAATTCTTCCCTTATTCATAGATCTGACAGGTAAATTATTACTTGCTCTCTTAATTTGCTTATGGTATCACTCTTTATGTTTAAATCGTGTATCCATGTCATATAATTATAGATAGTTTAGATTAGTTCATCTGAAAACTGCCTATTTGCGTCCTTTGCCCATTTATCAATTGAGGAACGACCAGGGTTTTTTTTTAATTATTTTTCAAATGGCTAGAGATGTGACTTAATGAAGATTGACATTTTCATAGCTAGTCCCACTATGAATTAAAACTTTACATAAAAATGTATTCTGTCTTTAGAGCTTAGAAAGACAGCTGAGATTGAACAGTAATGCCTTTAATCGTCAATTAGCTGCTGAAAACAGAAAGACTATAACTGCCAGAACTGCTACAAAGAACCTTCAAATGGAAGTACAATGCCTTCAACAAAAACTTAAGGTATTCCTTTTAAAATATTGCCTATTATATGTATGTACAGTATTGAGATCTTTTCATAGAACAGTGTTAGTTACTTGAAATGACTAAATAAGTGAACTGAAGAGGCCTCTTAAATTTTTTAAGTTTGTGTACTGAGATATCAACAAGCAGAGGATCTAACTTAAGCATTATCATTTGTTAATCAAAAAGTCGACAGAAATGTGCTATGAGTATTCTAAAAGGTTCTGTATTGAGTAAAGTGCATTGGCTTTACTGTATGGGTTTTATGATATTGAAGTGGGATTTTTTTTGAAATGTTCATTTTATTTTTGAGACTGGGTCTCCCTATCTCACCTAGTCAAGTACATCTGCCACTCACGAGTGCAGTCCCAATACTGAATAGTATGGTACCTTTAATCTACACCTGGGCCAATTTGCCCCTCTGTAGGAAGAGTGGTGGCCCCCTGTCTCCCTGGGCTCACTAAACTGGTATCAGACTTGGTATGGACACTTGGTCTCCATTAGCCCTACTACAACTCAAAACTCCTACATCAACCTCAGCCTCTAGAGAAGCAAGAACTACAGGTGTACATCACTAAACTTAGCTTGGAATTCTAATAATAAACTATAATATACTGATAAACTAATTTTACTTTGGCAATAATTTAAAGAACAAAACAGGTGAGATTTGCTTGTTCCTCAAGGTGTCTGCTTCAAATCAGTGTTATAATACTTGCATTTAGGAGCATCATACCAAGGATGATAGAAGGAAGCCCTTAATGGCACAGTAGACAGAATCCTGGGCCTGGAGTCAGGAAGACCTGAGTTTAAATCTGACCTCACACACTTACTAGCTATGTGACTCTGCGAAAATCATTTAAACTCTGTCTTGACATCTTCTTTAATGAGAATAATAATAGCACCTAGCTCCCAGGGTTGTTGTGAGGATCAAAGGAGATTTAAAATTATAAAGCACTGGGGCAGTTATGAGGCACAGTGGATAGATCACCAGCCCTGGATTCAGGACCTGAGTTGAAATCCAGCCTTAGACACATAGCACTAGCTGTGTGACCCTGGGCAAGTCACTTAACCTCATTGCCTAGCCAAAAAAAATGTGTGTGTGTGTGTGTGTGTGTGTGTGTGTATGATTAAGCACTTAGAACAGTGCCTTGCACCTGGTAAGAGCTATATGGATATTAGCTATTATTAAAGAAAGTGTTATATTGCTTTTTTCTTAGGAAAAAGATCGAGAACTTGATATAAAAAATATATATACTAACCGGTTCCTTAAAAATTTATTTGACAAAGATGAGCAAACAAAAGGTAAATCTGAATGAGTTCCCTTTTTTATTTTGAAAATAAAATCAATTGTAGTTTTCATTAAATTAAAAAAATCTTATAGAATCCATCCTTAAAATCCAAAAGTGTTCCATTTCATTCCCAGTTTCCAATCCAGGTATTGTCAAAATCTTTTGGCTGTCAGTTCTAGTCACACAATGATCATTAGCCTAAATTCTCATTCAAATTCTTATTTTAGAGAAGGAAGAAAAAAACATAATTTACTGATTAGTTATTTGTTATTTTAGGAAACCATGAGAAGACCATTGAATCTTTCAAAGGTAATATTTTTAACTGCCTTCTTTTTAATGGTAAATTCAAATTCTCATTTGTAGCTGGAAAGCAGTTCTGAAATGAGGATGCCCTATCTTTACAAACTCTTAGCACTTAAAAAGTCAGAAGGAACCAAGTTTCTTACAGATGTTCTGGCTCTAGCAGATGCCACATCTTTTAGTAGAAGTGGGGCCCATAAAAAAGAGGTCCCGTAGGATATGAGTGTGTTCAAAGGGATCTCAATGCCCAGCAAGACTGACAACAGTGTCAGCAAGTGTCAAGGTGCCTTCAGACAAAAATTTAGCACCAAATACTATTCCAGGAGGCTTTCAGTCTCATTTGCCTTATCAATCTCTCTGTCTCTCTGGGATCAAAAGCAAAAGGCTCAGAAGTATGATATGAACACATTAATAGGTATGAATGTACTTTGGAAGCTTATGGTTATTATTAATAGCACATCGATAGCATATCAATAACATGTTAATATAATTATTTGTTTGTTCAGCACTGATCCAGCCTGCTCTAGGGAAAAAAACTCTCCTTGTTAGGTTTTGGCTTCCCCTCTCTCAGGCCTGCATTCATAATCATATTAATTGTTGGGTTTTTTTAAAAATAACAACTTCAAATTTCACAGTGACAAGAATAAGATATTAATTAATAAAGCTTTGAGATGCCAATTGCTTTGACTTCTGGTAAAAGGCCTCCCTCTTCTCCCTCATTCAGAAGGAAAATGAGAAGTAAAATGGCTGAACATGTGAACAGAGATCAGCTTCCCTGCTCCAGTGACTAAGAAAGGAAAGAACAGTAGTACAATGTTAGGCTTACGTACCTCCCTGATCCTGTCTGCTTCCTCTTGTTTTCACTGGTGCCTCCATCGAGTTATAACCTCAGCTTGCAGGCAGCAGCATCTCAGCCCCAGTTCTGGTCTCTTTTCTAACGCCCTATGCTTCTCTTTGCTGGCACATCCTAGCAAACACATAGAATTCATAGACAACATGTATACCTAGAGCTCTTCTTTCTGGCCATTTCTTTTCCAGTCCCTTCAAAGTAAAAACAACTTGGGGGATTCTGGGGATTTCTGGTATTATCTCTATGGTTACAATTCTAGGGGAAGGGAGAACCACAATAAACCAGACTTTACTGTGCTTATCCCATTATCCTCCCCTAACTAGGTAAGAATAGAGTGTTACAGTATTAAAGGAAATTTAGTTAATCATGTTAAATGAACACAGCATATCTTACTCTCATAGACAAGTCTAGTTTGTTGTATTGATGTTAAATATTAAATTTTTAATAAAATATCTTAACAAAGAAAAAAATCAACTATTGTCAAGAAATGTTGGCTCTCTCACAGTTAGCCTTTACCCTTAAAATCCAAAGTACCCACCAGTGCCTGGTATGGGAATACATTAATATATCTTCTTGAAACTGAATCCCTAAACTTCACCTCATTCAGGCCTTTGTCTTGCCCTAATTTACCCTAGAATTCCCCTGCCTAGCCTTAGCCCTGCTCCTTACACTCAAAATTCATCTCACTCCTAATTCCCAGAGCCCTGTCTTCACCACAAACTTTGCCCTCCCTACTTTTGTACATCAGCCCCTGCTTCAGCGTCTAACAAAGCCTCCCCAGCCACGTAGGCTCCAATCCCCACCTCTTTATCCCTTATCACTTGCTAGTGTTCTTGCCTCATATAATTGGAACCTCCATCAATACTTAAAGCTAAAGGAGTAATTGTCAATGAATGAAGTGGGCCAGAATTAATGAGGAAGAATTTCTGATCCCTGACAGTGGGGGGAATTGTGGTTGTCTGGTATTCCAAGTTGAAACTCTTAATACTTTTTCTATTATTATTTTTTTTTATTTTATAAACAATTTTTAACATGTGTTTTTAAAACTTTGCATTAAAAATTTTCTCCCTTCCTCCCTCCCCACCCACCCTCATTGAAAAGGGAAGTAACTCGATACAGGTTATAGATGTGTAGTCATGCAAAACACTTCCATAGTAGTCATGTTGTGAAAAACTAAGTATATTTCCCTTCATCCTATCCTACCCCCATTTATTCTATTCTCTCTTTTGACCCTGTCCCTCCTCAGAAGTGTTTGCTTCTGATTATCCCCTCCCCGAATCTGCCCTGCCCTCTATCATCCCCCTGCTCTCTTGTCCCCTTAACCCCTTATTTTCCTGTAGGGTAAGATAGATTTCCATACCCAAGTGTGCATGTTATTCTCTCCTTAAGCCAAATCCTATGAGAATAAGATTCACTCATTCCCTCTCACCTTCCCCCATTTCCCCTCCACTGTAAAAGCCTTTTCTTGTCTGTTTCATATGAGACAATTTACCCCTACTACCTCTCCCTTTCTTCTTCTCCCAGTATAATCCTCTCACCCCTTAATTTAATTTTCCAGATATTACCCCTTCATCCTCAACTCACCCTGTGCCATCTATCTATCTATCTATCTACCTATCTATCTATCTATCTATCTATCTATCTATCTATCTATGTATACATATATATGTGTGTGTGTGTGTATGTGTATGTATGTGTATATATATACACTACCCTAATACTGACAAAGGACTAATGAGTTACAAATATCTTTCCATGCAGGAATGTAAACAGTTCAACCTTAATAAGTCTTTTATAATTTCTCTTTCTTGTTTACCTCTTCATATTTCACTTGAGTCTTGTATATGAAGGTCAAATTTTCTATTCACCTCTGGTCTTTTCATCAAGAGTGCTTCAAAGTCCCCTATTTCACTGAATGACCATTTTTTACCCTGAAGGATTATACTCAGTTTTGCTGAGTAGGTGATTGTTGGTTGTAATCCTATCTCCTCTGCCCTTTGGAATATTATATTCTATGCCCTCCGGTCCCTTACTGTAGAAGCTGCTAAATCTTGTGTTATCCTGATTGTGTTTCTGCAATACTTGAATTGTTTCTTTCTGGATGCTTGCAATATTTTCTCCTTGACCTGGGAATTTTGGAATTTGACTACAATATTCCTAGGAGTTTTCCTTTGGGGACCTCTTTCAGGAGGTGATCAGTGGATTCTTTCAATTTCTATTTTGCCCTCTGGTTCTAAAATATCAGGGCAGTTTTCCTTGATAATTTCTTGAAAGATGATGTCTAGGCTCTTTTTTTGATCATGACTTTCAGATAGTCCAATAATTTTTAAATTCTCTCTCCTGGATCTATTTTCCAGGTCAGTCGTTTTTCCAATGAGATATTTCACATTCTCTTCTATTTTTTCATTCTTTTGGATTAGTTTTACAGTGCCTTGATTTCTCATAAAGTCACTAGCTTCTAATTGCTCCATTTTAATTTTTAAGGAAGTATTTTCTTCAGTAAGCTTTTGGACTTCCTTTTCCATTTGGCCAATTTTGCTTTTTAGGGCATTCTTCTCCTCATTGGCTTTTTGGACCTCTTTTGCCATTTGGGGTAGGCTGTTTTTTAAGGTGTTATTTTCTTCTGTATTTTTTTGGGTCTCCTTTAGCAAGCCATTGACTTGTTTTTCATGATTTTCATGCATCACTCTCAGTTTTTCCTCTACTTCTCTTACTTGCTTCTCAAAATCCATTTTGAGGGGGCGGCTAGGTGGCACAATGGATAGAACCCTAAAGTCAGGAGGACCTGAGTTCAAATCCAGCCTGAAACCAAACACTTGACACTTATTAGCTGTGTGACCCTGGGCAAGACACTTAACCCCAATTGCCAAAAAAAAAAAATCCTTTTTGAGCTCTTCCATGGCCTAAGACCAATTCATATTTTTCTTAGAGGCTTTGATGTAGGAGCTTTGGCTTTGTTGTCTTCTTCTGGTTGTATGTTTTGATCTTCTTTGTCACCAAAGATAATATAGTCTAACTCTTTTTGCACTGCTTGCTCATGATCCCAACCAATTACTTGAGTTACAAACTCTTTGTTAAGGTAAGGGTCTATTTCCAGTGTGGAGAATGTACTGTCCCAAGCTTCAGGGGTTTTGTGCAGCTGTTTTCAGAGATACTTCTAGGGACCTGTAAATTTTCAGTTCTTCCAAAGTGCTATCATCAAGGGTGAGGTGTTTACTCCTTTCCTGGCCTGTGCTCTGGTCTATGATTGCCCACAAGCACTCTTTTCTATCTTGGCATTATGAGGAGGGTTTTCTCTGTACCACCACTACAAGCTCCACCATGCCAGTGCTCCTCCTTGCCCCAGGACCACCAACTAGAACTGTGACCCAGATCCAAGCACAGTCAAAGCAAGAAAATCCTGCACCAGCAGAGAGATCCCTGCAATCCCCCTCAGTCTTTGGGCCGGAAGCTCAGGAAGCAGCCGCCACCCCAGGGCCAACCTTAGGGAATGGGGCTGGAACCCCGACATACTTCTCTCTCACCACCACAGAAACAGACTTTTCCCACTGACCTTCTAAGTTGACTTTGGCATATGTGGGTTGAGAAGTCTGGAAACAACCACAGCTGCCTGTGATTCAGTCCTCTGAGGCCTGCTCCAGGTTTGCTGAGGCCTGTGCGCCCACACTAAAATGCGCTCCTCTTACAGCCTGGCATGATATACCTTTCCAATTAACCATTCAGGTTGTCTTGGGCTGAAAATTTGTTTCACTCTGTCTTTTTGTGGCTTCTGCTGCTTTAGAATTTATTTAGAGCCATTTTTTACAAGTATTTGGAGGGGTTTGGGGGAGAGCTCAAGCAAGTCACTGCTTTCACTCCACCATCTTGGCTCCGTCTCCCCCTTAATACATTTTTCCATGCAAACATTTTTATATGTGTTGATTATGATAAGTGTACTAAGTATATTATGGATTAAATATGCTTTTGCAAGCTGACTTGGGAGTCTACCTACCATGCTTAATATCTAAATGTTTCTCTGCACTAAAGAGGTACATTAATTATCTCTCACCCACAGTTTGGCATAATGAGGTAAGTAAATATTTTCATTTCAGAGAAAAAAAATCTCAAATTTCCTTTTTGAGCTTCTGCTAAGCTGCAAGTTGTAACTCAAAGTAATGGCAAATCAAGATGCTGTCAACAAAGAAGTTATTTAAGTATAGTAGAAAATAATGTCACAACTAATCTGAAATCTAGACTTGATAGAGATACACTTCCTCACAGAAGATATAGGGCTGTGACCCCTTGCTAATAGCCAAAGATTTAATAGTGTTCACCACAATGTTACCTGCTATATCATTACTGTATCTCTGTATTCCTCTTCTGTATCCTCAAGGCTTTTGTTTCCCTTTTTCTTCACACTTTACTTGCTTTGTATCATTCACACCATGTCAACCATGTGACCAAGAAGCATGCAAAGCAAGATGACTGTAAAAGGTAAAGGAAAGAGAGAAAATGTTGTAATTGGAGTAGTTTTGAAAGATGTACTTTGTTCCATTGTACTTCCAAATTACACTGTAACAGAGGGTTTTTTTAGCCAAGTCTGGAGCATTTACATGACATTTACCTAATTAGTGAAGAAAAGGTTGACACAACATTATGTGACTGTATTAGGGGAGAAGCTGATAGAAGAGCTTTGGAGAGGAGAAATATTCTTTTTCTTCAAGCAGAAATGATATGCAGCTTTTGGAATAGGTAATGGGTCCTTAACACAAACAGAACTAATAAAAACAAGCAAAATGACAACAAGGTGAATAATAAAATCTAATGTAACTGTAGCTTCAGGGGTATCAAGTCCTTTGGCAGTGTCCATGATATTCAGGTGTCTGGCAAGCATTTCCTGTGTGTTACTCAAGCATCTGTGGATGGATCAGAGTAGGTTTGTGGAGGTATTTCTTTAACAATCATCAGGTTCCAGGTCACTTGTGGAAATTCTCTGGGTAATGTTGATAAAACCTACTAGTGATAATTTAGTAAAACCCCACAAAATCTAATTTTGGCCCTCCTATTGGCTTATTGGCCTTCCAGTCCATACGGTGAAAACCAGTTCAGACCTTATGGAGCTAATCTTATTAATGACAGAGCTAAATGACTATCAAATAAGAAACCCATAGTTCACCTGAAATTTCAGAGAATTTCAGTTTTTATATACCACTTGCTCTTTCTAGCCTGACCCAAACCCCATACTTGATAGATACAATGCCATCAACAGGCTAAAGGAAGAATCTTTAAAAAAAAAAAAATTTTTTTCAAGGATCCATGAAGGCCTGACTTGTAAAATGAGCCCTTCTGTCTCTTAATATTATCAGAGAGTCAGAGATTTCAAAATGGGGAAGGGGGAGAAATGATTTAAAATTTTCTTTGCAATTATTAATGTAATTTTATATGTAAAATCTTTAATCCAATTTTGAGAACTCATTACTAAAATATACTCAAGACATGTATACCCCATTAGAAACATTTGGAAATATATATCTCCTAGTTCTTAGACAAAACAATCTAATCTTACCTTCTCAAAATTTTCTACTCCATTAAGTTAAAAAAACTTTAACATCTTTATCTTATCCTCTACTTTTAAGGATATATATTATCCTTATATCATCCTGAAAGAATTAGATACTTTAAGGATCTAATTTTATACATGAATATTTAACTATTAGCAAGGGGAGTGATGGCAAGCCTAAGAACACATTTCCCTGGTTACTTAGGATATGGAGTTAACCTCAAATTCAGATTTAAAATAGTAAAATCTTTCACACTTGCATCCTATTATAGTAACTCAGAGAGATGTTTTAGTATTAATTTATTAATTAATACATTTAGTATTGCAATGAAAAAATCTTCTATAGTTCACCTGCCCTAATTTTAGAAATTTGCTATGAAAGGGAAAATGTAGGACCTGGTTATGACAATATCAAGAGTGCCCTTTCAAGGACACAGACTGACCTGCCATAAGCCATAACAGGGGGAAAACTCCCTTAGCTCTGTTTGATTCCAGGTAAAAGTCATAATTAACAGCCAATCATGTAGCAAAGTTCTATAATATTTACAGGGTATCATAGCCAGACTCAGAATTAACCAGGTGGGAAAATGTCCTGTTCAGAAAGGAAATAGCAGTGGGGAAACGGAGTCAAGACAGCCCAGCCTTCACCCCCTCAACTTTCCCAGGCATAGACAATCACCTCTAGCAATTGTCAGATCACACTTCCTTTGGACAGCCCATGGCATTTTTCTTGGATGGTGGGCTATTGGCTTAAAGACAATTCAGACAATTATACCTGTAGTCAAAACTCAGAACAGTATCAAATTATAGTCCTAAGAGATTTTACCTCAGTTGCAAGTTTCACTAATCACAGCTTAGGGCAGATACAGTTATTATTTCTGTTATGTTGTTACAATAACAGTTAACAATAAAAAGTTTACTAAGCTTTTTTAAAAAAATCATTTAACATCCTTTTCTTCCTTTTCTCCCCTTCTTCTTGAGTTTAAACTCACCTGTTGTAAAAATCAATCAATAGAAATTAAGAAAATAAGTACACATAGATAGTGCTAGTTCACTCAAAACCCAGAAAAACACTGGCTACTTTCTGTAAGTGACCAGGCTAATGGATATCCATCTCTTAAGATATTGTATTTTAACTTCAAACCACATTAGTTCATTTTTTTAAACCTTCTTCTCTAAAGGAGTCCCAGAAGGTACCTTTGATAAATATGTAGAGACAAAATATGTAAAGACAAAAAGATGAGAAAATTCCATACAAAGCATTAAAGAAGTCGACCATCCTTAACAGATTTTCCTTTTTCATTGGCAAGAGAGGAGGATTATACAGAAAATGTTCCTTTTTAGTTATTCTGTTTTTTCCAGCTCCTAGATTACTTACTGGCTTTATTTCCTCAATTTGGCCTTCAGACAATGGGTATTGTTTAACATTTGGCCAACAGGCAGTATCCTTATATTTTATAACCACTGGGTCCACTTATCCCCTAAAGGGGGGGTAAGATGCTCCAAATTTACACATACTTTCTTATCCACTTCCTATCTGATTATACAAATAGGGAATAGAGAGTAACCTATTTGTCTAAGCAGATTGCAAACAGAAATCAGATAAATCAAGTAGATTAAAATATACTAGAAAATACACACAAGTAAATGAGCTCTTTGGATGAGTGTGAAATTAGATCTCAGTTCCACTGAGAGACGCTTGTTGAGGGGCTGGTTTAGCTAACCTTCCTTTTACTTCCTAAGTCTTTCATGTTATAAGTCTCTCCCCACAGATAGTCTAGAACCACATGTTTCTTAAAGAAACAAAAAAGTCCTTTCCAAAGCTCTTACAGCAATTCCATCCCTCATGCAGTCATGCAGTGCCATGTTAGCATTCTCTCCACTAGTTAAGAGAGTTTCATTCAAAATGCATTAGAGTTGGCTAGAAACCTGGGTTATGGCATGTTTCAATTTTAATTTGTGGCTATAATTTTTATTGTTTTCAAAACCAATAAATAACAATATTTCCTCATTTTTAATCTTCCTTGTAGTTTCACCACCAACCAAATCCATACAAACAGAAAAGAAAAACCATCTATTTCCATGTCTAGTTCCACATCAATTGAAGAAAAATACAAAAGATAGTATATCTCTGCCAACTAAGGTACAACAAATCTGAAATCTCAAGTTTTCTAAGTTGTTTTGTTCATTTCCCTCCCCCCCCCAAGTTTTGGATTCTGATGCTAAGTTTTTTCTTTTTATATAAATCATTTTTAATTACAACAAATAATTCTATTCACTAGTGTGAAAAAAAATTACCTGGAGAAAAATTCATCTTTTGCAATTATTCTAAATTTAATGTGAATTACAGGAGGTTAAACCCACAGGAAATGATGCTAAAAAAGAAAAATCAATTTATTTTAATCGTGAAGCAATCCATGATATCATTAAATTACCAAATGAAGAAGATCCTGAAAAAATGTATAAAGGTATGTCTTAAAGTGTCCTTTGTTCTTATACAAATTGGAGAAATGAATGCTTCTCTTTGTATCTTTAATGTTCATTACAGAATTTTACAAATTTTTTTTTTTGCTTTTTGGCTAGGTAGTGGGGTTAAGTGACTTGCCCAGGGTCACACACCTAGTAAGTGTCTTGAGGTCAGATTTGAACTCAGGTCCTCCTGACTCCAAGGCCAGAGCTCTATCTACTGCGCCACCTAGGTGCCCCGCAAACAAAATATTTTTAAGAATAGATTTTTAAAATAGTTGATAAAAGAATAAAAACACTGTTAATGAAAATTTGAAAAACATTCAACTTCACTAGTAATCAAAAGAAGATACAAATTAAAGAAATTCCAAATTCTACCTTACAGGGCAAAAATAATTAAAAACAATGAAACTTGTAGTTGGTGGTCCAGAGAAACAATATTGATGCAATTGCAAACTTGTATAACCTTTTTGGAAAGCATTCTTTCCAATGCAGGACATAGTAAAATGCTTGATAACTTTTTATTGAAGTTACAAAAATAATCATACCCTTTTACCCAATAATCTTTGGTGATATACCATAAGAAAGTTATCAAAAGAAAAGTAAGTAAAAGAAAAGGCTCTATCTATTCAAAGATTTATAAAACAGTATTTTTTTTGCAATTGAAAACATGCAAACAATCTAAATGCCCAATAGTAGGTAAATGTTTAAATAAACTGTGGCATATTAATGCAATTAAGGGGTTTTTTTTAATGTATAAAGAATATAAGGAAATCTGGAAGGACCTTAATGAAATAATTAATATAAAACAAAACAAAAAAAACAGGGAGGAAGCAGGAAGGAACAAGCATTTATTAATCACTACTATGTGCCTGGCTTTATGCTAAGCTCTTTACAAATATCTCATTTGAGCCTCACAACAGCCCTGGAAGCAGGTGCTATTATTGTCTCCATTTTATACACGAGCATCCTGAGGCAGGCAAAGGTTAGGCAATTTGCGTAGGATCACTAAGCTAATAAGTGTCTAAAGCTGGATTTGAACTTCGGTCTTCCTGTCTCCTAGATGCCTGGGTGGTGCAGTGGACAGAGTACTAGGCCTGGAGTCAATAAGACCTGAGTGTAAATCTGGCCTCAGACACTTACAAGCCGTGTGACCCTGGGCAAGTCACTTAACCTCTGCCTTAATCCACTGGAGAAAAAAAATGACAAATCATTTCAGTATCTTTGCCAAGAAAATGTCATGGACAGTGTTGGTGTGCTATGGTCCACAGGGTCAGGAAGAGTTGGACATAACTGAATAACTAAGCAAATATCCACAGGAGGGCTACAGAAACTTACTCTCATGGTTTTGCAGTGCCTACAGATGACGTATTTAGATTTAGCAGTTAATCAGTAGTGAATATATTGTGAAATAAGAGAGCTTAAATCTGTAAGTGTAATCTTTTGTCTCTATCAAGTTATATGAAGTTTTATACAGTCCATAAATTCATTTCATATAAGTTCTTAAAGTGTCCGTTTTTAATGGACAAGCAAAGTTAATGGGAAAGAATATATTAACAAGGATCATCAGATTTGAAATTAAATTTTGAATCAATATTACATTCTATTAAGAATTAAAATTTTCATGGGAGCATTGCATTTATAGAATATTGTTCCAAAAAAGATACAGAAAGTTTTACAGTTTATGTATTTTTAAGGATAGTTCATCATGACTTTTTCTTATGTTTGAGAATATAATTGGATTATTTATTTATTATATTTATTTATATTATATTTATACGTATTATATTTATTTCTATAATTGGATATTTATCTTTTTCCTCCACATATTCCCTTTTCACAATATCTATTTTGAAGAGACTGATAAGTAAAAGTGGTATTAGATTTGTTCAACTTAGCCCCAGAGGATAAATATAGGTGCAAAAGCTAGAAATTACAGAGAGGCAGGTTTTAACTACATCTAAAGAGAAACTAATGAACACTTAAAGTTTTCCCAAAATGGAATGGGCTTCCTCAGCAGTTAGCAGGTTCTATTCACTAGAGATCTTAAAGACTAAGATCATCACATGTTCTAGAACTGAAAGGATATTCTCAGTCATTTGCAGCCTGAACTAATTGTTCTCTGAGTTACCTTCCAATGTGATTCTCTGATACCACATTTAGGAGACAGGTTTTTTTTTTCCATTCCAGAGGGAATATGTTCAAGCTTCCATAAATGTTCAAGTCATAATAAAAATGATTCTATTTACTCATTGTTTTTTCATTTTGTAGGTCACTTTGTAAAACAACACTCAGAATCATAAACAATAATTCATCTCTTATAAATAAGAAATAAAGTCTCACAGTAGGATAACTGGATTATTGCCAAGTATATCCAAAACCCACCCTGGCACCAGAAATACCATGATTTAAAAGATGTTCTATTTAACCCTTACTACTAATTTCATAATGAAGATATAACCAAAATCCAAGACCCTATTACTGTGATTTTGGCCATGTTGGTTTTTTTTTAATTTGGATTATGTTTAAATAACTAAAAAGGAGGTTTCTAAGTTAAGATCACAAGCTAATGAAGCAAAATTAAATGATTATACTATACAAAGTTACCAGTAAAAATACCATGTTGGAAAGGATTCAGTAGAATAAAAATCTAAATGAACCAAAAGCAGACTGGAGCACAAATGAGATGAAAAATTTCCCTTTTTTTGTTTACTGTAAATTTAAAGCATTAACAAAAATAAACATTCAAATATACAAAAAAGAATTCTAAAATATTGTGCATGAAATCATAAACTTCCATTATTTATAATTTATTTTAAACTATTTTTAAATGTATATATATATTACATTTAACAAGTTAGTAACAAAATATCCTGTCTTTTTCTGTCTCCTGAACTTTTTTCTTTGTATTCATCTATATTTCTTTGCTATCATCATCATCATTATTATTATTATTATTATTTACATAGTTGTGGTCTACATGTACACTCTTATTTTCATTGTACTTTCTTCATTCTATATCACTTCATAAGTCTTTCCGTATTCATAGTCATTTATAATTAATATGTATAATTTTGATGATGGGATAGTATTTCATTATTTTCACATATCACAATTTATGTTGCCATTCTCTAATCATTAGATATCTTGTTATTTTCATATTTTGTGATTAATGGTGCTATAGACATATTTTTTACAGATAGTAATTACTTGTCATATCAGTATCTCCTTTTGGGTATTGTCCTAATAATGGGATCACAGGACCAAAAGATATGAATAATTTTGGAGTTATTGTAAAATGTCACATATTGTAAAATGACTCACTATGGAACAGGGGTGGGTTCAAGATCCTTAAGTGCGGCCTTTTGACTGAATCCGAATTTTACAGAATTGTTTTAGAAGACCACATGTGGCCTCAAGGCCATAGGTTCCCCACCCCTGCACTATGGAATAGGAGTAACCCTGGATTCTCAATGTCAGTGCCAACAGAATGCTAGCTGGAAAGGCTTTAAGGATGGGTTTAAGCACAGACTGCATCTTTTGTCTAAGAACTAGCCTACCTAACTTTAGAGAGGTGTATCATTGGTGGTGAATTTTTCAGGAACAACTTTTAAAGACTTTGTACTAGATTCTTTCTGAACTCTTACTATCATACAAATATGGTCTTGCAACCTAATCCAGGGGGAGACAAAGCAGAGAAAGAAAACTATAGACCAATATTCCTAATGAACATGGACACAAAAATATGGAATAAAATGTTAGCAAAGAGACTATAACAATAGATTTAAAAGATTACATACTTTAATCAGATTGAATTTGTACCAGGAATGCAAAATTGGCTCAATGTCAGGATAACTATGAACACAGTAGACCATATTAATAAAAAACAGATAAAAACCACTTCATTATATCAATAGAAGCTGAAAAGGGTAGAAAGTATAAAAATAAATTTACTTTTACCAAATATGTAAGTAATATGTAGATATTACTTTTAGATAGCTAAAAGCAAGAGTCAACATCATATGTAATGGAGAAATGTTGGAGGAGTTTACAATAAGACCAGGGCTAAAGAAAGGATATCCATTATCACCTTATTGCTTATCAACATGCCAGAAGTGCTATTTCTGACAATAAGAAAGGAAAAAGAAAATAAAAGGAATAAATATAGGCAAAGAGGAAATAATACTCTTGTCTTTTGTAGAAGATATGATGACTTATCAAGAGAACCCAAAAGAAACAACTAAAAAATTAACTGAAACAACTAGTTACTTCAATAAAGTTGCAGGACATAAAATATATCTACACAAATTATCAGCCTTTCGTATATTATCAATAAAATCCAGCAGAAAGAAATAGAAAGATTAACTCCATTCCAAATAACTGAATTATAAATGTATAAAATATTTGGGCATCTTTCTACCAAGACATATCTAGGAACAATAAGAATATAACTAAAACACTCTTTACTGAAATAAGATAGACCTAAGTAATTGGAGAAATACTAAAAATAACAACACTATCTAAATTAATTTACTTATTCACTGTCATACCAATTAAACTAGAAGGTAAGAAGATTGGAAAATTAGGAAAGGTCCAGGTTGTGAAGAATGCCAAATTAAAATTAGATGCCAAAGGACTTTATATTTAGTTCTGGGAGCCAGTGGAGTTTATTTAATAGAGGAATGCCACAGTCTGACCTGTGCTTTAGGAAAATCACTTTAGCAGTTGGGTTAAAAATGGATTAGAGTGAGAAGAGACTGAGGCAGGGTGATCAATTACGATGCTATTGTAACACTCTATGCAAGAGATGATGAGGACGTGATCTAGAATGATAGTTGTGTGAGTAGAGAGAACTCAAGAAATTCTGGAAAACAAGAAAGAAAGAAAGAAAGAAAGAAAGAAAGAAAGAAAGAAAGAAAGAAAGAAAGAAAGAAAGAAAGAAAGAAAGAAAGAAAGAAAGAAAGAAAGAAAGAAAGAAAGAAAGAAAGAAAGAGAGAGAGGGAGGGAGGGAGGAGGAGGAGGGAGGGAGGGAGGAGGGAGGAGGAAGGAGGAAGGAAGGAAGGAAGGAAGGAAGGAAGGAAGGAAGGAAGGAAGGAAGGAAGGAAGAAAGAAAGAAAGAAAGAAAGAAAGAAAGAAAGAAAGAAAGAAAGAAAGAAAGAAAGAAAGAAAGAAAGAAAGAAAGAAAGAAAGAAAGAAAGAAAGAAAGAAAGAAAGAAAGAAAGAAAGAAAGAAAGAAAGAAAGAAAGAAAGAAAGAGAAAGAAATAGAAAGGAAGGGAGGGAGGGAGAAAGGAATAGAAAGGAAGGGAGGGAGGGAGAAAGGAAGGGAAAAAGGAAAAGAAAAATATGAAAGAAGAAAGAAAAAGAATTACAAAATTTGGAAAAGGATTTGTGGTGAGTAAGAGAGAGGAACTGAGGATGACACCTGGCTTGCAAAACTGGTTCACTAGAGGATGTGGCGACCTTGATAGTAATAGGGAATTTCAGAAGATGTAGGTTTTGGGGAGACAGATAATGAGTTCTATTTTGGATATGTTGCATTTGAGATGCTTATGATCCATTTTGAGATGTCCAGCAGGTAGTTGTTGATGTGGTACTGGAGATAAGGAGGAAAAACAAGGCCAGATAAAAGATCTAGAAATCATCTGCATAGGGAAGATAATTACCATAGGAGCTGATAAGATCACCAAATGAGAGAATAGAGAGAAAAGTAGTGAAAACAGAGCCCAGGACAGAATCATGGGTAACACCTACTGTTACTAGGCATGAAATGGAAATTTTTTTTTCAAGATATATTGCTTTTGGTTGTGAAAAGTCTTTATTTTATATAATCTGATAGATAGATAGATACATATATATATATATATATATATATAGTATCATCTATAATTTCTTCTATATCTTGAATAGCTAAGAATTTTCCACCTCTTCAGAATGATATAGAAAGGAAGACAACAAGTAATTATTAAGTGCCATCTGCCATGCACCATGATAAAGGCTGAGGATAAAATAAAAGGAAAAAGAAAGACAGCCCCTGCCCTCAAGGAGCTTACATTCTAATGAAGGAAGAAAACACACATCACTTTCTCTTGCTGCCCCTATATCCAATCAGTTGTCAAGTACTGCCATTTTAGCTTCACAATATCTCTCATATGCAGCCCTCCCCTTCTCTCCTCTAAGGCCATCTTCCTAAAGCTCAGATCTGATTTTGTTACTCCCCTCCTCAATAAACTCCAGAAAGTCCCTACTATTGTCTCTGGAATTAAATATAAAATCTTCTGTTTCGCTTTTAATCTTTCATAACCTGGCTCCTTCCTACTTTTCAGTCTTCTTATACCTTGCACTCTTCCATGTACTCTTAAGATCTAGTGGCTCTGGCCTCCTTGCTCTTTTTCACACACAATCTTCCATTTCCCAATTCTATGTACTTTTACTGGCTGCCCCTCACATCTGGAATTTTTTTCCATCCACATCCTGCCTTAGTTTCTCTGGTTTCAAGTCTCACGGTAAAATCTCACTTTCTGCAAGCAGCCTTTCCCAATCACTTAATTCTAGTGCCTTTCATCTGTTATAATCTCCATTTTTATCCTATATTTTTATCTAATATTTTAGTGAATAATGTTTGTCTATAATAACAACAGTAATAATACTAGCTAGTATATATATATATATGTGTGTGTGTGTGTGTGTGTGTGTATGTGTGTTTGTGTGTATATACATATATATATGTATATGTATTATTTCAAGTTTTTCAAAGTGCTTTACAACTATTATCTCATTTTATCCTCAGAAAAACCCTGGTTCTCTGTTATTATTGTGTTGTTATTATCATCCCAGTTTTACAGATGAGGAAACTCATGAGGCAGACAGAAGTTAAATGACTTGCCTAGAGTCACACAGCTCGTATAAGACCATATTTGAACTTACATGTTTTTGACTCTTGCTTCATGAATCCATCCATGGCACCACCTAACTGACCTTTAGTGGTTTGTATATTGTCTCCCTCCACTAGACTGTGAGATCCTTGAAGGGAGGGACTATTTTTTTTCCATTTCTTTATATCTCTAGTGTTTAGCACAGTATCTGACATTGTTGTTGTTGTTTAGTCATTCAGTCGTGTCTGAGTCTTCATGACCCTGTGGACCACAGCAGGCCAATACTGTCTATGAAGCTTCCTTGGAAAAGATACTGGTGTAGTTTGCCATTTCCTTCTTCTGTGAATTAAGGCAAATAAGGCATATAGCTACTGAGTGTCTGAGGCCAAATTTGAATTCAGGTCTTCATGATTGAAGGCCTAGCATTCTACCCACTGAACCTCCTCTCTGACTTATTGACTTATTGACTTCCCACTATATTTTGCTGCCATCTTCTAGTCTGTTGCATGGTTCTACTAAAAGGACTGGAAGTTAAGTGTACCTTGGAGGAACAAGCAAATTTTTGTGCCAATTGATGTATCTGTTGCTTCTACAGTCCACAGTCTTGACCTTTTTTACATATTTTCCTAAAAGGAAAAGTTGGGAAAGGAATTTAGGCAAGAGAAAACATCTCTTAATATTTTCAGTTGAACTTTAAAAAATGGGTTTGTAATATCCTTCTGTAAATCCCAAGTATATCAATGACAATAATGAAGATTATATATCTACTAAAATATTCATTAAAATTTTTTGTGATATCTAGGTGGCACAGTGGATAAAGCACTGGACCTGGAGTGAGAAAACCTTCATTCAAATCTAGCACTACACATTTATTAGCTGTGTGAGCCAAATCAAGTCTCAATTTCTGTCTCCCCTCAGCTTCCTTATCTGCAAAAAATAAGGACCTCTTTTCCAGAGCTGTTGTGAAGATAAAATGAAATATTAATAAAGCACTTTACAAACCTTAAAGCACTATCTAAATGCTAACTATTATTAATAGAAGCAAAGTGGGTGCCCATTGATTGGGAGATGTCTGAATAAATTGAGTTATATAAATATAATGGAATATTAATATGCCATAAGGAATAATACAGATGAGGAATTAAAAGTTGAAATTGAAAAAAAAAAGTTGGAAAAACTTGTTACAGAATGAAGTAAGCAGAAGCAAGATAACAATATACACAATTATTATAATGATATAAATGAAAACAACACTTAAAGGCAACCAAATTCTGATTAATTTTAATGATTAATTTTGGTCCAAGAGAATAGATGATGAAATGCACCTTCCTCCTCTCTGTAGAGAGATGAGAGAACTACCGTGTGAAATATTAGGTGTGGTTACTATATAAATTGGTCTTGCTCAACCATTTTTCTTTGTTACAAACAAGTGTTCTTTGTCAGGGAAGGGAAATCATACTAGGAAACGACAAAAAACTATCAATAAAACTTTTAAAAAATAAAGTTTAAGAAGATTATGGAAAGGTTTTTTTTGTTTCTTTTTTTAAGAATGAAGGAAAAGATTTAAATCTTTCTTTAGGATGGATACTATAAGCCATCCACATTTGCCACACTTACTTGACTTTCCATTCAGCAAAATATTTTAAGTATTGTGCTCTTGAAGAGATGTTTCGTATGAACCCAAGTCAGTAATAATACTGATTGTATTGTGAATATGTTTATTATTTAATGGCAAGGAAAGAACTAGGAGAAATAGTAATAGTACCAGCAATAATTATATTTGGGAAAATTATAATTTAAGTAAACTTTCAATTAAGCTGTTTTTAAAAACTTTAATTTTAAAGGACATTCTATTATCTATTTTTCTACTGTAGATTTACTAAAGGAAGACATACACAGGGAGTAATGGAGAGTAATGGAAGGCAAAGAGAGAAAAAAGAAGATCTAGAAAAGAAACCTAATTTGCTGAAAGAAGAACAAGGGACAACAAAAATAGAACATATGATTATTCCGTTAAGGGAAAGCAATGAACATCATAATGTAGGAAAAGAAAGGTTTGAAATTAGTGTATCAGTGCATGACATAGACAAACTGCATAATAAATATGTGATTCAAAATAGCAGAATTCCACTTAGGCAAAGAAAACGTTACTCTTTCACAGAAGCCACTGAAAACTTGCATAATGGAATTCCTACTTCAGGTACATCTAATTTAGGTACCACTCACAACAGTCAAGTTGCAAACAAGCAACAAGGTAATACAACTGACCTGAAGATAGAAAATTCAATTAGTAGATATGAGCCATCATTTGGTAAATCTTCCAAAACAAAGGTAAAAGATTCATCAAGTGAAAAGAATGAAAACTCTGTAAATACAACTTTGAGGGATAAGAAAAACAATTTGATGGAAGAACTCTTTGGATCAGGTTGTGTCTTAAAAAACAATCCCACAAATACTGATCTTAAATCATCTAATAAAGAAAAAGAGAGTTTGGAAAATGACAGGATGAATGATAATTATCAATCTACAGCCATTAATGCTTTTGGAGATTCTAAGGTAACTATGGTAAAGCCTATTAAATCATATTCATCCACAGAAGGAGAAAGTTAATTATTGCAATACAATTAACATATGAGTGTATTCCAGTTCAATGGTCTTTCATTCTTGCTTTCTAGAGACATATTTTAGTTTTGTGTTATAGAAATTATTTCAAGTGCTTATAATTTTAATATGTTAATGTTTAATTAGAATGAAGATAATTGTAATTGTGTTTCATTTACCAAGAAAATCCAGAGTACTTTAGACAGAAATACCCAAATTTAGGGAAATTCATTTCTCATATTATAGTTTACATGATAGCTCTGCTCATAACTCTGCCTGCTAGAAAAGCTGACATTATCTAGGTAACAACAAATATTCCATAAGCAACAATTTCGTTTGAGCACATTGTTACCAACAGTTATAAGAATTTTTCTAATTTTTTCCTAGTTATAGGATACTTAAATAGTGAGATTATTATTCCATGCATATGGTATAAATTTGAAGAATTTTAAATAAAAAATCAAAACCTTGATAAGAAATGGCTAGTTTTTTGTGATTAAATATTTGTCCTACAGTTTAGCTGCTTGGGAAGCCAACAAACAGAACAACTATGAAATTAAAATTTTTTCATGTCAAATGGGGAAAGTTTTCATCTCATCAGTAAAGCAATAGAAGGGAGATATTTAGGTTTTGAACACATGTCATCTATTTTAGAATGATTCATTTTTTGTCTTCAAAAATGGGGAAAAACGTATTTGGAATAAAAGTCTTATTTCATTTGTATTTTGTGGAATGGCTGAAGAAAAGGATGAAAGAAGCCAAGTCATAGTAAATTCCAAATTACATCTGTCAGTTTTGACATTAAAAGCTATACCCATCATCTTCTCCTTCTTTCCCACTAGTATGCCATCATAACTTATAGCAGCTTATGTCAGAACAACCGAAGGAAGAATTCCTGTGTAGCAGAAACAGATGAGGGCAGCTTGAAAAGGAGCAACAGAACCAGGAAATGATTCTGCAGCTAAAAGTTGCTTTTGTCAAAGAAAATGTACAGCAATTGCCAAGTGTTGGCCTTTCAGAAATTTCCCTTATCTGACTAAAATTGACATATTTTATGAATATGAAAACTCACAAGTGAGCTATATGGTATTTTTATTAGTGTACTCCTGGTTTTTAAAGTTTAGTTATCTTTATTATATTAATGTAATTATTACTTCCCTTGAAATTACTCAGTTCGTATTGCTTTACTAATTTTAGAATTTTTCTTTTTGTCTGTCAAAAATACCCTCTCCAGTAATTTCATTCTTTATATTTAAAATGTTTTCTTGTTGCCTTTGTATAGGTTTTGTTTGTGTACATAGATTAATAGACAACTCTTAGACACATTTTATCATTAATATAGAGGTTATTTTGGGACTCTTGTGAAATACAGAAAGGCTGAGGATTTTATAGGTTTATTGTCTATCCACTTTTTTTAACTGAAGTTATTTTCATCAATTAAGTTCATTAGGCTGAAAGGGTTTTATTTACTTTATAAAATTTTTATTTTTAATTGGAATCTTTGTTTTCACATCACTTTCACTTCCAAATATGTCCCTCTCCTTCCACTACCCAAGGAGCCATTTCTTAAACAAGGAGCAAAAATGAAAGAGGAAAAAACCAGTTCAGCAAAACCAACCATCAAACAAACTTAAGAGCCCACACAGGTCATTACAACCACAATTAACTCTAAGGAATAAAATAAAAAAACAAATTCAAAAAATACAGCCAATAGCAGTCATAAGCAAAAAGCTTTCTTTATTCCATTGGAGGAGGGAGACTAGATACATATGCCAGGGCCTCCACTATAAGGAGACCCCTTTTAGTGAGACCAAATCGTAATGCATATAGCAATGGTTATGCAGTGAGTTGTAGCCCTGACAATGAGGGGTAACAGCAACAATGAGACAAGTTGGATTCATAACTGGGCTTCATGATCAGAACATGGGTCCTACAGGTGCTGGTCCGAGCTCAAGGACCTCCTGGGGCTGGTGTGAAACAATTTGGGATTTTGCTGTGGCAGAGCACATCCAGAGGATGAAGTACAAAGAATTGTTTTGCCAAGCTCAGAGCACAGCTTGCTTGCTGGGCCTTAGCTCTGAAAAACAGGGTGTCTCCTAATAGTAAAAAGAAAGGAGAGAAAAAGAGAGGGGTGGTCTTGGCATGGGGATCCTGACACACTCAGGCTTTCTCTAATGATAGCCTTGCTAAATATGAAGTGACTTTATTAGGAAGGAAAATGTGCCTTTGGAGTTTGTCATGCTGTCAGGATATTGTGGTTAGAGAAGAGTTAATGTCTTCTAGTGAAGTCATTGCAAATGCTCAATACAGTGGAGAACTTTTATCTGCCCTAAGATTTCCTACTGCTCAGGCCATTATCAACTGTCCTGTCCACACTAATTGAAATGATCCTGTTTCAAGAGGCAACAACCATGCTGACTCTGCCACAAAGCTTGCTACCCTTGAGGTCCCACACATGTATTCCATCTCTCTGCTTCTGATAATGTTCACTTTATCTTACAATGACTCTGAAATTGCAAAATGGAAATAATGTTTTCATACCAACCAGGTATTGGGGACAGAGTGACTGCAGAAAGCAAACCACTCCTCTTCCAGAGTTTCTATTACCAAGTTATGTCTATCTGTTCATAATGGTGGGGGGAGGGAGCACATCTTGGCACACAAGGGATTGTGGACATGATTAGAAGGGTGTGGGTGGCCCCTGATATAATTGCTATTGCTGCATGTATTTGTGCCTCTCATCCTACTTCTCAAGCATTTTAATCAACATGCATTCCATGTCATCCTTTTTGGCAGATGCCCCCTTGTTTTTACTTTTTTTGAGCACTTGCAAATTTATTTTATCAATATACCTAAGTCTGGTCACTACAAAATTTGTGTTGTAATCATTGATTAGTTGACTTACTGGGTAGAAGCCTTCCTTACTTCAAAGGCTAATGATAGTTTCATAGCCAAAATTATTCTTAAAGAAAATGTCCTCTGGTTTGGCCCTGTGGCTCACGATGAAGATCTCACTTCACTAACATGGTCCTCTCCCAAATTTATTCTTGTCTCGGAGTGACTCCTAGGTTTTATACCCCTTTTCACTCCCAGGGCTTCGGTCAGGTTGAACATATGAACAAATAACTTATTTGACTGGTAAAACGTGTTCTGAAACACACCTTAAGTGGCCTGATGTGCTTGCCCCTCTATTCAGGGTCTTTGTGGCTATTGAGGAGTCCATTGACCCTTTTTATTCATGATTTGCTAATAAATCACATAACTTGGACTTTGTCTCCTCAGTTATTACGAACCACCCATGATGCTATCCTACTCTCAAAAATGGCTCTTCCAAACTTTTTCATACTTTCTCAAATCTTCCATGGCTGCCCATCCTCTTATCTTCTCAACTGACAATCTTGACTCATATATTAAAGAAAAAATTGAGGCCATTCACTATGACCTCCTTCTCTCCCCCTTCCTCATTTCCTGTCACTCAGATGCCTTCTGCCACTATCTCCTCCTTCACCCTTGTCTCACATGATGAAGTGGCCTTACTTTTTACCAAGGCTAACCCCTCTAACTGTTCAAGTTATCCCATTCCATCCCGTCTCCTCCAATATATTGACTACTTTGTCATCTCCACTTCATCACTTATTTTCAATCTCTCACTAACTACTGGCTCTTTCCTACTACCTAAAAACATGCCCATTTCTTCCCCATCTTCAAAAATTCCTCACTTGATCCTTCCATTCCCTTTATCATCCTATATCCCCAGTTCCCTTTGTAGGTAAACTCCTTTAAAAAGTTGTCTACAAAAGATGCCTTTACTTTCTTTCCTCTTACTTTCTTCTTAACCCCTTACAATCCAGCTTCTGACATAATCATTGCACCAAAACTGCTCTCTCAAAAGTTACCAATGACCTCTCAATTTCCCATCAAGGTAGGGAGAGGTAAAATGGAAAATATCTCATAAAAACAAGGCATAAATAGAAGAACTGTTACAGTGGAAGTAGGTGAGGATGGAGGGCTGGTAATGCTGGAACCTTATGCTCATCAGAACTGGGTCAAAGAAGGAATAACATATACATCTGGAAGGGTATGAAAGCCTTCTAAATTTATAGAGAAATAGGAGGATGAGGGGATAGGATAAGGGAGGGCCTTTTAGAACATTACTAGATCAAGAAGTAGGATGGTGGGGGGAGGATAAGGGAGAGATTCTTAGAGGAATAGGAAGGTAAGGGGAGAAGATAAGGGAGGGGTTCTTTAAAATGGTGCAGATTAAGGAGATAGTGGTTAGGAGTAAATCAAATGTATGAGAAGAGATCGGGTAAGAAGAGGTGAGAAGAATAAAAAGTTAGAAAAAATAGGACAGAGGGAAATGCACAACTAATAATTACAACTTTGAAGGTGAATGAGATGAACTCACCCATAAAATGAAAATGAATTAAAAATCAGAACCCAACAGTATGTTTACAAGAAACACATTTTAAAATGAGAGTTACACACAGTTAAAATAAAGGACAGGAGTATAATATATGATGCTTCTGATGAGGTAAAAAAAAAAAGCAGGGGTAGCTATCATGATCTCAGACAAAGTTAAAGCTAAAATGGATTTAATTAAAAGAGATAAACAAGAAAACTACATTATGATACAAGGCACCATAGAAAATGAAGCGATGTCAACTTTAAACTTAAAAGCACCAAATGCTATAGCATCTAATTTTTATATGAACAGTGAAATAAATTACAGGTGGAAATAGATAGCAATATGATAATAGTGGGGGACTTTAACCTTCCCCTTTTAGAATTAGACAAAGCTAAAAATAAATAAATAAATAAGAAAGAAGCCAAGTTGGTGAATAGAATATTATATAAGCTAGATATGATAAATATTTGGAGAGAATTTAATAGGAATATGAAAGAATACTCTTTTTTTCACAGTGGTACATGGTACCTTTACAAAAATTAACCACATATTAATGCATAAAAACTTTGTAAGTAAATGCAGAAAATCAGAAATATTAAATTCATCCTTTTCAGATAACAATTCAATACAAAATTATATTTAATAAGGGACCATGAAAACAGATTAAAAACTAATTGGAGACTGAACAACTTAATTTCAAAGAATGAGTGGGTTAAAGAACAAATCATAGAAACAATACTTTCATTAAAGAGAATGACAATAATGCGTCAACATATCAACACCTATGGGATGCAGCAGAAGCAATAATCAGAGGAAAATGTATATCTCTAAATGTTTATATCAGTAAAATGAGAAAGAGTAGACCAATGGATATGCAATTTAAAAAAAACTAGAAAAAGAACAAATTAAAATCCCTAATTAAACACTAAATTGGAAATCTTAAAAATTAAAAGTGAGATTAATAAAACTGAACATAAGAAAACCATTGAATTAATGAATAAAACTAGGTGTTGTTTTTATGGAAAAAAACAATAAAATTCACAAACCATGGGCTAATATGATATTAAAGAGAGAGAGAGAAACCAAATCACTAGCATTACAAATGAAAAGGGTGAGTATACCACTAAGGAAGATGAAAGCAAAACAATTACAAGTAGTTATTTGGTCCAATTATAAGCTAATAAATTTTAAAATTTAATTGAAATGGAAGAATATTTACAAAAATATAAACTGCCTAGATTAACAGAAGAGGAAATAGAATATCTAAATAAATCTACTTTAGAAAAAGAAATAGAACAGGCCATAAATGAACTTGCTAAGGAAGAAGCATCAGGACCAGATGGGTTTACACGTGAATTCTATCAAACATTTAAGAACCAACTAATTCCAATATTAAATTAATCATTTGTAATAGAAGGCAAAAGAGTCCTAACAAACAAATATGGTACTGACACCTAAGCCAGGAAGGGCAAAAACAGAGAAAGAAAATTAAAGAACAATTTCTGAATATGGATGCAAAAATCCTAAATAAAATATTAGCTAGGAGACTACAATAATACGTTACAAAGATTAAACATTGTGACCAAGTGGGATTCATAACAGGAATGCAGGGGTGGTTCAACATAAGGAAAACCATTAACACAATTCATTAAAACAATAACAAAGGTAAAAAAATTTCTATGATTATATTATTAGATGTAGAAAAAGCTTTTTATAAAATACCACACTCATTCCTACTTTAAAAAAAATTGAGAAATAGGTGACTTCCAAACCCCTTCCTGATGAAAGACCAAAACTCAACATAAAATTTGATCTTCAAATACAAGACTCAAGAGAGGCTTAAAAAGGTAAACAGGAAAGAAAACAACAACATGTTATTAATAAGGACAAACTGTTTACATTCCTGCAAGGGAAGATGACACTTTTAACTGTTGAGAACTGTATCTTTATTATAATTTTTAAAAGGGGTATACATAGACAGAGGGCATGAGTATAAGTTGACTTTGATGTGATGATAAAAAATCTAAGGAAGTGATGAAAAGGGATTGTTCTGGGAGAAGAGGAAAGGAGGAGGAAGACAAGGGTAAATTATACAAAAACCTATTACAATAGAGGGAAAGAAGGGAGAAGGATGAGCATTGTTTGAACCTTACTCTCATCAGATTTGGCTCACAGAGGGAATAACATAATCAGTTAGGTATAGAAATCTAACTTACCCTATAAGAAGTAGTAAGGGAAAGGGGAAAGAAAAGGGAAGGGGTGGATAGAAGAGAGGGAAGAAGTAGTAAGGGTAAAGGGGAAGAAAAGATAGGGGGCTGAGAAAAGGTGGGGCATACTGATGGAGGCAGTGGGTTGAAAGCAAAACTCTAGTAAGGAGGAAAAGGGAGAAAGGACAGAGAAAAGTATAAATGGGGTAGGAGGAGGAATAGGATGGAGAGAAAGACACAGATAGTAATCATAACTCTGAATGTGAATGGGATGAACTCTTCCATAAAATGGAAGCAGATAGCAGAGTGGATTAAGAACCATAATTCTACAATATGTCATTTACAAGAAACACATCTGAAGCAGAGGGATACACACAGAATAAAGGTAAAGGGCTGGAGAAGGATACATTATGCTTCAGCTGAAGTAAAAAAAGCAGGGGTAGCAATCCTGATCTTAGACAAAACAAAAGCAAAAATAGATCTAATTTTTAAGATAAAGAAGGAAACTACATCCTGCTAAAAGGTATCATAGACAATGAAGTAATATCATTACTAAACATATATGCAACAACTAGTATAGCATCAAAATTCTTAGAGAAGTTAAGGGAGTTACAGGAAGAAATAGACAGCAAAACTATACTAGTGGGGGACCTCAACCTCCCCCTCTCAGAACTAGATAAATCTAACTGCAGAAATAAGAAAGAAGTTAAGGAGATAAATAGAATTTTTTACAAGTTAGATATGGCAAACCTCTGGAGAAAATTGAATGGAGATAGAAAGGAATATACCTTTTTCTCAGTGCTACATGGCACCTGCACAAAAATTGACCATATATTAGGATATAAAAACCACACATTCCAATGCAAAAAGACAGAAATATTAAATGCATCCTTTTCAGATCATGATACAATAAAAATTACATGTAATAAAGGGCCATGGAAAGATAGACTAAAAATTAATTGGAAACTAAATAATCTAATCCTAGAGAATGAGTCAAACCATAAATCATAGAAATAACAAATAACTTCATCCAAGAGAATGACAATAATGAGACAACATACCAAAACTTATGAGATACAGCAAAAGCAGTTCCTAGGGGAAGTTTTATATCTCTAAATGCTTACATGAATAAAATAGAGAAAGAAGAGATAAATGAATTGGGCATGCAACTAAAAAAACTAGAAAAGGAACAAATTAAAAATCCTCAGTTAATACCAAATTAGAAATTCTGAAAGCCAAATAAGAGATTAATAAAATTGAAATTAAGAAAACTATTGAGCCAATAAATAAAACTAAGAGCTGGTTTTATGAAAAAAAAAACCAATAAAATAGATAAACCTTTGGTTAACTTGATTTTTAAAAAAAGAAAGAAGAAAACTCAAATTACCAGCATCAAAAATGAAAAGGGTGAATTCACAACCAATGAAGAGGAAATCAAAACAATAATTAGGAGCTATTTTGCCCAACTGTATGCCAATAAATTTAACAATCTTGGTGAAATGGATTAATATTTACAAAAATATAAATTGCCCAGATTAACAGAAGAGGAAATATAATACTTAAATAACCCCACTTGAAAAAAGAAATTGAACAAGCCATCAATGAACCCCTTAAGAAAAAATCTCCAGGGCCAGATGGATTTGCAAGTGAATTCTATCAAACATTTAAAGAACAATTAATTCCAATACTTATAAACTATCTAGGAAAACAGGCAAAGAAGGAGTCCTACCCAATTCTTTTTATGATACAAAAACAGTGCTGATACCAAAACTGGCAAGAGCCAAAACAGAGAAAGGAAATTATAGACCAATTTCCCTGATGAATACAGATGCATTTGGTTTCCCAAATCCTTTCTGGAAATGAGTAATCTGAATCATCTCAAAAGAAAGGAAGCCTACCAATTGAAGGAGACTAGAGCTATTTCTCTGGAGCATAAAGGATCTCTGAAGAGGGTTTTTATAAAGAAAATAAGGAAAGACACTAGAGATTCTGGCAAAAATAGTCCATTCTTATCATGAAAGATTCCTGGAGGCTGGATCCCAGAAATCACTGGTCTAAAAAGTCCTTCCCCTTTATAGAGTGTCACCAATTTATCACAAACTTGACTTTTGGGAGTTTGGACACCTGACATGGCCAGTCAGGTACATGATAATGCTACTATTGATCAGCAGAGGCAAACCTCACCATAAGATGGAAGAGTGCCACTTTGCCTGTTGGGTTAGGTGGCTTCTCTGACTGGCACAAGGAGCTCAGTTCAGCAGGAATAGTTGCCTTGCCCTTAGTTAGTGGAATAATATGACAATACGGCATCACCACCCCAATTTCTATTTTGGCAATGGACCCACTCCCCAATCTCAACTCACCACCGTATCTTCTTTTAATGGTTCCAACCTTGTTGTTTAGCATATGATGTCTCTGATGGGTACCAATCTCACAAACAACTGTATTCAAAGAGAAATATAGGTAAAATTCCCCCATTGGTCTTGATCCAAAATGAAGAATCTTTTATTGTCCAGCCCTGTGCTCTCCAGCCCCCAAACCAATTAGCCAGACTTACGGCCACTCCCCAGGAATTGTATGAATGAAGATCCTCTCTGCCCTATCCCTCAAGGCTCTCTCATATGACAGCAATCTCAGGCCACTGAAAGAACTTGCCAAGAGTCCATTCTCTAGGGCAGGGGTAGGGATTTTGTTAAGGGGATTTGTTCTGTGAAGTTTGGATTCAATCAAAGGGTTGCATTTGAAGACCTAGTGGGCCACATGTGGCCTGGAGACCACAGGCTCCCCACCCCTGCTCTAGGGTATCCCTCTGTTGCTGGATTAGTGGATACTAAAGTCTAGTTGCATATGCCTGTCTCATAGCAGATGGAGCCATAAATAGACCAAACAAAACAATATTCTTCAGGATCCTAGTTTTCATAGGTGGGGGTCCATTGAACTAGCAGAGGAGATAGGTTCTATGCCTTGGATTAGAGGCTTTAATCTCTGTCGTAGCACTCACCCTATTTGTGAAGCTCTGTAACACAACAGCTTCTCAGCTCCAGCCTCTAGCAGGTTCACTCTGGATCCAGGCAGACATAAGGACAACAGCGAAGACACGATACGGGGTTAATTTACTTTATTCTTCCCGATGGTGGTGGTTGGTGAGGAGGTAAGGGAGCTCAGCTCCTACAGCGTCCACCTAATTATCCTTCTTGCAGGGGCTGGTGAGAATAGGAGTAGAAGCACCAGCTTCTATAGCATCCCCATAAGTCTCAGTGGCAGCTAGTTGAGATAAGTACAGCTTTCTGCTTTCACATTCTGCATTCCACACTTAACGACTAGTGCTCACTTGATTTATAGAAAAACAGACCAAGAAGGCGACTTGCAAGCAGTAGGCTCATAAGTTTACATTAATCTTAGCAATATCACGGTAACTTGGCATAGAGTTGGCATAATATGCTGTTTATAAGTTAAATTCAAACTTTTAAAAAATATTTATGGTTATATAATGATGTGCGAGCACAGTGGAGCTTATTTATGGCTATGGATATTGGGAACTTGTAGACTGTTTATGGTCATGGATCCTGGGAACTTATATCAAATTGGATCCATGACACCTTGCATACAGGCTCTAACAGTGGAAAGGACCAGGTAAGTTTGATTTTGAATGTACCATGTCAATTTAGCAATATAAGCTTCTATGTCCTACCCATTTTAATAGAGACTATCTTGTATCACACAACTCATAATAGACATCTCCAGGAAAAGAGTGATTATATGACCATGTGTCATCTGTTCAGTAGCAATTGGAACCCAATAATAGCAAGCAACTACTTTGCAGATTGGATCCATGCCACCTTGCATACAGGCTCTAACAGTGGAAGGGCCCAGGTAAATCTGATTTTGAATGTACCATGTCAATTTAGCAATATAAGCTTCTATGCCCCACCCATTTTATTAGAGAGACTATCTTGTATCACACAACTCATAATAGACATCCCTAGGAAAAGAGTGATTATATGACCATGTGTCATCTGCAACTACTTTTCAAAAGGGATATAGTTTGGGGGAACTTCCAGCTACAGAAACCTAACAGTCACTTATTCTGGCCACCCTTCAGTGCCTACCAAGAGCTCTATTCCATCTAGTCCTTAAGGATAGAGACCCCCAGGCACATAAGACTTTGTAGGTGACAAAGCACTCCATGGGAGAAACTGCTGGCCAGCCTGCTTTAGATTTTTCAGGGCTGTAATCTATCTGGGCCCCAGTTAAAGAAACACTTGCAGGCAACTTGGTAAATGGGAGCCATCAGGATGTTCAATTAAGGAATGTGGGTTCTCAAAAACCTGAAGAGCTCATTAAGGCTCTGGATTTCCTTCTTAGATAATTGGAAAGCAAGTATCAGTAGCTTATTCTAAACTGTGCCCAGAATCTTCAAGATTTTTGCCACCCATTTGATTCCTTGAAACTTGAATGAGTGGGTTGGACCCTGGACTTTCTGAGGATTTATTTACCACTGCATATCCTTTAAATGGGCCACCATCTTACTTAGGGACTCTGCTACTGTGACCTTACCTGGCTCAATCAACACAGTGTTATCCAATGTCATGTACATCAAAAGCCCACAGGAAGAGAGGCCTCTTTCAGGTTTCTGCCCACTACAACATGGCTATAATAGAGAAAGCTCAGGTAGCTCTGGGGAAGAACAATGAAAGTAAATGGGACTCCTTCCCAGCAATACATGGATCTAAGACATCTCCAGAGGCCTCGTGATGGAAAATGCTATCCACATCCAAAGAAAGAACCATGAAAGTTGAATAGCCATTCTTTTTCTCTTCTGTTGAGTTTTGTTTCCTCTTTCTGATGGTTCCTCGTATTGGTTTTAATTTTTACTTATAACACCACTAATGTGAAAATATGTTTAATAGGAATGTAAATGTATAGCCTATATCAGCTTGTGTGCTGTCTTGGGGAGGCTGGTGGGGAAGAAGGGGGAGAAAAATTTTAAACTCAAAAGCATATGGAAGTGATTATTGATAAATCAAAATGAACTAATAAAATTTTTTTAAAGAAAGGAAAAAAATTAGAATGGAAAAAAAAAACCTGGCCCAAGCTAGATGCTGAGCTTTTCCCCTCAGACTTAGTGGAGTGCCACACAGGACATCCTTCTACCACCCCACCCCTCTCACCCAGTGTCCTGTTCTAGTGTCCTATCCTGTATTCTCTGTCCCTCAGTTCTCTGGCCCATCACTGGCAGTTCAGAAAGCTATCATTCTGGTTCTACAGGGTTGAATTCTGTAGTTTGGGTCTTGGAGGTTCTGAGAGAAAGAGGGTTTGAGGGTATGGGGCTAAGCTCTATTTCAAGCCTGCACAAATATCCTGCATCTTTCACTCTGTTCTGCAGAGATATTTTGTAGCAAGAATTCTATCATAACCCCACGAAGCTTCTGCAACCTAGAAGCTGGGTTTCCATGGCACTGAAAAGAGGGAGGGAGTATAAGAGTATGGGGTTGAGTTTTGTTGCAGACCCATGTATTGGGTCCCTGGGAGCCTCATTGTTAGCATGCTGAGTGGTGGGGAATGGGTCTTGAGTGAGCTCAGTGTAGGCACCAGTTCTTGGGTTTGTTTTTTTAACCTTCTTTTAAAAGCATTCCAGGTGTCCTACACCATGGTGACAGCTGAAGTTGTTTTATTTTTGGTGAATAATTTATGTTTTGGAGAGGTTTGAGAGATCAAGGGTATCAGAGAAAATGTCTAATCCTCCATCTTGTTGGTCATGTGACCAAGAATTTACCAATTATTTTATGTCCTACAGCTTAGCTGAATTTATTGTTTTAATTAGCTTTTTGGTTGATACTTTAGGGCTTTTTATTTAAAATATCACCTGCAAAACAGCAGTAATTATTTCTTCTTTGCCTATGCTTATTCCCTTGATTTCTCTTTTTTTTCTTATTGCTATAGCTATCTTTTCTAGCACTATGTTTAATAGTAGTGATGATGATCGAGTTCCTTGCTTGATCTGATTAGAAACTCCTTTAACTTTTCTCCATTACATATGTTTGGTCTTTGTGAGAGATGATCTCTCAGGAGTGAAGCCTCCTCAGAGGGTCATTAGTTCTTGTTAATTGTTCTGGTATTGTTGCTTTTGAGTGGTACATGTGTACCAAGACTAAGTGAAGACCCCTCAGAATACAAGACCCCCTCCCCTAGCCTTCTCTCTCCCCTACTCTTTGACAGTGTTAGCAGAAATTCCTGAGCCATAAGACCATCCTGTCTATCTTATCCTCTAGCTAGTTATATGACCTTGGGTAAAAGGCTGCTGAAACTGTGAGGCCCTGAAAAGGGGAACATGCTAACATAATTTCTATACCTCTTTGTTCTCTCTGTTACTTGGGCAGTTTTTACACGAATAGATTTGTACACCTGAGGCTCAGCCAATGAGCTGACGGGAAGGGGGTTAGGGTGGGCTGCTGCGTTAGGGTCTATATAATCTTGCCTTAATCAAAGAGCACTCGTACTCTTGGGGCAACTTATGCAGCATGGGGGAGCCCTTTCTCAAGAAAAGTCAATAAAGAGATTCTTCCTTTTTGCAAACTTTTTTCAAGACTCTGGTTTTTAATTTGGGTAGGTGGTCTCTGTCCCACACAGTCTTTATTTATTTTACTTGCACTAAGACTTTTACAATACCCTGTACCAAGGTAAGGTCCATTTATTCTTGTGCCCTCTAGTTGTTAATGGAAATGGGTCCTGGATTTTGTCAAATATCTTTTCAGCATCTATTGATATAACCATATGGCTTCTTGTTATTTACATTAGTATGCTTTATTAAGTTATAGTCTTCCTTATACTGAACCAACTCTGCATTTCTCACATAAAACAAACTATAAACCAATCTTTCTAACATGTGGTAGCCTACTTGCTAATATTTTATTTGAAATTTTTTCAACTAACTATTAGGGATGTATTTTTTTCTCTGCTTTGTCTTTCCCTGGCTTAGGGGTCAAGACTATATTGATGGAGGGAGGCAGAGCCAAGATGGTAGAGTAGAGAAGCACTTAATAGAGCTCTCCCAAATTCCCCTCCAAACAACTTAAAATATTGCCCCAAATCGAATTCTGGAACAGCAGACCACTAAAAATTCAGGTGAAACCATTATCTAGCACAAGACAACTTATGATGTCAGCAGCAAAGGTCTGTTATACCAGGGTGGTGGTCAGGTAGTGCAGAAGGCAGCATACTGCAGGACCAGAAGCAGGCCGTGGAGGGAGATGCATTGGAAGCAGCTATATTGACGGCAGCAGCAGCTTCAGGAGCTTGCAGCCCACAGAAAGGGGGGGGGGAATGGGGTGGGTGCAAAGTCAAACAACTGGTCAAAAGAAGATTGCAGGAGACCCTTTGCTAACACTGGGTTCAGGACCTTGTTGCATTGCCCATACACAATGCCAGGTCACAGTTGGAAGGCCAAAAGGAACAATAGAACTTGTGGTCACAGGGGAGCAGGGGCCAGGGGACCTGGTTGCAGTTCCAGGGTAGAGGAATGCTTGTGGTCACTCACTGGGAAATTGGGACCCTGATTTCAATTCTAAGACAGAGAGGAGCACTAGCAATTGCAGCTACAGGAGAGCAGGGGACCTGGTCAGTCCCAGAGCCAGGAGGAGTGCTAGTGCTGGTGGATACAGGGGAACAAAGTCCCTTTATGGGTAACAGAATATTGTACAATGATCAACTGTGAATGACTTATCTATTCTCAGTAATACAGTGATCCCAGACAATTCCAAAGGACTTATGATGAAAAATGCTACCCACCTCCAGAGAACGAACTGATGGAGTATGATTGCAGATTGAATATTAGTTTTTTAAACTTTATTATTCTAAAGTTTTTTTGGCCTTTTGCAAAAAATAACTAATATGGAAATGTTTTGCACAACTGCACATGTACAACATATATAAAATTGCCTTTTCAAGAGGAGTGGGGTGAGAGAGAGCAAGAGAATTTGGAACTCAAATTTTTAAAAAAGAACATTGAAATGTTTTGTCTGTGTAATTGACACAAAAATAAAACAAAAACATAATACTAAAAAAAAAACTATATTAATATCACACTTTTTTTTTACCTGCTATCTCTTCCATTAGACTCTGAGGTTTCTAAGAGCCCGCAAAGGTTATATTTTGCCTTTTCGTATCCTGACCATTTAACACCGTGCCTTGGGCACAGTGGGCATTTACTAACTGCTTATTAACTGATCATCTCTTGAAGTCTGTATTTTCATTTCAAAATGTCTATTTCATTTTGGTCTTTTCATCAAGAATACTTAGAAATCCTCAATTCCATTAAAAATCCATTTTTGGAACGGCTGAACAAATGACATATAAATATGAAAGAAGACTGTAAGAAATGATAAAGTGGGTGGTTTCAGAGAAACGTGGGCAGACTTGAATGAAATGATGTAGAGTGAAGTGAATGGAACCAAAAGAAAAAAATTTCTACAATAACAAACAATATGGTAAAATTAAGAACTCCGAAAGAAGCAGAAATAGTATAATGACCAACCATGAATCCAGAAGACTAAGAATGAAACATGCTACATATTTTCCAACAGAGGTAAAGATCACAGAGAAAGAATGAGACATATTTTTCTGAATGTGACCGATGTTGAAATTTGATTTGACTATATAGGTTTGTAATGGGAGTTTTATTTTTATTTTGTTCTCAATTGGGAGGGGACAGGTTGGAGAGGGAGAGAGAGAGTGAGAAAGCAGATTTTTGCTGATGGAAAAATATATAGCATTTAAAATTTATGTGTATATGATTATATATAAATATGATTTCAAATTTTATGTGTGGATGTGCACACCCACCCATCCTACCCCATCCAAACAAAAAACCCAGAAAGGGATACAAATGGATCATTTTGTTGCTATTTTATTAAATTTCATAAGTATATGTTTAAAAACCTGTGTGACAGTTCATAATTTCTCATATGGTAGTTTCACATTCTTTATAGATTGACATTGTTATGTTCATTGATGATTAAGTTTATGAAAAAGGTTTTTGTTAAAGGTCCATTTCCCCCTGTAATTTAATTTTAATATTTAATTTAATATTTTATTTTTAAATTAATTTAAATCTAAATATTTAAAATTTAATTTTACCAGAAAGGTTACTTAGTTGTAAGCCTTTTGCCTTTTGGGACATTATATTCCATAGAGGCAGCTATCAAGTGTTGTATCAGATTTATCGTGGATCCTTGCTACCCAACTCCTTTCTTTTTGGTTGCTTATAGTATTTTTTTTCCTTGATATGGAAACTCTGGATTTTGGCCAGGATGTTCCTTGCAGTTTGTTGGTCTCCAAAGGCTACCTTTCAGTTCATAGATTCTTTCATTTTGCACTACGATTCGAAGAGCTCTGGGCAGTTTTCACTTATATTTCTTGAAATATGAGACTAGACATGGTCATGATTTTCAGATAATCTGGTAATTCTCAGATTGTCTCTTCTTCACTTGTTTTCCAGGTCATTTGTTTCTTATATAATATTCTTGGCTTTTTCTTAGATTTTAAAACATCTTTTAACTTCATCCTACTATTTCTTCTTACCATTTTTTTATCTTGGTTTTATCATTGTTTTGTCTAGCCCATTCTAATTTTAGAGGCATAACTTCTGGGGTAGGTTTTCCTATGTCTGTTCTAAGGTGTCAATTCTCTTTGCCATTATTTCATTTTGATAATTTCTTTTGTGTACTCTTATAATTCCTGTGACTTGGACATTTTTTCTCTGCAACTTTACCTGAACTTTTTGTAGAGTCACTAACATTTTATAGGTTGCCCTCTGGGCATCTCTCCAACCATAGTATTTGGAGTTTTCCTTGATTTGCTCATCTCATTAACTAGGTATCTAGGTAAAGGCACCTATGCTGAGGTTAAGCTCAAAAACTAAATGGAATGTAAAGGGCCTTCCAGGTCCCTCAGTATGAAGGTCCAGACTAACCTCCTTTAAGAGACTCAGGTTGTTTCGGTGCTGAATGCTATGAGAACTTTCTTGCCATAGGGTTCCAGGACTCTTTCTGTAGGCTCTGCCTGGGGTCCTTTTCCCCAGCTGCTGGGCTCAGAGGCTACTTCTATACACCATCCTCCCACCACAGGCTTCAGAGGTACTTTAAGCTAGTACTTCTCCAACTTTTAGGCATAGAATACCCCATATGGATCTCTACACCAGACCTTTGCCTGGAGCTCCCTGGGTGGTGATGCGGGGTGCTCCTCCTGCTGGGCTTCTGCCACCAGGCACTTCAAGGATACCCTCAGCTTGTCTTTGCTTGGAGACTTTCTTCCAGGCTCTGGCCTCTGCAGATGTTTGATGCCCTCTGGTGCTGCCCTGCACCCTGTTCCATCTATCCTGCCTACTAACTCTGCAAGATTCTGAGATTCCTTCTGGGGATCTCTGAGCTACGTGGAGGAGTATGCAGGGAATTCTTATTTCTTTTCAGATTGGTGCACTTTTAAGACCCACTGGGAACATTTGTAGGGGATTTGAGCTCCTCTAGGTCTTAGTACATTACCATCCTCCCCAAGATAATGTTTTTAAATGCATAAAACAAAACACAATGCACAGGATTACAAAGGAAACATTATACTGAAATAGTTATCAAAACTTAAATGTTAAGTTTTTGTACAAATAAAACCAACATAGCCAAGATTAGAAAGAAGGCAGAAAATTTGAGGGGAGAGATTTATAGTTTCTCAGATAAAAGCCTCATATCTCAAATGTATAGAGAACTTTGTCAAATTTATAAGAATGAGTCATTCCCCAATTCATAAATGGTAAAGAATATGAAATTTTTCAATGAAGCAACCAAAACTATATACAATCATATAAAAATGCTCTAAATCATTAGAGAAATGTAAATTAAAACAACTTTGAGATATCATCTCACCCTTATCAGATTGGCTAAAACCATAGAAGAGGAAAATGCCAAATGTTGAAGGAAATGTGGATAAGCTGGTACACTAATTCACTGTTAGTGGAACTGTGAACTGATCCAACCATTTTGGAGAGCACTCTGGAATTATGCCCAAAGAGTTATTAAACTACCTATACCCTTTGACCCACCAATACCACTATTAGGTCTGTTTCCCAAGGTTATCAGGGAAAAGGAAAAGAACCTATATGTTCTAAAATATTTATAAGCAGCTCTCTTTGTGGTGGCAAAGAACTGGAAATTGAAAGGATGCCCATCAATTGGGTAATGGCTGAACAAGTGATATATGATTGTGATGGAATAAGAAATGATGAGCTGGTTGATTTTAGAAAAAACATGGAAAGATTTGCATGAAATAATGAAGAATGAAATGAACAGAACCAAGAGAACATTATACACAGTAATAGCAATATTGTTCAAAGAACAACTTTAATGGCTAAGTCATTTTGAGTATAGCAAATACTCAAATCAATTAGAAAGGACCTATGAAGGAAGATGCTATCCATTTCCAGAGAAAGAACTGATAAACTGAAATATGCATAGCATGGTTTTACATGTATTTATAAATCTGGTCAAATGGTGGCCTTCTCTAGTGCAGGATGTGGAGGGAGGGAGTTTGAAACTTAAAATGTAACAAAAAAATTTAATTAAAAAAAAAAGTTCATGGACCCACACTAAGAATCTCTGGATTAGAGTCTGTGTGATGCAAACAGCAAACTGTATTTATTGCAATTGTTCATTATTATGTTGTCACTGAGAATGCAATTTAAACTACTTTGAACAATAACAATGGTCCCGTTTCAAAAACGGACTTTATTAACTACACTTAAACATGAAAGATTCAGTCATTTGCAAAGCAGGGATTCCTCAGCGCGTCAATTAAAAAGTAGGTACGGTAGAACAGACTTGTAATTCCATATGAGGAGGCTGAGGTTGGCAGATCTATTCAGGTCAAGAGTTCTTAGCTGTAGTGGGCTAAATCAATCAAGTGTCCATACTAAATCCAATATCAATATGGTGAATTCCTGGGATTGGGGCATCACCAGGTTGCCCATGGAGGTTGAAAATGGAGCAGGTCAAAGCTCCCACGCTAATCAGTAGTGAGATCAGGCCCATGGGTAGCCATTGTATTTACAGTATACAAAGATACAGCAACTAATTAATAATTGCATACTACCTCAGAAAATGATTATTTTGAAAAGGTAATACTTGGCTTTGTATGTTTTAGTATGAGATGGTTGTTTTCATTCAATTCCATATTTTATAGTCAAAATTCTCTATATTATGCTAGATACTGATTACAAAAATAATTGTGATTGTATATAAAAGATAGATATACATTAGGATCGTTCAAAAACTTGTCATTTTCACTATTAGTAAAATTGGACCACCAATTTGTCAAAGTAAATATCAGAATTAGTTTTTTTAAAAAAAGCTAGACTATAATAAAAAGATGCAACACACAACTTAAACTCCTTAATTCTGAACTTTTAAACAACTGATAATGATAAATGGGTAATTGAGAAATAATAAACACTAATTATATTATTTTCATACAGAATGTTAACTAACATAAACCAACAAAGACCAAAAGAGCCCAAAAGGTGCTTTGGTCAGCAAACAAGATTTACTTATCATGCGGTCAGAGGTGGTAGCCAAAGTTAATGCTAGCTTATGTTACAAATTCATTCATAAAATCTTGTGATGGATGATGATTAAAAGCAGTACTGATTCACAAAATCAAGGAGAATCAGTAAGGATAAAACCAGTTTAAAGTGAATTTGGCAAGAGATCCAACTAAGCGAAATCTTTTGAGGACATTTAAGGATGAAAATGTAATGACAAGACAAGAAAAATGGAAAAGATTGGCAAAGACTTTCAATAAACTATTTTTTGCACCAGCAATAACGGAAAAGTCACCAAATCTGGATATCACAGTCCTAGATATGTTTATGGAGTAGATAGATATGGATAAGAGAACAAGAGTTGGAAAACAGAAAGACTGGAAGAAGTGTACAAGTAGATCCTCAATGAGGGCATATTAACATGGAACAAGTAGGTTTTCACAAGTAATGTTTTACAATGGATCAAACTTTTATGAGAGCTAGGTGACATAGTAAATGGAGCACTGGATTGGGAAGATAGAAGATCTGCGTTCTAATTTCCTCCTCTCCCACACATTTGCATATGACTCCGAATAAATCACTTAAAGTCTCTTGGCCTTAGCCTCCTCACCTGTAAAATGAAGACAGCAATAGCACTTACCTCGCAAGGTGTTATGATCAAATGAGATAACACATGTGATTTGCAAACTTTAAAAATTGATAAAAATTCTACTTATTATCTTTACCACTTTGCAATTGATTGAAAAATGTAGAGAATGTAAGATTCCACTATGTTTGTTTGTTGATTATGAGGAAACATTTGATTTAGTAGAACAAAAAAAGAAAACAAAAAAGAATGTCTTTTTTCCATGTATCAAAACCTTTTAAAAGATATAACAACACGGGGGCAGCTGGGTGGTGCAGTGGATAGATCACCGGCCCTGGATTCAGGAAGACTTGAGTTCAAATCCAGTCTCAGATACTTGACACTTACTAGCTGTGTGATACTGGGCAAGTCACTTCATCCCATTGCCTCGCAAAAAAAAAAAAGATATAAAAACACAAAAAACCCTGTCCAACAATTCCCTGATTATAAGCATCACAAGAGATGTTTATCATCTAATATAACTGCAATTGTGATGGAGAAGATCTAATGCAACAAGGATATCTGAAGAAAAGAAGTAAAACATATCATCAGGAAAATGTATGATAGGTTGGGAAGATGAGTTAGCCACATAGTAAGGACGAGGGATGATAAGAAGACAGCCAAAATACACCCCTGGTTTCCTCAAGATGTCAGGAGAAAGCCAGAAAGGCTTCCAACACACTGGATGAGTTCCCAGTGACAAGCACCTGAGAAAACAAGGACAAGAGTACCACAGGATGAAAAGGTATTAATGGGTTGCAATAAGCTTCACCGGAAGAAACATCCAGACAGATAAAATCATATATCCATTTAAGTAAATATTTGAGTAAAGGTTGGTTGGATCTGTACCAGAGGAAGGAAAAATCACAATAATGCAATAATAGATACAATGAGGTACAACTAATGGACATTTCTCAATCCTGATCCTCCTTGACTTCTCTTCAACATGTGACACTATTACTTCCTTCTAGATTTTTAGACTTCTAAGTTTTTGTGACTTTTCTCTCTCCTGGTTCTTCTACCTAACTGCTCCTTCTCGGTTACCTTTGCCATTTCTTCACCCAAGTCATGCCCACTAGCCACGTGTTTTCTCCTCCCAACTCTGTACTGGTCCTTCTCTTTTCTCTTAAAAGTATTTTACTTGGTTATCTCATCAGCTGCCATGGCTTCAAATCTCTATGCAGATGATTCCCAAATCTAAATATTCAGCCCTAGTCTCTCTCCTGAGTCCTCATTCAGATTTAAATTCTCTTAAATCTCTGAATTTAAAAGAAATCCAAAAACTTCTATTTTCCCAATTTACACACATAAAAAACTATTCACATTTACTCAGGCTGGCAGCAGGTCACAAATTCCAATCATGTCCTTGCCTGAATAAAAATTTTTCGAGCTAAAACTGGAGGTCTCTTTTATATCCTGTTACACATCTGCTTTTTTGACTATGAAAATTTCAGCAACTGATTGTTAAAGTAACACTTGATAAGTTAACAACTGAGGAGAAAACAATGCATCAACTGCCTTCTGGATATATCTCAAAGTGGATGTGTTACAGATATCTCAAACTCAATACACACAAAAAAGAACCCATTCATTTGTCTCTTCCCCAAAATCCTCCCATCTTCCTTATACTTTCTAGGGCATAGTAATCCTCCCATTCACTCGGGCTTGCAGCCTCAATATTATCCTTGACTCTTTGCTCTTACTAACCTCGTGTATCCAATCCATTGCCAAATCTTGTTTCTACCTTCTCATCTCTCCTACATGTCTTTTTCTCTCCACTCATACAGCTACAACCATATTTCAGGCCTTCACCAGCACCCAACTGGACTACTCAAATAACTTTCTAATTGTTCTTCCTGCTTCTAGTTTCTTTCCACTTCAACATATCCTCCACTCGGATACAAAGGTGATTTTTCTAAAGCAAAGGTATGACTATCATGGAATTTCCCTGCTCCCCTTTCCTTATCCCCCATCCCATTCCCTATCCAATCAATGAGCTCCCCAGTGGCTCTCTATTTCTTCCAGCATCAAATATAATAAACTCCATTGGGCACTTAAAGCTCCTCCTTACCTTTCTGGTCTTTTTATACCTTGCTCCCCTCCAAATACATTACATTATACCTGTACTAGGCTACTTGCAGTTCCTGGAACACGACACTCTATCTTCCATCTCCATGTCTTTGTACTGCCTGTCCCTCATGCCTAGAATGCACTGTACCTTCATCTCCTTCTCCTATCTTCCCTGGCTTCTATCAAAACTCGGCTTAAACCCCACCTTCTATAGGACCCTTTTTCTGGTTGTCGCAAATGTTAGTGTCTTCCCTTCTCAAATCACTTTCCATCTACTCTGTATGTATCTTGTATGTACCTAGTTAGTTTCATGTTGTCTCTTTCATGTAAACATGAGATCCTTGAATGCAGAGGCTGTTTTTACTTTCCTTTGTATCCTTATCACTTAACACAGTTCCTGGCTCATGGTAATCACTTATGAAAAGCTTGTTGATTGGCAATCTAAAACTAAGAGCACTCTAGTACTGTAGAATGAGCCTGATGTTCAGATCACCTGGGTTCAAGGACCAATTGCAACATTTATCTACAAGTTTTAACCTCTGTAAGTCTTATTCTTCTCATCTGTAAAATGAAGACAATAATATTTGCACTACATCATAGGGTTGTTGCAAGGAAAGTACTCTGTGAACGATACAACCCCACATAGAGATGAGCTATACTATAATGATTTGGCATAATGAACAAACGTTGGTTAAGTAAAAACTACTATAAACCTTTGGAAAAAGCTTTTTAGTTACTAATAAGCCAATAATGCAGGCTTAATACAATGTTATTTTATAGACAAAGTCCAAACGGTTTAATAATTTAATCATATCTCAATTAACTTTTTAATTTCATGAGCATAAATATTAAATTCAGTCTAAATATTAAGATAAATTTATAAAGGTTTCACATACAAAAGCAGTTCATGCACAAAACAACATATAGCAAACATTTATAAAAATAATGAAATTCTAACCGTTTTTAACAATAAGCTAGACTTATAATCTACACTGTTTACCCCTTAGAGAAAAGATATATAAGCACAGATTTAACATCAACAACTATCACAACAGAAAGTGGAGCTTTGTCAATAATAAAAATGCTTTCGGTATTAGTGAATATATTTTGTAGGACCAAACTAAAAAACGAAATGTCATGTTTTAGTACTAGTGTTGTTATTTCCCTTAGCAAATCAGAATTTAACACAAATTCACAGTGCTTTTATGGGGATTTAAAAACACCTAGCTTTCTAACAGCAGTGACAAAAAAAATCACTTCTAAATTACATTAAATGTCTCATAAATGCCACCATTATTAAAGAAAACAAATTAGCTTTGGACTTATTGATGTGTAATATATTCAGAACAAAATCATTCTATTTCAATTGTAACAATTATAAACAATTTTTTCTTAGCCTTGGTATACCTACATTCCAGAAAAATGTATGCTTTAAAAGAAAAAGTTTAACCAGATTTTTGATTGTGATAGTGGAATAGTAATTAAAATCCTGGAGTTGGTTCATTTTTCTTTTCAGCTAAAAGGGTGAAGCATGATAGCCACAACTTTATTGCAGACGACAAGCCAACACGTAATTCCAACACCACCTGTTTAATGATTAAAAAAAACCTACATATAATATGCTGACAATTTTGGACATATTACGACTGAATTTATAACTAACTTGGAATAAAGCAAATTTTTCACGGAAAGAATAAATTTATATTTTAGTATTCTCAAATCATTTGTTTTTATACTATCAAAGGTCTATATTCCTAAATAAATATAGTAAAAGACATCCTTCACAATTTGTTTCAGCACTTTTTTAATGTTGAGGTCCTCTGTGAATTACCATTTGAGAGACCTAAACAACAATAAAAAGCAACATAGTATAGTGGATATGTGACACAGGATAACTGGGTTCAAGACCTATCTTCACAACTCTGGGCAAGGCACTTCAACTCTCAGAGCTCTAAGCAAAAGTCTAAAACTATAGATTATAGAGCATTTATTTGCCTATCTTGTAAAGGGAATTTTCTTATAGAAAAGTTCCCTTCCCCAGAAAATACATAGTTCTGGACCACATATGTGGGTATATTCATTTATTTACAGTTTGGGATGGCAATATATATGCATATATACATATACGTATATATACATATATGTGTATATACATACATGCATATGTGCACATACGTATGTATATGTGTAGCTGTGTGTCATATCTCTGACATGCAATTATCACCCAAAAGTGTTAAGTTATTCTGCATTGTTCAGGAAAAGCTTCAATTAAAATAACTTGGTTTCAACCAAATGCAAAACAATGCCTTAAGGATAGAAAGGAAACAGTTAAATGGGAAAAAAAATCTTCACATTAAGTTTCTCTAACCTCATTCCTAAGATATAAGGTATTGATTCAAATGTCTAATAGAAGTCATTCTCCAACTACTAACTGGTCAAAGGATATGAAAAGAAGTTTTTAAAGGAAGAAAACCAAGCTACGTACAACCATAGAAAAAATGCTCCAAAGCAATGACAATTAAATAAATGCAAATTAAAGCAATTCTAAGATTCTACCTCATAACTACCAGATTGGCAAGACTGACCAAAAAATGGAAAATGACAAAAGCTGGAGAGGCTGTGGGGGAAAAAGGTACATTAATGCATCATTGGTGGAACTACAAATTGGTGCAGTCATTCTAAAAAGCAATTTGCAACCATGCCTCCAAAGTTACTAAACTGTGCATACCCTTCAACCCAGTAATATCTTGACTGGGCCTATACCCCAAAAAGATCAAAAAAAGAGGAAAAGGCCTCATATGCATGAAAATATTTATAGTGGCTCTTTTCTGTAAAAGCAAAGAACAAAAAATTAACAGTTGGGGAATGACTACACAAATTATCACACATAAGGGAATACTACTGTACCATAAGAAATTATGACAGGGAAAATTTCAGAGAAATAGGGTAATTTACGAAATGATGCAGAGTGAAGTGAGCAGAACTTGTAGGATAATTTATAAGAATAATATTGTATAATCAAACAATTTGGAAAGACTTAAGAACTCCTACTGATGTGATGACCAACTATGATTCCAGAGGACTAAAGATGATGAATGTTACATGCTTCCTAAGAGGCTCAAGATGCAAAACAAGATGTGTATATTTAGAGACGGCTATTTGAGAATATGATGGACTATACATATTACTTATAAGGTGTCTCCCTCAGAATCTCCATGAGGAGGGGCTGGACTAGAAAAAAAATATCCTGGATTTCAGATATTATTTCCTTAACAGGAATTTTTGTTTATGGCTATAAAAGTATTTGAGTCAAATTTCTCTTCTTTTATACACATGTATATTAATTTTCACACTATCCATACTTGTGTGTAAATATACATTGATTTTCACTAAAGAATCTATTTTAAAAAATTTTCTGTTTTCTGTTCCTAATTCTCTCCTTGCACCTACTGAGAAAGCAAGAGATACAATATTCATTATACATATGAGGCCATGAAAAACATATTTCCACATTAGCCATGTTGAGAAAGGGTGAAAAAAGCAAGAAAAATAAGCAAAGTGAAAGAAAATATGCTTCAATCTGCACTGAGTTCATTTGGAATTGTCAGAGGTCATTCATTGTATTGATCAGAGTAGCTAAGTCTTTCACAGTTGACTGCTGTTACAATATTGCTGTTACAGTAGAATGTTCTCCTGGTTCTGCTTATTTCACTTTGTATTAGTTCATATAAGTCTTCCCAGGTTTTCCTGAAACTATCCCTTTCATCATTTCTAACAGCAAAAGAGTATTAATATTCATATATTGCAACTTGTTCAGCCACTCACCAATTGATAAGTATTCTCTCAGTTTCCAATTTTTTGCCACCACAAGAAGGGCTGATATAAATATTTTTGTATTTATGGGTCCTTTTCCTTTGGGGTACAGACCTTGTAGTGGTATTGCTGGGTTAAACAGTATGCATAAATTTAATATCTTTTGGACACAGTTCCAAATTGCTTTTCACAATGGTTAGACTAGTTCACAGCTCCATCAAAAGTACTTCAGTGCACATATTTTCCCACATCCCCTCCATCATTTTTCATTTTCCTTGAATGTCATCTTAGCCAATCTGATAGGTGTAAGGTGGTACCTTTCAGAGTTATTTCATTCTGCATTTCTCTAATTATCAGTGATTTAGATCATTGTTTTTCATATGAATAATGACAGCTTTGATTTCGTTATCTGAAAACTGCCTGTTCATATCCACTGATCATTTACCAATAGGAGAATGGATCTTATTTTTATATATTTGCCTTAATTATCTATGTATATGAGAAATGAGACCTTTATCAGAGAAAACTACCATAAAATTTCTTCACAGCCTCCTGCTTTCCTTCTAATTTTGTCTGCACTGTTTTTGTACAAAACCTTTTTAACTTAAGGTAATCAAAATTACCCATTTTGCCTCGTGTGATTCTATCTCTTAGTCACCAACTATTCCCTTATAAATATATCTGACAATTAATTTTTTCCATGCTCCCCTAATTTGCTTATGATATTATTCATATGTTAAAATCATGTACTCATTTTAATCTTTTCTAGGTATACGATGTGAGATGTTGGTCTATGCCTAGCTTCTCCCAGATTGCTTTCTAGTTTTCCTAGTCATTTTTGTGTAACAGTGAGTTCTTGCCCCAATAATTTGGATTTGGGGATTTATCAAACACTTCTCTATATTGTGTAGCTAATCTACTCCATTTATTTCTCTATATTGTGTAGCTAATCTACACAACAACTCTATCCCTTATGCAAGATCAGATTGATTACAAAAGGGTCTTACCTGTTACTCCAGTAGGAAATGCCACTAAGCGTTCTAATGGAGCTATCCATTTACTTGGTAGCACAGTCACAGGATCAGAATAATACTTCCAAATAAGTGAGATCATCAATAAAGCCTAGGAAAAAAAATCTGATAAGTAAAATACATTATTAATTTAAGATTTATGGAATAACAATAATGAGACAACATATCAAAACCCATGAAACACAGCAAAAGCAGTAATCAGAGGAAAATTTACATCTCCAAATGCTTATATCAACAAAATGGAGAAAGAGCAGACTAATGAACTGGGTATGCAATTTTTAAAAAACTAGAAAAAAGAACAAATTAAAAATCCCCAATTAAACATCAAATTGGAAATCTTAAAAGTTAAAGATGAGAGTAATAAAAATGAATATAAGAAGACCACTGAATTAATAAATAAAATTAGGAGTTGGTTTTATGAAAAAACCAATATGACATATAAACTATTAGTTAATATGATTTTTAAAAAGACAGGAAAAAAATCACTAGTATTAAAAATGAAAAGGGTGAATATACCACTAACAAAGGTGAAATCAAAACAATTACAAGGAGTTATTTTGTCCCATTTTATGTCCAACAAACACTGGAGGGGATGTGGAAAAACTAGCACACCAATTCACTATTGGTGGAACTGTGAACTGATCCAACCATTTTGGAGAGCAATCTAGAATTATGCCCAAAGAGTCATAAAACTGTGTATACCTTTTGACCCTGCAATACCACTACTAAATCTATTTCCCAAGGTGACCAGGCAAAAAGGAAAAGAACCTATACATTCTAAAATATTTATAGCAGTTCTTTTTGTGGTGGCAAAGAACTGGAAATTGGGGGGATGTCCATCAATCCAGTAATGGCTAAACAAGTTATGGTATATGATTGTGATGGAATACAACTGTGCCATAAGAAATAATGAGCTGGTTGATTTTAGAAAAACATGGGAAGACTTGCATGAAATAATGAAGAATGAAATGAGCAGAACAAAGAAAACGCTGCCCATACTAACAGCAATATTGTTCAAAGAACAACTCTGAATGACTAAGTCATTTTGAGTATTATGAGTACTCAAATCAACTAAGGACCTCTGAAGGAAAATATTATCCACCTCCAGAGAAATGACTGATACACAGAAATATGTATAGTATGGCTTATATGTACATTTTTATATACACACATATATACATTGTATATATGTACATATATAAAATGTGTGTATACATGTATACACACACACATACATACACACATATTTGTTTTAGCCTTCTCTAGGGTGGGTTGGGAGGGAGAAAAAAATAAAAATTGCACTGGTGAGAACAAAAGAAAACTTAGAAGGAAGCAGAGAAAAGCAGCATAGTTTTGAAAATGTGTAGTATTTATTACACAGTTTTGTTTTGAAAATAGTTTGAAATTGAAATATATGGTTTGATATTGAATCCTCTTTTATTTGTGCTATGAACATGGAAATGTCCTTTTCAGTCTTTTTGTATTTAAGTTCAAAATGAATAAAAAATTTTTTAAAAGATTTATGAGCAGGCTTCATTAATATAAGCTTATTAATGTGATTATAAATGACAAATAAGCCAACTACACATAAAGCTCATACAGTCTTCTTTTTTTTTCTTTTTGTAGTATTTTATTTTTTCCAATTACATGTAGTGATACTTTTCAATATTTTTTTAAATAAGATTTTGAGTTCCAAATTTTTCTCCCTCCCTCCTTCCCCTCTCCACTCCCCAAGACAGTAAGCAATCTGATAGAGGTTATACATGCACAATCATGTTAAATATATTTCCACATTAGTAATGTTGTAAAAGAGGAATCAGAACAAAAGGGAAAACCATGAGAAAGAAAACAAAACAAAACAAAAAGTGAAAATAGTTTGCTTCAATCCGCATTCAGACTCCACGGCTCTTTCTCTGGATGTGGACAGCATTTTCCATCAAGAATCTTTTGGAACTGTCTTGGATCACCGTATTGCTGAGAAGAGTTAAGTCTATCATAGTTGACCATCACACAATGTTGCTGTTACTCTCATAAGGCTTTCTATGACACCTTCCCATTTTGCTACATTACATGCCAATCTCTGCAGGGATTACTGCCTATTACTGATGTGGAGCCAAAATAGCTAATGCCTCTTATTATCTTTTTGTGTTTTGTCTCTTGACTTTTTTTTTAATCTAACAGATAAACCACACTATTTTTTTCTCTCAAATTTTGATAGAATATCCTCTCTTTGAATTGGTTTTGGAAACAAAGTCAAAAGTTTTCACCCAAATTCTCCTCACATAATTATCTCCTAAAAGTAATGCTTAAGAGCCTAATTTGATTTCATAAAATGTGCTAAACTGCTAAGATCAAATATCTTACATTTCCCACAGGGAAACTTTGATCCCTTGGGACCAGAAGTGATATTGCCCCAGATGGCTTCTTTGACTGAAAGTGCTCCTCCATGCCATTGAACTATGACCCAGAAGTGGGTATAGACAAATGGAGTTGCCAAACAGTTGCCCCTCAGAGCTTCCATTCCATCTTGATGGAAAGTGCTCCTCCCTGCCCTTGAACTATGACCCAAAAGTAGGCAATAGGCAAAGTAGGCAGAGGCAACAGATTTGCCAAACAGTGATGGGTCCTGTATCCAGCACTAGCACAGTCTCTTTCTCACCAGTTGCCAGGTCCCCTTTCTATCTCTGGCTTTGGAGCTCCCAAAGCTGCGGTTCCTTCTGTCACCACCACTTAATCCCTCCACTGGTGTTTCATCCAAGTGGGCTCCAGGCCATCCTCCACCCCTGTGCCATAGATCTCTCTTTCTTAACTCCCAAGTTGTCTTGTGCTGGAAGAATGTCTCACCCTGATCTTTTGTTGGCTCTGCACATGAGGTATTATTTTAAAGTTGTCTGGGGGATTTAGCCGAGCACTTTCTCTACTCTGCCATCTTGGCTCTACCCTCAGAACAATATCAGTTGAGATTTTGAGTAAGAAATGACATCTGAAGACAGGCATCAAAGGAAACTAAGGCTTTTAAGAGGCAGAGGTGAAGAAAGAATATATTCCAAGTTCCTATCTATGGGGGAACATGCTTGAACAAAGGCACAAAGACAGAGTGCCACATTTAGGGAACAAATAAGTTGGTGTAGGTGGAATGTACAGCGTGTAAATGGAAGAAATGTGAAATAATTCTGGAAAGGTAGATTGGAACCAGAGTGTGAAAAGTTTTAAATGCAGAATGAAGAATTGATTACAGTTTACATTACATTTTTAGAAATAATAGTGAGCCACTGAAGATTGCTGAGAAAAGTGAAAACAGAAACATGATTTAGAAAGATTCATTAGCACCTGAATGGAGCCTAGAATTGATGGGAAAAATTGGAAGCAGGGATATCAATTAGGAAGTTAGCACAATAGTCCAGGTGAGAGGGGATGAGGTACTGGAGAAAAATGATATGAAACAAGATGCACCATGGAAGGAGAATCTTCAAGAATAGCAAATGAATGGATATAAAGGATGAGGACAAATTCTTAAGGATGACATTGAGGTTGTGAACCTAAGTAACTAGAAAGTTAGTGGTGTCCTCAATATAGAGTGTCCCAAACGTATTTTAAGCAATTAAAGCTTAAATAGCCCAAAGACTTTTGGGACACTCTGCATAAAAGAAAGAGTAGTTTCAAAGGAGGGATAAGTTTGTTTGGGGTTTTTTTTGGTGGAAGGTACTAGGAGGAAAAGGTAGCCTTGGATATGTCTTGTGAGTAGTTGATAATGTGGGACTGCAGTACAGAAGAGAAAATAGGGTTATGTTTATAAAGACTTGGGAGTTACCTGCATATAACTAATTGAACCCATGAGAGCTAATGAAATCACCAGGAGAATATGTGTAAAGAAAAAAGAGGACCTAGGACAAAGCCCTTGAAAGAAAACAGATAGAATATGGATGATGATACAGCAAAGGAACGGTCAGACAAGTAGGAGGAGAACTAGGGAAGATGTGTCACAAAAGCCAAGTGAGGGGAGACAATCTAGGAAAAGGTAAACAGTAATGTCAAAAGCTGCAGAGAAGTCAAGGATGAAGACTGACAAAAGAACACTGGATTCTGCAACTGAGAAATCATCACTATTCTTGAAGAAAGCAGTTTCAGTTGAGTAGTAGTAGACTTTTCACTTCTCTAGTCACAGACTGATATAGCTAGTATAGTTCATAGGACATAAAGCCCATTTCCTCCCTCTACCTCATCTCTATCTAGGATAGACGCCAGATGAAGTTCCAAAGACTTTTAGTCCCAGAGAGAAAACACAACGGCCTTGGCATTTGCCAAGAAGAGTAAAATGTTCATTCCGCCAAAACCTCCTGCACACACTTATCACAGGGTATGGAGCCACCTGCAGAGCAAGATGTACTTCTACTGAACAATTTTCCTGCCTTCTGTTAGTTCTAATGTGGCCACTAACCCTCCTGAAAGAGGAAGGTATGTCTCCATGTACACCACAAAGATTCTTCCGATATTCAGGTCATTTTGCATTGATATTGTGGTTGCCAAAAGGGATTATTTCATTTTTGTACTTGTGTCTCTGGCACCCAGCAACACAGTTCCTGGTACAAACTTGATTCATCTATCTTCTGGAATTTTCTATATATTTGGATCTGTGGAATTTCTACTCTGATCTATTTCTATACGTCCTTTTAGGCAGCTAGGTGGAACAAAGGATAGAGTGCAGGACCTAGAGTTAAGGAAGACCTGTGTCTGAATCCTGCCTCAGACACTTACTAGTTGTGTGTTCCTGGTCAAGTCACTTAACCTGCATTTACCTCACTTTTCTCATCTGTAAAATGAGGATGATAATACTAGCACTTACCTCATGTGGTTATTATGAAAATCAAATGAGATAACATACATAAAATGCTTGGCAAACCTTAAAGCACACCATGCTTTATCATAATGTCTGAAATTCATTCCCTGGCTAGTCATTTAAGCATTTCTGTGAAACCTTGCCTCTGAGCCTCAGCTGTTACAGAAGCATCTGATCCTCATTTTACTAGTAACCAGACAGTTTTAAACACAAGCATCATCTTTCCTGAGGCCAAACAGACTAGCTCTGTTTCAAAGTCAGCAGTTCCTATATTAGACCATACCCTAAGATGCTATTTAATTTGATAGGATCAAAAATTTTGTGCTAGAGGAAACCCTAGAGGTCATTTAGTTCAATCCTTTCACTTTACCAAATGAAAAGCCTGAAGCCAAAAGAGGTTAAATGACTTGTAAAAGTAGTAAGTAGCAGAGCTGGAATTTGAACTCAGGTTCTGAGTCTAGACTGAGCTCCACCGTACCATGTTTTCATTTCTGCCATCTAAGTGAACTTACAAATCCTTAGCCCAATAAATGATGAAGGTCCTGAGATGTAAATGACAGAGCCAAGACTCAAATCTGCTGAAGACTCCACATCCAAGACTCTTTCCATTACACTGTAGTTGATCCTATGTACAGATTTCAGAGCAATAAGCCAGAAGAATCCTCAGCATGGTAGCAAAGAAAGATGCAAATGACACACATAACTGTTAGGTATTTCTCAACTCTGTTTCACATAATGTACTACATTTTGCCCCTCCATCCTGGAGGGACAATTTGTATATGAAATGTTACATAGATACACATATATGAATGCATATACAGATTTAATAACACACACACATTTAATAATAGCACATATTTTAAGGTTTCCAAAGATTACAGAATAAATAATATCAAAAAATGCTTACCTGCAATATGTAGAAAACAATGTTTATGACCCATTTAATTTTGGCTAATTGAGCCGTTCGTGCCTTCACTGGAAGGAAAAAGGTGGAATGAGAAGGCCAATTTATGGAGATGGAAATAACTTTTCTTTTTTAAAAAGATTTAACATTTAAGGATTTAAAAACTCTGAACTACTCTCACCCTTCCCCCCTCAACAAGGAATCTGGTATATTTCCATCAAATGCGACTTTATAAAATGCAACTTTAATCTACAGACTCTAAATCAGATTCATTTCATATTTGAAGACATTCTTCTAATTTTATTTGCTATTCTAACTTTCCTGTCGACAGGTAGAAAGGCAATCTGTTACAAGCTCACAGCAGAAAACTTACTTAAGGACAGAGTTGTAATAATACCTCACTCAACCTCTTGCTAACCAAGCAAATCTGTACATATTATCTCTATTTTGGTGATAAAAATTCACCCTCAGCATCTTCCTGGAGGTATAACAAAGATCCCTAATAATCTATGATAAGACTTCATGTCTGGATGAAGTCATTTTAACAAGATTGACTCTATGCTGGAGTAAAAAACCAGCTAAGCTCTGGAAATATTCCTCAGTGCTTGGCAAGCAGAAGTGCATTAGAATCATAAATAGAAGTGCATTAGAATCATAAATACTGTTTCTAGTTTAATTTTTTTTTCCTTTTTAAAATTTCTACTAGTACTAAAAAAGACCACTCAAGAAAAAAATGTTCATAATCATTCTAGAAATTTTCACATGAACTTTACATTAAAAAATAATTGCATAAAAGGTATTGACTTAAATTATCTGCAAGCATACCATGAGTTTTAAGCTTATCAGTCATTTTTATTAATCTTCCGTTCTAGTCTGGCGTATCTGGCAAATTCATCCATCATGCTAATAGCTGAGAGGTCTTGCTTCATGGTTTGTATTTCTGCTCTCATCTGAGACTCTTGGTCTACATCCTTTTGTAGCAGCTTGGATATCTGACCAAAACAAAAGTAAATATTTAAGGAGCTATTCAATCAAAAATCATTATTAATACTATCTTCTTATTAACCACTTTTTTATACAGCACATGTCATGATTATCAGATAAGGAATTAAATAGAAGCAATTTTTTTTTTACATTTTGAATCTGAAAACATAAATATACTCAAAATCCAAACAAGACAGCCTGTACAAGGCAACCAAACTGAAGAAAAATTGTGTTGTTGTTCAGCCATTTTTCAGTAATATCCAACTCTTCATTACCTCATTTGGGGTTTTCTTGGCAAATATATTGGAGTGCTTTGCCATTTCCTTCTCCAGATCATTTTACAGATGAGGGAACTGACTCACCCAGGGTCACACAGCTAGCAAGTGTCTGAAGCCAGATTTGAACTCAGGAAGATGAGTATTCCTGACTCCAGGCCTGATACTCTATCCACTGAGCCACCTAGCTGCCACTTTGAAGAAAAATAAAGAACTGTTATTGGCAACTATAAAGAATAGAAAATTAATGAAATATTTTCCCCAGGGTCTTTTTAAAAATAAGTATTGCTGCCTTTTAAAAAATATTATTCATTTTCCCATACTGCCCCCCACTCTTGAATCTTCCCTTTTAACAAAAAACAAAAAAACAACAGAACAACCAATTGACCAAAATCTACACATTAACTGCAGCTAACAGTTACAGGCCATATGCTATACTCTGTAAATGGTTGTCCTTCCCTTATCCACCTACCTCACCACAAAGATGAAAGGCCTATGTTTCATTATCTGTTTTCTAGTTTGGTCATTACAGTTAGTCAGGAGTTAACCTGTTTTTCAGCATTTTCATTTACACTATTATAGTCAATGAGTATAATGTTCCACAAGTTCTATTTACCACAAAGGTTGGTTATACACCTACAAAGCTTCAAACAAGTATTTCCATGTTTTTCTGAATTCCTCATATTTGTCATTTCTTATAATACAATAATGTTACATTATATTCATGTATCACAATTTGCTCAGCCACTCCCCAATTGATGGGCATCTTTATTTCTAGTTTTTTACTACCACAAAAAGTGGTGCCATGAAAATTTTGGTATAGAGAGAGAGAGAGAGAGAGAGAGTGCCTTCCTATCTTGTACTTTTCAGGGTTTGTGTTCAGTAATGGATCAAAGTCAAGTGATTTTTCTTGAAAATTTTTCAAAAATTACAAAAAAATTATAGCAAAGATGGCAGAGAAAAGGCAGGGAATCACGTGAGTTCTACCAAATTCCCCTTCAAACAACTTTAAATAACACCTCACAACAAATTCTGGAGCAGCAGAACTCACAAAAGGATGGGGTGAAACAATTTTCTAGACCAAGCCAACTTAGAAGGTCAGAAGTAAAGGTCTGCAGTACCGGGTGAAAGTAGAGCATAGTCCAGCATAGGCTGAACCTTAGCAAACCAGCAGAAGACCATAGGGGCAACTGAATCAGAGAAGGCAGTGGAGGATTCCAGAGCTTTCAGGCCACAGATGGAAAGGGCATCAAACAACTGGTCAGAAGAAGATTATAGGGGTCCCTTTGCTAGCACAGGACTCTGTTGCACTGCTCATACATAGATCTGGGTCACAGTCCCAAGGAGAGGCGGAGCACAAGTACATCAAAGCTTGTGGCTACAGGGAAATGGGGACCCTAATCACAGTTCCATGGTGGAAAAGAGTGCTTGTGGTCACTCACAAACCAAAGCACAGGCCAAGAGAGCAGTGATCACACTCCTTAGATCATACCACCTTGGAAGAACTGAAAACTTATAGACCCCTAGAACCATCTCTGAGAGCAGCAGCAAGAAAGGCCTAAAGCTTGGGACAGTGACTCCTCTACCCCAGGGGCAGAGTCTCACTTTCACATGGAGTTAAAAGTCAAGAAATAGGCTGAAAAATAGGCAAACAACAACAACAACAAAAAAAAAAACCTGACCACAGAAAGTTACCATGGTGACACAGAAGATCAATACACAAATTCAGAAGAAGACAACAAAGTCAAAACTGCTACATCCAAAGCCTCAAAGAAAAATGTGAATTGGTCTCAGGCCCAGAAAAGAATTCCTGGAAGAGCTTAAAAAAAGTTTTAAAATCAAGTAAGACAGGTAAAGGGAAAATTTGGAAAAGACAACACAGTGATGCAAGAAAAGTATAAAAAATGATTCAACAGCTTGGTAAAGGAGGCACAAAATAATACTGAAAAAAATAACACCTTAAAAAACAGAATAAGCTAAATGGTAAAAGACGCACAAAAAATCCAATAAAGAGAATAATTATTCAAAAAGTAGAATTGGCCAAATGGAAAAGGAAATACAAAAGCCCACTGAAGAAAATAATCCTGTAAAAATTAGAATTGGGCAAGTGGAAGCTAATGACTCCATGAGACATCAAGAAATAATAAAACAAAGTCAAAGGAACGAAAAAATAGAAGAAAATGTGAAATATCTCACTGAAAAAACAAATGACTTAGAAAACAGATCCAAGAGAGAGAATTTAAGAATTACTGGACTACCTGAAAACCATAATCAAAAAAAGAGCCTACATATCATCTTTCAAGAAATTATAAAGGAAAACTGTCCTGATATTCTAGAACTAGAGGGTAGAATAGAAACTGAAAGAATCCATTGATCACCTCCTGAAAGAGATCCCAAAATAAAAACTTCCAGGAATATTATAGCCAAATTCTCGAGCTCCCAGGTCATGAAGAAAATACTGCAAGTAGCAAGAAAGAAACAATTCAAATACTGTGGAGTCACTATCAGATTAACACAAGATTTAGGAGCTTCTACATTAAAGGATAAGAGAGTCTGGAATATGATATACTGGAGGGCAAAGGGAATTACAACCAAGAATCACCTACCCAGCAAAACTGAGTATAATCTTTCAGGGGAAAAAACTGACATTCAATGAAATGAAGGACTTTCAAGCATTCCTGATGAAAAGACCAGAGCTGAATAGAAAATATTACTTTCAAATACAAGAATCAAGAGAAGAATAAAAAGATGAATAGGAAAGAAAAATTATAAGGGATTCAATAAGGTTTAGCTGTTTACATTCCTACATGGGAATATGATACTTGTAACTCCTAAGGACTTTCTCATTCTCAGGGCAGGTAAAAGGAGTATACATGACAGACGGCATGGGTCTGACTTGAATGTAATGGGATGCTATCTAAAAAACTAAAATTAAGGGGTAAGAAAGAGGAATGCATTGGGAGAAGAAAGGGAGAAACAGAATGCAGTAAGTTATTTCACATAAAAGAGGTACCAAGGAGCTTTTTCAATGGAGGGGAAAATGGGAGAGGTGGGAGGCAGAGTGAGCACTTGAACCTCACTCTTAGTAGAACTGGCTTAAAAAAGGAATAACATACATGCTCAGTTGGATACAGAAGTCTATCTTACCCTACGGGAAAGTAGGAGGGGAAGGAACCAAGGAGGATGGGGTGTTAATAGAAGGGAGGGCAGATTGGGGAAGGCAGCAGTCAGAAGCAAAACACTTTTGAGGATGGACAGGGTGAAAGGAAAGAAAGAGTAGAATAAATGGGGGAAACAGATATGAAGGAAATTATAGTTAGTACTGTAACTGTGAAAAAAAATTTTACAGCAAGTTTTTCTGATAAAGGCCTGAGAAAACGGAGTCAAATTTATTTTTAAAAAAAAGCCATTTCTCAATTGATAAATGGTCAAAGGATATGAACAGGCAGTTTTCAGACAAAGAAATCAAAGCTATCTATAGTCATATTAAAAAAATGATCTAAATCACTATTGATCAGAGGAATGCAAATTAAAATAACTCTGAGGTACCACCCCACCTATCAAATTAGTTAATGTGGCAGAAAGGGAAAATGACAAATGTTGGAGGGGATAGAGAAAATTGAGACACTAATATATTGTCAGTAGAGCTGTAAACTGATTCAACCATTCTGGAGAGCAACTTGGAACTGTTCCCAGAAGGCTATAAAACCATGCATATCCTTTGACTCAGGAATACCCCTACTAAGTCTGTATCCCAAAGAGATTTTAAAAAAGAAAAAGGAAAAGGACCTATATGTCCAAAAATATTTATAGCAGCTGTTTTTGTGGTGTCAAAGAATTGGAAACTGAGGGGATGCCCATCAATTGGGGAATGGCTGAACAAGTTGTGGCATATGATTGTGAAGGAATATTATTGTTCTATAAGAAATGACAGGTGGGCAGCTGGGTGGTACAGTGGATGGAGCACTGGCCCTGGAGTCCAGAGCACCTGAGTTCAGATCTGGTCTCACACACACAGCATTTGCTGGCTGTGTGACTCTGGGCAGGTTATTTAACCCCAATTGCCTTGCAAATATAAAAAAATTTTTTTTAAAAAAGAAAAGAAATGACAGGCAAGATGCTTTCAGAAAAACCTGGAAATATTAACTGATGCAAAATGAAATAAGTGGAACTAGGAAAATACTGTACACAGAAACAGCAGAATTGTACAATGATCCACTGTGCATGAATTAGCTATTCTCAGTAATACAATAATCCAAGACAATTCTGAAGGAATTATAATGAAAAATGCTATCCATCTCCAGAGAAAAAACTGCTGGAGTCTAAATGCAGATCGAGCACACTTTAAAAAAAAATTCTCTTGGCTTTCTTTTGTTTTTACATGGGTGGAATGTTAAATAGTAAATAAAAAAGAAAAATTACAGTATTTCCCAGCAATTCATAGCTCCACCAACACATAGCTAAATCATTGAAAACATCCCCCATCTATTACCCTCAATCCACGTCCTACTCGACATCTCACTCTAAAGCAGCACACCCTTTCCTATGTGCTCTATGGAGCGCCTCTTCAATAACTGACATCCTTGCTGTCACCTTAAACCTTTTCCTTTCTTAGTACTTCATCTTCTTGCACTCACTGAGACCTGGTTCTCTCCTGAGGATAGGTTTCCTGGCCACCCTTTCCAGCACTGATTGCATTTTTACTCCTTTCTTCTTCCCCCCAAAAATTTTTGGTTGCAGTGGAGTTGGAATACTGTTTGCTCCCCAACTTTCGGGCTCTTCCTCTCTCACCATCACTCAATAACCTCTTCTCTGAGGTTCATTCAATCTGTTTTTTATCATTCAATCAAGATTCTGGTAGCTGTTTATTTATCAACCTCCAGGATATTATCCTTTACTCAATCAGTTCAGTGCCTGGCTCACTGTCTTTCTCTCTTCCTCAACTCCTTGCCCTCATATACTAAGTCACTTCAATATACAAAGTGATGCTGCTTCAACCACTTTAATTTCCTAGTAGCTCAATTTCCTTATTTCCCATGACTTACTCTTCCACCCCACTTCATCTATACACAACAGCTGGCTTTAAGTGTTCCCACTGAACACTAAAATTCCCTTATCTGATCACAACTATTGTCAATCTATCTTTCCCACAGCCTTGCAAACCTTAACCTTGTTCTTGGTCCTTACCATGACCTCCAATCCTTCCACCCCTCTCTTCCTTCCCAGACCATCATCCCTGCACTGGATACAGTTGTGGGTATGAGTGACCAGGAGGATGATAGTACCCTCCACAGTAACAGGGAAGTCTGGAAAGAAGGGAAGGCTTGGGGGGAAAGATAAAAAGTTCAATTTTGGACACGTGATAAAGATGTCTACAAGGCATCCAGTATTAGATGGTGAATAGATAGGCATGAGTTATGGGAGATGTGAGTCCAGAGGTCATCAGTGAGGTTAGGATTGGATAAATAAATCTGAGAATCATCATCAAGGAAATGATAACTGAATCCAGAGGAGCTGATAAGCTCACCAAGGAAAACAGTATGTAGAAAGAAGGCCTAGTTAATAGATATGACCAGTTAGTGGATGTGACCTGGATGAAGACAACAATCAAGTAGGAGAAGAACCAGGAGAGAGAAGTATCACAATCTATGGTGTCATACTTAACTCTTCACTTTCTCACTCCCCAAGCTGTTGCCAATTCCTGTTGTTTCTACCTTCTCTCTTCTGGCATTGCCACCACCCTGTGGTGCAGGCCCTTATTACTTCAAGCCTGAACTCCAGTGGCTCCCTATTACCTCCAGAATAAAACATTAAATCCTGTTTGGATTTTAAAAAACTTCATAATCTAGCCCCTTCTTATTCCTTACTCCCCTCCACATAGTCTGTGACAATATCCTCCTTGCTATTCCTTAGCTGTTGTCCACCAAGCCTACAATTCTTTTCATCCTCACACCCTGCTTCCACCAAGTCTCAGCTAAAATCCCACCTTCTACAAGAAGGCTTCCTGATCCCCCTTAATGCTAGAACTTTCTCTCTGTGATTATGTCTAATTTATTACAGATACATCTATCTCTTGTTTGTACACAGCTGTTTGCATGTTGTCTCTCTCATTGGTCTTTGAGCTCCTCGACAGCAGGGACTATTTTGTTCTGTTTTATTCTTTTTGTTTTACCTTTCTGGGCAAATATCTCCATATATAAATAACTGGGGAAACAAATGTCCCCAGAACTTAGCACAGTGCCTAATATATAGTAAGCAATCAATAAATGTTTGTTGACTTGACTACCTCCACAATCAAATACAGTAAATATGGCTCAGGGGGAAAAAAAGGCAGCTTTCTGGTACATTATGAGAAGTCCAGTTACGAAAACTAGCCAATTTTCTAATGCCCCTATTTAGTGTAAATTAAAGCTATTTTCAATAATTTTTTAAAATTGAACCTGTTTTAACCTAATAAAAGGTTTTAATTCTGAAAAATTTTTAAAAATTATTTTCCCTATGCTTAGGTAGATTCTGTTTGACATTTGCTTATGTCCTACTTTATATTTATGGACTTTAACAACATCTACCAGTTAACAGGTCAAAATTCAATTAAATTCTTTCATTTTTTGGGGGGGGAGGGCAATTGGGGTTAAGGGACTTGCCCAGCATCACACAACTAGTGTCAAGTGTTTGCTCTGAGGCAGGATTTGAACTCAGGTCCTCCTGACTTCAGGGCCAGTGCTCTATCCACTGCGCCACCTAGCTGCCCCAAAATTCAATTAAATTCAACATATATTTATTAATCACCTATCACATTCCACTCTGTGCCAATATAAAAATACCAAAACAAAACATTTTCAGCTTTCAGTGAGCTTATATGCTGGGGGGGCTGGGGTTGGAAGAAACAATACATATATACAAAAGTAAATACAAGTTATAAATTTCCCAAGGGGGGCACATGAGAAGTAAGCTTTGAAAGAAGCAAAGGATTCTAACAGGCAAAAGCCAGTTAAGTGTACTACCAAGGATAGCAAATAGCAAGCAGATTATGGATTGGGCCAAGGATAGGAACAAAGTTTCCAAAAGAAGAATCACAAACTATCAACAACTATAGTTAGTCCTCTATATTTCCTTGTTTAACTTGAAAGACTTCAAGCATTCTCGTGATTTTATTAGTAACCTCATTTTTACTTCCACATTAAGCACTGTGCACATTTGGCTATGCACAGTAGAGAAAAAACTGAGAGGCATGATATGCACAAGTTTGTGGATCAGCTAGTCTCCTACCAGGCACTTCATTGGTCCTGTTCACCTTCTGTTATAAAGAGTATCCTGTGCATTCATTGCATGTTTTCACGGCTTGTCTCAAGTTTTGGGTTACAATTATGCCGCCAAAGATAGCGCAAGTCCTTTGGGCTCTAAGCCTAAGTGTGCAAAGTCAGTGATGCAGTGATGCAGCTTAGTGAAAAAATAAAGGTGCCACAACGTCTGCAGCTGTCGTGGTCCTAATTTTGGTGATTTCTTGTAACCACAAAAAGGGGGAAAGTATAATATACAGTACAATGCCCTCACACTGCCATATGACCCTGTGGAAGGTAAGATTCAGGTTTTAAAAAGTTTTAGTTTTACTTGCTGTATTTATGGTAGTATAGAGTCCATTCACCTGAAATCAATGCTCTTTATTTTGTTTTTTGTTTTATTGAGATGTTAGCACAAAAGGTCACAGAATTATAGGGAATTATTAGCAAGAAAAATGCTTTGCATGTTATCAATTTTATTTTGTGTACTGCATTTTATGGGTTATTTCAAGGTTACTGTGTTAGGAAAAGTACATATTATCAGAATGCTTAATTATAAAGAACTGCATGCAGAAAATATATTTTCAGCAATCTCTAGTGAAAGATTACAGTTTTTGGTGGTCACAAGAATGTTATCTCCTATTTTCCATATGTTTAATGTATCAACATTTATGTTTTTTACTTTTGTGTTTTATAGAAATGTTACCCCCATGAAAGTTGAGGACTGACTGCAGATGAAAGATTATTCAAAACACTAATAATAACAAAAATGCAAAGTAAAACAATTTAGGGGTCTAGCAAATTGGCAAGAATCACCAAAGATGGAAATAGTGATGGATAGGCGGAAAGGCATACTAATATACTGCTGGTGGAGTTATGAATTGGGTCCAGTCATTCTATAAAAGAATTAGCATTATAAATCAGTCAGCTGCTCATATCCTTTGATCCAGAGTTTCCACTACTGAGCATAAACCCAAAAGAGGTCCAAAAAGATAGAGACCATATAATATGAAAATATTCATGGCAGCTCTTTTTGTGAAAGGAAAAAACTTTAAACAACTAGGCATCCATGGTTTGGGGAACAGGCATACATAACTGTGGTCCATGAGTATCATGCAATATTATTTATCATGCTGTAAGAAACAACAAATAAGAGGAATTCAGAGAAACATAAGACCTGTATTGAACAAAGTGAAGTACGACCACAACATAAGCAATTCCTACGATATAGTCGAAAAGACACCAAATGCTGGGCAATTTTAATGAACCATCTTGATCATGAAAAAAAAATCCTCCTTTCTATCAAGAGGTAGGAAACTACTGGTTCAAGATGTTGTACCCACTTTCAAGAGGACCCTGTGACCAGTTAGCTTTACTTAACTGTTTTCTTTGTTATAAGGAATGGTGTGAGGGTGGGGCATATAACTGATAAAAACAAAATAAAATGAATTTATAAAAATTACTTAATAATTCACTTTGTTTCACAAATTGAATTCAAAAAGCATTTGCTAAGTACCTAAGTGGAAGGTGTTGAGCTGGATGCTTGGGATATGAAAAAACAATTCCTGCCCAAAAGAATTTATTGTCTAACTGATGAGAAATATGAAGCAGAGAAATTAGTAGATTAGTTAGGCGTTAACCTTTCCATGTGAATGTGCCAGAAGTCATCCCAAACTCAACATTTTCAAAATGAAACTCATTCCCTTTAAACGTACCTCCTTCAAACTTCTGTTTTTAAGAGCACAAACCATTCTAACAGTCATCCTCAACTCTTCTCCCCTAAATATCGATTAGCTGTCAAGTCTTGTTGATTTATCTCCACATTTCTCACTTCTACCTCCTTTTCTCCACTCACATAGCCAATATTCTTATTGAGACCCTTTCAACTTCTTTTGTGAAATATGGCAATAGATTTCTAACTAGTCCTTAATCTGACTCTCTGTCTTCAATCCATCTTTCACTGCTGCCAAAATAATCTTCCTAAGGCAACAGGTCTAAAGAAATCTCTGTCCGTAAAAACATCAGTAATTCTTTATTGCCCCTAAGATATAATACAAACTCCTTATCCTAACACAAAAAAGCCCTCCAGAGTTTGGTATTAACCTGTTTAAGGAGATGATATTTTAAAATACTTTTTGTAAAGAAGTTAGGCAGAACAGCGGATACAGTTCTGAGCCTGGAGTCAGAAGTCCTGACTCAAATATGTTCATATATGGCCTCAGACACTTACCAGCAGCGAGATCGTGTCACCTCAGTTTCTACATCTGTTAAATGGGGATAATAATAGCACCTGCCTCCCAGGGTTGCTGTGAGGATCAAATGAGATAATGGTAAAGCACTCAGCACAGTGCCTGGCACATAACAGGCGCTTAGTACTTGTTCACTTCTCCTCCTCCTCCAAGTTACTGAGATTCAGGCTGTCTACGCTCCAGGGAAGCTGGCAGACCTGATGCTCCCACTACCTGGCACCCCATTTCCCTTCCCTCTAGGTTCACCCTCCTGCCTCACCCTCCAGCCCGACTCCCTCCCTTAAAGTTCACAAGGGGGCCACCTCCTTCCTCGGTCGGCCTTTCCCAGATGGCAGTTACTGCCTCCACACGCCTCAAATTACATTGAATTTACTTAAGATGCGTCTTCCAGTGGACAGTCAGCACTTTGGGAACAATGGGTGGTTTGGGGGTTTTTTGGTTTTTGTTTTTCAGTATTTTTTGCACATGATAAATATTTAACAAATGCTCCCTGCATCTGAATGAAAGCCGGTCTTCCTTCGGCCTCGGGCCCCTAAGGGGTCCTGGAGTGGGAGGACGGCGGGCCCGTCCAGCAGGTGACGGACCCCCGACCAACCGAAGCTGCGATCTCAAGACGCCTCTGGCCTAAAGGGGGGGAGGGATCCCGGGCGCCCCCCGGCTCCAGGAAAGCTGGGAATCGGGGACGCGGTAGGGGCAGCTACTTACGACAGAAGAGAAGGAGGGGAGGAGAAGCTTAAGGAGATTACACACAAACACAGAGCTAAGCACGACTAGCCAAACGCATCCCTCTCTCTCCTCTAAAGTCATCTTCTCAAGACTCCCGGGGTCGTGCAGGCAAATCTGCCCAGGATCCCCCGCGCTGGGAGGCGCCTGCGCAATCGTGCTCCATGATCCAGCGAGTCCAGCGCTGGAGAATTCCCACTTTACCCCCGCCTCCCACTTTACCCCCGCCCCCCACTTCCCCGGCTTCTGACTGACTATGGCGCCTCCTTCCGCGGCGCTGCGTACGCAGCGTAGACCAGCGCCGCTGGAGATCTAGCTGTCAGAGGTTCTTTTCACTTCTTGGGGGAAAGGTGAAAAGCAGACACTCGTCTGTGTTCTTTCTTTAATTTGCCTTCCCCCATCTCCTAGTACAAGCTCAAATGGCAAGAAGCATTCAAGCCTCATCATCCCTGGGAAAAAAGAAGCCGCAAAAACTTAAGCTTTACATCTAACTCTAGGACCTGGCCAGGGGGCAACGAATTTTACGTAAAACAAGTCGACGAATAGGGGTTGGGGCTTGAGCGTAAGAACCCGGAACGTAGTAAAGGCACGTGGCCGACCTCGGCCAATGAGGGTGGAGACGGAGCCTACAGCCCCGCTTCCAGCAAAGTGAGAGAAGGAGTAGCGGTTTGGGAGCCGGGGGCGGGTAGGTGGCCGGCCCCGCTTCCTCCTCCGGTCCCAGACTCCGGAAGAAGAAAAGTGAGGACGAGAAAGAATTGAAGGGGAGGGTGAAAGGGAGGAGCAGGGATTTCCAGTGACTGACTGTGCTTTCCGCCTATGCCCGATTTGTGTCGGCGTTTGAACGGCAGGAGGGGGGCGGACCTAGCCAATTGGCTGTGGCGGAGAGTGGCCTGGACCGGCGGGAAGAGGGAGATGGAGGAAGGGGGAGGAGGCGGGATTCCAATCCGGTTCCATCTAGTTCTGGGACTGCTCCGGCTGCGGCTCCTAGCAGCCCAGCGGCGGGAGGAGGGGCGTCGAGGCCCAGGAACCCGGCTTGTCCAGGAGCTCTCGCGGCCGCGGCCCTTTCTCTCCGACCCCAGAGCCCTGTCGCTCCCGCCGGCGCTCACCCGAGTCTGGGGAGAGGGAACCGATCCCCACTCACAGCCAAGATGCCCAAGAGGAAGGTTAGTGTGCGGTCGTCCGGTCACTGCCGTGGCCCGCGCCAGCCGCGAGCGGAGTTGACACGCGTGACCGGCTCTGTCTGCCGTTCCCGGGGAGCCCGAGGCGTCCGATGCCCCAGGCCCCGCTCCTGGGGGCCGGCTGCGGGCAAAAGTCAAGTCGCACCTCAGTGCGCGAGGCTTCCTGCTAAGTGTTCGGGACCCAAATGCAGCGAAATCATGGCCCTCGCCTCCCGGAGCTCATGTCCTAATGGAGGAGACAGCACACAAACATATGTGCAATGAAGACAGACACATTAAATTAGAGGAAAAGGCCTTGACTTGCAGACCTCACTTACCGTGGCATCCTTGCGGGGAGAATGAAATTCCTCCGCCAACCACACATCTTCCACCATTTTTTCTCTCGAACTTTGCAATACCAACTGCTCCCAAAATTTACTTTTCTCCCGCCTAGAGTTAACCGGTTGGCAGCAGCTACTCCCTGTATTAGTAGGAAGGAGACCAGGTTTGGGAAATATGGAGCTACTCCTAAAGACTTGACTGATGGGGAAAAGTTGGAGTGGTTATTGTCTGTTTTTGTTTTGATTTATCATACCTCCTTCCCTTCACTCTACTGTAGTGACATCTGCCTATTGAGATTGCCTTGTCGAAATTTTTGCTTCAGTTGGGGTGAAGTTCAAAATTTGAATAATATTTCTATTAAATCTTATTCTGAAGTTTCTGAAGACAAATTTTCCCTAAGGCAAAAAGTCTCCCTAATTTGAGACGTTGTTCTGGGAAATTCTGGGATCTGGGTTCATTTGATGCTTTTGATATTATTAACTTTTGCATATTTTTGACTAGGTCAACTCTGCAGAAGGGGACGTAAAGGAGGAGGTAAGGACGTTTGAATTTCAAGAAATGTGGGTCTTGGGGAGTGAAGCATCATTAAGTTAAATGCATATTTTAAATTACTTTGCTTTTTGTTTTTTTAAGCCCAAGAGGAGGTCGGCCAGATTGTCAGCTGTAAGTAAAGCCAACTTTACTCATTCTTATTTTCTATTACATATCAGACATTGAAATACAGATACTTTTGTCTTCCAGAAACCAGTCCTTGCAAAGGTTGAACCTAAGCCCAAAAAGACAGGTGGGAAGGTAAGATTTTTGTACCTGAAAAGAACCTAGAAATTGTTGGGATAGTATTTAAATTATTAATTTGAATTTGTCTTTGCTGCTTCTCTTTCTACTCCCATTCAACCAAATCTCATATTTATGGTTCAGTGTTGGAATCTGTTAGAAAACCAGATTATTTTATTCTGCCTTTTGTCAATAATCAAGAATAGTGTAATCAGACTATGCTTTTTACTCAGAAGTTCATTTGAGCTAGACACCAAACATTGAGTTCTCTATACCAGTTTTTTAAAAAGTCTTTAATTTTGCTAAACTCTTAAATATTTAATCAGTTTGCTAAATGATATTCTCTCACTAAGCTTCATTTTGAGAAGCTCTTCAAAATCAGAAGGGAAAATTCACAAGTCCACTCAAAGCATACAGCAAAAAAATACTACTAAGAAAGTTCAAATATATTATATCAATCTTCAGAAGAACCAAAATATATATTCTTAGAAGAGTAAATCATTAAGTTTGCATCTGATGTAAATTGTTGGATGAAGTCATAACTATTAGATGTCTGATTTTGGTTGCTCATCAAAGACAAAAATGAAATCATAATTTTTTAATCCATATCAGAATTTAACAACAAACTTGTTTGATTCTAAATCAGGTTAGAGAGTTAATAATTCCTCAGTGTTTTTAAATCTATATGTTAGGTGGATGATTTTTAAAGTTTATTTGTTTTTGGTAGTATTTTCTGATTATGTGCAAGTTTGACCATAAATTACCACTGGTTTTTCACTTTTATTTGCCAACATATTGTTGACCTATTTTTAATAAAAGCAGTTTTTTTAAAACTCCAATTTTTCTTTTGTACTTTTGAAATTTGGGTAAATTGGCCTTTATATAAAATTCTTAAATTTTTATTTTGTTAAAAATACTTTGCTTGAGATCTTAAACAGCTCAAGAAAGGCATAAGCATAATAAACCAATAAAAGCTTTTAATGCCACAGGAGAATAACATATTGAGAGTTAGAATAACATTAGAATAATTTTATTCTAATAGCCTTATTTCAGTTATAACCAACTGTAGTGTCAGTTGCAATCTTAGAAATGCCAGTAAATTTTCCTGGGTATTGACAATAGTCACCACTTTGCTCTTAGAGATGCAGATAGTTGGGGCATCATTCAAATTTTTTTTTTGAAAACAATGCCATCTTTATTTAAAATGTTTCTGTTTTATCCACAAAAGCCATTGTTTTGTTCTCTTCTTTCTAATTTATGCCACAGTCTTCATGCTAGTTAGACTTTAACAGACCTTTATTATCAAAATGCAGTTACTTTATGTGAGAAGCAACATGGTAGTATGGGTGGAAGTGCTGCACTGAAGAGGAACTTGTTCAAATACTCTTAACCTCTCTGAACCTCATTTTCCTCATCAGTGAAAAGGGCATAAATACCTGTAGTACCTTCTTACCAGGGCTACTGTGAGGCTCAAGTGAGGTAATGTATATAAAGTACTTTTCATATATGAAGATCATCCATACATTCCATAAGTTGTGTTTTATATAATACTCATTCATCAGTCTCTAGATGCATCCAAGTGTATGTTATCTTGTATGGGTCTAGCCTTGTGGAGCTACTTAAGAAGAATGAATTATACTTTTAATTTTTAAATTACACATTATTAGTATTCAATAAATTTAATTTACTTCAGTTTAATATGGCTTCCAAGTCTTATGGACTAAGCAGTGTTTTTGAACAGTCTTATGTCTTTAATGGCTCAGTGGATAAAGAATTTGGCCTGGAGTCAGGAATGCCTGAGTTCAAATCCAGCCTCATCACTCACTATCTTTATAACCCTAGGAAGTCACTTAATCTCCATTTTCCTTAATCCACTGAGAAGGAAATGGTAAACTACTCCAGTATTTTTGCTAAAAATAAATAAACAAAAAAACTCCATTCAGTGTCACAAAGAGTCAGACATGACTGAACAGCAAATGTCTTTAATGATGCCCCATTTTTCATATGTGAAGCTCATGCTATACTAACCTTATACTAGGATGTAAACTTGAGTGGGTTTTTTTTTAATTTTTTTTCCTATGGCAATGTTGAATTTGTCACACATAAACACACATACAAACTTCATTTGGATGGTGGTAAAAGGAAGCTTAAGAATGCAGTCCATCTTTTTAGAGGAAACATTTCATTGGTGTGCATTTGGGAATTATAGGAAATTTTTAGAGAATTCATTTATTAAACTTGGATAACTCTTAAAATATGAATCTTATCTCTACTCAAGTTAGTCATAGCTGAATCATAATGCTGTACTTCATTAAAACAGCTTAAGTTTATGTTTTTGTTTAAGTAAAATTCAGATTGGGGTTTCTCATAGCTGCCAAATTTTCAAATACCTAAATAGAGATAATAAAAATATAAATTTATTACTCTTTGCTTTTGACTGTTAAGTGATGTCAGGGTAAGATTGAAAGGTCAACATTTTCAGTGATTGTAAAACTGCTATCTTGATTCTTTGTTGGATTTCATTATGAACTATTAAAACGTTACTTGTATTGGCTTGTTCCTTAAGATATGCTAAAAAAGAAGAAAAAGAGATTTGGCAAATGTAGTAAAGTGAATTTTTTTCATGTTAGCTATTCCAATGGCAAACTTTGTTTTAAAGAGTCTTTAGTAAGTACAGAATTGAGGATAAAAATATTTTTCATAGAAAGATTAGGTTTTTTAAAAATAGATGTAATTCGTTAATCTCCAAGGAGGAGGAGGAGAGTAGATAATTAGAATTCATCAACCCAATCCCTCCCCTCCTTCCTCTGACTATTGAGGATTTAAAAGATGGATATTCTTTTTTTTTTTTAATATATGATTTGGATAAGAACTTGATAATTTGGAAAATAAAGCAAAACTTTTGAGTGTTTTATACACAAAATATTTAAGTACTAAAAACTTACTGTGATATTATTATTAATCAGCACTTTAAAAAAGTTCCTTAGAATATCCTGGATTCATGGAAAAATTTGGTTTTTGCTCTTGGAAAGTTTATTATGTAATTCAGATTAATATGCAATGTAGAAATTGAGCTATGAAAGGACAAAGTTTAATACCTAGGAAGATGTATTAATATGTAAAGCACTGTTTTTAATATGTCTATAGGATAAATCTCAGGACAAAAAAGTTCACACAAAAGGAAAAAAAGGAGCAAAAGGAAAACAAGCAGAAGCTACTAACCAAGAGGAAAATAAAGATGACTTGCCTGCAGAAAATGGAGAAACTAAAACTGAAGAGGTCAGTACTTATTCTTTGCCATATGCCTTGACTTTCTCAGATAGCAATTTTTCGTGTTAATAAAAAACAGCCTCACTATAAAATAAGGTAAACAGATTTCAACATCATGGTTTCTAGTCTTTATAAAATTATATCTTCAGGTGCACACTTAGTCATCATAAATTTTAGGTAACTGAGCTAGAATATTTGCATATGGACAGAATTTCACCAGTATAGGTGCTATAGGTTCAGAGACAGAAAAGATCCTCTAAGCCAATCCTGTCCTTTCACAGTTGAGGAAACATACCCAGAGAGAATAAATGTTCTACCCAGAGTCATACAGGTGGTAAGTGGCAGAGCCAAGATTTGAACTCTGGCTCCCAATCCACACTAAGTATCTCACTATAAGAAAATATTGTATTCATCCATTTAAATGCCTTAGATTCTCTTGGAGGAGACATTGTACATATGTAGATTTGTAGAGAATAAATATGAAGTGAATACACAGTATTTAGGGAGGTTGGATATTATCAGTTGGGTTTCCTGTAGAAGATGGCACTTGAGCTGCATCTTGAAGAAGTAAAGGGATTCTGTAAGGTGGAGGTGGGGAGGGGAGGGCATTTCACACAGAAAACTGGAATATGGGAATGGAAATTGGAGATGGAGTGTCATGTGTGAGGAGCAGGGAAGGCCAGTTTGGCTTGATCATAAGTGCAGGAGGGGAACTGCTGGAAAGATAGGTTGAGGCTAGGTTGTGAAAGGCTTTTGAAAGCCAAAGTTATTTATAGATAATCCCCATAGACAATGGGAGGTCCTGGCATTAATTGAGGTAGAGAAGTTATGGGGTCAATTCTAGGCTTAAAGGAAATCACTGGCAGCTATAGATAGATTGGAGCAGGTAGTCATTTGAGGCAGGAGACCAATTAGGAGGCCATTGAAGTAATCTATATGAAAGGTAATGGGGCTGGAGCTAAGGTAGTGGATATATAAATAGAAGGGTTTGGATGGAAGACATAGGAAATTAGAAATGGCAAGATCTGGCTACTGATTAACTACATAGGGTAAAGAAGAATAAGTGAAGGATAATTTGGATTGCAAACCTGGGAAACTGGAAGAATGCTGGTGCCTTTGACAGAGAAGTTTGGTGGATGTGTGTATTTGGGGCAAAAGATGATGAGTTTGGTTTTGGACATTGTGAAGTTGAGGTGATTTTGCAATATCCAGTTTGATATATCTCTTGACATTTTGATTTTATCCGTACTACTAATTTGTTTGGAAATATTGCAGGAAATATCAAACATAATGAGCAATTTTATAATTTTTGTTTTATGTTCTTTCCAGGTTCCAGTCTCTGATTCAGCAGGAGAGAAAGAAACCAAATCTGAATAACATCTTATACAAAGTCTTTTAACAATTGTCCCTGTTACCTCCCTTCTTGTACAATTCAGAGGAATATTTTTATCAAATATTTTGTAAATGCCAGTTTTTTAGTAGCTCTAGAAACACATTTTTAAGAAGGAGGCAATCCCACCTCATCACATTAATTTTTTAAAACATTTAGATAAGTGTAAGCCAATCTAAAGTGGCTTTATTTAGAGTCCTATTTAAAGAGGTGAAATCATGTGCTGGTTGTCAATTTCGGTTTTTGTTTGTTTTAATACAACCAGAAATTAATAGAATGATGATTAGGAAGGTGTTATATGTCTTATGCATAGGCTTAACATTCCATAGGCAGTTTTTACATCATATTAAATGTAGCATAGATAGTAATTTGGAGTTGTGACCATGAATTTTAAAGGTCTTGTTTTAATTAATCTGTATCCATCTTGTCTTTTGGTACAATTGTTTCCTAAATAAAACTTCTCCCTGGTGTTGGATCTCCCTTTCAAAATTGTGTGCTATCTATGACATTGTCATCTTTGGTAGTGGTGGTACAGTTTTTTTCCAGTAACTTTGTTAATGTGCTGTAAAAGACTGGAAAATGTGTATAATAAGCATAGTTTTATCAAATACAGAATTAGTGGAACTTTGCTTTGTAAAGACCCAATACCTTGTCCATATTCAGGATGCTGGTATTTGATAACCTCTTTTTAGGGAGAGTTGCCTCCAAGCTTAAAGTTAAAAAGTCACTGGAATAACAATTCAGAAAAGGATTACAACTACATAATTTTTAGACTTTTCTAGCATTTTTTAAATGTACAATTTATTCATAGTGTCTATGTACTGATTACCAAACGAACTAATAAAATCTTGATTATAAAAGAATTTTGGTTTCGTAACCCATGTATTAAATTTTAACAGGCATATTTTGTTTTGGGGGTTTTTTTTGTTAAATTTTTTGCATAACACTTTTGTAATGGACTGTCATACTTACGTGAATATGCAGCGAGGCAGTGGGACATACAGGTATAGCTTGCCTAGGATCCAGGATCTTGCCTTCAAGTCCCACCTCTGGAATGTTGGCCTTGTGATAATGGGAAAATCATTCACCTCTTTATCCTCCAGACAACTCCAATACTTAATAATTTCAGAAAGGGTACCAGTTTGCCCTGGTAGACAAAGTTTCTTCATCTGGGATTCCCCTATATCAATGAAATCACTATCACCTGTGAATGTGCTAGTATAAAGTTCATTATAAAACAAAGTGAACATTATTCTTTTGCATAAAGAAATATGCCTTCTGTAGGTCTATTATCATCCTTTTCCATTTATAGAGTACAGATTTTTTAAATGCGTTCACTTGTTTTATCCTCACAGTGTCAAAAAAGGTAAAGTATCATGATTTGATATGAAAAAATAAGTGTAAGGCAGTATGGGTGTTTACTTAACAGCTAAACCATAGCAAAACTAAAACAATGCAATCCTTTTGATTTGAAACTGCTTTCTTTCCCTAGCACTAAGGAGGAATATCCAAGGACTTGAAGCAACCTATATAGTGATAGTAATCCTGGTTTCTGAGAGCTTTTGTACTTAATTAAACCAATCTTGTCAGAGTATGTACCAGTTAAATTGGGCAGAAGCCCCCGGTACTGTTGTACAAGAAGTCTGGGGAGAATCAGATCTTACAAATGGTATGGCCCTTGAGAGATCCCTTGTCTCACTGAATACTTGAATGTTTTCTATTAATTTCTTTCCATATTTTGCTTACATGTCATCTGTACCTTTAGCTGAGTGCGTTATCTTCATTTTATAGATGAAATAGCAAGTTTCTTTCCTACACAGCTAATAAGTGGGGAAGAAGATGGGGACCCAGAATCTGGGTTTCCAAATTATACTACAGCAGGAGTGTGGTAACTTTGAGGTTGATATGAAGACTGAGATTTGCCACAAATACGTACCTAAATATAAAATAATGAATAATAGCATTTATGTAATGTGTGTGTATATGTATGTGTATATGTATATACATATATATATATGTAAACACGTACCTATGTGCCAAATACTGTACTAAGTGCTTTTCAAATATCTCATTTGTGCCTCAACAACCCTGAAAACTAGGTGCTATTACTATTCCCATTTTACAGATGAGGAAACCTAGGTGAAACAGTTTAAGTGACTTGCCCAGGGTCACACAGCTAGTATCTTGAGGCAAGATTTGAACTTGGGTGTTCCTTATTAGGCTGTATCCACTATGCCATGTAGTTATACCAGAAGTTTATTTGCACGTTTTATATTTAAAAATAATAATAGTATCTTGGTTGTTGTCCTTCATCCTCAAAGAGGACCAAAATGACATCACTATGTTGGCATCAATGTTGGAGTACCTTGACTCCAATAGTAGCCAGTATTTATGTAGGACACAACAACCCTGAGGTAGGTGCTATTATCCCATTTTACACGCTGAGGTCAAGTGATTTGTCCAGGGTCACAGCTGATCAGTATCCCCCCAATTTTTTCTATTTTATATTTTGAGTACTGGCTTGTCGATGATAGTCTTGAAGCCTCTAATTGTAAAAATTAGTTCCAACATCAAGGTAGACTTTTGAATACATTTTTACAAAAATTCCCTAGCTATGTTATTTGTTATTACTAGGGCAGGTAAATTGCAGTCAGCAACAGTACACCTGAAGGGATTATTCATGTTTTAGTGGTGCTTTTTTTTACATTAATCCCTTTGCATTGACTACACACAAACATACTAGATCACTCCCTTATGAAAACTAAGTAGAACAAATGTGATGGCCATGTCTAAAACTGTTTGCCTCATTCTATTATAGCACTTCTTAAACTGTGGGTCACGATCCTATATGAGGGTCGCAACCCACAGTTTTAAGAAGTGCTGAAGGAGTCGCAAGTGGAAAAAGTTTAAGAAGCTCTGCAGTATAGCACTCTACTTAGGCCCTATTACAATTGAACAGTGCATTGATCAGAAATCTAAATTCAATGGTTTTTTTACATTTTTGTGAGCACTGCAGATTGTTCTTGTTCTTCTACTTAGCTCTTTATTAGTTTACACAGGTTCCCAAAGTTTCTCTGAATTCTTCATATTTGTAATTTCTTACAGTAAGACATCCATATCTGACAACTTATTCAGCCATTCCCTGATTAATAAGCACCTTTCCTTCCAGTTCATTATTACTACCAAAAATACTGATATAAATATTTTTGTATATGTGGCACTTTTTCCATTGGCTTTCACCTCTGGATATGTATCTAACAGTGGTATTGTTGGGGCAGAGGGTATATACAGTTTAGTAACAAGTATAATTCCAAATTCTTTTCCAGAATGGATCATTCACAGCTCCACCAGATCTTGGTTTTTCTAAAGGCTTGTTTCAGACAAGGAAGTAAGTGTTCTTAATGTTCTTATTTCAGGAAGTAATGTGTTTTTTCTCTATTCTTTTTAGCAAATATCCAAAAGTATTACCTGACTTTGATAGGTCTAAGCCAGTAATTCTTTTGTTAAATAGCTTTGAATGGAGCAACCATAGTACTAAATTCAAATATGAGACCATTAAGTGTACTCAACTGGAATTTCTTTGCTCTCAGTTTTTTTTAGACATAAGCAAATAGCAAGAAAAAGCTATTGCAGACTTAGTTTTTTTTAAAAAGGGCATCCTTGCTAAATCTTACTTTACACAACTACAACTGTAATACTGAAAGATGAGAATTGATCTCAGAAAAAATGGCCCCCAGTTATGGAAGCTGGAAGGGCTTTCTATAATAGAAACTATGCCATTTGGTAATATCAAGGCATTGAAATCATAAAGCTAGAAGACACCTCAAAAAACCTATTTAAAGAAGCATTTCAGAGACAAAAGTCTGTTCTGACTTCCTGTAGGTTTCTTCAAAATGGCAACAGGGCAAACAATACTGTGAGCTAGTTGTATTGCTTTTTGCCAGGAGGAGCAGTAGTATTCTGGAAAGAGCTCAAACCAGCTTTCCAGAGTCAGTTGTTAAATTTTTAGAGTGAGCATTTTAGCAAATATTACAAATATGGCTTGATTTATTGTTATGTCTAGACTTAAGAAATTGATGGAGAAAATATGGAGAATGTAGATCTCATAGTACTATGTCATGTGTACATTTCCTCTCCCCATCCCCCCCCAAACTGGTTATTAAACATTTACCTGCACTCCCCTGATGGTATCCTGGATGATTATTATGGGAATATATCCTGTAATGACTATGGTGTTATAGATATCGTTGAGTTGGGGTTTTTTTTTCTGTAATAGAGTTCAAGGCATAAGAAAGTTGTTTGCGTAATCCAAATGTGTTTTGTAATTAATGAAGTGTCCCTGATTTTAACTTCTTATCACAGATTATGAAATCAAGCATTAAGCATTCAAAGGCAGAAGTAAAAGTCCTTTGTCCCACAGAAGTTTATCTTAGGAGGGGCCAGACCAGGGTTGTCAGTGAGACAACTTGTACCTCTATGGGTAAACATAAAATAGCTACTCAACATGAAAGATAATTTTGGAGGAAAGCACTAGTAGCTGAGAGGGTTTGGGAAGGTATCAGAAAAGACTTCCTATAGAAGGTGGCCTTTGGGCTGAACTTTGAAAGAAATTAGCAATTCCAAAAAGTGGAGATGAGTATATTATGGGCATGGAGACAATGCTGTGTGTGAGGAACACTGAGGTCTATTTGGATGGACTGGAGCATAAAGAAAAGGTAGTAATGTATAAAGAAGGTTAGAAAGGTAGATCAGAGCCAGGTTGTGATAGGCTTTAAATGCCTTGACAGAGCTATAAATAAAGATAAAATAGAATTTATTCAATATGAGATTTAGAGATCATTTAATCCAGTTCTCATTTTACAGATGAGGAAGCAGAAGTCTCAGAGAAATGAAGTGATTTGCCCAAGGACAAGAGGTAATAATAATAATAACTAGGGAAGAGTCAAGATGTGAATCAGTGTATCTTCCATGGTACAACACTATCATATTCTAATTTATATATGAATTGATTCAGTTTTGTGTTTTTAAGAGTTAAATTTCTGAACTTAACAGACACTGAATAAAAAAAAGGAGGTCATATATGAAATAATGAATCTCTATTATGTAAAGCTTATTTTTCTTTTAAGTGTATGATAAAATTCATCATATAACTTTTAAAACTTTCTTCTTCGTGTATGTTTCCTTCTGTTCTCTTAAGCATTTTCATAACCCTGTCCTTAACTCCCCTGTCCCTGTTTTCCTCCCTCCTCCCATTGAAAAGAAAAGAAAAACTCATGTATGTAAAGACAAAATATGGGCTTATAAAGACAGAAAATGAAATGGATGATGGATAAATATAGAGATGTGCATATCCTGGACAGGGAAAGAAAAAGGACAATTAAATTTCATTAAGCAAATATTTTTTTAAGTGAATGCCATATGCAAGACACTGTTTCTGATGGGTGCTGAGATTACAAAGTCAAAACCAAAACTGTCCTTGCTTTTTAACAAATACACACAGTCAAGCTAAACAGATTCTTACAATGGTCCCAAAATGTATGTCTCATTCTAGATCTGAGTCCATCACTTCTTAGAAAGTAAGGCAGCATGCTTTATCATTGATACTCTGCAATCATGAACGGTCATTACATTGATCTGAGTCCTAAATGTTAAAATCTCTTTTATTAGGACTTGGAGAAAGAGCAGCTGGAAAGCCAAGAAGACTTGGGCTCAAGTCCCACCTCTGACATGTATGACTATCTGACCTTGGCAAATCATAGCAGCTCTCAAAGACTAACTTGCATTGGCAAAAAACAAAAAATAAAACAAAAAAAACCCCTTACCTGGGAGTTCCCTATCCAATGAAATTACAAGTGTAGTCCCTATCCCTATCCTGTTTAGAGAGCATTTTTTTAATGGGTAACTCTTTGTTCAGATGATAGGATAATCTTCAACATAAAATGATCTCTAGGGTCCCTTCCTCTAACTACTGAAAATATACATAGAGAAAAAACTGCAGAACAGTTATGTAAAAATACTTTTTAAAAAATCTGTCTCAATGTTTTCATATATCCATCTCATTTTTGTGACTATTTTTGACCTGGATTTACCAGACAGCTGATTGAGGAGATTCTTATCTAATAATCAATCAGAAGTTTGTGCCTAGAGGTATTAATTAGACAACTTCATCAACAACTAATTTGGATGAGGCAGCTGGATGGTATAATGAATTGGGTGCCAGACTTGGAATCAGAACACCTCACTTCAAATACTGGCTCCAAAACTTACTAGCTACGTGACTCTAGGCAAGTCACTTAACCTCACTCAACCTTAATTTCCTCATCTATAAAATGGGTTTAATAATAACTAATTTACATAATTATTGTGAAGATCAAATAAAGAAAAATCTGTAAAGTGTTTTGCAAACTTTAAAGCATTATATAAATGTTATTCTTACTGTATTGACAGAGATGCATGATTACATTCCACGTCCACAGGCAAATCTTTATTAGGCATTTTAGAATTGGATTGCATTAAAGATACCACATGATTAAGATGTATATAGCATATATCCTTAATTTTCTACGTTAAGATTACATGTTACCTTTTCTATTTGTAGTTAGAAAACTAGGGTTCAAATCACAGCTCTTCAGTGAAATACATTGCAATACAAAAGCGATTAATTAGAAAAATGGAACTGGAAAACAATGGATGAAATATCTATGTTGTATATTATATAATATATACATTGGTTTACATATACAAATCAAGAAACATTTGTTCATTAAGTGTCTACTATGTATCAGTCATAGTGCTGGATCCTGGGATATAAAGAGATAAAAAATGAAATGGACAACAGTTAAATACAGATATATATGTACATATCTTGGACAAGCAGAAAAGGACAGTTCAATTCCATTCCACAAACATCTTTTTAAGTGGATGCCATATGCAAGACATTGTGTCAAGTGGCTACTGGGGATACAAAGACAAAACCAAAACAGTCCTTCCCTTCTGTGAGCTTACTGGAGAGATACAACATGCACGAAGATAAGGGTAATGTCTTTTGACCTGTGTATAAATTGGATTTCAGTGAAGCAGAGGTGCATGAAGTCATTGGCCTCACTCTCTTCCAGAGTCATTTAGTTCCAGTAGCAAGACAAAAGTCATGATGAATGGTGATAGCCTAGGATGCAGTGGATGACTTTGGTGTCCTATATGTTTAACCAAGATCTAAGCACTCCATGGCACCTCTTTAGCCACCTTCATGGTTATTGGAACAAATTGTTCTCATCTGCTAGTTCTGCTGGGGGAAATCTTTACATACTTGGGATAGACATTCCCCTAACTCACTAATGGGTTTGAGATCTTTTGGTTAACCTCAATCTGGTTTAGTGTATCTGCAGAGATGGTTTTACTGAGTTGTGGCCAATGTGCTTCTCGGAGCCACAGGAGAGAGCTGGGTGGCAAAGGGACACCAAAAGTGGAAAACAGCCCTGAAAAAAGGGCTCAACAGCCCTCACGTCAGAGGTACCAGTCTTCCTGAACACCCCAACAGATTAATAAAAGGAAAAAAGAAATGAATGTATTGTAAAAATAGAAGGCATCAATACATATGTATATAGCCTAGCAAAATAAATTCTCACATTGACCACATCAAAAATCTGTCTCTTTCTACATTTCAAGTTCATCTCTCTCACAAAAAGTGAGTGGTGTTTCAAGAGGGAGGTAGGTGATGCAGAGGGTAAGAGTTCTGAACTTGAAGTACTGAACTTGAAGACCTGAGTTCAATTCTAACTCAGATACTTACTAGCCATGGGACCCTGGGCAAATCACTTCTCTCAGCCTCAGTTTCCTAGTCAGTAAAATGAGGTAGCATCCACCTCACATGATTGTTATGAGGTTTGTATAAGACAACATGTCAACTTGCTTTGCAGATCTTAAAGTACTATATAATATAACCTTAAAGCACTATACACTACTCTTTTGGCATGGTAGTTTATGATTAACCAGTGTTCTAAAGACTTTCAAAGTTCTATTTCTTTATACAGTAATGCTCTGACAATCTCTTATTTTGCTGGGAATTTGTTTTGTTGGACTATATATGTATGCATTGAAGGGCTTTATTTTTCAGGGTGTTTTTTTTTAAATTTGCTCAGTGAAGATAGATGGGAAGGACAGATTAATAAAAGAAAAAAAATTAATGTATTGTAAGGGGAAGACTTGTATAAACTGATGCAAAGTGAAGTGAGCAGAACCAGGAAAATATCGTACACACTAAGAACAATATTATAATGATGATCAAATGTGAAAGATAGCTACTCTGATTCAAGACAGTTCCAAAGGATCCATGATGAAAAATGCTATCCAACTCCAGTGAAAGAGATGTGATGAACTTTAAGTGCAGATTGAAGCATACTTTTTTCCACTTCTTTATATTTCTTTCTTTTTCTTTTCTTTCTTGAACATAGCTAATTTGGAAATATGTTTTGTATGACTTCACATATATAATCAATATATTGCAATGAGTGAGGGAGGGGCAGGAAGGAAGCAGAGAATTTAGAACTCAAAATTTTTAGACAAGTTAATGTTAAAAATAAATTTTAAAAAAGAAGTGGTAACTATAGCAATGAGACAAAAAAACCATAACAAAATGGTTGTATCATTTCACAGCTCCACCAACAATGTATTGGTATACCTATCTTTTCACACCCCCTCCAATACTTACTGTTGCCATTTTTTGTCAATTTAAGGGTGTAAGTAAAACCTCAGGGTTATTTTGATTTGCATTCCTCTTAATGATTTGGAGCATTTTTTCATGTGGTTGTTGTGTGCTACAGCTACCCAAAAATAACACTCAGAGATTTTCTAGGTATAAAGTGAAAGACTTATTACGTTCTCGCCAGAAGCGGGTGTCTGCTTCGTCCTGCAGTCCGAGTGAAGGGAGGCAAGGCACAAAGGCCAGAACACAGGTTATATAGTCCTAACGCAGAGATACCCACCCACCACTGGCCTTAAATTCCCATTGGACAGGAATTTCAGCCTTACAATCTAAAACGCGAAAATCTACCCCGGAAACAAGGAATCTCATTATAATACTACCAATCCTTGCTATTTTATCCTTTTTTAGCATTAGCCATTACCTAATGCTGATGTAACAGTACAAATCATGTGTTTTCTAGGAACCTGAAACAGGCCTATTCAGGCTAGTGTAACCAACCTTGAGTTTGTAACAGTCTACGAAATTGCTACACTCAGTCCATCTGAGAGATCTCACATTGTTTACATTGTTTCACTCATTGTGAATACTATGCAGTTCCTTTGAGAACTACTTGTTCAAATCTTTTGACCATTTATCTATTAGGGAATGGTTATTAGTTTTATATATATTTACTAATTTTTTATATATCTTGGATACTAAATCTTTATAAAAGAGAAATTTGATACACAGATTTTCCCCCCATTCAGCTGCTTTCCTTCTTGTCGTAGATGGATTAATGTTGTCTGTGAAGAAAGTTTTCAGATTTAAGTAATCAGAGTTACCTATTTCATCTTTTGTAATTGCCTCCATCTCTTGTTTGGTTAAGAATATATCTCTTAGATGTACCAAGTGTCCCAAAAATCTTAGCTAAGGATTTGAGCTGCACTAAGACTTTGGGATACCCTGTGGTTTACACCATGTCCTAGGTAACAGTACAAATGATGTTGGAAAAAACTTTTTTTTTCTTAGTTATATACACACCAGACCTACTTCAGTGTTCTTGGTTTTAGAAGTTTTAAACACAGTATGTGGATTTAGAAGAATGAAAATGGGTGAGACAGCGCTGAAGTATTAAATAAGCAAATACCTTGGCCCCCTTTCATTTTGGTACAAAGCTGTGTTTTATCTCTTCCTTACCTGTCTTTATTCCTTTAATTCCTTTCTCTTGTCTGAGTGCTATTTGTAAAGGAAGAAGTAAAGCAAATATTGAGAGGAAAATAAAACTTAACTACTTTAAAAAAAAACGTATCTCTTACCCACAGCAGTGAGAGATACGTGACCTATTTCTCTTCTAATTTCTATATGGTATGATCTTTTACATTAAGGTCATGTATCCTTTTAGAATGTATTGTGGAGTGTGGTGTGAGGTGTTATCTAAATCTAATTTCTCCCTGACTACTTTTTAATTTTCCAATCAGTTTTTTTTTTCAAATACGGAGTTTTCCCCTAGGTAAGTTATGTTTTCTGCTTTATCAAACACTGGATTATTGAGTTTTAATTGTTTTTGAATCTCCCTTATCTAGTCTGTTCTATTTTATTCTTTAATTAATACCAGATAGTTTTGATGACTGCTACTTTATAATATAGTTGGAGATTTGGAAGTGCTATTCACCCTTTATCCTTCTTTTTATAATTTTCCTTGATATTCTAGACCTATTATTTTACCAAATGAATTTTGTTATTATTTTTTCAAGCTCTGGAAAGTATCCTCTTAGTAATTTGATTGCTATATCATTAAAATTATAAATTTGGTACTATTGCATTTTTATTATATTGGTAAAGCCTAGCCATGAACACTGAATTTTCCTGCAGCTACTTAGGTTGTTCTTTAATTCTTTAAGGAGCACTTTGTAATTGAATTTTTACAAGTCTTTTGTGTAATTTGGAAGGCTAAACTCTAGATATTTTAGGCAAAGTTATTTGGAATGGAATTTCCCTTTTTATTTTTGTTTCTTCTGTTTTGTTACTATTATATAAAAATACTATTGACTTTTGAGGATTTCTTTTGTAGCCTACAACTTCTGCTGAATTATTGTCTTAATAAGTATCATTGCTGATTTGTTGTTACTTTTTCCAAGTAAACCATGATAGCATCAGAAAACAGGGATAGTTTTATCTCTTCCTTTACCTATCTTTATTCCTTTAAATCCTTTCTCTTGTCTGAGTGCTATTTGCTAGTATTTCCAGAAGTATATCAAATAATAGTGGGGAGAGTGGGCATCTTTGATTCATTCCCACATTTATTAGAAAAGTTTCTACTGTATCCCCATTTCATATGACACTTGCTTTTGATTTAAGAGAGAAACTTTTTATGATATTAAAAGAATGTCCATCTATACCTGTATTTTGTAAGATATTTCACATAAAGGAGTATTGTGCTTTATCAAAGGCTTTTTCTGTGTCTATTGAGATGATCATGTGGTATGGAATTTTTTTTTATATGATTATATTGATTGTTTCTAATACTGAACTATTCTTGAATCTCTGGTATAAATCCCAGTTGATCACAATGAACATTTTTGGATAAATTTTATGATTTTATAGTATTTAATATTTTTGTAATATATTAATGACATTGGCTATATACTTTTCTCTCTGTTTTGTCTTTTCCTGGTTTAAGTGTTAGGACTATATTTGTCTCATGAAAGGATTCTGGTAGATTCTTCCTCAACTTACCATTCTTTAAAAGTCTGATAGAATTCTCCTGAATCCATCAGGCCCAGACATTTTTTCCCTTTGTGGTTTCTTTACAACTAGATCTATTTCCTTTGCTGAGTCTTCTGATAGTCTGGGTATTCTAAATTTTTGAAGGTATCCCTCTATTTCTCTTGTATTCTCAATTTTGTTAGCATATAACTGTCTGTAACATACTCTGATTATTCTTTTTATTTCTTCTGGTTTTACTGTGATTTTATCTTACTCATTTGCTATCTTACTGACTTGATTTTCTTCTCTCTTATTTTTAATCAGATTATCTAAGGGTTCATCAATTTTATTAGTCTTTTCAAAGAACTAGTCTTTTGTTTTAAGTATCATTTCTATGGGAGTTTTTGTTTACAGTTTATCTGTTTCCTCCCTTATTTTTAATACCTTTGGTTTTATGATTATTTTAGTTTTATTTGTTGATTTTCTAATTTTTAAAATGCATATTCAGTTCATTAATTTTCTCTTTTTCTATTTTGTTACTATATGACTATAAAGATATGATTTTTTCCCTTGAGAAAGACTTTAGCTGCATCCCAGACATTTTGATACTTTTTTTTATCTTCATCATTTTCTTTTACAGAATTTTTAGTTGTTTCTATGATTTGTTCTTTGACTCACTCATTATTTAAAATTTCTTTGTTTAGTCTCCATTTGGATCTGTATCTTCTGTTTGCGTGTTTTTGAACCAATTTCAATTTATTAAAATAATGTGAGAATGTAATGAGAATAAGGTCTTTTAAAGATATTTTTACCTTTTTATATTGGTTTACATTATCTCTGTGCCCTAGTACATGGTCAATTTTTGTAAAAGTTCCATGTGGTGCCAAGAAATATGTATATTCTTTTGCTGTCCCATTTAGAAGATACTTTAACTCTTGGTTTTTTTTTTTATATTTGGCTAGGCAATGGGGTTAAGTAACTTGCCCAGAGTCACACAGCTAATAAGTGTTATGTGTCTGAGTCTGGATTTGAACTCAGGTCCCCCTGAATCCAGGGCCAGTGTTCTATCCACTGTGCCACCTAGCTGCCCCTAACTCTTGTTTTTTCCAGAAATTCATTCACTTACATAGTCTCTTTTATCTTTCAGTTAGATTTATCCTAAATTGCTCAGTAAGTATCAGTTCCGGGGGGGGGGTTGTTTGGTTTTGTTGTTGTTGTTGTTGTTGTTTTTATCCACTTCGCCACCTAGCTGCCCCCACGTTTTTGTTTTTGTTTTTGATTAATTTATTTTGATTTATCAACAATCGCTTCCACATGCTTTTGAGTTTAAAATTTTTCTTCCCCTTCCTCTCTACCACCCTCCCCAAGACGGCGCAAAATCTGATGTAGGCTATACATTTACATTCCTATTAAATATATTTTCACATTAGTGATGTTGTAAGTAAGAATTAGAACTAATAGGAGGAGCCACCAGAAAGAGGAAACAAAACTCAACAGAAGAGAAAAAAAGATAGCAAATAGTATGCTTCAATCTGCATTCAAATTTCATAGTTCTTTCTTTGGATGTGGATAGCATTTTCCATCACAAGGACTTTAGAGATGTCTTAGATCCTTGTATTGCTGGGAAGGGTTAAGTTTATCAATATTAGTCATCACACAAAGTGGCTGTTACAACGTTCTCTTGGTTCTGCTCACTTTACTCAGCATCAGACCATACAAGTCTTTCCAGGTTTTTCTGAAGTCAGCCTCTTCATCATTTCTTATAACACAATAGCATTCCATCATATTCATATACCACAACTTGCTCAGCCATTCCCCAATTGATGGGCATCCACTCAATTTCCAGTTCTTTGCCAGCACAAAAAGAGCTGCTATGAATATTTTTGTTCATGTGGGTCTTTTTCCCATTTGTATGATCTCTTTGGGATATAGCCCTAGAAGTGCTATTGCTGGATCAAAGGGTATGCACATTTTTGTAGCCCTTTGGGCATAGTTCCAAATTGCTCTCCATAATGGTTGGATCATTTCATGACTCCACCAACAATGCATTAGTGTTCCAATTTTCCCACATCTTCTCCAACATTTATCATTTTCTTGTTTTGTCATCTTGTCCAATCTGATAGGTGTGATGTGGTACCTCAGAGTTATTTTGATTTGCATTTCTCTATTCAATAGTGATTTAGAGCATTTTTTCATATGACTATAGATGGCTTTAATTTCTTCATCTGAGAACTGCATGTTCATATCCTTTGACCATTTATCAATTGGGGGATGACTTGTATTCTTATAAATTTGACAGTTCTCTATATATTTTAGAAATGAGGCCATTATCAAAGAGACTAGACTGGTTGTAAAAATTCTTTCCCAATTTTCTACCTTCCTTCTAATCTTAGTTGCATTGGCTTTGTTTGTGCAAAAACTTTTCAATTTAATATAATCAAAGTTATCCATTTCACTTTTCATAATCAGGTTTTTGTTTTTAAACCATCATTTGAATTCCAGGTGTCTTAGACCATGGAAACAGCTGGAGTTGCTTTATCTTTAGCACATAATTTCTCTTTTTCATTCATTCACTCTTGGCAGATGGACTAACCTGAGACCTTCACGTTAGGGGAAGAATATCAGATGCACCTTCTTCTAGCAATTGGGATTACAGGTATCAAATTTAGGTCCTACTTCTCACCTGGGGGGTCAAATCCTAAGTTCCCCCTTCCTCTGAAGATGGTTCCCATTCTTCTCAACAAAGAATTAAGTTCCTGATCTCCTTCCCTGCAGGACCCTGGATTAGAGTGACTACAATGAGGCCCTGCTCCTTCCCTGAGGATTAACCATGGATCTCTCCTTCTCTGGAGATCTAGATCAGAGTCAAAGTTGATCTTGGCTTAGTGGTTGTTCAAGATCTGATTTTGCTGGGGTACAGATTCAGATCATCTAGCCTCTGGAGACTGTGATTGGAGTTTTCCCACTGCTTATTCCCTGGGGATGAGTCACAAATCTTTTCTTTTAGGGACCTAGATCACGTCAGAACTACTTTATTGGCCCTTGCAGGACCAGGATTGACCACCCCTCCCCACTCCATACCCTCCAGGAAAGGCTAGCTTCTGGCCTTTTTGGGGTAATCACATTTCTCCCCTCCTCTGGGGACCAGAATCAGAATCAGAGCTATCTTCAAGCTTCTGGGGTAGCTCTTACTACTGCCAAAACCCTACTCCTCACCTGGGGGCTTGCAACCTCAATGAAATCCTTTCCCCCTTCCTATGGGATTGAGCCCATGGTCCCTGTCTCCCTCTCTTGGGATGGAAGTGACAGAGTTTCAGACCCTGTGCCTAAAGGCTAAGTCATATAAAAGTCAGGGGCTAAGTAGTGGTGCAGAGCAGGAGCCTGACATGCTCACCAGCTATTGTCCTATATATGTACTCCTCTTCTCAGCTAAGCTCCTTGAAAAATTGCCTACAATTAATGCCTTTCTCACTTCTAACTTTCTTCCAACCCTGTTTTTTACTTCATTATTCAACTGAAATTGCTCTTTAAAAGCTACAGTGATCTCTATCCCCGAATTTAGAATTTAATGGCTTCTTATTGATCCTCATGCTTCTTGACCTTTTTTACAGCATTTGACATTTAGGATTATCTTCTGGATACTTTCCTCTCTAGGTTTTTGGGACTCCTCCTGTCTACTTCTTGAGTCTCTTTTGCTGGATCTTCATTTATGTTATTTATAGCCACTAATGGGGGATAATCCCTGTGGCTGTCTTTAGTCTTTTTCCTTTTTCTCTTTATGGTTTCTTACTTGGTGAGCTCATAATATCATTATCATCTCTAGGCGAATGATTCCCAGATCTATTTGTCCAGCTGTAGTCTCTTTCCCGTGTTGCAGTACCAAATCATGATCTCTTATTGGACTTGAACTGAATGTCTGACCATAGACATCTGAAACTCAACATGTCCAAAACAGAACTGATTATCTTTTCCCCCAAACCCTTGCCTCTTCTGAACTTCTTTATTCCTTTTGAGACCACCACTATTCACATCGCCCAGGTTCACAACCTCAGTGTCATTCTCAATTCCTCCTTCTTGTTCATCCCACAGAGCCAATCAGTTGTCAAACTTAGTCATTTCTTTCTCCACATTTCTCATATAGGTCCACTTCTCCCTACTTATACAACCACTGTAGGCCTTTATCACCTCCTGCCTGGACTATTTTCTCAGTTTATTTTTCTTATTACTATGGTGTGTATTTCTACAACTATATCAAATACTAATGGTGTTTCATCCTTGATCTTCTTGGAAAGCTCTTTAGCATTTCTCTTGCAAATTAAAAATAACTCTGAGGTACTACCTCACACCCATCAGATTGGATGACAAAAAAGGAAAAGGACTAATACTAGAGGGGATGTGGGAACATAGATATACTAATGCATTGTTGATGTAGTTGTAAACTAATCCAATCATTTCTGGAAAGCAATTTGGAACTATGCCCCAAAAAGCTACGCTTTAACCTAGACTGCAAGTAGATTTTTAATCCCCAAAGGGATTAAAGAGGAAAAGGATTCGTATGTACAAAAAAGTTTATAGCAGCTCTTTTTGAGGGGGCACAGAATTGGAAACTGAGGGGATGCCCATCAATTGAGGAATGGCTGAACAAGTTATGGTATATGAATGTGATAGAATACTATTGTGCTATAAGAAATGATGGAGGGGCTGGTTTTGGAAAAACCTAGGAAGACTTGCAAAGTGATCAGAACTAGGGGGACAATTTATACTGTAACAGCAACATCGTAAAGATAATCAATCTACTTTGAAAGATTTAGTATTGGGCTCCACAATGACCAATCATAATTTCAAAAAATTCATGATAACACATGCTATCTACTTCCAGCTAGAGAGCTGATGGATTTAGGGTGTATACTGAAGCATGTTTTCTTCTTTTTCTTCTCTTTTCTATTTTTGGACACAGCTAATTCAAGAATTTGTTTTATATGACCATAGGTATTTGTAAGGTGTCTTGTTTTTCTTTGCCTTCTCATCGGGAGGGTAGGCTAGAGGAGGAAGGGAGGGAATTTGGAAGTGAAAATAAAATGTAATTTATTGGGGAAAAATGTTTTTAAAAGGGGAAGCCCTGTAGCACTTCTCCATTACACATAGCTCTTGGTTTTAGGAGATATTGTGTATCATACTAAAAAAAAAGGTGTTTATTTTAATGCTTTTTAATTTTTTTTACTCACAGAAATGCGTGTTGTATTTCACAGACTTCTGCAAATAGCAGTATCAATTCCCTTGTATTTCTATTTAGTAATTACTATATATGTATATGCAACATATATACACACATATATTTATATTTCTAATATTCTGTTCTGGTTCTTAATAACTTCTTTCTTTTTCTTAGAATCGGGTAGGTCCGAAAGGGATCCCCAATAAAGTCCTACACTTAATACAGATTTAGAGCTGGAAGGAAATTTTAGAAAGAACGGATAAAATATCTGCCTAATGTCCCACTAATACTAAGTATAAAGCCTGGAGTTTAACCCGAGGTCCTCTGTTTCTAAATCGGGTGTTCTTTTCAGTTTATCAAGCTGCCCAATAGCACTCGTAGTTCCCCATACAGGGCATTCCCTCTTCATACTATTCCTGGACATTCCCTCTTCATACTATTCCTTCCCACGTCCCTTTCACAGAATCTGTAGTTTCCTTTAAAGCACAGTTTAGTTATTATCTCCTCTGAGCACCTTTTTTTTTAATCTCTCCAGTTCATAGCACCTCCCATTCATTCAAATTACTTTGCTTTTTGCTCGTGTATATTCTTTGCATATGCCAGCCCTTTAACATTCATTCTCCTGTGGTAGAAAGGAGCTCGATAAATAATTGCTGAATTGCAGGGCACCCCTATTTGGTAACTTCTTCTTGTTGTTATTTGTTGTCACTAAATTCCACTGTAGTAAAATTCCAGTTTGTAAAAAAAAAGTTGTTGCTGTTAGTAAATTCCACTGACCTCTGGGTGGAGATCAAACACATAATCTTAGTTTCATTTGCACCTTGCAAATTGAGTGTCTGGGGTGCTGTCAGAATAATAATAGCTAACATCTATATAGTGTATGCTATATAATATGTGCCAGGCAGTGTGCTAAGCCCTTTACAATTATTTCATGTGATTCCACATATTTCTATTATTCTTAAATAATTTAAATTTTGTAATATTTTCAGGTCCAAATCTAAGCAGTGAGTTAATTATTCCCTTAAGGTAGCTTAGACAGGAGTGTAGCACATACTAATGACAACAGCTTTGTTCTATAGTGACAACTTTGTAAATCAGATATGCAAATTCTCTCATCACCTTTTTATTAGAAGTATTTGTAACCCAAAGATAAGCAATATGCACAAAACAAATCTATGGAAAATCCCCTCAGAATTATGTAAAATCATTGAAGGGATGCAAAAGTGTAAGTGTAGCTTCTGATCGAAAACTGAGAAAAAACTGACAAGGATGAATAACGTTTTTGCAGGTAATTTCTAAAACACTCTACATGTGTGAAGCACTTTCTTTCTTTGTTTTCCATCTAAAAGACAAGCGCCCTTTAGAAAAGATTTCCATCAACAGGATCCTTCACCGTAGTGGCTTATTAAATTTTAAAGAACTGCCGTTGAATTTCAGCTTTGACAACGAAACAGGCACCTTGTCTTAGCAGCAGGTGTTTTCTCGGTCTTTCAGGCAGCATCCACGGATTTCTACGACTAAAAAGCCCAAGACACTACAGGACGTAGCATGCCAGTCATCAAGTCTAGGTAACGGGTTCGTAGGCTCATCTTCAACCACTTCGCATTTCCCCTCACACGCCTTCACCTCGAAGACTGCAGGGCTCTTTGGGACCCTCACCAAAAAAGCCAGGAAATCTATCAATCTTCCCACGTTGCCGGCAGGTTTTCACATCTGAATCCCCGTACCCATCTAGGTCAGGGGATGGAAGGATCAGTCACGTGGCAGCAAACTGAGTCCCACTGCTCATTCCACCAACTGTCCGCAGCTGGGGGCTCCGTAAGGCCAGGGATAAACTTGCAACTGCCGCCCTTCGAGAACCTTCCAGAAACGCCGCTCTCCAAATTCCAATCACCGCATTCGCCGCAAACACCCTACATGGCAGTTCTGGCTCATCCCATACAACAGCACTATCAGCTACAGTTGAAAACAAGGAAGAGGTCGCTTCACCGCGCGCACTGATTCCAAAATCAGCTGCACTTTCCCATCCCCTTGCGTTCCCCAGGGCAAGCTGCTAAAGAGAAAACCTTTTCTCTATACCCTAAAATGTACTTTCAGTACTAAAACGGAAGTCGTTTTTACTTCCTAGTGGGGAACCTGTTCACTTTTTTTTTTCTTTCCCTCAAGTCCTTTAAAGATAGAACTATTTTTTCTCTCTCATTCCGCGTCTATTGCGACGGCGGTGACGTCGACGACGTCACGACGCTGCGAGATCGCTACGCTGCATGGCTGCGGGAAAGAGTCGGAGTTAGGAGGAGGGGGAGGGCTGGACCCCGAAGTGAATATCTCAGTTAGGCCGTGGCGCGGCCTACGCCAGTCCTTTAGTTTTTTCAGCCGCCCCGCTCGGTCATGGCCGAACACTCGGCCTCCAGACATCCCGTGCCGCCCATTGAGTCGGGTAAGAGGAGGCGGGCGTTCCCATTTACTCCTCTAGTGACCGGAGCTCGCTAGTGGGCTTCTCTAGCGTCCCTTTCCCCGGGGCCGACCGTTTTCCCTGCCGTTCCACCCCCAAGTGGCGCGCTCTGCCCCTGCCCCGGCTCAGCTCTTGTTTCCCCTTCTTCCCGCAGAGCTCTATTTCCTCATCGCCCGGTACCTGTCCGCCGGTCCGTGCCGGAGAGCAGCCCAGGTGAGTGAAGGCGACCGGCGGGGTAGCGCTCCGCACCTTCCTGCCCGCGCCAGGCGATCGCATTGTCAGCCGCCTCTTCTCCGCTGCCGTGGCTTGGGGGGTGGCGGGGGCAGAGCGATCTCGCTTCTCCCCGCCGGTCTCTTAAGCGAGGGTTTTGTGTGTTGCAGGTGCTGGTGCAGGAACTGGAGCAGTACCAGGTCTGTACTTCTCTCCCATCCTTCCTCTCTCTCTCTCTCGTCCCCCTCCCAACTCTGTCGTGTCCCCTCCCCCATTTCTTGCCCTGTGAGTGGTGCCTTCTCTTTTTGACTCATTTGACCAGATTGTCCTAAATCAAAGTTTTAGTAATATGTGTGCGGTTTGTTTTATTTTTTTTTCTAGTTGTTGCCGAAGAGATTGGATTGGGAAGGCAATGAACATGACTGGAAATATGAGGACTTGGTGAGATTTTTGCATTATATACTGCAGCTTAAAAAAAAAAACTCCCCCCCCCCCCCCCCCCCCCCGTTAACAAACCAGAAACTAAAATTTTGTATACATAGGCTAATATATAAAACCATCTTTTCTCGGAAATGTGTTTTGTCTTTTTAGTTGAGAGTGTTTGTTTTGGCAATTCAGTCAAAACAGAGTTGTAGGTGGTTCTTAACAAGGAGTGGCCATTCATCTAGGTAGTTTTCTTTGTCTTTGGCATTTTGATAATGAAACTTGGGCCATTATCTCTCACTTCACTTGTTCTCCACTGCTCATTGAGTAGTAAAAGTCCTGGACCTTGAAACTGGGGAATCATTAGTGTTTATCTGCTTAACATGCTTGGTATTGTTTTAAGTCCTTTGTGGAGATTCTAGAAGATAAGATACTACAGAAATTTGCAGTTCTAAGTTAACTTGCAATTGACTTCTGTGTGATGTTTCATTATATGCCTTTAAAAACACTTTTGATAGACAAATGAGGACGTAAAGTCTAGGTTCTATTTTCCCTTTTGTTTCCTCCATTAGTAAAGTGTCACCAATTCAGTTCTGCAGATATTGGAGGTTATGTAGGATTAAGCAGTGGGATTTATGTGCCAGTACTATCGGGTTTCAAACATTTATTAGCTGTGTGGCCTTGGGCAAGTCACTTAACCCCTGTTTGCCTTAATCCACCAGAGAAAGTAGTGAGCCACTCTATATTTGCCAAGAACCCTATAGATGGTATGGTCCCTGGGGTCATGAAAAGTAGAACCTGACTGAACTCTTCTTTTTGAACTCAAATCTGGCCTTAGACATTTACTAGCCCAAGGTCACTCAGCTAGTAGGTGTTTGAGGCCAGATTTGAACTTGTGTTTTTCTGTGTATATATAATACAAGGGCAGCTAGGTAGTTCAATGGATAGAGCATTGGGCCTGGAGTCAGGAAGACCTAAGTTCAAATCCAGCCTCAGACACTTGCCTCAGTTTCCTTATCTGTAAACTGAGCTGGAGAAGGGAATGGCAAATCACGCCAAGCACCTTCCTCAAGAAAACCCCAAATGGGGTCTAAAAGAGTTGGACACAGTTGAACAACAAAGTCAGCCTTAGGTTGGGAAAGTTAATTTTTTTTGGTCCAAGGGGAAAAAAATGATCACATAAGTAACCTAGAATTAAATATTTAAAAGAACTATTTGGGGGAACCAGTTTTGTCCTCTATTCATCTCTCCCTATATAAATTTCCTTTTATAAGGTTTTTTTTTAAGAAATCTTTTATTGATGCATTTTTGTCTGTCATTTTAACTATGCTGTTTCCTGATTGACTCTTCCCTTGTGGCAAAAAAAATTAAGAAACAAATATGATATAGTAATCACATTTGAAAATGTATGCCATGTTCTAACCTAGTAGTTTTACCTGTGTCTCTGCTGATGGTGAAGTTATATTTGATTATCTATTTTCTGGGACTATAGGAAGTTGTATAATTGCTTGTTTCATCCTCCCCCCCCTCCCCCTTCACAGCATAGACTAGTTACTAAGCAAACTCAAGGCATGGGGTAAGAGACAAAGTTCCCACTATGTATGAGCCATACTGCCAAGCTCTTTTTGCAAATATTATCTCATTTGTTCTTCACAACAGGTATTATTATTTCCACTTTACACTTGAGGATACTGAGGCAAACAGGTTCCATGACAGCTAATAAGTGTCTTAGGCTATATTTGAACTCAGATTTTCTTGAATCCAAGCCCAGCTTTCTTATCTATTGCACCATCTAACTGCATGGTTTGTGGGCTTACTGAATGAACTTATTATGTGTTGGATCTAGTATTACTAAATGACTAATTAGATGAACCCTACTGCTTATTAACATGGGTGCTGGTGAGAATGGGTTCTTCAAGAGTTTAGCCATAAAACAGAAGGAGATATGTGAGATGATGGGGTAGTGGAGATGGATGGATCAGGTGAGTGTTTTTTGAGGATGGAAGAAACATGGGCAGCAGAGAAGCCAAGGAGAAAATTAAAGTAGGTCAGAGGGTGGGGATGATATAGAGGTCAATATGCTGGACAAAGAATAGGATTGGGATCACTTGTGCACTGAGAGTGGTTTGTACTTGCCAACTAGAATGGCACTACCACTTGATGTTAGATGGGTAAAGAAGCAGATAGTCGCAGAAGGCATGTGAGATGAGAGGGAGGAGAGAAGAGAATATTTTAGGCTTCTAGTAGACATTGTGTTCCTGTAACCTTCTCTGGTGCCACCTTATACACGGTACCAAGAGGAGGATTAGGTATGCTCTTTACTCTTTGACATTTCCAAACTGTTAGACTGTATCATCCTCTCCAGTTACTCTTTTTGTTCATCTATGGGAACTCCCTACCCGCCATTCATTCTTCCTCCTTTCTCAAGGAATTTACTATATATACCCCACAGTCTTCTTCCCCTACTGCACCCCCCCAGTCCTTCACTATGCTTGCTCTCATACTTGAGGACTTAAGTGTACACAGTGATATCCCCTCCAACACCTTGGCATGCTGGTTAATTATCCTTAAATTCCATGACCATCGCTCACATGCATCTGTCTTCATGGATGGTCATGTCTTTGATCTCATTATCACTTGAACTCTGAAATTACATTTCAGCCTTCTACCGTTACTTCTGCTTCCATTTTCACAATTCTGATCTTCAACACTAAGACACTAAAATTACCAATCATTGTCTTCCTCTGAAGCCACCATCCTTACTCAGACCTTTTTATTTTTTCATTGTTTTGATCATGGCTAACTAAACCCTGTCTTTCAAACTGAAATTTATTGTCCCCCAGTCAAGTTACTTGTCATTACATGACAAAAACAAACCAACCAACCAGCATTGGGTTAACTTTGACCAATAACTTTCACCAACTTCTCCACTTGCTTACTGGTGAATGATATTAGAGGAAACCACAGCTGTACCACATGGTTCCACTAAAAATGTAATGGACCCTCACTTAGAACATGGTAATTATCTTTCCCTCCTGCTTGATTCTTCACAGCTGCTGTTCCAAAACTATACTTCCCTATACCACACTACCTGTAAATTATCTCAGTGTATGACCTCTCCTAGTTTACTCAGAAAATTAAGGTCATTCGTTATGAGCTTCCTTTAATTACCTAATCTGCCTGTCAAAACCTCTTTATCATTCCTTGTCCTTTCATTGAATCTAGTCTCTGAGGGAGAGGTGGCCCTTCTTGCTAAGACTTATCCCCTACTTCTGTCCTTGTACCTATCCCTTGTTAGGCCTAGGAGTTGACCACTTCAGTTATATCCTCTTATCTCATTGGCTCCTTTCCAGCTACCTATAAATATGCCCACATATCCCTCCCTCAAGCGGAAAAAAAACCCCAATACCCTTCTTCCCCTCCCACCTTTTAACATTCTCATAAGATAGCCTTCATCTCATATAGGCACAGACTTTTAAGATTTTGAAGGGTCATCTTTGGTCATTTAGTTCAACCAGTAAATAAAAGGAATCACAGTGTAACGTACCCAGCAAAACCAGCCTTTGCTTCAAGATTTACAAGAGGTAGGAGCCATATCTCTTATTGAGGCAGTCTGTTCCACTTTTAGGTAGCTTGAATTGTCAGTATTTCCTGATTTCATGCTTACAGTTGTCTCTTTGCAACATGTGCTCATTTTTTTTTGTTCTCTGCCAATCAGAACAAGTCTTAATTCCTCCTTCACATGACAGCCATTCAGATACTGGTACACAGTTACCATGCCAAATATGCAGGTTTTTCAGTTGATCCTCATGTCATGGACCCAAGCCTGTCGCCATCCTAGATACCCACTTCTGTAAACTCCAACTTATTAATATCCTTTTAAACTGTGACAAGCAGCTGAACAAAGTATTCTACAAATGTGAGAAAGGCAGAGTACAATGGGACTCAGCTTCCTATTCCTGGAATGGATGAGCACATCAGTGTAGCCCAAGATGGCATTAATTTTCTTGGCTACCATATCACATTGCTAACTGACGCTGAGCTAAAATTAAAACAAGATCTTTTTTCACAACAATTGCTATCCATTCATACCTCCCCATCTTGTACTTGTAAAGTTGATTTTTTGTGCCAAAGTACAAGACTTTATATATAATTCTATTAAATTTCACCTTATATTGAGCCCAATGCTCTAGCCTGTCAAGATCTTTTTGCAGCCCATCAGCCATTGTGATAGCTATCCCTCCTAGCTTTGTTATCTGTAAATACAATAAACATAGTGTGTCTTTATCCATGTCATTGTTACAAATATTAAACAGCACAGGGCCAAGCTGGTGTCCTCTACTAGCGACCTCTTGCCATGTTGCCCATTGACAGTTATTCTTTGCGCCTGGCATACAGTCATCTCTGAATCAGTGATTTTCCTATCATTTAATCCATACCTCTCCATCATCACAAGAATTATATGAGATACTTGATCAGAAGCTTTGCTAAAATCATTTAATTTAAAAACTTCTTTTTATTAATTTTGAATGTAAATGCAGGACGACACAGGATTCAGTAGAAAATCATGAATTAACTATTTCATACTGTTTACTTTTTTTGAAAAACTGTGTTAAATGCTATTCATTGTTTTCAAGGCTACTCTGCTTTCTGTGCTGCCTTCTAAATTTTCTTTTGTTCTGTGCTGTGTGCACTTTTAATTTTTTTCTTTGTGTTTTTTATTTAGTATTTCATTTTTCCCAGTTACGTGTAAAAAGTGTTTTTAACATTCATTTTTTAAAACTTTGAGTTCCAAATTTTCTCCCTTCCTTCTTCCTCACACCTCCTCATTGAGAAGGCAAGCAATTCAATATAGGTTATACATGTGTAGTCATGCAAAACATCCATAATAGTCATGTTGTGAAAGAAAACGTAGACTATGGGGCAGCTAGGTGGTTCAGTGGATAGAGCATTGGCCCTGAAGTCAGGAAGACCTGAGTTCAAATACGGCCTCAGACACTTTGACACTTACTAGCTGCGTGACCTTGGGCAAGTCACTTAACCCCATTGCCTACAAAAAAGAAAGAAAGAAAGAAAAAACATAGACCAAAAAAACCTCAAGAAAAATAAAAGGGAAAAAAGTATGCTTCAAATCTGTATTCACATACCATCAGTTCTTTGGGGATGGACAGCATTTCTTATCATAAGTCCTTCAGAACTGCTTTGGATGGTTGTATTGCTGAGAATAGCTAGGTCATTCACAGCTGATCATCTTACAATATTGCTATTACTTTGTACACAGTACATTTCACTTTGCATCGGCCCATGCACAGGTTTTTCTGAGAGCATCCTGCTCGTCATTTCTTATAGTACAATGGTATTCCATCGTAATCACACACCACAGCCATTGTTCACCCATTCTGCAATTGATGAGCATCCCTTTAATTTCTAATACTTTGCCCCCAAAAAGAGCCACTATAAGTATTTTTGTACATACAGGTGCGTTTCCTTTTTTTTTTTTTTTTTTTTTTTTTTGCCTTTTGGCATACAGACCTAGTAGTGGTATTGCTGGGTCAAAAGTAAGCATGCCCTTTGGTCATAGTTTCAAATTGCTCTACAGAATGGTTCATAGCTCTACCAGCAGTGCATTAATGTCTCACTTTTCCCATGTGCCCTACAACATTTGTCATTTCCCTTTTCTGTCCTATTAGCCAACCTAATAGGTATGAGGGAGTACCTCAGAATTGTTTTATTTTACATTTCTCCATTCAGTAGTGAGTTAGAGTATTTTTTCATATGGTTATAGATAGCTTTGATTACTTCCTCTGAAAACTGAACACATCTTTTGATCATTTATCAGTTGAGGAATGGCTCTTATTTTTATAAATTAGACTCTGTTATCTATATGTTCGAGAAATGAGGCCTGTATCAGAGAAACTTGCTTCAAAAGTTTTTTTTCACAGTTACTATTGTTAACTATTTCCTTCCATCCTGTCTCCTCTTCCCTGTTTATTCTATTCTCTCTCTTCTTTTACCCCATCCCTCCTCAAAAGTGTTTTGCTTCTCACTGCCTCCTCCCCCAGTCTTCCCTCCTTTCTATCACCCCATGCCTCTTCTCTTATCTCCTTTCCCTCCTACTTTCCTGTAGGGTAAGATAGATTTCTATACCCAATTGAGTGTGTATGTTATTCCCTCTTTGAGCCAATTCTGATAAAAGCAAGGTTCACTCACTTCCCCTCACCCCCCCATCCAATGTAAAAGCTTTTTTTTCTTGCCTCTTTTATGTGAGATAATTTACACCATTCTACCTCTCCCTTTCTCTTTCTTCAAGTACATTCCTCTTTTACCCCTTAATTTTATTTTTTAAATCTCATTCTTTCATATTCAACTCAAACCTCTATGTATATTCCTTCTAACTACCCTAATAATGAGAAAGTTCTTATGAGTTACAGATGTCATCTGCCCATGTAGGAGTTGTAAACAGTTTCGCCTTGTTGAGTCCCTTATGATTTCCCTTTCCTGTTTACCTTTTTGTGCTTTTCTCGAATCTTGTATTTGAAAGTCATATTTTCTATTCAGCTCTGGTGTTTTCATCAAGAATGCTTGAAAGTCCTCTATCTCGTTGAATGTTCATTTTTTCCCTCCTGAAGGTTTATACTCAGTTTTGCCTGGTTGGTGATTCTTGGTTGTAATCCTAGCTCCTTTGCCTTCTGAAATATCATATTCCAAGCCCTCTGGTTCTTTAATGTAGAGAAGGTGCTAAATCTTGTGTTATCCTGATTGTAGCTCCACAGTACTTGAATTTTTTCTTTCTGTCTACTTGAAATAGTTTCTCCTTGACCTGGGAGCTCTGGAATTTGGCTATAATATTTCTGGGAGTTTTCATTTTGGGATCTCTTTCAGGAGGTGATCAGGGGATTCTTTCAATTTCTATTTTACCTTCTGGTTCTAGACTATCAGGTCAATTTTCCATGATAATTTCTTGAAAGATGATGTCTAGGCTCTTTTTAATCATGGCTTTCAAGTAGTCCAATAATTTTTAAATGATCTCTCCTGGATCTATTTTCCAGGTCAGTTGTTTTTCCAATGAGATATTTCACACTGTTTTCTAATTTTTCATTCTTTTGGATTTGTTCTACTGTGTCATGATTTCTCATAAAGTCACTATCTTCCAATTGCTCTATTCTAATTTTTAAGGAAGTATTTTCTTCAGTAAGCTTTTGGACTTCCTTTTCCATCTGGCCAATTTTGCTTTTTAGGGCTTCTCCTCATTGACTACTTTTTATTTTTTTTCTTCCCCCCCCCATTCTGCCCTAGAGAAGATTACCATTAGACACACATAGGGTGTGTGTGTGTGTGTGTGTGTGTGTGTGTGGTGTGTGTGTAAAATCCTAATATGCATGTTTCTGTTTATCACTTATTTCTCTGGAGGTGGATAGCATCTTCTTTCATAAATCCTTTGAAGTTGATTTGAGTATTTATAATACTCAAAATGAATTAGTCATTCAAAGTTGTTCTTAAAAAACATTTTTATTATATATTGTACAATCTTCTCTCATTTCCTGTTCTGCTCATTTCAGTCTCCATTATTTCATGCAAGTCTTTCCATGTTTTTCAAAAATCAACCAGTTCATTGTTTCTTACAGCACAGTAGTATTCTGTCACAATCATATACCACAACTTGTTTAGCCATTCCTCAGTTGAAGGGCATCCCCTTAATTTCCAGTTGTTTGACACAATAAAGAGAGCTGCTGTATTTTAGAATATATAAGTTCTTTCCCTTTTTCCCTGATCACCTTGGGAAATAGACCTAATAGTGATATTGCTCCGTCAAAGTGTATAGGCAGTTTAATAACTCTTTGGGCAAAATTCAGTTGCTTTCCAAAATGATTGCATCAGGGACAGCTAGGTGACACAGTGGATAGAGCATTGGCCCTGAAGTCGGGAGTACCTTAGTTAAATTTTGGCCTCAGACACTTGACACTTGGCAAATCACTTAACTCCAGTTGCGTCACAAAAACAACAAAATGGTTGGATCAGTTCACAGTTCTACCAACAGCAAATTAGTGTCCTAATTTTTATATATCCCCTCCAACATTTGTGACTTTCCCCTCCTATCATTTTAGCCAATCTGATAGGTATAAGATGATATCTGAAAGTTGTTTTAATTTGCATTTCTCAAACCAGTAATGATTTAGAGCATTTTTATATGACTTTATATAGTTTTGATTTCTTTATTGAAAAACTGCCTATTCATATTCTTTGACCATTTATCAATTGGAGAATGATTTCTATTATACATTTGGCAAAAGTTCATTATGTATTTGAGAAATGGGATCTTTATCTGAGAAACTGTCTATAAAAATTTTCTCCCAATTTTCTGCTTTCCTTCTAATCTTGGCTACATTGTTTTATTTGTACAAATTTTAAAAATTTAATGTAATTGAAATTATACATTTTGTTTCACAATGCTTTTTTATCTTGTTTATTCATAAATTGTTTTCCTACCCATAAGTCTGATGAGTAATATGTTCCATGTTTTAATTTTTTTGTGATGTTTCCCTTTATATCTAGGTCTTGTATCCATTTTGACCTTATTTTGTCAAATGTTGTAAGATATTGGTCTGTGCCCAATTTCTAGCAGATGCTTTCTAGCTTTCCCCACAATTTTTACCAAATAATGAATTCTTATTCCAATAGCTTAAATCTTTACATTTGTCAAATGCAAGGTTACTATAATCATCTGCTACTGTTTATTTTTTGTCTACTTTGTTCCACTGATCTACTTTTCTATTTCTTAGCCAGTGCCAGATAGTTTTGATAATTACTGCTTTATAATGTAATTTAAGATTTAGTACTGGAAAGACTAATATGTAAACTGATACAAAGTGAAATGAGCAGAACCAGGAGAACATTTTACACGGTAAAAGCAATATTGTACAATAACAAATTGTAAATAATTTAACTATTCTAAGCAATACAGTGATCCAAGACAATCCCAATATATAAAGACTAATATAAATCTGGTTTGTATAAAAGTGTTTTATTACATTCATGTAGCAACTGGGTTTGTTTTTTGGGAAGTGTACTCCCAGGTATTTTATACTGTCTACAGGTATTTTAAAGGGGGTATCTCAACATAAAGGGTGATACCACAAGCAAATTAAGAGAGCATGAAATAGTTTATCTGTCAGATTTATGGATAAGGGAAGAATTTAGGACCAAACATATATGGAGAACATTGCAAAATGTAAAATAGACAATTTTGATTATATAAAATTAAAAAGTTTTTGCACAAATGAAACCAATGCAACCAAAATTATAAGGAAAGGGACAACTGGGGAAAAATTTTTGCAACAACTATCTGTGATAAAGGCCTCATTTCTCAAATATATATATATATATATATATATATATATAAATATATATATATATATATGTGTGTATATATAAGAGAACAAAGTCAGATTTATAAAAATAGGAGTCATTCCCCAATTGATAAATGGCCAAAGTATATGAACAGGCAGTTTTCAGCTAAAGACATCGAAACTATAGTCATGTGAAAAAATGCTCTAAATCACTATTGATCAGAGAAATGCAAATTAAAACAACTTTGAGTACCACCTCACACCTATCAGATTGGCTAATATGACAAAAAAGGAAAACATTGGGTGTTGAAGGGAATGTAGAAAAATTAGGACACTTAATGCATTGTTCGTGAAGTTGTGAACTGAGCCAACCATTGGAGAGACCAATTTGGAACTATGCCCAAAGGGTGATAAAACTGTGGATGTCCTGTGATCCACAATGTCACTTTTTCTAAAATAGGTTTATTTAGATATTCTATTTTCCTCTTCTATTCAGTCTAAGCAGTTTATATTTTTGTAAATATTCTTCCATTTCACTTAAATTGTTAAATTTATTGGCATATAATTGGGCAAAATAGCTCCTCATAATTGTTTTGATTTCATCTTCATTAGTGGTATAGTCACCGTTTTCATTTTTAATATTAGTGATTTCATTTTCTTCACATATTTAAGTCGTATTTGCCAATGGTTTATTGGGGTTGTTTCTCCATTAAAATGAACTCCTAGTTTTCCTACACTCAATTTTATTAATTTCACCTTTAACGTTTAGAATTTTCCATTTGGTATTTAGTTGGGAATTATTAATTTGTTCTTTTTCTAATTTTTTTATTGCATTCCTAATTCACCGGTCTGCTCTTTCGCAGTTTTATTGATACAAACATTTAAAGATACAAATTTTCCTCTGATTACTGCTTTTGCTGCATTCCATAGGTTTTGAATTGTCTCAATATTGTTATTCTTTTTAATAAAATTATTGTTTCTATGATTTGTTCTTTAACCCACTCATTCTTTAAGATTAGGTTGTTTAGTCTTTAGTTAGTTTTCAATCTGTGTTTCCCTGGTCCCTTATTGAATATAATTTGTATTGCATTGTGTTTTTAAAAGTATGCATTTCTGCTTTTCTGCATTTAACTATAATGTTTTTATGCCCTAACATATGGTCATTTTTTGTAAAGATATCACGTATGGCTGAGAAAAAGATGTACTCCTTTGTGTTCCCATTTCACTTCTCTCCAGATATTTATCTTATCTAAGATTCTGTTTACCTCTTTGACTTCTTATTTATTTATTTTTTGTTATATTTATCTAATTCTAAGAGGGGAAGGTTAAAGTCCCCCAGTATTATAGTTTTACTATTTCCACCTCTAGTCCCTTTAATCTTTCCTTTTAAAATTTAGATGCTATAACATTTGGTGCATATAGGTTTAGTAGTGATATTGCTTCATTGCCCATGGTACCTTTTATCGTAATGTAGTTTCCCTGTTTATCTCTTAATTAAATCTGTTTTAGCTTTAATTTTGTCTGAAATTATGATTGCTACCCCTGCTTTTTTTAAATAGCTAAAGCATAATAAATTCTACTCCAGCCCTTTATTTTAATTCTGTGTTTATCTCTCATTTTTAAATGTGTTTCTTGTAAACAACATATTGTTGGATTCTGATTTTTAATCCATTTTGCTGTCCTTTTCCGTTTTATTGGTGAGTTCATCCCCTTCACCTTCAGAGATATAATTACTAGTTGTGTATTTCCCTCCATCCTATTTTTCCTATTTATCCTTCTCACCTTCTCTTTTTACCTTAGCGCTCGTCACATGTCTAATTTACTTTTACCCACACCTGCCTAATCCACACTCTTTAAGAATCTGTTTTCCTCTCCTCTTAATCATTCTGTTCCTTACTCTACCCACCCGTCTAAGAATCCCTCCCTTATGCTGTCCCTCCACCTTACTACTTCTTGAACTATATACTATTCTAAAAGGCTATCCCTTATCGTGGCTACTTGCCCTCCTACTTTCTTTATAAATTTAAAGACTTTTATACCATTTTAGATGTATATATTATTCCCTGTTTAACCCAGTTTTGATGCAAATAAGGTTCCAGCACTACCAGCCCTTCACTCCCACCTGCTTCCACTGTAACAGCTCTTCTAGTTATGCCTTGTTTTTATGAGATAATTACTGCTCCTTTCCTCTTCAAAATAGAATGTTCCAAGTGCTTCAGTCTTTCAGTGTAGTAACTGCTAGATCTTATGTTATCATCATTGTAGCTCCACCATATTTAAATTTTTTTTTAATTGTTACTTGTATTTTCTTGACTGGAGAGCTTTGAAATTTGGCTGTGATGTTCCCATGAGTTTTCATTTTGGGATCTCTTTCAGGTGGTGATCAATGGATTTTTTCTATTTCTGTTTTACCCTCTCATTCTAGAACTTTAGGGCAATTTTCCTTGATTTCTTTTAATATCATATCTAGACTCTTGTTGATCATAACTTTCAAGTAGTCCAACAATTCTTATATTGTCTCTTCTGTTTTCTAGATCTGTTGTTTTCTAATGAAATGTTTCACATCCTCTTCTATTTTTTTTCATTCTTTTGATTTTGTTGTATTATTCCTTGGTGTTTTATAAGTCATTAGCTTCCCATTATCTAATTCTAGTTTTTAAGGAGTTATTTTCTTCCTTAAGTTTTTGGATCTCTTTTTCCATTTGGTTGACCTTCTTTTCATAATTTTCTTGGATTGCTCTTATTTTTTTCCCTGATTTTCCCTCAACTTCTCCTATTTGATTTTTAAAGTCCTTTTTAAGCTGTTCCAAGAAATCTTTTTGGGTTTGTGACTATTTAACATTTTTCTTCAAAGTAGGTGTGATTTTTTAAAAATTTAACTATCTTATTCTGAGTTTGAATCCAGATCTTCTCTATCCCCATAGAACACTGTCTATAGTTGGGCTCTTTCTCTTTTGCACACTCACTCACTATGTCTTTATTTGTGCATTCAGTAATTTATTTTAGCAGCATATTATAGTCAGGTTCTAGTTCCAGGGTGTGTGTGGCGAGAGGGGAGGAGAGGGAGTGATGCCTTAGGCTTCAAATTTTAGTACTGTTGTTTCCTAAGTACTGTCTGGGGGCCTGACTTCAAGCATTCATTCCTCTCTGCCCCTAGCCACACTGTCACCACAAACACTCTTGGTCTCTGTAGGTCGATCAGCTTCAAAGTTCAGCTAACTTCCTTGTCCTGGAAGCTAAACCATTTACTCTGCTCTCCTGCAGGTGTCCACAGCCAGCAGGGTCCCTGCCCCCTCTGCCACCACACTCACCACACAGCCTTCAATCACATACCTCAGGGAAGTGGGGTCTTTCCTGAGGTCCTCCCCAGTTGTCTTAGGAGGACAGCTACTTTACTCCAACTTTTAATTATTTCTGTGGCTTATAGTCTACTTTGAGGTGACATTTTGACTTTTTTATGGGAGAGTTTCTGAGAACCCACTATTTTATTACACCATCTTCCCAGAATTCTCCAGCTTTGTTAAAATCTAAGTAAACTATATCCACAGCATTCCCATCATCTGCTAATTTAATGATCTTACTTAAAAAGAAAATGAGAATAATCTTGTGTGACATGTTTTTGATGCAACCATGCTGATATTTAATAATTACTACTTTACTTTCCAGATGTTTACCAAGTATCTTTTTTTTAATAAACCTTCCTAGAATCATATTCTTAGGAATCAAAGGTAAGTTCCCTGGTCTGTAGTTTGCAGACTGCTCTTTTGCCTTTTTTTTTGAAAACTGACACTTCTGCTTTTTTTCGAACTTTTAGTACCTTTGCTGTTTTCTGTTATCTTTCAAACATCACTTAAGAATGGTTCGATAGTTACATCTGTTCAGAACACAAGGATATAATTAAATTGGGCCCAGGTGACTGTAATTAATCAAGAGCAACTAGATATTCTCATTATTTCTTGATTTGACTTGGATATCAGCCCCTCTTTAAGTAATTTTGTTTCTGTCATTTCCAGTGTAAAGGTCCTTCTTCTTTGTAGATAAAACAAGATTTAAAATGTAGCAGTTCTCCCTTTACTTTGTTGTCATTTGTCAAGTGCTCCAAGCAGAGGTCTTATTGCTTTGTTCATCTTCCAGTATAGCTTTAAAAAACCCCTTTTTGTTGTAAGTGGCTTATCTTGCCAGCCTTAGCTTGTTTTGAGTTTTAGCATTCTTGATGCTGTTTTTTTAAAGTATTATTTTATATTGCCTGTCTTTGTTTCCATCTTCTGTACGTTTCTTTTTAAAATCTCAAGTTGGTGAATTCCATATGTGTCCACATTAGTGTTTTCAGACAAACTTCATTTTTCTTTCTTTTTGGAATTTTTTTCCAATTATTGGAATTTTTGTGTCTTAGAATTTCATTCTTGTGCCTCTCCCAGCCTTCCTGGGCTGACTTTTGCCAAAGCTTTTTCACTCTGAAGCAAGAAATCGTACATATCTCTATTCTAATGTACTCTGAACCTTTTTTTTGATACTTGCTTTGCCAAAATATAGCATTTCCATCATTTCCATCCCAGTCACCTTCGATGTTCTTTACTCCTACTGCCTAATTTACAGATGAGGGTACCCAGACCCAGGGAGGTATCTCCCTGACAGAGGTTAAATTGAACCCATAGCTTCTGATGCCAGGAATGGTATTACTTTTCAGGCACTAGTGGAAATGCCACAGTAAGAGAAAATTTTCAATGATCTTCTTAAATGAAAATTACGTAATATGGGAAAATTGCATTGGACTCAGCACTTGATGTCAGGATGAAACATAAGTCTACAAGCACTAGTGAAAAATGTAGTCTCTCAAGTAATTTTGATCCTTCAATTGCTTCAGATAATCACTTGTGTTGCGAAATATGAGCGAGGAGCTTTATGTAGTTTTTCATGTTGTTAAGATTATAACTAAAAACAAATTCATTATATTACATTAATACATTATATACAAATTATTATATACATTATACGTTATATACAAATACATTAATAATGTAAAGGTTTTTATTTTTATAAAGTATGAATCTGAAAATTATAAAGACTTAAGTTTGTGGTTTTATTGTTTAAGATTTGTTATAAAATTGTAATTAAATTTTAAATTTTATTTGTATTAAATATTAAATCAGAAAATTATTGGTGTAGTTTTTTATAAAAATGAGAAGTGGGGAGGGTGACAGTTATGTAAAAATGAATGACCTTGCTTCATGAAGTTGGAAAAACCATTGCTTTACTGCCTATAGGCAGGTTCAGAGTACAGAGAAGATGTTGATACCTTCTAAAGGTCTACTTGGTAAAACCTGCTTCTTACTTGCTCAGTTGCTCTGCCTTTCTAAGTGTGACAACTAAGGTTGGGAGAGATTATAACTTGCTTAAGTTTAGGTAGGTAGCAATACAGCAGCTTGAGCCATTGTTTTCTTAAGGGTAAGATTTCATTTCAGCTGGCATTTATTAAATGCCTACTCTGTTTACGGCACTGGGCATACAAAGACAAATACAACTCAAATAACCCATACCCTCAAGGAACTTACTTTTCACAGGGAAAGATTTGGCCTTATTGTGTAAATAATTTACACTGTATCGGAGGTCGGATTGATTTGGTCAAGAAAATAGCTTGCAGTACAAAGTCTGTTAGAAACCTTAAAGTGTGCACACTTCTTTACACATTAAAGCATTTGAATTTGAAATTGAATTGAATTGAAATTGAACATTTGAAGTGTATACTCTTCACAAGTGATCTGTAAGGGTATAGCTGACCATTTTGTGTGGTTGGTTCAGTGGTCTCCATATACTCTAAGATCTACTTTCACTTGCTAAAATAATATTGATACTTTTTTTTTAACCAAGTCATTTTGAGACAACCTTCCTTCATGTGAACCTTCCCTTGCAACAGAAAAAACTGATAATGTAACCAGCCCTCAAAGTGTATGCAGCATTTTGCCTTCATAGTCTCCCCTTCAGGTGTGTAAAATGAACGTGTTAATATCTAAGATCCTTTCCAGTTCTAGACCTGGGACTGGCTCCTTTCACAAAAAGTAAATGAATACAACTTTGCCATGGGGTGCAACTATGTATAATAGGTCTTTCTGAACTATTGCCACTTCACCAGTTTTTGCTTCTGATGCTTTGTTTTGAGTGTAATCGTGGACTTCAGAAAATTTAAGGGTTACCTGGATTAATATGTGTCTCTGTCCTTTAACATTTATTTAGTGGCAGTACTTAGAAGCATAGGGCAGTTTCTTTCATGTTTCAGAGGATAGAATCTGAAGGAGATGAGTAGCAAAGAGAAGCAGAATATTGAAGTCTATAGCTGAACCCAACAGACACCCTCACATTATTCCTTACATTTCTGGGTACTTTAACATCTTCAGCTACTATAGTTTCTTGACTTTTTTTTCAACTCTTAAATATCATAATCTTACCCTTTGGGCTTTACAGGGGCTATGTTGCTACTTTTAGTGTTATTTTCTGTTTAAAGCTAGGATCTCACAAGTTTGTGTATGTTTTGCAACTGACTTTGTTCTGTAGAGTTTTCAGAGTGTCTAACTTTGAGATAATTAAGCAATTTTAATAATAAATTACAATAATAGCTAGCATTTATATAGTGCTTTAAACTTTGTAAAGTGCTTTAAAAATATTTATCTTATTTGATCCTCACAACAACTTTGTGAGGTAGTTGCTATTACCATCTCCATTTTGTAGAAGAGGAAACTTAGGCAGATAGGGGTTAAGAGTGATTTGCCCAGGGTCACACAAATAGTGTCTGAGGCTGAATTTAAACTCAAGTCTTTTTGACTCTGGCCCCAGTACTGTCTACTGTGCTACCTAAGTTGCCTATGTTTAGGTGATGGGATATATCTAATGTGGATATTATCCATTGCGATCTGTGTTGCTTTCAATATTTTTTTTTTGTCATCATAGACAGTAATTAAGGTAAGTACTCCCAGTTTTTACAATGGGGATTTACCAAGTACTGAGCCATTGTGGTAAAATTTCACTAATCTACAAACTATTATTAATCAAAGATCTTTTTACCTGTAAGCGTTAAAAAAACAAAACCAAAAAACTACCAAAATGAATTTTTCCACTCTCTCTCAATTCCTACTTTAGTTGCTGCTGAAAACTCTAGTACTAAAGCCAGACAGTCCATGGGCACAGAAATTTGGACATTTTCCTGGTCTGTATGTAGTGTTTGAGTTGGAAAATGCTGGCATTATGTAAGAATTCATATATTTAATAGCTTATCTATTCTGAAGTGCCTGCTTTAAATGATTCTCTAAAACAACTAGTTGAGATGTAGTAGTTTGATTTCTTCTTGTCATCCCATCTGTATGTACTGTATGTGGTTTGAGGTATGCAAGTGTGACAGCAGGCCCAAAAGTATAATTGTCTGCATTGATCCTTAGCTATAGAAAACTCAAGAAATTTTTCCTTTTAGTTTATACTTTCAGTAGTGAAATGCTTTACTTAGTCCAATCCCTTGGTAGTTTTAAGTTGAGTATTGGATGAAAACGAACACACTGTAAGTCATTCAACACTTAAGAAAAGAGATTTACTTAGTCATAGCAGGAGAAGGATATTTAACAAGGATAGACATTGAGGACACCTTATTGACTATCTGAGTGAAAGCTGCCTTGACTGCTTTACTAATTGTTATCTGCTAAGTCAAGTCAACAAGCATTTATTAAGTGCTTATTATGTTCCAGGTGCTCTAAGTGCTGGGAATAGGAGTACAAGCAAAAAAAAGACATTCCTTGTCCTCAAGGAGCTTATATTGGAATGGAGGAAGACAGCACATAAAGAGGGGAACAGATGAAGATAGAGTGGAGAATGGCAGAAAAAGTCTGGAGAGTCAGGAGTGTAGATGTGGGTGTCTTCTTTAAAATGGGGGGGGGTCTGGAAAGAAACAGCCTCTCAGAGGGAGAGGCTGCAGGGTTAGCCTACCTCTAAGAGCTCTTGGAGTGCTTCCTTGTTGCTTTGTACTCAGGTGATAAGGAAATCATGTCAATAGTCTGCCTTAAGTTCCCTACCAAGCAAGTGTCAAGGAATATTTCATTATATAAGTTTAATTGATGGTTTTTGCTTTTCTTTTTGCCAGTCTGTTCGTGGGGGTCCCTGATGTCATGGTATACAGGGCATTGTACCATCTGATGTGCCTTGAACTTTCTTCCACTTCCCCAAAACTAAGGATGAGTAATCAACATATGCCCAGTGAAGCTCTTCATAATCATTGATCTGACCCCAGTTGGCAAATGGATCCTTTACCTTCTCACAAAGCACGGCTTTGTCTTTTGCCAAATCATAGCTAATCTGTTGTGCCCCCTGCCTTCCAGAATTGGGTGTTTCTTGAAGAAACCATGTCCTTAACAAATTGGTTATACTCCAGCAAGGAAGAGGACCATCTAATCCAGTGGTTTCCTCTGCTTATTCTCTCCCTCCTTCTATCCCCTCCTTCCAGCTTCTGTGGTGCCTTACTTTTGGTTGACCTTGAGCCTGTCCTTTTCCCCTCCTGATGCAGAGTTGTCTAGGCCCCCAGAATCCTTGTCTCCTCTGAGAACTCTATACACCTTGGTTCACCCCAGTAGTAGGGCTTCTTTCCCTTGAGGTAGTTTTGACAATTCCTTCTGAAAAAGGGTTTGGGGGATAAAGGACTTGTGTTGTTTGCTGCTACCTTGCTTTCTAACAACATGGGAGAGGTGAAACTCTCTCTATAGCTGTAGTGTGGGGATCCTCTAGCTAATTTGTTGGCATTGAGTTTCTAGATGAACATGAAAGAGAATCCCTAACCTGCCCCTGGCAGAAGGTGGCAGCCCCTCAGTAAAGATTTCTCGTCAGAGATTTAATGTTGTCCTCTCTGATCTTGATAGGGCTTCCAGGGAGGGGCATGTCTTACCTGGTGGTCTTGGAAGCATTGAGATAGGAATGGTACAAGGAAGGTTTTGGTATTGACTGTCCCATTGGGACAGGCTTCATCAGAAGGGTAGTGACCTAGTATAAATAAATGACCCTGACTCATGATTATGATCAGTGACTATACTAAAAGTATCATCTGTGCTTTGACCCTCATGTTCCTGATGCTACATCTCTGTTCATTGTCATCACTTTTATCAGGAGATCCATCACCCCCAACATTATCCAGAATATGGAATATTGGTGCTTGTTCACAGGGCTAAGGCTGCAGCCATTAACATGACTTCCTTGTTGCCTACAGCATAAAAAGGCCCATTGTCATTGTGACTTGATATGTTCCATTGCTGTGCAAGTCAACACACCCTTCTGATCAGCTGTGTTTTGGTATGGAGACAAGGGCCTTTGCATCTCTTGAGTTTCTATATTGGTCTTGATCCTAAATGAGAGAACACTGTGTCCTTGCTGAATATCCTTTTCATGCTGTGGCTAAATGAACTGATACATGGTCTATGAGCATCTCATTTCATTCCAATTCCTAACCTTAATCACTGGGCCAGCTGGCTTGGCCTTGACCTATAACAGGGTGACAAGGTAACTAACTTCAAGTATTTGAAGGTTTGTTATATAGAAGAGATTAGGCTTGCTCTTCGTTATCCCAGAGGACAGAATTAGAATAGGTTGAAGTTGCAGTGAAGCCATACTTAGGCTTGATAGAAGGAAAATCTTACTAATAATGAACAACTATGCAAATAGACCACTATAGGAGCTTGGGACTCCTCCCCCCTTCATTGGAGATTTTCAAACAGGGGTTGGATGATCACAAATTGGGTATAATATAGCGGAAATTTTTGGTGAAATATGTTTTAGACTAAATAGGCTCTGAAGTCCCTTCAACTAAAATGTTCTGTGACTTATTCCTGCTAAAATTTTTTCTTTTCAGGTTGGCTGTTCTAGCCTGTTGATCTTTCTGAATCCTTTTATCCACCATTTTAGATGTTCTTTTAAACTTGGTCATGTGTAAATTTGATAAACATGCCTTTATTTAAAATGTTGCATATCATGGGGTCAAGGACATATTCTTGAAACGCTTTCTTCTTCCATATTGATATTATTCCACTAATGAATACATTTTAGGATAGTCAGTTCCAAATCAACCTGACTCTTGTCTAGCCCATAATTCTCCTTTTGCATAGTATGAGAGACTTTGTCTAGTGTTTTGCTGAAACGTTAAATGTATTGTGTTTCCAATTTATGAGTCTGGTTAGTTACTCTGTCAGATGAGGAGATGTAGTTAGTCTGGATGACCCATTCTTGATGAAGCCATGCTGTCTTTTAATAATCACTGTTTAGTTCTCTGATAATATTCTATAATTTTTCCAGAAATTGAAGTTCATCTCATTGGTTAAGCTCAGTTTGCAGTGTCTTAAGTGCTTTCCTTTTTTGACAACTGATGCAAATTTGTCTTTATTCAGCCTTATGTTACCTTTCCCTTTTGACATGATCATTCATAGATCAATGACAACAATCTAGCTTGCGGGTTTTTCCTTGTTGATGACTTGGAATGGGATTGATAGGTACTAAACAGTATAATATGTTTTTGTTGATAGGTACTAAACAGTATAATATATTTTTGTTGTCCTTAGCATTTCTTATAAGCCTCAGCTCCTTCTGAGCTTTACTGTTCTGACATTATTCTTATGGGATTTGTTATCATAGAGATAATATTTATAAAAAGCACTTAGCATAGGACCTGGCATGTGGTGGGTGCTATATCAGTGGTTATTCCCTTCCCCTTTTATGCTTGGTGTTCCTGTCTTCTTATTTATTTATTTGATGAAACAATGATATTCCATTACCTTAAGTACCACAGTTTAGCCATTCCCTGGGCACATACTTTGTTTCCATTTCTTTGCTTCTGTAAAAAGTTCTGCTATAAATATTTAGTTGTGTTTGTTGAGGCCTTCCTATCTTTAACCTTTTTGAGGTACGTGCCTAGAAGTGGGATCTCTGGGTCAAAGGGTATAGACAATTAGTCACTTTATTTTGCACAATTTTTTTCCGTACTGGTTAGACTGGTTTACAGCTTAACACACAACCCTTCCAGAATTGATTATTCCCATTTTTTTGTTTTAGTTGCCATTTGCTTGAGGTGTTAGGTGAACCCTTAGTATTGTTTTGATTTGTATTTTCTTTTATTAGTGATGTAAAGAAGTCTTTCATATTTTAATAGTTTGCAGTTCTTGTGAGAACCGTTTATATCCTTTTATCACTTATTCATTAGGGAATGGCTGTAGATCTTGTTTCTTCCCTGTATATGTCTTGTATGCCAGACTTATCAGAGAATTTAGATGTCATTTTTTTCTCAGTTGACATCTCTCATCCTAGTTACACTGATTTTGTTAATGCAAAATCTTTTCAGTTTCACGGGCATATATATGTATTTGTGTCTTCTTTTTCTTTTCTTATCGCCTTTCTCCCTTCCTTTCTTAAGGACAGTAGAACAACTAAAAATTGGGACCAGTAGTGAATAACCAGTAATAAATAGTTGTTTAGAAATTGATAGTGCTGGTTAATTTTATATATGTTAGGTTCTTGGAGAGGCTTAGTAGATAGAAGAGTCTTGGAAAGAGAGTGGGAAAAGAGTCAGAATGAAGGGAGGTTCATGTTCTTCCTCTGATCCATTTGTGATCCATTAATGTAAGGTTCTCAAGATATTTCAAGATACTTAATATGTCCAGAAAACTCTGATGAGAGAATACAGGGGTTGGGAACTTGCTGCCTCAAAGCTACATGTAGCCTGTTAGGTCCTCCCGTGAGGCCATTTGACCGAATCCAAATTTCACAGAACAAATCCCCTTAATAAAAGGATTTGTTCTGTAAAACTTGGAGGACTCATTCAAAAGGCTGCACCCAAGGACCTAGAAGGCCGCATGTGGCCTTAAGGCCACAGGTTCCCCACCCCTGGAACTGGACCAGCAAGGCTCAAGTAGCATTAAAAACAATACAAAGATAGTTGCTGTGTTTATTGATATCTTTTGTTTTTACTTTACCTGCATTATCCCCTGTAACTTTCCTTTTTCCCTTTTCCAGAGAGCCATCCGTTGTTATAATCAGGAATAAGAAAAGAAGAAGAAAAGGGGAAAAACCAGCATAGCCAATCAGCATGCATAATTTTTAGTGTTTAAATTTTTTTTTAAATTAAAGAGTAATGAGGTGTGTATCAAGTAACAGGCATTTATCAGGGCCTCTCAAATAGGCTAAGTAGAGAGGTGGCTCAGTCAATAGAGCACCGGGCCTGGAGTCAGGAAGACCGGAGTTCAAATACAGCCACAGACACTTGCTAACTGTATGACCCTGGACAAGTCACTTAACCTCTATTTGCCTTCATCTACTGGAGAAGGAAATGGCAAACCACTCCAGCATCTTTGTAAAGAAAACTCTATGGACATTATAGTCCACAGAGTCATGAAGGGTTGGACGTGACTGAACAGCAACAAAGTAGGATATGCTGGACTGTGTGAAAGATATTGGAAATACAAAGACAAAAATAAAACATCCTCTGCATTAAAGGAGCTTATATTCTGTCAGAGAAAATGATGCATACATATATAGGGCTGCATGTACTTTCATCTCCTCCTCTTCTTTCCCCCACCCCCCACCCTCCTGCTGTCCTTCTCTTTATTGTGCATTTGTATATTTATGTGAATTTTCTTGTAGTCCATTTGACTAACTATTGCTAATAAGCTGGCATCAAACAAAAAGACAGGAAAACTAAGAATGAGAGACACATTTCACAAGCTGTCCTGGTCCAGATCTTCACCCAGAAATAGAGGAGCTCTCCTGTTGAAACATGAGATTCCTCAGCCAACTCCTTGCATTTGATTCTTGAATTACAGCACCATTTTCATCAGGATATCAGAGCAGCTCTCTGACCAGTGGTCTTAGTTTAACAGTTTATGTCTAGGAGGTTTTTTCAGGATGAAGATATGGACAGTACAGAACAAAAATAGGCAAAACACCAACATGTCTCTGGAGAGCCTCACAATTTAGAGCAAGTGTTGGAGTTCAACTTTGTCAGCCCTCGAAGTTGTCTATTTCTAGAAGTCTTTGCATAGGTGAACTCAGATGGTGTGTGTAGGAAAGTTACTGGAGTTGGGGCATGAGTACAGTCCCATCTGGGTTCCCAAAGTTGTATGAATTTTCTTGTAGTCTTTTTGACTAGTTAACATAAGCCAATAAGCCTATACCAAATATGAGGCAGGAAAACTATACTTTATTCACTCAGAGTGAGACACACTTTATCAACAATTGACTGAAATATGTGTCCCTTATAATTTGGCTGTAAATATTTATATTTTATATGAGACAGAGAAAAAAGGCTGCTCATTACCATGTAATTGATTATACACATTTTTAAAAGGTGTGCTTGTTTTGTTATGTCTTTTGTGAGGCAGTCAGGGTTAAGTGACTTGCCCAGGGTCACACAGCAGTAGGTGTCGAGTGTCTGAGGCTGGATTTGAACTCAGGTCCTCCTGAATCCAGGGTCAGTGCTGTAGCCACTGTGCCATCTAGCTGCCCCTAAAAAGGTATGCTTGTTAAGGAGAATGTATATCACTAGCTACAGGAGGTAGACAAAAAAAAGCGCCTTTCTTAGTGTAGCTAGTTTCAGTAAATCAAAGGGGATCATATATTATCTCTAAGACAAGAGAAAGGAGGAGAGCATAAGCCCGTGGTCTATTGAAGTCTTCCTTTTGTAGAAATTAATTCTTTTGTACCAATTAAGAGGAGGAAAGATGACACTAAAGGAAACCAGTTCTTGTAAGTTATTGCAATACATGCAGCAGTCATACACATCAAAAGTGCTGAATACAGAACAAAATGGAATGTATCAGTTCTTTTTTTTTAATGTTTTATTTTTCCTCCAATTACATGTAAAAATAATTTGTTAGCATTCTTTTTTTTTTTTTAAATTTTTGAGCTCCATATTCTGTCTCCTGAGAGATGGGAGCAAGATGGTAAGCAGTCTGATATAGGTTATACATGTGCAATCAAGTAAAACGTTTCCATGGCAGTCATTTTGTGCAAGATGAAAGAAAGAAAAAAAGAGAAAAATAGTATGTTTCAGTTTGTATTCAAACAACATTACTTCATTCTCTGGAGACAGATAGCATTTTGCATCATGAGTCCTTTGGTATTATCTTGGATTATTGTATTATTGAAAATAGCCAAATCATTCATAGTTCTTCATCATATATATTGTGGGGTTTTTTGTACCGTGTTCTCTTGGTGCTTCTCACTATACTTTGCATCAGTTTATGTACATCTTTCCAGATTTTTCTGAAATCATTCAGCTTGACATTTCTTAAAGCATAATAATATTCTATTACAGTCATATGTTCATCTGGTCCCCAATTGATGGGCATCCCCTCAATTTTCAATTCTTAACTACCACAAAAAAAAACTGATATAAATATTTTTGTATATGTGGGTGCTTTTCCTTTTTATTTTTTAATCTCTTTGGGATATAGACCTAGCAGTAGTATTGCTAGATCAAAGGGTAGACACAGTTTTATAGCCTTTAGGGCGTGGTTCTAAATTGTTCTCCAGAATGGTTATGTATTTAGTATGTGCCAGGCACTGTGCTAAACAATAGGGATACAAAGTAAGGGAAAATGTTGGGCATTGCACTCAAGGAGTTCCCCTTATAAGGGAGACAATATATTGAAAAATTATACATATAAGATATATAGGATCAGTGGGCAGTTTGATTGGAAAAGTAGGATTTAAACTTGAGGGAAGCAGGAGGCAAAGGTGATAAGGCAGAGCATTCCCGGTATGCAGGACTCTTGCAGGAGATTGATCATTAAGTGGGAGGAACAAGAAAAGGTAGTGAGGTGATTCTTTCAGAGACTATAGAGAAATCACACAAGATATGAATTGACAAAAGACTTTTCAGATTTGTCAATTAAGATAAATTTAGAAGTTTGGAGGCCAAATTACAGAAGATTTAGAATTGAGTGAGAAAAAAGAAGTGGAGGCACTGATTTGCTGAAGCTTTCTTAAGAAGTTTAGCTATGAAGAGAAGAGATACAGAATGGTAGCTAATAGGGAATAATTAGAACAAGCAAGAGCTTTTCAGGAATGGCAATGAGTTAGTATGTTTGTAGGCAGTAGCCATTAACTGTGGAGAGACTGAAGATTAGTCAGAATGGGGATGTTGGGTTAATCTTGAGAAAGGCTATATGGAATGGGATCGAGAATATATAAAGAGGGGTTTTCTTTAATAAGATGATCCATCTCTTCATATGAAACAGGGATAAAGAGGAGTAAATAGAGAGGACATCTGAATAATGTGAAGTGAAGGGGAAGCTCTTGGTCAGTGACCTCACTTTTTTATTTTTAAGTTTGAGGTAAGGACATTTGCTGAGAGGGTTTATAGAAGGGGTGCTAATGGGCATCTCAAAAGGGATGAAAAGGACTTGGTATAGCTCCTGTGGTGAGTGCAAATCGATTAGTGAAATGTTAAAGGATTACCTTGCTGCAGTGATGGCATGGTTGAGATTGTGTAACATATTTGTAGTGGGCTCAGGTAGCATAGTTTTCTTCAGTTCTTCTCAGCAGTACAATAAATATTGGGTATTTCAAAGTACATGTCCCATAGGTATTAAAACTTTTTGTGTCCAAAACTCAGCTCTTTCCTTCATCCCTTGTTCTTGATTTCTTATTCTCCACCAGTCAGTTGCCAAATTTTTATTTCTATGTAATATTTCTCATGTATGTCCCCTTTTTCTCACATACTATCCTCGTTCAGCCCCTCATCATCACTCCCTTGGACTTTTGAAGTAGTAGTATCTTTCTAATTGATCTCCCTACTTCAAGTCTCTTTATTCAGATTGATCCTTCAAATATATGCTAAAGTGGTTTTCCTAAATGTCTTGACTATGTCTCTCCTCTACTTAATAACCTCCTGTGGTTCCCTACTACACTTAGGATCAAATGTAAACTGTTTAACTTCTAAAGCTTTTCATAACCTGGCCTCTTGCTACCTTTGCAGTTTTCTTGCATTATACTTCTCTCTATTTATTCTCGGATCTAGCTATATTGAGCATTTTCTCTGGCTGTCTCTATGACTTTCCCTCCTCCATCGACACTACTGATCTCTCTGGCCTCCTTTACCAACTAAAATCACACCTTCTACCCCTCTTAATTTTAGTGCCTTCTCTCTGCTAATTATTTCCTTTTTATCTTGTATGTAGCTTGCTTTTTATATGTTTGAGGATAGGGACTACTTTTTGCTCTTTTTGTGTATACCTACTGCTTACTGCAATGGCTGGCACATAGTTGGCACTTAATAAATGTTTATTGATGGATTGATTTATATTGGCCTACTTGATGTTCGTGTAGGAAACTGTTGCTTGTTACCATGCTTTTGCATTGGCCATCCCCATTCCTGGAATTCTCTTGACCTACCTAGACCTCTCAGAATCTCTGACATCCTTAAAGAATCAACCTAAATGAGGCATTGGGCAGAAAACCTTTTCTGGTTCCCCCTACATGCTAGTGACTTCCCCTTTAAGGTTGCTTTCCACTTGTTCTTTATGTATCTTGCATATACTAATTTATGTATATGTTGTTTCTTTAGAAGTCAGGGACTGTTTTTGAATTTTCTTGGTATCCTCAGAGCTTACCATGGTGTCTGGCACATAGTTATTGCTTATTAAATGTTGGTTTTTTAAAAAAAGTCTTTACTGATACCTGTTGTATTTATATTGCCCAAATTTCCCCCAGTATACTTTCCCCTCCCTTCTCCCTGAAAGCCATCCGTCTTTTTTGAAAAAAAAAAATGTATTTTTAAAAGAAAAAGAAAAAAACCAGCAAAACTGATCAGTACATCAAATATGTGTGTATATATATGTATACACATATATCTATATACGTAGTGTGTGTGTGTGTATGCACGCGCTCAATATTCCAAATCTTCCCACCTGTGTAAAGGTGTTGGAAGAGATGTCTTCTCATATCTCTTCTCTTAGGCCCCACATGTTCTTTGTAATTTTGCAACATTAACTGTTGATTTTTTGTAGTTCTTAGCTCTGCTTACATTACTACATTAGTCTTTCCATGCTTCTCTGTATATATCATATTCATCATTTCTTATATCAGAGTAATAATATTCCATTAAATTTATACTCAATAATTTGCACATTCATTCTCCAGTTGATGGGTATTTACTTTATTTCTAGTTCTTTGCTACCACAAAAAGTATTGCTGTAAATATTTTGGTGTGTATGTGGATTTTTCTTTTCTTGTCACTGACCTTCTTGAAGTATATACCTGGTAACAGAATCTCTAGTTAAAGGAGCATAGCTGTATTAGTCATTTTATGTCCATAATTTCAAATTGCTTTCCAAAATAGTTGTACCGATTCACAGCTCCGACAGTGCACTAAGTGTGAGGTGTTTGTTGGTTAATTGATCCTTTTAAACATTGTAAGTTTTCCTTTTAATTTCTGCTTTTCAAACTTTGATGTTCTTTTGTATAAAGTAGAATTTGTGAGTTATTTGCATATACTGCATTCTGCCAAGTCAGATGCTGATTTCTAAATGTCCTTTTGTGCTTTCTACAAAATTCATTCTTCACAAGAATTTACAATATTTTAATCAAAACTAACTCAGCTTGAAAGAGCCAAAAAATATTTTCACCAGCCAAAATGTAAATAAAACTAGAATTTTTTTTCTAGTGCTGAGGGATAATCTGTTAGTGATGGTTAATCTAATGACTGTAAATGAGAAGAACTTAGAATATGACTGTGCATTATTTAAAAGTTGACAAAGGGTCAGCTAGGTAGTGCAAAAGATAGAGCAACGGCCCTGGAGTCAGGAGGACCTGAGTTCAAATTTGGTTTCACACACTTGAAACTTAGTAGCTTTGTGACCCTGGCAAGTCACTTAACCCCATTGCCTAGCCAAAAAAAACCCAAAAACAAATAAAAGTTAACAAAGCCCTTAGCATATTAAAGTACTTTTTAGGCAAGTGACTTTTAAACATTTTTGGTTTATAACTGCTTCCTCAGGATTCTTCTCCTTTCCCTGCTCTCTCTCCCTTTCTATACTTTTGAGAACAAGTTAGCAATATCCCCCCAAAACAATGAAGCTTTTATTTCTTTAGGATTGGATATGGGTAAGGGAGGCTCAGTAGCTACGGGTAGACTTTGAGAGAATGAGGTATTTTCATGAAGGGAGCAAGAAAAAAATAAGTGTAAGAGTATAAGCCTGTTCTTTGGTCTCTGGAATTTCTTTGGCATTCTCTAACAACACTGAGTTTCAGAAACCTTTTAGATTTAAAAAAAGGTCAGGCCAATAAATTATAAGTATTCACTGCTACACTTATGTGCTCTTTAAAAAAAATCTTGTAGTATGCTCTTTTTAAAAAAGAAGGGTAACATGTGGTGCTTTACTTTGTCATTGAATCCTTACAACAAATCTGTGAGGTAAGTGCTTCTGGTATTATCCCATTTTTACAAATGAGCGAGATGAGGCTGTAATATTAAGTATTTTCTACTGATTCACAAAGGTATTAAATGTCTGAGGCAGGACTCTAATTCATTTCTTCTAGTCTTGAAGTCTAGCACTCTGTACACTGCACCACAGTTCTTGTATGTTGTATTTTAATAAGAATATACACAGAAACATACACATTTAGTCTCTTTTAATTGATTGCTACAAAAATTAGTTTGGGAAATGATTTAGAAATGACGTAGAATTTGAATTTTATTTTCAGTGTTCATATTGGGTGTATTATATAAAAGAAGGGTGTACATTCTTTCAGTAATAATAGCACTATTGTAAAATTGGCATACAATCTCAATACAATTCTACAGACTTATGAGTTGATTAGGTCCTGAGTATACATAGAGGAATATCGAGACAATCTTTGCCTTCACGAAGCTTGAGAGTATAGTATAGGGATAAAATGTACACAGATAACCATCACATAACTTCAGTAATTTTTAAATGCATACAATCAGTCGAAGTGGGGTAAGAATACCTTCTAGCTGAGTAGATGGGGTAAATTTTATGGAGGGAGCTGCAGGCAAGATGGACCATGAACAAAGGAAGGATATCAATAGGCAGAAGTTATGTTTGGGGAGCTATTTTAGAAGCCATTTCCATTCTGGGGAACATTAGAACTTTTGAGAACTGTGGATGAGATTATAGAACAGTCCCATTTGGCCGGAGTATGAAATATATGAAATAAGGCAGGAAAAAGGGGGGCGGGGGGAATAAACATTTATAGAGCACTTATGATGCGCTAGGCATTGTGCTAAAACACTTTTTTACAAATATCTCATTTGATCTTCACAACAGTTCTGGAATATAGATATTATTATTATCCTTATTTTGTAGTTGAAGAAATTGAGGAAAACAGGTTAAATGACTTGCCCAGGTCATACAACTAGTATTTGTCTATGGCTGGATTTGAACTCTGGTCTTCTTGACTCTAGGCCCAGTGCTCTGAGCCACCAGCTGCCCTTGGAAAAATGAATTGGAGGTATATTTAGAATGGACATGAATGCCAGGCTAATTTCTTTGAGTTTTATTTGGCAAGTTATGGAAAGCTACTGAAAGTTTTTGATAAGAGAAGTGGTATCTGTCCTATTTTTTAAGTGTGAAAGCTAGATTTGAGAAAAAAAGAGTCTCAAGATAGGGGTACTAGATTACAGTAGTCCAAATTAAGAGGGATACGGCCTGAAATTTAGTGGCATTGGTTAATCAAGAAACTTATTAAGTACCAGTTATGTGCCACACACTGTGTTGGGCATGGGGAATACAAAGGCAAAAATAACAGGTCCCTTCCCTCAAGGAGCTTACATTCTGTTGTGGAATACATACACACATAATAAATATGTACAGAGTAACTATAATACAGTGTTTGAAGAAAGATATTTCATAGAATTGACAGAATTTGGCACACTATATATGGGACATGATAAATACAAATATATTGAAGTTCTAAACTTAGACTATACCCTTTAAATTTTTATCCCAATTAGGTCTTGTCAAATAAACATGTGGCACCTGATCATCTGTTGCAAATCTGTCAGCGTATTGGCCCTATACTGGATAAAGAAATTCCACCCTGTATTTCCAGAGTTACATCTTTGCTTGGTGCAGGAAGGCAGTCTTTGCTACGTACTGCAAAAGGTATCTTATTTTAAAAGTTTTGGATTATATTCAATAGTTTTAGTAAGTTGTATAACTTGTGAAGTAATATAAACATTGTAAGCAAATGATAACTTCTAGATTGTGAAATAATTCTTGGTTTTTAGTTTGAACCTGAAATGACAATATTATTGGGCTCTTTTTAATGCTTCAAAATTTTCTGTCTTAAATATAAAATCTAAGGAGTTAAAGATGAGAGTGTCAGGCTCATAAAAGCTAAATTTTATTTCTAAGAGACATTTCTAAGGTCTTTCTAAACTCAATTTAGCATCCTTGCTATATTTCTCATCAGCTTAATTTAAATGATTGAAGTATCTCTACTTGGTATTCATATTCTGATTATCCTTTGATATGTGATACCTCGATGTCCTGATTTCAGAATTTCAAAAAAAGTAATCTTCCAATCATTACCACAAGTTTAATATCTCATGTATGTTTTTTCAAAACTAGATCGTCTTTCCCAAGGACTACTCTGGTATAATGAACAAAATCTTCATTCTTTTTCATAGTTTTGCTTAAGTTACTTTTACCAGTCAACTAAATAGTTGATTAACTGTTTTTAGGGCTGTTAAATAGACATTACACAAGAAAGAATATAAATTAAAGTGCTTGTTAAACTTTATGAGCTTTTGTTTGTATCTGTTTGACATACCCTGTATATTTATATGTGTATGTGTCACTATATATATGTTTGTATATTTGGTATATCCAAAAAGTCTTTGGTGTAGTTTGAAACTTCAATAAATTTAGAAGTATAAATACTGTTGTTCAGTTGTTTTCAGTTGTGTTTGATTCTTTGTGACTTCTTTTGGGGTTTTCCAAAGAATGGGGTTTTGATGCATATATGATAATTTTGGTATGACCACAGAAGAAAAAGTCTAATGGAGATCAGGTGACTGAGATAAAAATGGAGGTAAAGCAAGTGGCCAAGCAAGAGATCTACCTCTACTGATATACCAGTCTGAGAAAATGGCATCCAGAAGCTGTTGCACATTCATTACATAGTGACAGGATGTTCTATATTGTTATAAAATTAATTATTCAAAATTACAAGCAATTTAAATAAGTAAACTTTAAGGTAACTTTTTTGTAAGTTTGTGGCATTTATACTTCTGAAGTTACCAAAGCTTAAAACTACACTAAGACTTTTAAGACATTCTGCATAATGTCCATCTTAGTGTTATGTGGAATAATTAGCCCAGACCTTTTGCCTGATGTTTGAAGGGAGCGCTTGAATCTTTTCACATACATTGACAGCAATTTAGCATCCAGCTTCAGGTTGAACACCATCCAGTCATTCCTTTAGTGAGATAGTCTGTGCCACATTCTAGTCAACTCTAATTATTGTTGAAATCTTACTCTCTCTGACTTCTACACATGAGTCCTAATTTTTCCTTTTAGAGCAACATTGAATGAATAAAGCATTAAATGCATACTTATATGAAAGTATTGTACTATCAGTTGGGGATACAAATAGAAAAACCAGATAGTCCCTCGTCTCAAAATCTCAATTCTAATGGAGAAAGGGGAAGTATAATCCCTCTTCTATGTGAAAGTCATTCATGAGTAAATTTTGCTATTTTGGCTGTGTGTGTGTGTGTGTGTGTTATATGTATATGGAAATAGCCAAAATGGCAAAAACCTTTAACTCCCTTCCCTACCACCATTTTAGTTATTATCTTCTCTAGGTTAAATATTCTTAGTTCTTTTAACTAATCTTTATGTGACATAATTTTGTATTAGATGTGGTAATGTTGGATACATTGCAAGCTTAGAACATGTTCTACTTTTTTAATATCTTTAGTAAAATGTAAGGGGCAACATATAGTGGAAAGAGCACTTGATTTGGAGTCAGACCTTGGTTCAAGACTTGGTTCTACTATTTATAGACAAGTCCCTTAACCTCTCCTTAAATTGTCCATATTAACAGGAACAAGTCACTTTACCTCTCTGTACCTTAATTTCCTCACTTAAAAATATAAATAATACTCATTTTCCTGTTATTATGATCAAATATAATGGCTATTTTATGTGTGTGTGTGTGTGTGTGTGTGTGTGCATATATATATAAAATGGATATGATTATAGCCATTTAAACTACTTCAAAATGGAATCAGCTGCCTCCTGAGGTGTAGTGAGGAAATTGGTTAGGTATGGGTTGGACTAGATGACTTCAGTGGTCCCTTCCAACTCTTAGATTCTGTGATACTTCTCTTAACTTAGAGATTTTGTGGGGTTCAAATGATCATGTGTGTAAACTGTAATTGTTCCAGATATCTGACTAGTGTGTGTTCTTTGTGGGGTTAGATTACCCTCTCCATTTTTCAATATTTCTGTAATGTAGCCTCAGATGGTGCTGAATCGTTTGGCAGTTATGTCATATAGTTGTCTCATACTACTGAATTTTTAGTCAACCAAGTCCTGTCTTGTGTTTGTGCAATTTATTTATTTCCCTTAAAAACACAGGAATTTAATATTTATCCTCATTAAATTTCTTCTTGTTAAGTTTGACCTTTTATCTCAGTCTGTCAAAATATTTTTTGAATACTGATTTCTGCCAGAGTTGTAGAGCTGGAAGGGACCTGAGGGCTCATTCAGTTTAGTGCCATTCATTGATTTGATTTGCCCAGGATCACATAAATAAGCACCTGAAGCTGGGGTGTTAGTTATCCTTCTCAGTTTTAAGCTAATTGAAGATTTTATAATCATGATGAATATGCAGATTAGTGAAATATGTTCTTTGTATGAATTCAGTGAAGTATTAGTACTTTCTACCTTGAGCCCATTTGAATTCTTTAAATTAATGATTGTAATCGTAGAATAGTGATAGTTTTTGCCTTTTGGTCCTTTGAGGCACTTTAGCTTAAAAAAGCATAACAAATTTTCCTTCATGCTTTCCTTCATGCAAATTGGTCAGCCACCTTGCAACCTTTTAAAAGTTGTTTCCTACTCTTCCAGAGTTGTTAAGCTTCTTTTGTTTCTGACTCAGTAAATGGTTCTTATCTATTCTTGCTCCTGCCCTGGAAATACTCCATTTTAGCTCATTGTATTTCATGGCTCTTCTGATTTACACATTTACACAGTGTAATTGGTTGGATGAGTATTGCTTCAAAGCCTACTAGATTGGCTACATTCCAAGATGTTGTTAATTATATTATTAGATTACTTGACTCTGTACCAGTACTGTGAAGGATAGCTTGCACATGATTTGTCATGATGGAGGCAGTAATGAATCCATTTATGTAAAACATAATTTTTCTGCTCATTCTGGGATATTTCCTCAGTGGAAATTTTGCATTTTACCAAGCCTGTATTTTACCTTTCCTCTGCTTCATGTTGAAGCTGCTGCTGTTATCATCATAGTTTTTCTTAAGAGAAATAATTTAAGAGGAAATATTTATTTGCTTCAAATTTTTATTGCTTCTCTTGAGTGTTAAGTCCTGTCTGTACCTAGAAGGATAAGAAGAGGAAACTTAATGGAATAGTTTTCAAACTGAAATCTTCCGTTCTTTGCTTCGTCGTTGATAATGTTTTATGATCATATTTTTTAAACTTTAAGTTATCTGTTTGGTTTCTAAGTACTTTTAAGTTTTTAATTACATGAGACATTATATTATGGAAACCTATAAAAAGATTTTCTCTTAGGAATAACTTTCAAGGTTTTTTGACATCTAAAATTCATTTTAAAGATTGCCGGAATACAGTTTGGAAGGGCTCTGCTTTTGCTGCTCTTCATAGAGGAAGACCACCTGAAATGCCTGTAAATTATGGTTCCCCACCAAACCTTGGTAAGTTTATCTTTCAGCCATGTGTTGAATTCCTTGATAAATTTGGATACATATAAACATACGTGTGTGTGTGTGTATTTATATATATATATGTGTGTGTGTGTGTGTGTGTATATGTGTCATATCTATATATGCATGTTAAGATCAGTATAAGATTAATTTTTTAATAGCTGAAAACTGGTATTTTAAGGACAGTCTGATCATTCTTATCTGAGCAAGACAAAGGAGGGTTGAATACATACACACATTTTAATACAGAAGTACATTAAATTCACCAGGGAAACAAGTGGGAGAAAAGGATTTAAATTGAGAGAGGAGTGGGAGCAGATCAGTTCAGTTACAGATTACTAGTGTTCATATATCTTCACTTTCACTACCTTCCTTTTTAAGAAGAGAGGGGCAAACAGAGGAAAAAAGTAAGGAAGACAACTTTGAAAGACTTAAGAACTCTGACCAAAGCAATAATCAGTCACGGTAGAAAATGGGATAATAATGGAATACGCTTCTCATAACTTGGCAGAGAGGTGATGGACTAAAGGGGGATGATAAGACATGTGCTGTCAGTCTTGGCCAATTTATGGGTTTGTTTTGCTTGGTGGTACTTATTTTGGTAATAAAAAGGGCCTCTCCCCTCTTCACCTCAATGGGGCCAAGTAGGAAGGGACTTAAGGAGGGTTGTAGAAGAATAGTGATAGTGATGCCAAAAAAAGAAGACAACAAAGAGTATCAATGGAACACTTTTTAAAAGACCCAGAAGAGAGCAGAGGGGGGACACAGACAGGTAAGTTGGTGTTGGTAGCCTATGTTGTTAAATTTAACATATAGTTTTAAAATTCTTTGCTGTGTATTGTACTTGAAAATTGCATTTTTGTTGATGTTAAGGTTTCTAACAAAAAATAAAGTCAATTATAAGAGGTGTGATCTCATCATTAGCACTGTAAATATGTTTTGCCCATTCAGTATGTCTTTGAATCCTCAATTGCTTGATGGTAACAGAAAAAAAAAGTTATATAAGACAAATTAACACTCTTTGACTCTCAGACAGCATGTGCAACATTTTATGTCAGTAGTTTTCTCTTTTATCTTCTGAGAAAGGGGAAGTGTTTCATCATTTGTTCTCTAAGTCATTACGTTTTTGTTGTTTTTTTTTCAAGTACAAAAAGACCCAAACTATACCCTAATGCCCTAGTAATAATCAGCTTTATGATGGACAATATATTTTTGTGACTTTTGAACTATTTATTTGTTATGTCTTGTAACATAATAATAGTTGGAAAGAAAGTTGATTGCCTCTGGTTTAAAAGTTGAAAAGTTTGTGCAAATAAGGAGACTGTTTTAAGATAAATATTCCCAATTTTGATATTTTTGCTTTTTTGATGAGGCAATCAAAGTTAAGTGCCTTGCCCAGGGTCACACAGCTAGTAAGTGTCAAGTATCTGAAGCCACATTTGAATTTTGAGTTTTTCCTAAATTTTTGTACGTCACTGGAGGTAAAATGGCATAATATTGATTACATAAAATTAAAAAGTTTTACACAAATGAAACCATTGTAGCCAAAATTAGAAGAAAATTAGGAAACTGGAGGAAAATTTTTGCAAGACATTTTTCTTATAGAGATTTCATTTTTCAAATATATAAGGAACTGATCCAAATTTATAAGAATAAGAGTCATTCACCAATTGGCAAATAGTTGAGATACGAACAGACATGTTTTCAGAGGAAGAAATCAAAGTTATCAATAGTTACATGAAAAGATGCTCTTAAGTCACTAATAATTAGAGAAATGTAAATTAAACCAACTGTGAGGTACCTCACATCCATCAGACGGGCTAAACTAACAGAAAAATAAAACGACAAATGTTAGAGGGGGTGTGGGAAAATAGGTATACAATTCCACTGTTGTTTGGTTTGTGTGAACTAATCCAACCTTTCTGGAAAATAATTTGGAACTTTGCCCAAAGGGCTGTAAAATTCTGTATGCGCTTTGACCTAGCTATACTGTTTCTAGGTCTGTATCCCAAAGAGATCAAAGAAAAGTGAAAAGTTCCCATATTTACAAAAATACTTACACCAGCTCTTTTTGTGATGGCAAAGAATTGAAACTGAAGGGGTGCCCGTCAGATGGGGATTGACTGAACAAAGAAGAGCATATAAATATGGTGGGGTACTGTTGTGCTATAAGAAATGATGTGGGGAAGGTTTAAGAAAGATCTGAGAACTTATATGAACTGATGCAAAGTGAGCAGAAGTAAGAGAATAATTTACCCAGTAATAGCAATATTATAAAGATTATCAACTGTGACAAATGTGGTACCTCTGATCAACACAGTAATCTACCTCATTTTCAAAGGACTCATGATGAAACACTGTCTGCTTCCAGATAGAGAACTGATGTGATCAGAGTGTAAATCAAACCATATTTTTTTCCCTCTCCTTTTTGTCTCTCCCCTTTCCTCACCTCAAAATGGCTAACATGGAAATTTGTTTTGCATTACTTCATATGTGTAATGGATATTGTTTTATTGCTTTCTTAGTAGAGGAAGGCACAGAATTCAGAACTGAAAATAAAAGAGAATTTAAAAGTAAAATTTTGTATGTAAGACTTACCCTTAACCATTTTAATTTTTATTTTGTAGTGGAGATAAATCGTGGAAAACAACTTACAGGATGTGCCTCATTTAGCATGGCATTTCCAGGAAGTATGTACCAACACATAAAAATGCACAGAAGGATTCTGGGACATCTCTCTGCTGTTTACTGTGTTGCATTTGATAGGACAGGGCACAGGATCTTTACTGTGAGTTAATATTGTAAACTTAATGTCTTACCTTCTATTAAAAATTTACTAATTGAGAAGGGCAAGAAAAAAATTTTTAATTGGATACAACAGTTTGGAATTCTGTTAATTAAACTTTCCGGGTCTTTAAAGGAAAACTGAAGTGGGCATATTTATATATGAGTTAAGGTATATCTGATGCTTTTAAAAAATTACTTTGGATTGAATTTTAGGGAACAAAAGTGGCTGATGCTCTAAATTAGAGATTAGTGGACTAATTAAAGTGAAGGGGCTGTTTATTTTTTTGATGAGTTATTCATTTTGTAACAGAAAGGAAATTTAAGATATTGATCATCTAGTTCCTACCTTCAGATAAATAAAAATATAGCAGCACCTTTTTTTTAAACTGATGAAGTTACTGAAGTCTAGGGAGATGAACTTTATAACCTTTAAAGCAAGACTTAGCCACTCGATTTCAGTCTGCAAAATGTGGATCAAATCTTATTAAAAACAAACTTGGAATTCTTTAGTTTTACTGGAACTTGCCATCCATTATCCAAAAGAAGTGGGGTACAGAGTGGACAAATTTCAGAGAATCCATAGACTTAGATGGAGAACACTTATATTTTCATTTTAACTAACTTCTAACTGAAATTTAGTTTCCCCTTCCATTATGAATGTAGGTAGCACATATTATACTGAGAATGGGTTCATGGGTTTCATTCCTGTGCCAAATGAGTCACACAAAAATGATGAAAAACTCTTGGCTTAGGACTTGGAATATTTTGGTAACATTATGCTAACAATAAGATTTGACCTATTTATGTTACATCCCATGCTGGATGTTGTGGTGGGTGAATGATAAAATGACTGAAGAAACAACGGTTCAGTCTTCCAAGAATATCAGTTTATTAAGCAGTATATGCCAGTTGTCTAACGAAGTGGGACCAGACCTACTCAGCTTAGGTCTGGACCCTGAATACAGGAGGAGAGAGACTTTATGCATTAAAAACGATTAATCAAGTAAGAAAATAATACAATATTAGGTAATCTGATTTCTAATTAGATGAAATATTAGGGATTTTCCAAGTTGGGAAGGGGAGAATGAGCAGGTGCAATTCCCTGGATTCAGAGAGGTGTTCTACTTCTCCCCAAGTGTCTATGAACAATTAAAGAAACATGGAAACAATAACTGATTGGTCAGTATAGGTACAGTAAGACATATGGGTTACGTGAGACATAAAATTGTGAGAAAACCCTTTGCATCAGTCTTTGGATCTGCCCAGCTTTCTGGTCAGCATAACATAGGTCTTTAAAGGTCTTTAGACGGCAGACAGAGGTAGCCAAACAGGCCTAGGCTCAAACAATGCAATAAGGTTTCCTCATAGGACAGAATTTGAACTGGACCCATAACTGAATAGAAAAGAAGCTGAGCTAGCTCCAAAATTGAGTCATAAGGTAGAGTCAGTGTGGTTTTACTCAGTTACCACACTTTTACCGCTGGCATTTACCCGATGCCTTCAATTCCGTCACTATTGACCCAGAATCTCTGAAGAGCTATGGACCATGTAGAAGGAAAATATCGTGGCTCTAGTGACCTTTATCTATTCAGTGATATTAAAGTTTCATTATTTGACATGCTGTTTTGAGAGGCAGTTACATTTTAAGAGGTTGGGGGAGAGAGATAATTACATATTTAATTTTATAAAAAATTAGTTTTTTTAATGACTTAACTTAATTTGCTAATTTGAATTGATACATTTACTTCGGGGGCTTTTTTTTTTTAGGGTTCAGATGATTGCTTGGTAAAGATATGGTCTACACATAATGGCAGATTGTTGGCCACATTAAGAGGCCATTCTGCAGAAATTTCTGATATGGCTGTGAACTATGAAAATACTATGATTGCTGCAGGAAGTTGTGATAAAATAATTAGAGTGTGGTGCTTGAGAACTTGTGCCCCAGTTGCTGTGCTTCAGGGACACACTGGCTCAATTACATCTTTGCAGGTAAAATTGAATGTCTTTGTTTTTGTATTATGTCTGTTTCCGCATGAGCATAGTAGTTGAATGTGATGCTTTTATAATCCAGCAGGGATGTGAAAGTATGTGCTCTGTTAGGGCAGGGGCTCTTTCTTTTTTTTATGTTTGTATTCCCAGCACATAGCTCAGTGCATGGCACATAGTAGAGATTAATTAAATGCTTGTTGAATGAATAAATTTTCATATGTGTGTATATTAAATTGAATTTGTTTTTTACTTATTTATATACATTTATTGTACATAAATTTATTCATTTTAAATTTTATTATACATACACACATATAATAAAATTAAAATTGAATAAATGTATAAATAAAATTAAAAAGAAAATTAATAGATAAAAGTCAGGTGAATGGTTAAATGTTTTTTCTGTTTTGTCACCCACCCCCTTTTAGTTCAGTAAGCATTTTTTAAGTTTTCTCATTACTTTAAGAATTTAAATCTTTCTGAAAATTGGGAGTTTTATTATTGAGGAAATTAACTCATGATTGAGAAGGGTGGCACAGGATGGGTAACCAAATACCTTATGTAGAGTTGACACATAAGAAATTATGCCCGGGTTTTATTGAGGTATATTTCAGTGCTTTGAGGTCAATCAAGTCTGATCCTATTTCAAAAGTAATATTTTTTTTCTACTTTAAATCTTCTGGATTTGAAAAAGTTGTTGGAAAACTTCCTCAAAAAACTTTGACACACAATTGATTAGATTGGTGTCAATGATTAAATGTTTTTTAACCCTAAGTCTGGAAGGGGTCATGATAGTGGTGTTTATTGGATCCATGGCAGGTGGTATGGAATTGTGGAAAGAAGAGAACAGGAGTCAGAGGAGCCTGTTTCCAAATCAGGGCTCTGCCGCTTCTTACCTATGAGACTTTAAACAAGTCTATTAATGTGTCTATAAGATGAGGGGACTGGCATAGACTCTTACTATTCTAAATCCTGGTGACTCTGACAATTTGAATTATTTTTCAGACATTTTCTTTGGAAGGTTCACATTTTATTTTCTAAAGTGACCAAGATAGATTTTCCTCTAAAGAAGTATAGAGTTTATTCCTATTTTTTGTAGGAAAGAATTATGCTTTTAAATGACAGAAATCATTTTCATTTAAGTCAAAGAATATTAGTAAAATGTTTTTGCTTGCTCTCAGGGAGTACCACTTTAATCACTGAAAAGTTTATACTTTTGGGGGAGGAGCACATCTTTGAAGGCTCTTGCATTTATATTTTAATCCCAATTCTCACTTCCCATGATGTCTACCTTGTCAATTGACACATATGCATGGTGGTATGATAAGAGTTTAAAATTCAATGAGTCAGCAATTGTTTAAGTACCTAATGTGGCAATGTGCCAGGGGTACATAGACAATAACGAATTAGTACCTTTCCTCAAGTAGCTCATATTGTCCTGTGTGGATACAAAGAATGTAAGTAGAGAAGTAAGTCAAGCTATTTATAAAATTAATTCAATCTTGAGACCTCCAAAGACTGAGTTCACACAGACTGAGACCATTTTGGGGGCCTTTACCTCAAAGAAATCATTATTTTTCTTTGGCTCATCCACCCTATTTTGAGTATTCTAGGGAAGTTTCTAATTGGCCCCATGATATAGCTTATGTCTAGCTTTCTCCAGATACTGGTCACAGGTCCCATAATTCCTGTATAGGTTGGCGCCAGATACGTTTTATTTCACTTTCACTGAAACACTAGATTTAGAGGACTCACACCTGAGTTAATGCTAAAATATATCAGGCACTCAAATTAGCTTTTTCTGAAGGGAACTGAAATTGTTGCCAGTGGGTTACAATTTAGTGAAATCTCTCTCTCCCAAAGAGTTGGGTTATATACAGTCACTTTCTGTTTTAGACTCTTCTAGAAGTAAACATACTTTAGGAGCTGCTGAAACAAGAATCCCCTTCCCATCAGACCTGCAGATATCCAAGTAACTTTTTTGCTTTGCTCTCCCAAGTAGGACACCACACAGAGACTATATAGGTGATCCTTTTCTTTCTCTAATGCTTTACTAATCAAGGAAGATCCTGTTTAGGGGCTGTGTAGATGATCCTGATCCTCTTTTTTTTCATCCAAAAATGTATGCTGCATCCTGGTATCCTCTTTTCTCAAGAGAAGGTCAATCCTGAAACTCTAACTTTGAAGCTGTCCAATTTGGGGGTACCCGTGAAACAACTCACAGAGCTGATGCTAACCTGGAAAACTCCCTTTACCTACTAAGAGACTAAATTATTGAAGAATATGCTAACTCCATTTATTGTCCTAGGGAGGTCATAATCCTTTAACTTTGAATCGGAAGATTTGAGTTTAGGAACAGTGTCCTTTAATTCCACTGTAAAGTGGTATGCAAGCACAGGTGCAAACCATGTGTTTCTACCGTAAGTTTCTATTGTCTGCTCCTGAAGTGAGAAGGAAGATTCTTGCCCTTAGTCTTCTATTGTCATTTCTCTCTGTAAGAAATGGGCATCATAAGAAGGACAAGGAAAAGAGCAAGTTAAGAGAGGACTGGACTTAACAATTTACTTCTGTAGACAGTGGGGATCAGTGGCTGTTTCTCAGCCTTTCATGAGGAGGAAGTCCAATTCTCTGGAGTCCAATGATCATGACTCCAATGGCATTCTCACATTTATATAGTTAGAGATTTAAGTGAATTTGGAGGCCATCTATTCTAATTTCTTCATATTCCAAATGAAGAACTTCCATGCTAGAATTGAATGCCCTGTCATTTGATGAAAATGTACCTTCAGTTGCCTACAAATCCTGTAGTTGCTTATGTTCTTCATTTTTATCATTACTACCCTTCCTACCTTTATGTAAATCCAAAGTAATTTTACAAAAGAGAGACATTTAGGAAATGCCTTTTGAAGAAGCCCTCATTTAGCATTTATGGATGAAAATTAAAGTAGAATAGCAAACAGAGGAGAAGTTGAAAAAATCTGTGAAGCTCATACTTTGACTCTAACATTATAGTTTCAGATGTGTCCACAGACTAGGTAGAAATGGTGAGAGAACAAAGATGGGGAAAGTACCTCAATTAGACCATATGTGCATAAATAAGAACTATGCTGGACGTGACAGTTTTGAGAGTATTAAGCAATTGATTAATAAGATCCTATGATCATAGAGTTAGACCTCGAAGGGACCTCGGGCCATTTAGTCCAACCCCCTCATTTAACAGATGAGGGAAACTGAGGTGTGTGTAGGAAGAGAAGGAAATGACCTCCTCACAGTTATACGTATTCTACATTTCAGAGGTGGGTTTAGCCCCTCGTCCTCTCGCTATTGCATCACCCTTCTTTACCCTGTAACTTTTTCAAGAAGGAAAGACCCCAAAGGAATTGAAAAAATTCTTGGATTTTATATAAACTGAAAAAGAAAGACAACCAAGGGAAAACAATGATTATATTGGTCTATATGCCTATTTTTTCATTAGTTCAAAATATCTGAGACTCATCGGCACATGCATTGGAAATGTTTGTTTAGGGTATTGATTGTTATTGTTCAATTGTGTTCAACTCTTTCTGACCCCATGGTGCATAGCACATTAATACTGACCATGGAGGTTTTCTTGGCAAAGATGCTGGAGTATCTTTATACACTCCAGTGTATTAAGGCAGACAGATTAACTGATTTGCCTAGGATCACAACGACTAGTGAATGTCTGAGGCCGAATTTGAACTCAGGTTTTCCTGACTGTAGGTTCAGTGCTCTAGCCATTGAGCCACCTAGCAGCCTAGGGTCTAGGGAACAGTCAGTTTCTATAATAGGACTCAAGAAATCTTTGCCATCATGCAGTTGACTGAAAGACACAAAGAATATGGGATACAACTGTACTTATTATTCAACTATAAAAAACCATTTAACCAGTAAGCTCCTTGAGTACAAGGCTTGTTTCACTTTTTTTCTTTATATCACTAGCACCTAGCATAGTGCTGGCACATCATAGCCACTTAACAAATACTTATTTCCTCTCAGCTGCTCTGCTTGGTTTTGATTCCATGAACATCATCTCTCCCCCAAGATAAGTTTTTTACTTCATGTCTAATCATCATCGTGATTGATTCAGTTTTAATACTAAGTACCTCAGCACCCTCAATTGCCTCTTCTCCCCACACTTCTCTTTATAGTGGGTTCAGAGTTTTTCTGCTTACTCTTCATTTACTGTCAACTACTCTGCTTGATTTTGACTCCACAAACAACATGCCCCTGTGCTGGGTACCAGTAACTTCTGATGGTACCACCTTCCCCTGCATACTCTTTTCAGCTTCCTTTTGTGTTTTGTCTTTTCCCATTACATTGTAAGCTTCATGAAGAGACAGAGATTGTCCTTATTTGTATGCCTGTACTTAGCACAATGCCTGGCACATATTAGATGCTTAATTAATGTTTATTGACCATTAATTAGTTAAATTAGTAAAACAATATTACACCTTAAAGGCTTAATTCCATTGGTGTTCCAGCCACACGTCAAAATCATTCCAGATTCTTTGAAAGCTATGAGCAAAGAGAACTTTATTCAGTGAGCCTCTGACCTGTGCTTGCCAAATGTTCTTCAGTGTCGATGGAGGAGATCCAGGAACAGAGTCCAACCTGAAAAGGAATTTCCTGTGTGTGGTGCTCCTTTTTGCAAGTGACATTTTGTTGGTTCCAGCATAGTGAGAACATCTGCAAAGTGTCTTAGATCTATAACCATTCAAAAGAGTTTGGCTTTACCATCCGTCCACCTTTAAAAAAGAAAAAAACTTAAGTGATGGAAGAATGTTTGTTGCCTATATTATGATACGGTTTTCTGGACAACCTATAGAGGCTGTCATGTATCTAGAACAGATAGTTCAAATGGTCCATAATTAAACAGAGAGATGAAAACTGACTGGATTGCTTTCAGAAAATTGCAAAACTCCCTTAATAATTCCAACCTTTTCCCAGAAACAAAACCCATCATCTTAATACTTGTATTCTCCTGCTATTGTTATATGGCTGTGAGACATGGAATTCAACAGTGTTTGAAGAGTTAAAAGTAAGTGTCACATAATAAAGTGTAGAAGCATATCATAGGTTATGAGCAAGCTATAGCATATACCAAATAAGCAACTTCACAGAAGAACAGGAGCAGAGGATGTCATCAGGGAAATTATGGTAGAAAAAGAAGATGACTTAGTCCAGAGTTCAGGACAAGGTGTACTTTCTGAGAGCTTCTTTGGTTCTAGGAGAAAACAAAGAAGCCTTCTAACATGTTGGGTGGACACCCTGTGGCAAATCTGTGGCAGGACATGGACAACAGTTATACAAAGTAGGATGGCCTACATAGGTTGTGATTGGCATCATTTGAGAGAACATCCAAATCAATGAGAGCACAGATTCATGTGAATATTTGTTCATTAGTATGCATTGCTACCAGCTGAATATTTTAAAACATTGCCTTCAACTTATTCTGCTTTTCAAGAGTATGATAACTTTTTATTGCCTAATGCATCAGGTTCAAACTCCTCTGCCTAGTTTTCAACGTCTTCCAAAATGTGGCCTATTCTCTCTTCAAGCTTATTTCTAACTATTTTCCAATATAAACCTTCCCTTCATTCTAGTCAGGCAGGTTTCATTACTATCTCTACCACACTAATTTCTAGTTTTTACCTGTTCAGTCCTTTGTATTTGTATTGCTCTCCTCCCTTTCTTCCTTTTATTCATAGCTTATTTTTCCTGTAAGCCCCAGCTGAAATCTCTTCTGTCCTGTGGAATTTTCTTTCCATCCCACATTAACTTTTTCTCTTTTTTGTACCCAGTGTCTAGGCTGCACAATTGGCATTTTATTATCTTATCGTTTTTATAAGTATTTAACCTTTCCAATTAGATTATAAACTCTACATAGTTAAAGTGTCATATATTATTGTACTTTGGCATTCTCTTATGTTTACCATAATTCCAGTCCTGAAGTAGACACTCAATATTCAATTTGGTGTTTTATAGGTATCAGAGACACAATTCTGGTGCATATTACTGATAGCAAGTATTTCAGTTTCATGCCCGAATAAAAGAACAAGGATACAATCCGCTAAGTCAGTGCCCAATCTTTTGTTCTTATCTTTTCTGCTGCAGACAGCAGAAGCTCACTATGTTGTATAAGATTAGTTTGTGGGGGAATTTGTAAAAAAGATTAGCATAACAGGAAAGCTTGAGGTTGTGTGTGTTTTTCTAGGTAGTGGTCATTACATTTTGAATTTTATCTGTATTTGGGTTTTGCTTTATTTTTAAGCGTCCTTTCAACAATATTTGACTTTTTTGTTGATTGGTATTAAAGCTTCAATTCTTCCAACATTTATTAAGCACTTGCTGTATTCAAGGCAGTGTGTATGGTAGGCATTAGGGCTACAAAGATAAAAACTCTTAAGAGCTTATTTCCTTGTGGAATTTCATTTGAGTTCAGCTTTGAAAAGTTAATCTGTCTTCCAAAATAAGTTATAATGAAGTTGCTGCTTTCTTTTTTTTTTTTCCGAGTAATGAAGTTATAGAAACTGAATGCGTGTGTTGTTGTCTATTTTAGTTTAGTCCAAAGGCTAATGGCTCTGAGAGATACATGGTGTCTACCGGTGCGGATGGGACAGTTTGCTTTTGGCAGTGGGACTTAAATTCCATGAAATTCAGGTTTGTGCCTTAGTTAAAAGATGACTATACATCAATTTTTTCCTCATTAATATTGCCACAAGAAGCAAGATAGAGTGCTGGACTTGATGTTTAGAAATCTCAAATTCAAATCCTGCCTCAGACACTAAGAGTTGTGACTGTGGACACGTTAGTAGAAGCCCTTCAGTTTCCTCATCTATAAAATGAGGGAATTGGATTTGATGGCCTGTAAGATCCTTTCCAGCACTAAATCTATGGTCTGATGATTCCATGATATTGTCCTAATTGATTGGAGATAGTTGTAAGTGGGACCGTATGGGTGCCCTTCTATTAATTCCAAAATTCTAAAATTTCAGTTTTGTCCTTTCATACACTGCCTATACCAAATTAAATGGCCTTTTCTGTAGACTTAATGTTAGGAAACTTTGTTGGCACATACAATTGTATTGTTTTAGAAGGAAATACTTTTAGAGCCCATTTTTATTTAAGCATATTAAAGTTATGATAGTAAATATCAGTGTGCTAATTTAATTTTTTAACATTTTTATTTTTTAAAAGTAATCGTCCTTTGAAATTCACTGAAAAACCTAGACCAGGGGTTCAAATGCTTTGTTCGTCTTTTAGTGTTGGTAAGGTAACTTATTTTAATATACTTTTTTGTTAACTTACATTAATGACTTTTAATTTTTAACCTATTTATTGAATGCCCTTAGTGTGCTAGACTGTGTGATATTGTGATATATGCCTGTGTATTTAATTTCTGCTTAAAACTCTTCCCTTCTTTTTTTTCCTTTGTGCCGTAATAGTGGCATCATAGCTGATGGAGGAATGAGAAAGATTAGCTTGTTTTCTTCTCTACTGCCAAAAAAATGAGGCTGGGGCAACCCAGAAGGGAAATGCTCCATAGTTACGTAGTATTAATTAAATGACATATTATGTCAAAGTTAGGTTTCATTTGACTGTGACCTTTTACTTGAAACTGTTTGTGATGAGCTACATAATTTTTTTTGGTAATATAATTTGTTCCCTTCCACACCAAAAATTATTTGAGTAGTCTTGTTCTATTTCTTCATACTAAAGATTGTGTTTGATTAACTGTTAGCTTCTTAGGACAGCTTGAAGAAACCTTGAATTTTTTTTTCTATGTAAGTTTTTTTTTTAATAGTAGTCTGGAACTTCAAACAACTAGTCAGAATGTGTGCTTAGCTTAAACACAAACTAAAATTTAGACAGGTGGCTCCTGTCTGTAGAAGTTAGTCTTTTTGCTCCACAATTTCAAAGAAGGAACCTATGCAATTATCACCAAAAATTATAGAATAATTGATAAGGATGGTAAATATTTTCAGATCCTACTAACTTTCTTAGTTTGTAGTACGTGATTGATTTTTTTAAATGCTAGCAATTAAAAATTTTAAGAAATTCTATTTGTTTGAAAGTGGATCTGTCTGAGAAAGTTTTGTGAGTTTTAGAAAAATTCTCGATAAGAATTTGATGTGGGAGTTTTTGTAATGCATATTAATAAGTATTACTAAAACTTAATGTATTTCAGTGTTTTATGATTTTGATTTTCAGGTGGCATGTTCTTAGCAACAGGTAGTACTGATCATGTAATCAGAATGTATTTTTTGGGCTTCGAAATGCCTGAAAAAATAGCAGAACTCGAAAGTCACACTGTAAGTACTATTTGTGTTTTTAAATTATATGCATTTATTTAGAATTAGTAAGTGTTCAGATTTTTGCTCATATGGCTATAGAGCTGCTGTTCATTACACATCATTTTGAGATTCTAAGCATTGAGGTAGTAGAAACATTAAGGTAACTTTTCCATTGAAGTTCAATTTTTGGAATAAGTTATACTTTCACTTTTGAAAGTCTTAGATTATTATTTTAGCTAATTGTAAATGTCCTTTATAGGCCGTTATTAAACATTGGTGTGTGAGTTTGATCCATTTGTTGTAGGTACTTAATGTCATGCTTTCTCTAGATCAACTGTAGTTAGTAAAGGGAAAACTCACTTGCCTGTATTTTGTGATTCTTGCTTCTACTCTTTATTATTGTAACTAAGAGGCAGAATTCTTATAGATACTAAGTCACAAAAGTGGAAGAGATTCTTGAGTTTTCAAATATTCATCTTACATTGGATTATTTTGGAAGTCAAATGAGGAAAATACACATTTGAATGAAAAGTTGAATAATCTGAATACTTTTTCTTTTTGTAGGATAAAGTCGATAGCATCCAGTTTTCTAACAATGGTGATCGGTATGTTTTTTAAAAAAAATTAAACTTTCAACTAGATATTTATTTGCATATGTGTGTGTGTGTACACACGTGCACATTATGTGTACTATATTTATAAATATAATAAATCTAGGCTAGCCATCATGGAATTTGCTTAATTTATTAATTTATTCTAGTCTCTTTGTCTTTGACTAAAAATTAAGTTCTTCTAAGATCTTACATACTTTTGTGTCTTCTCATCTACTTTCTTCCTCTACTCTACTCCTTTCTGTATCCTATTGGCTCCTATCAGCAATCTTAATGATGGGCTCATTTACATTTGTAGTCACATTTCTTATGTTTCAAATATTTATAGGCTTATTTATTTTAATAGTTGTATTTTCTTAGTATCTAGACTTTTGGGACATCCTGTATTTGTTTTTTCCCAGTTAGTATTTGCATTTTTCTGCAAATTTATCTTGAGCTTTTAACATATATCTTGACTTTAAATTTTATTTAATTTTTTATGCCATAATTTCTCCAAGGAATTGTGTTTTCCTCTCACTGGGACTTACTTAACCTTTTTTTAAAGATGAAGAAAATGAGCTTCCCTAGTTAGGCCATAGTATGAAATGAATCCATTGACACAAGACCTACATATTTATGTGAGAGCTGTTGCTTCTGTTGTGTTCCCTAGATCTGATAATATATGCTTTTTTTTAAACCCTTAATTTTCTCTATATTGAGTTTTCATATTCACTATTTGAGTTTGTAGTTGTCTTCACAGGACTAGTTAAATCTTAGTATATCACTATTTTTGCCCAAATGAGCATCATAAAGAGAGATGAACTATAACCAAGTTAATTAATTCTAATTAGAAAATTTGAGGTAAAGGTAGAATAACTTCACATTCTGAGGAGATATAACATCCCACCTGAACTAAGTTGTAATTCTTTTATTAATAGAATGTTTCTTTCCACAACAAAGAACATCTGAGTTAACATCATTAACACCGCATTATAGTATTTATGTTTTCATTAAATGAATAAGAAATGTGTCGTGCTAAGTAGTGGAGGGAAACAATGGATCTTGCCCTCAAGGATTATAAAATCTAGTAGGGGCAATAAGACATTATGCAATTATAATACCTTCTCCATTATGGAAGCCGGTGCTACACCTATGTGTGGGCTTTGTGTTACAGGTTAATAAGTGAAGTTGTGGGACCTTTGTGGGATAAGAATCTACCCACCTGAATTTGGGGGAGGTTTACCTGTTAAGATAGACAACAAATACTTTTCCACACATCACCAGCAAGCTATAGGAGGGATTAAATATATATATAAATAGAGTTATGAACTTCATTTTCAGTTTTTTTGGAGTAAGAAAGAAGCCTATCACCTTTAATATACTTTGTTTATATTCATGTTTTCCTTAGAACTTAATCCATGATTATGGGTACCACCATCAGTTGAGCCAGATATAACAATTAGTTTGGGTTAATTAGGAAAGATTTCAGGAGAAAATATCACTTAAGATAATCCTTGAAAGATTAGTAAGATTTTTTACAAGTGACAATGGAGAACAAGGTTTTTGAGTCATAGGAAATTGTGTAAATTAAGGTATGGCAGTGGAAAAGCTTAAGACTTATTTGGGGAACACTGAATAATCCAGTTTGGTTGTGTAGCACAGAGAATGTGAAGGTGAAATAGATAGGAAGGGTATATTGGAGCCAGCTAATAGTGCAAAGCCAATGTAAGATATTTATCTATAAAAAGGTAGCCAATAGGAAGCCATTAGAGATTTAAAGGTGGAGGGACAAAAACAGACCTGTGTATTTTGAAGACTAGAGATAGAGAGAACAGTTAGTAGACTGTTAACATTTGGCACTGGCAGTGATGAGGAAGAAATGGATGAGAAGCAGTGCATGGAGATGGTATAAACAGTATCTGTTGACTAGATGTTTAGAAAGGATAGAGATGAGTCAAAGGTTTCTCTGAAGTTAAGAGCACAGGTAATAGAATACATATGGGATAGCAGTTGAATCAGGGAGAAGAGCAATTTAATGGGAAAGATGAGTTTACTTTTAGATATACTGAGTTTTTTTAGGTGAGAGTGAGGTGAGAAATTACATAGAGTGCTTGAAGAATGCCATAGTGCTTTATGTGTGTCAGGTGGTGTTGTCATTACACCAAATAGTTTAAAACGGTAGTCTAAAGTTCAGATCTGTAGTCATCTACATAGAAGTGATACTTGAAGCTCTGGAAATAAATGAGATCATTAAAATAGAGGTTAAAAAAAAAAAAAGAAGAGAGCCACATTGGGGAATGCCTGTTACAATGGTAGAAAAAGAAAAGGTTATAAACCTTTATATGAAAGAAGAATAGTAGCTTGAAGAAATATTAGGTTTAAGAGAAGATTCTCCCCACTTCAACCCATTCAGCCACTAAAGTGATTTTCCTAAAGCACAGATCTGATTATATCACTCTTCTACTCAATGAACTCCAGTGACTCCTTGCCTTCAGGATCAAATACAAAATGCTGTTTTTGGCATTTGAACCCTTTCATTATAAGCCCTAACCCTCTTCTGCCTTTCTAGTCTTCTTATACTTGACTTATTTCCATTTACTCTTCGATCCAGTAGCACTGGTGTCCTGGCTGTTCCACAAAGGAGACACTCCATCTCTAGACTCCGGGCATTTTCTCTGGCAGTCTCCCATGCCTAGAATGGTTTCCCTCCTCAGCTTGCTTTCTGACTTCTGGTTTCCTTTAAGCCCCTACTAAAATCCCATCTTCTTTTATAGGAAGCCTTTCCCAAACCCTCTTAATTCCAGTACTTTCCCTCTGTCAGTTATTTCCTGTTTCCTCTATATAGCTTGCTTATTGTCTCCCCCATTAGATTGTGGGCTTCTTGAGGGTAGGGGCTGTCTTTTAACACAGTGCCTGACATGGAGTAGATGCTTACAATGTTTATTGATTGATTGATTTTAAGTTAAGGGAGGCAGAAAGGAAGGAATACTTATCAAGGGAGAGAGATAACATTTAGAAGAGACTTATTGAGTGATGGTAATATAAGTAGGGGTGAGAGGTTATCTGGATAGGAGAGTTAACTTCTGTTCACTGAGGAAAATTATAAGTACAGTTAGGAAATTGAAGAGAAATGAACAGTCACTGTTGGTAATCCATGCATGCAAAGCACTGTGCTAAGTACTAAGTATACAAAGAAAAATAAGACAGTCCTTATTCTCATTGTAATGGGGAAAATAACACATGTGGAAGGTTTTAGCTACCAATCAGGTAGAAAGGCCCATGTTCTTAGCAGATGCTGATGCTTCTTATTTAATGTCATTACACTGATAAAAAATCACATCATTTTTTTATGTTGAACCATTTGAGAGTGCCAAGGACTTTGGTGGCAAGAACTTTCTTTTTCAGATCTTCAGGTTTTGGCTTTAGCTGGAGCTGTTGCCAGGCTATATCTCCACTGGGGTGGCCACCTAGAATAATGGTCGAAGGCACTGCCACTCCCATGGCTCTTGGTTCCAGGATCTCGGTCTATCTCTAGCAGAATCTGAAAGAAGATGTTAGTCAGGCTGATGGTAGTGGTCTGTCTTACTGGCATATGCTGCCTCTTATTTCTCCCTCTGGGTGGTTTTCTGTTTTGGCTAGAAATGACAGCAAATAAAAAGATTGCTGAATTTTAGCTTAGGTTGTGTTGCATAAATCTATGATTAATAAGCTTCATGAGGTGTTTGTGAATATATCTAGCAGCAGTTGGCAGCCTAGAACATAGATAGGAGGCTGGGGATTACCTAGTGTTGGGAATTAGCTGGGTAATAATAGTAGAAAGAAAAAAAGAGTGAGGGATTTTATGGTAATCTTATTGAAAATGGTTAATTTGGATAGGCTGGATACGAGGAGATAAGTAAAGATGGGTAATTAGCATGGAATCGTTATACAACTGATTCTTAGAGTAGGAAGGGACTCAGGGCGTTTAGTCCAGCTTGTACGTAAATGATGAATAGTTTCCCAGACACGCAGTCAGTGCTGCCTTTTCTTGAAGACTTCTAGTAAGGAAGAACATGCTGTCTTTCTTTCTATTTTTAGATGGCTCTAACTCTTGTGAAGTTTTTCCTTACGTCGAGCCTAGGCGCCTTTTTGCAACTTCTACTCATGTTACTTGTCTACTTTTCTACATTACAACCTTTCAGACACTTGGAGACAGTTGTCTTATCTTTTCATCTCCAGGCTACACATCCCCAGTTAAAGATCAGTTGATCCTTATGTGATGTGATCTTTATTCTGCCTTTCATCATTGTTGTCCTCCTCTGGATGTTCTTTATTTTATCAGTGTCTTTGCTAATGTGGCACTCAGAACTGAGTATAGTAGTATGATCGCCTCCCCTAGTCCTCTTAATGTAAAAAGTTTCATTAGTTGTTTTTTTTTAATCGCTATACCATGTGGTTTATTCATATTGAGTGTGTAGTTTGCTAAAACAGAACAGAAAAACTGGGGATCTTTTGCAGTTGAACCATTATGTAGCATTCTCCTTCATTTTGTACATAGGACCTTGATTTTTTGAACATATGAGACATTACATTTGTCCTTGATAAGTTAAGTTTTACCTTATTAGGTTCAGCTCAAGTTTTGCCAAAGTCCAGGTAAACTATATCAGTAATATTCCTGTGATCTACCAAGAAGCCATGTTAACTGAAAGCAGTAATGATCACTGCTTTCCTTTCCAAATGTTACCAAACCATCCCTTTAATAATATATTATAGAATTTTGCAAAAAAGATAAGTATTCGTATTCCAATTTTACAAATGAGGAGGTGAGATTCAGAGGAGAACATAACCTATTCTTGGTGCTGGCTCTTTGTTATTACTACTTTTTTATTTTGAGCTTAATATCAGCAAACATTTCAATAAACAAAGAACAGAAAAGGGTTGCATATGATACTGAAATAGGTGCAGTAGTACATACCTATTATTGTAGCTACCAGAGAAGCTAGCAGACCTTTTGAGCTCAGAAGGAATTATCTGGAAAAGAATATGCATAATATTGGGAATTCACACTGAATCAGCCATCAATATGATGAACCCCTGGTAGCCCAGGAAGCCACCAGGAAGGAGAAAGGAAAGAAAAGAAACAAAGCATAAACTTGGATACAGGTTTTTTAAGTGTATATTAAACTTAAAACAGTAATAATAAAATTGTCCTACTTCTGTTACCATTTATAAAAACTTCTTTTGCCAACTTCTATGCATTTTAAAAATATTTTATTGATGCTTTTTTCCATCATTTTTATTACCCACCAGTTCAAGCTCTCCCCCCCCAGAAGCCTCCTTTATACCCAATAAATTTAATCAAGCAAAAAGAAATCATTAGCTATGTACATATAGTTCTATATACAACCATTCATCACCTCTAAGGTAAGATGTGGGAAGTATGTTTCATCATCAGTCTCCAGCAACCATGATTGTTCACTTCTTTGATCAGAGTTTGAAGTATTTCAAAGTTATTTTCCTTTACATTATTATGGTCATCATAGAAATTAATTGTCCTCTGGTCCTGCTTAATAATTTGTAACAAGTCTTCCCAGATTTCTTTGGCTCTTTTGTAATTTTTTATGTAATAATATTCCATTACATTTCCTATACCAAAAATTATTCAGCCATGACCTAATTGTTGTCTCCAATTCTTTGATACAACAAAAAATAGATCTTAGTTTTGCAGTTATCATTGATGTTTGCTACTTCTTTATTAACATATTCTAAAAAAAAAATTTTCAGGAACCAAAGTCAAGCTCACTAGACTATAATTTGCAGGCTTTTATAGAAATTGGGTTGTTTACACTTCAATTTCGTAGCCCTTTCCCCGTTTTCCATTTTAAGGAACAGTGACAATAGTTAAAAGATCATAGTCTCCAGTTCTTTTAGTATTCTTTCTTTAACCTTTTCTGTTTCTTTTGAATAAGGCTTTCTCTTTCAGCCATTTCTAATCATCAGCCTCATTCCATCAAATATCACTAATATTTGATGATGTCAAATTAATCTAATTGCATTAATATCACCAGGTCACCATATTTGTTATTCTTATTTTGTTCATTTACATATAGAGTCTGAGAATCTGGATAGTATTTTGGGTCTTCTCTTGGATTTTGTCTCTGATAATTTCTTGCTGTCTTTGTTGCTATACTTAGGCAGCTAAGTGGTACAGTGACTAAAGCACCAGGCCTGGAGTTAGGAAGACCTGAGTTCAAATGTGACCTCAAACTCTTACTAGATGTCTGACTCTGGGCAAGTCACTTAACCTCTGTTTGCCTCCAGGGTTATGAGGATCAAATGAGATAATAATTGTAAATAAGCACTTAGCGCAGTGGCTGGCACACAGTAAGCAGCATATAAATATTAGCTGTTATAGCTACTGTCTGTAATAGTTACTGCCTTACATAGGCAGTTTCCTCCCTTCTTTTTGCTTTTTGAAGCCCTTTGGTTAGATCTGCAAGATCAGAGAAGTATATTTTTGCCAGCCTTCATTAGTTACATCCTCCTTTGTTGAGGATCATATTAAACCAAGGTCCAGAAATCCAAATCTCTATTGTCAGACAAAATCTTCTCAACTATTTATTTACCTTGACTTTGGTTACTAGCAGCGTTGAAAACACTGCCTTTACTCTTTAGTTCTTCAGATTTTTAGCTGAGACATGATAATTTTTATTAATATTGTCAAAATTTCTTCTGGCAGTGTCATTTGTGCCCACAAAAAGCACCAGGAATATGCAGTAACCAATTTTGACAAGATTTAGGAGGTTCTTCATTACACTTTGGAAACGTTCTCCAGGAACTTAGCAGATCTTGATGTTTGTGTATGTTAAGAGTGTGAGGAGCTGAACATAACATAGATTTTCATGAAAATAAAGATTTGGGAGTTGGAGATCTAAATTAAGGAATTCAGGAGTTTGAGACAAGGATAAAACTAGTGTTGTGAAGTGGTAGAATGGAGCATCAATTCTGTAGTCAGATGACTTGGGGTCAAAATTCTACCCCTGATGATTAATACTTATATGATGTTGGGCAGATCACTTAATTTATCAGAGCTTCATTTTTTCTAATCTGTAAAATGAGATGGCTTCTTGGTAGAACAGAAAAACTGGGGATCTTTTTCTGTTGAACCATTATGTAGCAGTCTCCTTCATTTTGTACATAGGATCTTGAGGCAGAAAACTGTTTTAGGGAGATGGCTGGATCCAGGTTGGAGCAAAGGTGATATTGTATAGCATAAATTTTATTTATAAAATTTCAAAAATTTTATTTAAATATTTTGTTTCGACTTTGTTTAATATGGTATTGTTTCAGCACTTCCTAACAAATACCAAACAGTCTTCCTCTGAAAAAGTATATTCTCCAAAGAACAGTTGATATATTGATTACCAATGAAAAGGATGTGTATGTGTGTATTTTAACTTTGAAAATATGGTATAACATTGACCATTGAATTTTATCAGTTTTGTTTGCTCTGTATTGACTAGGTTTACAATGTGTATATACACATTGCGTATATTCTTTTGGTTCTACTTTCTTTGCTCTGCCTAATATTATGCACATCTTTCCATGTTTTCTGAAACTTTTTTTTTATCTTTGTTACTCCTTTAAGGAGCAATGACATTTTTACATTCATGTTCCATAATTTGTACAGCTATTCTCCTATCCTTGTTGTGTTTATTTTAGTTTTAGCTTTTTGTTTTCTCAAATAGTACTATTATGAGTATTAATTTACATGTGAGTGTGGGTCTTGCTGTCTGTTAGTAACTTCCTTAGAGAGTAGGTCTAGCAGTTTAATGTCTTAGTCAGGTATGAACAATTTGATTTAGAAACTTTTCTGGCAAAATTCTAAATTGTTCTCCAGAATGGCTGAAACATTCATAGCTCTATCAATAATGAGGTAGATTGTGGCCACTTGAATTTTAAAGGAGTAGTGGTTGAGTAGCAATACAGCTTTTTATTTTTGGTGAGGTTTAATGCAATTTTGCTCTCAAATTTAGGGGAAAAAAAGATTCTTGAGATATGGTGTAAGGAAGGAAGGTAGACACAGGTAATGTGGTATAGCTTAAAGAGTATTATTTGGAAACCTAGAATATAGTTTCAAGCTCCAGCTGTGCTAGATATTGGAAAATCACTGTCTCCCTAGCCTTGGTTTTTTGTTTTGTTTTTTTTTTTACCTGTAAAGTGAGGGAGTGAAGTGGGTGATTTCTGACGAGATCTGAAACATGATTAATGCTTCTTTTCTGCTTGATTGGAGTATTCTAATCCCTGGCCCCTTACTATTGCTTCTTTACTATTTGTGGGATGTTGGTCAAGACTTCATCTCCTATGGCTCATTATGTTAAATGGGAGAGTGGACCTTCCAGCTCTAAATCTATCTTTCTATGATCTTCAGTGTAATGAAAATTTACTCTCAAATGTGTGGGTGTAATACCTTTCTTAATATTTATTTTTAGCTTCTTAAGTGGTAGCAGAGATGGAACAGCAAGAATTTGGAAATTTGAGCAGCCGGAATGGAAGAGTATTTTACTGGATATGGCAACAAGATTGTCATGGTAAGTTGGGGTGACTTATTGATTAGATAAGGGAAATGGTTGGTTTATAGAGATTAGGAATCTGTGTTTTGTTTAAAGGGGTTGCTAGGGTACTTTCTTTGTAGGCTAAGTTTTATTTAATTATTATGTTCATAAATTTGCTGAATAACAGTGATGAATTGTAATCAGAATTGGGTGTGATAATAAAAGAAATGTGTTTTGTTTTGTTTTTTCCATATTTTTTAGGATCTATGATCTCACCCATTCTGGAATTTCCTCTATGAGGAGATTGCAGAGTTGCCCTGCATTTTCACCCTCTGATTGTTGTCCATATACTTCCAAAGATCTTCCAAAGAGGCTATGTGTTGCTGTACTAAGTCAAATGCCTCTCTATCATTCTCTTGCTCTCGTAATCAGCAAGCAGTAAACAGTAGGATTTTGTATTCTTTGTATGTATGAGTCAATTGTGTGAGTCTAAAGACATGGGAATATTGGTTATGAAAGACTTTTTTTGGTTTGTATTTTATTGATTTCTTGATCTGTGGCAAGTCTTTTAACCTCACTGGACCTAAGAGGAGCCAAGAGGTGTGTTAATCCCAAGTTCAGTTGCCTTTTAGTGTTATTTTCATTCACATTTTTTTAGTCATTGTATATATTATTCCATTTTTTATCTTTGCAGGTGTTAGTTCAAGTCTTCCCATGTAAAAGTTTTTCTAAATATCTGTCATTTTTAGTGTCATCAAAATATTCCATTACATTTCCATACCATAATTTGTTCATCTCCCAATTGATGGACCTATTTCTGGTTTTTACCACAAACAATTTCTTCTGTAAATAGTTTGGTATATATGGAAGTATTTGCTGTAGTTTTTTTGTTCAGAAATACTCTTGATATAGGTCAGTAAAGGTCATTCTCATAAAGATAAGAAATTAGACATGTGAACCAGTAGTGACTGGCCTTTTGGGAGTAGTAGTATCCATGAGTTTTGTCCGTTCTTTTGTCCTGGGATATCTTCTAAAAGGTTTCCTCAGTGCTTTTAAGATTGTATCACGTCAAGTACTGGTTTTCATGGTTTTTACTTAATTTGTTCAGTTGTTTTTCCTGATGTAAGTCTTAAACATGAAGTGGCTTAAGTGCCTGAGATTTTGACTGAGATTTTTGGGTCCAAATGTAGTAGTTCCTTTGTCACTCACTGATGAAGAAAACCGAACATTATGGAAATGATACATTTGTTCCATATAATTTGTTATCCTCTGGCAGTTAATCTATAAATGATTGTGGAATGATATAGCTCAGTTGAGTGTTGATTCAGTCATTCTTCAGATTTGTTGTCACTTTGCCTGTGTTATAAATGATACTATTCTTAATCTTCTGACTTGCTCTATAGTGAGTGAGTGTGTGTGTGCGTGCGGGCACACGCACATGGGGAGGATGGGGGAAGGGAGAGGGAGGATAAATAGGAAACAGTTCACAAAAGGAAGCCACTAGAATTAAGAAGGGTTGGGAAGGGCTTCCTGTAAAAGATGAAATTTTAGTTGGTTCACTTGTCTAATTTCTTTATGAGAATGACCTATACTGAGTATCAAGAATATTTCTAAACAAAGAAAGCCAGGGAATCCAGTAGGTGGAGATGACAAGGGAGACCATTCCAGGCATGGGGCCGGGGGACAGACAGAAAATGCCTGGAGGCTACAGATGGAGTGTCTTGTTCATGGAACAGCCAGAAAGCCAATGTGTCTGGATTGAAGAGTATGTGGCAGGGAGTAAGATGTGAGAGACTGGAAAAGTAAGAGGAACCTAGATTATTGGGGCTTTGAATGACAAAGGATTTTGTTTTTGATCCGGGAGATAATAGGTTTTGCTTTTGGACACATTAATGAAGCCATTTCTGCCAACTCCTTTGCCTTTTTGAGGAAAACCTTTGAACCATCCTTATATTCAGCTGAAACTTCCTTATTTATTTTAAGGCTATCCATATTAATGTGGTTTGGTTCATCTGTTATTAAGCATTATTTTGTCATTGCACAAATCTTAATATTCAATTTAGATCAGACATTTATTAATTGCCTACTACGTACCAGGCACTGTGTTAGGCATTAGAGGTTCAAAGACAAAAAGTGAAGATATTCCTTCTTGCATTCTACAGGGAGTGTGGGAAGTAACATATACAAATTGTTTATGGTTTCCCAGACCTGTGATTTCAGTGGAGTGGGAAACTCCTAGTCAGGGAATTCTCTATATTAATGTAGATAAGCAAATGTTTTTCAGTTTCTTAAATTAGAGAGTGAATTGTGCTAGACATAGATATCCAAGTAAATTGAAATTAAATTTTTGAGAGGAGCTATTATCAACAAAGATGAATCAGAAGGCAGCAGTTGAAACAATGGAGGTAGAAATTCCAAGAATGAGAAGTGAGGAAAGAAAACATTTCAGGATTGGGAGGCTAGGATAGCCTGTGCAAACGGGTTGGAAGTGAGAGATAGAATGTGATGCTCAGGTGACAGCAAGGAGATCAATTTATGTGGAATATGGAGTGTGGGAGGGCAGTAACATGAAGTACGTTTGGAAAGTTAAGTTGACGCCACTAGGTTGGAACTAGATTTTGAAGGGCTTTGCATACAGAGGAGTTCATATGTGTTCTTAGAAGCAATAGGAAGTCACTGAAACTTTTTGGGCAGGGAAGTGACAGGGTTATGCCTGAGCTTGAGGGATATCAATTTGGCAGCTTTGTGGAGGTGAAAAGGCCATTTGAGGTCTTGGAGTAGTAGACTGTAGAATTAGTTTTGCCATGAGGTGATGAAAACCTGATATAAGGTAGTAAAATTCACATGAGAAACTAGATAAAGATAGAATTCACAATACCTGGCAATTGATTTTATATGTAGGGCGAGAAAGACTGAAGAGTTGAAGATGGCTTTGAGAGTCTTCTTGAACTTTCAGTAGCATTTGACATTGTTGATTCCCTTCTCCCTATGAATACTTTCCTCTCTAGGTTTTTGTTTGTTTTGACTCCTCGTTCTGTTCTAACCTGTCTTAAATGCATCGTCACTAGTTCATAATTCATGTCATGGCCATTAACTGTGGGTGTCTTCGAAGATACTGTCCTCAGCCCTCTTCTCTTTTCTCTCTGTATTTTGTCATTTGGTAATTTTCTTTGGCTCCCACTTCAGTTATCATCTTCATGCCAGTCTTTCCCAGATCTACAAATCTAGCCCTAGTCTTTCTCCTAAGCTCTACTCTTACATTAACACCTACCTTTTGGACATCTGTACATATAGTTATGTGTGTTAAATTCAGCAAGTCCTAAACAGAACTCTTTGTTTACCTTCAAGCATCTCCTTTACCCAAGTTCCCTTTTACTGTTGAAAGGAAAACAGGCCTCCCATCATCCTCATCCTACATACATATCTAAGCTATTGCCAAATCTTGTCATTTCTGTCTTTACAAAGTATCTGATACATGCCCCCTTCTCTGTAGTTACTCAACTAACACCTTGATTCAGGCCTTTATCACCATTACTCTGGACAATTCCATTTGGCTGTTTGGCAGCGCAGTGAATGGAGCCAGGAAGACCCAAGTTTGAATATTGCCTCAGACACTAGTTACGTAACCCTGGGCAAGTCAGTTAAGCTATATGCTTCAGTTTTCTGGTCAGTAAAATGTGGATAATAATAGCACCTACTTCACAGGATTATTGTAAGGATGATAATGAGATAACATATAAATGCTTTGCAAACCTTAAAGCACCACATGCTATTTGTCTGAAACTTATTCACTGACTGGTCATTAAAGCACGTTCTTTTCTGTGAAGCTTCTGAGCTTGAGATGTAATAGTAGCATCTCACCATAATTTCGCTAATAACTAGACACCTTTAAACTGTGGGGTCAAAGGCACAAGTAATTTTTCCCAAAAAATTTAGACTTTCCCAGCAATTCATAGTTCCATCAACAATATGGCTATCTTTGAAACATCCCCTGTCCATTCCCCTCACTCTATGTCCTCCCCAGCATCTTACTTTAAAGCAGCCCACCCTTTCCAATGTTCTTTCTTGGAATGGCTTTTGGGTAACTGATATACATGCTGTCATCTTATACCTTTTCCTTTCTCAGTACTTCCTTCTTCTTGCATTCCCTGAGACCTGGCTTTCTCCTGATGACAGTTTCCCTAGCCACCTTTTCCAACACTAGCTGCACCTTCACACACCCCTCTCCCCTTGTCCCCCCACATCACTGGTTGTGGTAGAGTTGGAGTATTGCTTGCTCCTCAACTTCCAGGCTCTGACTCTCACCATCACTCAGTAACCTCTTCTCTTTTCGGGTTCATTCAGTCTATATCATCCAGTCAAGATTCTGGTAGCTGTTTATTTATGAACCTCCAGGATACTCTCAGTGAACTCATGAGTTCCATTCCTGGCTCATAGTCTTTCTCTCTTCCCCAACTACTATAGTGATGCTCCTTCAGTCACTTCCCATTTTCCCTTTGCTCAGTTTCCTCATTTCCCATGACCTATTCCACCTCACCTCAGCTACACACAGAGTTGGGGTTTTTTTACCTTTACCTTTTTTACCTTGCTTTCACTCACAAATGTGTTCCGCATGTTTGTGAGCTCTGAAATTCCTTTCTTTGGTCACAATCTGTTGTCATTCCACCTCTCCCACTGCTTTGCAAGCTCTATCCCTGTTCTTGGTTCTCATCATGACCTCCAGTCTCTCCCTCTCTCACTTCTTCCCCAGGCCATCATAAATACACTGCCTACAGTCTCTTGCCTTCCTCTTTGCCTATCTTAACTCTTTGGTGAAGCTTTTCAGCTTAACTCTTGCCCTGCCACGTGTAAGCCTTGCCATTCACTGCCCTTGTCCCTACTCACTCATGCTGAATGAAGAAACCATGCTGCTTGGATCCATTACAACTTTCTGTTACATAATCTCAACTTACTGTAGTAAGGTAATCCTTTTATACCTTCCGAACCAATTCATGATTCTTCTACTCACTAGAGCAATTTCTCTCATCCTTTTCATTCCTCCTCATTCGTCCCGTGGCTCTTTTTCCACCCATCTTCTCAGCTAAGAACCTTGCCTCATATTTCACTGAAAAATTGTGGCCATTTACCAAGCTGTCTCTTCTCTCCTCCTCATCTCCCATCACTTAGATACTTTCTGCTACTGTTTCCATCAATCCTGGTTCACTTAAAGAGATGGCCTTTCTCCTTACAAAGGCTAAGCCCTCTATATTCACAGGTAATGCCATTTTCATCTTTCCTAGCACGATTTCCCCTCTCCCCCCAATCCCTTTATCCTAATATCTTATTAATCTTTAATCTGTCCCTGTCTGTCGGCTGCTTCCATACTGCCTACAAACACACCCACTTCTACCCCATCTTCAAAAAACCCTCACTTTTTTGTTGTTGTTGTTGTTTTAGGCAGTTGGGGTTAAGTGACTTGCCCAGGGTCACACAGCTAGTACGTGTCAAGTGTTTGGTCTGAGGCCAGATTTGAACTCAGGTCCTCCTAACTTCAGGGCTGGCACTCTATCCACTGCGCCACCTAGCTGCCCCTAAAAGCCCTCACTTTTAATCCCTAAATTGATCATCTCTCTTCTCTTTTGTGGCTACTTGTCACTGTCTCGCCTTTCTTTCCTGTCTCTTAACTCTCTGAAGTCTGGCTTCTGAGCTCATCATTTGTTCTTCAGCTGTTCTCTCCAAAGTTACCACTAATACATATTAAGCCCAATCTGAAGTTCTTTTCTTAATCCTTATCCTTCCTGACCTTTCTGCACAGCCTTTAACACTGTTGATAACCCTCTTCTCTTTGATACTTTCTTCTCTAGGTTTTTGTAACGTTCATTCTTTTGCTTCCTACCAGACTGCTATCTTCATCCAGTTCATACCCACTAACTGGGATGTAGCCACAGGGCTCTATCCTGAGCTTTCTTCTCTTTTCCTCCTATACTGCTTCCCTTGGTGATCTCATAAGCTGTCATGGATTCAGTTATCATTTTTATGCTGGTGATTCTCAGATTTATTTATCCAGCCCTAACTATCTGATGGCCTCCAGATCTGCATATCCAATTGTCTATTCACCATGTAAAACTGGCTGCCTTGTAAACATCTTTTTAGCTTGTATAAAATTGAACCCTATCTTTCCTCCAATATTTCCCTCTTCCAAATTTCTGTATTACTGTGGAGGGGACCATCTTCTTTTTCAGTCACCTAGGCTTGTCTTTGTCTTCTCTACTTGATCATCTTCCATATTTAATCATTTGTTAAGTCCTGCCCACTTCTTTCTTAAACTTCAGCCACCTTGGTTGTGGCTCTCATGGACTTTGTCAGTAGCCTACTGATTTGATTCACTGTTTCAAATCTCTGTCCCTTGTATGCTGCTGTCAGTTTATTTTCTGAAATTCTGGTGTGACCATGTCATGCTTTTTTCCAGTGGCTCCTTTTTGCCTCTGGGATCAAATAGATAATCCTCTCTTTTGTCTTTTAAAGCCCTCCATACCCTCATCACTTCGTACCTTTCTAGTCTTCATACAGTCTCAGTTAAAATCTCATTTTCAGCATGAAGCCTTTCCCTGATCTTTATTTTAATACCTTTCCTATGAGATTACCCCTAATTCATCCTTTTTATGCTTAGTTTGCTTGTAGTTATTTCCATCTTGTCTTCCTTATTAGACTGTGAGCTCCTTGAGAGCAGGGACTATTTTTTTTCTTCTTTCTTTGCATCCCCAGACCTTAGTGCAGTGCCTGGCACATTAGTAGGGACTGAAGAAATGCCAGTTAACTTATTGATTGACAAACTGTAAGCTCCTTGAGGTCAGAGACTTCATAGTAAACACTTAATAAATGTTTTTGATTGTTTAGAAGAAGGAAAAATACTCTCTGATGAAATAATCATTCATTGGATTGGTTGGCTCTAGGAGAAAAAGAGCAAATTCCATTTTGCATTTGTTAAAATTCCTGTGTCACATACTTACAGTTAGATTAATCATTATATGTAACCTAAAAACTGTTTCTTGGTACACTTTATTCCCACCCAGCCTTCTTTTTTTCTTCTAAAGGGTTAAGAAGATGATTTTAGTTTTTCTAGGTCTCCTTGCTGTGGCTGGTAAATTCCATCACATCATACACAGCCTTCTCATAATGAGCCTCTCAGTTATCCTAAAAGGGCAAGCAATGTTTCCAAGGATGTACTTGTGTCCTTTCTATCAAGGTTCAGTAGAACCTGCCATAGCTAAGGTCAGTGTTACTTCCATTGTGCTGTGAGGCATCAATAGTAGGATTTTTGAAGAGGACTAGAACTGATTTTTTTTTCCTAAGCATGTATTATTAGCTTTGTAGCTAAATGTTGTTGGTGTGTAGGGAATTGCCCTGTGCAGACTGTGTTGCAGATAAAAAGCTACTCTGAAAATTACAATTTTGTTGCCTCTTGTTTTCTTGCACTGTGCCCTATCTGCACATTTTACATGCTGCCTATATAATATTGGAGGAAGTCTTACAAATTTTTATCTTATCTCAACTGGTTTCCTAATTCAGCAAGACCACCTATTTACTCCTTCTTGATTGGTTATTCCTAATCTGATCATCCTCCCCACATGTTTTTTTTAAATGCCTTCTGTTTTCTTCTAAATTATCTCATAACATCATCCTCTTCTCATTATCTGCCCCCTACACTCCAGTCAGAGTATTTTACCTTAATACTGAGAAAATAGTTTATTTGTTGAGAGTTCCCTCTTCCTCACCATGCTGTATCTCCGAAAATACTTTTTCATCATTCTCCCACTGTTTTCTCTTCTTAGGTAATATATAAATAACACATATACAACAATCCATAACATAAAATATACTAAAATAAAATATAAATAACATACATATAATAAAAGTGATGTATTTTCTCTTCACCACGGCCAGCCTCTTGTACCTTTTCCATCCTCTGCAGTCTACTCTAGCAGATTGCTCTCTAAAACCCACCTATCTTTCTAACTTCCTCATGGCTATGGGGGACAGCACCATCCTTCCATTTACTCAGGTTTTCAATTTTAGTACCCTCCTTGATTGTTCAGATGTCTTTGTTTCTACATATCAAATTGATTGCCAAATTTTGTTGATTACATTCATGATATTCCTCTTATCCATCCATGGTTCTCATGCTAGTTTGGGCCTGCATTACCTTTTACCTGGACTATTGGAATAGTCTCCTAATACATCTGTTTTCTCAAATCTCTCCCCTCTTTAATCCATCCTATACGTAGTTGTGAAATTATTTTTTTAGCAAAGCACAGATTTGACCATGTCCCCTTCTCAAAAAGCTACTGCTAGAGTGATTCTATTTCCTCCCAAATAATATACGAATGTTTTTTTGTCATGTACTTCAAAGTCTTTCACTATCTGTCTCCATCCTGCTTAATATTCTATTAAACATAATTGAACTAATCAATGAATGAATGAATTCTTAAAATTCATTTGTTAAGCTTTAATTCTTGTGCTAAGTTTTTGGGATACAAATAGGTTAAAAAGACAATCTTTGCTCTTGAGTTCGCATCCTAAAAGGGGAAGACAACACGTGGAAGTTTTCAGCTGCAAGTCAGATGGAATAGTCCCATGGTCCTTAGGGTGAAGCATGAAAGCAGATGGTAATGTCTTTTCTTTAATGACATTTCCATCACTAAAATGATGTTAGTTTCTGATGTGAAACTATTTGATCATGTCAAGGACTTTTTTGGCAAGAACTTTTTTTCCTGGATCTTGAGTAGCTTTAGCACCTCTGGGAGTAGTTGCTGGGCTGTATTTCCACAAGGTGCTAGCTATGGCTACTGTTCTGGAAGCATTGCTATTCTCAAGGCTCTTGGTTCAAGGTCCTGGGATGTGTTCATCAAGATCTTAGGGAGATAATCAGTATAGTAGTAGTAGAGTAGTGGTGGTAGTTCCACTTGCCTGGAATATGCTGCCTCTTGTCTCTCCCTAACCACCTATTATGTGCTAGACATTGTACTAATAATATGTAATATTGCTTTCTTGCCTTATTATATATTACTTCACTTCCCACACTTCGTGTTACAGTCATATTGGCCTTCCCTGCTATACTTCCCATGATATTTCATCAGTTTTCCTTGTAACTTTTCACAGACTGTCCCCCATATCTGAAATACACTTCCCTATCACCTCTTCGTCTTAGAATTCTTTATTTCATTTCAGACCTCAGCAAAAGTTACACGTCCTACATGAAGCTTCTTCTGATTTCCCTTTCACCCCATGATGCTAGTGCCTCTCACTACCAATGGCAATTTGTGTCAGATAAGATTTGAACTCGAGCATTCCTGATTCTAAGGCTTCCCCTTTATCCACTGTGCATGCTGTTGTTCAAGAAAATATTTCAGACCTTAAAAATAAGTATGCTGATCATTCTATTTTCAGAGGCTTAATCTGAAAACATGTCTGTGTTGGGCAGTTTTTTCATAATCCAGTTTTTTGAGTTTTCTTTCTAGTTCTTATATTTTGAATATGTTCAGTGTTTGCAGTTTCTAATTTTTTAATGATGGATTTTTTTTTAATGGAAAAGTAATGTACAGCTATTTGTAGTAAGTAAAAGATAGCCAAATATAGCATAATAATGCTTTATTTTTCTGGAATTCACTCATAAATTGCTCTAAAGGTAGTTTTTACAGGATTTCCAAAGTTTGGACAATGGTAGAGTCATTGGAATAATATTCTAAAGTTGTGACAACTTTGAAGGTTAGCACTCATTTATGAGTAATGCTTACTGGCTTTTAAAAAGGCTTATGATCACATCATAAAGCTTTTGTTTCTTTTTACCCTCATTTATTTTTAACCTCCTTAAAGTCCTTCTCTTCTTCATTGTGGTGTGGAGGCAGCTGTCATTTCTAGAAAGTTATGCTAGTGGAACCCAAACTTGGAATCTCTACACCTAATGAGGCTGCTACTTAGAACTCAGTATATTATGAGGACTGTATTCAGTGCCTTTTTAGCATGGTACTGTAGAGATATATTCCACCAAGTTCTTTCCTGTTTATGCATCAAAATTATTTCCTTGAAAAATGTAAAAGATTAGCGTATTTGATTTTTGAATTATAAACAGCAAGTGAAGATTAAAATAGAGCTATATTTGCTAAATGTGTTCTGCACTGTTATGCATTATGCAAGAGATGCAGTATCCAAGCTGTAAAGAAGTATTTCTTGTGGTTGCTGATGCCTTCCAGATGCTCTTGTTTGTGAATGACTAATGTGCCCTTCCCATTACATTACCCAGGACCCTTCTTGAAAATAACTTCTAATTGGTTCTTATCTTGGCCATTATCCAGTCTTCACTCTATTCTTCAATTGCCTCCCTGATGGAAACTCCCTGTTGGTGGCTGTCTTGCTGCCCAAGGTTAGAATGTTATTGACCTGCATACTTTAAAAACTTCCTTGGGAAGAATGGTGCATGCCCCCTACAGACTGAGTTAACCTAGTTCTAAAAGAGAGTAGTAGTTCTATTAGCCTAGGTGGTACTGTTTCTGATTTGAGAATGTAGTGATCTAGGGCTTATGTGTCAATCCTTAAGAAAATGCCCAGCTTATGAAGCAAACTTTTGAGGTCCACAGCATGCCCCCTCAGCGTCCTTCAAAAATGTAGACGGTAAGCTGATGAATTGCCTTCTTGGCTCAGAAGTAAATATTCTTAGCTCTCTGACTGTAGAGATTTTTCCATTAGGCCCAAGATGGGAGTTGTGTTCTTTCAGTTTAGGTGGGCTCCTGGGCAGAGATTAACCTGATGTTGGGAAATTTCAAAGCCTCTTCACCTGTGATAATACTTTTTAAGCTGGGATAAGAGAGGATGCTGTTAACTTTTAGAACTATCAAGAAGTAGCCACTTTTTAGAGGTGTTCTCCACCTTGATTGAGATTAATTTATCTGGATTGAATCTATTGTCTTACCATCTTCTGCTTTCATAAATCACTATATGATAAGGGAGCATCATCTTACTCCTCACTTGATGTTAAGACCACTCAGGTATTTAGCTTACTAAGATGTGAAGCCAACCCATGTACTTGAGCAGTTCAGGCTTTGACTGAACTACATGGAACATATATATTCCCCACCCCCCTTCTTCTTCTTCTTCTTCTTTTTTTTTTTTGAGTCTCTGCTGTGGTGTTCTGGTGAGCTAGACATTATAATATGAGCTATTCTGCTAAGGGTTCCCAACGTGTAAGAAAGCAGAGATGTGGCCGAGTGCTTATAGTAACAAGGTCCCTTTTGGAAGCAACTGGTGTTCACCAACCTTAAAATTAGTGGCTTGGCATGTGATTTCATCTGCCCATGTTTATCTCTGGGCCTAGAATTCTGATCATCATACAGCCCCTGTTAAACTCTGGGGACTTTTAAATTTTATGGACTTTAGCTTACCTCAGTCACCCTTATAATGGTAAAAATAAGGTGCTAGAAGTAGTTGCAGGGAGAAGATTGATCCAGGAACACAACCAAGGAAGTGTGATGTAAAAAGGAAATTATCTTCGGAATCAGAGGACCTAGATTGAAACCTTTCCTTTGCTTCCGCTTACTAGCTTGTGACCTTGGGCAGATAATGTTTATAATTTCTAGTTTTTTCATACTTAAAATGAAGACGGTAACTTATACTGCGTCTGTCCCCTGCTTCTGTTGTTTTGAAGAAAATGCTTTGTAAAACAAAATCTAGTAGTTAAATGTTAGTAATCAAAGAATGTGTTATATAAATTCCAAAGGTGCAATAGGTAGGCTATTTTTTAAAACCAGTTTCTCTTATAACTTAATTGTTACTGTTATCACTATGTTGTATTTCTCAAAAGCTGTCAACTGTGAAGAAATTTTTTATTGAGGCTCTTCTTGGAGATAAGTACAGATGACCAAAACCTAAAAAGGGAAGATATAATTTCCTAGGTGGCATAGTGTGAATAGTCTTGGACCTAGAGTAAGGAAGACTTGAGTTCAATTTTAACCTTGGTGAATCTGGGGAAGTCACTTAACCACTATCTGCCTCAGTTTCCTCATCTGTAAAATGGGGATAATAATAGTAGTACATACCTTACAGGATTGTGAGGCTAAGTTGAGATAATATTTATAAAGCATTTAGCAGGCCTTAAGATGCTATATAAATACTAGCTATTTTTTAAATTTTCACCTACTGTATTGTTAAAGGACTAGGTTCTTCAGGACTTTTGTCCAGCCATGATGATTAATAGTTGATAAAACTGAGTTTTCTATAGTGCTGTACTAAGTTTGCCTTTTCTGAATTTCTTAGTTATTTTACTGCTAGTTTAAGAGTGTACATTATAATATTATTTTACTGTCTAAGTGAATATTTGAATTTATAAGTGGTGTATTTGATTTTCTTAGTGACTCGTGTTCAGAAGAAGAGAAATTTATGAAACCCAAAGTAACAATGATAGCTTGGAACCGAAATGATACCCTTGTTGTCACAGCTGTAAATGACCATGTACTCAAAGTATGGAATTCTCATACTGGTCAGCTACTTCATAACTTGGTGGTATGTGAATTTTGAATCTTATTTTTAAAATGTCAAAGTAATCTAATGTGAATCAGCTATTTAAATTTAATAATGTTTTGGTTTAATAATATTGAAGGTATATAAATTAGAGGAATGTAATATGCAAACTTGCTATAGACATTTAATAGTTTGAATAGTTAGACTTTTCATTTTAATATACATGAATATACATGTTATTGTTATAGAAATTGTGTTCTATAACAGACTTCTACATTTATATTTCCTTAATGCCAGCTTTGCAAAAGCAACACAGAAGTGAACACTAGTAAAATCTTTGTTAAAAACTGTATCTTTGGGGGAGCTAGATGGCACAGTGGATAGAGCTCCGGCCTTGGAGTCAGAAGGACCTTAATTCAAATCTGGCCTCAAACACTGGACATTTACTAGCTGTGTGACCCCGGGCAAGTCAGTTAACCCCAACTGCCTCACCAAAAAGCAAAAAACAAAACAAAACTGTGTCTTTAAATTTGAAAAACTCTTTTAATATATTGTTTTGAATATTTAATAAAGGGACATACAGATGAAGTATTTGTTTTGGAGACACATCCCTTTGATTCCAGGATTATGCTATCTGCAGGTCATGATGGAAATATATTTATATGGGATATTACAAAAGGCATTAAGACAAAGCATTACTTCAATATGGTGAGTTTTTTTAACCATCTATGGCCAAAAAAAAATTGTTTATAGCCACCCCTACCAGAGCTATGTGTGTTTGCATGTTTTGTTTTGTTTTTAATAAAATAAGTAAAATATTTAATAAAAATAAAATAAATACTTTTTTTCCTCAACTGATGTTTATATAGTTATCATTTTGGTGAAAACTTCAAAGTGTGTTTAATCAAGTCATTTTCTTGCCATTCATTCTTAAATTGTGGCCAGAGACTACTCAAATACTGGTGCTCATTCTATTCAATGTCTTAACAGTAAATCTCTTGTTGGAAATTTTTTCTTTTCTGTTATTATTCCTTCTCTTCTATCAAGGAGAAGGACTACTTTCATGTGAGACAGGGGTTAATGAGGAAATGGTAGGGGTAGATACTAGGCTGTTTGTTGTGAGACGAACAGAGAAGGGGAGGGAGCATTTAATGTGAATGGCTCAGTTTTTTTTTCAGTTAAGTGGGAAGATAGTCTTCTCAAGCTGGGATACTAGGGGTGGGTGGAGGCAAAAAAAATCATGAGAGATTTTTTGAGGGGGGAAAATGGTTTGGAATTATTTACATAATGTTTGAGATAGTGAGTCTTTTTTAGGAAGTTGTAAAAGGATTGCCTTGCTAAAGTGAGGACCCAGTTACAATTATGTAACAGTATGTAGGAGACTCAGTTGTCATGGTTTCAGGATTTTCCTCCACCTCCTTTCAGCAGCATGTAAATCAGAACTGAGAAAAAATCTAATACATGAGAGTTTTGTGAGTAATCCAAGGTTGAGGCTTGGCAAAATACAGTTGTGTAGGTGAAGCAGTGGAGGAAGTGCCAGACCAGATGTGGAGCCCCCAGTGTAAAAAGAGCTGGGGAGGAGAAGATCCAAGTACTGAATTTATTGAGGGAAGAGAATGGCCTAGAAGTCTTTGCATAACAGCTACCGTAATCTTGATAAGTAGGGAAGAGTATTGTGGTGGTTGAGGGATAGTCTGGAAGTGTGGATGGGAGAGCAAGGAAAATAGATAACCCTTCCTTCCACCATCACCTCTTAACGGCACCCTGCCCCCAACTCCCATTCCTCTCATTTCCAGGTTGAATTGTATATCTGCACCAAATTCTGTGCATGCATTTAGCTCACTTTTGTCTGTTTCAGATAAGAATGAGTTTCTTTTGAATTTTTATTTTTTTTTAGGCACTCCGTTATGAAAAGTAGCATGTTCCACCTCCTTTTTCCTTGTTTTTATGCTATTATATTCATCCTCTTACACTTTGGTGGTAAGGACAATATCCAAACCCTTCCCCTAAGGCAAATTAGGCTAGTTTTTCCTTAAAACGTATTAAATCCATCTTGCAAACTTGGTTAGCTCAGGATAGTTTAGTGCTCAGGTTAATGGCATCACTGGTCACCTGAAAAGAAGCTCTACTGGTGGATCAAGCATCCTTAATGCCTGAAAATCCTTCTTTTGTTAGAAAAAAATCTTTTTCTGTTAACTGGTGAATAATTAGAATATCTTGTTTTATTCCAATATTGAACTTAAACTATATGTGAGACTAACCTGAGTTTGGGTCAACTCAGAACAATTGGAGTAGCCCTGCAGGATTGGAATGTGATACGGTCCTTGAGATGAGTTTTGAGCATGTGCAGAGGTAATCCTGGATTAGCCTTCATTCTTCTGGTGGTATTTTAAGTTAATGCCTCTGGGAATGGCTATTGCTTTCTGTGGGCTATCCCCCACTACTGGGAGATTACAGAGTAAACTGCGTATTCAGCAAGGAAAGACTGTATGAGATCTTCTGTGACCTTAAGAATTGTACTGTGAAGATAATTGTGATAAACTTGTTTTAGGCCTTTCAGTTATGTTATGTTAGGTCTTTCTGCCTGGCAGTTTGTCTCCTCCAAGTTGCACTAGGGAATACTCATACTTTCATAGCAACTTAGAGATTTAATAACAACAACAACAAGAGTTAGCATTTATGTAACAGACATTTTAAAGTTTGCAAATATACTTTATTGTTAACTAACTTGTCCCATCTTTATATTACTAATGTTCATCATCACTCAGCTGTTTTGGGGAAAGCCTAATATAAGAAGTCTCTACTTTTAAGTGAGTTCATATTTGTGTAAATTGTTTGATTTTGAATTTGTTTTGTTTTAAATAAGAGTAGAATTGAGGGGCAGCTAGGTGGCGCAGTGAATAGAGCACTGGCCCTGAAGTCAGGAGGACCTGAGTTCAAATCCGGCCTCAGACCAAACACTTGACATTTACTAGCTGTGTGACCTTGGGCAAGTCACTTAACCCCAATTGCTCCAAAAAAAAAAATTAAAAAAAGAAATGAGTGCAACTGCACTAGCAGTCCTGGGTCCTGTAACAATGTGTGGACTTCACTCCTATTTCACATGACCACATGGCTCTTCTTCTGGTCAGGACACAAACTTTTCTGCATGCACAAGTGATCCGATTTCATCCTTTCTTTTCCAGCAGATTGCCCCTTCTATCATCCTTGCTTCTTCACATATTTTCGGTGTCTTCCTGTTTGTTGGCTGCCTCTCTATTGCCTACAGATATGTCTCCTTCATCCTCAAAAAATCTTCACTTGATCCATCCACCCTCATTGGCTGTTACCCTATATCTTTCCTTCCTTTTGTGACTAAATTCCTTGAGAAAGCCATCTACAATAGACATCTCGAGTATACTCTCTTTCCTCTCCCTATCTTTTTAACTCTCTACAGTCTCTGATCTAATCATTCAACAATAAATGCTCTTTCCAGGGTTAACAGTGATCTCTTAATTGCCAAATCCATTGGCCTTTTCTCAGTCTTCATCTTTCTAGAGCTCTCTTCTGCCTTTGACATTGTCAATCAACCTCTTTTTCTTGATACTGTGTTCTCTTGAGGGCTTTGTGAAACTATTCTCTCACGATTCTCCTCCATATCTGACCACACCATCTCAGTCTTCTCTGATAGGTTTTCATCTAAGTCATGTTTACCTAACCATAGATGTCCCACAAGGTTCTGTCCTAGGCACTCTTCTCTTCCTCTGTACTGTTTCACTTGGTGATCTCATCAGATTCCATGGATTTAGTTAATCATCTGTATACTGATGATTCTGTATTCATGAATGTCAGCTTGATTTATCCAGCACTAATCTCTCTGCTGTCCCTTAGTCTTTCATCTCTGATTACACATTGAATATCCAGAATTGTATATGTCTTGTAAACATCCTTAGCTTAGCATGTACAAAACTCATTATTTTCCCCTCTAAATCCTTTCCCACACCTAACTTCCCTATTATTGTTGAGCTCACTTCTTTCTTCCCAGTCACCTTGCTGGCAACCTGGGTTTCATCCTCAACTACTCACTCACTTCCAATATATTGGATAAATATGTTGCCAAAGCTTATTTGTTTTATTTTATAACATTCCCCATATATGCCTTCTTCTTTGCTCTCTGAAACTGCTTGGTACATTCCTTTATTACCTCATTCCTGGACCATTCCAATCTCCTTCATTGGTTTCCCTGCTTCAAGTCTCTCTGTGCTCTAGTCTTATCTTTCACTCAGCTACCAAAGTTATCTTCTTAAAGTGTGAATCTGATCATGTCACTCCCTATTCTCTAAACTCCTTATTTCCTCCAAGGTCAAATATAAAATCATCTGTTTGACTTTTCAAACCCCTCTCCACAACTTAGCCCCTTTGTAACTTTCCAGTTACACCTTACAGTCTTACATCTTCTTATGTCTTACAATCCTCCTTAACCCCTCACTTGTGACAATGACTTCTTTGCTATTCCAAACATAAGAGATTTCATCTTCTGACTCCTGGCACTTTAACAGACTGTCCCCCATTCCTAGAATGCTCTGCCTCCTTTTTTCTACCTCTTAGCTTCCTTTGTTTCTTTCAAGTCCTACCTTTGGAAAATAAATCTTTTCCATTCTTCCTTAATCTTAATGTCTTAGCTCTGAGATTATCTCTTGCTTGTTCTGTATATGTCTTCCTTATATGTAGTTGTTTGCATGTTGTCTCTCCCATTAGAGTGCAAGTTCTTTGAGATTAGAGACTGTCTTTTGCCTTTCTTTTTGTCATTAGTGATTAACATATTACCTAGCACTTAAAAATGCTGGGCAGCTAGGTGGCACAGTGGATAGAGTGCTAGACCTAGAGTCAGGAAGACTGTTCTTGATGAATTCAAATCTGGCCTGACCTTTACTGCCTGTGAGATCCTGGGCTAGTCATTTAAACCTGTTTGCCTCATTTTCTTCATCTTTAAAATGAACTAGAGAAGAAAATGGCAAATCAGTTCAATATCTCTGCCAAGAAAACCCCAGATGGGGTCATGAAGAATCAAACATGACTGAACGCAACTGACCAACAACAATAAATGTTAGGTGACCAACTGACTCAGAAGGATCCATGCTACTGTGGAGTAGCCTCCTGTGGAGGAGGGCAGTGTTAAAATAGGACAAGTAGCCTCTCCATAAGATATCCTTTCCTACTTCCCCCTTAATCCCCTACTTCTGGTGTTCACTCATGTCTAGAGATGGGGAGGGAAAGGTGAAGAATTTTACACGATTAGACAGTACTTCCCATTGACGCTTTCAGAGCTAATAGATTCAAGGAGTTGTGGTTCCAGTTGAGGCCAGGGGACATTTCCCACAACAATCTCCTTTGGAGGAATGGTCTAGATCCTGAAGCTGCCGCACGACAGCCAGCACTACTCCAAAACTGGCCTTAGGTGCTACCTTATTGTCTGCAGCTGTCTCTGCCTTAAACTGCCAACACAGATCTTGTCTCTAACATTATGTTATTCCTGGTACTTCTCACATTGCCCTGAAGGGCCAAGGGTAGGAGGATGAATGCTTCACTGTGAATCTGCATCTACTCTGTCTTGTCCTTTAGTGATGGAGTTGGGGAGAGGGTGTTGCAACTTTCTTGAACATTTTAATGTTAAAGATAAAAAGGCCTCAACTTAGTATTATAATTACTCTGCGTATACTATGCATGTTTAGCAAGTAGTATCAATTCATTTGTATGTATCAAAGAAGATTTGGCATTTGCAGTTACAAATTCCTAAGTAACAAAGACATCTTCATGTGTATGTGAAAAGAGGTATAGAACTACTGAGACCAGACATTATAGAAATAATTGTGTCAGTTAAAGTTCCACTGGCTCTGCTACAAAGGGGGCAGATGCAAGAAGAAGTGACTAGATTTGGCAGCTAATTGGATATATAGAAATAGTTCAGTTGTCCTAGGTGACATGCATCTTGTGAATTTGGGTGACTAAGAATGGTGGTACCTCCACTGAAATGGGAAAATTTGAAAGAAATAAGGGTAGCTTGGGGTGGAGAATGGGGGTGGGTAGAAAGAATGCTTTGAATATTTTAAAATTTGTTTTATTATGTTATCCATGATCAAGTTGATATGTTTTAGGGTTACACGTTGCTAGCACTGTATTTTTTTACCATATTGCCAGTCATTGTTCCCATCAGTATTTATTAAATAATTCTTCCCTACATTTGTTTGCTGTACATAAATTTATTAAACATTGGATTTTAGTATGCATTTGTTGTCATTTCTTTTATCTGTGTTCTATTCTACTGGTCTGTTTCTCGATTTTGTTTTCTTTACTAGATAGTTTTTTTGACAATTGCTTTATGATCTAGGAGGGCAGTTTATTAATAACAGTTTAAAAATGATTTATTTCTAAAAACTTAAAATGACTCCTGTTAACTGTTAAGGTGCTTTGAAACTTTACAGTTCTGTATGTTGTTTGAAAATACAGATTGACTAATGGTAATAAGAGTAACCCATTAACTGAAAATTTTTGGGTAAAATTTCTTGTCAATGTTCCCTACAGTGATTTCAATTTCTGTTTTTTAGATTGAAGGACAAGGACATGGAGCTGTATTTGACTGTAAATTTTCATCAGATGGACAGCATTTTGCTTGTACAGATTCTCATGGGCATCTGCTTATTTTTGGATTTGGATGCAGTAAACCTTATGAGAAGGTCATTTAAAATTTATATGCAGAATAATTTTTAATAGAGTTATAGTCATATATGCTATAAGCTTAAATTTTCTTACATTTCAGTACTCATAAGACATTCAAAGTGTGTTTCTGACACTTTATGTTTTGCAGTCTGTTTCTTGGAAGATATGCTCTTGATTTATGGAGAATGTTTTTCTGTATTGATATTTGTGATTAAACTTTTCTTATTGTTCAGGCTCTTTCCCTTTCATCACCTGCCAAAATTAAATCTTTGTTTTTCTAGATTCCTGATCAGATGTTCTTCCATACTGACTACCGACCTCTGATTCGTGATTCAAATAATTATGTCTTGGATGAACAGACCCAACAGGCTCCTCATCTTATGCCACCTCCATTTTTGGTGGATGTAGATGGCAATCCTCACCCAACTAAGTATCAAAGATTAGTACCAGGTCGAGAGAACTCTGCAGATGAACATTTGGTTCCGCAGCTCGGATATGTGGCAACAAGTAAGATGAAAAAGCTTTTCGTTTTTAAATAAGCTTACTCTTTTCTTTCTGTCTTCCTTTCTAGCATGTATGTAGCACTTTAAGGTTTGAAAAATGCTTTACAAATAATTATCTCATTTGATCCTCACAACAACCCTGAGAAATAGGTGCAATTATTACCCTCATTTAGAGTCAAGGAAACTGAAACAGGCTAGGTGACGAACTTGGATATAAACTCAGTCAGGTCCTCCTGATTCTAGGCCCAGCACTCTATGTACTGCCCAAGATCACAGATCCTAGACATTTATTACTAAATGTCTAGGGTAGGATTTGACCTCAAGTCTTCTTGACTCCAAATTTAGTCTTCTCTCCACTATGCCATCTAACTATCTCTCTTGTTTTTAGGACTGCAATCTTTCTTTTCTACTAAATTAGGAAACATTTGGTTTTCTAAAAAATTAATCGGGTAAAGAAATAATGTACATTCAACATGATACCTTTTAAAGTTTAAATTTCAGTTTTGCAGATAATAGTACAGTTACTTATCTATTAACTATCTCAACAATGATGTTTTTATGTTCAAGCACTGACTTGTGACAATTAACAGAAATGATAATCCGTACTTAGGGTTTTTGCATGTCCAATTTTGAAAAAAAATTTGCTGTCTTTTGTTTTTATATTTCATACATTTCCCAATGAATCCTAACCTCTCAGCCATTACTTATAACAAAGAATAAAAAGGGGGGGGAAGAAAAACTAAGCAGTATGTCCAAAATTTCTGACATACGCATTGTTCTATAAACCATCATCCTCCACCTTAGAAAAGGACAGTTGCCTTCTCATTTCTCTTCTTTGAGGTTAGGCTTGGTCATTTTACTTTGACAGCATTGAGTTTTGATTACTTTGTTCCTTAAATTTATATTGTCTCATTTACTAGGTTCTGCTTACATCATTCTTCATGTCTTTCCCTGCTTCTGCATAGCCATCACATTCCTCATTTTTTGCAGCACAATAATACATTCATTTACCACATTGTATCCATATACCACAACTTTTTTTGGGGGGGGGGAGTGTCATTCTCCAGTCTATTGATATCTACTTTGTTTTTAGGTATTTACTACTACAAAAAGTTGTGCCATAAATATTTTGATGTACGTTAGTCTTTTTGCTTCATTACTTAGGGAGGTATGTGCCTAGCAGTGGGATATTTGAGTCATTTTTTTTTTCAGAACATTTAGACTAATTTATAGCTTCACCAATAGTGTCCTTGTCTTCTCACACTCCCTTTAATACTCTTCTTTTATCTTTCTATACAGTGTGAGTGATGTGAAATGAAAACCCCAAGTTATTTTATTCATTTTTCTGTTATGAGTGGTTTGGGTCATTTTTTTTTCACTTGTTTGGGTTGGTAGTTTCAATTTTTTTAAAGAACCTTCCTCATATCCTTTGACAAGTTATCTGTTGGAGTTTGTGTAACTTAAAATATTTGAAAGTGTAGATTCTAGAGTTATTCTTTAACATTTAAATTTTGTTAAACGAATTGTATTTTTCTGATTACGTATTAACAGTTCTTTCACATTGTACCTGCAAGGTGATGGAGAGGTCATTGAACAGATAATAAGCCAACATACCAATGATCTGGATGAACAAAACCCAGAAGCCAGGGTTGTTCTTGATGGAATGATAAGACAGTTACAGCAACAGCAAGATCAGAGAATAGGAGCAAATCAAGATGTTTTTCAGAATGATCTTCCAGATGGGGAAGAAACACCAAGAAGAGGTAATAAATATAGGAAGGAATATTATTTTTAATATATGTAAAGTAAAATTGAAATGAGACAGTTTATTCACTGATAAGTTGATTCACATTGGAAAACCTTCACATCTCAATTTGTATAGCTGGTTGAGAAGATTTTGTGGAGTTGAATTCTCCATGTATACCCTGAAATGGATCCACCAAAGTACTTCTAGTTGACTTGAATTAAAAGAGCTAAGTAAGTGTAAAATTTTTTGACAAGTGAGCATTTTCAAAAGTATTTGAGAGATTTGGTTGGTTGGTGGTAATTCTTTAGCAGGAGGTTTATTTCATCTCGAAATGGTTTTAAATGTTCGTGGTGAGCATTGCGCAATAATTAAAATTCCTAGTTCCACATTACTGTTCCTCATGTGGAATGAGACATATTAATTTGGAAGAATCCTTTTAAAAGTAAACCTACAATGCTAGTTATTTGTCAATTTACTCAAACAAGTTTTGCACATTTTGAAGTTTTTGAAATAGAGCTTAATGACTTTTTGTGTGTGTGTGAAGCAGTCAGGGTTAAGTGACTTGCCCAGGGTCACATAGCTAGTAGGTGTCAAATATCTGAGGTCAGATTTGAACTCAGGTACTCTTGACTCCAAGGCCGGAGCTGTATCCACTGCGCCACCTAGCTGCCCCCAAGACATAATTTTCAATGTGGAATTGATCATATTGGATAGTAGTAACTATGGGCAAATTGTTGAACAGCATTGACTTATTAGATTTTTTTATAAGCACCAGGAGTAAATCAGGCAACTGAAAATTTAATTTATTGGCTAGATTGAAGTCATAGCCTACTTAGTTATTGGAGTAAATCTCTGTAATTTATAGAAAACTTAAGAAATTCTAGGGTCAGAAAAATGCTATTATAAAGTCTTGATATTGCTACAAAACCATTTCTAGTACTATTTTTTAGTTTTATCTGGATTTGGTGTCTTCATTAATGTAGAGAGCCTCTTTAGAAGGAAACTCCCTTTACCAATAGAGATCTACCACAGTCTGTGAGGGTCTTGGAGAATTGCTTGGTGGCACTGAGAGATTGTGACTTACCTAGGGCCAGTATTTTTCAGAGACTTCTCTTAAACCCAGGGTTTTTTCAACTCTGAAGCCAGCCCTCTGTCAGTACATTGTCCCTTAACTAATGTGAGAGCTATTCTTTTAATGACTTTACTTTTAATTGCTTATCTAGGATAAGCATAGAATGTGAACAGATTATTAGTACATTAAAGTAAGGGTTAATATTTTACCTTAATGGCCTACCTAGGCACTAGATTTTTTTTTCTTTTCTTCATGAAATGTTTTAACACACTTGACAAGATATAGAAATCACAGAGTACAGTTCCAGAAAATTACTAAGCAGGACAGCACAACAGAGGGTTTATGACTCTATGCAGCTTGTCTATTTTCATAATTTTTGTTTACTTAAGAGTAAGAAAGGATATGTGCTTTAACTTTAAGAAAGTAGTCCCAATGTTGTCTTTTTCAGTTAGCCTTTCAGTGGTCTACAATATGGTCTAAGTTTACATATCTGTAGATATGTATATTGTTCTTTGGATATGCCTTCTTTAGTCTCTATCACCTAAATCATCTTTCTGTCTTTTAATTATTCAAAAATTTAATCAATACCATTTTATTCTACTATTCCATAATCATTAGGCAGTTTTTTTCTATCTTTTTGCTTTCATAGATAGAACTACTATGAAGTATTTTTTGTTTGTTTTTTATTAATGCAGCAAGGTCTTTGTTTTCCCCCTGTTTATAGCTTCAGGTACAAACCTAGTTGGATCAAAGGAAATGAAAAATTCTGCAGTTCTTTTTGTATTACATGTTGCTTTCTAAAGTCAAAAAAGAGAAAGAGAGAGAGAGGCCAGTTCCTAGCTCCACCAGCAGCAGATTAGCATATCTATTTTCCCATGTTTGAGTTTTAACATCTTTACCATCTTTGCCAATTTGATAGATGACTATAAGGTAATATCTTACCCATAGAGGTGGATCCTTTATGGAGGTTTATATGAAGACATGGACAAGAACTACAAGGAATTAGAATGTGTAGGTAGATTACTACCTGTGTCAGTGGAGGGAGTACTTACCTTTGTCAGATCACAAATCTCTTAGAGAATTGAAATGAGTTGATGCACCAGAATTGTCCTAATCTGCATTTCTTTAATTATTCCTGATGACTTGTTTCTTTTTGAAAACTGTTTTGTTTTGGTTTTTGACCACTTGTCCTTTGGCAAATGGTTCTTAATATTGTAAATTTGTGTCAATTCCCCACAAATGTTGGATATTGAGGTACAATACCAGAGGTGATCAACACAAATTTTTTCTAGGCTGTACCTTTTTTTCTGCATCTTTTCTTCCTGATGTAGGTTCAAATAATTAGATCTGGCCTTTGAGGCAATATAGTCCAACTTAATTGTTCTACAGATTCATTAGCATTTATTAATCAAGCATTAACTAATTAAGCATTTAATAAGTGCTTGCTAAGTGCGTAGCACTGTGCTAGGTGATGGGGATACACATACAAAGAAGGAAGAATAAAGATTTTAAGATTGTGTATGTGTATGCACCCATGTAAATGTTTATATAGGATATAAAGGAGGCAGGAGATAGTGATTGGAGCTATTATTTCATTGGCATGGGGAACTTGTAAATGAAGAAAATCCCTGTTAATGGAAGTCAAGAGTCTTCTTTACCTAAGTTTAGAGAGTTGTTGAGGGCTGAGAGATGGTGTGACTTGTCCAATTATTGTGTCACAAGTGAGGCTCGAATCCAAGTCTTCCTGACTTTGAGGTTAGCTCCAGCCACTGTATTGTACTTCCTTTTTAAAAAAGAGAACAAATACAAAGTGTTTAAAGACGATAGTTTGGGAAGGATGGTGCTAGCAGTTGAGTGGATGAAGAAAGGCTTCTTGTGCTTGAGTTCCGTCTTACAGGAAAGGAAAGATTTTATGAAGAAAAGTACATATGAGGAGAGGAGACTGAAGATCAGACAATTTAGAAGATTTTACCCAGATTTCACAGGTAGCGGTGCTAGAATTAGAATTCGGGTCTCTTGATTCCAGGTCCAGTGTTTTTTCTGGTATTTAATGTGTTTGCCTCCCTACCTTACACCTCAGAAATTTATATATAGCGACATTTATATATAGTGCTTTAAAGTTTGCCAGATGCTTCATATGAATGAATTTGTCTCATAATAGCCCTATGAGGAAGTTAAATACAGTTTATCCCTTTTCAAATGAACAATCAGTGGATCAGACAGTCATTTACTCATGGTTATACAACTAAAAAGTATCAGAGGGAAGAGTTGAACCTGAATCTTTAAGTGTAGCCATCTAAAGAGTCTTCTCCCCCTATCTTCCACCAAAACAAAAAAAGTAACAATGACAAAATTTGTAAAGTATGTTAAAATGTGCAAAAAATAAGTAGTAACACAATGTTTTAATTTTATTGCTACCTTTAAAATTCATGCCATCGTACGTTACAGACTTTGAGGTGCTGTGAATTGCTTTATCAGTTTTATAAAATAATTTGAAATTGTTTACACACTTTGGCTCAGAGATTCCATTTTGAGACCATTTCCCAAGTATGCTATTGACAGCAAGATTTTCTGTTTTCTGCAAAAAATGCAGAATTATTAGTGATAAAGAGGTTATACATGTGTTTAACATTAGGATGCTAGTGAATAAACTGTGATATAGAAATTTAAAGGAATATTACTGCTTTATAAAGAATGTTGGATATAAAGAATTTGAAGAATCACAGGAAGATTTGTTAAGAGGTGATACAGCATGAAGAAAGAGCCAAAGCAGTAATAATTCACAGCTCCTATAATAGAAGTAAAATGAACATTGAGAAGCAACAAAAACTCTGTTCCAATACAGTGATCAGTGTTAGTACCATACCATTAAAGCATTCTTGTAGTCGCTTTGCTTTTAGTTGTAGAAGATGAACCCTTCCATTTTATAATTTTATGTGACTTTTCATATTTAGATTATTTCTTCATTTTAAATTTATTGTTGTGTTTAGTTACTTCCTAAGAACCCCCTCTCCTTTGCAAAAAAAAAAAAACTTTATTGCCATCTGTTGCAAGACCATGACACATTTAACATTCATTTAGAAAAGAACACAGTTTTACAGAAATTAGATATATAACTAGCTTTGTTGAAGTGTACATCTCTTCAGTTTAGCAAAGATTACCCTCGTTTTGAAAAGGAAACTGTCTTTAAAATACTTATTAAAAATTTTTCTGTCTTACATTATTGGAAACTATAGTATATAGTTAAGTAGCCTGTTAACAGGACAGGTAGGTGGCACAGTGGATAGAGCACCAGGTTTGAAGTCAGGAAGACTTATCTTCCTGAGTTCCAATCTGGCTTCAGACATTTATTGGCTGTGTGACCCTGGGCAACTTAGTTAACTCTGTCTGCCTTAGTTCCTCATTTATAAAATGAGCTGGAGAAGAAAATGAGAAACCACTCCAGTATCTTTTCCAAGAAAGCCCCAAAAGGGGTCAGAAGAGTCAGAGATAACTAAACAGCAGCAAAGCATGTTAGGAGTATTCATGGTGTTTTGATTTGTAATGATGCTGGCAAAATCTTTTTTTCACTTAGGAAACTTTCTGCAGCTTCATTTACTTTTAATATCTACAGTATAAGTGGGCCAAATAGTATTTAAAAGCAACAGCATATACATAAAATAGGTCATAACTAAGTTTATATGTATTAATTAATATAACTTTAGAAAAAATGTGGAAGTCCCTAGAGAGCTATAAAAATAACAGTTCTTCTGGGATGGAAAGAAAAGATGCAAAATTATAAGATAGATAGCACCAGCAGATCCTTTGGGCTGATGAATGGACATATACAATTAAATGTTGAATTTATGTATATGTAATTCTTACTTGAATGCTCATTCTGTCTTCTCCCTCAACCTGTAACTCTGGCCCCTAGGAGTTACTATGCCTTCTCATTGTGTGGTGGTCAGAGTTTCTTTTGATGAGCTGCTCTATGTTTTCGGACACATATAATCTGTCACCATGTCTTGTACTGTAAGCCTTTCTAGCTTGTGCTTTGCTGGTATTATGTAGACTTTGAGAACCCAGAGTCATGAAGCAACAAGGAAATATCAGAATAGAATTCTTTTTAGATGTTGATAAATGAAAAGGGAGTTAATAAAGTTGATGTTATTAAATAACCATATGTGAAGATTTTCATCTGTGATTTTTAAAAGTGTTGATTTTAACAGTAATTATGCATATGGTTCCTGGCATATCTTAATCAAAAACATCCTGTAGTGAAAAATCAAGATTGTAGCATTAGTTTGTGACTTGCCATTAAGTAGTACTCAATTTAGTGGTAATGCTTATTTCCTTGAGTGTTTTGGTAAATTGAGGTTTATTGTCAGATAAATGCTAATTTGCTAATTTTTATTTTATATGTGTACACACACTCATACATGATATATATGTATCTGTAAAATTCAGTAAATTTAGTTTTGTTATGACTTTCTATAGAAAATTTCTATTCTTTTCATAATTATTTTACACCACGATATAATACTTGACACATTTTTTAAAATCACTTAATACATTCCCCTAGGTTTTAGAAGACTAAGTTTAGATGTCCAGTCTCCTCCGAATATTGGTTTGCGTCGTAGTGGACAAGTTGAAGGCGTTCGTCAGATGCATCAGAATGCTCCACGTAGTCAGATTGCCACAGAACGTGATCTGCAAGCTTGGAAACGAAGAGTCGTTGTTCCAGAAGTACCACTGAGTATATTTCGGTTAGTTTAAAATTTTAATTTGTTACATTGTTTTAGAGTAGAGAGTATACATGCATATGTATACTTTTATATTTTTAAAGAAACTTAGGGTGTGTATGTTCATACATTGTATGTTTTAAATAGGACAGTGTAACATAATTATCTAGTTATACCTTTGGAGTGTTTACTTTTATAATTCCCCCTTAAGAATGGTGATTTTATAGCTACACCCTACAAAAGTCATTGAATGACTATATAGACATAGATAGATAGGCAGTGTGATAATTGTTTGACTTGGAGTTAGGAAGACCTGTGTTCATACCTTCTATGAGAACTAGAGTGAAAGTTGCTTAACCTTTTGTGTGTCATAGGCAACCATGTAGGGAATTCTTGTACCGTAAATTTTACATTTTTATGAAATCATGGATACTTTTCATGGATAAGTCATATAAATCATAATTTTTATTTTGAAATTCCTTAAAAACATGTAGGAAATGAATTTTATTTTTAAAGATATATCCAAACTGTTGAAAAGAGAGCCCTCAAGTGGAAGGATACTTTTTTAGAAATCTAGATTTGAAATTTTTTCAATACTTTTTATTATTTCAGGATATATAGAATTGTCAAAGTCACTTTGGAAGGTAAAAAACATCCATTGACTGGTAGAGTGGGTACACTTAATTGAATAGTAAGGATGGATGGTCTGGCTATTTTTTTAATCTGGCTAAGCTTCAATACAAGCAGTGTTTTGTTTACTTATTAATTTCTGTTTTCTCCTTGCTTTTTAAGTGGAATGACCTCTTCATATCATTTCTTAAATTTTGCTGGTGGAATATAACTAACCCGAATGAATAATGTGGAATAACAATATTTTATGATGACACCAGCAAGTATTGAAGGAGAGATCACAGATTCATTAAGTAGAATTTATCTTTCTTGTCCCAGGTTATTTGCAGTTTGTTTTCTTCTATAAGGAAAAAAAAGAAACATGTTCTTCAGAAATTCATGGAGAAGAGCCTGATTTGGTTGTCTGCTAATAGTTTAATAAGCCACTATATATAGAATTTCCTTGAGCATCGTTCTCAAGGCCAATTAGAAGGCAAAAGAATGGTGTGTTTTTTTCCCTGTCTGAAAAAGTAGACATGTTAGATATACTTATGGTCTTTATATTTTTAGTTAAATTCTGTTGGGGGTTTTTGTTTGGTTTGGTTTGGGGGGGGGGTTTGCTTTTTTTTTTCCATTTTGACTTGTGTTCAGTTTCCCTTTTAACTTAGAAGAATCTTACTTTTTTTCCCCCTCCTAGTTGAATCTTTTAGGATCACAGTATTTGTAAAACATTTAATTATGTCAGAACTTTTTGGAATGGTGAAGGCATAGTACCAAACTAAATGTTGATAAACTCTTACAGAAAGCTGGAAGATTATAGAATTGGAAAAGGTGAGGAGGAGAAAAATCTTTATATAACAGAAAGAAAAAAGAAGCCTCTTCAGCTAACTCAAAAGGTATGATATACAATTAAAGTATATTTGCTGAGGATAGAACAAGATGAAAATTTATAAATTCAAATTTGAATGAATTTTATATTTTAAATGATTTTCTGAATGTATCATGAAGACAGGCTACACAGAGAATTACATAGAAATTTTAGAGTTAAAATTACAAGGGCCAGTCCATACCTGATTAAAAATAAAAAGTTATTGATAAAAATGTTAAACAGCATCCCTGGAACCACTCCCCAGCACATCTCCAGGAAGCACAGCTCCTGGGAGCACTGTACCAGAGACCTCCTTCCAAACTAACAGCAAGCGTTGTTGACATTCAGTGAGCTCTAAATGAATCTAATTTTACTGTTTTCTAGCCTATAAAGCTTCATTCCCCTCCCCCCACACACACACCAGAATAGAATGAGAGTATCAAATACTTTGTTAAAATTTAGATAAACTTTTTTCTGATCGTCCAGGTTATGAAATACCCTGTCAAAAAAATACAACTAGGTTAGTATGGTATAATGTTTTCGATTAATCCATGCTGTCTTTAATGATTTCTGCCTCCTTTTCTAGATACGCTGTTTCTTTAGTAGTCCTTTGTAGATTTTTGCCTGGAGTCTAAATCAAGGTTACAGTTGTATATTTTGCCAACTATATTTTTTCCTTTTTTTGGAAAATCTAAAAATTTGTCCTTTTTCAGTCATTTTGAATCTTTCCTATGCTGGAGTCTTTAAAAGTGTTGATAATGGCTCAATGACATATTCACCAGCATTTTTTTGTTACTTGAAGAAGTAATCAGCAAACCTTTTTATGCACTTATTATGTCCCAGGAACTATGGTGGGTGCTTGTAATACAAAGGAAAAATGAAAGTCCCTGCTTCTGGGGTACTCTCAAAAGGGAGATAACTTTCATATAATACAGTTAGTTACACATATATGCAAAATAAAAGATAATTTTTTTTGAGGGGGAAAATAGCAGGGAGGTGATTAGGAATAATTTTGTATAAGAGGTGGCTTTGGAGTTTTGGGCTTGAGGGAGACTCTTGAATATTATAAGAGGCAGAGGTGAGGAGAGAATGCATTGGGTATGAGGGACAGCCATTATTAAGGCCCAAAGATCGGTGATGTATCTTGTGTTTGGGAGAAAAATGACCACTTTGGCTGGATCCCACTGTATTTAAAGATGAATAAAGTATAATAGTATTGGAAAGGTAGGCTGGAGCTAGATTATGAAATGCTTTGAATGCCAAATAGAAATTCTCCTAGTAATAGGGAGCCAGCAGTGTTTGAGTAGAGGACTGACATAGTCAGACCTGCATTTTAGACAAATCACTTTGGGAGCTATATGAAGGATGGGAGAAGACTTAAGTAATTATTGCCATACTTGTTATTGTTGTATGTGTACTACTTGTTGTTGTAGTAGTGGTCCGTGGAGAATTGAGGAGGGCCTGAATTACAGTGGTGGCTGTGTGAGAAAAGATAGGGGGACACAATCCAAAGATATGTTGTAAAGGTAGAAAATAAGAGGATTTTGTAGTTAACTAGGTATGTGAGGTTAGCTGTAACGAGGAAACAAAGATGATACTGAGGTTGTAAACCTTATTGCTTAGAAGGATAATGTGATAGTAGTAGATAAGTTTGAGAGAGTGGTGGATTTGGAAGAAAAGATAATGTTCTATTTTAAATGTATTGAATTTGAGATGCCTTTGAGACATCCAGTTTGAAATATCCAGTGGGTCAAGGTGGGACTAGAGTTCAGGAGAGAGTCTGGGGTTGAATATGTAGGTCTAGGACATGTAGGATCTGTGTAGACATGTTAGTTGAACCTGTGGGAACTGGTAATGTCACCAAGGGAGAGTATAAAGGGAAGAGAAAAGAGGCCCCCAGATAGAGCCTTATGGACTATGTGCTTATAGTTGCTGTTGTTCAGTCATTTCAGTCTTGTCCAATTCTTCATGACTCCATTTGGGGAGTGGTTTGCCATTTCCTTCTCCATCTTATTTTACAGATGAGGAACTGAGGCAAACAGGGTTAAGTGACTTGCCCAGGGTCACACAGCTAGTAAGTGTCTGAGGCCAGATTTGAATTTAGGTTTTCCTGACTCCAGACCTGGTGCTCTGTCCACCGCACTAGCTGCCCCATGCCTACAGGGCAGCATATGGATTGTGATTCAACAAAGGAATCTAACAAGGAAGTGTCATTTCTTATGCAGCCTTGCTGGATGATTTGTATTACATTTGATGTTCAATGTAATTAATACCTCCACTTGAAAGCTTTAGTCTATCCATGGTGAATATTTTCTTCAGCAGTAGAATGGAAATGTTCTTCATAGTGATGAGCATCAAATTTTGTAATTAAAAAAAGTGAAATTGACTTTTTAACAGACAAAAATAGCTTCATTTCATCACAGCATGATCTTTCCCCCAGTAGTTAGCCCCTGTTCCCAGTGAATCCTCCTACATGATAGCAGTGAACAAAACAGTTAAACGAAACCAAGTAACACAGCAATACATTAATTATTACAGTAAGTTGAAGTTGACTGCCTTTCAGGATTATAATAGTAATCAATGTATATTCTGCTAACTTATGCTGTATCATTTTATAAAGTCTTCCCATGTATCTCTGAGATTATATTTTTATAGCTTCTTGCAGTGGAACAATATATCATTCCATTCACAAACTGTAGTTGTTTCATTCATTCCAGTTAATGGGCGCTCACTTTTTGAGGGGTAGGGGAGACACACTAGTCATTTTAGAATCAGCTATCTCTTTGTTAGAGGATTATTGAATAGCTAGAGCAAAGATCAAAATTAGAAGTAGAAAATTATTAAATTTTCTAAATTGGAAAAAAAGATAACAGTAATAAAGCAGTCTCCAATACAACTTGTATAAATAAAGTATCTACTCCAAAAATGGGAAGTGAATAAGAATATGGATAAGTCTCATTGGCTATCATAATTTCTTAGAGAAATTCCATTTAAAATATTTTGTTTTAAGTTTTACATGCTCCTTTGCAAGACATTAAGAACTTCGTGTAGCATGTGGCACATAGTTAAGTACTTATTAGATATTTATTGACTAATTTATTGCATCAGACCTTGTTTTATTTATTTATTTTGGTTTTTGGTGAGGCAGTCAGGGTTAATTGACTTGTCCAGGGTCACACAGCTAGTATCATGTGTCTAAGACTGGATTTGAACTCGGAGCCTCCTGACTCCAAGGCCGGAGCTCTATCTGTTGCACCACCTAGCTGCCCTGCAAACCTTGTTTTAATACAAGGCCTCTTCTATGAGATCTGTGGTCATTTGAAAGAGATAAGCTTTTTAAATTTACACCTAAAAACAAAATTAGGCCATCCCTTTTTATAGATTTGGAAATAAATAATAAGTTGAGTCTGGCAATCCAACTTGATGGCATTTGGGAAACTTAGAGCGCTTTGAATGATCTAAAGCTACTTGTCAGCCAAAATTCTTTTTGACAGTAGTCTTCTAGTGGTGAGTTTGCAAGTACCTATGAATCTATTTTAGGTGATCTAAAAGACCATGGGAAAATGCATGGTGGGTACAAGCAGGCTTTATATTGTATTAACCATGAGAATTTGTATTCTAAGTGGCATAAACCAGTGCTTCTTAAACTGTGGGTTGTGATCCCACATGGGGTAGTGAAAAGTTTGGCAACAGTAAAAGCTTTCTGAATGTGCAACAACCAAAAATAAATTCAGAATCAAATACATAATGAATTCCAAGTGTTTCTGGCAATGCTTTCCCATGTTGCATCATGCAGTTTCCCTGCAGCCTTGGTTCTGAACACAGAGCTGGGCACTTTGCTGTCAGGCCACGCAATATCAACAAAAACTGCTGAAACCAAAAAGGAGTCACAGAAGCAGTTTAAGAAGCCCTGGTATAAACAATATCAAGCACATGTGTGACTTATGACTGGAAAAGAGGGGTAAGATTGTAATATATTGATGGGTTAGAATAAATAACAGTATAACCCAGGAGTGGGGACCCTGTGACCTTGAAGCCACATGTGACCTTCTAGAATCTAGGATGTGGCCTTTTAACCGAGTCCAAGTTTTACAGAACAAATCCTTTTATTAAGGGGATTTGTTCTGTGAAATTTGGATTCAGTCAAAGGGCCACACTTGAGGACCTAGAGGGCCACATGTGGCCTTGAAGCCACAGGTTCCCCACCCCTGGGTTATACTGTTATTTATGTAAAGATGTAAGTCCCTTACACACCGCAGACATTTAATAAAGTGTTTGAAATGAACTAATGGTATGCTAAAGGATAATACCTTTTTTCCTAACCTCCCAAAGTATTTTCCTGGTTTTCTTATTGACCTACAAGCTCATTATTTCATTTGCTTTTAAAATTATATATTTTTCTGTTTTAATTTCTAACCAGTTTTTTGAAAAATGTAGAGCTTTGCTAATTTTATATTGTAGACTCAAGTATTATGCAAAGCAGTGAAGGAAGAAGCAATTTGAAATGTGAGCAACATAGTCTATGTAGGGTATCCTAAAGGATTGTGGGAAGTATTTTTGTCTTTTTTCAATAAATCATATAATACTTGCTAAGTTTTTTAAATTAAAAAGTGACTGCAGTCATGAAAGTTTAACAAACCTTTGTTTTCAGAAAATGCTCAAATGCTGTGCTCTTAAATAGACATTTTTCTTTCTGTATCTTTGCTCTTAAAGGACTTCTTTATATTTGAAGAATTTAGTGCATGTTCCATTATCTCAATGTCAAACTATTGTGAGCTTTTCAGTCTTCAGGAGAGCTTATTATGCCTTTTATTTGGGGGGGAATCCTTAACGTTGACTAGATTCATCGTATTTAGAAACTAATAATTCAGATAAGCAACAAGGAGAATGTTGTAAATTGAATTTGATACAAGTGCAGGCTATCATTTAAGTCTTCAGTTTTTTCAAACCCATATTTTCTGCCTTATTCACCTCTTCAGATACTCTGTGTTACAGCTATACTGGATTATAGATGCTATACTATTCTTTTCATATGGACATTCCATCTCTTCCTAACCTTCACACAAGCAAGCTACCAGGACAGTGTCTGGAGCATGCTATAAGGTCAGATCAGTTTTCATCTACTCCCTGATATACTTCCATTCTTTCTCTCCTCAGATCACTGTATTATCAGTTTACTTGTTTTCTACACCTCCCAGAATATAAAGTTCTGAAGGGTAGAAGCAATTTCATTTTTGTCGGTAGTTATACATTAATAGGAGCTTCAAAACTTTTTGTAGAATTGAATAGTATATGTCACTTGCTAATCTCATTAGCTCCTGTGGATTAGTTCATTGATCATCTCTATATTATATAGCCTTAGCTTCTCTCCACTCCATTGCTGTCCTTTTCAGTACTTTCACTCTCATTATTTTCAGAATAAAGCTAAAACTTGTTACCCTCTTATTTAATGCCCTCCAAAGTCTGGATCCCAACCTGCCTTTTCGGCATCTTTTTATTATTTCCTTTTTTCGCCTAGTCAGATTGTAATATTCACTGTTTTTAGCTCTTTCCACTTTTTGTTGCCTTTACTTTTGCTTATATTATCTCCTTTGCTTAGAATATACTGACTTGCTATTTCTGTGAGTCCTAGATGCATCATGGTGTGTAATGGATTGAGTGCTAGACTTGAATAAACTATTATATAGCAGACTTTGATTCCAGTGGGATTTAGGTAGGATTTAAGGATCAATCAAAAATACTTTTAACATGTTTTGGCTTGGTGGAAAACTACAAAATCGCCAGGAGAAAATGCAGGTAAATATACTTTTTTGAAAACATGGATTTGTGAGAATATTTCCATAGTATGTAAAGTGATTTTCCCCCCCATAATTGACTTAAAACTAATTTTTTGTTAGAAATGCTAATTATGCCCTGTTTAAATAGTAATAAGAAGTAAAAATTTTTAGTATTCTTAGTTTCTTAAATATTTGGTTTTAATTAGTCTTTGATTCTCATTTCTTTTTATTTTCTTATATATATATTTGTGCATATTAGATGATCCCAGTGGCCCGGTCCAGACAAAGAATTTTTAGATCTAAATATTCAAGCTATGAAAATAATTTTGGTCACCTTGAGTCATCATCTGAGGAAGAAAATGAGTCTCTTACTTTCATAAGACAAGTAAGTAATGGAATATTAAAATGTGTAAATTAATTTTGAATAATTTTCATTTATTTTTACTTTGGACCAGCCAAATATTTGATGCCAAATTTGCAAATCCAAAAGAAATAAAAAATATTTAGAATTCAATCATTATTAGTTTTTCATAATTAATTGACTTTGAATAACAAAAACAAGTGCCATATGCATACATACACACACACATATATACAAATATATAAATATATAAAATTACTGGCAATTTTAAAGTTGAGTGGTTAAATTTAAATAATTTTTAAAATTTTAGTAATTTTTTGATCATTTGACATTGCTGGAGAAATGAGGTAAAATTTTCTGTTTTACTGGCACCAAAACTTTTGTAAGCATTTTCTTGGAACCTCTTCAAATTTATTATGCTTTCCGTCCCTTTAAACAGCATATCCTGAACATATACTGAAAAGAATTTAGGGACTTGTTGATTCATCTGGTACATTATGAATACTTATTTTGTGCCTTTAGTTGATCAGTAAATATTTACTGCGGGCATACTGTCTATCAAGCATTTGTGCCAAGTGCTGAGAATAAAGAAATAAAAATGAAAATCCCTGCCTTTGATATGCTTTATAATGTCACAGAATGATTATTTTAGAATTGGAATGAACTTCCTCAGCCATTTACCTAAAATGAAGTACTACTATAAACTTTAAAATGTCCCAAAAATGGGCATTCATCTGCTTGAAGATGTCTAATAAAGGGGAAATCACCACCTTCCAATACAATCCATTTCATCTAGGAAATTAGGAAGTTTTTCCTCATTAATAACTTTAATAACCCAGAATATCAAGGCTTTCCTTGAACTCTTTTGCTTTGTTTTATAGAAGAAAAGACAACTTTTCATTTGTAACATAGATACTTTTCTTTGACAAACATATAGTGAGTTACTATATATAAATCTCTACAAAATTTGTCCTTGTCTCCATCCTGTTTGAGATGTTCAGCTTGACTTTTTGTACAACTTTAGTTGCTTATATCTCACTCACTACACCCCATTTCCTTTCCTTAGTCTTTTTTTTCATTTTTTTAAAGTGAGGCAATCGGGGTTAAGTGACTTGCCCAAGGTCACACAGCTAGTATGGGTCAGGTGTTTGGTCTGCAGCCAGATTTGAACTCAGGTCCTGACGTCAGGGCCTGTGCTCTATCCACTGCACCACCTAGAAGCCCTGCTTTCCTTAGTTTTAAAGCCCATATTCCCTCCTACTAGACTACTTTGGCATTTTACCCACCAGTTTGTTTCATTTAGGCAGCCAGGTGGTGCAGTGGATAGAGCTCTGGGCTTAGAATCAGGAAGACTCATCTTCGTGAGTTCAGATCTGACCTCAGACACTTAGCTGTGACTCTGGGCAAGTCACTTAACCCTGTTTGCATTAATTCCTCATCTGTAAAATAAATTGGAGGAGAAAATGGCAAACTACTCCAGTATCTTTTGCCCCCCCAAAAAAAAAGCTAAATGGGGTCACAGTGAGTCATGACTAAACAACAAAAACAATTATTTCATTTAACCTTATTTGCCTTGCCAACTAATTTTTTTTCCTTTTCCTTCTCTTTCAGTCTTTTATTTCCTTACTCCTTAAACTTGTTCCTTCTCCTCCAGCTCTTTCTCACAGAACCCAGAGGTAGAATCTGGACTTGAATATTATTTTACAGATTTTCCTCAATTTTCTCAAATTTCTTTTCCCCACTATTGATTAGAGAATTCATTTTAGTCTCTGGCCTTATGTATGTATCCAAAACTGTCCCAAGTAATTTACACAATTTCTTTCTCCTTATTTAGCTCAATTCCTTCTTTTTCCCCTTGCTCTTCGTACAGTAGTTGGGAGTAGAGAAAATCTTGCTTCTTTACTATGTAAGACATTTTCTGTCTACAAGAAATTTAAAATCTATGCTGGAGAACAATATGTACAAGTGTAGGTAAATACAAAAGAAGTACAAATGCTTCTTGTTTTTTTAGTCATTCTTCCATCAAAGAATAAAATTATTGCTGTATTTTGTATTCTTCATCCCCCCATTTTTTGAATTAGGACACTTCAACTCCAGATCAAAGTGAAGATTCAAGCAGTTCGGAAGAAGAAGAAGAGGAAGAAGAATGGAAAAGTGAAGGAAAAAGTGAAAGTGACAGTGACAATTCCAGGTATTTCAGAGAATCACAATCTCAAAGCTTGAGGGCTATCTAGTCTAGTCCAGGGCTTCTTAAACATTTTCCACTTGTGACCCCTTTTCAAGGTTTTGAGGGCAAATGCAGTGCAAAGTGCGCCATGCTTTGTGTTCAGAGCCAGAACTGCAATGAAGTTGCGGTGTTGCCAGAAACACCTCCAATTCATTACTCATTTGAGTTTTAATTAATTTTTTATTTTTGTGCCTTCCGAAACCTTTTACTGTTGCCAAATTTTTCGTGACTCCATATGAGATCATGACCCACAGTTTCAGAAGCACTGGTCTAGTCTACACATAAATAGGAACCCCTTATGCAACATCATCAACTGAGTATTCAAACTTTATATTAAGAACAGGCGAATGAAAATGGAAGAGGAATAGGGGAAGGGAATAAGGATTTATATAGCACCTATGCTAAGTGCTTTTTACAACATTATTATATCATTTGGTTAACACAACAACCCTGCAAGGTACTGCTGTAATCCTTATTTCACAGTTGAAGAAACTGAGACAAATGAAGGTTAAATGACTTGCTCAGAGTCAGGCAGCTAGTAAGTATCTTTAGTCAAATTGGACTCAGATCTTCCTGCCTCCAGGTATAGTGCCACCAGCTGTCTCAAAAAAGTTGTATGTAAAATACTTACCAAGTTTCAGATATTGTGCTGAGCACTGAGGATGCCAAAACAAAATAAGACAGTCCCTGCCCTCAAGAAGTATACACTGAAGGAAATAATCATTTAAGATCAGGGAAATGTGTTTTGTTTTGAAAAGTCAAAGAGAGGGTGAGTGGAAACACAGCAAAGTCAGTTGACACAGCCCTTCCAGAAACAATGTTAGTATTGATTTGATGACCATTTCTAGACATAAAAAGTGAGTATGGGGATATGGAAATTTGAATAATTATCGATGGATGGTCAGATAGGAAGTTAAGTATAGTTTGTGGTATGGAGTTGGCTAGCTAAGGCAGGTCACATATGTTGCCTCATTTGATAGGGCAAACTTTCAGGGTCCATTCCACTTCTGAACAGCTCTCATTGTTAATGACCTTTTCCCTTACATTAGGCTGAAAGCCAGCTTTTCTGCAGCTTCTGTCTGTTGTTGTTTTGTATTCTTAGCTGAAGTAGAATAAGGGGGGAGGCAATGCTAAATTTGAAATCAAGATCTAGGTTTGAATTCCAACTTGGGCAAATCACTCAACTTTTTTAGGCCTTAATTTTCTCACTTGTACAATGAATGTGTTGGAATACATGATCTTTAAGGTCTTTTCTAGTTCTAATTCAGTAATCTTAGAAATCTTTCTCTTTTTTTTTTTTACATGATTGCCCTTCTCATACTCATAAATTAATCAGCAAATACCTATTTAGGGCCATCAAGTGTGTCAGGTGTTGGGGATGAGAAGACAAAAGGAAAATATTTGCTGCCCTAAAGGAACTTAAATTCTATAACACCATAGCTTCCCTAGGTCTTCTGTTCTCTAGCTTAAACACCTCCCAGTTCCTTTGACTTATTTTCCTGCAGACTGTCCAGACCCTTAAGCCATATTGTTTGCCCTCTTCTGACACATTCTTTCCAAGGAACTGTTCTTCAGTACTAGAGAAAGTGGTATCACCAGGTTTCAAGAATACAACAAGATGATTACTTCTCATTCTAGACATTATATCTAAGATCAGGTTAGCTTTTTTGGATGTCATGTGTTGGATTTTGGGTTTCTTTAATTTACTAGTTGGCATCTTAGATTGCTTTCTATGAATAATTGCCAAGTAGAAGTCAATAAATTTTGATACCATTTACTAGGGATAGTAATTGCACCTGTGATTTGATTAGATAGTGAGCTGCTATTGAGGAACATGTACCAATGAAGATCTGCACTTTCTCTGTCTTAGAAAGGTGCAGAGGACACAGAGATTGAATGCCTTGCCTAGTGTCACACAGCTAGTATGTATCAGAGGCAGGAGTTGAACCCAGTTCCCAGTGCTGATACCAACTTTCTGTCTATGCCAATATTGCCATTATAGTTAAACTTTTGCATTGTTTCCTTTGAAAATTTAAAGGCTCTATTCAGGACATATCATGAATTTTTATGACAAGAGTCTTACTGGTTTCATTTACTTAATACATTTTTTTATAGCGATTCTTCATCCAGATATTCTGATTGGAGGACTGATGTTGGCATTAATCTCCAACCTCCTTTAAGAACCTCATCACGTCGTAGAATTATACGGTATTGCAGTAGCTCAGAAGATGAAGTATCTGTTGAGAAGTTATCTACTCCAAAGAGAAGGCTAAAGAGGAAAAAATGTAAACCTAAGAAGTCGGTATGGAAAAAAAAATCTGTACTTTCTATGAATTTTTTTTTGCCAGTTTAATTATAAGCATTTTTTTTCTCCTTCCAACCTCTTCCTTCAAATTGGAAAAAAGAAAACAAAATTGTTGTAACGTATGCAGTTAAGCAAAACAAATTCCTACACTGGCTATGTCTAAAACATGTTTTGTTTTGGATATTGAGTCCATCACCTCTCTGTCAGGAGATGACTAGCATGGTTCATCTTTAATCCTCTGGAATACTGATTGACATTGATGGGAAATCTTAAGTCTTTCAAAATTGTTAGCCTTTACAATGTTGTCCTGTTTTTGCTTATTTCACTTTATGTCAGTTCCTGTATATTCACAGGTTTCTCTGAAACTCTCTTTTCATCATTTCTTACAGGATAGTAGTATCCTATTACATCAATAAACCAAAATTTGTTTAGTGTCTGGTTCTTTGCCACTTTTAAAAAAAAGAGCTGATATAAATCTTTTTTAGCATTAGGGTCCTTTTAAACTTTCTTTGGTCTGATTGTCATATAGGTCAAGTAGTAGTATCATTGGATGATATGTGGCTATGCAGTTTAGTGACTTTTGGGTCATTGTTCTACATTACTTTCCAGAATGACTAGGGAAAAAAATCACAGCTACATTACAATATGTTAGTGTCTGCTTTCCCTCAGCTCCTCCAAATTTTGTCATTTTTTAAAATCAGCTTTACCAATTGGCAGGTATGAGGTAGAAATTCAGAGTTGCTTTAATATGCATTTTTAAAGAATGATTAATGTTTTGGAGCACTTTTTTCTGTGGCTATTGATATAGGTTTGATTTCTTTGAAAATGCTTTAACAATTTTGTCAGTGGGAATGGCATTTTCCTTATAAATTTAAACCAATTATATATCTTATAAATTAGATCATTATCAGAGAAACTTAAGATTTTTTTCCTCCAGTCAACTTTTACCTTCAAAACCTTTTTATGTAATCAAAATTGTCCATTTTGTTTGTTGTGATCTTCTCTAACACTTACTAATTCATGAACCTTTCCTTTATCCATAGATTTAGAAGGTAAAATGTCTTCTTTGTTTCCTCTGATTTGTTTATGACATGACCTTTTATACCTGAGTCACGTATGGAGCTTATCATGTTATTTAGTATAAGATATTGGTCTGGTCATAATTTCTGCCACACTACTGTCCAGTTTTCCAACATTTTTTGTCAAGGAATAAGTGTTCAACTCCAGTAGCTGACATCGTTGAGTTTATCAAATGTTGGGCTTCTAAATACTGATTTGTTCCACTAATGAACCTTTCTCTTATTTCTTAATCAGCATCAAATTATTTTGATGATTATACTTTGTTGTATATAATTTGGGAACTGCTACTGCTGGTGCCCCAGTACTGTTTTTTTCATTATTTCTCTTGAGATTCTTGACTTTTGGTTCCACCAGATTGATTTTAGTATTATTTCTTAGTATTTTGATCGTTTGTTGCTAAATAAATAAATTTAGGTAGTGTTGTCATTTTCATTGTATTGATTCAGTTGAGCTCAATTGTGTTGAGCTCAGTTGTTAATTGAGTAATTAACATTTTTTCAATTATTTAAGTCATTCTATTTCTTTAAAGAATGTTTTGCATTCATATAGTTTTGTGGACACTAATATTTTGGATCTTTTACTGTATAGAATTTGCAGAGGATGACTCCAGCTGAGCTTGAAAATATAGAACTTTTATATGAATTTCATCCTCCAGTTTGGATAACAGATACTACACTTCGAAAATCTCCATTTGTTCCTCAAATGGGTGATGAGGTAAGAGTGATAAATTTTTTGTAGGTGTGATAAATTTTGGTAGATAATAAAATCAGGCTTACTTATTTGTTATTAATTAACTGTGTTGATTATTTCATATGCCTTAATTTTCTTTTTGTAGGTAATATATTTTCGACAAGGTCATGAAGCTTATGTTGAGGCTGTTAGGAGAAATAATATTTATGAGCTGAACCCCAACAAGGAGCCGTGGAAAAAGATGGATCTTAGAGTAAGTTTTATTACCATTTTTTGTGTAAAACAATTTTTCCTTTCTTTGCATCCCAGCACTTAACACATAGCTGACACATAGTAAGTGCTTAATAAATACTTGCTTATTTGACTATAATTAGTTTATAGGTTCATTTTACAACCTTTTGGGAACAACTATATATGCATAGTCATGTAAATTTCCATTTGTCAGTTTTATAAAAAGCAAATAACTTTACTGTTGTCTTCTAAACCTTAAGATTTAATATGGGCATTGACTTAAAGAAAAATACTATAATAAAAGGTTAAAATGCTAGTCATAAACATGAAAATAAAAATGTTATGTATTGCCTGTACAAACTGAATACTTGAATTGAGAGGAGGGTAAATGGGTAGTGCTTTCTCCAAAGGAAGAGATATGGAGTCTTTAAGAGATTGCTTAATAATGCTTTTAACAGTGCCACTCAAGTAACTTTTTAAAAATCTCTTGAAGGATCAAGAATTGGTAAAAATAGTTGGAATGCGGTATGAGGTTGGTCCCCCTACACTATGTTGCCTTAAGCTCGCTTTTATAGACCCAGCCACTGGAAAGCTTCTGGACAAGTCCTTCTCACTTAAGTATGTATTTTTCTGTTTGTTTAGTTGTGAATTAAATTTTGATATCTCTAATATGAGTATTGTTCTGTGCTAGTGGGTTGGTGCTAATAGCTGATACTTGATGCTTAAAAGGGATGAAAAACCTTGACATATCTTTTGCGTTCTGCTAAAAAGAATAAACAACAAAGAATTATAGGTATTTGAGAATGTTCATAGTTGTACCCAAGTTGAGGTCGGGAGGGGGCAACGGCAAATGAGTTTTTTTATAGCAGCTACTTGGGGTTTGAGTCTTAGGTTTGATATTCTGGTGCACTACTATCAGCATGTGTTGTGAAAATTGCTGACCTGTGAGAGAAATTTGTTCTAGTCTTTTTTGTTTTTCTGGAACGGGAGCATGTATTAGGCAGCAAGGAATATTATTGGCTGCAATAATTATGCAATGAAATTAATAAAATACATTATTTTAGATATCATGATATGCCAGATGTTATTGACTTTCTTGTACTACGTCAGTTTTATGATGAAGCACGACAGAGGAACTGGCAAGCTCGTAAGTCTTTTAAGTTTCTACAAAACTTTACGTCTTAGGATAGATTATATGACGTGATTGAGTAATGTTGATTTTGTAGTATTTGCATTCAATAATAAGTCTTTGCAAGATTAGTAGACTGTCGTTAATACTAATTTCGATTCAGTAACCATTTAGTATATGCTATTTGCAATGCATTATTTAGTAGATTCTCAACATTTTTTATTTTCAGATAGGTATGTTCTGGGAAAAGATTTACAAGATGATGGGAGAGCACAGTTGCTCTTAACATACTATTCTTAACAGTAGTATCTGCACAAGTAATCAGGATTGTTCTGGGACTAGAGGTAGAGGAAGTTTTTCTTGAAGTAAAACGTCTGGCCGAAAGGAGAAAAAGATGAGGCTGGTACATGTGAGGGTTAACATTCATATAGTCAAGTCCCAAAGAATTAAAGCTACCATTCATGTATTTTTGGAACCCCTGGAGATGTTAGAAGCTCTCATTTTATTTTCCCCTGCCCATTTAATTTTTTAAAAATTTTGTTCTCTACAACTAAACTTGTGGAGATTATATTCAAGTACTTTCTTGTGACTTAAGTTAAACAACTTTGTGGCTGAAATTCTTTAACCACATTAATTTTCCATAACTTCAGTTCAAACATTAGTTAAGTTCAGGGTGATGACATTTATGGTGCTTTAACACGTGTAATAGACACAAGTTGGTATACTCTACTTGGGTTCTTTTGATTTCTATACTAAAAAAGCTTTTTTTCTCCCACAAGAAAATCTTTGAAAGAAAATCAACTAGCTTCAAAACAAATACTAAGGCTTTTCAGCTACAATTTAAAACGTGGTCATATTTTTCCTTGCCCAGTTCATTTATGAACTGTGCCTTTTTCTGTTTCAGTTATCAGTCTTGAACTGAAAAGGTTTTTTGTTTGTTGAAATAGAGAAAAGTTATCTTGGGCAAATAGAAGAAACTACTATAAGAGTAATAGTTATCTTCAAAATATAGGCCCTTCTTAACCAGCTCTGTACTTCGGAAAGATAGCTCATTATTATGTTGAGTGCTGCATCACTTTTGTGTTATTAATTATTTTAATCTTCCCTGAATTATTTTAGGTGCCACAATATAGCCAAAATTATTTATTAGGAAGTATGAAGAATTTTTTCATAATTTTTTTCTACCTTTCATCTTATCAGGTCACTAGTATACATCCGTTTCATCATTTTCTTCTTGTTGGTTTTGTTATAAAGTTGAAGTTTTGTTTTAGAAACTGTTTATCTCTACGGTGAGATCATTTTATTAAAGATAGACTCTTCATAATTTTATAGCTAATGATACTTGTTTAATTCTTTGTTGGTATCTGATGTTCCTAGTCAATTTAAGAAATAATGTAGATTTCAAAAGTTGTATCTTAGTTATATTAGAGCATTTTAGGATATTTGACTCAATCAGTCAATAAGCTTTTATTATGGGCCCAAAGTTTTGTAAATCTAATAGGTAAGGGCTTGTATTTATTAAGTAGCTATGGTTTTATTTTGTTTTGTTTTATAAGTTTCCACAAGATACTTGGAAAATTTTTCTTCAGATAGTCTGCTTTTTAAGTATTCATCAAGCTAGAGAAGCACGCCCCATGTAAAGTTGCCCCAAACAACAACAGCTTTCATAAATATTCATAAACTATAACTCAACCACACCCCGAGTCCAGAAAAATTCCAATTAAAATAATTTAATTCCTCCCTCCATCCTGAACAATTTGATCAGCTTCCATATAACCTTAGTTGTCCTATTTGTCATCCCATTCCTAAAAAAGGGAGAATGTGGATTTGCTTCCAGAGACTAGTCTCTAATGCTGCCTTTTCTATTCAGTTTGCTGGCTATTTCTGGGATTCTTTTGTTTCCCAGTTCAGTCTCTATGAAAGTTCTTCTCCTTCCAAGGAGGAGAAATAAAAGGCATTCACTTCTACTTCTCCTTTTGAAGCTAGCCAGCTTACTGGCTGATTTCCAAAATGCTCACTGACCACTTGGTTCTTTTATTCTCCAATAGCCAGATGAAATCTTTTGTGCTCTGAGAGTCATACAGCAATTGAAAACCTCAGAAGTGTCTCTGATGGCTTGTGGCATCTTCTCAACTTTCACCCATCAACATTCAAGCAATTCATCTTGCACAATATGTTCCTTGACATTTCTTTGTTACAGTCAAGTCTCTCTAAAGACTGATTTTAAAGTGTTATGATTTATGGGACTAAAATTAATTTTAGTGTCCTAGGAGACTCCTAGTCCCACTTAGAGTATTATTCCTATGGAACTAGTTGCCTTTAACAGTACTGTTGTACTTAAAGCTACAGTAATGCTCGAAAATTTATCTGGTGAGAACTTCTATACTCAGTACGTTTTTTAGTGTAGTAATACATTATAGCCACTAAACAGCCACATTAGTTATGGCACTTTCTAGTCATTGATATGGTAATATCAATAACTCAAGTGAATTAGAATCAGTAATTTTATCAGAACTTTTATTTAAAATAAGAGAATAATGTTGTTCATTGTGTACTTCCTGCATAATCTTTTTAAAAGTCTGGTAGTTCTTTGCATTTTAAAAAATAGTTGCTATTTCCTTTGCAGGAGACAGATTTCGATCTATAATTGATGACGCTTGGTGGTTTGGAACAGTGTTAAGTCAAGAGCCCTTTCAACCGCAGTATCCAGATAGTCATTTCCAGTGTTACAATGTTAAGTATGTACAAAGATTTATGTTTACTATTCATTCAACACACATTTATTAAGTCCCTACTATGTGCACATACTATTCTAATTCCTTAAATTAGAAAGATATATATGACACAGACCCTGGGAAGATAAGATCAGAAATAACTGATACAAAGGAGAAGAACAATGGATTAACACTCTTAGAAAACTGAGTAGATAGCTACCCTTTTCATCAAGGGATAGAGGTGGTGGGTTCAGTACTAATGGAAGCTACCTGGAAGAGAAGTTGTGCCTGAGTTGGAGCTTGAACAAAATGAAGTGTGGGGTTAGGATTAAGAAAGATGTGAATAAGGAATGGAAAATAATCCAGTTTTGGTGCCATATTGAATATTTGAATAACAGTACACTTTTGTGTGGTGATTTCAGGTTTATGAAATACAACACAATGGGGAATCGTATAAGATAAAGGTAGGAAGAAATCAGATTGTAGAGAACCTTGAATGCCAGGATCAAAAGTTTATACTTTATTCAATCAGTAATGGAAAACCCGTAAAGGTTTTTGTGTAGAGTGGTAATGTCATCAGAATTATTTATTAGGATGGTTACTTGTACAGCATATAAAGAATGTATAGATAAGAGGAAGGTAGATGAGAGACAGACTTGTAATGCAGATTATTACAATAGTCTAGGTAATAAGAGGATCTGAACAAAAGCTTTTATGGTGGGAGTTGAGGAAAAGAGGGGGTGGATATGAAGTAGATTTAACAACACTTTTACATGATTGGATTTATAGTGGTGTCAAAGATGACTTGAGGATCCCTAAACTTCGGATCACTAAACTTGATTTAAAAATTTTTATAACATTGTATTTCAACATAATTGGTTTCCTTCATAATGCTTCTTTTATTTTATACATTTAATAACATTCTGAGGAGTCTATAGGTTTCACCACAATTCTGAAAGAAATATATTACACAAAAAAAGTTAATAGCCTTGGCTGTAGATGACTGGGTAGATAAGGTTACCTACCATCACCATAAATAGAAAAGTTAGGGAGAGGAACAGGTTTGAGGAGAAGAGAATAAATTCAGTTTTGGACATAATGAGTTTAAAGCTTGTGGGCCCATCCCGATGGACATGGCCAGCTGGCATTTGGAAACATGGGCCTGGCAACCTCGGGAGAAAATGGGAGCAGGAGACACTGATTTGAGAGTTGTCTGCATTAAGGGATATTATAATTGAAGGTATGGAAGCAGATGTGCTTGTGACGGGAGAGATTTTAATCGGAAAAGAGAACTAAAAATGTGAGATGGGGTAGTGAATGAGGAGCCTGCAGAAAAGATGTAAGAATGGTAAGGGAGACATGTCTGACACCAGTCAAAGAGAATAAGGAAGATGTCAAATTGTATACCAAGAAATACAGAGTATCCCCAAAGATCTTGTTTTAGTTTTAAGTTTAAAACTGAAACAAGACTTTTGAAGCATTCTGTATATTATATAATACTAAAGTTGTCTCTCCCTATAAAATGTAAGCTCCTTGAAGGCAGAAGCTGACATGCTTTTTGTATTTATATCTCTAGAGCTTAGCATAGTGCTTGGTACATGGTAAGCAATTGATTTTTTTTTATTTAATATCTGAGGGAGATGTTTTAAAAATTCATTTAGTTTAGCCTTACAGTAAGGATTCATTCTGTTAAAGATCAGAAGATGGGTTGATATTGATTTGACTAGATATAATGCCATTTTAAAGAATGCAAATAGTGTTTACATTTTAATTTTTAGAATAATTAATATTTTACATTATTAGTCATGTTCCTTTTTTTAAAATCTGCTAATGGTGTCTAGTCCCAGCCATCATTTAAAATGTTTTTTACAAAGACTTAACTCTTTCTTTTTCTCTGACCTACTGATTAAATAGGTGGGACAATACTGAAATAGAAAAGCTTAGTCCGTGGGATATGGAGCCAATTCCTGATAATGGTATGTGGAAATTAACTAAATTATAAAGAATCTTAGAATTTTAGATCTAGAAGAGGCTTTAGGGGTTGAGGTCAATTCTGTCATTTACATATGAGCAAACAAGCCCAAAAAGGAAAATTATTTGCCCAGAGTCTCACAGTTATTAGTAAACATCAAGACTTGTACCTAGGTATCTTCACCATTGTCCTATTTTCTTTTTATTACATAATTTTTATCTTTTCACTGTTTTACTTTTTAATAAAGCTGATAGCATAATAACCAATGGAATTCATTTAACACTTTAGAATTTACAATATTTTGAAGATAGTAGGAAGCGTTCTTTTTTGGTCTGGTTCTGTGGTTTCTTCAATGAAGGAAAATCCTGATATGGAACTCCTTCCTCTGCTGTAGAACAGCAAGTCATTTGTAACTTAAAGAGCTGCCTTTGGCATAGAGAGGTTAAGTGCTTTGCCCATGATCACACAGGTAATATATGTGAGAGGCAGGATTTGAACTTGTATCTTCTTTACTGAAGCTGGCCCTCTTTAGTAAGCCATGCTGCCCATGGAGGTTATTCTTTCCATTTTACGTATGGGAGAACTAAGACCCAGGGAAGTTGTGGTTTATCTGTTGTCGTATATCATGGAAGTAATGGAGCTAGGACTTGAACAAAGAACTCTTGACCCCAGATCCACTGTTCTTTTCCATTATGTTGTTATTGATAAATGTAGAAATTATAGTGCTCTTTCTTGTGATGCCAAATACTAAAGAAAAATTATTCCCAGTATCCGTTTCCTTCACTTCTGCTCACTCACATGCTGTTGAACAGATCTAGAGAAGATCATGAAACCATGCTGAGCACACTACAAATTTGTGTTATATAATCTTAACTGGAACCTCACTGCAACAAGGCAATCATTTTTTACCTCTCTAATCCACAGCAACTTTTTATCCTTCCTTAAACCTCCCACAATTCTCCTTTCCCCACCTTCTTACCTCAGAACCTTACTTCACTTTCCCTGGAAAAATTGAGGCCATTTGCTGAGAGCTTCCTATTCTTTGTTCCTTCTTCTCACATCACTCAGGTGGCTTCTCCTGCTGTTTATTCCTTCCACCCATTTTACTCAAAGAAATGACTCTTCTTGCCGAGGCAAACCCCTCTACGTGCCCAGGTGATCCCATTCCATCCTGTCTTCTCCAATAGATAACCCTCTTTATTATTCCTACATTCTCACTAATTTTCAGTTTCTCTCTTTCTACTGTCTGCTTCCTGCAGTTATGCCCATGTCTCCCCTATCCTCAAAAAGCCCTCACTTAACCTGTCCATTGTCCCCTGGTTGTTATCCTATATCTCTCCTTTTGTGGCAAAACTTGAGAAGGGCCATCTGAAAAAGACCCCTCTATCTCCTTTTCTCTTCTTAACTCTCTAAAATTTAGTTCTCTGGCTTCAATTGATTGAAACTTCTCTTTCCAGAGTTGCTTATGATCTTTTAATTGCCAAATCTAATGGCTTTTTTCATAGTCCTCATTTTTCTTGACCTCTGCCACCTTCGTGCTGTCAGTCAAGCTCTTCTCCTTGATAACTCCGTTTTCTCTAGGTTTTTGTGATGCTATTTCTTGGTTCTTCTCCTAACTACTGCTTTTTTCTCCTCTGCTGGATCTTCATGCACGTCACACCTACTAACAGTGAGTCTTATATTCTACCTCTACACTATTTCACTTGGTGATCTTATTAGCTCCTATGGTTTCAGTTATTATCCCTATATTGATGACTCTCGGAGCCATCTCTGACTTAACCATATTACCCCCCCCCCCCTTATTCTACTACTGTGGTTACCTTCAGTATCAAGTATAAAAAAACCCCTATTTGGCTTTCAAAGCCATTTGGAACCCTTTTTCTTCCTACCCTTTCATAGTCTTATTATACTTTACTACACTCAATGCATTCTGCAAGCCAGTGATACTAGCCTTCTTACTATTACTATCACATGACAGTCTCTCTCCCAAATTTTGAACATTTTGAGTGGCTATTTTTTGTGTCTAAAATACTCTTTCCTTATACATGCCTCATAGCTTTCCTGGCTTCCTTTAGGTATCAGCTGAAGTCCCACCTTCTGCAAGAAACCCCACCCAATCTTCTTTAAATCTTAATTTCCTCTCCTAATACCATTGATTTATCCTTTATATATTTTATTTGTACATAGTTGCTTGTATGATGTTTCCTTCTTTATATATACTAAGCACCTTGAGAACAGGGCCATTTTTTATTTATTTTGAGTCTTTTGCTTTTCTGTGTGTCCCCTGTGCTTAGCACATTGCCTCGTACATAGTGGGTGCTTAATAAAATGCTGGTGAACTGACTGACTAATTTGCCCATTACAATTTCACCTTTTCTGTTAATCATCTTTTTTATATTCCCTGGGCATAGTCCTTCAATCTTTTTGCTTCTGTAGTCCATGTTTGTAGTCTGATTTACATCCTTATTTGAAAAGATAGAAGCCATATTGTATGAGATCCCTTATCAGTTTTCACCTCAACATATCTCTACATATACAATCTCCTCCTTTTGTTCTGAGAAAGAGTTGTTGCTTTCTCTCCAGAAAGACACCTGGGGTTCTCCTCCCACACTTCTCTAACCTACACTCTAGGTGACTTCTCCATAGATTTGCCATTTTTAAAACAACAAAATTTTTGTTGACCTTGTAAACAGTTAACTGCTTCTTTTTTTAACTTTTCCCTTCCAGATTTCTTCAATCCATGGTTTTTGTGCAGTGTCCTTGACTCTGACTCTTGACCTCAGTACTTTGACTCCTAAAGATATTTGATGTCAACCACTTGAAATGCTTTCCTCTTTCCTTGACATCCTTATTTTCATTTCTGTGTTATTTTAGGTTTCATATTATCTGATCAAATTCAACATTTCTAAATCTAAATTTGTTATACCTTCCTAATCTGGCCAGTTTTATTAGTTCTTTTAATGATCTGATTTTTTTTTTCAGTCTCAGAATCTTGGCATTATCTTGACTTCCCACTTCCTTTACCTTTTATAATCCATCAGTTATTAATTCCTATCAGTTCTTTCTTCACTGTGTATGAATTTGTCCTTTATCTACTACCACTGTAAATATTCTAAGTTAAATATCCTCATCATGTTGCTGAGTTTTTGTGACTATTTTACTGACTTGTCTTTCTTTTATTTCTTTTTTTCCTTCAAGCTATTCTCTGTACTTTGGAAAGATTATAGGTATTTGGTGGATCTTTGATTTCATTGATGTGTATGCTCCCTTCAACAATATAGTTTATCACAATGTTTGCTCATTCTTTGTGAACTTCTGCCTATGTTCTCCCACAAGTTCACCTAGTATTGTCGAACACCTTCCTTGTAGTTTCCTGGACAAATTCCTTTTTTTTTTCTTAATTAAAATTAAAACTTAATTGCACTTACAAGCAAATAGATAATTTACGAAGAGTGCTTCCATGGCGTGCCATTCATGAAATATGAAATAATCCAGTGTTATTGTTGGCATTACTGACAGTGTTTCGGAGCATTCTGTATACAAGAGTATTATCACATTCCTACCATGATTCTAAAGTATATCCTAAACATCTGGTGACTTACATGTATTATAAAAATTAGGAAAGTTCAAGCTTCATCTTTTCCGAAATGTATTTCTTTGTTTGCAAAATCCATATTCAAATAGTTCTGTTTCTTATTTTTATACAGAAGTTCTTTCAAATACCAAATAATTATCAGAAAGGATATAGAAATAGTTGAGTAAAATCTTGATCCGGAAAGTATAAGAATTAATACATTGAGTACAATTAGCATTTATTATGACATATTTTAAAGACAAATTTTAAAATTATATTTAGAAATAAATTTATTTTTATTTGTGTTTATGATGTCTCTCCAATTGCCCTCCTCCAATTAGTCAAAAAAAAAAGGAAACGAAATGAAAACCTTTATTAAAAACACGCATAGTCCAGTGAAACAAATCCATATTTTGGCCATGTGTGGAAAAACATATGTTTCTTTCTAAATTTAATGTTTATCACTTTTATGACAGGAGATGAGGTAGAGTATTTTGTCTTCAGTCTTTTGTACTTGTAGTTTTTCATTGATCACAGTTCCCAAGTCTTTTCGAAGTTTTCTTAAATCATTGCTCTCAAAATAGCTCCCACCTACCCATGCTTACCTTCTCTAGGGTCCTATGATGATGCTGTATATGTTGTCTGCCATATCAAGTCCAAAATCATCTTCCTTAGCTTTCAAGCTCTACCCTTCAACCCTTTGCACTTCCTGGAGGAGGATAACCCCATGGTACAGCCATTAAGAGTGAGCTGAAATTTTAGTGAAGAAAATCCCTACTTCGCTGTGCCCACAAGGCAGTTAGGTGGCACAGTAGATAGAGAGCCAAACCTGGAGTCAGGAAGAACTGAGTTCAGATATGGCCTTAGGCACTTAATAGCTATGTGATCCTGGGCAAGTCACTTTGTCTCTCTTTGCCTCTGTTTTCTCAACTGTAAAAAGGAGTAATAATAGCATCTACTTCTCAGGGTTGTTGTAAGGATTGAATGAGGTAATAATATAAAGCACTTAGCATGGTGCCTGGCACATAGTAAGCACTTTATAAATGTTAACTATTAAAAGTGTAAAGGATTTGTAAAGTGAGATGTTTGAATGTAAAAGTATAGTTTTATAGTTTTATATTTTCCTATTCATTCTTTTTTTTTCTTGTGTCATATTTTTATTTATATATAGTTGATCCACCTGAAGAATTGGGAGCTAGTATTTCAGTGACTTCAGATGAACTAGAGAAGTTGTTATACAAACCCCAGAATTGTGAATGGGGTAAAAAATCCCGGGATGAAGAATGTGAAAGAATAATCAATGGCATTGATCAGCTTTTGAATCTTGGTAACAGTTTGCATTTTATTAGAAATATTGAAATTTTGCAAATCATCAATACAAATTGATGTTTATGAGATATTTACATTGTATTTTGAATTAATATTTTGGCTTTACTAGTTACCTTAATTTGACTATTTCCTTGGTGAATAATTTTGAGAGAAATGACAGGATTTAATTTCTTTTTAAAAATAAGGTTTATTGGTGTCCTTTGTTTTAATATTGTTCATTTCTGGAAATCTTGTTTTGCAAATAAGAAAAAATATACAGTGCAGTCACTGTATGGCAGTACAGTGTGTTTTAAGCTTTCAGTGTCTCAAAGATCTTAGATCCAAGTCAAAGTCTGATTGTTGACCCTTTCCCCTGCTCCTTTCCTTTGGCCTTGGTCTAAGCTCTACAAGTTTCTGACTTGGGTTTGGGTCTGAGCAACAGTAGAATGCTGCTAGACTCGGCCCTTTATTAGCCAGCTGGAAGGCTCTCTAGGCTTCATCTTGGTACAGGCTTCCTGTCCTCATTATTCCTCTGCAGGCCTCAGACTGCAGGAGTTGGAATTGAGACCCTCACCCTCACCTCACCCCTGCTCCTGGTGAATGAGCCACAAAATTGCTACTTACCTCTGACCTTGTTATTTCTACCTTCCCTCCATTGCTTCCTACTCCTCAGCATAGGTCCTGGATCTTTGATATGTGGAACTAGGTAGTGGGTGCCAGATCTGCCAAATGGCACTTGTTCCTACCACAGTGTCCCAGTATGGATCTGGAACCTCTTCATGACCCAGCACATCCTCTCCCTGGGCATATTCCTAGCCAGACCATATCCCTAGTTTTCTTAGACTTATGTTTTCTAATGCTGGCCTAGGCACTCTATATGTCTTTTTTTTTTAATATTTTAAATTTTCCCATCAGGATTTGGTATGGTGTGTTTTCTAGGTCTGTTTTGGGCAGTTTGACAGGGAGCTTCTTGCTATTCTGCCATGTTGGCTCTACCTCTCAATAAATCAGTCAGCTCACAACTTACATGTCATTCTCAAATGCTCATTTTTTTTTCTCTTCCCTTACCCTCACCCCCTAATATCTTATCTGTTGCCAAGTTCTTCATAACATCTCTCCTGTATGCCCCTTTTTCTTCTCCAGCACTACCACCACCCTGATGAAGGCCCTCATCTCTTCATGCCTACCTTACTGCAGTGTCCTTCTATGTCTGGTCTATCCTTGTTTCTTCCTCCTCTAGTCCACCTTCCATTTAACCGTCAGACTAATCTTCCTAAAGCACAGATCTGATCATGTCACCTTTACCCACTCTTTACTTAACTCACTAACTCCAGTGGCTCCCTTTTACTTTCTAGATCAAATATAAAATCTTCTGTTTGTCTTTTAGAACCCTTCGTAACTGTCTTCTCACCATCTTTTCTCTGCCACTTACTTGCAATTGAATGACACTAGGTTCCATGATGTTCTTTGAGGAAGACACTCTTGATTCCCTCACCAGCTGTCCTCCATGCCTGGAATTCTCTCCTTTCTCATCTTCACTTCCTGGTTTCCTTGGCTTCAAGTGTAAACCAAAATCTGATCTTCTGCAAGAAGCCTTTCTAGATCCCAACTCTTTTTATTATTTCCAGTTGTGTGTGTGTGTGTGTATGTATGTGTGTGTGCACCTATGCATACACACATATCTATCTTGTTTATACATCATTATTTCACGTCTCCTACGTTATTCTGAAAGCAGTATTTTTTTTGTTTTGTTTTTTGTCTTTCTTTGTATCTGGCACATAGTGGATACTTCATAATTCCTCATTGACTTATTGAGTACCTACTATGTACCAGGCCCAGTGCAAGTTTATATACTTAAGACACAAGTGTAATGAGGTCTACGTTCTATCAGGGGAGACATATACATATAAATACATATGAAATAAATACAAGATAATTTGTGGAGAGAAACATTAGCAGCTTGGGTAATGATGAAACATTTCTCATGTCAGAGAGGTGATTAAGCAGAACTTTGAAGAAAGTTAGGGATCCTCGGAGATAGAGATGAGGGAGAGGGCCTACAGCCTAAGCAAAGGCATGAAGATGGGAGATGTCAGTTTGTATGTGAGTGACAAAAAGAAGGCCAGTTTGATTGCACAATTGGATACATGAAGGGCAGCTAGGTGGAGCAGTAGATAGAGCACTGGGTCTGGAGTCAGGAAAACCTGAGCTTGGATCTGGCCTCAGACACTTACTAGCTGTTTGATCCTGGGCAAGTCACTTAACCCTGTTTGCCTCAGTTTACTCATCTGTAAAAATAAGCTGAAGAAGGAAATGACAAATCATTGCAGGATCTTTGCCAAGAAAACCCCAAATGGGGTCACAAAGTGTTGGACATGACTGAAAAGACTGGACAATGGAATTGGAGCCAGGTTGTAAATGGAGTTTGTATTTGATTTAAGTAACAAGAAGCTGTTAGAGTTTATTGAGCAGAGGAGAGATACAGTTATGTCTGTGCTTTAGGAGCAGTGCTTTATTAGGTGTGTCGAGAATGGATTTGAGAGTCAACATTAATATAGGACAAAAGACTATTGTAATAGAGGTTACTGGGGCTGTGAGAATATGGAGGGAAAATGGGTTTGAAAGATGTTATAAAGCTGGAACTGCCAAGACTTGATGCTTAGTTAGGGTATGTATGGTGAAGGAGACTAAGAAGTTATGGATCATTCTAAGTTTAAGAACTTGGATGACTAGAAAGGTACTGGTGCCTTCAACAGAAATAGAGAAGTTTGGAAGAGTGGTGCATTTGAGGGAGAACTTACAGGGGACCTCTGTTCTGTACATGTTGAGTTTGAGATTCTTATGAAACACCTAGTTTTAAATGTTCAATAGGCAGTTGATGATACAGTAGTGGAGCTCAGGAAAGACACTAGGGAGGGATATGTAGAGTCATCTGCATAGAGATGATGATGAAGTCCTTGGGAACTGAGAAGGTTACGGAGAGAGAAGATGCCCTAGAACAGAGCCTTTGGGCATATGTATAGTTACATAAAGGTAGGTAAGTCTTTTCTGCCAAGTGGAAGGAAACAAGTTTCATTATCTTTTGGTCTGTGTTCACTGAAATGTAATTATTTAAATGGCCTTTTTATTTAAATGGCTTTTTTTTTCTCATAACAGATATAGCTGCAGCTTTTGCGGGTCCAGTTGACCTATGTACGTACCCAAAGTACTGTACAGTGGTAGCCTATCCAACAGATCTTTACACCATTCGGATGAGACTTGTCCATCGATTTTACAGGTCAGTAGCCAGTTAAGGAATTTAATTTTAAAATGTGCTTCCTCTTTCCCACCTACAAGATTTTTAGTAAACAAGGAGAATGAAGATGTTCTTTATTTTACAAAAACAAAATAAAATTATAAGATTAGAATCTCATTATTCTAGTTTCTTTTATTTTAGGATAACCTTGGTATTAAAAAAGGAGCTATATCTGTTAATCTTAGTCATTATTTTTTCTTTATATTTGTCTAAAGAGTTGGACATCTTAAGGAATAACAATAAAAATAATTTTTCCCCTGCTTGTATGATTTCCTAGACTCTGGGTGGATATATTTCTCCTGTGTATTTATTATTTAGTCCAAATGATCCAAATGAAAAATAAAGGCTTTTATGTGAAGATTTTATCAGTAATAAAAAATGCTTTGTGCGTGAATAGTATTTTTAATTCACTATCTGTGGTATAATCTGTCTTTTAAAAGTAATTTTTTTTTAACTATTCCAACTTCCAAGTTTTGAAAGTGATCCCTGGTTGTAGAGATAGTGGAAATGGTTAGAAAGGAGTAATTGATGAAAAAGAAATTTAGAATAAAAGGGTAGCTGTGAGACTACTGAAGAATGTTTTCTAAATAAAAGCAATTATTTTATTAAATTTTCCAAAATATATTGGATCATTCTTTGTGGGAGATACCATATGATATAGTATATTCTTGGCAGGGATGTGTACTCTAGAACTAATGATTTAATTTGGTTTACTGTTTTACTTATAAGTCATGTTAGCTAAATGGCATTTCAAATTAGTTTCTAATATTAGCATGTTAACCTACTAATTAACTGATTTTATTCTTAAAAGTTTTTAATTTGGTTTATGCTTCAATTTGGTAGGTTATTGAGTATTATTAGAGACCAGTCATGACTTTGTGCCTGGATCAACTGTAGAATATCTAGAAATACAAACTTTATACTTTATAGTTAAGTTATGAAATAAATAATATTTGCAAAGCACAAGGCCTAGCACATAGTAGATACTATATAAATGCTTATTCCCTTTCCCTTTCCATGTTCATTACCAACTGATAGTGTCTTTTGACATTTTTTTCTATGAAACCTCACTTCTGTAAGGTTACTATATAAGCAACATCCATACAGATTTTAGTTTATTATTTATTTGGTAAAAATGAGATAACATGCAGCATGGCTTCAGAATATAGGGCCAGCAGGAAGATCTAGGGGGGAAATCACATAACTTCTCAATTCCCCAGACATTTCTGAGAGGTAGAGGGGTCAAACTTTGGACCCATAGGTGGCCCATACTCTGAAACCAGATTAAAATGTAATTAGAAAATGTTTAACAAAATAAATAATATAATATGCAGCCTACAACGATATATCTCTATTTGAGTTTGATACCACTGCTCTAAGACACTGAGTTACAGAAAAGTTATCATTATCAGTCCATACCAGTGGAGGGAATTTCCACACTGATATTTCCCTACATTTATGAAATTAAACATCCAGACATGATATTTTACTTGCTAGCTTTCCTCCCATACCCCATTATGAGACAAGGCATTTTAGTTTTTTACCTATATTTTCCCCCAAACTAATATAATCATTCATTATTGTGATAGAGCTGATAGTACTAGAGGAGGTTGATAATGTTTTTGTATATTTGGATTAACATCATAAGCATAAATTTGTTATATCTGCCCTTAATCACACTTTTTCATTTTCTAGTCCTAAATCTACCAGCTTCTCAATGTTATTTTTACTTTGTTTTAAAGGAGGATTTCTGCCCTAGTCTGGGAAGTAAGGTATATAGAATATAATGCCAGAACTTTTAATGAACCTGGGAGTGCTATTGCAAGATCAGCTAAGAAGATCACTGACCAACTTTTAAAATTCATTAAGTAAGTAGTAGTGAGGATGCTTTCAACTACCTGTTATTCTATTATCTTTCTGTACTGTTGTGTTTTTGCCTTTGAAGCATAACTATTTTTTACTTTAAATGACATACCTCATTGTTACAATAGCAGTGTTCTTTTCAATGGTAGAAAATAATGCCAATTAAATTTCATGTTTTTCTTACTCTGTATTGTAAATTGAATGTCAGATTGGAGACATTCATTCCAGAAAGCAACCCAGTTCTTATAGCTCTATAGCTCTTTTGACCTAACAGCGCTTGTCTGTCACCTCCTTTCATCTTTTTTCCACAAATTGCATTTCTCTTTTTGAAAACTGATTGTTCATATCCTTTGATCACTTCTCTGTTAGGGAATAGTTCTTCTAGATTATTTGTATTAGGTCCACTCCTTTGACAAAGGAATTGTTTTGTTCTCTGTAATTGTATCCCTAGTTCCTAGTACAGAGTCTGGTACATAGCAAGTGCTTAATAAATGTCTATTATTAACTTACTGAATTCCATATATGTCTGAATATCAGAAATGTTTGTTGTAAAGATTTTTCCTTCAGTAAACTTTTTTCTAGCTTTATTAATTTTGTTTGTATATATTGTTTTTAATTTTATGTTATCAGAATTATCTATTTTTTCTTTTAAGATCACTCATCTCTAAGGATTCTCCCCCTAGTTATAGTGCAGAGTACTTCCATTCTCTTCTTTTTTTTATGATGTGACCTATATTTGGTTCATAATTTTATTTGAAATTTCCCATGGTATACGGGAGATATTGTTCAGTTATTTTCAGTCGTGGCTGACTCATGACCTCATTTGGGGTTTTCTTGGCAAAGGTAACTAGAGTAGTTTGCCATTTACTTCTCTGGCTCATTTTACAGATGAGGAACTGAGGCAAACAGGGTTAAGTGACTGATGCCGGACATTGAGCACGAACACAGGAGGATGAGTCTTTCTGACTCCAGGCCTGGTGGAATTCTACTGTGCCACCTAGCTGCCCAAAATGGCATAAATCTGATTTCTGCCAAACTGTCTTACAGATTTCCCAGCAATTATTGTCAAGTGAGGAATGCTTACCCCACTGATAGATGTCCTCAGGTTATTGAAAACTGGGCCACTATATTTGTTTGCTTTTGGGTTTTACTTACCTAATTTATTCTCTCAGTTTATTTCTCTATTTTTTACTCAGTACAATAACTTTGATTAGTATAACTTTGTAGCATGATTTAAGATCTAGTAATGCTAGTCTATCTTCTTTCTACTTTTTTTTTTAATTTCCATTGAGATTTCCTGACCTTTTGTTTCTCTAGTTGAATTTTGTTGTTATTTTGACTAGTTCTATAAAGGGACTCCCTAGTAGTTTGGTATTGTACATGATTTATAAAATAATTTAGATATTACCATCATTTTTGTTAAATTACCAATTTGCCCTATCAGGATTGACCATGAACAGTGACTATCCAATTATTTCAGTCTTCCTTTATTTTTGTGAAGAGCCTTTTACAGTTGTATTTATCTAGGTCCTGAGCCTATCTTGGTAGGTTAATCCCAGACATTTTATGCATTTTGCAATTGCTTTTTTAAAACTTTGTTTTTAAAGCATTCTTTTAATATGATCCTAACAAACATGAGCATTTCATTACACAAAGAACAGGAAAAATGGTTTGTATTTGAAACTATGAAAATTAGTTACATAGTTTTTTAAAGCTTATACAGTTATCCTATCCACATCGTGACCTTCCCCATCATGGTTTCAATAAATTAAAAAGAAATTGAATGGGAGTTTTGTGGAAGCCACAGATGACACTGAAAAAGTTTAGAAACTCAGGAATGCACAAAATATATGTATATAGTATTGTATAATATCAACATATTTTATCTTTTAATACCATAATAATTGATACTTCTTCTCTGGTACAAAATAGGGGGGCCAAAAAATTTTACACAGCTTTTCGGATCGTGGGAGCAGTGCACTCCTAGGCCCTGAAGTGTGGAAGGAATAACTAGTAAATTTAACATAGTAGATCTCTGTTTCTCTTCTCATCTTCCTTCTGCTCTCTTCTGTGTATTTTTTGTCTCTTTGATATTCTTTTTTTTTTTGGGTATCATCATGACTACTCATCAACTCTACTTTGCCCCCTCCCCCAACCTTCCAGGTACATTTTATAGTTATTTTGGATAGAATTTTTTTCTCTACTGGATTTTATTAATAACATAAAGAAATAATGATGATTGTTGTAGTTTTATTTTCTTTCTTGCTTTGCTGAATTCACTGATGTTTCATTTAATTTCAGTACTTCTCTAAATCGTCATAACATCTGAAAAAAGAAATCTTTTCTCCTCTTTGCATATACTTGATTTCTTCTTTTCTTAATTATATAGCTAGCATTTCTAAAACTATATTAAATGCTAGAAGACCACACACTGATGTAACCTTGAGCAAGTCACTTAATTTCTTAGTGACTACTCAGGCAATTTACTGAACCTTTAAATCATAAAGGTAGAGGGAATTTATTCATCAGATACCTACACCAATGAAATTACAGGTCTAAGCCAAAAAAACAAAATTTCAGATAACTAAAAGTGACACCTCCCTAGCCATCCCCTGCTCCTGAGATCCCTTCCTCTTGTTGAAGTGGGTGGGAGGTGGATGTGGGAGAGCTCATCCTTGATTCTGTGTTGTTTAAGGAAGATTCTCAGGGAATTCGCTTCATCATTTTCTGCTTGGATAATCTAATGGATTTCATGATCTCCAGAAACTCATCATTCTGCAATATGAGATCAACTCTGAAACTCAAACTTCTTCAAATTATTTCCCCAGGCCAGCTGTAGGAATTCATTATGCTTCTGTGCCTTCCATACTTTCCACCCTGCCTGAGTGGCACACTACTCCTCCCCTCCAGCCCTAGCCTTTTCAGCTTGTTTTTCTGTATTATCTTCCTTCATTAAATTGTGAACTCATTGAGGCAAAGATTTTCTTTTACTTCTCTTTTTATTCCCCGTCATTTAGCTCAGTGCCCATAGTAGATGTTTAATAAATGTTTGTTATTCTGACTCTGAAATAATAACAGTAACAATGGATATACTTGCTTTACACTCTGATCTCATTTGAAAGACTTTAAATGTTTATGCATTACAAATAATACCAGCTCTTGGCTTTAGGTATATAATATTTGGCATTATTAAGAAAACATTGGGAGCAGCTAGGTGATGCAGTGGATAAAGCACTAGCCCTGAAGTCAGGAGGACCTGAGTTCAAATCCATCCTCAGACCAAACACTTGAAGTTTACTAGCTGTATGACCCTGGGCAAGTCACTTAACCTCAATTGCCTTTAAAAAAAAAAGAGAGAGAAAACATTGATTAAAAAAAAATTAATAGGAATCCTGTTTTCACCTGTTATACAGCCCATTTAGATGTCTTGGTCCCTATAGACAGCTATTTTGAGGCATTTTGTCACTTTTATTCAGAGGATCTTGACTTTATCTGGAAAAGAGAGAGAGTGACCTTGTTTTACAACTTCACAGCCCTTGGGGAGAGTAGGCAATGTCTGTCCTCGTGCTGTCTTTTGTGATTTTTGAAGGGTGGATAAGAACATACATTCTATTCATGGGTCCTTTTGATTCTCATACTCTGATGCTCAGTTTTTCTTGAAGCACTGATCATCACTTATCTTTATGAATCATCTTGGTAGTAGAATCATAGAAGCAACAACCATTGTATATATTCTCATTGAAGTAACCTAATTTTTTTTTTCAGCAATCAAGACTGTACAAATATTTCTGAATTTTATAATACTGAAGATGAAGAGCAAGGCTGCACAGATGCTGATGATTTGGTATGAATTTCAGTTGTTCTTTTGTTTATAGGAAATAACTTTTCTTTATCTTAACCTAAAACCAAATGAGAAAATTACTTTAGTTTTAACTAGTTAAAACTAAAGTATTCTCTAGGCTTTTCATTATTTATCTCTTTCCCAATGATATTTATGTTGATGGATAAACACAGTTTTGCAAAAAAAGGGGGGGAGGGGCCAATATGCTAATAAAATTTGTTTCAGGATATGCATGGGTAGCAAAAGAAACCAGTGTTTTTTAATTTTTAATTTTTCTTTTACTTCTCTTGGCTTTTGAACAGAATAGTTATAATCTTATCTAAATGGCTGTGGGTTAAGAATAAAGAATTGTTCTGCTTAAAGACACAAAATCTTTGCTCTCTTGATTTTTTATCTTTTAGTGCCATGATTATACTGTTCCTATTTAAAATAGTTGGAACTAGAATATATTTTCTGATTTGTTGGCCTAAATTAATCTGGATAACCTTGGAAGAGAAGCTGTGAAATACACAATTATTCATAAACTATTCTAATATTAAATAATAAAATATTTTCATTAGTAATCTAGTTTAATGCTATATAGCTATATAGCAGTGTCTCTAAAACTTGAGATACAAAAATATCTTTTAAAAAATTATTTGGAAGTTTTTTCTCTGCAAATTTTTGAGGCAGCATAGTGTAATAGTGGCACTTAAAATCAGGATGACCATAGATGAGCAAGTCACTTAACTTCTTAGTGGCTTAGGCAACTAATTCTCTTGAGATTCTAGTCTATAAAGTCAGTGGGCAGTTGGCCTTAATGGAGGGAGTTTTTTAGTTTTTTCTTTTTTTTTTTTAACCCAGGAGAGGTGGTAAAGCTGAGATTATCCAGAAGGGGCATTATTTTTTACAGTATACACAACCTGAGCAGTGAAATTTAACTGCTTTGTGACCATATTTAATTTTCTGTGAGTTTCCTCATCTGTAAAGTTGAGACAGATACAACCTTGAAGGATTGCTATATTTGAAAAATCATTTTCCTCACCATGCGCTGTGTAAATGGCCTGTTATTATTTATGGGAGAGAAGACAGTAAGGCACAGTGGAATGAAGTCCTGGATTTGAAGCCAGAGACTTTAGATTCAAATTCTTCCTGTCACTGTCTTTGTGTCCACTTTAATCTGTCTGGGCCTTAGTTTCTTCTTCATGAACTGGATGTCTTAGTCTTGGATTCAGGAAGAACTGAGTTCAAATCCTCACTCAGACACTAGCTATGTGACCCTAATCAAAGCACTAACTTCTGAGCCTCAGGTTCCCCATCTACAAACTGGAATTAATTATAGCACCTACCTCTCAGGGTTATTGTGAGGATCAAATGAGATAACACCTATAAAACCCTTTATAAACCTTGTAGGGCCTACATAAATGCCAGCTAGCTATCATTTCCGTTTCCTAAAACTGTGGCACCTATTTAAAACATTTTTAAGCTTGAGATTGGTATTTTCTGTTTCTTTGTACTTATGGTAAATATGTAATGACCTGAATAAGTTTTTAATTGGCTTTCAAAACAAAACAAACCCTTTTGTTAAAAATACCGTAGGGTTGGGTGACGGTGTTTTTTACTATTGATCGTGAAATTGATTTGAGGGGATCTCAGTCTATCTAGGCTATAATCTATAGCTGAGCAACAATCTCTTTTACTATGTCCTAGAAATGGTCATTCCTTCATTTGAAGACCTCAAGTAAGAAAAAAAAGTATAACCTTTCAAGCAACCCATTCTACTTTTAGGTAGCACTAACTGTTAAAAGTTTTGTTTTTCATTTTTACATCAAATCTAAAATCCTGCCTGTCTGCAAATTCTACCTATTTTTCCTAATTTTGCCAAGATGGGGAGAAGGGGGTAGGGTGGGAAGAGGGAGAGGGGGGCCAAATGCTGCAAAGATTCTTTTCCACATGATAGGCCTTCAGATATTTAAAGGCAATTGTCACATTCCCCTGAACCTTTTCTTTTCCAGGCTAAAAATCCCTACTTCCTTGAAATGATGATTATTGACTTGTTTTCAAGGACACTTTTGGCCATTATCCATCTTGTCAATATCCCACATAAAATAACCTTAGTCCTTTAGAACTGAACACAGCACATCAGTTATGTAGTAGGACAAAATACAGTGAGGCTACCACCTCTTTTGTTCTAGAAACTACCTTTCTTAATTCAGCCCAGGATTATGTTAGCATTTTTCAGTAATGTGTTGTATTGTTGATTAATGTTAAGTTTTCCTCCCACTAAAAATTTCCCTATCTTTTTCAGAGAAACTACCATTTCTCCCAGCTTGTACTTATGAATTGATTTTTTTTGACCCACAAGTTAAGTTTATGCTCATCACATCTTTTTTTTTTTAATTGGCCCAGCTTTCTTTGTTGTCAGGATGAAGAATCTTTTTGGATGCTGACACTTATCATCTTATGTGTTAGCTCCCAAGTTTGTATCACCTGAAAATTAGATGAGAATGTCACCTGTGCATTCATCCAAAAAATTGTTAAGAATAGTAATAAGTATGGGGATAAAGATAAGTTGCTGAGAGACTCCACTTGCAGTCTCCTGCCAAATTAACCTTTATTCAGTCATTCATCTAATTTCATAGTCTAACTACTCTACTGTTACATGGCTTATCCTGGCCATCAGGCTAGTGTGAAAGAATATGTCAAATGCTTTATGATTAGTACACAGAGATAGTTATGGATTTTTCCAGCGAGAACAAGAGTACATAGAGTTTTGACTCCAGTTTTTTTTTTCAGATGAGCAAATTAAGAGCTGAGTTAAAAATTATCTAATTATGTATCAAATTAGTGACTGAGTTAGGATTTAGAACCCTGGTCTACAGACTTAATCTATTGTTCTTTTCACCATATGATGCTGCCTTTTTAATTAAAATTCTTTTTAGAAGCTATAGAAAAGTCAAGAAATAATAAATTTGATTATTCTGTTGAATAGATGATTCTGAAAAGTTAAACCAACTTTAAAGTGATCTCATTTATGTTCCTTTGTAGGATGAACATGATCTTCCTAAAACTTCTTCTGGAAGAATACGAGTGAGTTATTCTATTTTGTTCATGTTTTTAACATGCTCTTGACATTTTACAAGGATTATGCTTATTAAATTAGGGTTTAAATTGAAGGTTTTCTTTTTCTTGAAATAATAGAATAATTATTTTCTGAGTTCCTGCAGTGTCTTTAGAAGGATGCGTGGCTATAAGTTAGTCTTCCTTAGGAAGCTTATGAACTAGTTAGGATTAAATGTTGATTGAATTAAAGACGATCCAGAACTGGAAGAGGTGGACTTCATGTATAGGTTTTAAAGCAAGGATAGTATTAGGAAGGGGTGGGAAAGACATTTTAGGTAAAGGGGAAAACCTGAAACACATGCTCTTGGAATAAGCATTATATGTTGGTGTGGGACAGAAGACAGACTTGACTGGCACAAGTGATTAGGAAATGAGGTTATAGTTGTTCCTATATTTGGACCCTTTGTGGAGTAGAGCCAGATTATGGTAATCTTGAAAGATAAGGGAGAAGAATTTGGATTTGATATTATAGGGAAAAGGGTACTTTGAGCTATGGAACAACATGCTGAAAGTGGTATTTAACAAAAAGTACATTATTCCTTTGGAGGTTTTTTTAGTATGGAGTGGTAAGAGACTCAGGGTCATCAAGTGAAGTCTGTTTGTGACCCAGAGGTGAGATGATGAAAGTTGAATTAGAGTATCATATCTCTGGGATATGAGAAGGAACAGAGTTGAGCCATTTCAAGAAAAAGTAAACGCTAATTGGTGACTGACTAGATTTGGAGAATTAAAGAAAAGGAGATATGATTTTGAGTCTTTGTGTACAGGAGAAATACACTATTTACAGAGAACAAGTGTTTATGCATTTTAATTTTTAAATTCATTGTAAATTTATTTTTTTTAAATAAGCACTTATTTTCTTCCACTCCAATGTCCCCAGTCCCACTGGGGAAAAGAAAGACAAACAAAACCCTTGTAACAATTATATATACTCAAGCAAAACAGATTCCAGGTCTAAAAATGTGTGTCTCATTCTACATCTTGATTTTGTTACCTCTCTGTCAGGTGGTGGGGTAACATTTTCATGTATCTTCAGTGAATCGTGGTTGGTCACTAAATCAGTTTTTAGTCCTTCAAAATTGTTTGGTTTTACATTATTGTTGCTTATTTTAATAAACTGTTCTCCTGGTTCTGCTAACTTAATTCTGTATCAGTTCAAGCAAGTATTCATAAGCTTCCTTGAAAACATTTCTTTCATAATTATATTTCATAGACAATAATTTAGTTAGCTAATCCACAATTGATAGGCAGCACCTTGGTCTCCAGTTCTTTGCTACTACAAAAAGAATTAGCATAAATATTTTTGTACGTATGGATCTTCCCTCTTTTGATCTCTTCTGTGTATAGGCCTAGTAGTCATATCGCTAGATGCACAGTTTACTTACAGTGGGGATGGTTAGACCATCTAGAATGGTTAGACCAATTCATAGTTCCACCAATAGTATTAGTGTTCCTGTTTTCTTATAGCCCTTCCATCATTTGTCATTTTCCTTTTTTGTCAGTTTTGTCAAATTGTGTGAGGTGGGACCTCAGAGTTGCTTTAATTTGCCTTTCTCTAATTATTACTGATTTAGAACATTTTTTCAGAAGACTTAATAGCTTGGATTTCTTCCCTTGAGGACAGTTTGCTCATATCTTTTGACCATTTATCAATTGGTAAATGGCTTATATTCTTACACATTACAATCAGTTCCTTATATATTGTGAAAATTAGATCTTTATTAAAGAGACATATTTCAAAAGTTTTTCTAGTTAGTTGCTTCTCCTTCTAATCTTAGCTGTATTAGATTTGTTTGCAGAAATTTTAATTTTATGTGATCAAAATTGTCTTTATCTTCTATGATTCTCTCTACCATATGTTTATGAATTCTTCCCCTATCCATAGATCTGAAAGCTAATTTTCTTCCTTGTATAATTTATGATGTGACCTTTAACGTGTAGATTGTGCATCCATTTGGAGCTTTTGCTATTTGGGTTAAGATGTTGGTCTAAATTCTTAATTTCTACCATACTGTTTTAGTTCGGTTTTGGGGGTTTTTTTGTTTGTTTGTTTTGTTTTCCAGTTTTCCCAGAAGTTTTTGTCCTTACCCCAGTAGCTAGGGTCTTTAGGTTTACTGAATGCTGGGCTACTCTGTTAGAGTTCTTCTGTATTTTGTACACTTAATCTGTTGATTCTTAGCATAATTTGAGATTTTATACTCTCCTGTTTTACATTATTTCCCTTGGGATTTTTTAACCTTTTTTCTTTCGGATCAATTGGTAGAACGCTAAACAAGTAAATTAATTTAGGAAGCACTGTTCCTCTTATTTTTGTGGCTTGACCTAACCGTGAGCAATTAATATTTTACTTAAATTTGAAAGGCTTTAATTTAGAACATATTTTAAAACATTTCAGTAAAGCCCATTTTCTAATTTTGTTACATGTCTGTAACCTTCAACTGGTTTTAAAAATATAGGCTTCTTTTTCCTGTCATTTACAAAGCAGTCTCTTGGTCATTAGTTTACTTTACAACATGGAGTTTCAAATGCATTTCTAGAATTTTGTTATTGGATAAATGCCCAGTAATAAATATACCTTTTGTGGATTATCTGGAGTGTTGCAAACCATTAGACCACCAGTTACACTGAGTCATTTTTGCAAGTTTGTTTTTCTATTGTAACAATAGTAGTATCATATAACTTAATTATAGTAAAGTTGCTCCCAGTATTTATCATTTAGAGTGATATTTTCTTTAGTACTTAGTTTATCTGGTATATAATCTCCTTAAAAATAACTTACAGTTTTAGGAAACTGATGTTGTGAATATGTTTTAGGGGCATCATTGGAAGAAAAGGAACAATAATAAAGCTAAATATGATAAAAATAACTGGCAGAAGCAATGTAAAGAACTAGTGAACTTAATTTTCCAGTGCGAAGATTCTGAGCCATTTAGACATCCTGTTGATTTGGTTGAGTATCCAGTAAGTTAATATCATTTAAATTTTTATTTTGGGGACAGTGGGATGTAATTGATACATCTTTGAATTAAACTTGTAAAGAAGAAGATATACTCTCATATATCTAGTGTGTCCAAACTGTTAATAACTAAATATTTTTTTAAATGATGTTTGAGGAAAAAATTTTTAAGTGTTTGTATTTTTTAGTATATTTCATTTCTTGATAATCTGTACTAATTCAACAAATGTTTATTAAACTTACTGAGCTCTTAATAAATTCAAGGTACTTTCTAGATGCTAAGGATACCAGTAAGAAGCAGTAATCTGTTTACAGAAATTACTTTGTACCAAGGGAATAGCATATATACTCTGTAATTCTACAAAGATTTCTCTTCCAATTTTGAGGTAATATATATCATGGTTGTGAAGGCCAAATGAGATTATGTGTAAAGCACTGCTTATATATGAGTTGCTTTTTAAATGCAAGGATTTATCTACAACAAGGTTATTGTCTTCCTTTCTGTTTGATTTACTACATTTTGGAAATGATGCTGATAAAGACAATTTTTTTTCTGCCAACACTAATAATAAGGAAACAAAGTAAAATCTGAAATTTTGATATGGGGAGTTTTTCCAGAAACTATCCCTTTCAGGTGATTATATAGCTTTTTGAAAAAAATCATCTGTGATTTTCACTGGTTATAGTTATATTTGTGTGATTGAGCTTTTACTTCAATACAATGGGAAGAGCAGTGTCTAGACTCCTAGGGACCTACCTCTGACGTTCACTACTTGTGTGATATTAGGCAAATCACCCTATCTGGGCCTCAGTCCTTCTCAGTGAGGGGGTTGTACTCAATGGCTTTATAGCTTCTGGATCTATAATCTTATGGTTCAAAGAGGTGATTTTTCTTAACAGATATGCTGTGTATGAGCATAATGCCACTGAAAATTATCAGTACTTTAAACACTTTATGCTTACTTTAAGAATAAAATGACACATATACACCAGTTAAAAGGTCAAAAATAATTTTCCATTGTGAGCAAAAGAGTCAGTTATATAGGTGTAGTTATATGCATAAGCCGCAAATCAGCACACATTAGTGAATATCAAGTGGAAAATATTGGCCAAGTTAAGTAGAAGATTGATTAATAGGTAATTAAGCAAATAGTTGCTCCATTTCCAAGGACTAGGCATTATTAAAGGCAGTTAGGTGTGGAACATTGGGTAGAGTGCTGAGCCTGGAAGACCTCAATTCAAATCCTGCTTCAGACACTTTAATGCTTTGTGACCCTGGGCAAGCCTCTTAACCTCTATTTGCCTTGGTTTCCTCATCTGTAAAATGGAGATGATAATAGCACCTGCCTCCATAGGTTTGTTGTGAGTATTGGATGACATAATAATTGTAAAGTGCTTATGCAGTACTTGGGTCATAGCAAGTACTATATAAATGTTAGCTGTTGTTATCATTATCATGACTAACTTTCCCGGTGTCCATAACATTATATAGAGTTGATTATTCTTATTAACCATTATTTATAACTGGACCTGTAATTTTATTGGTATAGTGATCTCCCAGCAAGGAAACTCCCTCAGCTAGTGTAGATAGTCACCTGCTCTACATTTTATAGTTAACTGCCTTAGGATACTAAGAGATTAAATGATTTGTCCGGGGTCACATAGCCAGCATATGTTAAAAGGTTGTCTCTCCTTTACTGCGTTATGCCTTGTACCCATTTACTTAGAATATTCCTGCCCTCCCTCGCCCCAGGAAAGAAAGACAGAAAATTATTTATTTCCTTTTCTAAGTTTAGCACTGGCTATATTGTTAGTCAGTAAATGTTGACTTAAACTCTTGCTCCCAAACCCAGGTCTGTGGGCTTTTTTTTTTCCCCTTAAGAAAAGGTAGTTAAAAAAAGAAAAGGTAGTTGTAGACCAAAAGAAAACCACTTCTGAGAACTGAATTCTCTTTCCATGTGTTTGAAATGGGTGAATTGCATGACTTCCAAGGATTTCTTGTAGATTTATCATTTTGATTCTGTAATTTGAAATTTTTTTGGACCTAGTTTTTTGTGTTTATAAGAATATTTATTGAATGTCCTCTGGTTTTGTTTTGTTTTTTTACCTAGGACTATAGAGATATTATAGACACTCCAATGGACTTTGGAACAGTGAGGGAAACTCTAGAAGCGGGAAATTATGACAACCCACTGGAATTTTGCAAAGATATTCGATTAATATTTAGTAATGCTAAAGCATATACACCAAACAAAAGGTCAAAGGTAATTTTTAATAAGAATTTAAAACAAAACAAAAAGGAAGGGTTTATTCACGTAGCCTACGGGGTATGCTAGTTAGTGTTGAGTAGAAAAATTAACTCAGGTAAATGAAAAATGAATTTGTAGCAATCCACCTTTAAAACCTTTGGTAACATTTTTATACACATTATATGGGTACTTACATGTAAAGCACAACTGTTAACCAAAGAGTTCACATAACTGTTTAAAATGTGTGCATTGTCTTAACTGTGTTCCTTTCCTCCTTGTCTTTACCACTTGTCTGTTCCAATTTCTGTCAGTAGGTTCCTTTGGATTCCTTGTCTTTGTTTCCTGTATGTTTTCCATCTTATGTGTGGGGGGACGGAAGTGGGGTTTGGGGGTAAGAGGTGTGTATGTATTCACTCACTTAAATATTTATTCATGGGGCAGCTAGGTGGCACAGTGGATAGAGCACCAGCCCTGAAGTCAGGAGGACCTGAATTCAAATCCAGCCTCAGACCAACCACTTGACACTTAATACCTGTGTGACCCTGGGCAAGTCACTTAACCACAATTGCCTTTAAAAAAAGAAATTATTCACGAAGACCTGAAGAATTTACTTTGAGAAATTTACTTTGCTTTCAAACTTAGCCTTAGAAATTAAGAGTAGAAACTGTCCTTAAGCTTTTCAGACCTTTTATTGGTTTGTTTTTTTTTTTTTAAGTTTGATTGAAGCTTTCTTCTTCTCCCCCCCCCCCCGGACTAATATCACTGTGACTTTCCACTGGCCTCACCCCAGCCCCATCAAAGCTCTCCTTGGTCATGTCTGAAAATATATCTTGTTCTGTACCTCCATTTTACTCTTTATTTAGCAAATAGCATTTAGGGCAGAGATTTGAAATTAATAAATAATTTCCTTTGACAACCAGATAAAAAGCAAATGTATTGGCCACGGCCAAGTAAAATCTTGAAATGCTTTTGAAGGCTATTTTATAATTGATTGTGCTTTTTTCATTTTCTTTGTAGATTTACAGTATGACTCTTAGATTATCTGCACTATTTGAAGAAAAAATAAGGAGAATTTCCTCTGATTTTAAAATTGGGCAAAAATACAATGAAAAATTACGAAGAAGTCAAAGGTGTAAGAGAAGGCAAGGTTCCACATGTAGCTATCAACCTAGCAAATTCAGGTGAATTGATGACAGGTTATCATAACTTTTGGATTCTTTGATGTTTTTGTTTATTCACAAATGATAGATGTAGATTAAAGATAGATATGATATTAAATGATTTTAAAAGTCTTTGGGGAAGTCAGTTTTTTTCATGTGTATATATTTTGTGATATTGGACTCCAAGGTGCTATTTTAATCTGTAGTAAATATATTTTCTTAAGGTAAAAGTCTGAAAAATAGTTTTTTGGTATGTCTAACAAATTACACCTCATTTCATATAGAATATGAGTAGCTAGGTGGCTCAGTAAATAGAGCACTGGACTTGGTATCAGGAAGACTCATCTTCATGAGTTCAGATCTTTTCTCAGACTGTTCCTAGCTTGTGTGACTCTGTTTACTTCAGTTCCTCATCTAAAGGGAACAACAAAGACTGAGATGCAACTGAAACAACTGAACAATAACAGTAAACTAATTCATAACTGATAGCGTCACAAGTTGTTAAACTTATGGAAAAAAATGTAACCAGGCACATGTATAATACATTATCTATAGTGACTTGTAAAATGCAAAATAGTTTGTAGCAAATTATTTCCCTAGATTAGTGCGTTACTCAACCAATAAATATATACAAAGCAAGCTATGTAAAGATAAATAACAATTAACAGAGGGAAGCTACTGGAATTAAGAGGGGTTAGGGAAGACTTCCTGTAGAAAGTGAGATATAGAGATTTAAAAGAAGCCAAGAAGGTCAGTCATCTGGAGAAGAGGAGAAATAGAATTCCCAGAACCAAGAGATGCTGTGTCTTGTTCATGAAACAGCCAGGAGGCCTGTGTCGTTGGATTGAAAACAGTGTGTCCTACCTAGGAAGGTAGGAAAGAGCTATGTTATAAAGGGCTTTGAATGGCAAACAGAGCATTTGTATTTGCTCTTGGAGGCAATAGGTAGCCACTGGAGTTTATTGAATAAAGAGGAATGGGAGTGAAGTGGGGGGACACATCAACATGACTGCATTTTAGTAAAATCATTTTAGTGGCTGAGTGGAGTGGGAAGAAACTCAAGGCAGACAGACCCACCAACAGGCTTTTGCAGTAATAATCCAGGCCTGTGTTGATTAGGGCTTCGCTAGAGTGGTGGCAGTGTCAAAGGAGAGAAAGGGGCATATTTAAGAGATAGTCCAAAGGGGAAATGAACAGACCTTAGCAACAGCTTTGGATATAGGAGATGAGAGACAGTGAAGAATCCAGATGAGCCTGAGGAACTGAGAGGATGATATTGCCCTCTGCAATAATAGATGTTGGGGGGGGGGGAATTTGCAGGGGAGGGGAATGAGTTCAGTTTAGGGCATGTTGAGTTTAAAAGGTCTATTGGACATCCAATTTGAAATGTTTGAAAGCTAGTTGGAGATGCAAGATTGGGGGTCAGTAAAGATTGAGGCAGAATAGATATGCTTGAGAATCATCGGCATAGAATGGTAATTAAAGTTATGGAACTGATGAGTAGTATAGTGGGAAAAGGAAACAGGGCCCAGGACAGAACCCTGCAGGACACCTAGAGTTAGAAGGAGCGATCTGGGGGTTTGTTTTGTTGTTCGTTCATTTCAGTAATGTCCAGCTCTTCATTGCCCCTATTTGGGATTTTCTTCTCAAAGATTCTAGATTGGTTTGCCATTTCCTTTTCCAGCTCATTTTATAGATGAAGAACTGAGGCAAACAGAGTTAAGTTATTTGCCCTGGATTACATAGCTGGTAAGTGTCTGAAGTCAGATTTTTACTCATGAAAATGCATCTTTCTGATTCAAAGCCCAGTGTTCTATCCACTGCACCACCTAGCTGCCCCTGTGATCTAGAGGAGGATATAGCAAAGGGGACAAAGAAGGAGTGGTCAGATAGGTAGGAAGAGAACCAGGAGAAAACAGTGTTCCGAAATCCTAGAGAAGAGAGTACCAGGGAGGAAAGAGTGATCAACAGTTTCAAAGGCTGCTGAGGTGACTGAGTGAGAATTGAAAAAAGGCCATTCCATTTGCAACTAAGAAATCATTAGTAACTTTGGAGAAAGCAGTTTCAGTGTAATGATAAAGTTGGAAGCTAGATTTTAAGGGGTTAAAGAGAAAGTGGAAGCACTTATTATGGATAGCTTTTTCAAGGAGTTTAGCTGTAAAGGGCAGAAGAAACAGGATAAATAGTTACCAGTGATGGAATGATCAAGTGAGGGTTTTTTCCAGAGTGGAGGAGACATGGGCATGTTTGAATCAGTAGAGAGGGAGAGATTGAAAATAAGTAAAAGTAGAAATAACAGAGTGGGCATCTCTGGAAGAGACAGGGTAGAATGAGATCCGTTGAACAAGTGAAGGGGTTAGCCTTGATAAAGAGTAAGGCCACTTTATGTGAAACAGATGAAGTAGGAAAAAGTGGCAGAGGCTACCTGACTGATAGATTAGTAAGAGGGAGTTCATAGCAAATGGCCTTAATTTTTTCTCTAAAATATACAGCAAAGTTCTCAGCTGAGCATGGTGGCAAGAGGAGCCACAAGAGGGTTGAAAGAGAGAAGAAAAGGTTTGGAAGAGCCGGTGTGAAGACTGGGGTAATGAGTTGATAAAGGAGGTATAGTAGCATTGCCTAGCTTCAGTGACAGTTGGTTGAAGTTTTATAACATAAATTTATAGAGGACCTGGTGAAAAGTTTTTCATTTCATCTTCATTTCAGCAGCACAAGTACACAAGCAAAGGCAGTAATTGATGGAAGTGATCCAATGCCTGAGGCTTGTCTGGGCATACTTGGTAATATTACAAGAAGGCAAGAGATTCAAAGGAGGAGAGCGTAGAGTTGAATTGGTTCAATAAAGATGGGGATGAGAGGAGAGAATGGCTAGTGCATGGGAGGATGGCTAAGGAGAGAATTGAGGAGTTAAGGGATTGGAGGTCACCATGCAGATAAAGAGTAGGGTTATACAAGCAAAGGCACAGAGGGAGAAATGAAAAGCCAACAGATTATGTTTGCATAAGGGGATTTCAGAATTCTTGTATGTGGAATTGCTACATTTATAGGCGATGACAGGATCAAGGATGTAACCATCTTTGTGTGGCTGAGGTGGGATGGAAGAATGAGTAGCTTGAGGAACTGAGTGGTTAGAATATTTGAGGAAGAATTGGTATGTATGTTGAAGTCACCTAGTATGAGGGCAGGAGTTGAGGAGAGAAAAATTGTAAGCTTAATATTGAACTCATTGAGGAAGGAAGGGAAATGACCACGGATTTTATAGACATAACCATTCGGGACTTTGACAGGGTGATACATATTAATAGAATGAACCTCAAAAGAGTAGAGTTTTTTATGAGTGGTGGAGGAAGGGGACAACCTGGAGGTGTCAGTGGAAAGGAATATTCCAACTCACCTGCCTCATCCAGTGAGCAGAGTAGAATGAGTGAAGGTACAACCAGTACTAGAAAGGGTGGGCAGAGAGACTGTGTGTGTCATCAGGGGAAAGCCAAGTTTTAATAAGAGCTAGTAGATGGAAGAAGTGGGAGATTTAAGATGGAGAGATTTGTTGGCTATGGGAAAAGCATTCCAGAGAGTTCAGTGAAAAGGCTGGGTGGAATTATGATAAAATTTTGGGATGAGAGTTTTGAGGGTCATTGGAATGAAGAATTGAATAGTAGGGAGTATAGAATGGGGTTTGGCTGATAATCTATAGGAGTTCAGAATCACTGGAATGTGAAATATGAGAATGTTCATCAGTAAGTGGAGAATACCACTCCTCTACCCTCAAAGGACAGATTTGGGAGCAAATGGAAGACCGGTAGTCAAAGGAGGATATGCTCATTGCACTGGAGGTTCTCTACATCTCAGTTGGAAAACTGGGCTAGCTGCAGAAGGTGAAAGTTGCCTTTTGCTGGTACAGATGGAAATGGTTGCTTTGGGACAAATGGAAGATGCCCAGCCTAGCAGCCTTTCCTCAAGGGACACGCCATGCCTAGCAGGAGATAGAAAACTCAGATTAGTTTATATCTTTACTTATTTAATATGTGACTTGCCATTACTGCTGTCAGAAGTTTGCATATTTAAAAGATAAGAATTGCTAATATTACATTTTAATGTTTTATGAACATTTTAAATGTCCAGTTGTCTGTGTGTCTGATAGGATAAGTATGAAAAATGAGGATATATTTTTAAAAAATTGCTAATCAGTTTTTTCTCCTGTAGCCAGAGATTGTGAATGAAGGAAAATCTGTATTTCTCCTACATGTACATCCCCATTAGTTTTGAAATCAGTAAAGCAATCTCATTTCCCTGACCTCCTCTCCCAAATGAACAAACAAAACCACTTGTCTCATTCTCAGCAGACATAGTGCCAAAGAATGTAAATTGAAAAAAATAATAAACTGTCTTGCTGTTAGCTTCTGCCATCTTTACTCTGGAATCAGTATTTCTAAAATAGGTTCTTTTGTGACTATATCTAATCATCTTTCCATTAAAGGATTTTTTGAGTATATCATAGCCTACATTAGGACAAAATTGAATGCAAAATTAAGGATAAAGGATTAATAATTGTTCATTGTTTATGTTATGAAAGTATTATTTTCTTATAATTATGGTCAAATTCAGAACTTTTCTGTCTTTAAGTCAGAAATTTGGTTAGATCTTTTCCACTTAGCTTTTAAGCCCACTGACACTTTTATATTTATACATGGTTTCTTTTTCTTCATCTTTGAACAGAAATGTGAAATGGAAACAATTGAAATCCCAGGCAAAAGTCATACCTGACTTGGAAGGTTCTCCTACTCAGTCTACCTCTAATAGTGCAGCTTGGTCTTCAAGCCAGAAGACCACAGTAAGCTTCTCTGCCAATATTACTTCTGGTGATTCATCTGATTCTGCATCATCTGAAAAAATTGGAAGGACTAGACCCATAACGTCAGCAAACTCTACAATATTAACTGGTGAGAAATGAAGACTGTTTAAGGATATTTAAACCAAAATCAGTCACCTAGTTGCCTAATATGCTTGTTGTATTCACTGTTAGATGCCTTCGGGCAATTTGAAAAATAGTATGAAATATGGTTCTGACCCTCAGAAGGACTTTATAATCTAATTGGGAAAATAGCACAAAAATTAGAGAACAATGAAGTGAAATTGTATAGTACTCATTCAAATGGTCAGTGTGTACCAGGAAAGGACTTGAGTTGGGCCTTCTTTTTATTAACAAGTATCAACATGTGAATGTTACAATACACAGAGAAGAACAGAAAAAGAGAATTGTAGATGAAGTGTTGAAAGTCTGCTATATAATAGTTACAAAATTGCTCTATTTGTGTCCCCCTCTGAACTGCCTTTTTTGTATTTTTTAAATGATGCTTTATTTTCTTTCTATAATTATCTGCTCCTTTGTTACATATGTGTGTCTGATAAAACAAATCCACATACTGGCTGTGTCTGAAAAATCTACGTCTCATCATCTCTAATCCATCACTTCTCTGTGAAGATGGAAGCATCATCATTCTTTTTTGGAGTTATTTATTGGTCATTGCATCGAATAATAGCTTAAGTCTTTCATTAGCTGTTTTTGTTTACATTATTGTAGTTGTAAAAATTGTCTGTTTGGTTCTGTTCACTCCTTTCTGTATTAATTTCTATGTGTATCCCCAAGTTACTCTGAATCTGTTCCCTTTGTCATTTATTGTAGCACAAATTCCAGTACGCTCACATGCCATATTTTAGTCAGCCGTTTCCCAGTTTATGAGCATCTACTTTCTTCTCAGTTCTTTACAACTACAAAAAGTGTGGCTAAAATGTTGTTGTGCAGTGGACCCTTTCCCTTTGTCTTTAATCTGTTTTTGATGTGCACAAATTAGTAACTTTTGGGACATACCTGTAGTTCCAAATTGTTGTTCAAATTATAGGGCTAGTTTTCAAATTCACCACCATGGCATCAGTGTCTCTTTCCAAAATCCTCTAAATTTGTCATTTCTCTTTTGTCGTCTTTGACAGTCTGAATATCAGGTTGAATCTCAGTTATATTAATATGCATTTCTCCTTTTTTAAATAATATTTTATTTTTTTCCTGATTACATGTAAAAACAATTTTTAACTTTTGTTGTTTTGTTTTTTGAGTTCCAAATTCTCTCTTTCCTCCCCTCCCTTCCTGAGGTAGCAAGCAATTTGTTGTAGGTTATACATGTGCAATCATGTAAAACATGTTTCCATTTAGTAATGTTGTAAAAGAAAACACCAAAAAAAAGCAGAAAAAAGGAAAGTGAACAATAGTATGCATCAGTTTTTTTGAACTCCGTCAGTTCTTTCTCTGGAGGCAGATAGAATTTTTCATCATAATTCCAAAGGAATTGTCTTAGATCATTGTATTGCTGAGAATGTCATTCCCAGTTCATCATGGGATATTGCTGTTATTGTGTACAATGTTCTTTTCGTTCTGCTCATTTCACTTTACATCAGTTCACGTAAATCTCAGGTTTTTCTGAAAGCATCCTGCTCCTCATCATTTCTCATAACACAATAATATTCCATCACAATCATGTAACACAGTTTGTTCAACAGTTCCTCAATTGAAGGGCATCCCTTCATTTTCCACTTCTTTGCCACTACAGAAGGAGCTGCTATAATCTTTGTACAGATAAGTCCTTTTCAGAGCAGCTAGGTGGCTCAGTGGATAAGAGCACCGGCCCTGAAGTCAGGAGGACCTGAGTTCAAATCCGGCCTCAGACCAAACACTTGACATGTACTAACTAGCTGTGTGACCTTGGGCAAGTCACTTACCCCCAATTGCCTCACTAAAAAAAATTAATTAATTAAAAAAACAAATAGGTCCTTTTCCCCTTTTTTCTTTTCATCTGTGAGATACAGACCTAATAGTGCCATTGCCAGATCAAAGGGTGTATACATAGCCCTTTAGGCATAGTTCCAAATTGCCCTTTAAAATGGTTGGTTCAGTTCACAACTACAGCAGCATTGCATTAATGTCCCAATTTTTCTTCATTCCCTCCAACGTTTATCATTTTCCTTTTCTGTCATATTAGCCAGTCTAATAGGTATGAAGAGGTACCTCAGAGTTGTTTTACTTTTCACTTCTCTAATCAAGAGTGATTTAGAGCATTTTTTTCATGACTATAGAAAGCTTTGATTTCTTCATCTGAAAATTACCAGTTCATATCCTTTAGCCATTTATTGATTTGGGTAATGACATATCCTTAGATATTTGACTATATATATATATATATATATATATATATATTTGTGAGAAATGAGGCCTTTATCAGAGACATTTGCTGTTAAAAAAAAAAATTTTTTCCCAGCTTTCTGCTTTCCTTCTAATCTTGATTACGTTGGTTTTGTTTGTGCAAAAACCTTTTAATTTAATGTAAGAGAAACTATCCATTTTACGTTTTGTAATGCTCTTTCTCTTCTTCCTTTTTCCAAAATTCTTCCCTTTTCCAAAGATATTAGAGATACACTACTCCATGCTCCCCTAATTTTCTTATGGTATCACCCTTTCTGTCTAAATTGTGTACCCATTTTGACCTTATCTTGATACATGATGTAAGATTCCTAGTTTCTGTCAAACTATTTTCCGGTTTGCCCAGCAATTTTTATTAGATATTGGGTTTTTGTCCCAAAAGGTTTGGTCTTTCGATTTATCAAACACTAGATTACTATGGTCATTTACTACTGTGTCTTGTGTACCTAATCTGTTCCACTGACTCACCACTCTTATTTCTTAGCCAGTACCATGTTGTTTTGATGATTACCACTTTCTAATACAGTTTGAGATTTGGTATGGCTTTGTTCACATTTTTTCATTCTCTTGTTACTCTTGGCATTTTGTTCTTCCAGATGGGTTTTGTTATTATTTTTTCCTAGTTCTATAAAATATTTTTATTGCAGTTTGATTGGTATGGCATTGAATAAGTAAATTAATTTAGATAGAACTGTCATCTTTATTATACTGGCTCAGCCTACCCATGAGCAATTTTTTCAGATTGTTTAGATCTGACTTGATTTGTGTGAAAAGTGCTTTGTAATTGTGTTCATATAGTCCCAGGGTTTGTCTTGGTTTGTTTTACCAAGTGTTTTATGTTAGTTATGTCTAGTTACTTTAAATGGAATTTCTTTTTCTATCCCTTGCTGCTGGACTTTGAGGGTAATATATAGAAATGCTGATGATTTATTTGAGTTTATTTTATCTCCTGTAACGTTGCTAAACATTTCATCTAGTTTTTTAGTTTATTCTCTAGGATCCGCTAAGCATACCATCATATCATCTGCAAAGAGTGATGGTTTTGTTTCCTCATTGTCTATTCTAACTCCTTCAATTTCTTTGTCTTATCTTATTGCTATAGCCAACATTTCTAGTACAATATTGAATAATAGTGGTGATTGTGGGCTACCTTGTTTCATTTGTTTATTCATTTGTTTATCCCCATTAAGATAATGCTTGCTTATGGTTTTAGATAGATAATACTTATCATTTTAAGGAAAGCTCCATTTATTCTTATGCTTTCTAAGTGTTTTTAATAGGAATGATGATGTATTTTGTCAAAAGCCTTTTTGCATCTGTTGAAATAATCCTGTGATTTCTGTTGGTTTTGTTATTTATATGATCAGTTATGCTGATAACTTTCCTAAATATTGAATCAGCCCTGCATTCCTGGTATAAATCCCACCTGGTCATAGTGTATGATCTTTTGGATATATTGCTGTGATCTCATTGCTAGCATTTAAAGTTTTTGCATCAATATTCATTAGAAAAATTGGTCTGTTGTTTTCTTTCTCTGTTTTCACTCCACATAGTTTAGGTATCAGCACCGAAAACAGGAATTTGTCCCATAAAAAAGAATTTGGAAGGACTCCTTCTTTGCCTATTTTTCCCAAATAGTTTATATAGTAATGGAATTAATTGTTCTTTGAATTTTTGGTACAGTTTGCTTATGAATCCATCTGCTACTGGAGATTTTTTCTTAGGGAGCTTATTGACAGCTTGTTCAATTTGTAATTGTTCCATTTATTTTTCTAAGATAGGGTTATTTCAGTAATTCAGTTATTTCCTCTTCTGTTAATCTGGGCAATTTGTATTGTAAATATTCATCCGTTTCATTTAGATTGTTGGATTTATTGGCATATAATTGGGCAGAATAGCTCCTAATAATTGCTTTAATTTACTCTTCCTTGGTGGTGAATTCACCTTTCTCATTTTTCATAAAACCAGCTCCTAGGTTTATTAGTTCAATGGTTTTCTTATTTTCAGTTTTATTAATCTTTCCTTTGATTATCAGCATTTCCTATTTGGTGTTTAATTGGGGATTTTAATTTGTTCTTTTTCAAATTTTTTTTAGTTGCAGGCCCAGGTCATTAAACTGTTCTTTCTCTATTTTATTGATGTAACCCTTTAGACATATAAATTTTACCCTAAGTACTGCTTTGGCTGCATTCCATAAATTTGTGTATATTGTCTCTTGTTGTCATTCTCTTCAATGAAATAATTGTATCTGTGATTTCTTTGACCCACTCATTTTTTAGGATTAAGGTTTAGTTTCTAATTAATTTTCAATCCATGTTTCTATATCTCATTATTAAATGTAATTTTATTGCATTATGATCTAGAAAAGATGCATTTGATATTTGTGCCCTTCTGCATTTGGTTGTGTGGTTTTTTATTCCCTAATACATGCTCAGTTTTTGTTGTAGATACCACATGCCTTTGAGAAATAGGTATATTCTCTTTTATTCCCATTAGATTTTCTCCAGAGATCTATCCTATCTAATTTTTCTAAAATTCTGTTCACCTTCTTAAACTTCTTCATCCTTTTTTGTTTGTTTATTTGTTTGTTAAATTTATCTGGTTTTGAGAGGGGAAAGTTAAGGCCCCCATTAGTATAGTTTTCTCATCTATTTCCTCCTGTAACTCATTTAACTTCTTCATTAGAAATTTGGATGCTATTACATTTGGTGCATATCCCAGAAGCTGAGGTCTTTGGGTTTATCAAATAATAGATTACTATAGTCATTGACTACTGTGTCTTGTGTACCTAACCTATTCCACTAATCCATCACTCTTATTTCTGAGCCAGTACCAAGTAGTTTTGATGATTGCTGCTTTATAATACAATTTAAGATCTGGTGTAGCTAAACTACCTTTCCTAGCATTTCTTTTAATTAATTCCCTTGATATTCTGGACCTTTTGTTCTTCCAGATGATTTTTGTTGTTATTGTTTATAGCTCTATAAAATAATTTTTTGATAGCTTGATTGGTATGGCACTGAATAAGTAAATTAATTTAGGTAGAATTGTCATTTTAGTTTGGCCTACCCACGAGTAACTTATGTTTTTCCAGTTATATAAATCTGTCTTTATTTGTATGAAAAGTGTTTTGTAATTGTATTCATATAGTTCTCTATAGTTTGTTTTGGCAGGTAGACTCCCAATATCTTATAATGTCTACAGTATTCCTTGATAATTTCTTGAAATATGATGCCCAGGCTCTTTTTTTTTATCATAGCTTTCAGGTAGTTCAGTAATTCTTAGATTATCTTTCTTTGACCTACTTTCCAGGTCAATTGTTTTTCCAATGAGATATTTCACATTTTTTTCTATGTATTCAATGTTGATTTTGGTTTGTTTCTTGCTGTCCTGTGGAGTCATTAGCTTCCACTTACCCAATTCTAATTTTAAGTATTACTGAGCTTTTGCACGTCCTTTTCCATTTAGCCAGTTCAGCTTTTTAATGAGTTGTCTTCAGTGAATTTTTTTACTTTTTTTTTCCATTTATTGTGCTTCCTTTGCCAAGCTGTTGATTCTTTTATGATGATTTTCTTGCATCACTTATTAATTTCCTGAATTTTCCTCTGCTTCTCTTATTTGATTTTTAAAATCCTTTTTGAGGTCTTCCAGGAATTCTTTTTGGGCTTGATGCCAGTTCACTTTTTTTTTTTTGAGGCTTTGCCTGTAGCTGTTTTGACATTGTTGTCCTCTTCTATGTCTTGATCTTTCCTGTCACCATAGTAACTTTCTGTGATCACATTCATTTTTTGTTGTTTGCTCATTTTTCTAGCCTATTTTCATGAGAAAAATTTTAACTTTATGTTAAAGTTAGTCTTTGCTCTTGGGGTCAAGGGGATATTGCCCCAAGCTACATATTTTTCCTGATGATGTTTTCTGACCTAGTTCTGGAAACCTATAAGTTTTCCATTCTTCTGAGGTGGTATGATCTAAGTAGATATGTGATCACTGCTTTCCTGGCCTGTGCTCTGGTCTGTGAGTGATCCCAATCACCCTTTTTTGCCCTGGAAATGTGACTTGGATATTTGCTTCCCCATTGTCACATGCCCTAGTGTGCTAGTGCTCCTTTTCACCCCAGGACTTCAACTAAGGCCTTGGACCCAGATCCCCTGTGTTGGCAGTGCAACAGAGCCCTGTACCCTGTGCCAGCAAAAATATACTGATCAATTGTCTTTTCCCCTTAACATTTCTGGGCTGAGAGTTCAGGAAGTTGCTGTTTCTGATTGGCTTGGGCCAGCATGTGGGGCTTTGTCGGTCGCTGAAACTGGCTGTGCTGTCACAAGTCTGTGCTGGACTGTGCTCCACTCTCACCCTAGTGAGACAGACCTTTCCCGTTGGCATTGTCTTGGGCTAGAAAATTTTTAGTTTTGTCCTTTTGTTGGTTCTGCTGCTGTAGCATTTATTTTGAGGTAGTATTTTAAAGTTGTTTGGAAGGGAATTTGAGAGAGCTCAGATAGGTTCCTGCTTTACTTAGCCATCTTGTCTCTGCTTATATTTTCTCTTACTTTTAAATGGTTGAACCATTTTTTCCATAAGATGTTGTTGATAACTTGAATTAGTTCTTTTGAAAACCACTAAATATACATTGGTCATTTATCCATTGGGAAAGATTCTTCCTTAATTATTTGTGTCAATTCCATATTTATCTCGGTTATCAGTTCCTTATCAGGGAGATTTGCTATAAAAAAATTTTCCAGTTAACAGCCTTAAATGATTTTGTGCGAGAATTTTTCAATTTTATGTCATGGTAGTCATCTTTTATACTCATCTCTGTTCTTTGTTTTACTACAAACTCTCCCTTCTTCTGTAGTTGTTTTTATGATATGACTTTTAAAATTTAAGTACTACTTATTTGGAACTTAATTGTGGTATATGATGTGAGATGTTTGTGTAGAACTAATTTTTGCCAGGTTGCTTTACAGTTTTTTCAGCATTTTTTTGTTAATGAATAGTGAATCTTTATACCAGGAGTTTGATGTTACTATATTTGATTGCTTTGAGATTTTATTTATCTATTCTTATCCAATGATCTACTTTATTTTTTTAATGAGTAACAAATTGCTGCTTTGTTATATAGGTTGAGATCTGTTATTGCTAGATAAATCCTTTGCAATTTGTTTCATTATTTTCTTTGAAATTCTGGACCTTTTCTTTCAAATACATTTTTATTTTTCAAAGTAAGCCTTTGGTAATGTTAGATAATGTAATTTTAGTACATTTTGCATGGCGCAACCATACAATTAATATCTTATTAATTATTTGAATGAATGGAGCATTTATTAAATAGTAACTAAGTGCAAAGCACTGTGCTAAGTGTTGGGGATGTAAATAGAAAAATAAGACACTTCCTTCTCTCAAGTATATCATATGCTAGCTGGAGAAACAACATGTGGAAAAACTTCATGCTCCTTAAGGGTGCAATAAAATCTTAATATATATTCATATTCAAGCAAAACAAATTCTCATGTTGCCATATCCAAAAATATGTTTCATCATGCATCTTGAACTTGGCATATGTTTGTCAGGTGGTGGGAGCAGACTTCATCATCAATCCTGGAATCCTGGTTAGTCATTTGTGACTTGTGAGTCGGGGCAGCTCCACTGACCAGCAGGAAAGTCTGTCAAAGGGTTCTTGACTAGAGACTGCGAGGCAAATAGGAAAGAGATGGGACTCCAACCGTGATGGAAAACGGAGTCAACTTTGTTAGAGCACCGCAGGCAGTTTTATATCTTTGACTCATGGGAACATACCCCAATGTAACAGCGGACAAAGCAACAAAATTTACATATCTTTACCAATATGCAACACTGAGACTTTTTCTCATACGAATACCAATCAAAGTATCAACAGCACATCTCTTTGCAACATCATCCTGGCTGTGTCCTTCTCCTGTGCTGTTCCCGTGAAAACACCATGTACTTCTTGTTCCCAGAATGTCCCAATACTTGATACATGTTTGCGCTAAAGCTAGCTGAACTTGAGCTAGCAACATTGTTTATGGTTGAGCTTGCCTAGCCGCCCTTCTTCCTGGGGAGTGGAGAACCGATCCAGGCCAAGGAGCAAGCTCCTCACCTGAGAGGACTTATACAGCCATCAGGGTCAGAGTCCTACTCACCCGTGGTCCTCTACAGTCATTGAGTTCTTAAGTATTTCAGAGTTATTTGTCATTAAAATGTTGTTATAGTATAAATTGTTCTTACGATTCTGCTCACTTCCCTTCTGTATTAATTAATGGAAATCTTCCTTGGTGTATATGAAACCATCTCTTTCATCATCTCTTAGAGCACAGTAGTATATATTACATTCATTTAACACAGTTTGTTCAGCCATTGCCCAGTTGATAAGCTTTGCCACTGTAAGAAGAGTTGCTAGAATTATTTTTGTACACATGTATCCTTTTCCTCTTTCTTTGATCTTGTTCCAGTTTAATAAGCCTTGTAGTGATATTGTCATCAAAGTGTATGTGTACATCAGTTTAGTGAATTTTGTGGAATAATGTCAAATGGCTTTCTATAATGTCAGAACTATTTCACCACTCTACCATTAATTTAACATTTCCCACAGCCTCTCCTGACATTTATCATTTTCCCTTTTTGTCAGCTTTGCCAATCTAATAGGAGTAAGGTGAATCCTCAAGAGTTAATTTAATTTGCATTTCTCTAATTTTAGTGATTGAGAGCATTTTTTTCTTATGGCTATTAATAGCTTTGATTTCTCCTCTTGAAAACTGACTTCATATTCTTTGATGACTTATCTATTAGGGAATGGTTCTTATTCATATGCATTTGAATCAGTCCCTTATATTTCTTGGAAATGAAACCTTTAACAGAATTGATGCAAAGATTTTTTTTCCCCTTTTAACTGCTTATCTTCCGCTCCTTGATGCATTGGAATTTTTCTTGCAACAATTTTTGAATTCTATGTGATCAAAATTGTTCACTTCATCTTTCATCCTCTCTATCACTTGTTCATCATCTCTCTTTTTTAACAAGTTGTTCTGGCTATTAGCCATTTGTAAAATAGTTTGAGAAGTGGTAGTTTGCTATCCTTTCCTGTAAATTCATTTTGGTGATAAAATTTGGTAATATTAATTTTGTAAATTAATTTTATTTATTTTAGTATGGTCCAACCATAAACAAATCTTTCCATTTATTTAAGTCTATCTTTATTTCTGTAAAGATATATCTCCTTCCTCTACTCATGTAACCTGCAAAAAGCAATAATCTTATTTATTCTTTTGCTATGTTTCTTTTCTCAGTTGCTTTTTTTTTATTTGATTGCAATAACCAACAGTTCTAGAATGCTACCAAATAATGATGACAGTGAACATCTTTGCTTTACTCTGGATCTTATTGGGAAAGTCTCTAGCTTCTCTCCCTTATATATCTTAATCTTGTATTTAAATAGGTAGTATTTACCAAATTGAAGAAAGGTCCATTTATTCCAATGCTCTTCAGGAGTTTTGTATTTTTGTCAACAGTTTTTCAGCATTTGTTTCTATAATAGGCCAAGGTAGGCCTGACCCAGAACACAGATAAAATCAATACTAGAACAAGTTGGTATCTAGGGGGCACAGTGAATAGAGTACTATTCCTTGAGTCAGGGAGACCTAAATTCAGATCCAGCCTCAGACACTAGCTAGCTATGTGAATCTGGACAGTCACGTAACATGTGTGTCTCTCTACTTTCTCATCATAAAATGTAGACTATAAGTATGCAAGTATGCCTCTATCTGCTGAGGTATTTGGGAGGGTCAAATGACATCTGTAAAGTGTATTGTAAACCTTAAGGCGCTCTACAAATGTTAGCTGCTGTCATCATTATCATCATTGTCATCGTCATCATCTTCATCAGTCTGATCTCACTTCTCTGCTCTTCTGTCTTTACAAAGCCTAGATCTTTATGACTGACTGGGTCTTTTTTTTTAATAAGTTTTTATTTATGTCTTTTGGTTTTTATATCGTCATAGTTTATCCCATTATCCCTTCCCCCACCCCTCCGAGAAAGCCTTCTTAAATAACAAATGATATTTTTTAAACAACCAAAAGAAAGTAAAATAAAGAGGAAAACATAAGTATATGCCTGATCCATCAAAAAATAATAAAAATCTGAGCAACATGCAAACACTTGCAGACCTCCCACTTCTGCATTGGAGTGTCTTCTCATCTCTTTCAAGCCCTGCTTGTTGTTTATGATTTTTTCTCATTCAATTTGGGGGGCGGGGGACGGTGTACATAATTATTCTTTCATTTTAAATTGTTGTAACACCTTGTACATAATGCTTTGGGGGCTCTGTATCAGTTCATGTAGAATTTTCCCTGCTTCTCAGTCCTTATCATATTGATCATTTGTTATAGCATGGTAATATTTCAGTACATTCACGTACTACAGTTTCTTTAGCCATTCTTCAGATGTTCAGCATCTCCTTTTTTCTAGTTCTTTGCCATCACAAAATGACACTATAAATATTCTGCTGTTTGTGGGAACTTCTTATCATTGGCCTTTATGGTAGAAACCCATCTCTCAGTCAAAGAGTATGGACATTTTAGTTACTTTCACATGTCATCAATTACACTAATCATATTTGCTTAATACCAAGTTGCTTTCCAAAATGATTATATTCATTCATAGCTTCATTAATAATACACCAGCATGCGTATCTTCCCACAACCACTCCCAACATGGACTACTGCCATCATTTGGCATCTTTGCCAATTTGGTTGATTGTGAGGTATTAACTTTAGGGTTGTTTTGATTTACATTTTTCTTATTGTTAGTGATTTGGAGCATTCTTTTATGTTGTGAATACTTTGCAATTCTCCTTTTGAAGGCCTTTTTCCTGGTCACTTTGCAGATAACTATGTTCTGCTTATATGTATATAGATCATGTATTTTTGCTTCTTCCAGATTATCTTTCATTTCCATGTATTCCTAGTCAGTTTTCCTCTTTTTTATTTCTTTGATAAGACTTTCTTCTGGGGATACCAAGCTTTCCTGTTCTTCCAATTATTTCTGCTGTATAGTCTGTAAACATTTTGCTATGATTCCATGTTCTCTTGGGAATCCACAGAATCCTCTGCTTCATCAGGTGTTGATTTATTTTCCTTTATCTTGTAATACTTATAGATGCCTGAACCCTTTTCTCTGACCTAGATGCCATTTTCTCTTTCTGTTATTAGTAACTAGCCTGTTTATTTACTTATGCTCAAGATTTTTAATTTTGGTTACTTTCTGACTTCCTCCCAATTACTGACAATTTCCCTTCAGGGCTAGATCTTAAAAGCTTTTTCACTCCCAAGCCCTTCATTCCCCTTGCAAAATCATGGTTCACCAGCCTAGGTCTTTGCCTAAGTGATTTTTGAGGGAACAGAACTAGCCCCATTCTTCCTCTGTTCCTCAGTTCTTTAGCCCAGCTTTGTTGCAGCACAGCAACAAAGGCAATAATATGGCATTCGAGCTCAAGATGCAGCTCAAAGTGATTTATCCTGTAAATCTGAACCTAACCAAAAGTGAAAAAACCTAAGATGATATGGGGCAGCGAGGTGGCGCAGGGGTGCCACTATCTCCTCACTGCTGTCGTGTTCCTTATTGTTGTAAAAGATTGGGTAAGTTTTTGCCATTTAGAGTTTGATTCTCTGCTGTTGGGGAATAGGGGAACACAGATGTTGGTGTGTAGGGTTGAGTTCTGTTGCATGCAAGTGGGAGTTGTGCAGCCCTGCTGCTGCTGAGTATGGCAGGTAGTGAGGGAGTTGGTGTTGAATGAGCATGTTAGGGGTTAAGAATTAGCCTTCTCTGCTGTTAGTTTGTTGAATTTTTTACTTTGTTTGGGGTCTTGCTGTCCTAGACTATAGAGACAGATGAAATTGCCTTATGTCATGCATAACTCTTATTTTGGAGAGGTTTGAGAAGTTGTGAGAATTGAAGAAACTACCTAATCCTTCGTCTTGTAGGTCACGAGACTCAGAAGTTGATTGGGCCATACACTTCTCTTTTATTCCACTCTAGTTTTTGATCTGCTTATTATAGTTGAATTTTATTTTGCTTGTGACTATTATCTCTCTAAATTTAACTGCCTCCTTAAACTGCCTTCTTCCTTTTCCATGTCCCCACTTATTTCTATACCAAATACTGTACATGTGTTCAACTCTCCTTTGTCTATTCCAAAAGAGTGAAATTCATCAGATGTCTGCTTCTCCCAATCTGACCTCCATGTGTATATTCTTTCCATATCATAATTATGAGACATAAGTTTTTCCCATTGTACCTCTTTTTACTTTTTCCTCTTTTTCCCCCCTTCTGTTAAAACCAATGAAGCAGAATAAAACCATTCCAAGACCTTGCATGTTTTTCTTTACTTCCTCTCTGATATATAACAATTTAAAGGATACTTATTTCTGTTTCTCCCATTAGGAGTAAATGTTATTTAATGATCACTATTAACTTAAATAGATTTGCTCTTCTGGGTTTCTCTTGTCACCTGTGTTTGTGTTTCAGAGATTCTAGGGGCAGCTAGGTGGTGCAGTGGATAGAGCACCGGCCCTGGAGTCAGGAGGACCTGAGTTCAAATGTGGCCTCAAACACTTGGTACTTACTAGATGTGTGACCCTGGGCAAGTCACTTAACCCCATTGTCTAGCCCAAAAAAAAAAAAGACCTTGAAATGGGAAAAATGGGAAAAAAAAAAGATTCTAATCAGCTTTGGTCTTTTTATCAGAAGTGCTTGAAAGCCCTCTATTCTATGAAAGATCATTTCCATTCCTGTCTCTGAAGCTGCTATACCCCTTCTTCTGCATCCTAAGCCCCCAGCAGCATAGGATTACAATCAGTTTTGCAGCATTTTATTATTATAAGCCTTTTGGTATAGCATTCCAAGATTTCCTTTTCTTCATATTATTTATAACATAATTTTGTGTGATCATCACTGTGGTTCCTCGGTACTTTTTTTTCTTCTTCTTTTTGGCTACTTGTACCTTTAACTTAATTTGGAAACTTTGGATTTTGGCAATGGCATTTTTGAGTATTTTCATTTCCTGGAGGTAACTGATTGGTTTTTCTTTTTTTCACCTTGCATTCTGCTTCTAATGTGTTTGAGCAATTTTCTTTTATAATGACTTCTTTAAATGAAGCATCCAGGATTCTATACCTTTTCCCCTTCCTCCCAGGCATGATTTTCAGGGAGCTTAATGATTCAGGAAGAACTGAGTTTAAATCCTCCTCATGATACATACAGACTGTGAGATGCTTGGCAAGTCATTTATAACCTTTCAGTGCTTCAGAGAGCTCTAAGACTGAGTTGCAGAGTAGGTATCAATTTGCTTTGGTTCACAGAGAGTTCCCTCTGCTAATGAAACCACATGGCTAATCCAAAAAACAACACCTGTCCTTTGACTTAATGTATTTCAGTGTTAGTATTTTAGTAGGAGTACCTGGAGTTAATGTAATGAGAGGAGCATTGAATTTGGAGTCAGACCCCCTGGGTTTGGATTCCAACTCTAGTAAAGGTTGGTCCTCAAATTCCTCATCTACTTCATTTGTAAAATGAAGAGGTTGGATTAGATGGTCCTTAGAGCTCTAAATCTGTTTCTATGACAAAATTGAAATGGATGCTCATTTACTTGTTTCACAACGTGTAAGATTACCTGATACACCCTTCAAAAATCTACAGTCTTGTGTTAGGAACTTATGATTCATGTCTTTGAGACACGTGCTACTATCAGTACTTAAGTGCATAAATATTTATACCTTATTATTGTGTCATTTTAAAAAAATCTGCTGTGCTGGTTTGAATCTTTTTGAGAAAAACTTAAGTCTCTGTTACAAAGCTTATGTTAGATCCTCTCAATTACTTCTTTCTCTGCTTTGTCAGCTTCCAGTAGTTCAGAGGAAAGTAGAGAGAACTCTGAATCTCCTGAGCCTTTATTACGTAACGGGATCTCCAGAAGCAGAAACAGAAACTTCATTGTGACTAGAAATAGAACTTCTCAAAGGAAAAATGGTAAAATACTTGGTAACATTTTAAAGAAATGTGTATTAGGAGAACATTGAAAGCAAAGTAAAAATTTGAATGACTTAACTTAGTAACCATTAATTTGCATTTATACTTCATATTTCTAAGTGAAAGTAAGATTGTTTTATTCACTTTACATTTCACACCTTTCTTTTAGGTTCTGTCTTTTTAGAAAATGGATGTGGTAGAAAAGCTGTACGCAAAAGAGTCTACTTGAGTGATTCTGATAATTCAGTACTGACTAGTGAAACAATCAAAGACAAAGCTGGAAGTAACCGAAAAATCCCACGAAAGTGTGCTGCTGTGGCTGCTAATAAGATTAGGCTAATGAGTGATGTAGAAGAAGATTTGAGCTCAGGAAGTGTTTGCTCTGCAAGCAAAACCAGCAGGAAACTGCCTCACCGAAATGCCTCTGCTGCAGCTAAAAAAAAGTTATTGTATAACTCTGAGGATGACCAAAGTTTAAAGACAGAAAGTGAAAAAGAACTAAAACAAAATCAGCCAGCACCAGAGATATGTTCTGGTGCTGCTAGAAAAAGTGTCAATGAATCCGAAAATGGAAGTTCTGAGTCTGAAAGTAATTTAATGGGGTCACAAAAGAATTGGCGTGCTAATGGTTATAAAGCCCATGCTGGAACAGGTTTTACCACAAAATTTCCCTTAATAGAATCTTCTGAGGAAGATTCAGAAGGCTATAATTCAGAGAGTGGAAGTAAAAGAGCTTGTCCATCAACTTCTGCTGAGAAATCTAAGGCCAGAAAGAGTTCTAAGGAGGATGCAGATTCTGAGCCAAGTGAATGGAGTGGTAAAAAATGCAAGAAAACTTGTTGGAAGGGTGCTACTGTATTTAGGAAAGCAAAAGTCCTAAGTGATTCAGAGGACTCTAATGAAGATGAAAAGAATAAAAAAGAAGCTGGAAAACGTGAGATAGTGAAAACATCTTTGAATTCAGGGGATTTGGAGGATGAGCCTCTTGCTGTTTCCAAGTATTATTTGAAACATGAATCTGAAACAGATATGGATTCTGACCATAGTTATGGCAACAGTACAGAACCAAATAAAAGGACAGCAGATATTATGAAAGGTAATTTAACATTAACACAGCTTGTGGTTTCAATTATTCTCCCCAACTCACAATCCATTGTTTCACTGTGTCCCTTTGCCACCTTACCCACTTACCTATTCACTCACATCTTTCCCTCCTATGCACTGCTCTCAAGATTTCTTACACATTTTAATACACACACACACACACACACACACACACAACTGCATCCAAATCTTATTTCATCATATATATTCAAGATACTCTACCACTAACTCTACTGTTTTCTTTTCTGTACTTAACATAGAAGAGATTATTTTTGCCAGCAACGGGTTTCTGGTGCAATAGTTTGTTGTGAGGATTTAGAGAAGCTGGAAAATATGAGTGTTATTATGTGAACCAGAGTTGTGTAGCTTAGAGCAGAAAATAGGGCTGTTTGCAGAAAAACTGTTTTGAAGAAAGATTTGAATATGATGAGAGGATTAGCATAATTGTGGTTTCTGTTTGCATCCACATTGTCTGAGTTCATTACAAATTTAGGTTGTCCAATCTTAATGATGTACAGCTGCAAGGCAGTACTTTTACTTCTCCCTAATCAAATCTCTAGCACTCCCCGCAATACTGTTCCAAATCTTTTCTACTGAAACTCTCCTATCTTCCCCTCCCTTGACCTTGCCTCATATTTCACTGAGAAAATGAAAGCCATCTGGCACGACCTCCAACTTCTCCCGTTTTACATTTCAAAACCTTAACATCATCCTCCATTTTCTTCAGTCTCTGATTAAAATATATCCCCCATTTGCTTCACTCCTTCCCATCTACTCCAGAAGATTTTCTCGTTTCCCATTCTTCTTCTCCCCTATTTCCCTTCCCCTCCCCCTGTGCTCTTTTTCCTTCCCCCTTTCTCCCTCTCATCCCCTCTTCCTTCCTGCCCTCCATGGATTCAGTTATATTTATGTAGATGACACCTAGATCCAATTTCTAGCCCCAGTTTCTCTCCAGCCCAGTCTCACCAACTGCTACTGGACATTTCAGATTGGATATCCCATAGGAACCTCAAAATCAGGGCTTCTAAAGCAAAACTTATTATCTCCCCCACAACTTCTGTCCCACCACTGTTTTTCTATATCTTGGGCACCACCATCCAGTCATTTCAATTTTCAAACTTAAATTCATCCCTAACTCTTTTGCTTCTTATATAAAATCAGTTGCCAAGTCTTGCTAATTCTACCTGCAGTTTCTCTCTTATCCATCCCTTTCTCTAATCCACATTCTCCATTTGCTGTTCCTTCCTTAAGTCTCTTTTCTTTCCGGTCCATCTTCCACACAGTTACTAGTGATATTCCTAAAGCACAAGTCTGATTATTTTGCTCTCATGTTGAGTAAACTCCTGTGGCTCCTGCAGGGTGGAAAAAGAGATGTGGTAAAGATAAATCAACTAGACTTCACAGCGTGTATGTGTATGTATGTGTGTGTGTGCGCGCGCGTGTGTGTATATGCGTATGTATGTATGTATACATACATATATAATGTAGAGTTAAATACAAAATCTTCTTTAGGGTTTTTTAACAACTTGGCTGCAACCTACCTTTCCCTTCTCATTTTCCATTAATACATTCTGTGTTCTAGCCAGCTAGCCACCTTTTGTCCTTATCTATGACAAACCCCTTATCTGGGGTTTTCTTGGCAAAGATAGTGGAGTGGTTTGCCATTTCCTTCACAAGCTCAGTTTATAGATGAAGAAACTAAGGCAAACAAGGTGAAGTAACTTGCCCAGGTTCACACAGCTAGGATGTGTTTAAGGTCATAGTTGAACTCAGGAAGATGAGTCTTCCTGACTCCAGGCCCCATATTCTATCTATTGTGCCACCTAACTACCTTTATATTTATATACACTGTCCCTTATACCTGTAGTGTACTCTCTTGTGCTCCCACCTCTTAGAATACCTTAGGGAATCTTAAAACCTTTTTTGTATCCTGGACACCTTTGGCAATCTGGTAAAGTCTATGGATCCTTTTTCAGAATAATATTTTAAAATGCATAGTATAACAAAGCCAATATATTGAAATATTATACACACACACATATACACACATTTTAAACAGTCATGGACCACTCACTGTTTAAGAACTCCTAGAACAGCAGTTCTCAGACTTTTTGATCTCAGAACCTCTTAAGAATTGTTGAGGAACCCGAGAGCTTTTCTTCATGTGGGTTGTATCTATTGATATTTACCATGTTAAGTTTTAACTTGTTTTTATAAATATTTTTATATAAATGTTTGCCATAGCATAAAACTGATAAGTTTTTAAAATACTCATTTAAAATAATAACTCTATATTCATATAAATAACATTTTTATGAAAAATAACTTTTCCAAAAAAATTTAGTAAGAAATATAGCATTGTTTTTGCAAATCTCTGCCTGGCTTAATAGAAGACAACTGGACTCTTATATCTGCTTCTGAGTTCATTCTATTATGATATGTTATTTTGGTTGAAATAGATGAAGAAAATTCAGCATCACACATATATGTAGTTATAGTTGGAAATGGGAGGAATGTTTTAAAAGGCAAATAATATATTATTATGAAAGTACATTTGACCTTGCAGATACCTCTTCCTTCTCTCCCCTCTGAAGGATCTCAGGGATTCCCAAGGGTCCACAGATCACACTTTGAGAAGTACTACCTAGAATACCTAATTCCCTTTAAATTTTAGCTCAAGTGCCACTTTCCATATACTAATGCCTAACTATCCCATTTACCCTGTATTTACTTTGTAAATACTTATGTGTCCATGTTGTCTTCCCCAACAGAGTAGGTTTTTTGAGGGCAGGGCCTGTTTTTGTCTTTGTATCCCCACCCCTACCACTGTGCTTGGCATGTAGTAAGTGCTTAATAAATGCTTATTGGTCCATTGGCTGGTAAATTGACGCAGTCAGTGATGAGAATGGGTCGCATGAAAGTTAACTAAATAATAGAGCATGTCATAATAGGTAGAAAGGTGCTATACAAATTTCTAAGATTGTAGTTTTGCAGAATTTTTGAGCTAAAATTCCAAAAAGACCTTGCGTAATGGTCTAATAGGAATTTGATTCTATTCTTTTCAACTTTCTACTAATAGGAATAGTAATTTACTTTATTGTTGTTAAAAATTAAAGGACTTTTTCCACCCCTCCCAGATTCTGTATCCCAAGAAAATGGACACAATGGAAAAGCTTCTAAGAAAAGGATATGCTCCAGTGACTCAGACAGCAATTCTTCAGAAGTAGTTAAATCATTAAAAGGCAAAATTGGTTTCCGAAGGGTTCCACGGAGAAGTGCTACAATGGCTACCAATAAAATAAGGTTAATGAGTGATGAAGAAGATTTTAATTCAGAAAATATGTGCACTAGAAGCAACGGGTATAGGAAAAAGACCCTTAATTGTGTTTCTGCTAAACCTAAGAATGCATTGTATGGTTCTGAGGAAGATACAAGTTTAAAGAGTGAAATAGTGTTGAATGAACAGAGTACCTCTGAAGATCAGCTACTTGACACTAGTTCTGATAGTAGTAGGAAAAATGTTAGTGAGTCTATAAATGGAGACTTAGACTCAGAAAGTAACCAGAAATGGCGTACCAATTGTCTGAAATCTACTAGTGCTGCATCTCATACAACAAAAAATTCCCCAATTGAATCGTCAAATGAAGATTCAAAAAGCCATTGTCCAGAAGATGATAATAGGAGGAAAATTCCTTTCCGGTCAACTTTGGTACAGAGGTCTACTTCAGAGAATAGTATTGAAGAGGAAATGAGTTCTGGGGTAGGAAAATGGACAGGTAGAAGAACCAGAAGGAAAACTCGTCAAAAGATTCCTTTGAGAAAGGCTGAGGTTCATCATGAGCAAGACACAACAGAGTCTGAAAAGGGGAGGAAGAGAAAATGTTCTGAATCAAAAATTTTGGAAGGTTCTGAAATAGCAGCTAGTTCAAAGACTAATCCCAAATGTGATTCACATCTGGAAACAGAAACTGATTCAGATACTGCCTATAGTGATAACATAAAAACAAAAAAGAGAAAAAGGAATAGAAAGGGAAATGTTAGAAGAGGTGGTAATACTTTTAAAGGTAATGTATCTAAACCAATGAGATTACCAAGAAAAAGCAAACGACCAAGGTTAAGGTTGGATGATAATGACTGGGAGGATTTGGACTACGCAAAAACTAAAAAAGCTCCACGACGTTCAAAAATAAGAACAAGAAATCAGGGTAGAAGAACTGTAAGATATAATTATGGGGATGATGATAGAGTTTTAGATGTAGAAAATGTTTTTGATACAGGTGATTGCACCTTATGACCTTGAGGGAAAACCAGTTCATTTTTTAGAGGAATTGAGCTGGAATTTGTGGTGAATATTGGCTGTTTCAGTGATTTTTTTTTTGTTCTATAATTCAGGGAATATATTTATATTTTTCTATGAAAAAGTTATGAATGTGACTAAATCATGACTGTCCTTTTCCTTATTTTTCCTTGACCTTGCTTAGGTAGCAGCATTTAGCACAGGTGCCAAAATAAGCTTCATTTTGGGGCAGCTCTCAATTTTGACTCTATGTGACTACATATAGAAAGAGTTTAAAATCTGTTTTATGTCTATAAACACTAGACATCTGGGTAGTATTAAATGGTTGATCATTTTTTTCACAGTACCAAGTTAATACTTTTCATAGTTACTACTTTATTAAATTCTTAAGTAAGTCATAGTTTCTGTTCTCCTTTATGTAATATAATTTCATGTGAAAGTTTACAAATAACTCATAACAAGAGCATACTGACCATTAAGATCATGGGAAGAGGAACTATTTACTAGGTAGACAATACTTAAACATTTTGTTTTGGTTCCCATTAAAAACTTTTATTGCCACCACAGTTCAATACAGATTATCAGTTCCATTAATTTTAGTTGCTTCCATTTTCCTTTTTAAATGGTGTTGGGGTTTTATATATATATGTGTGTGTGTATGTGTGTGTGCGCATGTGTGTATGTATATATATGTGTGTGTGTGTGTGTACACGTGTGTGTGTGTGTGTATACATATATATGTATATGTATACACACACATACATATATATTTTCTCATTTCTTTGCTGTAAACTTGAACTTAGAAACTACTGGTAAGTTGTTTTATCTAGTCGTTTTTTGTTTAAATGTTGAACATGTTTCTTTTTAAAAAAAAATTTCTAAGTAAGGTCAGAGCCATAGCCTTTATTTTGTCATTTTCTTTAATGTCTGCACTAATGTATAAATGCTATAAAGCTTGCTTCTTAGCCACCTGAAATCTTTTCTTTTTTTTAACATTCATATATTTAACCAAAGTGAATTAGTATCCTTAATTATTTCATCCTCTGAAATGAAAGAATGTGCCTTTGGTTTAAGAAAATCATATTCTTAACTAGTTGTCCTTGTTATTTCAATCTGGTTGAAAAAAAATTTTATCCCACTTCACTCTACTACTTTGATGGTTTTCCCATCAATATTAAAATTATAATTTTGGCTTTGTGACAGTGAAACTTCATCCAGGGAAATGAGGCAAATATCTTTATTGTTTGAATAGATTTGCCATATCACTTTGCATTCCCGTATACACCCTGGGCTACTAAAGTAACCATACCAGTATTAGTGGCACTGGCCCTAATGTGTAGATTTGCAATTTCTAAGAAAACATAGTACATGTTAGTTTAATGATTTTTGAAACCATTAAGATAAACTTGGCACCTAAACATTTTGTATTTTGCAGTAATTTGTTTTTCTTTGTTAGGCCACCTTATCCCTGTCAGTATATGTAGCCTCCTTGAGCTTTCATGTGCCTGAAGTAGTACCTCCAATATATTTTATGTATTTTGCTAAGGACGGTTATATCCCCCACACCTCTACTCCACCATGACTGGCTTTAAATTTGGATTTGGCATCAAATAGAATATCTCTTTCTCTCTTATTTTCCCTGAAATCAAAGCTATTAAAAACTGTGGACAAGTTTTTCTGCTTCTGCGTTAGAGAATCCTTTTCAAAGTACTCATATGTTTCCCAGAAACTTGTACTGTTACCCTCTACCAACAACCCTCTAGACAGCACTGACATGACCTAGGATATCTGTTCCTGTTATCTTCTAAGGAATTGTAATTTCAGATAAAAACTAACATTTTTTCCCCTCATAAGTGTTATAAAACATGAATATACATATTCCATGTTAGTACAGTGTTCTGCCCCAAGTGGTTTGGGATATTGAGGGCGATGGCAGTCTAGAGCACTAACAAAAAAAAATTTTTTTTAGAATGTTCCTTGCACATCCCCTAAGTTACTATAATAAATTGTTATGAATCTAGTCCATGAATTAACTTAAACTTTTCTTAAGCTTTGTTTATACATTTACCACTGTTTTCTGTGTAAAGTATCAAAAATCTGAGTGCATATAAATGTGGAGTATTTAAATGGGCTTAGGTTCTTTTATAAAGAAAAATTTTCTAATTGCATGTATACACAGAATGAGTTTTGCCCATTTGGGCTAAATTATCTAGTTGGTCAGTCCAGTCAAAGTGGTTAAACCAGTTGTTAGTAAATACAGCTTTCATATTTAATGAGAATATAATAGGAAAAACCAAGCACAGCAGTATTTCACTTTATGACTGTAAAGATGTACTTGGAAAAAGGTAAATTATAAAAACATGAATAAGAACTTGGTGCTATAAAGGAATTGTGTAGTTATAGGTTGTATTAACCTTGGGTACTGTTCTCAACGTTTAATTTTGAGAAAGATATACACATGCCTCTATTTAAGAAAGTAATAAAGGAAATATTTATGTTGACTTACAGCATGTGAACTTTAAATTTTTTATTTAATTTTTTTACATAAAGGAATGTTAGATCATTCCAGTATAAAAAGTGCTATAGTTATTCATTGTAGTACAAATGTTTACTAAAAGTGAGTAATCTTAAGTTCTATAATTTTATTAAGTTATAACATAAAATGATTTAAGGTATTGAGATTTTATTTCTCTTTCCTTTAGAAGAAGGAATATAGTTTAACCATGTTTGATATTAATGGTTTCAAACATTTTAAAAACTGGTTAGGTATGTTTCTATTTTAATCTTGTACTGTTAATATGCCAAATTTGTTTTAAAAATTGTTTTGGCCTACTTAATGGCAACAGTGTAGCTTTTAACTTATTCCCTTCTTCTGAGAGTTCCTGGGGTATTAATCCTTCCTTTGATTAGAGAAGAAAACCTAGCTTTTACAGACTTACAGAACATTATAAAATAGAGCTCTTTGTTGGTGTTTTCCTCATTGTTTTCCTTATGTGTTTTGGTATGCTTTTATGCGGAGGCATGAGGAACCCACTTGATTATCTCTTATCCTGATTCTATTTCACAAAAGGAAACATTTTCACAAAACACATCTCATACTCCCTGTATATCATAATTCACAGTCTCTGTATTAGAACACCATTGTGTACTTATTTCACACGAGACGAAATTAAAATCTAAAACAAGGTTGAATTTTAAAATCAAGATAGAGTTTTTAGCAAAAAAGCTATAGAAGGAAGGAAACTTTAGAAATGGTCAAAACAAGAGGATCTTATGTTCAAAAACACAAAATCCATAGGACTTCATATCTTTTAGGGAAATGTTGCCATAAAACAGAAATAGAACTATTGGTAAGCCATCTTTTTTTGGGGGGGGCAGTTGGGGTTAAGTAACTTGCCCAAGGTCACACAGCTAGTGTCAGGTGTTTGGTCTGAGGCCAGATTTGAACACAGGTCCTCCTGACGTCAGGGCCGGTGCTCTAACCATTGTACCACCTAGCTGCCCCGTAAGCCACCTTTTTAGAACAAAGATCTCCAAACCTTTTGATTGAGCACCCCATCGGTAAAAAAAAATGACTTAGCACCTCTCTCCAATATGTGTATATTTACTTACTTATAAATCATGTAATGTTTATACAAAAATAGGCATTTTAAAAGGATGAGATAATGTCGAAATAACATTTAATTGTAGAGTTAGTGGAATTTCCAAGTAGGACACTGAAATGGTTAAACATGCACTTTAGGGCAGCTAGGTGGCGCAGTGGATAGAGCACTGGCCCTGACCTCAGGAGGAGCTGAGTTCAAATCCGGCCTCAGACTAAACATGGCACTTAACTAGCTGTGTGACCCTGGGCAAGTCACTTAACCCCAATTGCCTAAAAATAAAATAAAATAATAAATAAACATGCACTTTAGAAAAATCACTTTGGCCATTGTGTGGAGGATAGGGAAGAGACCAGAAATAGGGAGACCAATTAGAAGTTAATACAGTTTAGGCAAGATGTGATGAGGGACTGATATACAGGGTGGTCATTGTATGAATAGTTAGGACAGATGCAAGAGATACAGAGGTAGAAACAGGATTTGTCAGTTGATTGAATTAATGGAGGGTAAGGAACTGAAGACAGCAATGAAGCCAGCCTGGATGCGTGGTAAGGTGATGGTGCATCCCACAGTAATAGGAAAGTTTGGAAGAAGATAGGTTTGGAAAGAAAAGATAATATGTAGATCACGACTTTCTGATCCTTATACATGATTGTCACACCCAAAACAAAGAGGGTAGGTAAGGCTCTTACTGTCCTAGAGCACAGAGCCCAACATTTGAGGGGTTGCAACCATAGATTCTAAGTGATCTCAAGGGAAAGCTAATCAAGAATTTTCCCAGTGATAACCTACATAGTTACTGATGTGGGTATCCCTGTAAGTACTCTGAGGGACTGACACCTGCTTTAAGGAGAGAAAAGTTTGGAAGCTTGCTCAGGAAGGAAACTGGGTAGAGTAGGAGAGTGGTGGGTATAGGGATATGACAGAGTTGTGGAGACAGTGGCAGGGAGTATGAGATGTAACCCAACTTTCCATCCTCTTATTTGTTGGTCACGGTCCCCTTAGGGTAGATGACAGCTCCCACTTTAGAGACTACTATTTTAGAAGACTTAATCTAGATAATCTGAGTTAGGTGCAAATTCACATTTATCAGAGATAAGAGAAACACTCCAAAATGCAGATTTCCACTTAGTACACTACTCTGGTACATCAGGGCATTTCATCAGAGTATGACTGTATTACAGATTGCCTTACAAATTTAACCTGGAGGTAGAAGTAACAGTACAATAATAGCTGTAGTGGAGAGAGAGTGGTGCTGCATCTATATGTTAATGTATGTGTGTGAATATTATAGAGCTGAAACAGACATTAGAGGTTTTTGAGGTTATTTCAAAAAGTGAGTTTAAAAGTAAATGAAGTAAAGTCTCAAGGTTTTTTTTACTTTTTTGGGGGGCGGTAAGGCAATGGGGTTAAGTGACTTGCCCAGGTCACACAGCTAGTTAAGTGCTCAGGTCCTCCTGACTCCAAGGCCAGAGCTTTATCCACTGTGCTACCTAGCTGCCCCTAAAGTCTCATGACTTTATTCTTGTCTCATGACATCAGGTATTTGCTTTTTATTAGTTTGTCCCAAAACTCATATAACGTCTTGTAAAAATGTGTGGAGGACAATAGCTAGTGTAGGAGTGGAAGGGTTGTGTTTCTACAAATTCACAAGTTTGTTATGGACTAAAAAGGGTTGTGAAACTTTTAAAGTCCAGAAGAGTTGTTAACCTCCAAAAACTTGTTTATAAATCACTGAAACTTTACTGTGGACATGGCCAGTCAACTGTTATCAGTCATAGCCTGATAAATACTCCTAAGGGGAAAAAAAAATCTTATATTTACATGTTCCTCTTTCTGTATTTACACTGATTAGAAAACTTTGATCTGTAGGTGAAGAGTTAATAAGTTAAAAGATAAATTTCAAATGCTTGAACAATACAAACCGAAAGTCTCCTGTTCAAGGAAGGGAAACAGTTTCAGAGTTGGAAGGAACCTGTTTAATCTTGATAACATAATCTATCCACTCAAGTGAGTAAACCCTTAATGAGGGGAAATCCAGTACCTCTCAAAGTAACTTTTGTTTTTGAATATCTCTAATTGTTAGGGAGATGGTCTTCATGTTAAGCCCAAAATAGACCCCTCTACAACTTCTACCTTTTGCTCTTAGTTCTGCCCGACAGAACAGTTTTAATCCCTTGTACAAGTGATAGCCCTTCAAATACTTGAAGACAGTTATGTCCCCACTAAGGCTTTTCTTCTCCAGTATACCCTCAGTTCTTTAAAAACGATTCACATGTGATCTCTTAAATAATTTCATATACTTCTGGATGTGCTTCCTAAAATGTGTGGCCAAAAACTGAATATAGTTATGGCCTGACCAGGGCAGACAAGAATAAGACTTATTATTTCCCTAGCCTAGACTTTTCAATTCAGTTTAAGATCACATTATCAATTGAGGCTGTTGTATCATATTGTTGATTCGATCTTAGAATATATATTTAAACCCCATATCCTTCTAACAAAATGCCATCTACTCAAGCATAATCAAGGGTTTTCCTTTTGAAGTAGCTTTTTAAAAACCAAAGTATTCAACTTACTAAAGTATTAAGAAATGAAAGCATTTATCCTAATATCTTAATAAGATTTACCCTAACATTTAACTTGGAGACTTTTTAACTTAGGATTGTCGTTCAAAACTTTACGTGCAGGCTTGGTAAATGAGATGTATATGTGATAGCACGAGATCTTAGGGCATTCATCCCATATCCAACTATTAATGAATACTATTTGGATTATGCTGTTCAACCAGTGTCAAATCTATGTAACTGTTTAGCCCACTTTTCTCTTGGCTGTGATGACAACATGAAAGCCTGTCAGATGCTTAAATAATATTTAGGTAAATTGTATGTACAGCATTCCCCTGACAAAATGGTAAGTTTAGGAGTATTTTAATGGGTTCTGGAATAACCTGTTCTTCATAACCATGCTCTTTTGTGATCATTATTTCTGTTTCTATTAACCATCCTTTTAGTTATGTGCTACAGAATTTTATATGAAATCCAAGTCAGACTCACCGGATGCTTACCTAGCAGGTTCTGTCTCTTTAAAAATGTTTGACCATTAACTGTTCACCAGACCTATGCTTCCTCTCCAATTGATTATGACCTTTTTAAGGTCACTCTTTAGCCATTATATTTGTCAATTCTTTTAGTACTCAAGAAGGTAAAAAGAAATTGGAAAGAATTCCCAAAGAGGTAGTGGGGGGAAAACCCAAGGCCCGATGGATTCATAAGTGAATTCTATGAAACAAAAAAAAATTCCAGTATTATACAAACTGTTTGGGGAAAAAAAAACAGCACAAGAATGGATTGTACTATATTCCTATGACACAAATAATGGTCTTGATATATAAACCATGGAAAGTTAAAAAAAAAAAAACAACTAGAAAAATGGTGTGCTTACCAGTGCATATTGTTAAATTTTCAGTGTCAGCATTTATACCTTGTTTTTCAGTTGTGTCCAACTCTTCATGACCCCTTTTGGGGCTTTCTTGACAAAGATACTGGAGTGGTGTGCCATTTCCTTCTCCAGAGCATTTTAGAGATGAGAAAACTGAGGCAAACAGGGTTAAGTGACTTACCCAGAATCACACAGCTAATAAGTGTATGAGGCCAGATTTGAACTCAGGAAGGGAGTCTACTGAACTCTCAGCAGTCTATCCACTGTGCCACTGGACTTGATTTGTTGATCTAATAGTCAAGAAAATGATGAAGAAAATGTTAATAAAATTTAAAAAGTGTATAATGCATACTTCCTCCACCCCCACCCCTGAGCAGTTGTTAAACATTTTTCAGTACATCCCTGCTATAGATCAATATTTCAAATAAGCATTATTGCAAAAATATTAGCAAAGAGGATAAAACAATATAACAATAACCAACATATAAAGTCTATGTTCCAGGCACTGTGCTAAGTGCTTTAAAAATAATTAATCCTCAGAACCCTGGGAGATAGGGGCTATTTATAAATAACAAAACTGAAGCCAACAGGTTGTGACTTGTCAAGGGTCCTAAACTAGTAAGTGTCTTAAGTCTGGATTTGAACTAATCTTCCTGACTTCAGACCTTGAGGTCTGTTGTGCCACCTACTTGCCTGCCATTATACACTGACCAGATTGGATATTGACCTGGAATGCAGGGTTGTTTTAATAACAGAACAGGTATGAACATAACTGACTATTAATAACAGAATTATATGATTATGTAAATGCAGGAAAAGTTTTTCAAAATACCCATTTTTACTGAAAACACTAGAAAATAGGAATGGCCATTTCCTTAATCTGTTAAACAATATAAACTTAAAACCATGAGCTAGCATCATAGGTAATCATCCTTTTCAGTAAGATCAGGGGTGAAGCAAGAATGTTTATTGCTACTACTTAGTAAGACAAGAAAAAATAAGTTTATGCACTAAGCATGCTTTTTGTATATGGTGAAAATCAACTAAAAAAGTAGTTGAAACAATAACAAAGTTGCAAGGTTACATTAAAACCCAGCCGAAACAGATAAATTCTATTTAAAGAAACTACTGAAAGTATGAAGTATTTGGGAAAGTATCAAGCTTCAGATCAGAATTACATGAATAGAGCTACAAAGCATTTTATCAAAAAACTTTTACCCAAATAATTGGGGGAATATTAATTGCTCAAATTACTTATTCAGTGCCATACCAGACTACCAAAGGATCATTTCGTATGACTAAAAAATGAAATTCATCTAGAAGCACAAAAGTTCGAGACTGTCTAGAGAAATAGGAAATGGGAAGGGAAAACAATTTGACGGTTTAAAAATATCAGTGAAATAGATTTAAGTGTTCAGCAGACAGAACCTAATAACCTAGTGTTCAATAAAAGTAAAGATTCCAGTTAGTAGGGCAAAAACCCACTACATAAGGCAAAACTGGGAAAATTAACAGTATGGCAAAATTTGAGATCAGCACCAAACATCAGTTCCAAATGTGTAAAAAGTCATGAACAGAGAAGCAGATTTTTTAAAATTGCCTCCCAGATCTATAAGTAGAAGAAAAGCTCATGACCAGTTACGGGAAGTGTCACAGAAGACAAAATGGACAATTTTGATTACAATAAAAAGTATTTGCAGAAATATCCAACAAAGCTAACACTAAAAGGGAAACAACTGGGGAAATTTTCGCAACAAGTTTCTCTAATAAAGGTTTCATTTCCAGAATGAGGAATTGACTCATATAAGAGCCATTCCCCAGTTGACCAATGATCTAAGGATATAAAAAGAGTTCTCAAGGGAAAAAAGCCAAGCAATATCTACGTGGCAAGAAGTGAAATGGCAGTATGACAGTGTAATAATGAAAGGAAGACTAACTTGGATATTGAGCTCTTAGGTAACTGCCACCAGAGTATGGATTGGGTGATGTACCTGGAAAAGGTGAACCTTAAGGGGAGTAAAGTCACTGAGTGATGGTGGTGGAGGGTTTGGAAATGGCCTCAGAAATCGGGAAATAAAGATAATCCCTCTCTAAGATCATTGTGTGGAAGCCATTAAAGTCTACTAGTACTAGAAAGGGATGTGTAGTCTTCTACAGGGAGCTAGGTCTCTGTGATGAAAGGAACAGCAACTGAAAGAGTAAAATGTAGTGGGATATTGCTAGTCATAGAGGATGAAATACCTTTTCAGTGGAGCTTTTGAGTGTCCTGTGAGTTACAGAAGTCTGTTCACTTAGGAATTAAAGCACATAACCACATATGATCAAAAGAAAGGTAAATGGGTTGCTCCTTTTCTCAAATAGCCATTTTGGAATTCTGAGAATAGAGTTCTTTTTAAATGAAAGCAGACTCCCTCGAGCATTGCATCTAGAGCAACCTTAACAGAAGTGGTCTAATTTACCATTGCCTCAGAATGCGAGGCTCAGAAGATTGATATGGACGTATTTTAATAATAATTGATACCATTTAATATGTTTCAAGCACTGAGCAAATGCATTGTTAGCATGTCATGAAAAAGTCATGCCTGTGCCCTAATAGACAACCTGAACTTACCTCTGAGTTGCCCTATGTGTTTTTAAGTAGTTTCCAGATCTTTCTACAATGAAAATAAAGTATTTTATCACAAAACTCTCATTTTTTCCACTGGTTTATAAATAAGTTCTCTATATTCTTACATCTTGAAGTTTACTGAAATTCTTATATTTTTCCTTAGTGCTTTGTAATTTCCCTTTTGTGGTACAAGGTGTTATCTTGTGGGAGTTGCTTTGTGCAAACGAATTTATAACCAATTTAGTTTTCAAGGCTTGGTGCTCTGTTGCTTTCTTTCCCTTCTCTCCCTTTCCTCTTTACCTCCTTGTTTGAAGTTTTTAGTTTGAATTGCTTTTGGCTTGCAAAGCTGGATCTCAGTTTGTTTTGCTACATCTTACTTGTTTTCCTGTAGCTAGGACTGTAGTAATACCCTAGCACCAAAGTAGCTAATTATTAAAATATTTCATTTATTATGTAAAATGAGAGACAACATACAGAATCCAGAAAATACACGTGTCTTCTAAATTCCAAAAGATGGAATTTTCTTGAGCACTCTGGTAGAACTAAATATCAAAATACATTATTGCCACAAAAATATCCATGTCTTTGTAAGGAAACTAGACTGATGGACATTACAAAGTAAACAATGAATGGAATGGAGAGAGATTTTGAGACAAAATCATAAATCAATGTATCATTTCAGAAAAGGGGTGTGATGGAAGTAATTTTTTTTCTTTAAACAAGTAGAAATAAGGGTCTAGTCAATAAACATTTATTAAGTACCTACCATGTGCCAGGCACTGTGCTAAGCACTAGGGAAAAGTTAAAAAAATTAAAGTTCTCAAAGTTCACAGTCTAATGGGGGAGGACAACATGCAAACAACTATACATTCAAGATCTATGTACCTTGGTAGTAGGTGGCATAGGGGGATAGAACATTAAAATTGAAATTGGGAAGACCCAAGTTCAAGTTTGACCTCAGATGCTTGCTAACTGACCCTCAGCAAGCCATTTAACCTCTCCTTGTTTTCTTATCTAGGAAGTAAGGATAATAATAGTACCTAATTCTCAGGGTTTTATGAGGATAAAATGAAATAAATAAAGCCCATTGCAAACCTTAAAGTACTGTATAAATTCTAGTTGGTACAAAGGACTGGGAAAATGTTCTTGGAGAAGGTGGAACATTAGTTGAGATTTCAAGGAAGCCAGAGAGCAGAGATAAAAAGGGAAAGAATTCCAGGCACAAGAGACAGCTAATGAAAATACTAGTCAGGAGATGGAATGTATCCCTGAGTCTCAGAGGAAGTGGGTGGTTTTTGATGGGGGTGGTTGTGGGATGAGCAGTGGGATAATATATAAGAAGACTGGAAAAATAGGGGCCAAGTTATAGAGGTAAATTTTTAAATTTGATCCTGAATTGATTAGATGTGGGGGAGGTGCAGGGTGTAGGTAGTGGGGAGAGTGGCATTGTCAGACTTGTGCATCAAGAAGATCAGTTTGATAGCTGAGTGGAAGGTGGTCTGTAATGGAGAGAACTGAAGTAGAGCAAATCAAAGGTTATTTATTGCATTAGTCCAGGTGTGAGGTGGTATTGGAAGACAGAAGCTGATTAGGAGAAATATTACAAAGGCAAAAATGACAAGACTTGATAACAAATTGGATATTGGGGAGTGAGAGATTGAGAAATTAAGAATGATACCTAGGCATGCCTAGGAGACTGAAATGATAGTAATGATAGTAATAAGGAAGTTAGGAAGAGAGGAGTGTGTGAAAAGAAAGTAAGTGTAGAACAAGAACAGGGAAGACTTAAATTGGCAAAAAACTGTAATATTAATCAGAACATAATCCTAGACCTGGAAAGGTCAGGTACAGGGTAGTATTGTTATTTTACTCAATTGAGGATCTCATAACTGAGGTTCATTGACACCTATTTAAGGTTACATTACTTCATTCTATTGTTATCCTATTATTCTAACCTATATTATCTTCCTTATAATATTCTTCCTTGGGCATTACAGGTGATATATATATATATATATATATAGACTATATTCTAGATCTGAAAAATGCACTAGGAAAACTAATATTTGTGCCCTAACTAGTTGGTTCCTTAGCTTTCTTAAGTGATTCATGTAAAAGGGAAAAAAAGTACCTTAAAGTGATAAAAGTAAAATATTCAACAACCTGTTCCCTTTACCACTCTCAATGGCTTTTTACAATAGAAAGAGTTAAATGGAACAAAAAATTAAATAAAACAAAGTGCAATAGGACTTTATGAATTAAACTTTCAAGACTGAGCTGCAAGTTGCCATAATTCATAGGATCATGGAATTTAGAGTTGGAAGGAAATTTTAACACTAGTGCATATACTACAGATTAAGATGGCAGTGTGGAAGCTCATGGAAGGCTCCAGCTATTCCACATATATAAAAAGGACACCAAATTGGGGGCGGGGGGGGGTGTTGATTTAGAAATCCAAAGATCAACAACAGTAAGCTTCATCCACACCTCAGTCCTGGGGCCAGCATCAGTTAAGATAAATAGGTCAGAAGCCTACCAACTCTCTGCCCAGGGACACTACAAGAGGATCTGAAGCCCACAGCTACCTGTCTGATCGGAGATACTCTGGTGGGGCCATAAACCTGCCAGCTCTGTGAGGGTAGACCTTAGAGCAGAAGAAGCCAGTGGAAGGAAACTAGAAATCTGGGTCAAGGAGAAAGAGAAGTCCAGCTCTCACATAAAATCCCAAACAGGCACTGAGGGTGGAAATATGAGTAAACAGAACAAAGTACTAAACACAAAAAAGAAATATGATAGGTTAAAGACTCTACATTTCCTTTCTCACTCCTTCCATTTTATTGCTTTCACACAGACTTGACTACCTCCTGATAATACAATTTCCCTGATCACCTTCTCCATCATGTTGCACTTTCGCTCATAATCCCCAGTTCACTGGTGATAGGGGTGAGGCAGAGTTGGAATACACTTTGCTCCCCATTGCCACTTCCAGACTCTCCCTCTAGCACCATCACTTAATAACCTCTCCTCCTTCATGATTCACTCAATTCATATTTATCACCCAATCAGAATTCTGATGGCTGTTATCTACCAACCTCCAGGACACCCTTCCTCAGTGAGTTTAGTGCCTAAATCAAATTCTTCCCTCCTCAATGCCTATCTCATACTATGGCACTTCATATATATATATATTGATACTCCCTAAAACACAGTAACTTCCTTGTTCCTCAGCTTACTCATTTCACATGACCTACTCCTCCATCCCACTTCAGCTACATATAGAGATGGTTATACTCTTGATCTTGCCACCACCCATAAATGTTCCACTTCCAAGATTATAAACTCTAAAATTTATTTATCTGATCATAGTCTTGTCAACCTTGACCCGTCAATAAACCAGCTCAATGCTACACTATCCTCATTTGAGACCTTTGCCCTTTTGTCCTATTACTAATCTTGTTATGCCAAGCCCCATAGATTACTCCTACCACCCTCTGCATTTGCTCTTAGTGATGTACTGCTGAACAAAACTGGAGAAAATTATGAACTCATGCTATATCCACTATAAATTTCCATTATATAATCTCAACTGGGGTTTTACCAAGGGAAGATAATATTTTTACACCCCCTTAATCAATTCACTGTCTCACCACTGCACTTTTTCCAAACCTTTTCATCCCTCCTCAAGCATCCAATGGTTTCCCTTGCCCCTGCTTTCAGCCAAGTACCTTGGTTGAAGGCTGAAAAAAAATATCAGGCCATTTGCTGAGATCTTCCTCTTATTTCTCCTCATCTCACATCACTCAGATTTCTTTCCTCTTTCACACCTGTCTCCCAAGAGGTGACATGCCATAAAACTGACCTTTGACCCAGCCATATTACTTCTAGATCTACATCCCAAAGAGATGAAAGAGAAAGGAGAAGGATCTATATGTTAAAAAAAAATTTATGGCATCTCTTTGTGGTGGCAAAGAATTGGAAACTGAAGGGCTGCACATCAATTGGAGAATGACTGAACAAGTTGTGGTATATGATGGTGATATAAGACTATTGCGTTATTAGAAATGATGAGAAGGATGCTTTCAGAAAAACCTGGTAAGATGTATATGAATTGATACAGTGGAATGAGCAGAAGTGGGAGAACATTGTACACAATTACCACAATATTGTACAATGATCAATTGAGAATGACTTATCCAGTCGTATCTGACTCTTTGTGACCCCATTTGGGGTTCTCCTGGCAGAGATACTGGAGTGGTTTGCCATTTCCTTCTCCAGCTCATTTTACAGATGAGAAACTGAGGCAAATAAGGTTAACTGACTTGTCCAGGGACACACAGCTAGTAAGTGTTTGATGCCAGATTTGAACTAAGGAAAATAAGTCTTCTAGACTCCAGGCCCACACCTCTATCCACTGTGCCACCTAGCTGCCTGTGAATGACTTAACTATTTTCAGTAATACAATGATCCAAGATGATCCACCTCCAGAGAAACAACTGATAGAATCTGAATGCAGATTGATACATATTTTTAACTTTTTAAACTATTTTTGGGTTCTGTTGTGGTTTTTTCTTTTGTCTGCATTTGTTTTTGCAATGTGTGTGGCTAATACAGCAACATTTTGCACGACTGAACATATATAATCTGTGTCAAATTGCTAGCCTTCTCAAGGAGGGGGGAAAGGAGGAAGGGAGGAAGAGAATTTGGAACTCAAAACTTTTAAAAATGAAAGTTAAAAATTTTTATTTACCTTTAATTGAGAAAAATTTAAATTAATGTAAAAAAAAATGAAGTCAAGCAGCTCAGAAAAAGAAGTGACCCTTCTCCTTGCCAAGGCAAACCCTTCTCTCTACAGAGATGATCCCATTTCATTCAATTTTTTCAAGCAGATTCCCTTCTCTATCATATTCCTTTCCCAATTTTAAGCCAATCAGTTGTTCCATAATTGGGTTTCACCTTTGCTTCTTGACCTGCATACAGGTTCCTCCAAAGACAAGTAAGATGACCTGGGAATCCCATTTCTTTGAGAACTTGTCACATTTTGTTGTGATCCACACAGTCAAGTCTTTAGTGTAGTCAGTGAAGCAGAAGTTGATGTTTTGCTGGAACTCCCTTGTTTTCTTCATAATCCAAAGAATGTTGGCAATTTGGTCTCTAGTTCCTCTGCCTCTTAGAAAACCAGACTGCTTTTCTGGTAATTCCTGAATTACATATTGCTGAAGCCCCACTTGCAGAATTTTAAGCATAACCTTTTTGGTGTATGAAATGAGTGCAATTGTATGATCATTTAAACATTCTTTGACATTGCCCTTCTTTATTATTGGGACATAAACTGATCTTTTCCAAACCAGTGGCCACTGCTGAGTTTTCCAAATTTGCTGGCATACTGAGTGCAGCTCTTTAACAGCATCATCTTTTGGGATTTTTAAATAGCTCAGCTGGAATTCCATTTCCTCCACTAGCTTTATTGTTAGCAATGGCCCACTTGACTTTATTCTCCAAGATGTCTGACTTTAGATCAGTAACCACACCAACATGGTTATCAGTGATGTTAAAATCTTTCTTGTATGGTTCTTTTGTATATTCTTGGCACCTCTTCTTAATCTCTTCTACTTCTGTTAAGTCTCTACCATTTTTATCTTTTATCATGCCCACTTTTCCATGAAATGTTCCCTGATATCTCTGAATTTCTTGAAGAGATCTCGTCTATCCCATTCTATTGTTTTCTTCTATTTCTTCGCATTGCTTATTTAAGAAAATCTTCTTATCTCTCCTTACTATTCTTTGGGATTCTGCATTCAATAGGGTGTATCTTTCCCTTTCTTCTTTCCCCTTTACTCCTTTCCTCAGCTATTTGTAAAGCCTCATCAGACAACCATTTTGCTTTCTTGCTCTTCTTTTTCTTTGGGATATTTTTTATTACTCCCTCCTGTACAATATTGCCAACCTCTGTCTGTAGTACTTTAGGCACTTTATCAGATCTGATCCTTTAAATTTATTCATCATTTCCACTTCTTATTCATAACGGATGTTATTTAGGGCACACATGTATGGTCTGATGGTTTTCCCTGCTTTCTAAAATTTAACTATGAATTTTGCAATAAGAGGCTCATGATCTGAGCCACAGTCTGATCCAGGTCTTGTTTTAGCTGACTGTATAGAGCGTCTCCATTTTTGGCTACAAAGTATATAATCAATCTCATTTCAGTATTGATCATCTGATGATGTCCATGTGTACAGTCAGTTGTTAGGTTGTTGAAAAACAGTATTTGCTAGACCAGTGAGTTATCTTGACAAAACTCTATTAGTCTCTGTCCTTCTTAATTTTTTACTCCAAGGCCAAATTTGCCTGTTATTTCAATTATCTTTTGATTTCTTACTGTAGCATTTCAATCCTCTACGATGAATGTGACATCTTTTTTTGATGCTATTTCTAGAAGATGTAGGTCTTCATAGAAATTAACAACTTTGGCCTAAGTAGTTGAAGCATAGACTTGTATTAATGTGATGTTGAATGGTTTGCCTTAGATTAGAACAGATATCATTCTGTTATTTTTTAAAAATTAATTTATTTTTAGTTTTCAACATTCACTTCCATAAGCTTTTGAGTTTTAAATTATCTCCTCCTCCCTCCCCACCTTCCTTCCCAAGATGGTGTGCAGTCTGATATGGGCTCTACATATACAAATAGATTTTCACATTAGTCATATTATAAAGAAGAATTAGAACCAATAGAAGGAACCACAAGAAAGAACAAACAAAACAAAATAGAAGAGGAAAAAAAAGAGCAAATGGTATGCTTTGATCTGCATTCAAACTCCATAGTTCTTTCTCTGGATGTGGCCAGCATTTTCCATCATGACACTTTTGGAGATGTCTTAGATCCTTCCATTGCTGAGAAGGGCTAAGGCTATCAAAGTTAGTCATCCCACAACATGGCTGTTACTGTGTACAGTGTTCTCCTGGTTCTGCTCACTTCACTCAGCATCAATCCATACAAGTCTTTCCAGGTTTTTCTGAAGTCTGCTTACTCATCATTTCTAATAGCACAATAGTATTCCACTACATTCATATACCACAACTTGTTCAGCCATTCCCCAATTGATGGGCATCCCCTCAATTTCCAATTCTTTTTTTTTTCAGGTGAGGCAATTGGGGTTAAGTGACTTGCCCAGAGTCACACAGCTAATAAGTGTTATGTGTCTGAGGTTGGATTTAAACTCAGTTCCTCCTGACTCCAGGGCTTAATTTCCAATTCTTTATCAGCATAGAAAGAGCTGCTATAAATATTTTTGTACATGTGGGTCCTTTCCCATTTGTCTGATCTCTTTGGGATATAGTCCTAAAAGTGCTATTGCTAGGTCAAAGGGTACACACATTTTTATAGCCCTTTGGGCATTCTGTCATTTTTGAGATTATATTCTAGTACTGTTTTTATCACCCTTTTGTAGACTATGAGGGCTACTCCATTTTTTCTAAGGGATTCTTGCCCTCAGTGGTATATGTAATCATTACCTGAATTAAATTCATCCATCCCTATCCATTTAAGTTCACTGATACCCGAGATGTTAATTTTTAATCTTTCTATTTCCTATTTGACCACATCCAGCTTACCTTGGTTCATAGAGCTTATATTCCAGGTTCCTGTGCAATGTTGATCATTACATCATCAGACTTTCCTTTCATCGCCAGACACATCTGCAGCTGAACTTCCTTTTGGCTTTGGCCCAGCCGCTTTGTTCTTTCTGGAGCTACTTGTAATTGCCCTCCACTCTTTTCCAGTAACATGCTGGAGACCTTCCCACCTGAGAGGCTCATCTTCTGGTGTCATATCTTTTATCATTTTAATATCCATGGGGTTTTCTTGGCAAAGATACTGAAGTGGTTTGCCATTTACTTCTCCAGTGCTCTCCACTATGACTTGTCTATCATGGATAACCCTGAATGGCATAGCTCATAGTTTCATTGAGCTATGTAAGCCCCTCCACTACGACAACACAGTGATACAGAAGGGGAAGGATCCTGGAGTGGTTTGCCATTTCCTTCTCCAGTGAGTAAAGGCAAACATAAGTTAAGTGACTTGCCAAGGGTCACACAGCTAGGAAGTATACAAGACAGGATTTAAACTCAGATCTTCCTGACTTCAGGCCCAGTGCTTTATTCACTGAGCCATCTAGCTGCCTCAAACATAAATATGAGAACCATTCACAGAGAAATGATCATTGAATCTCTTCATTTCTCACCTGGCAGCACTCAGTCATTTTTCAGTCATGTCTCTTTGTGACCCCATTTGGAATTTTCTTCACAAAGATCCTGGAGTGGTTTGCCATTTCCTTCTCCAGGTCGTTTACAGATGAGGAAACTGAGACAAACAGAATTAAGTGACTTGCCCAGGGTCACCCATCTAGTAAGTATCTGAGGCCCGATTTGAAACTCAGAAAGATGAATCTTCCTGATTCCAGGTCTGACACTCCTTCCACTGCATCACCTTTGTGATATTAAGGCTCCAGTTTCTCCTCCTGACTCTGAGTTCTTAGTTGGGTCTTTGTTGGATCTTCATCCAGATCACTCCCACTTTGGGGTGTCCCCCACCCTGGAGTTTTGTCCTTGGCCTCTTTTCCCTCTGTATTATATCACCTGGTGATCTCATCAGCTTCCGTGAATACAATGATCATTTCTATGGTGATGATTCTCCGATCTACTTATCCATCTTTAACTTCTCTCCTGACCTCCAGTCTTACATCTCCACCTGTGTAATGGAGATCTTGAACTAAATGCCCCATAAACATCTTCAAACTCAATATATCCAAAACTACATTTTGCCCTAAAACATTATCTTTTCCCCGAAACTTAAGTAAATAGTGTGTTTATAACAGAGAACTGGGTGCAAAGTATATCAGCTTACTCAGCCAATATAAACTCCCCACATAGAAAAGTTTGGGGAGCCTGCTTCTGGGAGCCTCATAATGATGTGTAATGGACATACTTTGAAGAAACACTGGAGAAACCTTCTGTAATTGGTTCTAGTTGCCTAAGCCCATGGTTTAAAAAAAAATCCTCTGATTTACTGCATAGCCAGAACTGGTGGTACCTTCAAGAATCATTAACCCATCAGAGCCTTGACCACTCTTTTCAACTACTTTCTCTTGGTTTGATTCCTTTTGCTAAAGATCAGAGAGTCAATGTTATAATGCCTTGCACATTGGACTTTCATCCCTCTGAGGCTGATGTGTGGTCCCATGAGAATGGGCGTCGGTCGTTTTACATTGCTATCTATTCTTTTTAATTTTAGGTAAATGGATCGGAGACCTTGTGAGTTTCAAAGGTCAGGAGATCAAGCTTCTGAGTGGCGGAAAGATTCAACTATGTGTCCATGCTGAGTTTTACAGCCAACAAAGACTTTTGAGACTGACTTGCAGGACAAGCTCAGTTGTAGCTGGGATGAGGACTTATCTGTCAGTCATGCCATATCTGAACATGAACTTGGTGGGACCAATGTCACATAGAAATCATTCTCCCTAAAGACCAAAGTGGGACAGAACCCTAGTGTGTTGGAGGGAAATTTTTATGTACTTTTGATATTGCCATATTTTCTGAATAAATATACTTTTATAAAAGCTATTCAATGTCAAGTGCTTAAATGGTAGATAATAGTGGTTTAAGTATAACCAATGAGGGCTCAAGCCAATGGCACTAGAGAAGAGACACTTCAAATACAGCCCTATCTTGCCTTCTTCCTCCCCAAACAGAGCAAAAAGAAAGGTGAGACTAGTGGCCACTGTCCCATGGTTCAGTTGGGAATTAGTTTTGAGTTAATTCTCCTTCTGAGTGAAGTGAGAAGGTCAGAACCCAAACCACCCCCCCTCACAATCAAAATTCCAAACCTCCCAGTCTAGTCAACAATAAGTCTTACTATGTGTCAGGCTCTGTGCTAAGCACTTGGGGGGGGGGGTGTTACAAGGAAAGGAAATAAACAGTCCCTGCTTATAAAACTGATGAGGTTTTGAGAGGTTGGGACCCCTCAAAAAAACCAAAGTACAAAATGGGTCATCTGGAATGAATTCACAAACTCAAGCAATCGTAAGCCAAGTTGCAAAAAAGTTTATTGTCACGCTTTTCAGTGGGCAAGAATTCTTAAGGAACCTGCAATCTTAAAACAGTATAGCTAAAGTTTATATAATATAAAATATGATAAGACATGTGTCAAATATGCTAACTAGATGATTCAGGACGGGGTTAGGGAGTGGTTAAGGAGTGGTCAGTTCTTAAAGAAACATGCACTTGTATCTACTGAGCAGGCATTTTACCCAGAGTTCACTGGGAAAAGCCCACAAGGGGGGACATGTGGAGGTGTGGTTTTAGGCCTGCTACGTCACTAAGTCAACTAGAGTTCAGGGGTAACTGAGACTTGTCCAGTCTGCCACCAATCAATGTCTTGTTTGACAAGATAGATGTAGGGAGTATACATATGTCTTAAGTCTAGAAAGCAGTTAATGAGGAGCCCAGAATGTAGATAATGAGGTAGGGTGGTAGGAGATAGTCCAGTGGGTAAAAATGTCTTTTTGACCCAGTGCAAAGCCAGTTCAAACTAATAAATCCTTCAGGTGCTATTTGGAACTGCACCAGGGAGAGAGATAAGGGTCTTGCTGGGGCTCACTCATGAGTAATTGCTAGGCACGGGGTCCTTGGGCTGGGAAGAAACTGCCAGAGATAGTGTTTCTGAGGCTAGATAGAAATTGGGGTCCAAGTACAAGCGTCCAAACACAAGCACCCCAACAAAGCAAGCTATAAAGGAGCTCACAACATGAAAACAACCATGCACAAACAAGATATATACAGGATAATTTGGAAATAGTAGAAGGAAAACACCAAGATTAAGGAAAACTGGAAACAACTTTTTGTAGTAGGTACAACTGAAGCTGAGACTTGAGGGAAGTCAGGGAAGGGAAGGGGGAGAGAGTTCCAGCCATAGGAGATGGCCAGTGAAAATAACCAGAATCTGAAGATGGAGGATCAGCATGGACACCAGTATTGTGGGAGATTGCAGAACACATGGCAGAGAGTGAGTTGTGAGCTAGACTGGAAATATAAGAAGGGGCCAAATATGTAAAGGAATTTAAGAGTCAAACACAGGACTTTATATTTGCTCTTGGAGGCAATCACTGAAATTGATTCAATAAGGGGGTGAAATAGATGTGTGCTTTAGAAAAATCAATGTGATACCTAAGCCCGGGGGTGGGGGCTAGAAGGATAGTCATACCCTTGACAGTAATAGGAAAGTTAGGAAGACAGTGGGACTTTGGAGGGAAGATAATTCAGTTTTGGACAGATTGATTTTAAGATGTCTACAAGACTTCCAATTAGACATGTCCAATAGGCAGCTGGAAATGGTAGACTAGAGGTCAAAAGAATGGTTAGTGCTGGACAAATAGATCTAAGTATTATCTGCAGAGAGATGATAGTTGAATTAATGGAATCAAATGAGGATCACCAAATGAAATAGTATAGAAAATATCAACTCTGAAAAATAAATTACCAAATAGCCTACAGAGGTTATAGCAAAAAGTTTTACACTGTCAATTCTGAAAAATAAAATAAAGTAAAATACCAAAGAGCTCACAGAGGTTACAGACAAAAAGCCTTCTTTGTTCCACTGAAGGAGGGGAACTGGACATGTGTGCTGGGACCTGGTCCAAGACCAAGGAGATCCAAGGCAGTGAAGCTAAGCCTTGATACATGTAGAGGTGGGGAGACAAAGAATTAACCAGTGAGGTGTAATGGCCACAATGTGGAAAGTTTGCCTAGTGATAAAAAGTGTATTCACAGCAGGACTTCATCACCAGGATGTGGTTCCTGCAGGCACTTACCCAGGCTCAAGGACCACCTGGGGCTGGTCTGAGCCACTTCTGTGATTTAGCTGCAGCAGAGGTCATCCAGAGGGTGAGGGCAAAGGACTGTTGTTATGCCAAGCTCAGGGCACAGCTTGCTTGCTGGGCCTTAGCTCTGGAAAACAAGGTGTTTCCTAATAATAAGAAAAGAGAGGCGTAGTCTTGGTGTGGGAATCCTGACATTCCCCCCTTTTGGGCAAGGGGAGGTGGGTTCTAAAAGAACTTCTCCCACCCTGGCCAAGAAAGGAGCCATTAGTGTTGGGGGACAACTTCTCCCAATGGGTCTGAGGGGAATGGCAGTACAAAAAAATACTCCCACCTATCTTTAGCAAGGGACTGATGAGGAGAGGGGCAAGGTAGAGGGGGACATGAGAGATGAGGAGCTGGTAACACTTCACTAAGGTAGAGGCACTCAATTGTTGGGACATAAAATTAGCAAGCCAAGGAAGGAGTAGAGGGCTAAACAGGAGGAGGAGTAAAGGGAAAAGCAAAGGGGAGAGGAGTGAGTACAACTAGGTTCCTAACAGAAGAAAGCTTTGATGGAGTTCCAGATATCAGAAGGTTTTTGTCTCCAGCTAAGATTATAGAGTCACTGAGCCTGCTCATAGATGAGAATGTCAAGATATGTACATGCAAAACCTTAAAGAAAAATGTGAATTGGTTTCAAGCCCAGAAAGAATTCCTGGAAGAGATCAAAAAAAAGAGTATGAGGGGCAGCTAGGTGGCGCAGTGGAGAGAGCACCAGCCCTGGAGTCAGGACGACCTGAGTTCAAATCTGCCCTCAGACCAAACACTTGATACTTACTAGCTGTGTGACCCTGGGCAAGTCACTTAACCCCAACTGCCTAGGAAAAAAAAGAGTATAAAAATCTAATAAGAGAGGTAGAAGAAAAAAATGGGAAAAGAAATGAGAGTAATGCAACAGAATCATGAAAAAAAGTCAACAAGTTAATAAAGGAAGTACAAAAAATAGAAAAAGATGTACAAAAATTTACTTAAGAAAACAACTCCCCTTCCCCCCAAAAAGAAAAGAAAACAACTCCCTAAAAAGTAGAATTCACCTAATGGAAAAGGAGGTTAAAAAAAACTAACTGAAGAAAATAATTCCTTAAAAATTAGAATTGGACAAATGAAAGCTGATGACTCCATGAGACATCAAAAATCAATCAAACAAAATCAAAAGAATGAAAAAATAGAAGAAAATGTGAAATATCTCACTGGAAAAACAACTGACCTGGAAAGTAGATCTAGGGGAGATTATTTAAGAATTATTAGATTACCTGAAAGCCATGCTCAAAAAAAGGACCTGGATACCATGCTTCAAGAAATTATCAAAGAAAACTGCCCTGATATCCTAAAACCAGAGGATAGAATTGTGTGGTTTGTCCTTCATTTTCAAAGAGGACCATGACATCAGGAAGATGATACCATGACTTGCAAGTAAACTGGATTTTAGTGAGGGAGAGCTGTGCAAAATCACCAGCCTCACTTTCTCCTGAGTCCAGTGGCCAGATACAGGTCAGGACAACTGGAGATAGTCAGGATGTATTGGGAGGCCTTGGCTTTTTTAATCTAAGGTCTTTCCGAGTTGTCACTTTAATTAAGGCAAGGCCCATTCATTGATTAGTGCTATTTAAGAAGTGAGCCAAGGGATGGCCCCTTTAATTTAAAAAAAAAAAATCAAACTGGGAGGTGAAGACACTCAGGGTTTCTGGCCACAAGAGAAACAATTACTATTTACATATTCACTCTGAGCCATCTGGGCCCCAAACAGCAACCATTAAGTGGTGCTTGGGTAGGAACCTATAGTTGGCTAATCAGTGAAAGTGAATTGAGTTTAAGGCATGGTCTTTAAGAAAGAAATCTAGCCAGTAAATTCCAAGATATCTAGGGTAGGCTTCAGCCTTCAAAATTTACCTTCTTTTGGGCAGAGCACCCTCAGGTAAGGACATGATATCCCATATGGAGAGAGGAGAGAAGAGAAGAGGAGAGGAGAGGAGAGGAGGAGCTGAGTTGCCCAACTGGAACTAACCAGTTAGGTCCCCAGTGGGGCAACTTGGACTACTCACATCTTATTGTTTGTCCTTCATTCTTGAAGAGAACCATGACATCAGGAAGGTAGTGCCATGACTTGCAAGTAAAGTGGATTTGAGTGAGGGAGGGCTATGCAAAGACACCAGCCTCACTTTCTCCTCTGGAGTCATGTGGGTCCAGTGGCCAGATATAGATCAGGACAATTGGAGATAGACTATCAGAGGATAAAATCGACATTGAAAGAATCCACCGATCACCTCCTGAAAGAGGTCACCAAATGAAAATACCAAGGAACATAATAGCCAAATTATAGAACTTCAAGGTCAAGGAGAAAATATTGCATGTAGCCAAAAAGAAGCAATTCAAATATCAGGAAGCCAAAAGGATTTGGCAGCTTCAGCATTAAAGGTTCAGAGGGTATGGAAAGTGATACTCTGAAAGGCAAAGGAGCTGGGGTAACAACCAAGAATTACCTGCTCTGTGAAACTGAGCATGATCCTTCAAGGAGAAAAAATGGTCATTCAATTAAATAGAAGGCTTTTGAATTTTTCTGATGAAGACTGGGGCTGAACAAGAAATTTTATGTCCAATTTCAAGGCTCAAGAGAAACATAAAAAGGTAAAAAGGAAAGAGAAAACATAAAGGATTCAATAAGACTAAACTTTTTGCATAGCTACATGGGAAGGTGATACTTATAATTCTTAAGAACTATATCACTATTAGCATAGTCAGGATTATACATAAACATAGAGTGCAGGCATAAGGTGACTTTGAGGGGATGATATAAAAAATTTGGGGTGAAAAAGAGGATTACACCAGGATGCAGAAGGAAAGGAGAGGTAGAATAAGGTAAATTATCTACATAAAGAGACACAAAAGACCTATTTCAGTGGAGGAGAAGATGGGTGCGTGATGGGCATCACTTGAACTTTATCCTCTTTGAGCCAAATGAAAACTCAAATTGGAATTGGCTCAGAGAGAATAACATACCAGTTGGGTATAGAAATCTATTTTACCCTACATGGAAGTAGAAAAGGCCAGGGTTGGAAAAGGGCAGAGAAGTGGTGGGGAGACTGACAAAACAGAGGGCAGATTGGGGGCAGTGGTCAGAGGCAAAACACTGGTGAGGAGAGAAGGTATGAAAGGAGAGAGAGGACAAACAGGAGGAAAAATAGGATGGAGGGAAATACAGAGTTAGTAATCATAACTGTGAATGTGGATGGGATGAACTCTCCCATAAAGCAGAAGCAGATAGCACAGTGGATTAAAAACCAGAATCCTTCAATACATTGTGTACAAGAAACACACTTGAAGCAGAGAGACAGACACCTTTAGGTAAGGGGGCAGGAACAGTATCTGTTATGCTTCAGCTGAAGTAAAAAAATTAGGGATAACAATCATAATCTCAGACAAAGCAAAAGCAAAAATGGATCTAATTAAAAGAGATAAGGAAGGAAACTACAACTTGCTAAAAGGTACCACAGACAATGAAGTAATATCAGTAATAAATATATATGCACCAAATGCTGTAGCATCAAATTCTTTTTTTTAATATAAATTTATTTTTAGTTTTCAATATTTACTTCCACAAGATTTTGAGTTCCAAATTTTCATCCCATCTTGCCCCTCCCCCCACCCCAAGATGGCATGCATTCTGAATATCCCTTCCCCTAGTCTGCCCTCCCTTCTATCTCTCCCCCTTGCTTCTCTTATCCCCTTCCCCCTCTATTTTCCTGTAGGGCAGGATAGATTTCTGTACCTCATTTTCTGTATTTCTTATTTCCCAGTTGCGTATGGAAACATTTTTTTAAACATGTGTTTTTAAAACTTTGGGTTCCAAATTTTCTCCTTTCCTCCCACCCCACCCACCCTCATTGAAAAGGCAAGCAAGTCAATACAGGCCATACATGTACAGGTATGCAAAACACTTCCATACTAGACATGTTGTGAAAATTTAACTCTATTTCCCTTAATCCTATCCTGCCCCCCCCATTTATTCTATTCTTTCTTTTGACCCTGTCCCTCCTCAGAAGTGTTTGCTTCTGATTACCCCTTTCCCAATCTGCCCTTCTGTCTATCATCCCCGCTCTCTTGTCCCCTTCTCCCCTATTTTCCTGTAGGGTAAGACAGATTTCCATACCCAATTGAGTGTATATGTTATTCCCTCCTTAAGCAAATCCTATGAGAATAAGATTCCCTCATTTCCTCTCACCTTCCCCTGTTTCCCCTCCACTGTAAGAACCTTTTCTGTCTGTTTTGTGAGATAATGTACCCCATTCTACCTCTCCTTTCTCCTTCTCCTAGTATAATCCTCTCTCACCCTTAATTTTATTCTCCAGATATGACCCCTTAATCTTCAACTCACCCTGTGCCCTATCTATCTATCTATATACATACATATAATTTTTTCCCCTCCACTACCCTATACTGACAAAGGTCTCATGAGTTATAAATATCATCTTTCCATGCAGGAATGTAAACAGTTCAGCCTTAATAAGTCTCTTATGATTTCTCTTTCCTGTTTACCTTTTCATGTTCCACTTGAGTCTTGTATCTGAAAGTCAAATTTTCTATTCAGCTCTGGTCTTTTCATCAAGAATGCTTGAAAGTCCTCTGTTTCACTGAAGGACCATTTTTTCCCCTGAACAATTATACTCAGTTTTGCTGGGTAGGTGATTCTTGGTTGTAATCCTATCTCCTTTGCCCTCCAGAATATTATATTCCATGCCCTGCAGTCCCTTAATGTAGTAGCTGCTAAATCTTGTGTTATCCTGATTGTGTTTCTACCATACTTGAATTGTTTCTTTCTGGCTGCTTGTAATATTTTCTCCTTGACCTGGGAACTCTGGAATTTGGCTACAATATTCCTAGGAGTTTTCCTTTGAGGATCTCTTTCAGGGGGAGATCAGTGGATTCTTCCAATTTCTATTTTGCCCTCTGGTTCTACTATATCAGGGCAGTTTTCCTTGATAATTTCTTGAAAGATGATGTCTAGGCTCTTTTTTTGATCATGGCTTTCAGATAGTCCAATAATTTTTAAATTGTCTCTCCTGGATCTATTTTCCAGGTCAGTTGTTTTTCTAATGAGATATTTCACATTGTTTTCTAATTTTTCATTCTTTTGGATTTGCTCTACTGTGTCATGATTTCTCATAAAGTCACTATCTTCCAATTGCTCTACTCTAATTTTTAAGGAAGTATTTTCTTCAGTAAGCTTTTGGACTTCCTTTTCCATTTGGCCAATTTTGCTTTTTAGGGCATTCTTCTCCTTATTGGCTTTTTGGACCTCTTTTGCCATTTGGGTTAGGCTATTTTTTAAGGTGTTATTTTCTTCAGTATTTTTTTTTGGAGTCTCCTTTAGCAAGCTGTTGACTTGTTTTTCATGATTTTCTTGCATTACTTTCATTTCTCTTCCCAGTTTTTCCTCTACTTCTCTTACTTGCTTCTCAAAATCCCTTTTGAGCTCTTCCAAGGCCTGGAACGAATTTATATTTTTCTTGGAGGCTTTGGATGTGGGAGCTCTGATTTTGTTTTCTTCTTCTGGTTGTATGTTTTGATCTTCTTTGTCACCAAAGTAAGATAATATAGTCTGACTCTTTTTGTGAGGTTTGCTCATGATCCCAGCCAACTACTTGAGTTTTAAACTCTTTGTTAAGGTAAAAGTCTGCTTCCAATGTGGAGAATGTACTGTCCCAAGCTTCAGGGGTTTGTATAGCTGTTTTCAGAGATACTACTAGGGACCTGTAAATTTTCAGTTCTTCCAAGGTGGTATGATAGGGGTCGAGGTGTTTACTCTTTTCCTGGCCTGAGCTCTGGTCTTTGAGTGCCCGGCGACAAGCAGTCTTTTCTCTCTTGGCCTCTCCACTGCCACTACAAGCTCCTGCGCACCCTCGTGGAACTGTGCTCCTCTACCCACCTGGCGTGATATGCCTTTCTGATCAACCATCCAGGCTGTCTTGGGCTGGAAATTTGTTTTACTCTGTCTTTTTGTGGGTTCTGCTGCTTTAGAATTTGTTTAGAGCCATTTTTTATAGGTATTTGGAAGGGTTTGGGGGAGAACTCAAGCAAGTCACTGCATTCATACCGCCATCTTCTAAATAACCCCATTTTAGAAAAAGAAATTGAATAAGCCATTAATGAACTCCCTAAGAAAAAAATCTCCAGGGCCAGATGAGTTCACAGGCAAATTCTATCAAACATTTAAAGAAAAATTAATTCCAATACTATATAAACTATTTGGGAGAATAGGTAAAGAAGGAGTCCTACCAAATTCATTTTATGACACAAATATGGTACTGATGTGTACACTAGAAAGAGCTAAAACAGAGAAAGAAAACTACATACCAATTTCCCTAATGAATATTGATGCAAAAATTCTAATTAAAATACCACCATGGAGATTATAGTAATGTATCACAAGGATCATACACTATGACCAGGTAGAATTTATACGAGGAATGCAGGGCCGATTCAATATTAGGAAAATTATCAGCATAATTGACTATATCAAAATCATAATTGACTATAACAAAACCAACACAAATCATATAACTATCCAAATAGATGCAGAAAAAGCTTCTGACAAAATACAGCACCCATTCCTATTAAAAACACTAGAGAACACGGGAATAAATGGAGCTTCCCTTAAAGTGATAAGTAGTATCTATCTAAAACCTTCAGAAAGCATTTTCTATAATGGGGAAAGCTAGAAGCCTTCCTAATAAAATCAGGGGTGAAGCAAGGATACCCATTATCACCCCTATCATCCAATATTGTACTAGAAATGTTAGCTATAGCAATGAGAGAAGAAAAAGAAATTGAAGAGATTAGAATCACCAGTGAGGAAACAAAACTATCACTCTTTGCAGATGGTGTGATGGTATATTTAGAAAATCAGCTAAAAAAACTAGTTAAAATTTTAAAACTTTAGCAAAGTTGCAAGATATAAAATAAACCCACATAAATCATCAGCACTTTTATATATCACTAACAAAGCCCAGAAGCATGAGATAGAAAAAGAAATTCCATTTAAAATAACAGTAGAATACCTTAACCAGCAAGAGTAAAAACAGAGAAAGAAAAATTATAGATCAATTTCATTACTAAATATGGATGCAAAAATCCTAAATAAAAAACTAGCTAAAAGATTACAATAATATATTACAAAGATATACATTATGACCAAGTAGGATTCAAAACAGGAATGCAGGAATGGTTTAACATAAGGAAAACTATTAACATAATTGATTATATCAATAATAAAAGCAACAAAAACCACATGATTATGTCAGTAGATGCAAAAAAAGCATTTGATAATGTATAACTCATTTATGTTAAAAAAAATACTTGAAAGGATAGGCATAAATGGGCTTTTCCTTAAATTGATAAGAAGAGTTTATCTAGGGGGTGCTAGATGGCGCAGTGGATAGAGCACTGGCCTTAGAGTCAGGAGGACCTGAGTTTAAATCCAGCCTCAGACACATAACACTCACTAGCTGTGTGACCCTGGGCAAGTCACTTAACCCCACTGCCTAGCCAAAAAAAAAAAAAGAAGCATTTATCTAAAACCATCAGCAAGCATTATTTGTAATAGGAATAAGCTAGAAGTCTTCCCAGTAAGATCAGGTGTGATACAAGGATGCCAACTGTCACCAATATTATTCAATATTGTATTGGAAATCCTAACAGTAGCAGTAAGAGAAGAAAAAAATAGAAGAAATCAGATTAGGACAGGAGATAATAAAACTCTCTTTTTGCAGATGATATGCTTGGAAAACCCTAAAGACTCAAAGAAAAAGTTAATTTAAATAATAATTTTGGAAAAGTAGCAGGATATAAAGTAAATCTACATGAGTTGTCAGCATTCCTATGTATCACCAATAGGACTCTGCAGGAAGAGATAGCTAAAGATATCCCATTTAAAATAACTCTAGGCAGTATGAAATACCTGGGAATATGCCTACCAAATCAAACACAGGAACTATGTGAACAAAATTATAAAAAAACTTTGTACAGAAATAAAATCAAGATTTAAATAAAAAGAGCAATATTAATTATTCATGGGTAGACAGGACCAGTATAATAAAAATAGACTTTACCAAAATTAATCTATATGTTCAATGCCATCCTAGTCAAATTACCAAGAAATTATTTTACTGAGCTAGAAAAAATAATAACAAAATTCATTTGAAAGAATGAAAGATCAAGAACATCAAAGAAACTAATGAAAAAATGTAAAGGAAGAAAGTTTAGTAGTATCAGTTTTTTAACTATATTATAAGGTAGTAATTATCAAAAATATTAGGTACTGGCTAAGAAATAAAAAGGTAGATCAGTGGAACACAGTACATATACAATTTACAGCAGCAAACATATAACTTAATGTTTGACAACTGTAAAGACTTACTTTTGGGGGGTAAGAATTCATTATTTGGTAAAAAAAAATGGTTGGGAAAGCTAGAAAGCAGTCTGGCAGAAATTGGGCATAGACTAATATCTTACACCATTTACCATGAGAAGATCAAAATGGATATATGACCTAAATATAAAGGGAGATATTATAAATTTGAAGAACATGTAACATATTATCTATCAGATTTATGGATAGGTGAACAGTGTATGAACAAACAAGAGACAGAGAGCATTGTAAGACATAAAATGGATAATTTTGATTTCATTAAATTAAAAAAGTTTTTGTACAAATAAAACAAATGTCACCAAGATCAGAAGGAAAGTAGAAAACTGGGGAAAATTTTTTCAGACAGTTCCTCAGATAGAAGTCTCATATCTCAAACATATAAAACTTTGTCAAATCTATAAGAATACGAGTCATTCCCCAACTGGTAAATGGTTAAAGGATAATAACAGGCAGTTTTCTGATGAAGAAATCAAAATAATTAATAGTCATGAAAAAATGCTCTAAATCATTATTGATTAGAGAAATACAAATTAAAACAACCTTAAGATACCATTTTATACCTATCAGATTGGCTAAAATGATAGAAGGGAAAAGCAACAAATGTTGGAGGGGATGTGGAAAAATTGAGACACTAATTCATTGTTGGTGGATCTGTGAACTGATCTAACCAGTTTAGAAAGAGATTTGGAATTAATGCCCAAATAGTTATTAAATTGTCTATACCATTTGACCCAGAAATACCACTGTTAGGTCTGTTTCCCAAGATGATAAGGGAAAAAGGAAAAGAACCAGTATGTTCTAAATATTTATAGCAGCTCCTTTTGTGGTGGCAAAGAACTGGAAATTGTGGGGATGCCTGCCAACTGGGGAATGGCTAAACAAATTGTGGTATATGTTCGTGACATAATATTACTCTGCTATAATAAATTATTTTAGAAAAGCATCAACAGACCTCCACGAACTAATGAAGAGCAAAATGAACAGAACCAAGGGAGCATTGTAAACTGTAACAATTTTGTTTATGAACAACTTTGAGCGACGATGTCATTCTGACTGTTATAAATATCCAAATTAACTGCAAAGATCCTATAAGGGAAGATCCTATTTGCATCCAAAGAACACACACACACACACACACACACACACACACACACACACACACAATCTGTGCCTAATGGTAGCCATCTTGAAGTTTTGCGAGGTGAGGGAGAAGAAAGTTACATGATAACTTTGTTGTATATTTAAAAGAAATAGCAAGTTATACATAATGGATCTGCAATTTCAGATGCAATCCTCTGTTTCTCTATCCCACTTCATTATGGAAATGCTTGTTTTATTTCTTAAGTTCAAAATATGATGAACACATTTTTAAAAAATAAAATAACTAGGGGCAGCTAGGTGGTGCAGTGGATAGAGCTCCAGCCTTGGAGTCAGGAAAACCTGAGTTCAAATCCAGCCTCAGACACTTGACACTTAGTAGCTGTGTGACCATGGGCAAGTCACTTAATCCCAATTGCTTCACCAAAAAGTAAAATAAGTAAATAAATAAAGTAACTGTAGACAATATAAAATTCTTTGGAGTCTGCTTGCCAAGTCAAACCCAGGTACTATATGAATACAATTACAAAACACTTTTCACACAAATATATTCAGATCTAAACAATTAGGAAAATATCAATTGCTCATGGGGTAGGCTAAGCCAATACAACAACAACAAAAAAAAGACAATTCTACCAAAATTAATTTACTTGTTCAGTGCCATGCCAATCAAACTACAAAAAAAAAACCCTATTTTGCAAAGCTAGAAAAAATAATAACAAAATTCATCTGGATATGATGAAGATAAAATATTAAAGGATTTAATGAAAAAAGACAAAGGAAGGTGACCTATCCATACCATATCTCAAATTATATTATAAAGTGGCAATCATCAAAATGATCTGATACTGGCTAAGAAACAGAGTGGTGGATCAGTGGAATAGATTCGTGCACAAGACTTAGTAGTAAATGACCATAGTAGTCTAGTGTTTTATAAACCCAAAAACCCTAGCTTCTGGAATAAGAACTCACTATTTAACAAAAACTCACTATTTAACAAAAACTTCATGGAAAACTGGAAAGCAGTATGATAGAAACTAGGTGTAAACCAACATCTTAAACCATATACCAAGATAAGGTTAAAATAGTGGAGGCACCTATTTTAGACAACCTGTTTGAAGAGTTTATCTACAAAGGGCAGAAAAGATATGGAATGTTGGCAGGAATAGAAGAATCAAATGAGGATTTTTTTTCCAGGATAGAGGAGACATAGGCAATAGAGAATGATCCAGCAGACAGAAGAGATTTGGAGTATGCAAGTAGAGGGGTACACAAACAAGAAGGAAAAGATGGGAGGAATAGGCTTCATTTGAACCTTACTTTGATCTGAAACAGTCATAGGATGATAAAAAACACAGAATGTGGTGTAGAGACACATTCAACTGAGATGAATGAGAATGAGAAAAAGGAATAGGTAAGTGGGAAGGATAAGAGTGAGGCTAGATTCAGGGAAGGATTAGTCATAAGCAAAACAAACTGCAACCTTGGAGGGTTGATCATAAAGGGGATTTAAAAAGGAAAGAAAGAGGAAGAAACTGTGATTGGTATCTGGGCAAAGAGAAGAGAAGAGGGGTGGGGGGAGAGGAAGCAGACTACATCAAGCATAGAGCAGTAGTGCTGAAAACAGTCCTCTTTCACCACCATTTTTGTAAAGGAAAGTGGGAAGCAAAGGAAGAGAAAAGTATAAAGCAGGATATAGGGAAATGCATAATTGTGAATGTGAATGGGATGAATTTATTCACAAAAGGGATGAGGAGAGCAGAATAGATTAGAAAGCAGAATCCAACAACATATAGTTTATATGAAACATTCTTGACATGTAAAGATTTACAAAGAATTAAAATAAGGGGCCAGAGCTAAAAATATATTGTATTTCAAGTACACTAAAAAAGCCTCCTGGCTCCAATTTCTTCTTACCTTGAAGCTGGTACCCCTTTGTAGAAAAGTTACAATTTTTTCTGTTTATGTTTGTCTTGGGGTACTGTTTTGCGTTCAGAATGATAATTTGGAAATAATTGGCAATGCATAGTCCCATAAATCCCCTGGAGATAATCCCTTGAAGGAATTTTTCCCCCTCAAGGAACACCCCCAGTTGAGGTTGGGGGTGGGGGGAACTGAATCACTTCCACTTGAATTGTCTTAGGAAGATTATTAAGATCATCTGGCAAGAAAAGGTACTGGACACTGAGGTCCCTTCTAAAAGCTAAACAGCCAACCAACAAATTTTACTGCAGAGAGTACAATTCCAGTGTGCTGGTCATGTTGTTCCAATGCCAAATGTACATTTGCCTAAAAGATTATTTTATGGAGAATTCACACAAAGCAAGCACTCACGTATAGGTCAGAAGAAGTAATACAAGGATATTCTCAAAGTCTCTGTGAAGAACTTTGGAATTGATGATGTGACATGGGAAACACTGGTAAAGGACCTCCCAACATGGCATGCCCTCATCAAAGAAGGCTCTGTACTGTATAAGTGAAGTAGAGTTGCAGTAGCTCAAAAGAAATGTGAGATGCACAAATTTAGAGATATCTCCATTTCAAATGTTCATGTGGAGTATTTGTGCCCCACCTGCCGTGGAGCCTTCTGAGCTTGTATTAGTCTGATCAGTCATAGTGGGACACCCTATACCTTGATTCCACCGTAGTGATGTCACTTTAGTCCTCTTCAAGAACTAAGGACAACAACCTTTACAATGCTAATTGACTAACAGAAGCTACTTTGAAAGAAATTTGTTTAACTAGGGAAAGCACCTAGAAGATAAGTGAAGTTAAATTCTCAGTTAATTTCCCCCCCCCCTGCTTTAAAGTAGCTAGATATATATTTTTTTCCTGAGAACTTTAATTGAGAATTGGTTTTGAATATTAGACATTGTAAATCCAGGTTTAGTTGGGTCCCAAAACTAAAGTTTATAGATTATGCTCACTTGTGCTATCCACCCCAAAATTTTGGGCATTTATCTATTTACAAAAGGATCTCCTAATCTCTTTTATAATAAATTGTAATTGATGAGTTAAAGGTACAGCCCAGAATGTCTATGAGTAAAGACAAGGAGAAAGAAAAATCTAAACCTAAGGCCCAAGCTAAATGTTTCTACTTTCTGAAAGAAGGTCATATTGTTAAGAACTGTAAAGAAGAGATAGATAATAAAGATAATCTTTAAGATAAAACTATCTCTGGGAAATATTAGATATAGATTGCTGCTATCGATTTTAATTTTCATATTGCCACCCAATGTTTGATATTGGGCAATGTGTTTGGAAACTGCAGAAGAGGGTTTTTGTTCTTGGAGTGTACTTTGATCAAGATTTCTCCATACCAGATGAGATCAGTTTGGAACATCAGTGGTTGGTGTTTGAAAACTTGTGCTACTGTTGTGCTGCCATTGTGTAAAAAATGTTGAAGGTTGGAGAATGGTTATTTGGGTGTTTTGGAGAAGGGAAAGGGAGGTTTTTACTTTGCAGGGAGAACTCTGTCTAGATTCTGAGGCGCGTGTCTGTTAACGGGATTTTATTGAGCTAGTCTCTAACCTGAGAATGATGAAACAGGAGGCCAATGACAAAGTGCTAGTTTAAGTAATTAGTTTCATTATGAGGCACAGATTTGTAAATTGGGAATTCTCCTGATTAGAATTCCACCTTGCTAAAGTGAAGACAAATTATATACACAAATTACAATAGGAAGGGGTTGGGGAGGAAAGGTGGATTACTAACAATCCTTCCCAAAGCCAGGGTGGTTTCCCATGATAAACCCACAAATGGAAGACAATACAACAATTCTGGAGTCCTGTGGGAGCAATATTGCTTGAGTCCTTGAGGATCATTACTTGATGGACCATAGGACCAGAATTCTGTGACTGGGAACAGATTCTATAATCTTTAAATTTACTTAAGGTACATAGGCATAAGAATACCAGTGATTGTGAATGCTGTCAAAGGTTTGATTGATCATTTCAATCTGCATTGTGAGCTCACTCACAAGAGAGGCAATTATGAAAAATCTTTAGTATAAGAAATGTGTATATTCATTACACATATCATATCAATTATTGTAAAAATCATAATTCCCTTCACATGTCAGTGGGGTTCCAGGGTGGAAGTAAAATTTAATTTGGTAAGATGCTTTGTAACTTCTGTACATGGTATAACAAAAATTTATTGTTATTTGAATAGACCAGGCTTTAGTAAGCTTTTAAAAGTTTTTATAATTGCTAAGAATATCTTAATGAATTTTAGGAAGTTTGCAGCCATGGTTAAGACTTTGCAGTATAAGCCTCTCTCCCCCTCCAGGAAAGAGAAAGATGAGGTGCTTTCATCTCCTAAAGAATAACAGAATTGCAGTTAATTAGCAATCATTCACCAGAGTTTAATTGGTATAGGTAAATTAAGGACAAAGCTGAAATAAACTATGCAACTTAGGAAGTAAAAGTTTAGTAAATCATTAGTTTTGTTTAATATCAACTAGTGAGAAAGGAGAAATTCAGTTCAATAAAGATTAGTTGTGGTCTAAGTATGTTCCTCTATTAGGGTAATTGTGGTAGATTAGAACTTTTTTTGGGGGGGGAACAAATAACATTGATAATTTTGGGGGGGCGGGGAAGGCAATTGGGGTTAAGTGACTTGCCCAGAGTCACATAGCTAGCAAATGTTATGTGTCTGAAGTCACATTTGAACTCAAGTCCTCCAGACTCCAGGGCTGGTGCTCTATCCACTTCGCCACCTAGCTGCCCTTTGGTAGATTAGAACTTAACACAAACTGCAATTGCTATTTGGCATCAAGAAATGTATGGATTATATGACCAATTTTTATCTCTGTTTACTAATCTGTAAAGTGGAAAAGACAGTACCTAACATAATTTGGTAATTCCTTGCATTAGAAATATTGGTAGAAAAGTAAATTCTCTTTTAATCTGGATTCTCTTTGGTTATAAATTAAAAGAATGATATAAAAATGTTTGAAAACTTATTTATTTAGAAGTACAATAGAGAATGGTAATAATTTTCTGTAAAGTTGATATAGCAAAGATTTCATTAAGATATCATCATCTGTGAAATTTGGAGTCCTAAGATCTTACCAGCCCTGCTAACAGGTTTTAAAGTGGTTAAGTTTGAGAAATAGTGCAGAGTCCTGCAATATACTGGCAATTGGACAAAACTTCAGTACTTTAAAATTTCAAGATCTAGCCCCCACATTCAAGCTAGAAGGTAATTTAATTTTAGTTTGGAATGATAATATTTTTTAGGGTTCCCCACACCCATAAAATCAGAGGTCTACGTAGAAATTACAAAGAGGAGAGATTCAGTTCATAACATAACTCTGCCCAGTATACACACTGCCCTGAGAGTCAATTTCTTAGTACTAGGTAACTAAGTAGTAAGATTTAAAAAACTGCAGGGTAAACTTTGCTAATTTGTGGGAAGAATCTGTTTATACTGAGTCAAGGTAATAAGATGAGATACAGGTTCCTAAACTTGCCACCTACTTGCTACGAAATATCTCAGAATGATAAGGGAATAATTAGACAAATATGAAGCTCGTGGGACAAAGATATATACATCTATGAATTAGTACTAAATCAGAAACATCTGTTTCATTTTAAGGAAAAGAATTTCAGTGGAATTAGTTATCTTAGAGGACAGTAACAGAACATACTGTAGTCTGTAACCTTTGGAGTTAGATAAGCTCAGGATTGCTTATAAGGAACAATTGTTGCTAAAGTGCTTAGCGAGGTGTCTTGCCCATATCAGATACAAAGCACCATATAAATGTTAGCTATTGTGAGTGTTTCATTCTCAGTGCTCCTTCTTGACAATTATATACTAGGGTTTAGATGTGACTACTATATACTAATACCTTAAGTGTTTCCTTATATTATGCAAATTAGGAATCATTATATTGGATCTCTTTATGTTCCCTGGGCTCTATGCCTTTGGGTAGCCAAAACTCTGTTAAAATTCTCAAAGACTTTGGTTTGAAGAAGTGGGGTCACACCCTGTCAGAATAAGCCCAGACTCCTTAGAGCCTTTTGCCCGAGCCAAAAATCATAACACCCTACCAGCCCTCCATCTAGAATAGTAGAGTAAGAAATCTGAACAATGGCTTATAATATTTAACCCAGAGTACTTGGAGCTGACCTAATAATAACAATTGTGAATTTAAGCTGGTAGAGTCTTATATGCATTTTGTAGTGATTTAATTGTGAGATTCATTTGTCTTATATGATTTCATTTACACTGAGATATATCTTCCCAGTAGGTTAATTAATCAGAACTTATTACCACTCCCTGTCACTTCTATTTCTTAGTTGAAAGGGGAAAGTAGTAATACCCAATCCCTCCTCCCATTATCTCATGTATATGTTACCTTTTTGCTGGTTCTGTCTTTAATGAAATGTGTTTTACCTTTCCAAATTATATGGATTGGGAGTTTGAAAGCCACTTGTGATAGAATGATTTTCTATGTAAGATAATTTGGAAATGCATTTGACTAATTTGATGTCATTTGACTAGTAATAAGTTTTGTTTCCTTTTTTAAATTCGTGATATTGTGAATGTTATTATTGTATTTCTAAGTTTTCTTGTGTTGTAAATTCTGGGAAATCATTGTTTAAGAAATGCAGTTTAGAGAATGATAAGACTGTGTCATTGGAGAATTTGACTCTGATTCGAATATTGTGAAATTGTTAATTAAGTTATTAGAGGTTATTATCATAATGTTAAAACTTTGGGCATATTTTAAAAGGAAAGAATAATAATTACTTTGTGGAAAAGGAGAGAGAGAGAGAGAGAGAGAGAGAGAGAGAGAGAGAGAGAGAGAGAGAGAGAGAGAGAGGGAGAGAGAGAGAGAGAGAGAGAGAGAGAGAGAGGAGAGAGAGACCTTGTAAAAATCTCCTTATTTGTAAACTTGCCAGGTTTCTTGGGACCATTTACTTAAGCAATGTCATAGAATCTTATCAGTACTGTCTAAGAATTTGTGAATTGGTTTACTGAGAAAATGAGAAGCCCTCCTCCATTACAAACAACGTCCTCCTTAACTAAAGGGGAGAATTTATGAAGTTTGTTTATAGTACGGAAGTACTTTATATGATAATTTGTAATTATGAAATGATTAAGTTATATGTGGAATAGTATATCTTGAAGTTCTATCTTGAAGCAACTTAGACTTAACAGATTCCAGTCTTGGAGATTTAATTTTGTTTAAGGAATTAATATATAATACCCTAAGAGATGGATATCTGTTAATCTGGAGATTTGCACTAATTAGCCAGTATTTTTTTCTGGAGGATTTTTTCAGTGAATATATTCACTATCTATATGGAATTCCAGATAGTAATTATTTTCGGGTTGTTTTTTGTTTTGTTTTGTTTTGTTTTGGCTAGGGAATGGGGTTAAGTGACTTGCCCAGGGTTACACAGCTAGTAAGTGTTATGTGTCTGAGGCTGAATTTGAACTCAGGTCCTCTTGAATCCAGGGCTGGTGCTTTATCCACTGCCACCTAGCTGCCCCTATAGTAATTATTTTCTTAATTTCTAATGATTGACTTTTATACCAGGACAAGTTTAAACTGGGGAAGAAGAAGAAAAGAATGTTAAACGAAATGTGTGTGTGTGTGTGTGTGTGTGTGTGTGTGTGCTCGGTCTGGTAAACTTTTTATTGCTACCTGTCCTATTGTAATACCATGAGAGTGATAATAATTGTATATAGCTTTAAGTGATGATTAGTGAAATTTTGCTGTTTAAGGTTAAATATTTTGGCACTGTGATTTTTTCCATTTTGAGCTTTGTTTTTAGGTACATTTGTGTCATTAAACCAATGTTTCATTGATTCAAGAAAAATGCCAGCAGCTCAATGAGAATGACATCTAATGAACTGCTACCAGGGAATATCTGTCCTTAGGGAATAGTTGGGGGGGATGATCTTGGGAAGATTAGGACAGGACCCTCTTGACTCAGTTTCCCAAAAAAGTAATTTCCCCCCTTGGTTAATTCTGAGCCTGGCTGTGATATCCTGTTATACAATTGGCAGCCAATATGACTCTTACCTGAAATCAAACAGAACTAAGGATGATTTATCGTATTATAAATGTGTTGAGGCATTCTGTGCCCCTCAGCTTAGGCTTGGAGGACCAGTTTTGATGCTGTTATAATTATATCCCTCTTTTTTCTTTCACAGCAAATTTTTATGTCAGGGCAAGTAGTCAGTAGAAGATACCAGCACAATCTTTATTCTATTACTCAATAGATTAATACTAAAATATCAGCCTGCTAATAGTTATATTTTCATGTGTGAAGTTAGGTCCTTGAAATATACCTATATGTATAGCATGCAAATTACATATGTACATGCAAGCAAATTACACAAGAATTACCTTAAATATGTCCCCCTGTTTAAAGGGTGTTTAAGGACAGTAATTAGTCTATGTGTATATAATATCTATTCCACTTGAACATTGTTAATAACTGAACACATTTTACTATAGATAACTCATTTAATATACATTGTTCTTTGTATACAATTGGATTTTTACATACCCCATCCCAGGTCTTTTGTTGCAATTGGAATGAAATAAGGATCTTTTAAATAGTTCATTTGTGTAGCCATTGAACCTAGGAATTGAAGTCATTGTTCAAAGAGTGTTGTTACTCATGTGTTAATATATAGGATTAGAGCCTTAATAGCATCTCATTCTCCTAAAGGGGGAATTAATTAGAAAGGAAAATTTTGAGAAAGCAATAAGATCAGACAATTATATATATCAAATGTAAATTATTCTAATGGTATATACAAGCCTTAAGTTTGTTCTAATAATTGGGTTCAGGATTTTATATATACAATTATATTGTTCACCCACTGCACAAAATAGGCACTTAAAAATGTTTAGGCTCCAATTTCTCAGTTGTTATGTGAATTTCTTGAATGTATCAATGTAGCAATTTGATAACTTACATCACTGGACAGTTATAAATAGTAAAACTGAAGTGTTTTTCCTCCCTTTGTGAGGCTTAAGTCCAAAACAAAGAATAAAATAAATGAACACTGGTCTTAAAAAGTTAAATGATAATGGAATCATTGTCTATTTTAAAAGCATTCAATCTTAGCTTACGTGTCTGCTTTGATAACTGCTAAATCTTTAACCGAAGGGTTCATTTTATAGGTCAGATCCTCATGAATTTCTTTTTGAGATTCTTCCTTCAGCCAGTTATTGGCAGTGTTGATATCATGTACAGGATTTAAATAAAGTTAAAGTACTAAAGGGCACGTAAAAACTTAAATTCTCTGATGTTTCAAATGAACTGTGGGTTACTAATTTGATGTCCTTATAGCTCTGTTGTTAATAGGATTAGAACTATAAGGTTTGAGCTTGTTTTCTATACTAAACTGTACTGAGTTCTGTAACTGGCAGATTTTAGCAGAAACATCTAAGAATTTCTACAAGTATCTTGAACCAGAGAAGCAGATCTTCTAGGAAGAGTTTCTCTGAGAATGCCCAAGAGGAGATGTTTTCAAAAGCCAGATGACTACATGAGACATCTGAACCCTAAGATATGATGTGCTGATGAAATGGACAGGAACACCTAGGTTTAAAGGAACCTGTCAGCCCTCTCTCAGGATCTTTTGGCACCAATGGAGGCTATCCATTGACCACTTTATTATCAGGCTACATGCCCTGCTAACAAATGATATCTTGCACAAAGATTTGCCTCTGTTTACCCTTTTGTCAAATTTCCCTTGTGACAATAGGGTAACTTCTTTTTTTGAAGCAAGGGTGAAGGAGATAGTGGCAGAAGGCATCTCAGTGATATGAGATAGAGAAGAGGTAAAAAGAGGAAGCTCTTTGTGAATAGCCTCAATTTTTTTTTCCAGTAAAATATACAGCACAGTTTTTAACTGAGAAGATGGGAAGAGGGGAGCTATGGGAAGTTTGAGGAAGGAAGAAAGGGTTTGCAAGAGCTGCTACAGTGAGTTGGATAGTGAGTTAATTAGAGAGGTGTAAAGATTGCCTAGCATCAGTGAGGGCCCACTTGAGGTTGTGTAATATAAATCTGTAGTGGACCAAGTCATAACAGTTGTGTGATTTTCTTCATTTTTGTTCAACAGAATATATGTAAGAGCAAAAGAGTAATATAGGGTTGAAGTTTGGCAAGGTACAATTGGTGATATGATAAGAAGGCTAGGGACTCCAGAAGAGGATAGTATAGCTTTGAACTGGATCACCAAGGAGTCAAAATGGAGAAAAGAGGAGAGAGTAGTTAGTACAGTGCTGGCCTGGGGGCCTGGTAGAGAACCAAAGGGTCAAGGGATTGTTGGTCATGGTGTGAACAAAGAGAAGGGTTTGGTATTGAAAGACAGAGGAAGAACTAATTGATCATGATCAGATAAGGGAATTTCAGAGTTCATGGACATGGAAATGGTACATTTTGATAATGGCAAGATCAAGAATATGACCATTCTTGTGTGTGGTTGAGGTGGGATGGAGGAGCAGATGATGGAAAATGAACAGCTTGAGGAAACGAGAGGTTAGGATGTTTGAGGAAGTATCAAAATGTATATTGAAGTCCCTGAATATTTAGGCAGAAGTTGGGAAAGAAAAAAAAGATTGTGAGCCATGTACTGAAGTCATTAAAAAAGGAAGGTATCTCAGAGGTCTATAGATAGCAGCTACCAGGATTTTGATTGGGTAGTAGATATGGATTGCATGGACCTCAAAGGAGGAGAGGCTACTGAATGATGGTGGTAGGGGGAGAACTTAGAGCTGGCGATAGGCAGCAAGGAGCATTTCAACTCCTTCACTTGCATCAGTGAGTCAAGGGGAATGAGTGAAAACATGACTAGTACTGGAAAGATACAGGGTCTGGGAAGATGTGTCATCAGGAGACAGCTAGGACTCAGTGAGAGCCAGAATATGGAAAGAATGGGAAAGGAAAAGATTTGAGATAAAGCAAGTTTAATGTCTATGGGTCAAACATTATAGATGGCACATTGGAAGGGATGTGTATTGTTTGGTTGGGACTCTGAGGTGTATGGTTTGAGGGGGATGGGAATAAGGAACTGGGGATTGGGGGCTGGGGAATGGGGTTTAGATAATGGTGTTCAGAATCACTGAGATGTGGAGGGTATGACCAGGTGGGAGTTTGTTATTAAGTGAAAAAATTTAGATTTTCAAAGTCAATAGTATCATGCTCTATGAGTGAATTTCTTTCAGAGCCTTGGGCAGTTCAGGCAAGAGGGCAAGAACTTAGAGCAGTTCTGAACTCAGAAGGGAAAGAAAACAGGTCCAGGAATAGTACCCTCATTTAGATCTCTATGCTTATGAAATTTTAATACTGAGTCCTCCATTTTGCTTTTTGGCTGTGATTTTGCTGTCTTCAGTTTGGATCTAGCTGAACAAAATGTCTTATTTCTCTGTATGTTAGCAGAAATGCAGGGTGTTCCAAAAGCCTTGTGCAATTTTCAGCTTTAATAGACTGAAGTCTTTTAGATAATCTTATATAACAAACAGCTAAGGGTTTGTTAGCCAATAGTTTTTATATGTGTGCAAAGGAAGGGTAAAAGTTCAGATAAAAACTTCAGGTGCCTCCTCTTGGATATCTGCTCCACACAGCTCTTCAATTCTATTTTTCTTCTTGCTATAACTTCCTCCTTCTTCTTCCCGTATTCCCCTTCGACCTCAAGACCAGGATTAGAGTTGGCCATGAGTTGTGTGGTTGTGGTTTGTCCTTCGTTCTCAAAGAGGACCATGACATCAGGGAGAGGATGACATGACTTGCAATTGAATTAGATTTGAGGGAGGGAGGACTGTGCAAAGTCACCAGCCTTACTTTGTCCTCCAGAGCCATCTGGGTTCAGTGGCCAGATATCAATCAGGACGACTGGTGATGGCCCAGGATCACAGTGGGAGACCTTGACCTTTTTAAGCTGATTGATAAATCTTATAAGGAAAGATCTTCCATGTCCCCTATATGACTCTAAACATTGGGCTATAAGCCAGAGTGTGGTTATCTATGTTGACCTGAGAATTTAGCCAATTCTCAGGAAAAGATATGCTCTGGGAACCTGGCCAGTTCATCAGAACATATCAAGTTAATTAATATTCTAAGATGTTTTGCTTGCTCCAGGAACTTGGCCAGTCCCTGGACCAAGTAAAAACATCTACTAGAGTCATGGACACCTCTGGCATGGGGCCTTCTTTGTTAGAGGCCCTATTTAAATCCTAATTGGGACAGCTATCTTTGGATTCTCACCCATGGAGAGGACACTCTGCCTGGGACTTTCCGAATCGGAACTCTGAAAGCTGTACCCTGGGAATCCCCAGCTTGGACTTCAGGTTTTGGTGCTTCCCCGAATTGATGATGTTTTCTTATATTATTGCTATCCTTTGTATTCTTAGCCTGACTATAGTCATATTGCTAATTGTATGTTGCTGTAAATCTAGCTTTTCCATACCTGTATTATAATCTTAATTAAAGCTATCTTCACTTCTCTCTCTAGGAGTGTGTCTTATTGTAGGAGGAATGAATCCGAACCACATTTTTCTTCCTTAATCACATATAAGCTAAGGTCTTCAAGTTCTCACTTTGAATGAGGCAATTCCCATCCAGTGAATAGAGCTCTTTAAGAAGTGAATCAAGGGATCTCCCCTTTAATTAAAAAAAAATCAAACTGGGAGGGGAAGACCCTCAAGGTTGCTGGCCAAAAGATTATTTACCTTCACTCTGAGCCAGGAAGGCCCAAAAAATAACCATTAAGTAGTGCTAGGGTAGGGCTGGGACCTATTGTTGTCCAATGAATGAGATCCAGAGTGAATTGGGTAAGTCTGTCCTCATAAGAAGTTCCATCCTCTCCCCCAAGACTCTGCTCCTTATAGACATGGTAAAACATGGATTACATTCCTATCGGCCAATAATTTTTTAGTTTCTTGTAAAACCAGGTACAGTATGGTTGTTCAGTCATTTTCAACTCTTTGTGACCCCATGGACCATGGCACACCAACACTGTCCATGGAGTTTTCTTGGCAAAGATACCAGAGTGGTTTGACATTTCTTTTTCCAGTGGATTAAGGCAAACAGATTAAGTGACTTTCCCAGGGTCACACACCTAGACAGCATCTTAGGTTGGATTTGAATTCAGGTCTTTCTGACTCCAGGTCCAGTGCTCTATCCACTAAGCTGCCTAGCTGCCTCCAAGTACAGGATACTTGGCAATATATTTTCTAAGCTGCAAGATGTGCTGGTTTTGGATGTTTAAATCCATCTTCCCATTTTCTGAGACACCAATGCACAATACAATGGATAGGCACGGCTGTCACCCAAACATCAGTAAGCATGGTTTAAAGCTCATGCTAAATTCCTGGTAGTACTACATGCATACTAAAAAAGGGCACATATTGATGAATTTCTTGTTCTAGTTTCAGTATTCCTAACATGTTCAACAATAAATTTAAACTAGTGCAGAAATCACATTTGCTTGAATCAGATGTTGTTTGTCCTTCATTTTTGAAGAGGACCAATGACATCTTGGCTTGTGGGTGAATTGGATTTAAATGAGGCAGAGCTGCACGAAGTCATAAGCCTCACTATCTCTTCCAGAGTCATTGCAGTCTAGTAGCAAGACAAGGTCGAGATGGCTGGTGATGGCCTTGACATCTTCAATATCTAACCAACATCTAACTGTTCCACAGTGACTCCTTCAGCCACCTTCATGGCCTTTGGAGCAAACTGTTTTCATCCTTCCATTCTGCTCAGCAAGCCCTTGTGCCAGAGGTGCTAGTCCTCCTGAGCTAGGTGGCTCAGTGGATAGAGAGCTGGGCCCAGAGTCAGGAAGACCTGAGTTCAAATGTGACCTTGGGCACATATTAGCTGTGTGACCCTGGGCAAGTCACTTAACCTCTGTCTGCCTTAATCCACTGGAAAAGGAAATGCCTGAGGATATAGTTTATACTCATCAGGGCAGCTAGGGGCTCCCTTAAAATTTTCTTAATATCTACATGGATATCATCACCCAATTTTTTTGTCCTTTAATCCATGATTCATTCAAAAAATTGTGAAGAGCTCTGCCTTTTCTTTGTCATCGCTAAGTATCATCTCATTCACCCTAAGCAGCAATTTTTGGAACTAGTTCATTTTGGTTGGTAGCCAAACATCTTTCAGAGGCAATGTGGTGTGTTGGAAAGTGTGTTGAAACCGGAGTCCAGAAGATGTAAGTTTCATTTCTGCCTCTGCTCCTTAATAGCTATGAGACCGTGGACAAGTCATTTAACCTTTTTGAGCTTGTTTCCTCAGCAAACTAAAAAATACTGCATAAATGCGCTGTATTCCATTGCCCTTTGGGTTACCTGTAATTTTGATTCTTTTGAGATTGTGGTGTTCCATGATTTCCTCATAACATTGTAATTCCAGTGTTAAATATTTTATCAGTTTTACCTTCTCCAATGGAATTTTTCTTAAGTATAAAATGGGGAGGTTTCATTCAAAGACGGTCTTTTCCCCATTTTCTTTTCCTTGAAAATAATTTTTACTCCTCCACTAGAGTCACATATTGAAGTCTCATGTTGGCATATACATATATCTTCCTTACTCAAACCAGCCAGGAAAGAAACAGGGTCTAAATCATTCAATTCGTGCCTTTTGCAAGACTTCTCAGTTCCAAATATCGACTTTAAATTTTTAAGAGTATAAATCCATGAGATGCTGATTGCTTTGTTCAACAACTTAAGTTCCTTTTCCACTTTAAGCAAATGATACAATAGGATGAGTTAGAGTCAGGAGAGTTTGTCATTCCTTCCCCTCCACCTACTCCCTTTTTTCCCTTTTTGGGGCGTAAAATAATGTGTTGTTCTTGTAATTTAATTTCGTGTTTCATTTCTTAATTAATGCAACCATACACAGCAGCTCACGCTCAGGTAACACAATAGAGAGAAGAGAGGTATGCACGTCCCGGTTGCACCCCCAGTGGATGGGATCCGGGGAAGGACGGCCCACGCTGGCCGGTCACTCCCAGCCCGGACTCCACCCCTTCTCTTCTTTCCACCAGCCCGTTTTCCAGAGTGGTGAGAAACTAGTGACCGGGACTGACGTGTTCCAACGGGCCTCACGGGCCAATCATCGGCGTGAACGAAAGGGGGCGGGGCCACGAGCCTCGCTAGCCAATCATCGGTGTGGACGGAAGGGGGCGGGGCCACGAGCCTCGCCGAGGCGGAGAAAGGCGGGGGTGGGGGGGGAAGAAGAGAGAAAGAAGCGAGAGGCTGACGGTCACCTGATCGTTTTCCTGGTGGGGCTCGGGCACTCGACCGGAGCTCGGCATTCTGACATTGTCAGCAACCGCCGTCTCCCCGGAATCTGCGTCCCTGTGGGTTGGCGGGAAGTGACTCCCCCCCTACCCTGGGCTGTGTAGCTGTCGGGGGTGAGTAGAGCGGAGTCGGAGGCGGGCGGGAAGCTGCGGGTCTGCGCCTTGGGGGAGGGGCGGCCGCAGGTTGGGGGGTGTGGGCGGGGGAGGAGCGGGCGCCCGGCCTCGGGGCGCCCTGCGGTCGGCGACCCCCCGCTGCGCTGTATGCACTTAGCCCCGTCTGGGGGGGGTGGGTGTTCCCGTGCCCAGGCCGTTGGCGTGTTGCAGCTGTTACACCTCAGCACAGACTTTACCCCCCGTGTAAATACGGCTTAGTATTTGCTTTGTATTCCCGCCAGCCACCCTTTGGATCCATAGTTCTTGACTCCTCAGAACCCCACCCCTCAAAAGAACCGCACCCCTCAGATTTAAGTAGTAACCTTCGTGGTTACAACGTAAACATGTTGCTTTCAGCTTATTTGAAGATCATCTTTTTTCGGGAACCGAAAACTCGGATGCATTAGAACTTACTCGTATGTAATAAAAATAAATCACTATGTCAACTCTATGTCAAATATTAATATTTTGAAAATCACTTCTGGCATGCAGCATTATAAAATATGAATATTATAGTTCTAATGGTTTTATTCTCTTAAAGAAAAATTCAAGTTTGGACAGAGCTAAGGGAATGAAATAGTAATCGTGGAAGCTGTGAAAAGTGTCACCGGAAACCCCATGATTTAAAAAGAAAATGTTGTATAGGCACTAGTATTCTTTTTGGAGTGTTACTGCCAGTATTCGAACTGTTTGCCATTATGAATTTATCTGGTTTTGTGTTTTAAATAAAGAAATTAATCTCTTTATGATAATGGTAATTATGCAATTTGTAATATAACACTCCTAGATCATAGAGGCTCTTATGTTTTGAATAACTAAAAGCTATAAACTGCAAATGTAGGAACATTGGTGGTAAAGTATTTCATTTTATCAGATTGATGATAAATGCTTGTTGACTGACCGATGTAGAAAAACAGGAGTAGGATTTCCTCAGGTCAATGAGGTACTGCTTGTTTAGAAGCAGTCTAGAGGACTGTTTTAAAAAAAAAAAAAGAAGCTTGATTAGGGTAGGAAAGTATTGTGAACAAATCATCTTTCGGCTTGGTGCAGTGGGAAGTGTGCTGACTTTGGAGAAAGAGGAATTGAGTTTAAAAAATGGCTCTGCCACTTCCTTTCTTTGTGACCTTGGACAAACCATTTAACTCTTTTGGGGCCTCAGTTTCCTTTCCAGTTCTGTTATCCTGTGAAGTCACTTTAAAAAAAAACACCCACCCGCGTTTAATAAGTCAATATTGGTTAACCAGTAGATTATGTTAGAAAATAGTTTGGCTCCTTTAAAGTCAGGTTGCTGAGTCATTCACCCAGGAAGCGCCTGAGAGGTAATTAGAAACAGCTGAGACTTACATGGCTCCACTATAAAAGGCAAACCAGAGCTAGGGAAGAGGTGAGTGGTTGTAGTGTCCCTGAATTTGGCCAATTAAAACTTTGTGGTTCCTAGTAAGTAGGGAAGTGTCAGTGTGGTATTTAAATACTGGTGCTCAGATCCTAAGATTACTTAACAACTGACAAACTGAAAGAATGTCCAATCTGTAGAAATAACTGAAGAAGTTTGTAGAGTAATTTTTTTGACCAAATGGTTTGAATGTGGGCTTTTCCTCTCTAGGCAGCACTGTGGAATTCCTCTTCCATGCCACAGCTCTTCATCCTGAAGCTTTACTCCAGCTCTGGAATGCACACACATTGGAAGGGACACATTTCATTACTCTCCAGGCTGCTGTCCTGGACTTTCTCTACATTCTCATTCATTTTCTGTCTCTATCTCAGTCTCTTTCCTTCTCCTTCTCTCCCTGTCCCTTTAGCTTATTTTTATGTGTTATCTTCCCCTGTATAATGTAAGCTCCTTCAGAAGGGAGAGTGTTTTTTCCTTCTTGTATTTATATTACCAGCACTTAATTGACTGACTTACTGTTAACAGCCAGGAAAAAAACAAACAAAAACACTGTCCTGTCCTTTTTTTTTTTAAACATCAGAAGGGTTGGGTTTTTTTTTTAGTGTTTTGTATTTTAAATAAAGAAAATCTCTTTATGATAATAGTGAGATGTGATATGTCTCTGGTTTTCTTGTTCCTTTTCACCCCCACCTCCCACCCCTAAGACTTTCCATAAATATTGTGCCTTGCCTACCACACTGCCCCAGACATACCTGGGAGCAGAATTGTAAGTACTAAATACCATTAAATGGTTTCCTTAGGAAATTTCTTCTACTTTTCCTCTTATCTTGGTGAACCGGTTTAGTGGTAGTGTTAATAGCTTTAAACTTGTGTATCAACAACTCTGTATTGCTGTGAATGGGGAAAACAATCATTCTGCTTTTGCATCTCATTTAGGTGATTTTACTCCATTCATTTGCGTGCCATCATCTGGGCAATAGAAATCCTTTCTTTCTTTCTTTCTTTCTTTCTTTCTTTCTTTCTTTCTTTCTTTCTTTCTTTCTTTCTTTCTTTCTTTCTTTCTTCCTTCCTTCCTTCCTTCCTTCCTCCTTTCTTTCCTTCCTTCCCTTTTTCCCTCCCTCCTTCCCTTCCTTTCCTCCATGTTTTTGAGTGATTAGGGATCTCAGGGGGCTGTGTAGTATTTTAGAGCTTGATTTAATCACAATGGCATATATAAATAGCAGTACTTCAAAGGAGGAAAATTCACCTTCTGTTTCATTTCTTACTTGGACATCCTCTGTGATTGTGGCAAATACCTTAGGTGGTAATAATAGATCACTGATGGTTGTTGAACAATCTTAGCCACTTGCATCTTTCAAAGAATTTTGTATGATGTTAATGTCAGCATTTGACAGTGCTGGCAGTTTGTAAGGCTGTATCTTGTCAAATTGTCAAGATCCACTTAAATACAGTAGGGTCTTGTATTATTCTCTTCAACCTGGAAGCTCTGGAATGTGCGATTATGTTTATGAGCATATTATATAGAGAGTTTCTTTTAGGTGATAACTCTTGGACTGTATCATTTTTTTATCTTGTTCTTTGGTTCTCAGGCAGTTTTCTTTAATGATTTTTTAAAAATGTGGTGCCCAGGTCTTAGTCCAATGATTCTTCAGTCTTTTCCTTATTCTCATTCTCAGGTCATTTGTTTTTGGTAGCTATTTCATATATGAAGAGGCAAGTAGGTGGTGCTTCTGAATACTTGAGGTAGAGTGGAGACAGGAAAGACCTGAATCCCAACCAGCTTCAGATACTGACTGTCTTTGTGAACTGGGCAAGTCACTCTGACTTTGTTTCATCAGCTGTATAATAGAAGCTACCTACCAGCGTTGTTGTAAGGATCAAATGAGATGATATTTGTAAAATGCTTCACGTAGTGTCTAGCACATAGGAAGTACTTAATAAATGCTAGTTTCCTTTCTTCTGATTTTTAGTCTTTTGATTTTGTTCTAATATTCCTTATCAGGAACTTGAATTTTTTTAGCTCTGCTCCATATCTCTTTCAGGATGTCTACTACTTAGACAAGATTTTCCACCTTCTGTACTAAGTTGTTTGTTTTACCTGATTTTCTGTAAGAGCTCTAATTTGATTATCTCTCTAGCTCTTCCTTCACTTCTTCCTTCCACTCTTAGATTCCTTGTGAGCAATCCATAATTTTTTTCTTTCTAGGTCCTACTTGGAATTACTGCAAAATTACTTCTGAAATTTATCTTGGGTTTCATAGTATTTCTTCATTGTATTGGAAGTTTTCTTCCATTTACTTACATCTTTGTTAAGCTTTCCATTAGTGAAGGCTAATGAAAGTGTCCCCATTGTTTCTTTTGAACTTCCTTTAGCTGCAGAGTTATTCTGGTTCTACAGTGGAGAACTGCTAATAGCTACATTGTGTTTTTTCGTTCCTTGGCCTGGTATACTGAGGTGAAGTTCATTGGTCCTGGCTGGAGTAATTGAGATGGGATCACAGGGCTCTCTGGAATCTGCCCCATTCTTGAATTGGGGTGATGAACTGAGCCTTACTCCCCTCTAGGATCCTAGTCCTGTATGAGGGTGTTGAGTTAGGAATCTCATATAGGCTCAGAGGATAGTAATTTTGGAGGATTTTACAGTCCCTGTTCCCTGACCCTCCTACAATTGTCCTGCCTTCTGTTGTAGTTCTAGACCAGCACTGCATCCTCTGTGGTCTTGAATGGGTTGAAGAAGTTGAGGGTCTAGGGCTAATATAATCAGTTCCTTCCTCTCCAGAAAAATAGGAATCCTGTATGTACTCTGTGCTTTTCCTTCACTACTTCTCCCAGTTTTAGGTGGGACTGCAGAGGTAGAGCATTGTGTGGCTAATTTAATTTTTTATTGTTTTCCAGAATAGTTGCTCCAAGTTACAGTTCTGCTCCAGGATTTTAGTGGGTTTGTATTTCCGTAGCATACAGGGCAGGTAGGTGGTGAAATGGATAGAGTGCCAGGCCTAGAGTCAGGAAGACTTATCTGCCTGAATTCACCTCTGGCCTCAGACGCTTACTGGCTGTGTGACCCTGGGCAAGTCACTTAACCCTGTTTGCCTCAGTTCCTCATCTGCAAAATGAACTAGAGAAGGAAATGGCAAACCACTCAAGAATTTTTGCCACGAAAACCTCAAATGATATCACCAAAAGTTGGACATGACTGGAAAAAAAAAACCAACTGAAATGTTATATAGACCACAGATGTTGTTACAGTACCTTTAGGAATTAAAATGTTGAGATTAAAAAAAGCAGTTTTATGCTTGTAGTTTAAAAGTCACTTGAGAAATGGCTTGGTGTGAAATACCTTCCTTATAAAATCAAGGAGAATGTGTATGTTTTATTCGTTACCTATGAGAATTTGTGAACAGTCCCTTGAAAAGATGGCTTAATGTGGAATACTTATCCGAGTGGAGTCATAGAGAAGATGTGTGTGGTTTTGTTTTTTTTTAATCTATGATAAATGAAATTTTGCTTGGTTGTGGAGAGAGACTGTTAAGATAGGGTGAAGAAATGATTTCCTGCTGTGGCTGAGGAGAAGCCAACTTCAAAGAAAGGAGAGGAAAAGGTCTTCTTTTCCTTTGGAGAAAATTTAATGGTTGAAGACTGAGTTTTTGCAAGTAAAGGAAAGGCACCTGCTAATATAGTCAGGATTTTTGTGGCGATTCAGGCTGTGACATTGATCAAACCAAAATGTTAAATGCCCTTATTATGAATTTCGTTAGTTAATAATTTATAATTTTAATATTTATTTAAATATACTTCCCTCACCAAAACAAAAGTCAAAAGCCCCATATCTAAATATTAGCAAAAACTAGAAGCAAATATATGCCCATCCACTGAACTGTGGTTGAACACGTTTTAGTCCATGAATGTAATTGAAATATTGGGAAAGGATGTTTCTCTAGTTCATTAAATATTAGTTATTACCAATATTAACTACTGTCTAATGAACTGGAGTGCCTGACAAGGAAATGTATTAATGAGAAATAAATTATCATAGCGTACTCTTAGATTGCTATATAGCTAGGGAGCATGAAAATAATTTATAGGGAATGAGTCAAGTGACAAGCTGAGATTGGATGAGCTGCAACTGATCACACACTAGACCCATAATACCTTGTTGCATGTAGAGCTGTGTTTTTCACAGCCTGCTTCATGCGGGGGTCGATCTCTCCAGTTTGCTTCTTGGTTTGCTTCCATATTTAATGGACCCCAGAGTTCTGGGGTAGTTCAGAGGTATTCATGGATCTTTTCTTACTAACAGGATTAAAATTTCTTTCTCATTAATCTATCTGAACCTCCATTTTTAGATCATTAAACAGTATTTATTTAATAAACTGGAGAAAATTCTCTTCCTGATAGTACTTTCTGATATCTTTGAATATCAAATCCCTTTGTCTCCTATGATTAAATTGATATATCAAAGTTAATAAATATATGTTGTAGTAACAGTGAAATCAATATTTTACAACATTTTAGCTAGCTAGAGTGAACTTCACTGTGACAATAGAAGATAGTTCTTCTGGATATAAAATTTTGCAATTCAGCTCATTCGGGATGCTGATTAAAGTCTCAAGATACTGATTAAAGTATCCTCTATGCATTTGTCTCCAGGGAAAGAGTTAAGTTCAGTTTTTCAGGAAATGTTATTTAGTTCTATTTTCTTTCTCCTCTTTTGCTATCATAGTTAACTCTTTCAAAAATTGCACTGTTACATAGAATTTTCTTTATAATGTTTCTTCATAAAATAACAGTTAAGATAGTTTTATCAAGAAAGAAGTATCTCCTCAACTTTGTCCATGTGTTCTCCAGCTATCTCTCATATATTCTTATAGATGAAAGTTACTCCCCACGTTGCATGACTTCTTTATGGAGAAGCCCTTTACATCAAAATAATTACAAATGTAATTCCAGATTTTTCTCTTTAACATTTTTTGTAGGGGAACTCAGTAAACCAGGTGCTAGATATCCGATGAAGAAAGTGGGCAGAACGGTTAGTAATTATTGATTTCTCAATTACCTTTACATTTGGTATTAATGATATCTTTTGATTTTGCTCTTTTTTCCAGGTATTTGATATTCTGTCCTATTTGAAATAAACTTGAAAGGATCATTCTTTTTTTATTTTTAAAGTTTTTATTGATATTTGTTTCTTAAATCATCATAGTTATCCCAAGTGACTTTCCGCCTACCACTCCTTCTTCCAGAGAGCTATCCCATGTAGTAAATAGTATTTTTTAAGAGGAAAAAAATAAATCCGCACAATTGATTGATAAATTGAAAAAATCCAAAAACATGTTCGATGTGTAAAGCTTGTATTACTTTTATTTGCATAATTCCAAAATGGTCATACCATTTCATAGCTCCACCAATATTTTAGCGTGCCTATCATTTCATTCCACAACCCCTCCAGCATGATTATTGCAATTTTGTCATCTTTGCCAATTTGCAGGATGTAAGGTAAAACCTTAGGATTGTTTTGATTTGTTTTTTTTATTAGCGATTTAGAGCATTCTTTCATATGAATACTTTAAATTTCTTCTTTTCAGAACTGTTTGTTTTTATCTTTTCACTACTTATCTGTTGGGGAGTGGGTATAGTGTGTGTGTGTGTGTGTGTGTGTGTGTGTGTGTGTGTGTGTGTGTGTGTGTGTATAAAACAGATTTTTTTTTCTTCCTTTAGCTGCTTCCTTTTTTATCTGTGTGTGGATATATATTTCAGATTTCTCCAGTAAGATTTTGATATCCAAGATGTATAAACAGCTATTTTATAGTGATTCCCTTCTTATCCTAAGTACATTAATTTTATCTTTGCAGAAACTTTTCACTTTCATGTAGTCAAAATTACCTGTTTTATTTTTTTGATTGCTTCTGTCTGTTATTTGGTGGAGAATACATCTCCTGTTTATAGCTCTGAGAGGCATATGATCTCTTTCTCTGTAATAAATATTAAGGTCACATATTCAGTTAGAATGGAGTTAGTCTAAGCCTAATTTCTGTCAGACTGCTTTCCAGTTTTCCCAGAAAGTTATTTTATTTTATTTTCCTGAGGTAATTATGTTTTGTGCTTTTTCATGGGTTATTGAGTTCCGTGTTTCTAATTCTTTCTTGTGTGGTCTCTTCCAAAGCTCTCTCTATTTTTTAACCAGTACCAGAGAGTATGGATAACCGTTGGGTTGTAATATAATTTAAAGGCTGATATTCTAGATCTTTTCTTTTTCCAAATGAATTTTTATTATGTATCAAGTTCTAGAAAGTATCTCCTTGGTAATTTAATTGATATATCATGAAAAGTGTAAATTAACTTTGATAGTATTGTCATTTTTATTACTTTGGCATAGCCTAGTTGTGAATACCAAATATTCCTTGAACTATTTAAGTTCTTTATTTCTTTAAAAAACACTGAATTGAATCTGTACAAGTCTCATGTGTGCTTTGGTAGGTCAGTCTCCAGGTAGTTTATGTATTTTGTAGTTGTTTGTAGTGAGATTTCCGTTTCTATTATTGTTTCTTGGGTTTTATTATTAATTTATAGAAATACTGTTGATTTTTGAGAGTTTAGTTTGTAGCCTGCAACTTTGCTAAAGCTATTGTCATAATAATTTTGTTGATTTTCTAGGGTTTTCCAAGTTTACTATCGTATCAGTAAATATCTTTTTTTTTATGCCTTTAATTTCTTTCTCTTATTTTGTTGCTGTTGCTAGCATTTTCAGAAGTATATCAAATAATAGTGGGGGGTGTAGGCATTCTTGTTTCACTCTTCTGTGTATAGGAAAAAGGTTCTAGTGTATTCTCATTGCATATAATGCTTAGTTTTAGTTTTAGTTAGATGCTTTTTATGATATTTTTTGAAAGTTCCTTCTGTGCCTGTCCTTTGTAGGATCTGTAGCATAAAAGAGTTCTGTACTTTGTCAGAGGCTTTTTCTGTATCTCTTAAGATGATTCTGTGGTTTTGGATGTTGTAATTTTTAATAGGAATATGTGAATTGTTTTCTTAGTATTCAACCATCTTGCATCTCTGCTATGAATCCCATTTGGTTATAACAAATGGTTTCTTGGATAAATTTCTGTAGTCTCTTTGATAGGATTTTATTTAAAGTTTTTGATTTCAGTATTTATTCATGGTATTTTCCATAGTTTTCCTTCTATGCTTTCTTTCTTTGGTTTAGAAATGAGGATTATGTTTACCTTGTATAAGGATTCTGGAAGGGTGCTTTCTTACTCAATTATTGAGAATAACTTTTGAAGTATGGGTACTAATTGTTCTTTAAAAATTTGATATAATTCTGTTTTGAATTGATCAATACCAGGAATTTTTTTCTTTGCTAATTCCTTTAAGACTGGATCCATTTCCTTTTCTGAAATTGAGTTATTTAGGATCTCTTTCTGGTCTTTTGATATTTCGGGTATTTCATATTTTTGTGGGAGGTAGAGGATGGAGTGCTCAGACTGGAGTCAGAAAGACTGGAATCAGAAAGTGGCCATGGGCTAGTCACTGATACCTTTTCTGTCATGGGGATAATAACAGCTTCTACCTCTCAGGGTTATTGTGACAATCAAATAAGGTGATAATTGTAAAGCACTTAGCATAGTTCCTGGCACATAATAGCACTAAATAAATGTCAGCTATTGTTATCATCACCATCATCCCTCTATTTCTTTTGTGTTCTCAGTTTTTTTAGCATATAACTTTTCATAATAGGTTCTGATTATTATGTGATTTCACCTTGCTCATTTGTTGTTATTGGTTTAAATTTTCTTCCCTCATCTTTTTTAATCTGATTAGCTGTATTAGTTTTATTAGTCTTTTCAGAGAACCAGTTTTCAGGTTTATTTAACACTATGTTTTTGTTTCCAGTTTAGCTATTTCCCTTCTAATTTCTAATATCTTCTCTTTTGTTCTCAATTTAGGTTTATTTGTTGGCTCTCTAATTTTTTTAAATGTATTTTCAGTTCATTAATCGTCTCTTTTTTTTTTGGTGTATGTTTGTAGGGATGTGATTTTCCTCTTGAGCATTGCTTTAGCCAAATGCCAGAAATTTTGATATGCTATTTCATCATTATTGTTTTCTTCTACTTAATTACTAATTGTTGCTATGATTTGTTCTTTGACCAACTTATTGTTTTGGATTTCATTGTTAAGTCTCTATTTTGGTTGATGATTTTTGTTTTTGATGAACCTATTATAATTTTTATTGTGTTGTGGTCGTAAAGGTGTATTGACTATTTCTGCCCTTTTTAAAATTTGTTTGTAATATCTCTGTGCCCCTAGTACATGGTCAGTTTTTGTAAAAGTTCCATGTCATGCTGAGAAATAGGTATATTCTTTTGCAGTCCCATTTAGAAGATGCCATAAAACTTAACCCTAATTTCTCCTGCAATTTGTTCAGTTCTGTATTTTCTTTTTGTTTCTTTCTGTTACACTTACTCAAAACAGAGAAGGATATTGATGTTTCTCTCACTGTTGGGTCTTTTTGTAGCTCATATCATGTTTCCTTTACTCCAATTGGATGCCAAGGAGCTTATCTGTTTATTACTGATATTGGTTTATTGTCTTTTTCATATCAGCATAATGTAATTTCCTTGTATATCCTTTATTTTTTGAATGTTTGTTTTTGCTTTGTCATTATGATTTGCATCTCCTTTTTTGGATTCACTTAATGCATAGTAAATTTTTTTTCTGTCACCTCAGTTTAATTTTGTGTATATTTTTGTTTTGTTGGGGTTTTTTTTGTAAGCCCCAAATCATACAGGTTTGTTGTCCTTTTTCTCCCCCCACTGTTTTTTGTTTTATTGCTTTGTTTACCATTCACATTTAATGTTATGATGTGTTTTTTGTTTGTTTTTTGCTTTTTGGCTGGGCAGTGGAGTTAAGTGGCTTGCCCAAGGTCACACAGCTAGTAAGTGTCAAGTGTCTGAACCACCTAGCTGCCCCTGTTATGATGGTTAAGACTGTATTTTTGTCCATTTGTCTTCAGTATTGTTTTTTTCAAATTATGATTTCCCCCCTTCTGCTGTAAACACAGTACAATCTTTTTCCAGTTATTTTAGCTTAATCTTATTCTTTTTTAAGGTTGCCTTAATGCTACTGGCACTCTTCCCCTCACCCTCGTATCCTTTGTTTGTTACCCCTTTCCCTTTGGGGTTTTGCTTATTTCTTTTTCATTCTTGTTTTGTTTGTTTTAAATATGAGGCAAATGAGGTTAAGTGACTTGCCCAGGGTCACACAGCTAGTAAGTATAAGTGTCTGATCTAAGACCGGATTTGAACTCAGGTCCTCCTGACTCCAGAGCTGGTGCTCTATCCTAGTTGCCCCTCATTCTTGCTTGTATCTGTTCTTCCTCCCCTCTTTTTTTTGCCCCTCTCAGTTAAACATGTAGCTGGCATCTTTCTCTCCACTCCTTCAGTTAGTCCTGTTCCTTAGTTTTTCTAAATTTCACTTTTTTGCATCCCTTCCCAGAGAGACTTTCTCTCACTTTCTTCATTATCCATCCTCTTTGTGTACTTTGGACTCTCATTCTCTGGTCCATGACCCGTATAATTATCTACTCTGTTTCTAGTCTCTGATTTCCTCTTGTGATCAAAACTTCCAAGGCATCCATTTTGGGCTCTACCTCTAGATGTTTCTGTCATTGCTTTGTATAACTTCCCCTACAAGTTTCCCCTTTCTCACTTCCCCTGGGAGTAAGTGTCCCTCACTTCCAGAACAATTTCAGGATCTGTGATGTAATTGAAGACACTGTTCACCCTCAAATGTCCTTGATTACATAGCCCACCACTCTGGGGGTTTATATTTCCCCTCAGACTGAAGCAGGTCATCTTTTCAAACACCAAATCCTCCAGACCACATCTTTTTTTGTGTTTTATTTTCCCTGGTATTAGGTGAATATTATGGGGAGATGGACTTGACCAATTTACTTGTGAACTCAAAAAGTCGGAAGAGTCATCAGAAGCCCTCTTTCCTCTTCTCCCTCCCCTCTACTCCCTCTAGCAATCACAATCAGTGATGTGGTCATTGGAGATTAGTAGCAGTGACAGACAACAGGTTTGCAGACAGATGTGAAAAGATTGTCATTCTAAAATAGTAGTGACTGCAGAGATCACTATTCTTTGTCACAGAAAAGTGCTTTCTGTTGGCTCTTGATAGGCACCATTCCTCACAACCCAGCAGAGCGCTAGAAGAACTTCATGAGGACTGCAAAAAAAGCTTCCCAGGGTCATACATTTTAAGGTACTTCTAGGCCCCATGTGTGCCTTACTACAATTGTACGCTGAATTTGAGCCCATTTCCTCTAGGACCTTTGGGTTTGTGCTAGGGAGAGAATTCACTCCCAGCTTGGGGGAATTGGTTGGTAACTACTGCTCTGTAACATACCTTCTTGGTAATCCCCTTTTCTGAAAACTAATAGAATTCAGCTGATAATGGTCAACATACCCATGAGATGGCTTATGAATGACAATGTTGTTGTTCTGTTGTTGTGGTCATGTCTGAATCTTTGTGACCTCATTTGGGGTTTTCTTGGCAAAGAACTGGAATGGTTTGCCGTTTCCTTCTCCAGCTCATTTTACAGAAGAGGAAACTAGGCAAATGGGGTTAAGTGACTTTCCTAGGGGCACTCAGTTAGTGAGGCTGGATTTGATCTCTGGTGTTGACCTCTGCCACTCTATTGTGCCACCTAATTGCCCTGAAGACAGTGTTAGAAACTCCATACTCTCATGGCTACTCCAGGAACACTGAGGGGAGTTGGCAGCCCTCTGTCCCAGTTCTTCAGTTTGAGTGAGATTGGGAAAGTGTCCAGAAAGGGGCACTATATGTAGGGGTTTCATCTGGGACAATTTTGGAGGGCTTCAAATTTGCAGCTCCCTGCTTGAAAGATTTTCTACTTATGACTTTCTTTACTGGATACCTTATTTTAAGGATATAGCAGAGAAAAATTAGCATTTTTTTTTCTCATTTTGGTTTAGGCTGAAATTCCACAGTGTAAGAATTTGTGTGTGTGTGTGAGAGAGATAACTTTTGTTTGAATACTCATATACTGAAATCTTTTGTATTAGTGTGCCCATTTATTCAAGATCACCCAACTACTTAGTCCCACAGTGTACCTATAGTCAGTGGTATGGATTTTGTACGCCTACCTGTCTACCTAGCACGTTGTGTTGACGTATAAATAATTCAATTTTTTTTTTAAGCCAGCCTAGGCTGCTTGATTTATTGTGAGACACTTAGGGACTGAAGATTAAGTTTTTTGTCTGTTGCCCAAAAACCTTAAGTGATCCCTTTTGAGATCCCTACATGGTTTTGAGTCTTGCTTTTGATTGTTTTTTTCTTAAGCTTTGAATCGAACCTGCTATTCCTATTATCAAGTTCAGATTGCCCTTGCAGTAGTCAGGGTTCCATTGGCAAAATTTGGGTGTCTTGTTATACGGACTCTGAGGAAATTTTGCCTAGACCTGCAGAGGCATTACCTATGGTACAATAACCTGGGTAGAAATTTTGTTGTGCCCTTTGTAGAAAAGGACATCTAGAGATTTTGTTGGGACTCCTAGTTAAATGACCTTATGTGCTAAGAGAATCGTGGAGGAAATTTCACCTCAGGTAGCTTTATTTCTCCTGAAGTGTCAGGATGATCCCTGGTCCCTAATCCCTATGAGAAGAATTCCACTTGTTTTGGGAGTTCAGTTAGGAACCCTGCCTGCAGGTTGACTTAGAAAACTACAAATTAACATTATCAATGTTTTATTGTATTTTTATTTTGTCATACATTTGCCAATTATGTTTTAATCTGGTTCAGGCTGTATTTAGGAGTTTTGCAGCTTTGGGAGTTTGACACCTCTGCCTTTCAAGCAATGCTTCTTAAACTTTTTCCATTCCTGACCCCTTTTCACATTTCTCAGAGTTAGTTGAGTTGCAAGACCAGTAGGCCTTGTGTTCAGAACCTAGGCTGCAGTGAAATTTCGTGATGCAACAGGGCAAGTGATGCCAGAAACACATCAGATTCATAACACATTTGATTTTTAATTTAATTTTTGGTCATTGAGTGTTCAGAAACCTTTTACTGTTTCCAAATATTTTGCAACCTCATATGGGATCTCGACCCAAGGTTTAGGAAGTTTAGAGGACTAGGAGGCCTTACCATTAGGCTAGAGGCTACTTAAACTGTGGCAAGGATAGTACTTTTTGAGCTTTGCCCCAATCACCAGCCAAACAAATCCTAGCTTTCTTACTTTTTAGGGAAAAACTAGCCTGATCCATAATGTAAGAGGTAGGAGAGTCCTATCGTAGGAGACTAATATTTTAATATTTTAAACCTCATCAGAACAAAAAGCTACTGTAAAATATTGCTAATTGAGCATTTCACTACAGCACTGGGCACTGTCTAATCAAGCGGACAAGTTTGATCTTTTTTGGGTGTCTCTTACTCATGCTTACATTTCTCATGCTATTAACCACTGCAATTCCAGAGACCATTGCAAGCTGCTGGTTCATAAGTCTCATAGGACTCTTGGAACTTTGGGACTCACCAGGTCACCACCAGTTCTGCACACATCCACCGTGGATTCACTCATTTAACATCAGAAAAGAGCAAAAATGAGATAGAGGTGGCCATGTGTTCATGGTTACATGGAAATTGAGTAGACGAATGGGTAACCTCCTCTCCCACTATTACTCTCAGGGAGAAGCTAGAAGAAGTCTACCTACTTCAAAACCAAAAAGAGAAGACAGACAACAGTGAGTTCAGTAGCTTGCTTTTCTGTATCCACTGAGTCATCAGCTCTTTTAGATCACCAGTGCAATCCTGTGCACATTGCTGTATGCATATTGCTGTAAGTAGGTCCCCATTCTTCCTTTTAGTGGACTGGAATGAAGCAGAAAATAAGTGGGTATGTGTGCTCTAAGCAGTGACCTTTAGAGGCAAATTCAGCCACTTTACATTAGTAATTTTTGATGATTATCTTTATTTTCTTTCTGTTAATTGTGAATTCACTTTTCTCATTTTTTATTTCAGCAATTTGTTTTCTTCTGCATTTGAATTAAATTAGATGCCACTTAAAGCTTTAAAAAAAAACTTGTTCTTTTGATTTTTATTTTAGTTATCATATTTTCAATTTTATTTCTTGTTTCTCACTTTGAAATTTCTTTTGTTCTTGTTTTGAAGTTTTTAAATTTTTAAAAAAGTTTCTATGATCACTTTATAACTTTTCAAAATTTGTTTTCAGAATAATAAAATTTCCTATCTCATAAACAGATCCTTTTATTAAGGGAATTTGTTCTGTGAAGTTTGGATTTGGTCAAAGAGCCACACTTGAGGATCTAGAGTGCCACATGTGGCCTTGAGGCCTCAGGTTCCCTATCCCTGGGTTAGGTAGATTGAGGGATAATTAAGAAAGGCTTGCAGAAAATAATATTTGGCTTTTATCTGTGAGGCCAGAGGTAAGGAGAGACAGCCAGTACAAAGGTAAGACACGTGATAGCATAATGAGAAACTGAGAGACGTCCAGTTTAACTGGATAATACAGTTTCCAAGATGTTTTATTTTTATTTCATTAAATATTTCCCAATTACTTGTAAAGATTTTTTGTAACATTTAAAAAAATTTTTGAGTTCCAAATTTTTTCCTTCTCTCCCGTTTAGCTCCCTCCCCACTCATTCTTTAGACTAGATTCTTTAGTTTCCAATTGCATCAGTAAAATAAAGAACAGGTCAATGAATTGGGCATGCAGCTGTAAAAAACTAGAAGAACAACAAATTAAAAGTCCCCAATTAAACACCAACTTGAAAATCCTGAAAAATCAAAGGTGAGATTAATAAAATTGAAAGTAAGAAAACCATTGAACTAGTAACTAAAACTAGGAGCTAGTTTTATGAAGTAACCAACAAAATAAATAAACAATTGGTAAATTTGGTTTAAAAAAAGAAAGAAGAAAACCAAATTACCAGTATCAAAAATGAAAAGAGTGAATTCACCACCAGAGAAGAGGAAATTAAAAGAATTATTTAAAGCTTTTTTACCCAATTATATGCTTAATGAATCTGACAATCTAAGTGAAATGGGTGAATATTTACAAAAATATAAGTTGTCCAGATTAACAGAAGATGAAACAGAATACTTTTAAATAAGCCCATCTTGAAAAAAGAAATTGAACAAGCCATCAATGAACCTAAGAAAATCTCTCTTGGACCAGATGGAGTCACAAGTGAATTCTGCCAAATATTTAAAGAACTGCTAATTCGAATTCTGTATAAATTATTTGGAAAAATGGGAGGTGTCCTACCACATTCCTTTTACAATGCAAATATAATACTAATACCTAAACCAGGAAGAGTCACCCTAATGAATATTGTTGCGAAAATTTAAAAAAAAATCCTAGCAAGGAGGATAGAGCAATATGTCACAAAGATCATACTATGGCATGGTGGGATTTATACCAAGAATGCAGGGCTGGTTCAGTATTAGGAAAACTAGCAGCATAATTGACAGTATTCATAACAAAACCAACAGAAATCATATGGTTACCTTAGTAGATGCAGAAAAGCAAAATACAACATTTATTCCTAATCAAAATCTCTAGGAAGTATAGGAATGAATGGAGCTGTCTTTAAAAAGGTGAGTAGTATCTATTTAAATCCAATAGCAAATATTTTCTGTAATGGGAATAAGATAGCCTTCCCAGTAAGATCAGGAATGAAGCAAAGAGGCCCATTATCACTACTGTTATTCAATATTCAAAATGCTAGCTAAAGCAATAAAAGTAGAAAAAGAAATTGAAGGAATTAGAATCATCAATGAGGAAATAAAACTTTCATTCTTTTCAGATGTACTTGGAAAATCCTGAGAATCAACTAAATTAGTTGAAATAATTAGCGACTTTAACAAAGTTGCAGGATATAAAATAAATCTGTATAAATCATCAGCATTTCTGTTTATTACCAGCAAAGTTCAACAGCAAGAGGTAGAAAGAGATATTCCATTTAACATGACTGTAGACGATATAAAATACTTGGGAATGTACTTGCCAAGAAAAACTCAAGGATCTATTAACGCAATTACAAAACATTTTTCAAACAATTGAACTCAGATCTAAACAGCTGGGAAGTACCTAATGGAGTATTGAACAGTATCCAATTGCTCATGGGTAGAATGAACCAACTTAATAGAAAGGACAATTCGGCTTAAGGTAATTTACTATTCAGTGCTGTACAAACTACCAAAAGTTATTTCATAGAGCTAGAAAAAGTTATAAAATTCATCCGGAAGAACAAAAGGTCAAGAATATCAAAGAATTAATGGGGAAAAAAAAACACATTAAGGAAGGTGGCCTAGCCATGCCAGATCTCAGACTGTATCACAATGCAGTAATCGTCAAAACAATCTAGTACTGGCTGAGAAATAGAGTGGTGGGTCAGTGGAATAGATTAGATTAGGTACACAAGACACAGTAGTAAATGAGCATAATAATAGTAATGTAATATATAAAATAAAATGATAATAAAGCATTTGATAAACCCAAAGACCCCCAGCTTTTGGAACAAGAACTCACTATTTGACAAAAGCTGCTGGGAAAACTGAAAAATAGTATAGCAGAAATTAAGTATGGACCAGCATCTTACATCATATAACAATATGAGGTCAAAAAGGGGTTTGTAATTTAGGCATAAAAGGTGATACCACAAACAGATTAGGAGAACAAGGAATAGTCACACCTATGGAAGGGAAGAATTTAGGACCAGACAAGAGATAAAGAGCATTATGAAATGGAAAATAGATAATTTTAATTACATTAAATTAAATGTACAAACAAAACCAATGAACCCAAGATTAGAAGGAAAGCAGAAAGCTGGGAAACAATTTTTACAGCAAGTATATCTGATAAAGGCCTCATTTCTCAATTACATAGAGAACTGAATCTATTCTTTGAGAACAGAAATCTTTCCCCAGTTGACAAATGGTCAAAGGATATGAACAGGCAGATGAAGAAATCAAAGCTATGAAAAAATGCTCTAAGTCATTATTGATTAGAGAAATGCAAATTAAACCAACTCTGAGGTACTGCCTCACGCCTGTCAGATTTGTTATGACAGAAAAGGAAAATGATGAATGTTGGAGACGATGTGGGAAAATTGGGACACTAATGTACTGTTGGTGGAGTTGTGAACTGACCTAACCATTCTGGAGAACAATTTGGAACTGCGCCCAAAGGGCTGTAAAACTCTGCATAGATTTTTAACTAGCAGTACCACTGTACTGTCTGTATCCCAAAGAGACACACACATAAAAGGAAAGACCTATTTGTACAAAAATATTTATAGCAGTTCTTTTTGTGGTGGGAAACAACTAGAAATTTAGGGGATGCCCATCAGTAGAAGAATGGCTAAATAAGTTGTGGTATATGTTTGTGATGAAATGCTATTGTGCTTTAAGAAATGACAAGCAGGATGCTTTCAGAAAAACCTGGAAAGACTTACATGAACTGCTGCAAAGTGAAGTAAGCAGAACCAGAAGAACATTGTACATAATAATAGCAATATTTTTTGATGATCAACTGTGAATGACGTAGCTATTCTCAGCAATACAATGATCTAAGACAATTCTAAAGGACTCGTGATGAAAAATGCTATCCACATCCAGAAAAAGAACTGATGGAATCTAAATGCAGATCAGACCATACTATTTTTTCACTTGACTTCTTTTGTGGGGTTTTTTTTGGTGTATTTTGTCTTTGTATTCTTTTACAACATGACTAATGGAAATATGTTTTGCATGATTGCATTTTATAGCCTATATCAAACTGCTTACCATCTCAGGGAAGATTAGGGGGAGGGAGAGAATATGAAACTCAAAATTTTTTTAAACATTGTCTTCACATGTAATTGGGAAAAAAAATAAATTTTTTTGAAGAAGAATCCTGAAATCCCTTTATCAAACCATAATCTATTGGCTTTTCACTTCTTCTTTTGCATTTGCTTACTTCATTCACACCATGACCTCCCATCCTTTGACCCTTCAGTTCTCTTCCAGCCTGTCTCCCCTACACTAGCCGCTTTCTCCTCTACTCTTCATCTTGACCCCTTGGTGAATCAGTTCAACTCTATGCTGTCCTTTTCTCTTGAATTCCTAGCCCCCTTATTGTATCACTAATTATGCCCTGTCAAGCCTCAGCATTGGTTTTTCTCTTCTTCCTTTGCCTTCCCTTACAAAACTGTACTCTTTGTTGATACTGTGACATCCAGTCCCTTGACCCATCATTTATCTCATAGGCCATGTCCCCTACACTAGTCATGCATTCCTTTCTCTTCACTTTGACTCTTTGTGAACCAATTCAACTCTATGCTGTGCTGTCCTCTTGAATTCCTACTTTCTTTATTATGTTGCTGATTATGCCCAGACAAGTCTTTGTCTTGGTTGACTCACAAAACTTCATTGCCTTTACTCCTACATACATGCTGCTAAACAAAGTTGGAGAAAATCATGCAGTCATTCTGACTGTAGCCACTACAAATTTATGTTGCACAGTGTCAACTGGGTCCTCAGTGCTGCTAGGCAATGCTACTGATACATAACTCCCTTATTAACTCACGGTCCATTTCTCCACAGTGGCTCTTCCAAACCTTTTCATCCCTCTTCGACCTTTCCATGGCTCACCCTCCCTCTACTCTCTCAGCTTAGAACTTTGCCTCATGTTTTACAGAAAATATCGAGGCCATTCACTGTGAGCTCCCTCTCCTCCCCTCTTCCTCATCTCCTTTCATTCAGATGCCTTCTGCCACTTTCCCCTTCTTTACCTGGTTCTCATATGATGCAGTCACCTTATTCATTATCAAGGCTAACCTCTCTACTAGTTCAAAGGATCCCCATTCTAGCTTATCTTCTCTAACAGATTGCCCCCTCTGTCATCCCTATTTTTTCCACTCATTTTCAGTCTCTCCTTGTCTACTGGGTCATTCCTTACTGCCTACAAACATGCCCATGTTTCCCTCATTCTGAAAAAATGCTCACTTGATCCTTTTAATCCCAGCTAACTATAACTCTGTTTCTCTTCTGCCTTTTGTAGCTGAATTCTCAAAAAGACCTTCTACAATAAGGGCTTGTACTTTCTCTCCTCTCACTTCTTCATTCCTTACAATTTAGCTTTTGACCATTCCACCAAAACTGCATTTTCCAAAGTTACCAATGATCTCTCAGTATTTTGTATTTGCTTCTGGAGATAAATAGGAAACTACTGGAGTTTATTAAGTGAGCAATCCAATGACCTTTTCTCAGTCCTTATTTTCTTTGATCACTCTCTTCTTCTTGATAATTTCTCCTCTAAGATACTATTCTTTGTTTTCCAGGTCACATGCTCTAACCATAAGTGGTCCTCAGAGTTCTGTCCTAGTCCTTCTTCTTTTCTCCTTTTATATTATGTTACTTGAAGATCTCATTAGCTGCCATGAATTTAAATACTATCTCTGTATTGATGATATACAGATCCTGTCCCAGTAGTCTCTCTGCTTTGCTGACCTCAATCTTGCATTTCCAGCTGCTTTTCAGACTTTTTTTTTTAAGGCAATTGGGGTTAAGTGACTTGCCCAGGGTCACACAGCTAGTAAGTGTCAAGTGTTTGGTCTGAGGCCGGATTTGAACTCAGGTCCTCCTGACTTCAGGGCCGGTGCTCTATCCACTGTGCCACCTAGCTGCCCTCTTTTCAGACATTTTGAACTGGATGTCCAGTAGACAGCTTGACCTCAATATATCCCAAATACAAAGTCATTATATTTGCCTCTACTTCCTTCCTCACTTCCACCTTTTCCATTACTGTACAACATCGTCTTCCCAATCTCTCAGGCTCATAACCTAGAAATCACTCTGGATTCCATCACTCTCTCTCACCCCTCACTGCACCCCCCCCGCCCCCCATATCCAAGCTGTTACCAGGGCCTGTTTATTTTACATTTGCAACATCTCTTAAATACATCCCTTTCTCTTCTCTGACATCAGGATACAAGCCTTCACTTCATACTAGGATGATTTCAATAGCCTTCTGCTGGGTCTGTCTGCCTCTATTTTCCCCTCTACAGTCCATCCTCCCATTCAGCCACTAAAGTGATATTTCTAGAATGAAAGTCTGAGTATGTCACCTTTTACTTAATAAACTCCAGTGGTTTCCTATTTCTGTCTGGGAACAAATACAAAATACTCTGGTATTCAAAGCCCTTCATAACCTAGCCCCCTCCCATTGTTCCTGTTTTCTTATACCTTACTCCCTAACACTTGAAGCAGTGACACTGGCCTCCTCACTGTTCCACGAATAAGACACTCCATCTCTCAGCTCTTGACCTTCACTTTGGCTGCCCCTTTACCTGGAATGCTCTCTCCCCTGTTCTGTGACTACAGATCTCTGTAGCTTCCTTTAAGTCCCAGCTAACATCCTGCCTTCTCTAGAGAGCTTTTCCTAACCTGTCTTAATCCTAGTGTCTTCCCTCTATTAATTATTTCCTCTTTATACAGTATGTAGCTTGCTTTGTATGTTTGTATGTCTCCCCTGTTAGATTGTAAACTCCTTGAGGGCAGGGATGGGGGGGTTGTAGGATGTGTTTAGTGAAGACTAGTACCTCTCGTGTGAGTTCCCCTTGATTCACCCAGCTCTTACCTGTGGCTCCAAGAAGGCGCAACATGTACAGTGACCACACCTGGTGAACTGTTTCAGCTGATGGGCCAAATGAGGTTGAGGATAACCGAAGGGTCTCAGATCCTTTGGTGAGTTTGGGGGGTGTCTGTCCCAAGCGTGTGAAAGCTTTGTCTGTCAGAATGAGTGGATGAGAACGTTTGTTCCAGTGACTGTGTAGGGGGCTGAAGCAGGCATTGTGGAGCACTTAGAGCTTGGCTAGACATTGAAGATGCCAAGGCCATCCCCTGCATCCTGAGCAGTTGTCTGACTTTGTCTTGGCACTAAACTCCAGTGACTGGAAGAGAAAGTGAGGCCAGCGACTTTGTGGAATTCTGTCTCACTTAACTCCAATTTATACGTGAATCAAAAGACATCACTCATACCATTTTACCATTTTTATCTGTCTCATAGTCCTTTGGCAACACGCAAGTGAAGAAGCAGCAGCTGTAGATATGCTGGGAGCTGTAATCACAAACCTGCACATGATCAGCCCAGGCCCTCAGATCATCTTCTCACAGGACTGAAACAGCAGTGGAATTTGGCAGCTCCCTAGGTGTCTGAGCAGCCTTTTTTTTAAGGACCATACTGCTTACCTGTTGGTATGAGAAAGGGGCTAGAAAAGGTGCCCTGAGGTCTGCTTCACCCAGCCCTCGTCTGCTTTTGCAGCAGGCAGGGATCTCACCCTGTGGTTGAAACTCTAAAAATTGTACAAAAACTTTTGCAAAAATGATTCCACTCACTATCAGCATGTAAAATATGCGCGTACTTATGGACAGCACAAAATCCAGTAGACCTGAAAGACGACCAGCTCTTCTTGTGAGAGAACTTGGCAGGTATCACATCCAAATAGCCCTGAGTCAAACAAGGCTGGCAGTGAAGGCCAACTTACCAAAGTTGGAGCTGGATAAATATTTTTCTGTAGTGGCTGCAGTGAAGGGGACCATTATCAAGCTGGCGTAGGTTTTGTAGTCAAAACCAATCTTGTCAACAGGCTTGTATGTCTACCAAAAGAAGTGAATGACAGGCTTATGACAATGTGATTGCTACTTGCAGGAAAGCTCAATGCTACCATCAGCAGTGCATATATTCCCATCATGATGAACCCTGATGAGGTCAAAGAAAAGTTTTATGAAGAGCTGGAGACCCTCATTACCATTGTGCCAAAGGAAACAAGGTTATTATTTTGTGAGACTTTAATATAAGAGTAGGCACAGACTACCAACACACAGTTGGCAGAAGTGGAGCAGAAAAGAAGTGGGCAACTTTCAGAGATTTGGTGTACAATTTTACATTTACTCATCTGCTAGAAAAGCGGCAAACATCAAGATTGGTTTGATGAAAACGATGGAGAAATTCAGATGCTGCTACAGGAAAAATGAGAACTCCACAGGGTTTAACCAAGCCATCTGTTTAACCAAGTTCATCTGTCTCAAAGAAGGCAGCATTTAACTCCATCAAAAGTAAAGTGCAAGTGAAGCTAAGAGATACTGGATTCTTGGTTCTGTGAGCAGTCAAATAAAATTCAGTTTTACGCTGATAGTAACTGTGTAAAGCACTTTTATAATGCCCCGAAAGCTATTTATAGGCCAACCGCCCCCGGCTGGTGAATCTGAACTACTCAGTGTTAATGAAGCCACATTGATTAGTGTTTAAGGACATTGTCCCAGAGGAATGGGCTGAACACTTCTGAGGTATTCTCAATAGGCCCTCATCAATCAATGCTGAAAACATTGATTGTATACTTCAGATTGAAGTCAGTCCCTCTCTAGCTGAATTTCCAATTGAAGAAGAGGTTTTAAATGCCATTAGGCTCCTCTTGTCTGGCAAAGCACGTGGTGCTGATTCTATTCCAGTTGAGATTCACAAGGTGTGGAAGGTCCATTACTCATACAAAAGCTTACTGAAATTTTTTGGGTTATATGGCAAGAGAAAGTTATCCCCCAAGAGTTCAAAGATACCTCCGTTGTCTGTTTTTCTAAAGTTATAGGAAATATTTTCCTGTGACAATCACAGGATTGTCTCTTTCTTAGTCACTGCTGGAAAGATTCTTGTCTAAGTCCTCCCCTTAATAGGCTATCCTTCACCTAAAGATGGTTATTTACCTAAGAGCCTTTGTGGCTTCAGAAAGGGCAGAGGAATGGTTGATATGATGTTTACTGCCCAACAACTCCAGGAGAAATGCCAAGAGCAGAACAGAAGTCTGTATACGATGTTCATTGATCTGATCAAGGCCTTTGATACTGTTAGTCGTGAGGGCTTGTGGAAAATTATGGCAAAATTTGGCTGCCTGGAGAAGTTCATTGGTATTGTATGTCAGTTTTATGTCAGCATGTTTGCATGGGTTCTGGATAATGGACAATGCTCTCATGCTTTCCCAGTCACCAAGGGAGTGAAGCAAGTGCTTCCATGCTTTTTAGCATGATGTTTTCAGAAATGTTGTCAGATACCTTCAGCGAGGATGAGAAGAGCACTGAGGTCAGTAAATTATTTAACTTGAAAAGGTTACAAGCCAAGACTGAAGTAGAAGGAGAGTTGGTGTGTGATTTTTCATTCTCAGATGATTGTGCACTCAGTGCAGCCTCTGAGACTGAGATGCAGCAAAGTATGCATCTGATATGGAAACAATCATACCCCACAACTTGGAATTTGTTTTCTAGAGTGATGCTCAGTTCTCAGGGACAGATAGATCTCTGTCAAATCACTTTTCTTTATTCTCATACTAACGGTACTCATGCTCAGGGATTCTTGCTGATTTGTCTTCCTGCAACTTCTTCACATCATAAATGGCAGCTTATTGTCCACTCCAGATAGTAGAACGTGTAAGAACATTTGCTGTGATGGGTACAACTTGACCTTTGCTTGCCCAAAAGAAAATATCTGAAATCATCATACTCTCTCTGGATGACCAATGGAATGGTGCTTATTGTTGTTCCTGAAGGAGAAGAGACTCACACAATCATAATGGTATGTTTTCTGCCCTACTTTTGGTGCAGATGAATAGCATTTGTTTGCCTCTCTTCCCCCGAGGAATAAAAAGGAAAAGAAAAAGGTATTCTGTGTTCCAGAAATATGTCATGCTCTCTCTAGAAATAAAGCATTGAGTCCTCCTTCAACATTTTTATTGCTAGCCCCTGAAAATTTTTGAGAATGTTTGGTAGAGACTCCCCAAAGTAGTTTCTGTCACATTGAAAAAAACAATCTTGAAATTCAAAAGTGGTTTGCCATTGACCAAGCAAGACTACCCGGAAAGTAAGGCTTTGAACTCTGCAGGTGCGATCTATAGTAACTTTTCTCTGGTGAACTTTATCAGCTGTCCAGCGTCAGGGGTAGAGAATCTTTTCTTGGACCAGTAGTAACTAATGGGCAGTAACAACATTATCTGACCTTTGAGCAAAAAATTACACTTGAACATAGCCATGCCAATAATGTATACTACCATGGAACGCCAACAAATAATATTGGGAAGCGTCATTGTGCTCCAGATACCCTAATACCACCCACTTTAAGAATAAGTAAAATCATTCTTCTGGCTCATAGCTATGTAGGTCTGTGTATCCTGCTTATGAAGGCATAACTTGGAGATCAGAGATTACCTTTGTTTTTTCCATACTGTTGTGTGAGCACAGGCCACTTCACAGGGCTGATTAAATCTATACTATTTTAAATCTGGCAAGCGCTTCTGTCCTGTTTGGAAAAAGTGTGGCTATGACCCATGCTCGGAATTCTGATTTTTCTCAGTTTTGTTTGCCTGGTTCTGCTTGTACTTAACTCACTACCTAACCTTAATTGTACATATTTGCTTCTTATGACTCAATAGTATACCATTACATTATATGCTACAATTTGTTTAGCTATTCGCCAATCAGTGGGTACCTATGCTTTTCCCCTAGTTCTTGGGTACCACAAAAACAGTAATACTGTAATTTTTTAAATGTATGTTAGCTTTTTCCCTTTGCTTTTGATCTTCTTTGGGTACTATTACCAGTAGTGGCATCCTTGGGTCAAAATATGTACAGTTTAATAACTTTTCTAATATAATTCTAAGTTGTTTGCCAAAATTGTTGAAGCAATTCAATTTATCCATAGTGTATTAGTGTGTGTTTATTAATAACTTCTCCAGTATTTACCATTTTAATTTTTTATCATCTTTGCCAATCTGAGTATGATGTGGAACTTTAGAATTGGTTTAATTTGCATTTCTTTTGGATCTTTTCATATAGTTTATAGTTTGCATTTTTATTTTGGAAAACTAGGGCCTCATTTCCTATGATGGCAGGGTTTGTATCCTTTGTACAGGACTAGTTTCTGATTTATATAACTCTAGAATAGAAAGACACCATTGCATGATTACCCTGAATGTTTCTTCTTGTATTTTAGATAATGTAGAAAACATTTGATGCACTTGCCTGTCTCAGTGTTAGATTGCATTGTAGATTGCATTTATTTTTGTAAGTTATACTGAATAATCAGAACCCAATTTTTCCATTTGTGTAAGGTATTTATTTCTCCCTCCATAGTTTTCAAATATCTGAGGTAAAATCTGGGCTATATTGTGTGATGCCTTCTTCATGCCATTTTGAAATTACAGATACAGAGCAGCTAGGTGGTGCAGTGCAAAGAGCTAGGCCTGCACTCAGGAAGACCCGGGTTCAACTGCAGCCTCAGACACTAGCTGTGTGACCCTGGGCAAGTTACTTAACCCTGTTGGCCTCAGTTTCATCATCTGTAAAATGAGCTGGAGAAGGAAATGGCAATCCATTCCATTGTCTTTGCCAAGAAAACCCCAAATGTGATCACAAAGAGTCGGACACGACTGAAATGACCCAACAACAGATATCTTCTTTTTGTATTGTAAATTTTTTTGTGATCTGTCAAGGATTTGAGGGGTATTTAAGCAGGCACTTAGCAGAGTTTTTTGCTTAGGATTAATAATTTCACCTGTGAATTTTTTTTCCTCTAAAATTTTGAGAATAGTTAGAAATTTTAATTTTTTTTCTTTTTTTCTTTTTTTTTTTTAGGCAGTTGGGGTTAAGTGACTTGCCCGGGGTCTCACAGCTGGTAAATGTTAAATGTTTGGTCTGAAGCCAGAGTTGAACTCAGTCTGACTTCAGGGCCGGTGTTCTATCTTCTGCACCATCTAGCTGCCCTAGAAATGTGGTTTTTAAAGGCAACCTTAAATACAGTAATAATTTTCTTTGAATATACATTTTGAATATATTTTCTTTGAATATACATTGAATATACTGTGATACATTTAAGTGACATCTTGCATGCATATGAAATCTGTGGTTCTTAAGTCTTTACAGTCACTCTGGATTTAATATTTTATGTAATCTTGTACATTTCTTTCATAGGTTTGATGAAGACCAGAGAAGTATGCTTTCCATTGAACTGTACACCATCATTTGTCATAGAGAATGTCCCTAACTGAGAATAGAATGTCTTTCGCATATGAATGTTCAGTACATGGTGCCAATATTCTTTTGAGCCTCAATGATCAAAGGAAAAGAGATCTTCTTTGTGATGTCACCGTCCTAGTGGAAGATCAACAATTTCGTGCTCATCGTTGTGTGCTTGCAGCATGCAGCAGTTACTTTCTTTCAAGAATTGTTGGCCAATCAGACACGGATGTTATCATCACTCTCCCAAAAGAGGTAGGACATTCATGTTTCTATAACATGTAACAAACTTATTTTTAGTCCTTTATTGACCCAAGACAGAACTTGTAAAATTATATAAAATAAAGACTGAGGTCAGCCACCCTTATGAGAAGCATTCCTAAATGTGCCAGTGATCCTCCTTGATATCTCTCTTCTCTGCTCCACGTAAGAAACTGCTTGTTTCCTCAAAAGTGTGCTAGAATTCCATGATTGTTCTAACAGTTTAATAAATATTTTCTAATTTGATGATTTATTGATGACCCTAAGTTTCCTTAGCCTATCTGAACAGAGGTCTTGTGTCAAGTCTAAGGCCTATGCTTGAACTTTATTGGGCATCTTAACACTTTAAATGACAGGGGGCTGAGTAGATCAGTCACTTCGCCTTTATGTTCTCCCCCTAGTTTTGATGCTTACTATCCCCCCATCTGCTGGAGTGTGGCTGGCAAAGTCCATAGTCCCAAATATTGGGCAGCTTTTCAGTGGCTTGAGGAGGTTCTACATTATCTGTTTCGAATGTGTTTCTCTCTCTCTCTCTCTCTCTCTCTCTCTTTTTTTTTTTTTACTAACAAGTCTTAGGAAAAGGCTTGTTAGTTATTCTGGTAGTTTATATTCTCATCTCTCCAAAAGATTTAAAGTTCTGCATAGCTTCTTCTCTTCCCAAGCTGGGAAGAAATATAACTTCCATGGTCTTTAATGACTCTTCCCCCTCCTGAGGCCTTCCAGTAAGTCAGCCAGTCCAAAGTTTGCTATAATTTAGGCTTTCACATGATACCGTTTGCAAGCTAGGGAAAATAGATTAATTTGCTAACAATGAATTAAACATATATTAATAAATATTAAATAAATTAACAACAAATTAAACATATTAAGAAATACATTCATCATGCTAACACAAAGCTATTATTTTTGGAACACTGTAGTGAATAAAAAAGAAAACTCAACCATGAGCCACGTTTCTTTCTATAATAGGTCATGTCTGTCAAGTTGAAAATAAGCCTATTTCTATACAAAGCCCTTACTTAAGGCAAACACCTCTATTACAGGTCCACAGAAATTGCTAGACTCTTTCTTGACCTGGTCATGTGGTTTGCCTTTCTTCCTTGTCCATTACTTAAAAATCAAAAGAGTACCTTGTAGATATCCATACCAAAGACTACTGCAAGAGAAAAGTTTTGGCATTCATGGCTTTGTACTACTTGAATTCTCCATACCCAGGGAATGTATATTGGCTCCTGACCTACTTAAACAAGCATAAGGTCAAGCCTAAAAAAAAAAAAAAGAACACTGAACATATACTGTCTTTAGGTCTCTAATCCATTCCTTTCTGTACACAATTCTCTTCTCACTTTTCACCAAACGCCTTTCTGCTAGCTTTTAATGTTCGTCTACTGCATTGCTCCAAAAGGTCTATCCCGGAATGCATAATAATAAGCCACAGTTCAATAAAAGTTTTAAAATTTTATTTTCTGGATCCTATCTTGAAGATTTTGGGATTAACTTCAGATTTAAGATGTTAAAAAAAATAAGTTTTTTTAAAAATCACGTTTTCCTCTGCATTTGGATTGTCCCCATCTGCCATTTTGCATTTGATCTGGCCCATTGTAAATGTATTAGTTTTTTCACAGTGTAATGGATTTGGAGTTTAAGACTTGGGTTCAGAATGCATCTTCCTTTACCATTTACTAGCTCTTAGGCTAGTCATTTCACTGTAGTCGGTTTCTTCATTTGTTACTTGGAGATTATACCTGGATTAATTTCAAGGCATTAAAGATTCCAGGTGATAGTGACTTGGTTGTTTCAAGGAAAGAGCTTTGTAAAATAATGTTACTCTACTCATGGTCTAATTAGTCTGATGAAAAAGACTTCCCTAATTTAAGACAGACATGATTTTCAGCAGCTTTCTGCATATATATATATATATATATATATATATACGTATATATATATATATATATATATATATGTATATACATATATATATATATGTATATACATATATGCACATATTTGAGCTTCTGTGTCAAGCTTTTAAAAGTATATTTTGTCAAAAACTTTAAAATGGGACAAAGGTAGAAAGTGAGTCTTAGAATAATCTATCAGCTTATCCATTCACAGTATTCCTTGAATAAAATGTTTAGTTGTGAGATTTTACTTTTGAGGACAACTAGTCTTAACTTCACTAATTCTATATCATAATGGCATTAGCTTTTATTAATAAGTTTATCGTGTAAATTCATTCAGGTTCCCTGGTGTCTCAGGTCCAACAAGTTAATTTGAGTAGATATAGCAGCTTGGTATTGCTAATTAAAGTAGCTTCAGAGTTGTCATATATTTATTTAAATGTTTATTCATTCTGTTGAATATTTTAGCATGGAAAAATAAACTCATAGTTTGTCCTTGTCAGTTTTAACACTAAGTTAAGTATTAAGTTTGAATAATTCGGGAACATTGCTTTAAAAAAAGCCTAGCAAAGAATGGGAAACCCCAACTCTAATTAGAATTTTGAGTAGTTCATATCTGCCTGTAATCACAAACCTTTTATGACTTAGTAGATGTCAGGAATTTTGTGACTGCAAACTTCACTTTTGAGGTGAACCTGATGACGAGACTTTCAAGCTCATCTAAACTAGTCTGCAGGACAAGAAACATATAGTCTGCAACCAGGCCTGTACTTGAAGCCTTTATTTATTTATTTTTTTCCTTTTTGGTGAGGCATTTGGGGTTAAGTGACTTGCCCAAGGTCACACAGCTAGTAAGTAAGTGTCAAGTGTCTGAAACCAGATTTGAACTCAGGTCCTCCTGCCTCCAAGGCCAGAGCTCTATCTACTTCACCATATAAGTGCCCTGAAGCCTTTATTTTCTAAGATCTGCCAGAACTTTCTCCATCAAGAACCCAGGTTTGGGATAGAGGCATTGGTGTAGAACCTCAGTCTAAATACGTTGAATTTAAATTTTTAAATAACTACCTCTCTGTTTTGGGAAAGTGTTTGTAAAGAATCGTATGAGCCATCTTACATACATCTAAATACATCTAAAAATACAGAATTTATTTGAAATTGGGAGCATTTTCTTAGGTAATTTAAATTATCCCTTTTCCTGTCAGATAAATATCGATGTCCTGGCCTATAAAAAAAAAAACAACATCAAAGCAGTAAGATTACATGAATAAATAAGCATATATCTCTTAGTGATATTTTCCAAAAAGCTTATATGACTACAAAATTAGAAGTTATAATTCTGATTACTTTGAAATGAATTTTTTAAACAACTTAAAGCAAAACCATATTTAGGTTTTTAGGTAAATAATATTTTAACCAAAAAAAAGTAGTTTTTTCTTATTAGAAGCATAATAGAGCCTATGGTGCTGAATGATCAATAAATTTCGTGTTTTCTTTCATTCTATTTATTCTTTATTTAATTTACCTTTTATTTTAAGGAAGATGAGGTTTCTCATTTATGTCAACCTGGCAATATGTCACTATTTGGGTAGAGAACCTTAAAAATATAGTCTGCAAATTTTTTCTTTTTTTGTTATTGTTTAATGATATTCATTGTTAAAGTTTATAAATGCTTCTAAATATCATTAAAGTGTCAAGTTGTGATTTGGTAAAATGTCTTCCTCCCTATTCCAAGTGTAGGTGATAGTTTTCTTATTGTGGCTGAAAGTGTCATTAAAATATAGTCGTCGTTTACTGGTAAATGTTAACAACCAGCTTTCATAGGAAAAGATGTATACATTTTTAAGATTAATTCTGCGTCATTAACATTTTTTTCATCACTTTTTTAAGTCTAGACAATCAACAAAACAATAAATCAAGCTCTGATTTGTAGCATTTGCTGATTACTAAGGTGTAAATGCTTGTACTGACAATTTAACACTGGGCTCAGCCAGTTGGCTTCAGCACACCCCTGAGTGGATTCTATGTCACATTGCCCCAGACAATTAAGTTTAATGGAAAAATTTTAAATGAACAATGTCATGTGAAACCCTGCTGTAACATTGGTAGAATACAATAAACTTAAAACTTCCATCCTCGTCTTTTCACCTGCTTCCTGAGGATTCAAACTGGGAAGTGTTCACCTTCTCTATTATGATTTTTGTACTGTAAATCAAGAAATTTTAGATTTTTTTAATGTTCTTACCATTAAAAGTACCAAGAGTCAGTTATTGAGTTAACTGGTCTTAAATTATTTGTCATGGAATACATGGAATGATGGTGAATGTTTGTTGGCAGTTGGGAACCTGCCTTCCCATCCCTCCAATGAAATAGGATTATACACCCAATTTAGCTGCCAAATAAAGTTGCTGACTGTTGAGGTCAGCCTTCGTTGTACTGCTTTTCTATTTAAAGTCCCTCCCACCCTGGTGGCAGGCATCTCTGTCACTTAGAATCTTTGACCCTAAGCTGGTTTAGGAAATCACCTTTTCCCCTTACTGTCTAGCTTAATGGAGACGTTGTTAAAGGTGAAATGAGCCTGAATGAGTCACTTTGGTGCGCATCTCTGATCATCCCTTAAGAACAGTTAAGTGTTTATACTTGGCTGATGCTCCTTCAGAGAGCTAGTCCTTATGTACAAATCTGCCCTTGGGCCTTATTTCTGCTATTGTACTCATTTCTCATTTTCCATATGGGAGTTTTGTGTGTAATTTATTAATTTTTTTTTAAAAGGCAGGATGACTAGGCAGAGACCTACCCCAGAAAGTTTTGTTTTGTTTTAGATATGTGCACCTCATTTTTAGCAATTTTAGAAACTATTTAGAAGTGTGGCAAGAGAAACCTGGAATTTTAACTAGTTTGCAAATGATTCTCTTTTACTTTTTATATATCCATAATACCTTAAACTTTCTTTGAAAGTAGGGCAGTAACTACTCTTTGATTATGGTAATGATACAAATAACTTTTTTCATGAAAATTAAAATGAGACACTAAAAAATGAAGGGTATGGGCTTATTGAGCAGGATATACACTTCTCTTGAAAATGCACAAGTATTCCTAAGGAGTTTTTATTTTACTAAACTGTTATTGTTGTGACGACAATCATAGTTGGTTGGCCCTGTCTAACAATTACTCTGCATATTTTAAACTTTCAGCAGATATGACTGTGTCGCTACCTCATTCAAGGTGCTTCAGTGGCTTCCTGTTGTCTCTAGGATTAGATAAAAATTCCTGCCTCCCAATTAAAGTCCTTCACAGTTTGGGTCTAATCTCTCTTTGCAGCCTGATTTCATAATACTCTACTTCTTGTATTCTTCAATCTAGACACATTGGCTTATTTGCTCTTCTCTCTATGTGTGGCTTTCCATCTCTTTCCTTTTTGTGGTTGTTCATTGTTCCTTCTGTGCCTGGATTTCCCTTCTCCCTAACTTAAGTACAGCCTACCCAGGTCCCTTCCTGAATCGCCTCTCCTCTCTATTAATGACTTTGGTTAGTGTTCTGAATCTTCTGCCTACCTCATTACTTTGTATTTCCTTATTGGTGAACATGTTTTCATTCACTAGAATACAAGTCCTTGAAGATGAAGACTTGAATTTTCGGACTTTGTCTCTCTGTTGCCTAACACGTTATGTGCAGTAGTTGAAATGTTTGTTTTTAATTGAACTGAACCTTTCATATAGTATGTTAATGATTATTTTTTGTTTCTTTTGACAGGTGACGGTTAAAGGATTTGATCCTTTGATTCAGTTTGCCTATACAGCTAAGCTTATTTTAAATAAAGACAACGTGGATGAAGTATACAAATGTGTTAAATTTTTAGGCATACACGACATTGAAGAATCCTGTTTTCAGTTCCTCAGACTTAAATTTTTGAACTCCATCACAGACCAGCAAGAACACCCAATGAAGAAGTGCTTTACATCACGTTGTCAGAAAGCCAATGTTAAAATCCCACTATTGGATCATGGGGATCTGGAAATAAATGAAGTAGAAGAACTACTAGAAAATGAACATGTTCAGACTCCTCCCTTTAAACTCCCAACGTGTAAAGAACATGTAGAGACACCGCCATCTCTCCACGAGAGTGCCAATCAGACGTATGAATCATGCTTAGAAAAGGAAGATGGTCTTGGTTTGCCGTCCTTAGGCCCAAAGTACAGGAAATTCCAAAAAGCTTTTGGAACAGATAGAGCTCGTATTGTGGAGCCCAGTGTTAAAGGTGTTCAGACATCAACATTTGTTTCTGCTCAGCCAGGTGAAGTATCTGAAAATGAAGCCGTAGAAACCCAAGACTGTACAGATTTACAGATGATCCTAAAACATGAAGACAGTCAAATAGAAATGGATGAGGAGGAGGAAGAAGCAAAGGAAAAAAACAATGCATGTCAGGATTCTGTGGCAAAAACAGAGGTGACTCAGTTTCCTCCAGATCCTCCTGTGGCACCCCCTGGATTTTATTCTCTTTCTCTTTTGCACACATATGAACAATATGGTGATTTGAATCTTACAGGTATGCAAAATGTAACTATGTTAACTGAAGACCCTTTGACTGGTGCAGATATGAGAGCAGATAAAGCAATCACTGAAAATCAAGCTCTGCCTTTGAAATCTGCTTCAGGCCAAAGAGATGAGAAGCCTGCATCAACAAATGATCGAAGCAGTGTGGAAAGGGAAGTGGCAGAGCACCTAGCAAAAGGTTTCTGGAGTGACTTTTGCAATACAGACACTAATTGTCAAATTCAGCTTTCACCTGCCCTAGTAGCAAAAGATTGTTCAGAACATGTATATTCACAAAAAAGATCAGAATGTCCCTGGTTAGGTATCAGAATCAGTGAGAGTCCTGAACAGTGTCAAAGAACTTTTACTACATTGAATTCTGTCAGCTGCCCATTTATAAATACTCTTAGTAATGAAGAATGTACAAATAATTTGGAAATAGGAAGTGATGATTTTGTTCCAGAATCACAGCAAGAGCCTTGCCCGTATGCATGTGTGATTAGCTTGGGAGATGATTCTGAAACAGATACAGAAGGGGACAGTGAATCTTACTCGGCCAGAGAACAAGAATGTGAGGTAAGGACATAATTTATCTACATGTGTATAAGGGGAGATGTCTGTAAGCCTCTTCTGAAATATTTATGTCTGGGTACTTCATAAAATAAAGTTTTAATTATGATATATTCATGTAGTCAAACATTGGGCAATTGTGAAACTGCTCAAATTTGGTGTAGAATCTTAAGAAGAAAAACTTCAGTGATTCTGTGAATATCGGATATGTATTTGCCTTCAGAAGAATACACATAAATCACTGACTTCATTGGTCTCAAGATTTCTGTGAAGTCAGTGATTGTTTTGTTGTATTTCTTTGCATGTTACCCTAAACTGCCAGTGACTAGTTGTATGAAAGAAAAAGTGGTCTTTGCAGTGTAACACTTTGCTAGACCTCTATGAGTATTTTTTTGGGGGGGGGTGAGGCAGTTGGGGTCAAGTGACTTGCCTAGAGTCACACAGCTAGTCAACAGGTAGTTATGTATTTGAGGCTAGATTTGAACTCAGGTCCTCCTGACTCCAGGGCCAGTGCTCTATACACTGTGCCACCTAGCTGCCCCTTCTTTGAGTATTTTTTGTGTTATGATTTTATATCCTTAATTTTTTCATAAGTCATTTCAACTAGTTTTATTAACAATGTATTTCTTTACCACTTTATCATCATTGAATGTAGCTGAAATAAGATTGTTCTACATTTTCTCCTGTGGTAAATCAATGTGCGTGTGATAACAGCTGTTTGTACATTAGTATTCCTACCATTAGTGACATGAATTTGAAAGAGGCCATTCTTTTTCGAGGCAGCTAGGTGGTTCGGTGGCCAGAGCACCAGGCATGGAGGCAGGAAGACTTCAGACATTCACTAACTCGGTGACTCTGGTCAAGTCACTTAATCTTGTTTGCCTTAATTTCCTCTTATGTAAAAAGAGCTGCAGAAGGAAATGGCATACCACTCAAGTATCTTTGCCAAGAAAACCCCAGACCGCTTATTACTTTTCCCCATCCCCCAGTACTTTTTGATTCAGTGACAGTGACCTTCTTACTGTTCCTCAAACAAGATACTTAGTTTCTGGACTGGGTTTTTTCACTGGCTATCCCTGATGCTTGCAGTCCTCTTCCTCCCCATCTAAAATCACGTATTCTAAAGTCACATCTAAATCTAAAATCCCATATTCTTCAGACAGCCTTGCCTAATCTCTCTTAATTCTAGTTGTCTTCCTTCTGTTGGTTATATCTTGTTTATAGCATGTTTGTACATTGTTGTTTACATGTTATTTCTCCCATTAGATTGTGTTTTGTGTTTCTTTGTACACCCACCACTTAGCTTGATGCCTGACACATAGTATTAGTTTATAATGAATGTTTATCAACTGACTGATAGATTCTGTTCTGGCCTCTTATTTTAACTCTATATCTTTCTGCTTCAATTGTGTTTCTTGTAAAGAACATATTGTTGGATTCTATTGTCTAATCCAGTCTGCTATTTTCTTCTGTTTTATGGGTAAGTTCATCCCATTCACATTTATGATTGCTAATTGTGTTATTCCCTTTCATCTTATTCTTTTTTACATTTTCCCCCTCCCCTTCTTTAAGAGTTTGTTTTGCTTCTGACTAATCACTCTCTTAATCTAACCTACTTTTTATTCTCCTTTACATTAACCCCCTTTCCATCTCTTTCTGTGTTGGGTAAAATGTAGTTATGTACCCATTTGTGTGTGTATGCATATGTATTCTTCTTCCCTTTAACTAGCTCAAATGAGAGTATGGGTCAAATGTTACCTACCACATACTCCCCCCTCCTTGTATACCCTACTTGCATATTTTACTTGTGTACTCCATTTATATTTAATAATTTTTCCCTCTCTTCTTTCCTTTCTTATTTAATCCTCTTCCCTTCCTTTTCCATTATTCCTGTAAGATCATTAAAACATGAAAGAGCTGCTTTGAGGCCCTTTGCCAAATTTGCCACCCTCTACAACCTGTGATATTGATAGAATTTTGAAGGGCTACCTGTATTATCTCCCCATAGAAAAATGTGAATAATTTAACCTTGTTTATTAGTCCCTTATGTTTTCTTTGTCAATGTTTATCTTTTTATATTTCTCTTGACTCCTGTATTTGTATGTCCATTGTTCTGTTGAATCATGATCTTTTCATCAAGAATTCTTGGAAGTCCTCTATTACGTTAAAGGTCTGTTTTTTCCCCTGTAGAATTATACTAAGTTTTGCTGGGTACGTTATTGTTTGTATAAGCATTGATCTTTTTCTTTCTGGAATATCATCTTCTGGACTTTCTGCTCCTTTATAATGGTGGCTGCTAAATCTTGTGTTATTCTGACTGTGGCTCTTTGGTACTTGAATTCTTTCTGGCCACTTGCCATATATTTTTTTTCCTTTGACTTATGGGCTCTGTGTTTTAACTACAATATTCCTGGGAGTTTTCATTTTTGGGATTTCTTTCAGGAGTTGCCAGTGGATTCTTTCAATTTCTTCTGTGCCCTCTGGTTCTAAGAACTCTGGGCAGATTTCTTTTGTTATGTTAAGTTGATATGTTATTTAGGTGCTCATTTTTGGTCATGACTTTTAGGTAGTCTTCTGACTCTCAAATGTCTCTCTTATTTGTTTTATAAGTCAGTTTTTGCTGAGAAACCTTACATTTTCTTTTTCTTTTTTATTCAGTCTTTTAACTTTGTTTTAATATTTCTCAGTGTCTCATTGAGTCATTAGCTTCTATTTGGTCACTTCTGATTTTCAGGGAATTATTTTCTTGGGTAAAGAAAATGCCTTCCATATATATACACCTTCCATATACCTTATACCTTCCATAGCTCACATTTTGTTTTTAAAATAATTTTTTAGCTCTTTCTCCTCCCACCCTCTTGCTTTAACTTTTCCGTGGATTGTAGTTGGACTTTTGGCCAAGCTGTATTTTTCTTTGAGGCTATGTAACACTCTTCTTCTGAGTTTGTGTCTAGCTTCCCTGTCCTGATAATAGTTCTTTATGGTGAGTTTCTTTTGTCTTTTGTTTGCTCCTTTTTCCAGCCTACTTCTTGACTTTCAGCTTACTTCATTACCTTGATATTAAAATAAAAATTCAGATTTTTCAAAAACAATCTTCATTTAGTCCAGTGAGAGAACTAATGTTGAACAATGGATCCAATTTCTATCATCTTTCCAATAACAGAGACCAAGAAGATAGATATTAGTTTGTTAGTGCTGGCCTTCACTGCTTTGTGTGGGCCAGGATTTGGGGGGAGGTGTGTCTATCCTGTGCTTATGTCCTTTTATGTTCTTCTGCTTTCACAGCTATGAATTGGGGCTTGCAAGCTTTTTATGCTCCCAAAGTAATGTGGTCCATGACACAGTCTGCTTACTTTCCTCCTGATCTGAGCTCTGCCAGTTTCTGGCCCAGGTTTTGGATCTGTCAGCTTGTGTGTGTAGTTGGGGGTTTCAGTAGACTGCTGCTGGTCTCAGGCACTATTAGTCCTCTGCGAATCTCCCCAGTTACCAAATTTGCAGGTTCCCATTTGGTCTGGGTCTCCTGCCTCATTAATTCATTGTAGATTTCCCACCTTGAGCTGGAGGCTAGACTGAGTCCCTGTTCTACCCTTTGGTTCAGAGCCACACAGTTACTTTTTACTTCCAGAACTTGTTCCCTGCTCAATCCACATTAAGTGCTGGCTAGCACCACCCTTGTAATGCAGAATCCCTGCTTCCACCGCATCTGACCTACTTAGTCATGGCTATCTTTCAGTCTCTGGACTCTAGAATGTTTCTCATTGTAGCGCAGTTCTGGGCAGACCCTGTATCCAGTAATGGCCAAGTCTTCATAAACTACCCTGCGCTGCAGAATGACTCACTGTAACTTTTTCTTGAATTTCTCAATCAGAATTTGTCCTGGTGTATTTTCTAGGACTTTGTGGATGAGGTTTGGTGGGGGAGTTGGGCTGTACTTCATCCTGCTACTCTGACATCTTGACTCCACCCTTGCCACTTTCATTTGTAGATTGAATGGGGGAGGATTTCTTTCCCCCCCTCCCCTACTCCAAAAACCATTCTTGGAACAAAGAATTTTATAAAGAGGAAAACAAACAGTTCAACAAAACTAATGAACACATCAACTGAGTCTTAATTGTATGTGCAGTCTTCTCTAAAATAGATTAGAACTTTGGCCGAAACTCTTGGTCTCTGTTATTGGAAAGAATAGAGAAACTGGATCCATTGTTCAATATTAGTTCTATCATTGGACTAAATGAAGATTGTTTTCAAAAAATCAGAATTTTTATTTCTAATATCTAATTTCATTCCTAGTATATTTTATTTTTTAAAAGTAAATCCCTGTTAATTCTGTCTGGTTTAGGTTAAACTGCCATTCAATGCACAAAGAATCATTTCACTTTCTCGAAATGATTTTCAATCCATGCTGAAAATGCATAAGTTGACTCCAGAACAGCTGGATTGTATACATGATATTCGAAGACGAAGTAAAAATAGAATTGCTGCACAGCGTTGTCGAAAAAGAAAACTTGACTGCATACAGAATCTTGAGTTAGAAATTGAGAAGTTGGTAAGTAAATATTATTTCCTATCTTAAACTAATTCAGATATTTTCTTTGAATTACTGTCTTGATTTCTAAGCCAGATGTAAATAACTCACTTCAGTTTTCTGTTTTGCAAAGTATAAATATTCCTGGCTTTTTAAAAAGGGAAGGTAAGACAACAAGCATTTATTTAGAGCCTACTGTGTATAAGGCACTGTTAAGTGCTTTACAAATATTATCTCATTTGATCCTCACAACAGCTCTGAAGTAGGTGCTATTATCTCCATATTACAGTTGAAGAAACTGAGTCATATGGTGCTCAGAATCACATCTAGGAAGTATCTGAGGCTGGATTTGAACTCAAATCTTCCTTATTCCAGACCTATAGCTCTAAAATAAAATTTAGTACATCTTTTGAAAATTTCTTGGATTAAAAATACAAGATATAAGAAGACTGGAAAGGTAAGTGGGGGCCAGGTTGTTAAAGAGCTTCAAATGCAGTTTATATTCGTAGTGGTAATAGAAAGTCACTGGAGCATTAAAGTGACATGGACAGATGTACGTGTTAGAAAAATCTCTTTGGCAGCTATGTGGGGGATTGATTAGACTGTGGAAAGGCTTAAGGCACAGAGACCAGTAAGGCGGCTATGGAGTTTTCTGAGTGACAGCTGATGTACACCTCAATTTGATTTGTTGTTGTGTAAGTGTAGAGAAGGGAATTATATGAGAGTTTTTATGAAGGTAGGAAGCACAAGATTTGTCAATGGATTCAATATGTGGGATGACTGGAGTTGAAGATGACACCAAGGTTGGGGGCTTGGGTGACTGGGAGGATGATGGTGCCCTCACCTATACTAGGAGAGTTCAGAAGTAGGGGGAGGATTTGGAAGGGGAAGAGAAAGATGAGTTCTGTTTTGAACATGTTGAATTTAACATGTCTTTGGGACATCAGTTGGAACTGTCCAAGAGGCAGTCAGACTGAAGCTCAAGAGAGTTTAGTGCTGAGAATCATCTTCATAAAAATGACAGTTGAACCCACAAGACTAATGAAATCCTCAAGTGAAACACGATAGAGAGAAAAGAGAAGAGGGCCCAGGATAAGAATTAAAGAAGGTCTTTTATTATCTTAAAGAAGGACAAATTTTGCTGGCTTTTCCTAGGACCATTAGCAAGAGTCAGGAAGTAGTAGACTTTTGAGATACCTTAATTTTACCCCATCAACCTTCTTTTACATCTGGTGGGCTAATTCAGCTGGGTCAATTGAGTCCTTTCCCTGGTGTATTGAGAAAACTCAACATTAACATGCAGAAGCATTTTGACCACAAGGGTGGTAGGCTTCCATTTCAATTTGCTTCTCATCTCAATTTCACTTCAACACTGTTAGTTGGATATACCCAGCACCCAGAAAATTTTAACACTTTCTCGAGCCTAATCTCTGAAATCCTCCCATTGGATTGTGATCTATTCTATTTTTCTCTCAGACTAATTCTTGCTAATCAGAGCTGTTCTGGTCTTCTGTCTTAATCTGGCCTCACTTCAGTCTCCTCACAGTCTTCATCATTTATTTATTTGTTTTTGACTGGGCTTGTGGTTTCATCTTTGTATATATCTCTTGATGAGAAAGTCCCTTTGCCAATGCAGTTTGACTTGTAGTCTGCAACTTTTATTCTTAAGAGTTTCCTGGGGCATTGAGGTTAAATAACTTGCGTAGGGTCATGCAGCTTGTGTATTTTTAATTTTATTTTTACTTTGCTTTCATTTGCAAACACATCCCTCTCTTACTGAGCAGTCTATCATTTGTAACAAAAATTTTAAGAGAATGAGAAAACTTATGAAAATATTTTATTTTTTCCCAATTACATGTAAAAACAATTTTTATTCTTAATTTTGTTTTTACAGTTTTGAGTTCTAAATTCTCTTTCACCCTTCCATCATTCCTCGTTGAGAAGGCAAGCAATTTAATAAAGGTTATGCATGTACAGTCATGCAAAACTTTTCCATATTAATTATTTTGTAAAAGAAAACCCAGCCAACCCCCCCCCCAAAAAAAAATAAAAAGTAAAGAAACAGTATGCTTCAATCTTCACTCAGATTGCATCAGTTCTTCCTCTGGAGGTGGATAGTATTTTTCATCATAAGTCCTTCAGAATTGTCTTGTATGTTTGTCTTGCTGAGAATAGCTAAATCATTCACAGTTGAACACTGTACAGTATTGCCGTTACCGTGTACAGTGTTCTCCTGGTGCTGCTCACTTTCACTTTGTATCAGTTCATGTAAGTCTTTCCTGGGTTTTCTAAAAGCACCCTGCTCATCATTTCTTATAGCACAATAGTATTCCATTATATCATATAGCATAACATATTCAGCCATTCCCAAATTGATGGGTAACCCCTTAATTTCCAATTCTTTGCCACCAAGAGCTGCTATAAATATTTTTATACATATAGGTCCTTTTCTTTTTCTATTTTTTCTATTTCTAGTAGGGGTATTGCTGGGTCAAAGAGGAGGCACCGTTTTATAGACCTTTGGGCATAGTCCCAAATTGCACTCCAGAATTGTTGGATCAGTTTACAGCTCCACCAGCAGTGTATTCATGTCCCAGTTTTCCCATATCCTCTCCAACATTTATAATTTTCCTTTTCTGTCATATTAGCCAATCTGATAAGTGTAAGGTTGTTTTTAATTTGCATTTCTCTAATCAGGAGTAATTTGGAACACTTTTCTCATTTCTCTATAGAAAGCTTTGATTTTTTTCTTCTGAAAACCACCTGTTCATATCAATTGGGGAATGACTTCTGTTCTTATAAATTTGACCTAGTTCTCTATGTATTTGAGTAATAAGGTCTAAGAAACTCATAAAAAAATTTCCCCCAGTTTTCTGCTTTCCTCCTAATCTTGACTGTATTGATTTTCTTTGTGCAAAAACTTGAGAATTTGACGTAATCAAAATTATCCATTTTACCTTTCTGAATGCTCTGTATCTCTTGTTTGATCATAAAGTCTTCCCTTCTCCATAGATCTTGCAGGCAAACTATTCCACACTCCGCTACTCTGCTTATGGTATCACCCTTTATGTCTTAATCATGCACCCATTTTGACCTGATCTTGATACACAGTGTAAGGTATTGGTCTGTACCTTTGGTTGTTCTGCCCAACTACTTTCCAGTTTTTCTAGGCGTTTTTGTAAAATAGTGAGTTCTTATCCAAGAAGCTGGGCTCTTTGGGTTTATCAACTAGTAGAGCATTATAATAGGTCATTTACTACTGTGTCTTGTGTACCTGATCTGTTCCACTGATCCACCATTCTGTTCAGATTGTTTTCATGATTGCTACTTAGTAATTCAGTTTGAGAGCTGGTACAGATAGGCTGTCTTCCTGCACATTTTTTTCCCCATTAATTCTCTTGATATTCTTGACCTTTTGTTCTTGCAGATGAATTTTGTTATTACTTTTCTAAGTCTGTAAAATAATTTTTGGTAGTTTGATTGGTATGGCACTGAATAACCATCTTAATTTTTGTAGAATTATCATTTTTATTATATTGGCTGGGCCTACCCATGAGCAATTAATGTTTTTCCAGTTGTTTGCATTTGACTTTATTTTTATGAAAAATGTTTTGTAATTGTGTTCATATAGTTCCTGGGTTTGTTTTGGCAGGTAGATTCCCAGTTATTTTATATTGTCTAGAATTATTTTAAACTGAATTTCTTTTTATCTCTTGCTGCTGTACTTTGTTGGTAATATATAGAAATACTGATGATTTATGTGGGTTTACTTTATATCCCACAGTTTTGCTAAATTTGTTAATTATTTCAACTAGTTTTTTTTGGTTGATTCTAAGGATTCTCCAAGTAAACCATCATATCATCTGCAGAGAGTGATAGTTTTGTTTCTTCATTGCCTATTCTAATTCCTTCAATTTCTTTTTCTACTCTTATTGCTATAGCTAACATTTGTAGTACAGTACTAAATAATAGTGGTGAAAATGGGCCTCCTTGCTCCATCCCTGATCTTACTGGGAAAGCTTCTATCTTATCCCAGCTGTAGATAATAATTGCTGTTGGATTTAAATGGATAGATAGCACTTATCCTTTTAAGGAAAGCTCCATTTATTTCTGTGCTTCCTAGACTTTTTAATAGGAATGAATATTGTATTTTGTCAAAAGCCTTTTCTGCATCTGTTGAGATAATCATATGATTTTTTTTATTGTGTTATTGATAATGATTATATTATACTGATAGTCAGTTATGCTGATAGTTTTCTTAATATTGAACCAATCCTGCTTTCTTGGTATAAATCCCACCTGGTCATAATGTATGATCTTTGTGATGTATTACTCTGATCTCCTCACTAATATTTTATTTAGAATTTTTGCATCAATATTCATTAGGGAAGTTGGTCTGTAGTTTTCTTTTTCTGTTTTGTCTCTTCCTAGTTTAGATATCAGCACAATATTTGTGCTGTAAAAGGAATTAGGTAGGACTCTGCCTATTTTTCCAAATAGCTTTATGTAATATTGGAATTAATTGTTTTATAAATGTTTGGTAGAATTCACTTGTGAATTCTGGCCCTGGGGATTTTTTTTTTCCTTAGGGAGCTCACTGATAGTTTGTTAAATTTCTTTTTCTAAGATAGGGTTATTTAAGTATTCTCTTTTATCTTCTGTTAATTTGGGCAACTTACATTTTTGTAAATATGCGTCCATTTCACTTAGATTGTTAGATTTATTGGCATATAATTGGGCCCTCCTTTCTTATAGTGTAGAAGCTGCTAAATCCTGTGTGGTCCTGACTATGGCTCCACAGTATTTAAATTGTTTGTTTCTGAGTTTTTGCAGTATTTTCTGCTTGATCAGGAGCTCTGGAATTTGGCTATAATATTCCTTTGAAGTTTCCATTTTGAGGTTTCTTTCAGGAGGTGATCAGTGGATTCTTGCAATTTTTTGTTTTACTTTCAGGTTCTAGGATATCATGGTAGTTTTCCTTGATAATTTTTTGAAAGATTATGTCTAGACTCTTTTTATTCGTGGCTGTCATGTACACCAATAATTTTTAAATTATCTCTCCGTGATCATATTTTCCAGATTTGTTTCCCATGAGATATTTTGCATTTTCTTCTATTTTTTCATTTTTAAAATTTTGTTTTATTATCTCTTGAGGTCTCATGGAGTCATTAACTTCTACTTGTCCACTTCTAACTTTTAAGAAATTATTTTCTTCATTGAACTTTGTACCTCCTTTTCTATTTGGCCAATTCTGCTTTTTTAAAGAGTTCTTTTCTTCAGTGGTTTTTTGTGCCTCTTTTATCATTTGGCCAATTCTCATCTTCCCCCCCCCCCAGTTTCTGAGGATAGATTTGAACTCAACTCCTGCAGACTACATGGCTCATACCACCTAGCTTGTCCTACTTCTATTTTTAATTTTTTGGCACTTCCTTTGCCAAGCTGTTGACTCTTTTATCATGAGTTTCTTGCATTATTTTCATTGCTTTTCCTTATTTTTCTCTTTCATTTATTTGATTTTTGTGATCTTTTTTGAGTTCTTCCATGAGTTCTTTTTGGGCCTCAGACCAGTTCACATTTTTCTTCAAGGCTTTGCCTGTTGCCATTTTGACTTTGTTATCATATTTGATCTTCTCTGTTACCATAATGACATTGTATGGTCAGATTCTTTTTTTGTTGTTGTTGCTTGCTCATTTTCCCTGCCTATTTCTTGATTTTTAACTTTATGTTTAAAATGTGATCTACTCCCAGGGAGAAGGGGCTTCAAGTTTTTTGTTTGGTTATTTTCAGAGCTTCGGGATTTTTTCATTCTATTTTTTCTGAACTAGTTCAAGGGAGCTGTAAGTTTTCACTTCACCCAAGGTAGTATTATCTAAGGAGAGGTGTGCTGCCTGTATTCTGGTCAGAAGCACTGTTTTCTTCCCTGGAATTGGGACCAGAGTCCCCTTTACCCTGCAGCTGGGAGCCAAGGTTTGCTAGTACTCCTCTTCACCATGGGACTGTGACCTAGATCCCCATATGGACAATGCAACAGAGTCCTTCACCCAGTGACATTTAAGGCTCCCCTGTAATCTCATTCTGACTAGTTGTCCAACCCCCTTATTGTCTGTGGCCTGGGAGTTCCAGCAGCACAGATTCAGTTGTCCCCAAGTCCTGTTGCTGACTTGCACCAGGGCTTGTACCAGGACTTGAGCCTTGCAGCTGGCTTGTGAGACATGGCATGTGCTGAGCTGCACTCCGCGCTTGCCTCAGTGAGACAAACCTTTCCTGCCAACCTTCTGAGTTACATGGGATGACATATTGTTTCACTTGTTCTTTTGTTGGTTTTGCTGGTCCAGACTTCGTTTTGAAATATTATTTTAAAGTTATTTGGAGGGAAACTTGGGAAAGGGCCAGTGAGTCCCTGGCTTTACTCCACCATCTTGGCTGTGCCTCCACATCAGTCCATGAGAAAACTTTTCAGTGAGTCCAATCAGCACATCAAGTTTTTTTACAGTAGTTGCACTATACCATACCTTTAGTTACCAAAGACTCAGAAAAGCAAGTTCTGACCACCAGAAAAACCTTGGTGTTATGAAATGGTTCAACATTAGAATCCAGTATAAATTTATTGATGGAAATTACTTCAAAGATGCATTATCACCTGCTTTGCTGCTGTATCCTAAGGATCAACCATGGAACCTTTCCATCTGATTTACAACTGAATCTTCCTATTTTTGTTGTATTAGAATGAGAGCTCCCTGAGAGTAGGGACTGACTTTCTTTTCTCTTTACATTCCTAGGACTTACTACAGTGTTTCACAAGTGCTTAGTGATTTTTCATTCATTTTCATAGGTTTCGTCTTTTTGCAAAGAGTGTCCATTCATCAGTTTTCACAAGTTCAATTATATACTTGCCTTTACACGTGAATGAATCCCTTGCCTGAGCTATTACCTTACTTTTTAAATACTTCCAATCTTTATTGTTTCTCATTCTTGAAGTTTGCTAAAATCTCTATAGCTTTTCCAAGAAAGAGTGACTTCTGTTTGGGCATACCTACCCCATCTTGTACTTGTTAAGTACATTTATCTGAGCCCAAGTGTAAAGTTTTAAATTAATCCCTTCCACCTCTAGCCACTTGGAAGGAAAACCCCAAATGGAGTTTGAACAGGTATCTCTCTGCTTCAAACCTGTGAAATTCATGGCAGGTAGTCCCTTCAAAGGGAAAAGAAAATGGGAATCTGAAGAATTTGGGAAACATGTTCTCACATACATTTCCTAGCTTTCCTCCTGCCTCACTTTACTCCAATTTTTTGGAAGTCTGTTAAATGATTTTCATTGTGTAATGAAGTATACATAGCAGCATCAATAATCTCTCCCTTTACCCTCCTGAGGTTGTGTGGTAAACTCAAATATTTAAATTTTTTAAACCTCTGAGAATTGATTTGTAAAATATTAGGATGTATGCAAACCAGGAATGTAGTACATAATGCAAGGAAGTGGTTCGGTTAAGTTGCACTTAAACTGTTTTTCCTGATAAGTAGTAACTTTGTGTTCAAATTGGAGAAAAATTGAAAACAGCTATTTTTAAAATAATGTTAGCCTTCTGTGATTAATTTGTAGTATAGAGGAATAGGTCATATATAGAATTATAGCTTTAGAGTGGGAAGGGTCCTTAGAGACCATCTAATCCAAATCCTTTTTTTTTTTTGTAAAAAAAGAAAGCTGAGTTTTAGAGACATTGATTGGCTAATAAGCATCATAAGCAGGTTTTTGACCTCTTCCTGACTCTTTAAGTTAACCACTCTGCCTATTGTAGCATTCACATGATAGATACAGAATGGATATACTACATCATCTTGAAGTAGTTGAAGAAAATAGTGGTATAGACTTTTTATTATGAAGTAAAGGATAAAAATGATTGTATGATTTATATTAAAATTGGTTTTCAAATATTAATAAATTTTCTTGTTCAGCAAAAGTAGGAATTTCTAATTTCTAAGGATCATAAAAATCAATTTCTAATTTCTAATAAAAGATTTAGTGATTTACTTACTAGAAAACCCTTTTTTTTTAAGGCCAAATGGGAAGCAGTCAGCATTTTACTAAATTGGTATTTAATGCAGTAGTGGCATAAAAATCAGGCTTAACTGAGAGAATCCATAGTTGAGAATAACTTTATGGGAATAGGTGAAACCTCCTTAGCATTTTCCTTTGGCTACTTCTCTTCTTATTTAGGTATCCTCCTTTAGGAGTCATGGAGGAAAAAGTCATGTTGCCACCTTTTCTAGATCAGAATTTACTTCTAGGATTAATAACTTGCAATGACAGTTTATTTCACATGTTAATTTATCATGTTAGTTTAGTCTTTCTACTCCCCTACCACTGATCATACCTCTCTGGCTCATGACTACCTCCCCTATATTAGAATGTAAGCTCTTTGAGGTCAAGACCTGTCTTTTCTCTTGGTATCTCTCTCTGTCTTTGTTTCTTTTTTTTGTACTTAGCACTTTGTGCAATGCTTGGCACATAGGAAATGGTTTTTCATTAATTTTTCCTTTATTCTTGTGTCCAATTTTATTTTAGTGTAATTTCTCTTTAAATTGCCTCCCCTGAGGGAGACTTTAAAAGAAAAACAGGTAACTATAATTTTCTTATGCTTTCACTCTTCATTTGTTGTTTGAGCAGTGCAGTATAGTGGATATAAGTCATTTGACTTGGAGACAAGAAGACCTAGTTTAAATCTTGCCTCAGATACTTCTTAGTTCAGGAACTTTGAACAAGTCCATTTAGCCACTCTGCTTCAGTTACCTAATCTTTAAAATGAGGGAGTTGGAGTCATTGCAATTTATGGTCCTTTCCTAAATTCCATGAATTTATTGTGTTTATCATTTATAGGTAAACTGTTCTGTGTCAGAAAGGTTTTGTGTATACTCATGAAATATTTTTAGAATGTATTGTTGCTAAATTAGCATCTAGCACAATGCCCAGTACAGATTTGGCACTTTAAGAAATGCTTATTGACTTGACTTCTTTTATCTGATTTATTAGGCTCTGAGAATAATCTGTTTGCTTTAATTTTGAGGACCCAAGGATACTATCAGTCCAAGTTAGTATGCCAATTCTAGCAGTAGCAATTAAGTCCACTCTTATAGTAGTAGAAGCAGCTAGGCCAGATACATATCAAAGAATGAGGTTAGGCAGAATCTGAATTGCAAGGGACCTAAAAAACCAATATGACTCAACCTATACCTGAATAAAAATCCTTTCTACCAGAAACTCAAGAAGTAGACATCTAGCCTTTGCTTCTAGATCTCTAATGAAGGAATCCCATTCTACTTTTTGAGTAACACTAACTTTTTATGGAAATTTTTCCTAACGTTAAGCTTATTTTTCATTTCTGTTACTTAATATGTTATTCTTAGTTCTTATCTCTGGGGCAGTTACAACATAACTCCATTTTCCATCATAACTTTTTTTTTTGGCCATTTCTTGCAGTTGTTTTTGAGGAATTGGATATTTTTGTAGAAAAAGCAACCCTGTAATGAAACTTTTAGTTTCTAACGGTGGGTTTCTATTCGGTACATTTTAACTTACATAAGAGAGAGTACCTAACTTGAGCCACCCACAGAGGTGGAAGGCAAAAATATATTTAGATCATAGTCACTGGAGATTTGAGCAGATAATCAACCAGTCACCAGCTATCTGTCAGGCCCTGTTCTAGGTATTTGGAATTTAAGTACAGAGAGTGGAACTATCCATTATTCAAGGGTAATGCTAAGGTAACAAACTTGGGAGGCCGTAAGGATTGTGAGGCAGAAATAGGAAGTTTGGAAGAGGGGAGAGTTTGGGGTAGAAGATAAGAAGTTCAGTTTTGGCCACGTTGAGTTTAAGATGTCTCTGGGACATGGTTAGAAATGTCTAGTAGAAAAATGATGTGAGATTGAAGCTCAGGGAGCAAACTGAGGCTAGAAATATAGTTCTGGAAGTCATTTGCCTCAAAGATAGTTAAACCCATGGGAATTGATGAGGTTACTAAAAGAGTATAGATGGGGTAGAGAAAAGAAAGAGTGGGGCAGAACCTTGGGAAGTAGCCACAGTTAGAGGGGATGATATGGATGATAAGCTAGGTGGTCAGAGAGGCACAAGGCAAGCCAGGGGAGAGTAGTGCTGTGAAAACCCGTCTAGGAGAGAGTGTCCAGGAAGAGGCTGTGTTCAAGTGTCACATATGCCAGAAAGGTCAAGAAGGAGTAGGACCAAGGAAAAAACCATCAGATTTGGCAACAGTGAGATCACTAATAACTTTGGAGAGAGTAGTTTCTTTCAGTCAAGGGCTTAGGAAGGAAGCCAAACTGCAAAGCATTAAAAAAGGACTGAGAGGAGAAGCAATGGAGTCAGTGACTATAGACAGCTTTTTTAAGGATTTTGGCTGAAAAAGGAAAAAGTGGTGTAAGAAGAAAACTTTAGGGGCTGGTAGGATCCAGGGAAGGTGTTTTAATAATGGAACAGACTTGGACATGTTTGAAGTCAGTGAGTTAAGGAACCAGTTGATAGGTAGAGCCTGAAGATTCTAGAGAATAAAGAAGTGATTTGAGAATGCAGTATTCTGGAGAAGACAGGAAGGGGTGGGATCAAATATATAGAGAAAGGGTGGTGGCAAGAAAAAAGAGCCACCTAGTTTTCAGAGGTTGGGGGAAAAGAGAATATTGAAAGATGTCAACGGGACTTGAGATGAAGAGAATTAAAGAAGAGAGAGCATGTGTTTGCATGGTGCCAATTTTCTCAGTAAAATAAGAGGCAAGGTTCAACAAAAAGAAGGGGGAAGAAATTATTCATTTAGAGAGGAACAAAAGAATTGGGCCTCATTCAGCTTGGATAACTCAGATTTGTGCTGTAAACAATCAAAATGGTTATGAGATTTTTTTTCTACCTATGTTCAGTGGCTTATGAATAGAAGTGCAGGAGGTGAATGGTGGAAGTAATCCAATCCTGAGGCTTGGCAAGATAAGATTGGTGATGGGACAAAGGCCCAAGGTATTGGAGAGTTAAAATAGCTGACTGTTGGGTTGATATCTGATAGGGAGGAAAGTGAAGGCAGGGTAGCAACCTAAGGAGTAATGAGGGCTTGGAGGCCTCAGTGAGGGCACAGAATAGGTTTAGGGAGGAGTTGGTTGCCCTACCCCCACCCCATCCCACTGCATCCATTCAGAGATGCACACACCCCACTGTCCCTTCCCTCCCTTTTTCCAGGATTGGAATTTCTTTTGTATTCCTCCTCCCCTGGGCAGGACTAACCTTTTGATTTAGTTGCCAGTACCCGTTTCTTTGTCTGTGCCCCCCTGGAATGGGATCAAGGTTCTTGTTCACCATGTCTTCCCCCTAAACCGTAACACAGAAGGGTTTGAGAAGGAAGAATGGATGTACAAGTGTGTTCTGATCCTAAGAGCTCAGCTTCAGTTCAGCTTCTATTCCAGTATATCCTGTACCTTGCTGCTCAAGAGATCTAGGGAGAAAAAGGGGTAGAGGGGGAGAAGGAGGTTGGTAATCCTATTAATTCCCCTGGCCTGAGCTGGCCTTACTTGGCTTGTGTTGTTTGCCTCTGGAATGCATATTTTGCAAGAATATTTACTCCCCAGCCCCCATTATCCTTCATTTCAGAATATCATCCCCTACCCCTAGGATCAGTTTCATCTTCCCTCTGTTCACATTTTACCTTTAAATACATTTTGTTGGTTTTGTTTTTTAAACACTTTTTATCTTATATTCTGTGGCAGCCAGATACCTAGCCGTGCAGGTTTATGGGGTTCTCGTGTTCACCTGCCCTTTACTCCACTCCCATCCAACCTGTTCATCCTTCCCAAATCTTTATAAGAAGAGCTTGGAGTGGGAAGAGATGGTGTATACCATGCTTAGTTTATTAAAAAGTGACATTGATGGGGAGGTGGCACCCAGGGGAGCTGCTCTCACCCTACTAACATATATCACCACCACCACCCCCCAGCTTTTGTCACAGCTCCTCCTTTGGCAGTCTTCAAGTTTGTAGGGTTAAGGGAAGGAGGGTCCAGCAGAGGTAGCAGAAAGGGTGTTCCTGAACTATTGTGGGTCCTCACTCTGGTTTCCTATTGGCAGTTACTTGCGTAAAAACAAATTCATTTTAAAAAATACAGAAACTTTAACATGCTCTGTTTTTTGACATGGTCTGGTTCAGCCCTCCTTGGGCAGCCTGTTAACTCTCTGCTCTGCTCATAAGAACTCTGGATTATGGCTATGACATTCCTAGTATTTTTCATTTTAGTGTTCCTTTTGGGAGGTGATTGGTGGATCATTTCTTTCTTTACTTTGCCCTCTGGTTCTAATAGATCTAGGCAGTTTTCATTAGTGATTTCTTGAGGTTTGTCCCATAATGTTTTTCAGGAAGTCCAGTGATTCTTAAATTATCTTTAAAATGTTTTTCCGCAGCAGTTTTTTTTAACTGCTATTTTACAATCTTATTCTTTTTTTTTCTCAATCTTATGATTTTGTTTTATAATTCTTAGTATCTTATAGAGTTATTGCTTTCTGTTTGGTCTATTCAGGAGTCCATTTATTGGGTAAAGCTTACCACTTAGTTTTCTAAGCTATTTGTTGTCTTTTTTTTTTCCTGTAGTGATTTCATTTCATGTCCCCCCACCCCCATTTCCCCATGTGTCATTTTTTCTAGGTAGTTATGTAGTCTTTGTGGAAAATCCATTTTTCCCCCTTGGTGCCTCTGTTGACAGTTGTTACGGTGTTTCTTGCTCTTATGATGATGTCGGAAACAGAAGACATTGATAAAAACTTAATAAAAAAAAGTTTGTTTTAAGTTAGGCAGTTCTCATCTTTACATAATTGATCTAGCTTTCACTTATTTAGCAACCTAACCTCAGAGGACTGCCAAGAACTAAAAAATAAACAAAACACATTACATGCACAGTAAAATGTTTTTAGCAGCCCGTATAAGTCTTTAAAGACTCAAAAGAGAAATCTCCTGAGTTCCCTCCAAGGTGATTTTTCTTATTTTAGCCAGACTGTTAGAACAGAGTGTATTTGATTTTCCAGGCCACAGCAGATCAGGAAAGAAAGTAGTACCTCTTAGAACAAATTCTCTCAAAACCAGTTTCAAAGTTTTTGGTGTTCAGAGGGGTAACTGTCAGTTATTTGGAGAGTCTAGACGGGTGGGAAGCCTGCAGCCCTGAGGCCCCATGTGGCCTTCTAGGTCCTTGGGTGAGGCCTTTTGACTGAGTCCAAGTTTCATAGAACAAATCCTGTTGTTAAGGAGATTTGTTCTGTGAAGTCTGGATTCAGTCAAAGAGCCTCGATGGACTCTAGCATGTGAGATTTAGGTCATTCCTCAATATTTAAATGAGACATTTGTGCTATTTAATGTTTCTAATGAGTGTTGGTTTCTGTGTTACTAAACCAGAAAATGCCATGGACTTTTTTTTTTCTTGTCTCTACAGCAAAAGGAGAAGGAGAGTTTATTAAAGGAAAGAGATCATATTTTATCAACACTGGGTGAAACAAAGCAGAACTTAACTGGACTTTGCCAGCAGGTGTGCAAAGAAGCGGCTTTAAGTCATGAACAAATCCAAATACTTGCAAAGTATTCTGCCTCAGATTGCCCACTTACGTTGTTAATTTCTGAAAAAGGAAAACTTACTCCTGCCTCTGAACTTGTGCCACCGTCATGTATGAGTTTACCTCATGGGCTTCCAAATATTCCACTGGCCAGAGAACAAAGTTCCACTTATCCACGTGTAAGAGAAGCAAATGATTCAGTACAGGGACAACAGCCAGATTCGTGTCAGAACTCCCCACGAACTTCATCGCTGCTCATAGGACAGTGTTGTCAGAGTGGTGGCAGCACTGATTTCTGTCCGATCACTGGTAAATGCACTGCTGATGACTAAAACCATGTTTTATTTCCTTCCTGCCATTTCCTTTTATAATCAAGTTTTTTGTATTAACATGAAACTCTAATATAGGTTCCATACGTTAGTTTCTGCTGAGTTTGCTGTTAAGCATGTTTCTGTTAAGTTGATAGTATCATCCCCATGACCCCCATTAGGAAACCAGGGATAACTTTTATTAGAAAGCATTTTAAATTGAATGTAATAATTACATTTGAGAATATGGCAGATCTTTTAAAAATCACCTAAGAAGATAGTGGTTTTAAGTTGTTAATGTTAATAACTGTCCTGTATTTAAAGTAAAATTTGGAATATGAGTCTGGAACAGTTTGAGAAAGTCTGGCACCTTTTTTTTTTCTTTTTTGGCTGCTAGTGATCCTTAAAGTTTTAAAAATATAAAAACAATCAGATTTCAAGTCATCAGCAAACATTTATTAAATTCCTACTGTGTTCCAGACGCTGTGCTAAGTGCTGGAGATGCAAGGAAGGGGAAAGTCGGTTCATACCTTCAAGGAGTGTACAATCTACTGGGAAGACAACATGCAAACAGCTATGTACAAATAAAATATATGTAGGATAAATTTTGGATAGTCTTGGAGGGAACACACCAGCGTTGAGGGGCAGTGGGAAAGACTTCTTGCAGAAAGTAGGATTTTAGCTGAGACTAATCTAAGAAGCCAGGAGGAAGAGATGAAACAGAAGGTAATTCCAAACATGAGATAGCAAGGGAAAATCCAGAGATAATGGGAGATAAGAGTATCTTGTATGAGGAATGAAATAGGAAGGAGGCCAGTGCCGCTAAAGCAAAGAATACGTGGAGGGGAGAGTAAGGTGAAACGCTTCTAAATTTCTGAGTCCTATGTATTTTTTCAAGTTTAAGATTAAAAAAAAAACACTTTCCCCCTGCTATCATTAAATAGGCAAATACCTATTTGAGGGAAAACTTCACAGATCAGGGTATAGGCCTCCCAAATTGGGGAAGTTGGGAAATAATTTTCTATGAATTAAGTATGAAATTCTGTTAAGTAGATTTCTGCTAATATAGAAGAGCTGAATAATCAAGTAAATGTTTAATTTATTAACAATCAACTTAGGAGTCTTTGGGGGCATGTTACATGACACCACTACTGAATTACATTTTAAAGTTTGAGGTTTCAAGTTTTCACCTGAATTAAAATTTTTGAAAGTTTTTCACTGTTAGAGAACTAAAAGGGGGAAGGGAATTTGCAAGAATTCACTAGATGTGTGTTACTCAACAAGTATTTATTAAGCAACATGCTTTTCTGTCATGTTGGGACATAACTTGTTGAAAAGCACTAACCAATAAAGCACTAAAAATTTGAGTAGTATGGAAGCTTAATTACATTTTCTGAATAGGGTTATATCTACTTGCATAGTACAAAGGCACAAGCAGACGCCTGAATGTTTTTGTAAAGTTCCATACTTTAATTTGGTGTGTAAAATGGTTTCTAATTCTTTGGTAAAGGCTTTGTTACTAAGAACAGTGCATTGAAAAGCTACTCAAAATGGAACTGGCCCTTGGAGTGGCTGGTTCCATCACTGGATTTATCTTAAGTCCTTAGAATGACTTTATCATGAAAAATATTTAGTGGTTCTGAGAAATAAACTCATAGTGTATTGAATGACCCTAAAAATACACTTGCAATATCTTATATTGGGACCAATCTTAAAATTTAGAAATTTTTAAAATTGTAATTTTCTCCCCCTTTTTGATGTGGGAAAATTCTCTAGTATTTTAGTTGCTTATAAATTATAGATGTTGTAGCAAGGAAATAAGTTAGGTTTTGGTTTATTTTCTATATGCTTGAAGAAACATTCTAAGTGGTCTGGAAAAATAGCATTTTTATAGTGGTAAATCACATGTAATAAGATTAAAACAGAATTGTGTATAAATGATCTAATATTGCCATTTCTTTTTATTTTATTCTTGATTTTTCAGCTTCACACAGTTGAGTGCAAACTTTTTTCTGATTTGCAAAATGTCAACTCTTGTATAAGCCAATGGCTAGAATCTTTGATTCCCTACCTCATTATACACATAAATGTTTTTTCATAATCAGCATGTGTATATGCAAAAATGTCAAATAATCTGCTCTTATTACTACTATAAGTATTGGCAGGTTATTCAGTATTTTAGGACAATGCCTCATTGTCTCCAGAATTTAAAAATAATTTTCACATCACTGGGTTTTAAATCTACGTATTCAAATATGTAACTAAACTAGCCTGAGAAATCTTTTTTTTAAGGTTTAACCAATAATTCAAATGTTTATTTCTTGATACTGAATATTATTCCTTATAACCAGCATGTAATGCAAATACAAATAACTACACTACCTCATATGCAAGTGATTGTCAAGTTATAAAACAGATGTGCAGAGAATATTTTAAAGAATTTTTAAACATTTTTGCTTTTCCCCTTTATAAGGTGGGGAGGTTTTTATTGTGTATATTGCATAGATTATGCCCTCAACAGAATGACAGTATAATACAATGGATACCTTGACCACCATTTGCAGTTCTTTCACCGTTTGCTAAAGATTTCTTCATTGTACATGATGTGCAAAATCATTTGTCTTAGCCTTCTGTCCTTTGCTTAGTGTTTCATGTCTTACGTAATCTTCTGAAAACAATGACATTTAATACAGTCTTAATTGTATTACACTATTTTTCAGATTTTTAAAAATAATTTTAATACTAACGGCAAATTATGTGCTACTCAGAACTAATGTGAATATCATTTCTGTGCTAAATATTTTTTTTAAAAAAACATTTGTTGAAGATAATGTTTAATCATTCACATTTTAGTAATTAGAAATATATTTAATGCGGTAAGAATAAAGGTTGCATGTAGATTCTGAGTTATATCAATTTGAAAGAAAACATGGCAATATTATAAATTCTCAGGTGAACTTTTTTTAGTCACGAAACATGTTATTTTGAACTTGTAAGTGTTTTAAGTGTTAATGCATGTAATAAATCATATTTTGAGACTTTTTGGGCAAAATGTAAACTTAGCCATAACAATAAAAAATGGCATATGGATTGTAAAATCTGAAATAATAACATCTTTGTATCTTTCATCACCTTTCTAATGTAACAAAATCATTATCCTTCCTAATAAGGCAAGATCTCATTAAAAGTATAATTCTGTAGTATTACAGTTACACCTTTTTCATTATGCTATTTTTTAACCGGATGTTGGTTAAAAATAGCCAAACCGCAAGGCATTAGTTTCTTTGCTCCTTGGTAATAAATTTGCTGTTGAATAAATACCCTAGAATTTAATAATGAATATTGTTAATTTTTTGTTTACTTGTGTGTTGTGGAAATTTACTAATCTTAGACTTTTGTAAAAACAATGAAAATGGGCTTTATGTGAACATAAATGTTAGGAAACTATCATGTGTAAGAGGAATGGGTGTTCATCCCAGCATTCAGAGATCTAGGCAAGCATGCATTTTAACCTCTGCTTTAAAAAAAAATGCTTAATTCCAACTCCTACTCTATGAGAGTAGTACTCCCTAGGGCTCCGTCAAGATAACGTGTTTGATAAATCAAACAACTACTTACTGATTTCCCACCTTATTTTGGCCTTAGTTTAGAACTTTAATTCTCTGCTTTAAAAAAAAATATTTTTATTGATTTTTTTGTTTGTTTCTTAAATCATGATAGTATCCCATAGTATTCTGTGGATGGGGGGGGAGAGGGGAGAGTCTGAAAAGTATAATGTATAATACCTGTGGACCTCCCACCTCCACAAAGGGTTAGGCTGGGGTGGGGCTGTATTTTCTCATTTCTTTTCATTTGATCTTCATAATTCTATTTGTTTTTTGATTTTTTTGTTGTGTCTTTCTTTCCATTTACATTGCTGTAGTCACTATGATTGTTTTCTTGGCTCTGCTTATTTCACTCTACATCAGTTCATACAGATCTTTCCATGCTTCTCTGTATTCATCACACACACACTCAGTCTTCTCTGTTCGCCTGCTCCTTTCCCTCCCTTTTATGTACCCTCCTATGTTGTAATGTAGTCCCACAAAGGAAGCATTCGTCTGTAGAGAGAGGGTATTTTCAGGTTCTATCCAGAATCCCCTCTGCGTCTTCGCTGTTGCCTCTGCCAGATTCCCACCTTTACTTCTGTCTCCTTGTGTACATTTAGAAAGAAATCCCTTACTGGTCTTTTTTGTTGTCCCTCTTGTATTTATTGTCCCTCCGTTTCTGTTTGGGGTGGTCAAAAAGCAGATAATCACGCCAGTTTTTTTTTCTAAAAATATTTCAAAGTCTTTATTTGAACATCCATTTTTTTTCTATATTGTTAAGCTCAGATTTTCAGATAGGTCCCCCTGGGCTACATGCATCCTGAATTCCCTTGCACTTTGAAACACATTATTCCTTTCCCTTCTTTTTCTAGTGGGTTCAGAATGGTTTTGTTATTCAGATGTCCTTTCCTTTGTATTTGAAGGTCTTTCTCCTGATGACTTATTGTTGAACTTAGGAACTTTCTCCTGATGAACTTCTTGTTTCTGAATTGAACTGTTAAATTTAACCACTATATGTCTTAGAGCTGGCAGCCTTGTGGTTTTTTTTTTTTTTTAATGGAGTGGATCTTTGAATTCTTCCTATTGGAATTTCATTTTCTATGTTTAGAACTTCTAAGTAGTTCTCTTTTATAATTTTTTTCATTAATTTTTTTTGTCCTGTAATGTTCTTCTGGGAGACTTATGATCCTCTTTACATCCTGTCTTTTGAGTTCGGCATACTTTGCTTGCCCTAATGAGCCCATTTTCTTTAAGTGTCATTTTTTTTTCTTTCCCCAGGTTGCCCTTCACTTCTGTGTATTTGCATTCCACTCTATTGTTCTTTCTTTTGGTTCTTTGGTGAAGCTTGCCATTGCAGATTTTAGTTTTTCTATTTTGTTCATTATTTTTCCTGTGTAGGACATAAATTTTGTTCTAATTCTCATTTCTCTTTTAAACCTCTCAGAAACAGCATGTTGTAATTTCCATGTTCTCCTCAAATTCCACAGAGTCCTCTGTCTCATCGAGTGTTGGAACGTTTTCCTTTATTTTGCAGTATTTATTCATAGATAACTGAACTCATTTACTACATCTGGAGGCCATATTTCCTTCTGTTATTACTGTTTTTCCTATTGAGTTATCTGTTTATGTTCAAGGTCTTTGAATTTTCTTCTTCCTGAAATCTTTGGTATTTTCAGTCTTTTCTTCCCCTATACTGTTTCACTTGGTGATCTCATCAAGCTCCCATCGATTTAATTACCATCTCTATGCTGATGACTCTGAAATTCACCTATTCTGCCCCAAACTGTCTGCTGACTTCCAGCCTTGCATCTCCCACCTGTTTTTAGGCATCTCAAACTGGATGTTTAAACTCAACATGTAGATGTCTTAAAATCAACATGGCCTTTCACTCTAAATCTTCCCCTTGCGCTCTCTACCGCCCACCTTCCTCTGTTACTGTAGAAGGCAGTATCATTCTCCCAGTCCCTCAGGCTCACAACCTAGGAATCATCTAGGTTTACTTACCATCTCTCACCTCCCATATCCAATCTGCTACCATGGCTTGGTGATTTCACCTTTACAACATCTCTGTAAAATGGGGGTTGAGCATAGAGAACATAGCATAGAATATTATTTCAAAAGATGCTGGATTTCTCATTGTACCTTGAAGGGTATTTGAACTAAAATAAGAAATTTTCTTTTTTCTTTAAAAAAAAACTGGACTTTCCTCTGATTTTATACTGACTTTTCTGTTAATAAAGAAGAAAATTCATTCTGGAACCATTTTCCTCTTGATATGTTCATATTTGGTGGGTATTTTTGAAGACTGTAGTACTCTATAAACAGTGCAAGATCACAAAACTCATATCTAGAAAGGTGAAAGAATTTAGAGCTATGGGTAATGAATTTACAAAATGATTTTTTTTTTACATAACCTGAGCCCCAGAGTCTATTGTTTTAAGACTCTTTCCTCCTTGGTGGAGATCTCACCCCATGTGGTGGATGGAGTAGTGTCTTAAAGATTAGGAGGCCCTTTAATCTCTCAGGTTCTTTAATCTCAAAGTACACTTGTAGCTTCCAGCATTAAGGGAGAAATGCAGAGAATGCCAACCTTTTTTCAGCTTTATGAAGGGCGAAAAAGACTCCTTGAAGAAGCTGAATGTTTAAATCTCAAACCTGTTCTACCATCACAGCTACAAATATCCCTTCCGAAACAGGTAGTTAGTGGCTCCTTTAAAGTTGAGGTGCATTTTATTTTCTAGAGTCTGAAACTTTCATTGTCCTGGAAGTGTATAGAGAATAAATTAAAATATTTTTGTAGTATCTTACTAGTCATAGAGAATCTGATTTCATGAGATATTTAATCTTTCCTCTCACAATATGCACAGTATATTGTAAGTATGTTTTAAGAAACACACCCAGGAGATTGTATTTTTAAACTCAAGTTTATAAGATGATTTTCCTAATAATGGCTAGCATGCAAAGCTCTGAACTCAGTGGGTGTGTAATTGTTGTTCATGGACAGAGCTGGGAGTATCTATCATTCCAAATAAGTGAATGGGAAAACAGCTGAAAGAAACTAACCAGATTCAGGCGAGGTAACTAGTGAAGCTTGGCACAGCAGTCTGATATCTTACTGGGAAAAAAAATCCTGTTCTTTTTGTTCTCGCTTCTAACACATATAACAATGTATCGCAAAGGAGAAGATTCATAAGGCATGAACATACAAATTAATTTTAAAAGAAAGTTTTGGGAATGGTTGGTAGTGCATCTATATTAACCTTTAAATATATGTACCTCATAATTTATATATAAGCAGATGTAGATATGTGAACCATTAAACGTGTGTACCTCATAACTTTTAAATGAGATGTAGACATTGAAAGTAATCAAAATGAATTTTTGGAGAAAAATTTATTAAAATTTTAATCTATTATTAAAAATCATCTATTACTAAAAATTCCTATGCCAATATCTTATAGACAATTATTTCATTTTTCTTGCTGAAATGATCCTATGTTTTCTTCTGCTTGTGTTACTCTCTTCTCTGGTGGCAAGTAACAATACTTGTGAAAGCTGATCTTTCCTTATTTCTTAACCTTTTCTGCAATCGTTTTCCTGATGGTTGAGCAACAATTCCATTTCATTCATTATAGCTTTGAAATAGAGACACTAGAAAAACATGAAAATGTGCAGAGTCATTTGATCTGGCAAATCTTCATCCTGTACTTTCTGAATCCAGTCTTGCTTAGAATTAAGCCTCAGTAGATCTAAAGAGTTGATGCCAGTCTATCGCAAAGAGAAGAACCAGTTCTGCTCTTCATATTACCTCCTTTGACTTTGTCCACCTATCATTTCTGCCTGGGGAAACACGTAGTAAACAAGTTGGAAACACTCTGGCTTCCATTAAAAAAAAGTGGAATACATTCTAAATTTACCCACAATAGAATCCACAAGTCTTTGAAAATGTAAAGCTTACATATTTGTGGTATAAATATAGTTAAATTAAAGACAGGCTGATAAATAATGAAGATAATTCAATAAGGTTATAAAAAATGAATAGACTTATACCAAAGCTTTATTTTGTACCCCATAAAGCCAACATTTCTAAAATAAAAATCTATTTTTTCTAAAATAAACCTAATTGATATTTTTCCTTTCTGAAAAGAAATTAAAATTGTGTATTTCTTCTAAAAATATTGCTAGTTGTAATGAGAATGAGGTTGAAATAAAAATGAGGTAATTAGGTATACCTATCAAAATTTTGAAAGATAAATGAAATTGTTATATTCATAAATAAGTTAAATATTTTCTTAGAAAGTATAGTGTATGAATCTGAACCTAAGCTGCCATTTCTAAAATTCAAGCTATAAGTAATGAGTCCTATAATATAGTATTATCTTTGATGAATTTAACTTTTGTTCATCTCCTAATACACTGACATTAATAAAAGAGATAGGAATGTACCAACTAGTTATTTGTCCTTTGATCACAAAAATGAATATACTTTAAAACATACAAATAATGACACCTTGAATGATTTTACGAGAATAGGTCAGTAGGGATAGCATTCATTACTTTTGAATCTCCCTTTTTCATCCTCTGTGTGCACAGGCCTCTTCATCAATAGTGGTAGTCCCAGAGTAAGTGCTCAGTGAATAACTGTTTATTGGTTTATGTTGGAGCAGGTGACTTCAGCTGATGCCACTTTATCTCAATTCTTATGTTAATGTAAATTGAATTCAAAGTCTTCCAATAAATAAGACTGAATTTATAACATTTGGTGATAGAATTTGATTCTCATCAGAAAGTCTTCTCAAATACCAAATACCTTTGGCTTTGGAAATGGAAGACCTGAATTTTTTTCCCTAGTGATGTCCTACACTGCTATTTAAGTCTTTTATTATTTATTTTTCTTTTGACTTGTTTCTTCCTCATTTCAGCAGTTATATTGTAGACTCACAGAGAGAGGACTGTCTTACATTTTTCCGTGTCTCTTACATTTAGTAAGCATGGAATTAATGTTTATGAATAATGTGAAAATTACAAATAATTTCAGGGGTCCAAATATAAATTATTATCCTATTCGATATGCAATTATCTAGTCAATAGGAAACAATTGTCTTACATACTTAATTCTATCAACTATTTTAATACAGGAAGAAAAGAAGCCATGCCTTTTGGGATTCACATTGGGAAAAGCTACAACTTTCTGCAACTTTCTCCACTGAGCTTTTAAAATTTAATAAATGTTACCCACACTGTCTATGAGGGGAAAAATGAAGCTGAGACTGCCACTCTTCATAGCTGAACTCAGGGCTTGTTTGTTGATTCAGTAGTATCTATCTGCCTGGAGGTGTATGCACTTCAGTCAGGGCAAACTATGACTCTAAGAGGTCAAGTCTTTTCTAATGTCTTCCCAAGTTATCTTAGGCAGACAACTGCTTTACCCCTACCTTTAATTATTTCTGCTGCTCAAAGTTCATTTTGAGGTGTTATTTTATAGCACTTGTGGGGGAATTTAGGAGAGCCAGGTAGTTCCCTGCCTTATTCTACCATCTTTCCGGAATCCTCTCTACAAATAATATTTTTCTTTAAAAGGTTCTTCTGTTCCTTGTTCTGTTGAAGAGGAGGGCAACATGTGTTGTTTCTCAGCCAGATGAGAATTCAAATGCATTCAATTTTGCTTATCTCCGCATTTTAAGAATTTCAACATGGACACATTACCAGTAGATTTGACCAGTCACTAAAATCTAATATTGATTCTTGTCATTAAGAGCTCTCTATTCCCAAAGTTGGGAAAGTTAGAATTCTTCTCTCACACTTGTTTTCTCCCCTAACACAAAGATTCAACAAATAGGCTAAAGGAAGGTTCTACTTAGAGGATCAGCTTTTTGTTTTTGTTCTAGACCTGCAATTTTGTCAGTGTAGGCATATCTCTTTTATGATGTTAAATGTTCTGTATTTTACATTGTCTACATTATCTACATTGTTATAGTGGTACAGTACATACCTGAATAGAGGACAAATTGGGTAAGTTTAAGAAACATCATAAGCCTTGAATAGAAATACATTATTGTAGTATTGGGAGGTTTCAACCATACAAAAGATGCCGGATCTCTCTCTCTCTCTCTCTCTCTCTCTCTCTCTCTCTCTCTCTCTCTCTCTCTCTCTCTCTCTCTCTCTCTCTCTCTCTCTCTCTCTCTGTCTCTCTGTCTCTCTGTCTCTCTCTGTCTCTCTGTCTCTCTCTCTGTCTCTCTCTCTGTCTCTCTCTCTCTTTCTCTCTCTCTCTCTCTCTCTCTCTCTTCTCTCTCTCTCTCTCTTCTCTCACACCTTTCCCCTCCCTCCGTCTCTCCTCACCCCCCAAAATCAGGAAAGCCATAAAGCCATGACTTGTTGAAGTGATAATTTTATCTTTCTAAAAGTAGAGGACACATATGAAAGTTGCTTTTTTTGCATCTGTTTTTGATTCAACAGGGAAAAATTAGTTGCTGAAGCAGACACAACAGGAATTTTTTGGAGCCAAAAAACTACCACAGAATTTAATTAATGAGACAGAAAGAGAAGAATACTGGTGAAAATTTAACATGCACTCTAGATTGTTCTTGTTCAGTCATTTCAGTCATGTCTGAATCTTGTGACCCCATTTGGGGTTTTCTTGGCAAAGATACTGGAATGGTTTGCCAGTTCCTTCTCTAGTGGATTAACGCAAACAGATGTTAAGTGACTTGCCCAGGGTCACACATCTAGTATCTGAGATTGGATTTGAATTCAGGTCTTCCTGACTCCAGGCTCAGTACTTTTATTACCAGTCCACTGAGCCGTCTAGCTGCCTCTATAATCCCATACCTCTCCCTATACCCCTATACCAATATCCTTATCACTATACCAATTTACCTATCTGTGTGTGTGTGTGTGTGTGTGTGTGTGTGTGTGTGGTCAATCTCTCTCTATTCCATTGGAGGAGGGAAACTAGACACACATGCCAGGGTCTGCTCTGATACACTGTAACCACAGCAAGGGCAAGCCTTATATATAAAGATTTTCCTACAGTATATATCCCTGTCCCTATACCTTTATCTATCTTTGATATCTGTGTCTTGAATTTTAGGGATCTACAAGAGCTGGCAGGGAGGACATTAATTAGAGAAGAGCACCATAAATTATATATACTATTTAATGCTTTTCCAGTGCTATAATCTGTACCTCCCTTTTGATTGGTAGTACTACATGGAATAAGCTTATTTTCAGGCAGAAGAATAGAAACAATATAAATGCTTTTTTTTTCCTAAAATTCTTCCTAATGGAATGTTAAGAACATAATAATGTACATATAGAGACATAAAATACAATCATCTAGTGCACTGCATTCAATGCCTATAAAAAGTGAACTTCCTCTATTTTAAGATGTCTGTACAACATTCCAGATTCTCTGCAGTTGACCGTTTTTGTGGAAATTACTGTCATTTGGAAGAGTTAAATGCTGTTTGTAGTTTCTAAGTCTTGCAACAAACGATTTCCATTTGACACACCTTTTGTTTTACTGACTACACAGTATGGACTGAGGACTGTGTCGGAATCCCCTGTTCCTCTTGGATCAATTTGCCACAGTCTGGCTCCATAGTGACGGTGGTTCCCGATGTGGAGTTGGATGGTTGAGTTTGTTTACACTGTTGTCCATAAAAGAAACCAAAAGCCTTGAAAGCAAAAGAAACAGGGAACTATAATAAAAATAAGTAAGCTAAAATAAAAATGAAATCAAAACACAAGCAAAATGAGGTTGAAAATTATAGGAAGATGGACCAAAATTGTGAATATTTTCAGAATTTTATTTTTTGAAATAAGGTGAACAAATTAAAGGACCTTAAGAAAAAATAAAAGGTGACAACAATGCAGTATATACTTCCTTTTCATTAAAAATTCCTATAATAATGTTCTCATTTAAATAATATTCATTGTTGCCCTGTTATTTCTGATAAAAATTTCACTTTGAAGAGATATCAGATTATAGTAAACAATCCATAGTATTCAAAGTTCAGGAAAGACTTCCACTTAAAATTAGCCTGGATTATTAATTATTTATATTATAGAAATGCAGCCTTTTAATCAGTTGGGTCAGTAGTAACCTGTAAAATGTTATCTAAAGTTTTTAAAAGGTGACATTCTGCTCTGCTTTGGAATTAAATACTTTAAGGTAAGATAGCAACCATGTTAGTACTTTGCTCATTATATATTTGATTCAGAATGAAAAAAAAAAAACTAACAGGTTTTCAAAAGCATGATATGATCCTCAAATTTTCTAATAAAATATTTTTCAATACTACATGACCATTTGCATCCTGTTTCACATTTCTATAAAAATTTACCATGTTCCCTTTATGAATTATGTTTCTTAAAAAATATGAATATCAAATTGTGAAAGAATGCCTTTACTTAGTGTAAACTTTGTTTTGGATAAATCACTATTCCTACTTAATCTTCCTTCAACTTCTTTTATCTTTTTCCAGTTTTAAAAATTTATTTCTTTTTAGGTCTATGTATCAAGACCCAACAATTATTTGAGAAATAAGTGTACTTGGAATTTCTTTACACTTAAGCTCTAATCAAATTTAGAGAACAAGGTTTTTCTTTTTCTTTTCCTTTTGTATATTAATAAATGAGATAGTTGGAGTTTCAGCTCAATCTGTACAATTAAACAAAAGAAGAGGTCTGTGTTGCTTTTCCCTCTCAAAGGACTTTTATGGACATTTTGTATTGTCTTTCAATGAAAAGTGACACAGTTCTTTAGGAAAAAAGAATTTACACTCAATTGTCAACTACCCAAGCAATAAATGACTCACCTGTTCAACATCACTGTTCTTCTTTGATTTATATATAAACTCTCCAATGGCTACAAACACAGAAAGGACAAGTCCAGCAGCCAGCACAATAAAGATACCACCAATGTTTTCTACTCCCAAAGCACTGGCTTCTTTGCTGTCCTCCTCAGGGCAGCCATTTCCCCGCCACCATTTTTCTTTCATCATATGCAATTTTCCTTCTTCTTGTAGTTGGAGGATAGCAATAGTAATTTTATCCCGGTAAGGAGAGCCTGGAAAGTAAGGTCATTTGGGTGATGTTGATTAGACCTATATATAGGGAAATAACAATGTGCTTACAAAAGGTAAATGGTTAGAAGGGAACCAAAATACACTGGAAAAGGATAAGGAGAGTTAAAGGTAGAGTTTTAAGTCTAGAAAGAACTACAAAGGGTGAGATGATCATTTGGTATGCCTTTGGGTGTGTTTATATGAAATAAGATGGATCTAACCAAGAATACTCCCGCATTCTGTTTTTGTTTTGGTTTTGTTTTCTTTTGTTTTTGTGAGGCAATTGGGGTTAAGTGACTTGCCCAAGGTCACACAGCTAGGAAGTGTCAAGTATGTGAGGTCAGATTTGAACTCAGTTCCTCCTGACTCCAGGGCCAGTCCACCACCTAGCCTCCCCATGCATTCTGTTTTTAAAGTAATCTTTTCTCATGCTAAATGGTTCCAGAGGATTTGATTCTACCTCCTTTTGGGCTATTGATTATATCTTAAGTTGGTACATGAATTTAAGGATAATTTTCCAGATTCAGAGATGACCCTCCTCTCCCCCTTCCCCAATTCCATTTGACTTGCAAAATTTACATGTGTCCTATCTAACCCCTCTCCCCCAGTCATCACAATGACCTTTGAAGGTGCTTCTAGATTGCTGAGATAAGAAAGCACAAGATTATGTCTGTAGCATATATATTCAGAATTATCAAACTCCCATTATAGGCAATCCAAAGTGTAGCTGGTATTCTGGCCTCTATTTCCAAGAGCAAGGGCAGCTACATCACCCACTCAGGAGAATGGATGTATCCCAGAGAGATTGATCTGCCTCTATTATCAGCTCAATCTCTCCACCCCCCTTTCTGGTGTGATTCTCCCCACTTATATCTCAGTGACAAGCACCCCAAGTCTGTGTAACCAATTAACATTAATTAGCTTTTACAAAGTGATATTTACTTCAATCAATCCATTAACATTTTTAAAATATCTACAAGGTGCCCTGGCACTGTGATAAATGCTGGGGGTGCAAAAAGAGACAAAAGATGGTCCCTACCCTCAAGTAGCTTACAGTCTAATGGGGGGACAAGATGTGAACAAAGCAACCTATATATAAGATAAATAGGAAATAAAGAGGGAAAGGATTCAAATTAAGAGGAATTGGAGGAGGCCTTCAGCAGAAGATAGGAGTTTAGTTGGGACATGTTCATCCTTTGTTTTTGAAGAGGACCAGTGACATCATGGGGTGATGACTTGCATGTGAATGGGATTTAAGTGAGGCAGAGTTGCATTCCTCACTCTCTTCCATAGTCTTGGAAGTCCAGTGGCAAGACAAAAGTCGAGAGGACTTCTGATAGCCTGGGATGTATGGATGACCTTGGCATCTTCAATGTCTGACCAAGTCCTGAAAGATATGGCAAGAACAAAACTACAAACAAATATATAGCACCAGCACCATGGGGACACACTCTTCCCCATTCTATTTCAGGGGAGACTGGGCTCAGACAATATAGCTTCTTCAAAGTATTGGTCTCACCAAGTTCACATACAAATGTGGCATGCTGCTAGATGAGCCCTTGTCCCAGCTACTTTTGGACTGGATCGTAAAGGTCATGCCTCATTTAACAGGAGCTAGCTGCAAAATCTGGCATAGATTTGATTCCTGTACATTTTGAAACTCATAATGTCATAGTCTCCATTCTCTCTCTTTAAAAAAAAAAAGCAATATTTTATTTTTTCCCCAATTACACGTAAAAACAAACTTTAACATTCATTTTTTTTAAAGTTCCAAATTCTATCCTTCCTTTCCTCTCCTACCCCTCCCTGAGATGGTAAGCAATTTGATATCGGTTATACATGTTCAATCACATGAAACATTTCCATATTAGTCATTTTGTGGAAGAAAATTTGAACAAAAGAAAGTAAAAATAGTATACTTCTGTCTGTATTCAGACGCTATCAGTTCTTTCTCTTGAAGTGGATAGCACTTTTCTTCATGAATCTTTTGGGATTGCCTTGGACCATTTATTGCTGGAAGAAGCTAATTCAGGTATAGTTATCTATTGCAAATGTTCAATGTTGCTGTTACTGTATACAATGTTCTCCTCATTCTGTCCACTTCACTCTGCATCAGTTCATGTAAGTCCAGGTTTTTCTGAAATCATCCTGCTCATCATTTCTTATAGCACAATAATATTCCATTACATTCATATACCACAACTTGTTCAGCCATTCCCCAATTAATGGGCATCCCCTCAATTTCCAATTCTTTGCCACCACAAAAGAAACAGACATACACAAACACACACTTATTTGTACAAATATATATGTGTGTGTATATATATATATATGTACAAATAGGTTCTTTTCCCTTTTTAAGAAAAATCCCTCTTTTTAAAAATAGCCCTATTAGTGGTATTGCTGGATCAAAGGGCATGTAGGTTGATAGCCTTTGGGCATAATTCCAAATTGCTCTCTAGAATGGTTGAATGAGTTCACAATTCCACCCACAGTGCATCCCACATCCCCTCCAACATTTATCGTTTTCCTTTTCTTCCAATCTTTCTTAAAATGGAAAAAAAAAATGCCAAGGTAAAAAAGCCTTGAGGCTTATATACATTATACATATCCACTCATTGGAGTACTACAATACTGGAAGAAGTCAATGCAAGAGATTAAAGAGATTAACTAATGCCTTTTGAAACCACCACCACTTCTGGCTATATAGCCATAGCCAATCCAGTGGCTCCTTTTCATCATGTGGTAAGTCGACCAGAACCAGTTACAGAATATCTACACCTAGTCCAAAGTTTCTCCAGTACTTTTTAGTTACTTATCAACACAGCTATCCTATAATCAGGATCCTTGTTGTCTTCTCCTTGGGAAATTGGAAAAATTAGCAAAGTTTTGTAGGTGTTATGCAAAATGTGTATCACTAAATTAGTATGTAGATTGAGGGAGGGGGTGAGGAAAAAGCCAGTTGAAAGACATTAGTTATTTTCATATACAATTGCAAGAGTGGTTCAGTGTATAAATTATTACCACAATTACATGTATTATTAAGTCAACCGCTACAACTTTTTTTTTAATGTATAAGCATTTTGACCTCCTATCTGCTTGAATTCAAGCAAGACATTTAACTTCTTGGGGCCTCGCATTTCTTCTCTTTAAAATTATGGCTTATCATCAGATTGGCTAAGTTGACAAAAAAAGGAAAATGATAAATGTTGGAGAAGATGTGGGAAAATTGGAACTCTAATGCATTGTTGGTGGAATTGTGAACTGATCCAACCATTCTGGAGAGCAATTTGGAACTATGCCCAAAGGGCTATAAAGTTACCCTTTGATCCAGCAATACCACTTCTGGGTCTGTATCCCAAAGACATCATAAAAATGGGGGAAAGACCCACATGTACAAAAATATCTATAGCTGCTCTTTTTGTGGTAGCCAAGAATTAAAATTGATGGGATGCCTATCATTTGAGGAATGGCTGAACAAGTTGTGGTATATGAATGTAATGGAATACTATTGTTCCATAAGGAGTGATGAGCAGGTGGACTTCAGAAAAACCTGGAAAGACTTGCATGAATTAGTGCTGAGTGAAGTAAGCAGAACCAGGAAAACATTGTACATAGTAACAGAACGTTGTGGGATAAGCAATTTTGATAGACTTAGCTCTTCTTAGCATAGCAATGATCTAAGACAATTCCAAAAGACTCATAATGGAAAATGCTGTCCACATCTAGAGAAAGAGCTATGGAGTCTGAATGCAGGTGGAAGCATGCTATTTTTCCTTTTGGGTTTTTTGTTTGTTTGTTTTCTTTCTCATGGTCTTCCCCTTTGGTTCTAATTCTTCTTTACAACATGACTAATGTGGAAATATGTTTAATATGATTGTACATGTATGGCCTATGTCAGATTACACATCATCTTGGGGAGGGAGAAAGTGAAGGAGGGGGAGAAAATTTAAAACTCAAAATCCTATAAAAGTGAATGTTGGAAACTGAAAACAAAAGCAAAACAACAACAACAAACCCCAGAATGACCTGAATCTCACCTGCCTTTTTAATGAGCCAAGAATCCTACATCTCTCTAAGTTTTGCTTGCACTTTACTTTTGATGGAGTTAAGTGCTGCCTTCTTAGAGACAGACAAATAACCTGCTGGTAAACCCTGGGGAGTTCTCATTTTTCACTTAGCAGCTTCTGAATTTCCCCATCATTTTCATCACCCTAATCCTAATGTTTGCTAGTGTTCTGGCCTACATGACCAAATGTGGTGCTGTACATGAAATCTCTGAAAGCTGCCCACTCTTTTTCCGCTCCACTGTTGTCAAGCTTTCCCTCCAGGTTGGCAACAAACTGTTTCTGCCACAGGGAAGCACTCTCATCTGTTGACATTAAGTCTTCTGGTAGTCATCTTACCTTGGGGCCAGTGCATTTTCTGACTGCCACACATCACCTTTGTCACCCTTCCTGTCTGTCCCTTCTCTATAATGAGAACTAAGTTCCACTAGGTTTTATTGTGGTAAATGGAAGTCAGTGTTGGCGATGAGCAAGTCACAAGATGCACAAGTCTTCAGTAGTAAGTGACCAATGTTGTTGCTGTTTCCAACTCCATTCCTCCCAAAGACTCCCTGCCATGTCTGATAGCCTACTCTGGCATTAAAGCCACCCAGAATTATAAGCTTGTCCTCTGTTGACACATGGATGATGAGGGTCTCCAGGTCTTCATAAAATTTTTCTTTAACCTCAAGTGTCATCCTGGTGGAAGCACAAGCATTGATGATGGTGGCGTGGCATTTTCCTGCAAGTGGCAATCACATTGTCATGAGTCTGTCTTTTATCAGTTGGGGCATGACTTGTATTCTTATAAATTTGACTCAGTTTTCTATATATTTTAGAAATGAGGTTTTTATCAGAGACACTGGCTGCAAAAATTGTTTCCCAGCTTTCCGATTTCTTTCTAATCTTGGCTGCATTCGCTTTGTTTGTACAAAATTAGAAGTATTTCACTTCTGTTTTCATGAACTCCGAAGTGCCTTTATCTGATTAAAATCTGTTGTCATTCCACTTCTCCCTCTGCCTGGCAGCCCCAAATCTGTTCTTTGCCCTCATCATAACTTAATAATACTTTATTCTCTCAGACCCCAGGAGAGTTAAATGACCCCTTGACCAATTCATCTCTGCCCTGCCCTCTTCTCTTGAGTCCCTTTTTTCCTACCAATGGTCTTGTCCTTCCAAATTCTAGTCTTGGATTACTCCCATCATCCCTTGCTTTCACTTCTACTCACATGCACCTGAATGAAACTGCAGAAAATCACAAAACCATGCTGCCTGGGTCCACTAAAAGTTTTTGCTACATAATCTTAACTAAGTCCTTGAAAAAACAAAGTAATCCTTTTATACTTTCCTAACCAATTCGCTCGCTATCCCACTCACCATAGTAGCTTTTCCATATCTTTATAATCCCACCTCAAGTCTCCCATGACTCCCTCTCCCCCACTTTATAAGTAGTCACATTTCACTAAAAATACTGAAGCCATTCACAGAGAGTTCCTCATCTCACATCACTCAGATGCCTTCTGCCACTTTCTCTTCTTTCATCCCTGTTTCACATGAAGTGGTTGTGTTTTCTTTTGAGCTATCACAATTCTGCTTTGCAAAGCAGAGGTGCAAGGTAGAATTGCAGTAGCTCAAAGAAAACATGAGATGTACAAATTTAGAGACATCTCCCTCCCAACTGGTCATATGGATTACTTGTGCTTGACCTATGGTAGAACCTTCTGAGCTCACATCAGTATGAACAGCCACAGCCAGACACACTCTATCTTGACCCGGATATCATTATGTCATTTTGTTCCTCTTCAAGCGTGAAGGACATACTACAACAACATGAAAAGTTTTCTTCTTGCCAAAAGAAGCCTTCTACCTGAACAAGTGATCACATTCAATATTGTCTTTTTTTTTTCAGAAGATTGTTCCACTATCATCTCCCCTCTCATTTATCTTCAATTTCTCCTTGTCTACCGTCTGTTTTCCTTCTGCATACAACCTCCTAGCTATCTGATCACTCCTCAGTTTCCTGAGCTAGATTTTCATTCATGGGTCACCCAAGACTCTTTCCTAGGCATCATTCTCTTCTTCCATGCCATTTCATTTGGTGAACATATCAGCCCTTGTGGTTTCAATGACCATCTCTATGCAGATGACTCTCATCTCTACTTGTGCAGCCCTAATCTTTCTCCTAACCTTACATCTCCAGCTGTCTATTGGATAAATCAAACAACAATTTACTTAAACTTAACATGTCCAAGACTGAACTCATTATCCTTTCCCCAATCTCTATCCTTCCCCTCTTCCTTACTTCTCTATTACTGTCAGTATTGCCATCCACCCAGTCATACAAACTCACAACCTCAGGGTCATTTTGACTTCATTCTCTTTTACTCCATATATCCAATCAGTTGTCAAGCCCTACTATTTCTACCTTTATAACATTTCTATTATTTCTTTCTCTCCAGTGATGCTGCAACCACCTTGGTTCAGGGCCTCATCACTTCCCACGTAGAATATTACAACAGCCTGCTGATTGGTCTCCCTGCTTTAAGTTTCTCCCTGCTCTAATACAGCTTGCATTCAGCTAACAAATTGATCCTCTTAAAGCATGTATCTGATCATATTACCATAATCAATATTATCTTGAAGATCAAAATGCACGCTTTTAAAGTCCTTTGTAACCTAGCCCCTTCATTTCTTTCATAGACTCCCTAGGTAAGGAGTCTACCACATTCTTCTACTATCACATTGACAGCCTTCTCAGATTTAATTTCCACCTCCAGCTAAGCCCGTTTCCTGCCTAATCTTCAGTTTTGGGGAAAAAAGAGATCTTGTGAAATAGTGCTTCCCAGCTGACCATCCGACCCTCTATGCCCCTCCACTCCATCTCATATTGCATTTGCCTGTAGCCCAATTTCCAACCTCTGTGGAGGAAGAAGAGTGTCTCTTTCCACTCAGTGATGAACATTTTCATAGCTGGTCATACCTTTCACACCTCAGAGACTCTTAAGTCCTGTTAAGAGTCATTCAAACCCCATTCCCCATTTCCCACCACCCACTTCTTCATTCCCATCCCTCTCAACCCTCCACCCCAAACTTTCAATCAGATTCCACAGGTCCCTTCCATTGTGCCCTCTCAATGCCTGTTCCGTACCCAACAAACTTCCAGTCATCTTAAATCTGTTCCTCTTCCACTCCTTCCATATGCTAGCTATAATTAAAACCTGGTTCCCCCTGATAACACTGCCTACTTGACATTCTTTCCAGTAAAGGATTCACCTTTACTATTCTCCTTGACAGTGTCAAGATAGGGGAGTTGGAATACTCCTTACAACCCATTGCGACTTCCTGGTTGTCCTCCATCATTCAGTAACCTCTTTTCCTTTGAGATTCATGTTATTGATATCTACAACCCCAGCCCTCCCTCCCTCCAATCAAAGTCAATTGCAAGTCATGTCATCATCTCCCTGATGTCATGGTCCTCTTCTAGAATGAAGGACAAACGCAACACACACAACAACCCAACCAAAATCGTGATAGCTGTTGTTTACAGACTCCCATATCACTCTTCTTTGTTCCTCAGTGATGTTAGTTCACATATTTTCTGTCCTTTCCAAATCCTGCCCTTATACTAAAAGATGTCAACATACATACAAATTCTCTAACCACTTAGTTCCTCAGCCTATTCACTTTCCAAGAGCTATTCATCCACCCCGCCTCAGCCATACACAAAGATTTTTTTTAACCTTCTAATCTAAGGTTTTCAGGACATCACTCTCATCTGGTTCTCCTTCTTAACTGAGCACTGCTCTGGCTCCTTTGCCAAATTTTCTTCCAGATCACACCCTCTAATCATAGATGTCACATAGGGGTCTCTTCTCCTTCTATACTATTTCACTTAGTGTTTTTATCAGCTCCCATAGATTTAATTAGCATGGATTTAATTTGCATAACTTGATTTAAATATGCTGACAATTCTCAAATCTACCTATTCTGTCCCAGATTCTCTGCTGAACTCTAATCTCATATTTATCTCCAGCTGCCTTTCAGACATCTCAAACTGGATGTCCAGTAGACACATGAAAGTCAACATTTCAAAAATGGAACTCAATATATTTCCTCCTAAACCCTCCTCCCTTCCTACTTCCTTTTTACTGTAGAGGGCAATACCATGCTTCCAGTCCCTCAAGCTCACAACCAGGGATAGATTCCTCATTGCCTCTCACCCCGCCCCCATATTCAATCTGCATTCTGTAATTAGGGGAAAAAGAAAATATTTTTAAAAATAAAAAAAAATGAATGTTTTATGTTGTCAAAAGCTTTACCTCTCTTATTAATATAATCATGTGGTTTTGATTGCTATCAATATTATCTATTATGTTCATTATATTCCTGATAATGAATTTGCCTTGGTTTCCTGGTACAGAGCCTAAGCATAAGATATATTCTCTTGGATATATTACTATAGCCTCTTTGCTAATATTTTGCCAGTTTTCTGTCTATACAGCTAGAGTGCTGGCTCTGGAGTAAGACCTTAGTTCAAATCCAGCCTTAGATACTTCCTAGGTGTGTGGCCACAAATAATTATCTATCTTCTGTCTGCCTCAGTTTCCTCAACTGTAAAAGAGGATAATAATAGTACCAACCTCACAGGGTTGTAAGTATCAAATGAGATTATATTTGTCAAGTTCATAGCTCATTGTCTGCCATACAGCAAGTGATTAATAAATGTTTGCTTCCTTCCATTTTACCTGATTTCCCTTTCCCTGTTTTAGGAATGAAGAACACCATAAAAGAATTTAGTAGAATCCTTTTTCTCTCTACTTTTAAAAAAGTTTTTCTTAAAAAATAATATCATATTTAATTATTCCTTGGATAGTTGATAGACTTCACTAGTAAATTCATTTGCCTGCTAGATGGTCCAGAATAAGGAAGACTTGAATTCAAACCCAGCCTCAGACACTTCCTAGTGTCTGTATAACCCTGTACTAGTGTACTAGTATGACCCTGGACAAGTCACTAAACCTCTGTTTGTCTCAGTTTCCTCATCTGTATAATGAGGTTAGCACCTACCTTTCAGGGTAATTTTGATGATCAAATGAGATAATTATTGTAAAGCATTTAGAATAGTGTCTGGTACATAGTAAATGCTATATAAATTAGCTGTTATTATTAACATTACTATTATTATCCCCTATTTTTCCTTTTTTGGAATTGATTTATGGCTTGTACAGTGTATTTTTCTAAGATTGAGTTATTTAAATTCTCTCTTTGGTTAATCCATATAGTTTATATTTTTCTAGATATCCATGCAATTCATTTAAATTGGCTATTTTGTTAGCATATGAATTAGAGAGAATAGTTTATAACATTTTAAATGAAGATTTATTGTGATTGCTTCTTTTTTATTTTTGAAACCAATTTGGTTCTTTCCTTTAAACAATTTTGCTGGATAATGATTCACTTATTTTATTTTTAAAATTTCATTTTGCTTATTCATTCAACTTTTTATTTTGCTTTTAATTTTCTTAAGTTTTTAGAATTTCCATTTCAGCATTTAGTTGAGATTTTTAAAGTTATTTAATGTTTAGGGTTTTTTTTATGGTTGCACCCAACACTTTTATTTGTTCTTTCTCTTTTTCTTGATGAATGTTTCTAGAGATATTAACTTTCCCTTCAGTATATTGAGTTTTGGTATGTAGTCACATCATTGTCATTTTCATTACTGAAATTTTCTATTATTTATTTTATCTATATTTTGACCCATGACTATCTTTTTAGGATTAAGTTATTTAGTCTCTAATTTTTAATACCCTATTCAGTGACACTTAGTTGAATATTTTTTAAAGTTTAGCTTTTATGCCCTAACTCCATTGTAAGTTTTTGTGAGTCATACACAGCTGAGAAATATCTCTATATGAAGAAGGTGTGTGTGTGTGTGTGTGTGTGTGTGTGTGTGTGCATGCGTGTGTAATGTGTGTGTTTTTGGATATATACATATATAGGTATATGCATACCTATATATGTATATACATTCCTTTGTGTTCCCAGCCAATAATGATCAGAGAACTATCATATCTCATTTTATAAAAATTCTGTTCAGTCTGTTAATGTCTTTCCTGTTTATCTTTTGAATAGATTTGTCTATGTCTGAGAGGGGTGCACTGAAATTCTCAACTATTATTGTTTTACAGAATATTTCTTTCTGTAAATTAATCTGATTATTTATTTTTCTGGCCTTAACTTCCTTACAGCTTACTTATTTTGTTTGCCCAGGTATAAGCTGGATCTATTGCTACTTCTGTGCCTGCTAACATAGTGGCAATCTGAACTGTGAGCCCCATCTTTGTTATAAATGCCTGAACTACAGTATCCATGACCTAGATTCAGCTTCAGAGTCACACAGCTGCTGGGTGTCCCCTGTTACTGCTTCCTGCAAGGTTCCTATTCCCTACTACTTGTCCTAGTATACAGATGCTGCATATATATAGATAGATCTAGATTTATCTGTGTTTCTATCTTTCTTTCTATCTGTCTATCTATCTATCTATCTATCTATCTATCTATCTATCTATCTATCTATCTATCTAATCTTCAATGCTCACAGGCCCCTGGCTGTTTTCTTATGCTGAACTTGCCTGGAAAATGATTTATTGTGGCATCTCCATGGATTTCCTCTGTCTGAAACTCTTCCTAGATGTTTGTTGTAGTGGAGAACTGTGTTATACTCCTTCCTTCTAGTCCACCATCTTTCCTTTCTACTCCTTTCAGTCTTCCTTCTAGTTCACCTTCTTTCCAGTCTACTCCTTTCAGTATTTAGATGCTGTACCATTTGGTGCATAATTGTTAAGTAACAATATTAATTTATTGTCTAGGGTACATTTCAGTATAATGGAGTTCTAGGTTTATCTCTTTTAATCAAGTTGGTTTTTATTGTTGCCTTGTCTCTGATCATGTTTGATAGCTTTGCCTTTTTGAGGTCAGCTGAAGCAGAATGGATTTTGATCCATTCTTTATTTTACCTCTATGTGAATATTTTTATTTAAAATATTTCTTGTAAACAACAATTTGTTGGTTCTGCTTTATGATTAGTTCTGCTATCTTCCTCCATTTTATAGGTGAGTTCATCCCATTATCACTGCTTATTTCCCTTCATCATATCTTTTTATACATTTGCCTCACTTTTTCCTCAACCACCTCTTCATAAAGAATAAAGGGTTGAAAGACAGAGAGATGTGGTCAATATTACTGATCAAATATATGGATCCCATTTAAGCTCTGAGGATACTCATCCCCACTTTCATACTCAGAGATAAATCTCCCTGTCAGGTTCTTGGGGGTGCCTCTGAGGAGTTGGTGGCGATTCTCATTAATGTCACTGACTCAAGCCCCCACTTATGAGCTTCCCTCCAAAATTATTAGGTAAGAATCATTTAATCAGACAGACAAGAATTTTTAAAGAAAGGACTAAGGTCACATAATAAGCACAACTGTATGTTTGTGTTTGTGTGTATTCAACACTCCTTCATATAAAAGTGAGCTTCATATGTAGTCCACTAATTTCAACCATTCTTCCATGTTTGTATAGTCTGATTATTTGGGATAGTACCAAAGTGGATTAAAATGCATATTTCCCAAATGATGACTTGTAATTGTACAAGGAAACCTATTGAATTAGTCAATCACTGTTTTTTTTTATCTTGGATAGATCAAATAGATAGTGAAGTGGGGCCAGCATTGCATAGTAGATCAAGATGGACTGGGGCAGCTAGGTGGCACAGTGGATAGAGCACTGGCCCTGAAGTCAGGAGGACCTGAGTTCAAATCTGGCCTCAGACCAAACACTTGGCACTTACTAGCTGTGTGACCCTGGGCAAATCACTTAACCCTGATTGCCTAAAAATTAAAAAAAAAATTTTTAAAAAGATGGACTGCATTTGTTGTATTTTCAGAGCTTTTAGTGATCTCAGCCTTCTTGCTACAACAAAAATCCATTTCTTTAACACTAATATTCTCCTGGTGATGCTACGTAACTATGAATGATGCCAGAATTGTTGTGGTTGAGTCATTTTTCAGTTGTGTCTGATTCTGTGACCCCATTTGGAGTTTTCTTGGCAGAGATACTGGAGTGGTTTCCTTCTCCAGCTCGTTGTACAGATGAGGAACTGAGGAACTCATCCCTTGTCCAGGGTCACACATCTAGTAAGTGTTTAAGGCCAGTTTTTAACTCAGGTCTTCTTGACTCCAGGCATAAGTATTCCATTCCATGTTGTATCGTCCAGTAGATTAGACCCTCTCTTTCACTTATCTTCAATCTCTCCCTGTTCCTTGGCTGCTTCCCTTCTGCCTACAAATATGTCCATGTGTCCCTCATCTTCAAACAGCCTCACTTAATGTAGCCATCCCTGCTATTGTCCTGTATCTCTCTGGCCTTTTAAAGCTAAACTCCTTGAGAAGGTCATGTATAATAGGTGCATCCACTTCCTTTCCACTCACTCTCTTCACTTTCTCAAGTCTTGCTTCACACTACATCATTCAACCAAAACTGCTTTCTTCATATACTAGTGACCTTTTAATTTCCAATTATGATGGCCTTTTCTCAGTCCTCATCCTTCTTGACATCTCTGTAGCCTTTGACATTTTCTACCACCCTCTTGGTTCCTGTTCTCTATCCTACCCATTTCACTGCTCCTCAGTCTCTTTCTCATCCAAGTCATACATGCTAATTGGGAGTCTTCTACCAAGCTCTATATTCTGGATCTTCTCTTTTCCCTAAATAAAATACTATTTCACTTGCTAATCCCACAAGTTCCAGTGTATTCAAATATCATCTCTGTGCTGGTGATTCTCTCTACTTTTGAAGCCTTAATCTCTATGCTCACCTCTAGACTTCCTTCTCCAGCTTGTAGTATAGATTTAGAATTGGATGGCTTGTAGACATTTTTTCAATACAACATGTACCAACTGAAACGCATTATGTTTCCCCCTAAATTCTCCCCTGTTCTTAACTTTGTTATTACAACTGAGTGTCCTCCTCCTAGTCACCCAGGTTGGCAACCTAGATTTCATCAGTTCCTCACTCTCTCTCACCCCCTATTTGTTGGACCAATCTGCTACCAAGACACATTGATTTTTACTTTCATTAAGTCTTTCATATATAACTCATTCTTTCCTCTGAAACTGCTTGGGATAGCCCTTCATTACTTCATACTCCAGCCTCCAGATGGTCTGCCTGCTTCAAGTATCTCTCCACTCTATTCCTTCCTCCACTCAGCTGTTAACATGATATTATTAAAGTGCAAGTCCTATCATGTAACCCACCTTCTCCCCTCAGCCAGTAGACTTCACTAGCTCTCTATCACCTCCATGATCAAATAGAAAATCTGATTTTTTTTGCATTCAAAACCCTGCATAACCTTCCCTTCATCCCCCACCTTTTTCAGTCTTCTTTCATCCTATCTTCCCTTTTCCCACACACTCTGTGGCCAGTAACACTGACCTCCTTGCTATTTCTTGAACAAGACGCTCCATTTCCAAACTTGGGATATTTTCACTGGCTGTTCCCCATACCTGGGTTGCTCTCTTTCCTCAATTTTGACTCCTGGTTTCCATTGTTTCCTTCAAATATTAATTAAATCTCACCTTCTACAAGAACTCTTTTCTGATTCCCCTTTAATTCTAGTGCTTTCACTGTTTAATGGTTTTTTTTTCTATTTGGTCCTGTATAAAGCTTGTTTGTACATTGTTGTTTGTATGCTGTTTCCCCATTAAACTGTGAGCTTCTTTAGAGCAGGGATTGTGTCTTTTGCCTTTATTCATGCACAGTGCTTGGCACACAGTACGTACTTAATAACTATTTATTAACTGAATATTCTAATCTGTATAAATTCTCTGACTTCTGTTTGCTTAGACAAATGGATTTATTTGCTGTTTACTATTTGTGGTTGTCTTTTGTCTAATTAGCGTTTAGTGGCAAGGGAATTGAGCCTTTGGATATAAGCTTTACGTCTTACCTTTTAGTGGATACATTTAAATGAAACTAGATAGATTTAATTCTAGCCCAATACCACCTTTCTGAGGAGAGCAGACTAGATAACTTGATGATGCATTCTCCTGTTCTCCTCCAGGTAGTCATTAAAGTCTTCCTGGAAGAAAGGTAGGTGAGTTTCCTGAGTTATTTATCAAAACCTGACCAGGAGCCATATTTAGACATACACAAAACCTGTAAAAGCAGCAGGCTTACTTTATACAGGGAATACTGGTTGAAGCCTAGGTTAAATATATAAGGTACTAAAATAACACATGATAATTCAATTATGTTGACTAATGAAATAAAAGAGGGCAAAGAGAACTTATTCCTAGCTCACTTCTATCTTCCTAACCAGAATGATGGCATCCAGTGCCAAGTCATGTACCTTTACCATCTTACCAATGGGCGTTCCCACTCCATAACCTTTGGAATCAATGAGTCCTCCAATCTGAGTAAGGTTGCAGTTTCTCTGAGTCACATACTCAATGCTAGTGGACTCCATCAGTAGAGCATAGTCGGTGGTGAGCACACGTTGGATACCTTCGTCATTGTTTTTTACCAAGGCTGTCTGTTGCCTGCCGCTCATGAAAGCCCACATTTTCTCATAAGTGGATATCTTTGATTTCTGTAAGGAGAGAAAGAATGTAGCAGTAGAAAGATAACAGAGAAAATATTCTGTACTTTTTCAAACTTATTTGTTCAAATGACACATAGCGATATCATCCTTTGCAAATGGGGACCCTAAGTACCAGCTAATGATTTTCAAACAGAGGAGCTGAAATAAGTATCAAGAAAAGGAGATGACATTTATTTTTATTGAATTATCTGCATTACCTCAATCTCCTTTTTCTATTTTGATTAGACAGAGGAAAAGATTCTAGAATTAAAACAGCACATGCTTAATTGAAACTGAAGTACCATGATCTTCTGGAACAGCTTACTCACTGGTTCTTGGCCAAAGATTGAGGGTATCTAACAAGTGCTAGTAAAAATGTATTTGGCTTAGCATCTAACCAAAAAGGTTTTTAAATAGAAAAGAAAATGGTAAGGATAAGTTGTTAATATGCAGTCACCAAGCTATATGTCCTGGAGAATAGTTACAATAGCTAAAGAAAAATAGCAACAGCAAGATGCTGTGAAATTCCAGTAAGTATTGTTCAGTATGTATTGTTCTGGAGTGTAATTTGTAGTATTTCTCAATTGTGAAAAATTGCAAACCGAGGAATAAAATTCTGCTGCTGAAACTGAACTTTCTGGTGTGTGAAGACCCTAGGTTGGGACGACTTGTGTCTAAAAGCAACAATTTGTTTTTGGTTTTTTCCCCTTGTGCTGTTAGGGAAACATCTTGAGAAGTGAGGAAGCAGTAAATGAGCAAGCTTAGTAGGATTTGGGGAACTTAGTGCCCACATGGCAAAAGCATTTTCATTTTTGCTTGTCCCTGAAAGAGAGAGTCAGACAGAGAGACAGAGACAAAAAGACACACAAAGAATGGCATAGAGACAGCTAGATGGTGCAGCCACTTCTACCTGTCAGGACTGCAAGCAAAGGTATAACTGAAAGAGACTAATAATGATTGTGGTACTTGTCTCTTTGGGCGGGACAATAAGGGAAAGTACTCTGCATTTCCTTTCCCAATCACCCAGCCTTACTGCTGTCCAAAATTGTTGCCCTATATTGTTCACTCTAAATTTTTCCTATTCTTTAATGTGTGTTTTATGTTTTTAACTGGTATCATGGGTGGTTTAGATAAAGATATCATCAATCATACCTTATTTGGTTTAAGGGCATCTTTATTTGTGAACAGAGAGCTTGTTATGTTGTTATGTTGTTCATCCTTTGTTTTGGAAGAGGACCACTGATATCACCGCGATGTCTTGACATGCACATGAATTGGATTTAAGTGAGGCAGAGTTGTACAAAGTCGTCAACCTCACTCTCTTCCAGAGCCATCAAAGTCCAGTGGCAGGACAACTAGTGACGGCTCAAGATGCAATGGATGGCCTTGGCGTCTTTGATGTCTAACCAAATTCTAAGTGCTCCACAGCGCCTGCTTCAGCTGCCTTCGTGGCAGTTGGAAATAATTGTTCTCTTCCACCCAGTCTGCTGGGGTAACGTCTTCACATGCTTGGGGTAGACATCCCCCTAACTCACCAAAGGGTTTGAGGTCTGTAAATTACCCTCAAGTTATCTTTAGCTCGTCGGCAGAGACAGTTTTACCAGAGTGTGGCCACTGTACGTGCTATAGCTTCTTGGAGCCACGGGTGAGAATTGGGTAAGAGATGGACACCAAAAGCTGAAAAGGGCTTGGCCCTAGAGAGTTGCAGAAAGATGAAAGCACTGTAGTTACCAAAGTTTGAAAGTGATAAAGGGTCAGAGGTTTGCACCCTTTATGAAGGAATCTTAATATTTATCTCATTTTTTATAAACCTTCTAAATTAGGACAAACCTGAATCCGGTTCTCTCCCAGTTGGGGGTTAAAGGAAGTTGGTGGTGGTCTGATGAGGCAGGCAGAGGAACTGGTGATGTTAAATCATCTGCCCTCTTCATTGTTTCCTCATCTAAATATGCACATAGAAATCTATGGGGGTGGAGTTAAGGACAGTGACCAAAGAGGCCCTGCTTTATACAAAGAGACATGGAGTAGAGAGGTGATGGCCTTGCCTACATTACAAGGGTAGGGGCTTCCTCTTCACCTTAAGCAAATCTCTACATCTTCACACCTGGCTATGCTGTTATAGGGTTTTTATCCGGTCTGTATCTTTGTGCACCACGGTAAATTTCTTGAGCTCTCTCATTCAACTGAAACAGTTTTATCCAAAGTTCTTTGTGATTTCAAACTCAGCAAATCCAATGGACTGTTCTCAGCGCTTTTCCTTCTTGACCTCTCTCTGCAGTCTTTCAAACTGGAACCACCTTCTTCTTGATATTCTCTCAACTCTAGGTTTTCCCTGTCACTCACTCTTTTCTTCTCTCACTACTCTCTACTCAATCTCCTACCTATCTGACCACTACTTTTTAGTCTCTTTATTTTAATTCCATATTTCAAGTGGCTTTTATCGCTTGTTTGTTTGTTTTTTTGTAAGCAACGTATTGCTGGATTCTGGTTTCTATTCCATTCTGCTATCTTCATCTGTTTTTAAGTGAGTTCATCCCATTCAAATTCATAGCTATGTTTGCTGTGTATTTCCCTCTATCCTAGTCTATGATATTTGTCCTATTTTTTTTTATACTGTCCCCTACTACTGCTTTCCTTAATCTACCCTCCCCTCTCTTATCCTTCCCCTTTTTCTCTTACCCCTTTCACTCCTATTTCCCCATTGGGTAAGATGAATTTCTGTACTCAACTGCATGTGTATATACATTCTTCCCTCCTTCAACTAGTTCAGAAGAGAGTGAGTTTCATATATTGCCTGCTCCTCCCCTCGTTCTCTCTTCTATTATATAAATTCTTCCTTGCGCACTCCATATATGTGAGATAATTTTTCCTATTTCTATTCTTTCCCTCCTTTCTCCCCTCTCCCTCATTCCCTTTCCTCACTCTTCCATTCTTCTTCTGAGATAGAATCACACCTGTGCCCTCTGTCTAAGTAAAATCCCTCTAACAGCCCTAGTGATGAAAAACTTCTGAGGGGTTAATATATGTCATTTTCCCACATAGAATCGTAAACAGTTTAATCTCATTTAGTCCCTCCCAGACATGTTTACTTTTTTATACTTCTCCTGAGTTTTAGGTTTGAACATCAAATGTTTTTTATTCAGCTCTGTTTTTTTCATCAAGAATGCTTGAAAGTCATCTACTTCATTAAACATCAACTGTCCCCCCACTCCCATAAGATTGTGCTCAGTGTTGTGGGATATTATTCTTGGTTTTGAGCCTAGTTTTCTGCCTTCTGCAAAATCATATTACAAATCCTCTGTTCCTTTAAATTGTTGTTGTTACTCAGTAGTTTCAGTCATGTCTGACTCTTTGTAACCCCATTTGGTGTTTTTTTGGCAAAAATACTAGAGAGGTTTGTCATTTCTTTCTCCACCTCATTTTACAGGTCAGGAGCTGAGGCAAACAGGGTTAAGCAACTTGCCCAGGGTCACATAGCTAGTAAGTGTTTGAAGCTGGATTTGAACTCAGAAAGATGAGTGTTCCTGACTCCAGGACTGGCACTCTATCCACTGTGCCACCTACGAGCCCTCCTTTAAAGGGGTAATTGGTAAATTTTGTGTGATCCTGAATGTGGCTCCTTTCTTTTTGGCTGCTTGTAATGATTTTGTCCTTTGTTTGAAAGTTCTGAATTTTGGCTCTGATTTTCCTGGGATTTCTTTTAGGAGGTGCTTGATGCATTCTTTCAGTTTCTACTTTCCCCTCTGGTTCTAAGCTAACTGGGTAATTTTCCCTTTACATTTTCTTGAAATATGGTGCCTGGTCTCTTTTTTGGCTCAAGGCTCTTAGGTAATCCAATGATTCTTAAATGATTTCTCCCTAATCTATTTTCCAGCTCAGTTATTTTGTGTTTTTTTTTCTTATAAGATATTTCACATTTTCTTCTATTATTTTCTGTCTTTTGACTTTGTCTTATTGTTTATGTCTCATGGAGTCATGACCTTCCACTTGGCCAATTACAATTTTCATGCAGTTTTTTTCTTCAGTGAGGTTGTGTACCTCACTTACCATTTGATCAATTTTGATTTTAAAACATTATTTTCTTCAGCATTTTTATATTGCTTTTACCAAGCTGTTAATTCTCTTTTCATAATTTTTTGCATAGCTCTTAATTTCTTTTCCCAATTTATCATCTACCACTCTTATTTGTTTTCAAACCATTTTTTGCTCTTTAAAATTTTTTTTCTTTAAATTTTCTAGAAATTTTTGTTCAACTTCTGTATAATTTACATTTTTTTGAGGTTTAGTTATTGACATTTTCAAACCATTGTCTTTTTCTTTTTTCTTTTCTGTGAGGCCATCAGGGTTAAGTGACTTGCCCAGGGTCATACAGCTGGTGAATGTTATGTGTCTGAGGCTGGATTTGAACTCAGGTCCTCCTGACTGCAAGGACAGAGCTCTATTCACTGCACCACCTAGCTGCCCCACCTTTGCCTTTTTCTGTTTGTGTCTTGAGCTTCTGTGGCACCATAGTAGCTTTTTATGATTAGATTCTTTTTTTGGTTTTGTTTTTCTTTGCTAATTTTTCCAACCTACTTATTGACTTTGGATTCTGTATGGTATTTGGTTCTATTCATTTGGTTCTGTTCTATTTCAGGCCTGAACCTCTATCTTCTTTGTCCTTTTCCTGCTTTCACACCTCATTTTGGCTGCTTGCAAATTTTTGATGTTTCCAAAGTGGTATGATCCGAGGAGAGGTCAGTTCACTCTTTAGGATTATGTGTGGTTGAGTTGTTATAGACTATTGAGGCACTCCATCACTATTGGCATGCTGGAAGTTTCTGTAGGCTCTGAGCGTCTGAACTACTGGCTCCTCCTTGGTCTTGGTCTTTTACTCCAGTTTATTCCATTGTAGGCTGATGTGCAGGACTAAAGGTTAGAAATTAATTCCTGCTCTACTCTTGGGCTCAGAGTCACACAGGCATGTACTTGTTCTTTCCTTCTTATGAAGATAGGGCCTCTTTTCCCTTGTTACTGGAACCACATCCAGGACTGTCCTCTCTGCCCTGGAAATCTGATGCAGAACTGGGTAATGGGTGACAGAGCTGCCTGAAGGCAGCCCTTCCTGTACCAAGTACTAGTATAGGGGTCTTTGGTATCTCTTTCTGCCCATGTGTTCAGTGCCTTTACTATCTTTGGATGCTGGGCTACTCCCTGCCACTGCTGCTGTAGGTACAGCCAGCTGCCATTTCCACTTGTGGCTACGCTACTGCTGCTATGCTGCACCTTTGGCTAGGCCCCACCCCAATGTCTTCAGACCTCTCTATTTCTGTCTTTCTAAGCTGCCCTGAGCTAGAAATTACTCACTGTGACTCTCTTTGCTTTCCTGATCAGAATTTGATTTGGCACACTTTCTACATTGTTGTAGATTAGAACGTGTTGGGAGAAGTAGGCAAAAAAATCTGGCTGTCACTCCCCCATCTTAACTCCACCCTCTATTCTATTTTTCAGAGAATCTTTTAGGTATGGTTTTTCATCTTTTCCTCCCAAATTCTTATTTCAATTCTAGTTTTATATTTTATCTCTTGCCTTTGAGACTGCCATTGTTGTAATCCCTATGACAAAGCCAATTTTCTACGGGAGAGGTTCTGATTGTATTATTGTGAAGTCATTCTCTCTGTCTATATTTACCTCTTGAGTTTCTTTTAACCCATAATGTTTCTTCATTGTGTTTGGGGTATTTATCTGATTGCTTATGTTTTCCTTTTGTATTGTCACAGAGCTTGCAGGCTTTAGGTCCATTTACCAGGTCTTGTACTGGTTTCCTTGATATATATCCTTTCCCAAACTCCTCTGGTCTCTGACCACCCTTTTTGAAGTTCTAGAGTCTATGCAAGAATCTACCTCAATTCTTTTCCTTAAATTGTTAAAATTAGATCTTATTTTTTAATCAACAGAAATGTTTTCTACCTTCTACCTCGCCATTGGGAGTTGGATGGGTGGAAAGAATTCCTGTAAGAAATGTGCATGATCAAGCAAAACAAATCCCCAAATTGACCATGCACAAAAATATTTCTTATTCTATAATTCTGTTATTCTGAAGTCCACCACCTCTGCTTACCTCTATTTTGCTTCATTTTTTTTTCATTGTTGTTTCATCTGGGATCTTTTTCAGATATTTGCTGCTGTGTCCTCCACAACATTTCTTATTAACATCTTTTCCAGACATGTGAAATAAATATTATTGCCAACTGGTTAATGTGGAACAAAGGCCATGAACACTGAGGCTTGGTCAACTGACTGCTCTTCTGGGATGGTGGAGGAAGGGCAGTTTTTGGGAGAAATGCAGAGAATGAAGTAGAGTGTGTTGGGCTGCTTCCTTCTTCTATGGAGTGGGTTGAAGTCAGGGAGGAGGAGATTCTTAGGCTCCTATTGGCTAGATTAGGGAAGGATTTGAGGAGTGTAAGGGTGAGCCATGAAGCCTCTCCTTTGTGGACTATTCCAAGCTGGGCAGGTATGGGAGGAGAGAAGCAGAAGCCCATTTTCTTCCTTGAGGTATTGGTGAAGATTTTTCAGCAACCTGAAGTGCTTCAACTTTTCTCTTTTGATGTTAGTTGCTCCTCAGTTTCATCTCTTATTTTATCTAATCTAGGGTTAGAGATGAATTATTTCTTATGATTGCCCTATATTGATATGTTTTTTGCATTAGTTGAAGGTGATGGTATAACATTGACAAAAGGCAACATAAGACTCTTGACTATAAGTGATAAGATCTATTTCCAGTTTTGTTATGACAATGCCTAATAAAACTATACTTGTCAATCCATTTAATGTACAATTAGGATTTGTTTGCTTTAGTGCCTGCACAATTTTGTATGGAAACATTTTTTATCAAGTAGGCCATTGGTATTTCTCATTTGGTCCAGTGTATCTCGCCTTCTTGATGTACCATAACATGGAGTACCATTCACTCCATTGTTCTCCAAAGCAAGGTAATTGTTTAAGACAGTTTTAAGTAGTTTTAAGTCTGCAACCCTAGGGGATCCTATCTATTTCTTTGATTTGTAGAAGCAGTCACATCTCACTGATAGAGATGTTTATGTTAACAACGGTGTAGTTAAAAACCAATTTGCCTATTTCTCTTTTCCTGCCAATTCTCCTCAGCTACTGCAAATACTCTTTGCATGCTATCTAGATTTGCCCTTCTTTGCCGTTGCTTACCTCCTCACTTCCCTTCTTCTGATTCTCCTCCTGCTCTCCTCTGCCCCCAGCATGGACTATGGATTTTATTTTGAGTAGGTTATTATTTTTCTTATTCTCATCCCCTATTAGGTGGAGTTTAATTGTTATTATCATGATTATTAACCTCTCAGGGTCTACGTTTCTTCACCTATAAATTTCTTTGATTCTATGAGTAGTGTAACTAACTAGGCCTTACCATATGAAAGAGATTAATAATGAAATTGATCCCACAAATTATACTCAACATAAAAAATATCCTTGGAAAGATATTTCAGGGGGTAGCTAGGTGGCGCAGTGAATAGAGCTCCTGCCTTAGAGTCAGGAAGACCTGAGTTCAAATGTGACCTCAGACACTTGACACTTAACTAGCTGTGTGACCCTGGGCAAGTCTTAACCCTGATTGCCTAAGCGAAAAAAGAAAAGAAAAAAAAAGAAAGATATTTCAGGAACTTGAATAACTTCCAGGTCATCATTCTGAATAGTAATTATCATTATAGTATGAATTTTATGTAGGAAATTTTGATGAAATTTAACAGATCCTATTGTACCTCAGATCATCTTATATTTTGATGAAGTCTGAGATCCACTGGGCATACTTTGAAATTAGTCTCTCATACAAATAGAGAGAATCATGAAATCATAGAATAATACATTTAGTGCTATAAGGTATATTAGAGGTCATCAACATAAACCTCTCCTTTTTATAAAAGAGGAAATTGAAATCAATAGAGGTTAAGTGATTTGCTCAGGGTCATATAACTTGTAAAAATTTTTAAATAATATTTTATTTTTTTCCAATTACATGTAAAGACAATTTTTAACATTCATTTAAAAAAATTTAGTTCTAAATTTTCTCTCTCCTTCCCTAACCTCCCCTTCCCTAAGATGGTAAGCAATTTTATATAGGTTGTGTATGTGCTATCATGTAAAACATATTTCCGTAAGACATGTTGAGAAAGAAGAAATAGGCCAAAAGAAAAAAAAACATGAAGAGGAATAAAGCAAGTGAAAATAGTATGCTTTGGTCTGCATTCTGACTTCATCATTTCTTTCTCTAGATGTGGATAGCCTTTTTCATCATGAGTACTTTGTAACTGAATTGGATCATTATATTTATTGCTGAGAAGAGCTGAGTAATTTATAGTTGATCATTACACACTGTTGCTGATATTGTGTACAATGTTCTCCTGGTTCTGCTCACTTCACTTTGTAGCAGTTCATGGAAGTCTTTCCAAGTTTTTCTGAAATCTACTTGCCTATCATTTCTTAGAGCATGATAGTATTTTATTACATTCATATACAACAACTTATCCAGCCATTTCCCAATTTATGGGCATCTCCTCAATTTCCAATTCTTTGCCACCAAAAGAGCTACTATAAATATTTTTGTACAAATAGGTTCCTTTCCCTTTTTTATGATCTCTTTGGGATATAGAGCTAGTAGTGGTTTTCCTGGATCAGAGGGTATGCACTGTTTGATAGACCTTTCAGCAAATTGTGCTCCAGAATGGTTGGATCAGTTCACAACTCCACCAACAGTGCATTAGTGTCCCAATTTTCCCACATCCTCTCCAACATTTCTCATTTTCCTTTTCTGTCAACATGACAGGCAACCTAATGGATGTGAGGTGATATATCAGAGTTGTTTTCACTTGCATTTCACTAATCAATAGTGATTTAGAGCATTTTTTCGTATGACTGTAGAGAGCTTTGATTTTGTCATCTGAAAACAGCCTGTTTATATATTTTCACTATTTTTCAATGGGGGAATAATTTGTGTTCTTATAAATTTGACCAAGTTCTCTATAATATTTGAGAAATGAATTATCAAGGACACTTGCTGTAAAGATTATTTCCCATCTTTCTGCTTTCTTTCTAATCTTGGTTGCAGTGGTTTTGTTTGTGCAAAAACTTTTCAATTTAATATAATCGAAATTATCCATTTTACATTTTGTAATGCTCTGTATCTCTTGTTTGGTTTGGTCCTAAATTCTTCCCTTTTCCATAAGTTTGACAGACAAACTATTCTTTGCTTTCCTAATTTGATTATGGTATCACCTTTATGTTTAAATTAAGTTCCCCTTTTGACCTTATCTTGGTATATAGTGTAAGACGTTGATCTATGCCTAGTTTCTGCCATATTGTTTTCCAGTTTTCCCAGCAGCTTTGGCCAAATAGTGAGTTCTTATCCCAGAATCTTTGGGTTGGTTTGTCAAACACTAGGTTACTATGGTTATTTACTACTATGGCTTGTATACCTAATCTATTCCATTGAGCCATCACTCCATTTCTTAGCCCGTATCAAATTATTTGGATGACTACCACTTTGTAATACAGTGTAAGATCTGGCATGGCTAGGTCATATTCTTTTTCACTTTTTTCATAAATTCCCTTAATATTCTTGATCTTTTGTTCTTCCAGATGAATTTTGTTGATTTTTTTCTAGCTCTATAAAATAATTTTTTGGCAGTTTGGTATGGCACTGAAAATGTAAATTAATTTAGGTAGAATTATCATTCTTATTATATTGACTCAGTCTACCCATGAGCAATCGATATTTTCCCAATTGTTTAAATCTGACTTTGTGTGAAAAGTGTTTCATAATTGTGTTCATATAGTTCCTGAGTTTGTCTTGGTGGGTTAGACTCCCAAGTATTTGATACTGTCTACAGTTATTTTAAATAGAATTTCTCTTTCTATCTCTTCCTGCTAGACTTTGTTGGTAATACATAGAAATGCTGATGGTTTATGTGCCTTGATTTTTTTTTAAATATCCTACTACTTTGTTGAAGTTGTTAATTATTTAAACTAGTTTTTTAGTTGATTCTCTAGGATTCTCTAAGTATCTCATCATGTCATCTGCAAAGAGTGATAGTTTTGTTTCCTTATTGCCTATTCGAATTCCTTCAATTTCTTTTTCTTCTCTTATTGCTATAGCTAACATTTATAGTATAATTCCGAATAATAGTGGCGATTGCTTTACTCTGATCTTATTTGGAAAGTTTCTAGCTTATCCACATTATAGATAGTGCTTGTTGGTGGTTTTAGATAGAAGCTACTTATCATTTTAAGGAAACCTCAATTTATTTCTATGCTGTCTTGTGTTTTTAATAGGAATGCATGCTGTATTTTGTCAAAAGCTTTTTCTGTATCTTTTGAGATAATGATATGATTTGAACTGGTTTTGTTATTAATATAGTCAATTATGCTGGTAGTTTTCCTAATATTGAACCAGCCCCGCATTCCTGGTATAAATCCCATCTGGTTGTAGTGTTTATAACCCTTTTGACGTATTGCTGTAATCACCTTGCTGGTATTTTGTTCAAAATTTTTGCAGTAATATTCATTAGGGAAATTGGTCCATAATTTTCTTTCTCTGTTTTAGCTCTTACAGATTTAGATATCAGAACCATATTTGTGTTGTAAAAGGAATTTGGTAGGACTCTTCTTCACATATTTTTCCAAATAGTTTTATATAGTATTGGAATTAATTTTTTTTTAAATGTTTGGTAGAATTCACTTGTAAACTCATCTGACCCTAAGGATTTTTTTCCTTAGGCAGTTTATTGACGACTTGTTCAACTTCTTTGTCTAAAATGGGTTATTTAAGTATTATATTTCCTCTTCTGCTAATCTGGGGAATTTATATTTTTATAAATATTCATGGATTTCTCTTAGATTTTCAAATTTATTGGCTTATAATTGGGCAAAATAGTTCCTAATAATTGCTTTAATTTTCTCTTCATTGGTGGTGAATTCACCCTTGGTAATTTGATTTTCTTCTTTATTTTTAAATCATGGTTTGTCTATTTTATTGGCGTTTTTTTCCTTAAAATCAGCTCCTAGTTTTATCCATTAGCTCAATATTTTTCTTACTTTCAATTTTATTAATCTCACCTTTGGTTTTAGGATTTTCAATTTGGTGCTTAGTTAGGGATTTTTATTTTGTTCTTTTTTCTAGTTATTTTAGTTGCATTTAGTTGCCTAATTCATTGATTTACTCTTTCTCTGTTTTATTGATGTAAAATATTAGACAAATAAATTTCCCCATGTACTGTTTTGGCTATTATTTCATTGTTGGTATGTTGTCTTATTGTTGTCATTATTTTTAATGAAATGATTGATCATTTCTATGACTTGTTCTTTGACTCACTTATTCTTTAGGATTACATTATTTAGTTTCCAATTAATTTTTAATCTATCTTTCCACTGCCCTTTATTCAATGTAATTTTTTATTGCATTATGATCTGAAAAAATGCATTTAATATTTTTGTTTTTCTGCAGTTGATTTTGAGGTTTTTATGCCCTAATATATGGTCAATTTTTGTGTAGGTGCCATATGCCACTGAGAAAAAATGTAGATTCTTTTCTATCCCCATTCAATTTTTTCCAGATGTCTGTTATATCTAACTTTTCTATAATTCTAATTACCTCTTATTTATCTATTAAAAAACTTATTTTATCTTATTTATCTTATTTTATCTAATAAAAAACATATCTTTATTATTTATTTATTATTAGATATATCTGGTTTTGAGAAGGGTAAGTTGAGGTCCCCAAGTTATATAGTTTTATTGCCTGTTTCCTCCTCTACTCACATAATTTCTCCTTTAAGAATTTGGGTGCTATACCACCTGGTGCATATATGTTTACTATTGATATTATTTCATTTTCTATGGTACCTCTTAGCAAGATGTAGTTTTCTTCCTTACCTCTTTTAATTAGATCTATTTTTGCTTTTGCTTTGTTTGAAATCATGATTGCTACCCCTACTTTTTTTTTACTTATCTGAAGCATAATAGATTCTTCTCCAGCCCCTTAACTTTATTCTGAGTGGGTCTCTGTTTCAAGTATGTTTCTCATAAAATGGTTGTTTTAAGATTCTGGTTTCTAATCCACTTTGCTATCCGCTTTCATTTTTGGGAGAGTTAATTCCATTCATATTCACAGTTATGATTACTAACTGTGTATTACCTTCCATCATATTTTTCTTCCTTTTTATCCTTCTCTCTCTCTCCTTTCACCCTCTCCCTCCTCACCAGTGTTTTGCTTCTGATCAGTACCTCCCCCAATCTGCCTTCCCCCCTCCCCCTTTCTTTACCTCCTCCTTTCTTACTTCCCTGTAGGGTAAGATAGATTTCTATATTCAACTGATTGTGTATGTTAGTCCCTCTTTGAGCCAATTTCAATGAGAATAAGGTTCAAACAATGCTCACTGTTCACCCTGTCATCTTTCCCTCTACTGTAATAGTCTTTTATGCCTCTTTATGTGAGATAATTTGCCCCATTCTACTTCTCCTTTTCTTCTACTTCCTGTGTGATCCTCTTTCTCACCCCTTAATTTTTTTTATATATTATCACCTCAAATGCACCTTATACCCACATCATCTGTCGGTGTATGTGTCTTCTAACTGTGGTAATGTGATACAGTTCTTAAGAATTACAACTATCACTTTCCCATGTAGGGATATAAACAGTTTAGCCTTATTCAATCCCTTATGTTTCCTCTTTCTTTTTTTCTCTTTTTATGTTTCTTTTGAAATTGAAAATCATTTTTTTTTTGTTCAGCTCTGGTCTTTTCACCAGGAAAGTTAAAAGCCTTCTATTTCATTGAATAACCATTTCCCCCCCTAGAGGATTACGTTCAGTTTTGCTGGGTAGGTGATTCTTGGTTGTAATTGTAGTTCCTTTGCCTTCTGGAATATCATATTCCATGCCTTCTGATCCTTTAATGTTGAAGCTCCTAAATCCTGAGTAATCCTAACTATGGCTCCTTGATATTTGAATTGTTTCTTTCTAGCTGCTTGCAATATTTTTTTGCTTGACCTGGGAATTCTGTAATTTGTTTATAATGTTCCTTGGAGTTTTCATTTTGGGATCTCTTTCCAGAGTTGATTGGTGGATTCTTGCAATGTCTTATTCTAGGATATCGGCAGTTTTCTTTGCTAATTTCTTGAAGTATGATGTCCAAGTCCTTTCTTTGATCATGGCTTTCAGGTAGTTTAATATTTTTAAACTATCTCTCCTGGATCTATTTTGTAGATCAGTTATTTTTCCAATGAGATATTTCACATTTTCTGCTATTTTTCATTCTTCTGATTCTTTTGATTAATTCTTGATGTCTCATGGAGTCATTAGCTTCCACTTGTCCAATTCTAATTTTTAAGGAGATCTTTTCTTTTCTTTTTTCCTGTGAGGCATTTGGGGTTAAGTGACTTGCCCAGAGTTACACAGCTAGTGAATGTTATGTGTCTGAGGCCAGATTTGAACTCAGGTCCTCCTGACTCCCAGACTGGTGCTTTATCCACTGCACCACCTAGCTGCTCAGAGATCTTTTCTTTACTTAGCTTTTTTACCTTCTTTTCCATTTTGCCAATCTTACTTTTTAGGCAGTTGTTTTCTTCAATAAATTTTTGTACATCTTTTTCTTTTTTTGTGTATTTCCTTTATCAAGCTGTTGATGCTTTTTTCATTATTTTCTTGCATCACTCTCATTTCTCAATTTTTTTTTTTACCTCTCTTATTTGATGTTTAAACTCCTTTTTGATCTCTTCCAGGAGTTCTTTTTGGGCTTTAGACCAATTCATATTTTCCTTTGAGGATTTTCACGTAGATATTTTGACATTGTCGTCCTCTTCTGAATTTGTGTCTTGCTCTTCCCTGTCATCATAACAACTTTCTTTAGTCTGGTTCTTTTGTTGTTTTGGGGTCCCTGCTTGCTTATTCTGGGCCACAGAGAGGGGTGTGGTGGAGATTGGGCTAGCTGCTTGTAACAGAGCCACAGGCCCTTGGTCACTGATCTGCCCTGGGGCTCAGGACCTCCTGCTGGCATGCTGAGGCAGGGCCTGCTGCTGGCTTCCTGGGACACTGCCTGCCCTGGACTGTGTTACCCTTTCACCCAAGTAAGACAGACCTTTCCTGCCAATTTTCCAAGTTGTCTTAGGCTAGAAAATTGTTTCACCCTGTCCCTTTGTTCATTCTACTATTCTAGAATTTGTTTTGAGGAACTATTTTATAGTTGTTTGGAGGTGAATGTGAGTTCAGTTGATTTCCTGCTTACTCTGCCATCTGGGCTGCTGGAAGTGCAACTTGTATATATTTGAGGCAAGATTTGAACCTGTCTTCCTAACTCCAAGTCCAAAATTCTTGGCTATTCTAATTTAAATTCCATATAAATCAATTTAATTCACAAAATAGTGTACTATGTGTAACATCATTGGGATAATATCAGAAAATCTTAGAAAATCAGAATTACTATGATTTAAGGGCAAATGAATTCCAACCTATGGGCCACAGCTAAAGACTGATTTAAAAAAAAAAGATTAAATATCATTCTGTGATCCAAGGGAATGAAAAAAAAATTTAGAATGACAGGACTGCGTTGTTAAAAACATGCAGAATATTTTGTCCCCTAGTATCTAATGTGTGTGTGTATGCACGCATTAATGTGTTCATGTGTTTTTCTCGTGTATATATCCTCCTACCCATTCTTTGGAGGAGCGCACATAGAATGTACTTTATCACAGTCTTACCTTAAAGAAGGTCATTGTTGATCCATCTCGCACTGCCCCATATTCTATCTTTGTTTGCTTTGCCAAATCATCCGCTGAATCTATGGGGGACTCCATTCTCTCTACTGTTAAGAAGGCAGCCAGATTTGCAGTATAGGATGAAATGATGATTAAGGTGAAAAACCACCAAATTCCTCCTACTATTCTTGTAGAAAGAGCTTTGGGCATTAGCTCTGATCCTGTTATCATCAAAGTAAGAATATTAAATGACATCAAAAGAAAAGCATAAACTTACATTGTATACTATCCTTGGGAGATAATGCTTTCATTATGAAAAATTTTCAATAATCACCTGTATTTTTTTTCTACGAACCTGTGTTGATGGTGTTAAACAATCATTTATACTGAAATTCTCTGTCTGAAATCCAAAGGTTTCTAATTGTTTTCTAAAGATGTATTTTCAGTTGAAACCCTATTCCTTTATAATTTCATTAAAATGAATTTTATTGTAGATAGTGTTTTTTAAGTCTCTATATAAAACAATTCCTTTTAGGTTTTTGCATATAAGTACAATATTAAAAGATGGAATATTAATTTTTTCAAGATGGAAAATATCTGAGGGATTTTGTGGAGATTTTACAGACTTTATTATTTTATTATATTTTATGGACTTTAAATCATTGCTCAGACTGAGCCACTACAATCTCAATGGACCAATTGTCAGAGGCCAGAAGCATACAATTTATTACAATTTTACTCTTCATAGGTAGGTTGGGATTGATCAGGTTTAATTTAAAGTCATCCTGAATCTGTTCTTAGAGTCATTGTGCTGTCATTCACTATGCCCAGTAATAGCAGGCACAAGAAGTGACTGAAAAATGAAAAAAAAATCATCAATAAATGTTTTGCCTACTGGATGTGAACAAATAGGTTTGACTGAATTTTCCACTGAAATAACTGGACGTTTTAAATATATATGTGGTTATAGTTTAAAAGTAAATAATAAAATGATTTAATACTTCAGGCAAAGAGGTTTATACTTAAACTTCACCCAGAAATAAGCACTCATAATCACCATGAAGATCAAAGAATGTTCAAGGCCCTTGGTAAACTGATGAGAGCACAGAGTTAAAAGACCTCTCAGACTTTAAATTAGCAAATACATTTTCTTCATGTCAGCTTTATGTTTCAGTTCACTTTGGATGGGACAAATACATTTTATAATAGTGATTCCTATTTTTTGTTCTTATTCTAGATCCAGGTATGTAATTTAATCCAAATATAGAAAAGATTATGAGACATTTCCTAGAATAAGAATTTTTCATTTCATTCTTTAATCTTTTGGTTTTTCCAGGATTTGTTTTTCTGGAAAAACTTAGTGGTTAGATTTTTATTTGGCTACAAAGGAAAAAATATTTATTTCATGTAATAGCTATACAACTAGTCCGTATAATTTATTAGAAATGCTGTTATGTTGTGGGGGTGGGTTTTTTTTCTTTTTATCACTATACATTCTGTGATTGAGTTGATAAAATTTCAATTTAGCTTGAAACATAACAATGGGTGCGTAAGTTGTTACTGAAGCATAAGGAATTGGTTATGAGTAAGATTATATGTTAAAGTAGTATTTTTATGATTATGGATGAGAGTCTTTGGAAATGGAAAAAAATTTAACTAAATTTAATTGAATCAATGCTACTTTTAAACAAGGTATTAGGTTTAAAAATCAGGTTATTTACCTTTCATTATTCCTCATCACATGAATTTTCAAATTTTTGTCTTTAACTGATCTGCTTTAAGAGGCACCATGGGGGCAGCTAGGTGGCGCAGTGGATAGAGCACCGGCCCTGAAGTCAGGAGTGCCTGAGTTCAAATGTGGCCTCAGACCAAACACTTGATGCTTACTAGCTGTGTGACCCTGGGCAAGTCACTTAACCCCAACTGCCTAAAAAAAAAAAAAAGAGGCACCATGACCTGGTAAAGAGAGAGCCAATCTCAGCCAGGAAGACCTGAGTTTAAGTCCCACCACTGATACTGGCTGTGTGAGTGGGGAAACGTTACTTACTTTCTCAGTGCTCTAGTCAAGTTCCTAAGACTATAATTTGCAGAGGAGGTGGTAACCTTCATTAGTAGAAGGAATTTTTTGCCTGAGATTTCCCTATACCACTGAAGTTATAGGTCCTTTCCTTCTCAGTGATTTGCTTAATTATGTTAGACATTAACCATGAGCTGAGAACTTTGGATGGAGCAGTGTGCTTGGGAACTATTAAATGGAATGGAATGTAAATTCTAGTAAAAATCAAGGTTAAAAACAATAATTGCAGAAGTGTCAAATTTGCTTTCTATGGGCAGACATGACAGCCAATCCTGATCCAGACTTTGCTCATACAATGTAGAAAAGAGAAAGTCTGATCAATAAATTAATAATCAATCCTCCAAATGGCTTCCAGTTGAGCACAGAAACAAGTATCTGTCGATAAAGAAGACTATAACAGTAAATGCAGATGTTTACTACCATTCCTCTTTTTTTCACTCTCCACAGTAGTTATGACAGGTGCACTCAACATAACACATATCCCAAGACTCATATGTGGAAATAACTACTTCTTTTAAATGCTTTTAAGCTTCTTAAAAGACAAGCAGAGTCTGGCTGGGGCTCACTGTCATGTACCCAAGGTAGTGGTGACTAGCAGGCACCACATCCCATGGTTTGCTGTGGATGATGATAAACTCCAAACAGATTGAACATTAAATATAATATGCTAGAAGTGTACAGTACCCAGTGTAGTCATAATCATGTGCACACACCTACTTGCTATTATAAAATCTGTTTCCCTTCAGTATTTGTTAAAATCTCACCTCAGACTTTTTGAAAGTAATTACTCTACAGATAAATGTCCTAAAAACAAACTAAATGTACTAAAAATATCATACTTGGGATTTCTAGAAAATCGGGCTTGGTGTCTGTAATTATGAAACAACACCCAAATAAACAATATCTAACTGCAGGCAGAACAATTTGTATTCTTTATTCAAATATTTGGGTTTTCAACATTAGTGTATTGTGTATTGTAGTATTTCTACATAGGAGCTTTGTTTGAGTCTAATGTATCTGCCAATACATGCCTCAGAGAGGTTATACCAAGGTACCTCTTGTGAAAGCCTGCATTCCACTTTAAGCTCGCAGATTGCTCATACTATCACCCTGACAATCTTCAGTTTCTCTCTACTGCTGGTTCTTGTCTGATGCCCACAAACACACCTGTTTCCCCCATATATAAAAAATCCCAACTTGATCCTATCATCACTTTTGGCTATTATCATGTAGCTTTCCTGCCCTTTGCAGCTAAATTCCTTGGGGGAGGAAAAAGTCTATATATGCTGGCTTCTTCCATTTCCTCTCCTCTCACTCTTATAAATTCCCTGCAATCTGACTTCTACTCATCATTCAGTTGAAACTGACTTCAAAGTTACAAATGATAATTGCTAAATTTAGTGGATCTTTCTCCGCCCTGATCTTCCTAGAGCTCTGGAGCATTTGATGCCACTGATCCCTTTTTCTTCCTGAATGTTCTCTCTTATCTGGGTTTTCCTGACTCTACTTTCTTGGTTCTCCTGTCTGATTACTCCTTTTCTTTGCTGGACCTTCATTTGTTATCCCCACTAAGTGTAGCTGTCCCCCAAAGTTCTGTCTTGGGACTTCTTTGCTCTCTATACTCTTACTTGCTAAATCACAACTCCTTTGGGTTCAATCATCATTTTCATGGAGATGATACACAAATCTATGTATCTAGCACTAGTCTCTCTCCTGAACTGCAGTTCTGCATTACCAATTGTCATTTCAAACTAGATGTCCCTTAGACCCGTCAAGCTCATTATGTCCAACATAGACCTCATTATTTTTCTTCAAAATCTTCTCTTCCCAACTTCCCTACAATTCTCCCAGTGACCTAGGATTGCAACTCTTCACTCTCATGGCATGTATCCAGTATATTGTAACATCTCTCCAAAGCACCCACTTCTCTCCTCTGATACTGCCACCACCCTGGTACAGGCTCTCATCACCTCACACTTCTGGTCTGATCTCCCTACTCAAATCTCTCCTTACTCTAATCCATTCTCCATTCAGCTGCCACATTGATCTTCCTAAAGCATGAGTCTGACCATGTCAACACCTACTCAGTAAACTCCAATGGTTCTCTATCATCTCTAGGATCAAACGTAAAATACTCTGTCATTCAAAGCCCTTTATAGTCTGTGCATCTTAACAGTCTTCTTACATTTTATTCCCTCTTCCCCGCTCATACTCTGTGATCCACGGACATTGACCTCCTTGCTGTTTCTTGAACAAGGAACTCCATCTCCCAAATCTGGACATTTTCACTGGCTGTCTCCCATTTGCCTCTGGACTTCCCTGGCTTCATTCAAGAATAAGATAAATCCAAGAAAGTATTTCCCAATCCCCCTAATTCTAGTGCCTTGCCTCTGTTGATTATTTCCCATTTATCTTCTATATCTACATATCTTGTCTGAACATAGTTGTTTGCATCTTGTCATAGTCATTACACTGTTAGCTCCTTGAGAGCAGGGACTGTTTATTATCTTTCTTTGTATCCTCAGTATTTAGCAACATGTCTAGCACATAGCAGGCACTTAATAAGTACCAGTGTCCCCTTTTCTTCACTCAGACAGCCCTAATCCTCTTGCTTGATCTATTCTAATAGCTTTCTAGTAGGACTGTGCCTCAGTCTTCTCTCCACTCTAGTTCAACCTCTACACATTTGCCAGATTGATTTCCCTGGAGCATAGTTCTCTCCATGTCACTCCTCTACTCAATAAACCCCACTGGTTCTCTTTTACTTCTAGGGTCAAAAATGAAAAATCCTCAGGCATTTTATGCCCTTCACAACCTGGCACCCTCCTAAATTTTTTTAGTGTTTCTATAATTTACTACACCTCCTCCCCACTACATTCCAGCCATGTTGGCTTTCTAACTATTGCTTGCCCATCAAATTCCATGTTCTGTCACCGTGTATTTTCTATTTGTATTTTATTTCTATTTGTTTGTATTTTTATATGAACTTATTTACAATGAATGTTCTAGGGAGAGATGGTGGAGTTTACCAACATAGAAGTTACTGAGCAGACTGTGGGATGTGTGCAAAAATAATGGGTAACCGTGGTACCTTGCTGCATGAGAGCTCCAACTCCAAACCAGAAACTATTTAGTAAAGTAAAATTGTTTTCCACCACATCTGAATCAGGATTGCATGGGTAGGGGTTATACCATTCATAGGGTGTAAACCTGTGGTAGTTAACAGAAATAGTCTGTAAATATTAAAATTTATACCAACAAATCTGCTGAACAATGCAGAAAATCCAAAGATTAGTGGTTAAAATAAAATCAGAATATCAAAGTCAACATTTCCAAACTATAGTTTTACTTAGTTCTACAAATATTTTCATGATTGCTCATTTTAAGGCAAAGACTCCAGATTCTCTGGACTTGGATTCTTCACACCCATGCCTACTGATTTCATTTCCAAGTTCTCATCCATTTCTCTAGTTGCACAACTTGACGAATTATAGAAGAGGATTCTTCATGTGAGAATTGTGGATACAAGGATACTATACGAGGCTGCTTAAAAGGAACAGATGTATTTTAGCAATTGTATAGTTCACTGTACTAGCCAGGCAAGATTGCTGGTGGAAGAAGACTGGATGTTTGGGGATTGTTGCCTTTGGAGAGCACAAGGGAAAACCATAAATCTGATTGTGAGGCCTAAAAGAGAGAGGAAATTTAGGCTTAGAAATTACTGGGATTAAATAAGTTTGTGTGACATTAACTCTAAGAACCTTAAGGATACTCTCAAAGGAAGCATACATTTTTGGATATCTTTGAGCGTTCCATGCTTGACATTTTTATTTACTTTAATATGGTTGTATTTTTAGCAGTTAAGCATTTTGATACATGTTTATACTCAACTGATTATCAAATTTAGTTATGAAGCAAATTTGCAGGCAGTTAAGTGATATAATAACAGACTATTGGATCTGAAAGTAGGAAAACCTGAGTTCAAATCCTACCTCAGATAATTACTTGCTATGTGACCCTAAGCAAATCATTGAAACTTTCAGCCTCAGATTCTTCATCTGTAAAGTGGGTATAATAATGGCACTTACCTCATAAAGTTTTGGGAGGATCGAATAAGATAACATACAGAAAACACTTTGTAAAACTTAAAGCATTTCTTCTGCTAACTAGCTGTGTGAACTTGGTCAAATAATATAATTTCTCTGGGCCCTAGTTTTTTCATAAAGTGAGAGAGATGGTTATTCATTTATAATTCCAATGAACAATCAGGAGTTTAAATATAAATTCCTCTATTCCTTACCAAATATCTTCCTACCCATTATTGCTTGGAAATATTTCTTCTATTTCCTTATTTTTTTTTCAGTGATATCCAGAAAACAAGTAGCAACTGCACTGAAAGCAACATTAGCATGTTGAAATGGGGTACCTCCCCTGAGAACATTTTTTTTTTCCATTTGGAAAATCCTATCTTTCCAAGTTAATATGGTTGAACATCTATAAATAAAATTAAAACATACTGAAGGGTCTCTGATCTCCAGTCTTTAGCAGCAAAAAACCAAAAAAAACCCTCAACCTGTTGACACCTTTAAGGGATTAAGGTGAATAATAAAATGTAGAGCTTCTAGTCAAGTTCAAGAATTGGGCAGGTTAGTTATTTTAATTACAGACTATTACCTAAATTCCTGGCCCATTTGTAGAAAATATACCATGTATCCTTTTATTGTGTGGAACTAGAATAAGAATTTTCTAGCTTATCCCGTAAAAATGAGTTATAACTTCTTCCCTCAGTTCCCAACAATTGCATGACAAAATATGTTCCTTCAGATCTTTAATAGATGACAGTACATTTTGATACTGTTTCAGTAAGGGACTTACAGTATAAAGTTAAGCATTCCTGTAACCAGAAAAATACTCTCTATCTTCCCCCTTCTTCTTCCCTTATCTCCCCCTACCTCCTTCCTGTCAATCTGCTGGACATGTGGAAAGGCTAAGGCATGACAGCTGTACTAATGTCCTTGAAGTGTCAGAAGAAAGTGAATAAATTCTCCAGATATAAAAGTAGGCCACTTCGTGGTGAACTAATTGGAGATAATGGGCAAAAACTGCACAGCACAGACTAGCACAGATGGGTTATAATCTATTATTGGAGAGAATATTCAAATCAATGAAATAACAAATCTATTTGTATATTTTCAGGAAAGTTTAAAAAATATTATACTATGTCATTTGACCCTTATGATGTTACCATGAGGATTGGGCTACAGACTCGCCTATGCTCAGTGATAGAGGTAGTCTTCAAACTATGGAAGAAAATAGCATTAAAGCCTCAATTGTGCTATGATATTAAGAAATAACATTATGACAGTGTCTTAATTTAATGTCTTTGGTCTCACTTGAATCAAAGATATAATCAGTCTTCCTTTAATAGAAAGCAATCAATTGCAGGTGGGAATCTTGGTTCCCTGAAACTAAGAAAATCTTAATTTCACTGCTGGACAGAAGTAAGCATGGAAATGTCTTTCTTTCACGTAAGACAATTATTTTTTGTTTTAACTAGAGTGAAAGGGAAATAGTTAAAGATGGAATGATTGTTTTCAGTGAGTTAGTCAATAAGCATTTATTGTTTATCATATACCAGGGAAATATTTCCTCTAAGGGTGCACCAACATTAATGTTACCATTGTTCTAGTTGATAAATAAAATTTAAAAACCACTAAACTTGAATTACATACTTTTGTCTTTGTTATGGAACTATGTCTTTTGTTTTTGGACATATATATGCATACATATGTACTACACATACATATATATTTATATATAAATGGAAATTTATTGGATAGGAGAAATTTGGATCTTTCTTGTATCAGCAATACTACTTTCTCTAAAGACTTTAGTTAAACTGCAGAGTAAAGAATTTTTCTTCCACAAATGCCAGACTGCTATACAGATCTGATTTACCTCTAATTGATGCTGTGACAATGAATATTGGTAATTTTTTCCAATTTAATTCAACTTTGTTGAACAATATTATTATTTGAAAAGTACAGTGCTACACATTTTTCTATTGAAAAGCTATAAAGAACTTAAAATAATTTCACAGCATATTTATACAAATCTACACATTTTATTTTGTTCCATTGTGTGACTAATCTTAAAGTCCTTTTTCCTGGCATTGGTCTTTATCAAGATCTATGCTCCTATGTATCAAGTATATATTGCAGTATTGTCAGGGGAAAATATTTATTTTATTTTAGAAATTTGATGTTTTCCCAGCAGAAAATCCATTAAAAAAATTTCACACAAAGTGTTTAGCATATTTTAGTGCTGAAAAGGGGAAAAGCAACAAAAAAGAGCATTTTTAATCTTTTATGTAAAGATATCCAATGTTTATGCAACTGAAAGACAAAATAATGACATTCTAATATAGAATTGAATATATATGGAAAATGAGTTCTATTATAAGTCCAAAAACCCTTTAAAGTCCAATGTGTAAAGCTGAGACCTTAAACATAGAGTAAAATCTGGAAAACAAATAAACAAAAATAAGTTATTCCTTGATGATAGCATAAAACTTTCATGTCTCTAAGCTTGGTAAATAATAATTTATTTATAATTACCTAAAATCTTCCTATTTTTTACTTCCCAACTTTTTTTGTAAACAAATTTAAATCCAATACTTTTTATTGTTGCTAAAAAGTTTGCAGATTTCCATTTATGCCACTATTTTCTATTCTCTTAGACAATTTCTTAGCCAACTCTTCCCAGTTTTGCTATATACATTTCAAAAAGACTAAAACATGTTGATATCCAGTCAAGACATTTTAGGACTAAGCTGAAATGACAATAAAATAAAACAAAAAATCAATTACATGTGCCAATATAGGAGGCTGGTGTTAACTGTTATGTTTTACTAAAGCTAAATTGTTTAAGTAAAGAGAAAACAGCTTTTACAGTGACTTCAGGTGGAAAATCTTTTCCTGTCTGGACATCTGATGAGACTGTGATGCCACTTTAAGATTCTAAATTGTGTTTAGCTCCAGGGCATATCTAGAAGCATGTTTAAGTAAGGCCCATTCTTGTTTGACTTACCTTGCAATCACAAAGAGGACACAACTGACTCCAAGGCAGGCTAAGAGAACATACATCCAAATGTCAGGCGAGAGAGGATTGAGGAAGGAGAAGACACCAGGATTTGTGCCGTTGGGTTTCCTGTATAAAATGCTAATGCCCAGTGTCATGAAGGGTTTGGAAAAGTCAATGACCTTCTCTCTCACATAGGTAATTGTAAGAGGAGCAACTGCCAGGTCGGCTTTCTGGAAAAATAAATCATAAAAGGGATTCATTTTCTCTGACACAGCATCTGAAATAGGTGTGATGTGTAAAATGCTCTTCCCTCCCCTGCCCCTAGCTCCTATTAAGTTCTCAAATAGTAAATTTATCATGAGGATTAATTTTTTTTTTAGGCGATTGGGGTTAAGTGACTTGCCCATGGTCACACAGCTAGTGATTGTTGTGTGTCTGAGGTCACATTTGAACTCAGGTCCTCCTGGCTTCAGGGTTGGTGCTCATTCACTGCGCCACCTAGCTGCCCCAAGGATTAATTTTAAAATAAAGAACCCCAGCAATCTGAACTACTATACATACACATATATAAAAATGTGTTTAAATTCACATATAGACATAGAATAATTTTCTAATGACGAGATATCAGTACTTCTAACCAGATATACTTCTTTTCCATGGCTAAGACTGATTGCAAATGACATTTGGGGCCTTTAAAAGCATGTAAAATTCATGGACATGAAATGACCATAAGCTTAGTTGTCCAGGAGACTTCATTTTGTAGCTATAAAGACCAATATTCCCTCATCCTACTTACATATTACTTGAGTTATTTGAAGGAATAGTAAAGTCTCCGTATCTCCACTATCTCTTTCTATCATATAAATAATAATAGCTAATGTTTATATAGAACTTCAAGGTTTGTAAAAGTCCTGCATGTGTTTGTGTGTGTGCATGAATGCAAAAGAGTGATATTTAGTTTTTCTTACATGATCTATAAGTTCTTTGACCATCCCATTCCATTCTCCTTTGTCATTCTGGGCTCCATATTTACCATCAGGTACTAGTTTAACATCATAAGTGAAACCCAGAATATTTGACAACTCTTTAAGCAAATCCAGGCAGTACCCTTCAAATCTATTATTCCCATACAGAGGCTTGTCCGACTTTTTGAACATTACGTAGGGCTCTTCCTATATGAAAGAAAGTAAACAAATTACCAATAATACTTGATCATACTTATATAGCATTTTAATATTTATAAGGAAGACATGATGCACTTATTCAAGTTCTATAAGCTTACTACATATATCAAATTACTTAAGTTTGGAAACTGTCAGCAATACAGGGAAAGATGAGCCGACTACAGAATATACTCATGCTCAATCAGTCTTCTCATTCAAGGTGAACTGGCTGTCTGGGCACCTGGACACAGAGAAGATGGAGGAATTGATCACTTGTAAGTATCAAACTCCAGCCTGCCAAGGCTAGTAGTAAATGAGGATCTCAGAGCTAGGGAGGCTAGAGATATGCTGGTGCATGTAATATGTGCTTGTTTCGTTGGACTGAAATTATTGTAATACTAGAAAACCACTAAACATAAATTTCTTCATTAAAAACATTCATAAAGAACTGAGTCTTGAAGGAAGCTATATACACAGATATAAGATTTTTTTTAAGAGCAAAATTCTTTGGGGTCTAATAGGCAGATAACAGCGAATGAAAACATAATTTTAATAAAGCAGACTTACCAGAATGGTGGTAACTATAAGCGTTCGATTAGCTAGTGAGTCAGTGATGTTAGTGGACCTGTCTTTATTGCTGTCAGTCATATTAAGACCACTGTTGGAATTCCAAATTCCAATCTACACAGAAAAGAGCGAATCAGTAGATGCCAGCAATACATACTACATTCAATCTCATGCTAGTCCACGAATGTATAGTAGTCATTGGAAACAAAAAACAAATAGTCCACAGTGGGAGCAACTAATTTAATAGGAATATGAAATAGAGAAAGGAGCCAAAGAATTTCAAACAGGGTAATATATCAAAATTATGTGAGATGGCTTTATTTAAATAACTTTAATACATCACTGTTTCAGAAACAATAGGCTACCTTTTTTAAACTTCATTTTTCTTGTTTTTTTTTCTTTTGGTCTGTGTTTTCTTTTACAACATGACTAACATGGAAATATCTTTTGCATGATTATACATGTATAACATCAGATTGCTTACCTTCACAATGAGGGGTAAGAATTTGGAACTCAAAATTTTTAAAAAACCAAGGTTTTAAAATTTTTACATGTAATTGGAAAAAATAGTTTTAAAAAAGAAAAAATAAATACTTATTGAATGAATGTATATATGAATGAGTAAGAAAATGTGTTTTCCCATTTAAAGAAAAGATAACAATAAAAATGATACACTATGGTACTATAATGTATAATTCTGAAAACAAAGCAATAGCTCCACCATAGCATATTGGATTATCAGTACTAAGATAAAAGAAATTGATTTTTTTCTAATTTTTTTTTTAATCTTAAGAGAAAACCTTTGCAATAAGAATGTTATTTAACTATTTGTTATAATTGGAAAATACTCAAGTTAATGCTAAGAAGCCAAATCTCTGCCTTTTTCAATAGCAAATAATAATAATTATGAAATATCACCAAAAATATATAAAAGAAGTCAATGGAGGGAAAAAATATTTTAGACAATCTTTAGCCTTTAAAAATCTAGTAAATGCAAAATTAATTTATTAAGTTTCTATTTTCTATCCATCTTTCTTCTATTACCCTTGATTCCTAAATGTGAGTGAAAAAATAAATATCTTAGTCTACTGGATACCATCCCCTTTTCAAATTATACGTCTGTTATTTTGTGATCCCTTAAAGTCTCATTTAGTTTCTCAGACCAACACCTTGTCAAGTTTCTATTTAATAAATTTCTGTCACTTGTGAAGACTGAGAGAAAAAATTCCTAAACTGAATAACTTGAACTTGCAATTTAGCAAAAATCCTTGAGAAAATATTGTACCAAGTGAATTACCTTTTTTGTCCCTTCCTCCTTGAGACTAATAATGTCCAAATCAAAATCTTTCCTTAAGCCATCTGTTTTATTGAAGGTGATGCGCCCAGTCAAACCATCCAATTGCGCCTGTGAGTAAACATAACACAGCATTACTTCTAAACAATTTATAAGACAATAAACAACTCTTAAAAGAGGTACAATTCTGCTTTATCATGCTGTTACAAATTACTTCATTAATACTGGTCTAAATCAGTAAAAAGAAAAAAGCATTTCACCATATTATTAATGTACATTTTTGTGTACTGTTCTATCATCTTAACACCAGCCCATTGTCTTCTCTTTTCCAAGAACTGTCCATAAAAGTTTTTTGATAAAGTAGTTTTTGTACTGAACAGATGTTTTCTTAGTTAAGCTAAGCTGATGATTAACAGTCCACTCAAAGCAATATCTCAGCCAGACTACTCAGTCTGGGTGGCTCCTCTGATTTTCCATTTCTAAGTTGTTTCTCAGTTCAGCTGAACTTACTCTTTGACAGGAACTGTAACTTATATCACTTCTATTTTCAGACTTTGCTGAAGACTTCAGCTGAAGTAGCATTATGCTCTTTTAGGAAGAGATACTGATCTTTATCCAAAGTTGGCAATAGCCCTGCTAATGTTGCTCTTTTGCAAGATTTTTCTCCTCTACTTCAACAAGTGGCAATGCGGTGGCAGCTAGGCGGCGCAGTGGATAGAGCACCGGCCCTGAAGTCAGGAGGACCTAAGTTCAAATCCGGCCTCAGACCAAACACTTGACACTTACTAGCTGTGTGACCCTGGGCAAGTCACTTAACCCCAATTGCCTAAAAAAGTTAAAAAAATAAAACCCAAGTGGCAATGCAGAGGAAGTATCTTCTATCTTCTAATTTCATTAGCAAACTCATAATAGATAGCACAGTATATTCTCTCAATTCCTTTTCATTCTTCTTGGTAGCACAGATAATAAACAGTGCTCCATACCATAAAAAGTAAAAGTACAAAGAGATAATTATAGTCTTTTTTTATACAGTTATGAATTCTGTTTTTTCACCTTTTTACCCTGTGGCCTCGAGGCTTCAGGTTCCCCACCCCTGTTAGGCCTCCCTGCAAAAAACCTCACCTTAGCTTCTGACCAGTAACCAAACTCTCATCTTCCATATTTACTCAGGTAAATAACACTCATCTCACAGTCAGAATGGTTCTTATTTCCATACTTTCCCTGTTATTACCCCAAAAGTTGCTCTAATACTTCAGTTCTTCAGTGATGGAAGAGTTAAAGAATTGGAGCAACTTTGGGATTTATAACAGGGAAAGTATGGAAACGAGAACCATTCTGACTTTTCTGATTGGGACAAATGTCATTTACCTATGTTTTCCATTTCCTCCAGTGTTCCACAGTTTGTCATATTTTTACCATAAATTGTGTCAAATGTAACTCAATAATTATTCCTCATAGAACTCTGAGGAGGATCTATGCTTTCGACTAGTGAACTGTCAAGACAAACTGAATTCAGCAACTTATTTTTCTCAGGAGTATACTAGTGCTTCAGACAAGTGATGTCCTTCTTATACATATAAAAACTTCCCATATATTTCTACACTGAGAAGTTCCAAAATATATAGATTTCTGGTTTGTTCACCTTGCCCTAAAACCTAGATTTCAGTGAGGTTTGGCTAGATCACCAGAAATTTCTGTCTCCCAGCAAAAATCAGGTTGGAGTCAGAGTGGCCTTGAAGATCTAGATGAAAGTTTAGAGAGCCTTGGGAAGATCAGATTGATTTATAAGTTATCCAGAATCTTAGAATGGTCTTGTAGAAGGGAGAGTAAGATCATCTGCATAGGAGCTGCTCTAGGAACAAATTCTTTTTTTTTAAAATAATTTATTTATTTTTAGTTTTCAACATTAACTTCCATAAGATTTTGAGTTTTAAATTTTCTCTACCTCCCACTCTTCCCCCTTCCCCCAAGACAGCAATCTGATACAGGCTCTGCTTATACATTCATATTAAGCACATTTTGCCATTAGTCATGATGTAAAGAACAATTAGAACTAATGGGAGGAACCACGAGAATGAAGTAATAAAACAAAATAACAAAGGAAAAGGAGAGCAGATAGTATGCTTCCATCTGCATTCAGGCTCCATAGTTCTTTCTCTGGAGGTGGATAGCAATTTCTATCATTGAATCTTTTGGAGCTGTCTTAGGTTCTTGCATTGCTATGAAGAGCCAAGTCTATCAAAGTTAGTCATCACACAATGTGGCTGTTACTGTGTAAAATGTTCTCCTGATTCTGCTCATTTCACTCAGCATCAGTTCATACAATTCTTTCCAGGTTTTTCTGAAGTCTGCCTGCTCATCATTTCTTATAACACAATAGCATTCCTTTACATTCATATACCACAGCTTATTCAGCCATTCCCCAATTGATGGGTATCCCTTCAATTTCCAATTCTTGGACACCACAAAAAAAGCTGCTATGAATATTTTTGTACATGTGGGTCCTTTTCCCATTTTTATGATGTCTTTGGGATACAGAACCAGAAGTGCTATTGCTGGGTCAAAGGGTATGCATATTTTTATAGTCCTTTGGGTATAGTTCCAAATCACTCTCCAGAATGGGTGGGTCATTTCACAACTCCATCAACAATGCATTAGTGTTCCAATTTTCCCACATCTTCTCCAACATTTATCATTGTCCAGTTTTGTCATGTTAGCCAATCTGATAGGTGTAATGTGGTACCTCAGAGTCATTTTGATTTGCATTTCTCTAATCAATAGTGATTTAGAGCATTTTTTCATATGACTATGGATAGTTTCATTTTCTCCCCTGAAAACTTCTGGTTAATATCCTTTGACTATTTATCAATTGGGGAATGACTTGTATTCTTATAAATTTGACTCAGTTCTCTATATATTTTAGAAATGAGGCCTCTGTCAGAGACACTGATTATAAAAATTCTTTCCCAGTTTTCGCTTCCCTCCTAATCTTGGATGCATTGGCTTTGTTTGTGCAAAAATTTTTCAATTTAATGTAATCAAAATTATCCACTTCGCATTTCATAATGTTCTCTAATTCTTGTTTGATCATAAATTCTTCCCTTCTCCATAGATCTGAAAAGTAAACTATTCCTTGCTCTTCTAGTTTGCTTATGGTATCAGTCTTTATATCTAAATCCTGTACCCATTTTGAATTTATCTTGGTATAGGGTGTAAGATGTTGGTCTGTGCCCAATTTCTGCCATATATTTTTTCCAATTTTTCCAGCAGTTTTTCTTAAATAGTGATTTCTTATCCCAAAAATTAGTCTTCAGATTTATCAAATAGTGGATTAGTATAGTCATTGACTGTTGTATCTTGCATACCTAACCTATTCCACTGATTCACCACTCTATTTCTTAGCTAGTACCAAGTAGTTTTGGTGATTGCTGCTTTATAACACAATTTAAGATCCGGTACAGCGAGGCCACCTTCCTTTGTATTTCTTTTTATTAGTTCGCTTGATATTCTGAACTTTTTGTTCTTCCAGATGAATTTTGTTATTATTTTTTCTAGTTCTATAAAATAATTTTTAGTAGTTTGATTGGTATGGTGTTGAATAAATAAATTAATTTAGGCAGAATTGTCATTTTTATTATATTAGCTCAGCCTACTCATGAGCAACTGATATTTTCCCAGTTATTTAGATCTGACTTTATTTGTGTGAAAAGTGTTTTGTAATTGTGTTCATATAGTTATTGGTTTTGTTTTGGTAGGTAGACTCCCAAATATTTTATAATGTCTACATTAATTTTAAATGGAATTTCTCTTTTTATCTCTTGCTGCTGGGCTTTGTTAGTAATATGTAGAAAATGCTGATGATTTCTGTGGGTTTATTTTATATCCTGCAACTTTGTGAAATTTGTTTATTATTTCAAGTAATTTTTTACCTGATTCTCTAGGATTCTCTAAATATACCATCATATCATCTGCAAAGAGTAATAGCTTTGTTTCTTCTTTGCCTATTCTAATTCCTTAGATTTCTTTTTCTTCTCTAACCTTTCTAGCCCAATATTGAACAACAGTGGTCATAATGGACATCCTTGTTTCACCCCTGATCTTACTGGAAATGCTTCTAGTTTATTCCCATTACATATAATGCTTGCTGATGGTTTTTGATAGCTGCTATCTATCATTTTGAGGAAGACTCCATTTATTCCTATGCTCTCTGGTGTTTTTAATAGGAATGGGTGTTGTATTTTGTCAAATGCTTTTTCTGCATCCATTGAGATAATCATATGATTTCTGTTAGTTTTGCTGTTGATATGGTCAATTATGCTGATAGTTTTCCTAATATTGAAACAGCCCTGCATTCCTGGTATAAATCCTACCTGGTCATAGTGTATCATTCTTGAGATAAGTTGTTGTAATTTTTTTGCTAATATTTTATTTAAAATTTTTGCATCTATATTCATTGAAAAAATTGGTCTATAATTTTCTTCCTATTTTGGCTCTTCCTGGTTTAGGTATCAACATCATATTTGTATCAAAAAAATAATTTGGTAGGATTTTTCTTCACCGATTTTCCCAAATAGTTTATGTAGTATTGGAATTCGTTGTTCTTTAAATGTTTGATAGAATTTGCATGTAAATCCATCTGGCCTTTTTCTTAGGCAGTTCATCAATGGCTTGTTCAATTTCTTTTTCTGAGATTAAGTATTTTATTTCCTCTTCCATTGATCTGGGCAATTGATATTTTTGTAAATATTCATCCATTTCACAAAGATTGTCAAATTTATTGGCATACAGTTTGGCATCCAGGAACAAATTCAGAGGAGCAATTCTAAAACAACTGTCCATTTGGGAGTTTTCATGTGGTCTTTAAGTTCTTTAGACAGAACTTACAGGTTATCTGTGAAAATCATTACAGCTATTATATTATTACAATAGTGCATCCTACTATATGCAATCAACCCATAGGAGTCCCAGGGAATTTGTATGTACAATGCAGGACACAGCATAACTAATATGTTATCCACTACCCACTGACATCCTCTACTTGACTAGACAGGCTTTAAATTAATGACAATGATTACGATCTTTTTGTATCTAAATTAAAACAAGGTAGTGGTAAGGAGGAACAGAGATAAGTCCCACTGGAAAATTATTGAGTGCTTGTTTAAACATGTTTCAATAAATGACCACAACTTAACTTTACTAGACCAACTCATTTCTGTCATTTAAGGGTTTGCCTTTATAGACAACGTATAGATTGACAAAGGAATAGAGTCATTGAATTTATGCAGTACAAAGTGAAGGGCTGAATAAAGGTATAAGGCAGCAAGAATTACCTCTTTGATCAAATTAATAAATCTGTGTCCAAAGCGCCATGGTTTATGTCGGTGACACTGCAGGGAGCTGATTGTCATCTGAGAAGCTTGGTGAGAGGCAATAGCCACGGCGTACACAGCATCATACATCAAAGCTGCTTCAGTCTGCAGGGAGAAAACACATGCTTTCATTTCCATATTTACTTATCTTTGCTCTCTTTATTTCTTCACTCTTTTGCTTTTTGAAGGCTTTTATAACTTTGTTCTTGTAATACTTATTTCTCCTAGTGTTTTTTTTTGAGAGGAATGACTGTTTTTAATTGTTTTTTTAATCTCCAATCACAGTCCACAATCCAGTACTTCAGTAAGTATGCTTGTTGACTGACTCATTCCATAATCTTACTCTGATATCACAACACAGTGGTAGGGGGGACAATGGGTTCCTAAAGGCTATTCTAAAAGAGCAGAAGTTCTGGCAAGTTACAGAAAGCTATCACGTACTGAACAAGTCTGCTATTTGAGGACTAGCCTAGGAAAATACAGTATGTAAAATATCATTGTCAGTAGGTTGGCCAATAGGTAATGAGTTCCTTGACTATGGAAACCCATGAAACAAAGAAAAATGAAAGCATAGCCTTCAAATCTGTGATTTTCTGTGTCCTTTGTGATGTCAGAAAACAGTACAAGAGCACAAAGAATCACGTGGGCTAGGTCATCTATTAAAATTATAAGTATTCCTAAATATGAAACCTCTATGCTTTGACTGGTCAATTGTTCTACTACCTGACAAACTGGACTATATCAATATTGATATTCTCATGATAAAAGATGTTGTCATTAAATGGAAGGAAGACTTGCAGTTTCTCTCTAGAGACAAATAAGTAGCTGATTTGCTGTAATAGTTGGCTCAAAGGTAATAAGAAACATTATTCATGGGAAACTTGATTACTTCATTTTATAGTGCTAATAAATAGCTTAAGCAAAAAGCATATTGTTGCAGCTTTTGTACCAGCATCTATTGTAGAGGATAAAGATGATCCTCTCACAATATATTTTGATAGTTAGTTATTTCAAAATCAAGATAGATAACAGGGGAAGAGTAATCGATCAGCAATAATTTATTATGTACCAAAGTATAAACTAGACACTGCTAGGCATTGGTGTTATAAGGACAAATATGAAACAGCCTATAACTACAGAGAACTTAATTTTTGACTTTCCACATAGCAAAAAAAAAAGTTTGAATATTGAATTCCAGTTTAAGGGATCTGCATAATCTTAAAAGTATTTGCAGATCACTTAAAAGACATGTCAATCACTTGAAGCAACTATTTTAAAATGAATGTTAAAATTGTCTTTGCATGTAATTGGAAAAAATAAAATATTATTCAAAATTTATAAAAAAGAAGCTCATTGAGATAAAGGAGGTGCAGGATTATCTCCTTGGGATCTCTATTCAAGGGGAGTATCAAGAACATAGCTTCTGTCCATACCATGTGCAATCAGTTCAAGCAGCATCACTACCAGAGTCTTGGATAAATGAAATTACACACACACACACACACACACACACACACACATTATCTATCCACCTCATCCTCTGTCCTCTTTTTCCTTTTGGCTTCAATCCTTCCCAACATTAGGGCCTTTTGAATGCAATGACAAATTTTTTAACAATCTTTTTTTTAAATGAAATTCTGAATTCTTAATTTTCTCTCTTCTCTTTCCATTCCCTAAGATTTTGAGCAATTTTATATAGATCACATATATGCAATCATGTAAAACATATTTCCATATTGGCCATGTTGTGAAAGAAGAAACAGAACAAAATGAGAAAAAAAAACCATGACAAAAATAAAGTGTAAATAGTATGCTTCACTTTGCATTCAGACTCCATCAGTTCTTTCTCTGGATGTGGATATGAGTACATAGTAGTATAGTACTTTTTTTCACATGGTAGTCGTTTTTTTCTCTGTCTTTGATGTCTTTCCAGTATTGGCCTAGTAGCAGTATATAGCTGGGCAAAAGAGTATGTGCAATTGAGTGACTTTTTAAGACAATTCAAAATTGCTTTCTATAATGTCTAGACCAATTCACAGCTGTTTCCCCTCAGTCCCTCTAAAAATTGTCATTTTCTTTTTTTGTTATTTTTGTAAATTACAGGTTTGAGGTAGAATTTCAGAGTTGATTTGTCTTTTTTCTAATAACTTGTGATTTTGATAATTTTTTTATCAGTTTACCAATAGATTGGATTTCTTCCCTTGAAAACTTCCTGTTCATATCCCTTGACTATCTATTGAGAAATGGATATCATTCTTATAAATTTGAATCAGTGCTTTACATATCTTAGACATGAAGCCTTTATCAGAAAAACTTGCTGCAAAGATTTTTTTCCCGCTTACTTGTTTTCCTTCTAATTCTAAGTTCACTGGTTTTGTTTTTGCAAAAACTTTTGCATTTTACAAAAATTGTTAATTTTATCTTCTGTGATCATCCCTGACTCTCTTTGGTCATGAACCCATAGCCTGTAGATTTGAAAGGTGATTTATTCCTTGCCCTTCTAAGTTGCTTATGGTATCATTTTCTAAGTATAAATTATATATTTAACTTAGATGGCTGGAAATGTTGGTGTATGCCTAAAGTTTATCAGACTAATTTCCAGTTTTCCAAAAAAAATTTGTTGAATAGTAGAATATTTGGTTTTATTGAACATTAGAGGATACCATGTCCTTTTTAATGTCATGTATATAATCTGCTACTTTCTGACTCCTCTATTTTTTAATTGGTGCCAAATAGTTTTGTTGATTACTACTTTGTAATACAGTTTGAGATCTGGAACTGCTAGGCTTCTTTATTTTCCCCTTGTTTTTTCATTAGTTCTCTTGACGTTCCTGATCTTTTAATCAGCCCGATAAATTACATTTTTATTTTTCTAACTCTATGTAATCATACTTTGTTAGTTTTATTAATATGGCATTCAATAAGTAATATAATTTAGGTAATATTGCAATTATTTAGATCTGTCTACCCAATGATTTGAAATTGCATTCATTTAGTTCTCAGGGATGTCTTGGTATTATCAAATTATTTTGAATGGATTTTCTCCATCTCTTCTTGCTGAGTTTTGTTGGTAATGGATAGAAATGCTGATATTTACTAATCCCTTATATTTGGTATGCACCAGAAGAAAGCTATGAAAAAATGGATCATTATACATTTTATGAATATTACTCTTATCTGGAATGGGCAAAGAAAAGCTTTAAATGTGAATTAATTTTATATTCTGCAATTTTGCTGAAGTTTTTGTTTGGGTTTATTATGAATTGACTCTTTAAGAGTTCTCTAAATACAACATAATATCATCTGCTTAAAGTCAGTACAGTAGTTTAGTTTCCTCTTGGCTTATGTTTATTCCTGTTTCTTGTTTTATTCCTATAGGTGCCATTTCTAGTTCCATGTTAAGTGGTGGTGACTACGGACATCCATGATTTAGCACTGATCTGTTTGGAAAGGTCTCTAACCTTCCTTTATTACATAAAATGTTTGCTCTTGGTTTTAGACAAATTCTACTTACCTGTGTTTTCTAATTTTTATTAACATAGATAAATATTGGATTTTATACAAAACCCTTTTTTGCATCTATTGATCTCAACATGTAGGATTTAAAATTATCTTTAATTTTTTAATGTGACCTATTTTGTTTGTTTAGAGTATAAATCTAAGTTATACTACATAATTTTAAAAATATGTCATGGTCTATTTGATAAGATTTTATTTAAGTTATTGTAATCAAAGTTCATTAAAGATGTTAGTTTAAAGTTTTCTTTCTTACTGATTTAGGATCAAGACCATATAAGTATCAATGAAAGACTTTAGAAGGAAGCATTCTGGGAAGATGGCAGAATATGACAAACAAGATAAAATATTGCCTCAAAATGAACTTTTAGCTGCAGAAATAACTAAAAATTGGGTTAAAGCAGTTGTCCTCCTAAGACAACTTGGGAGGACCTCAGGAAAGACCCAACCTCCAGGGGTGAAGGTTTGGCCCAACTGAAGTACAAAGATTGAAAGATTAAAGATTGAAAAACCTTCTTCTGTTGCCAGACACTAGGCCCAGGTGTGCTGATCAGACACAGTACCAAGCTGCAGCTGTAGGCAAGGAGAAGCAATCTCCTACCCAGTGAGTGTAGTAGCAGAGCGGTGGAGACCCTGCTGACTGTGGGGACTTACAGGAGAACAGAGTCTCTGGTTTTGGTTCCAGGGCACAGTAGAGAACTGAAGTTTGCAGCCAAGGTAGAGACCTCAGGGAGCAAGAGCATTTGCAGTGACAGAATGGCTGGGGCCCTTACCTGTAGCTCAGCCTGATTCATCATCTCCCACACCTCAGAACTAGAATCTAACAATAATAATAAGTTGCTAAAAAATTAATGAGTAAGCAAAAGAGAAAGAACCCTGACCATAGATAGCTAATATGGGGATAGAGAAGATCTGGATTCATGCCCAGAAGAAGATAGTGAAGTTAAAAAAGATGCTCCTAAGAAAAATGTCAAATGGTCACAAGCCCAAAAAACAGTTCTTGTAAGAGCTTAAAAAGGACTTTTAAAATCAATTTTTGAAAGCTGAGGGAAAAAATAGGGAAAAAAATAAGAGCAACCCAAGAAAATCAAGAAAATTATGAAAAGAAAGTCAACCAATTAGAAAAAGATCCAAAAATTTAAGGAAGAAAATAACCCCTTAAAAACTAGAAATGGGCAAGGGGAAGCTAATGATGTTATAAAACACCAACAAATAATAAAACAAAATCAAAAGAATGAAAAAAAAGAAGAGGATGTGAAACAACTCATTAGAAAAGCAACTGACCTGGAGAACAGATTGAGAAGCAACAATATAAGAATTGTTGGACTGCCTGAAAGTTATTTAAAAAAAAAAAGAATCTAGATATGATATTGCAAGCAATCATTAAGGAAAATTGCCCCAAAGTTCCAGAGTGAGAGGGTAAAATGAAAACAGAAAAAATTCATAAATCACCACCTGAAAGAGATACCAAGATGAAAAACTCATAGGAACATCATAGCCAAGCTTTGAAACTCCCAGGATAAGGAAAAATACTACAAGCAACAAGAAACAAAAAGCAATTTAAATATTGTGGAGCTACAGTCAGAATAACACAAGATCTAGCAGCTTCTATATTAAAACACCAAAAAGTTTGGAACGTTATACTCCAAAGAGCAAAGGAGCTGGGTTTGCAACCAAGAATAACTTACTCAGCAGAGCTGAGTATAATTATGAGTTAAAAAAAAATAGACATTTAATGAATTGAAAGACTTTCAGGTATTTGTGACAAAAAGACCAGAACTCAATGGAAAATTTGACGTAAGATCTAGGAGAAACATAATGTAAGCATTAAAGACCAATTATAAATAACTCAATAAGGTCAAACTGTTTACTTGTATTAAAAAATGTTACCTGTACTCTTTAAAATGGTATCATTTAGGTAGTTTGAAAGAGCATACACAGATAGAAGGCTTGGGGTTGAGCTGAGTATGATGGGATAATTCTTTAAAAATAACATTGGATAGAGAGAAGTAAAATGAAGCAATTATCTCATATAAATGAGGTGTAAATGGAAGAATTGTTACAAGGGAAGCAGGTGAAGGTGGAAGGCTGGTAGTGCTGGAACCTTATTTTCATTAGAACTGGGTTAAAGAGGGAATAACATATACATCTAGAAGGGTTTAAAAGGTCTTCTAAATTTGGAGGGCAAGGGGATAGGATAAGTGAGGATCTTTTAGAAGGGATGTAGATCAAGAAGTAGGAGGGTGCGGGAGAAGATAAGGGAGAGATTCTTAGAGGGGTGAGTAGATTAAGGAATAGGAGGGTAAGGGAAGAGGATAAGGAAGGGCTTCTTTTCAAAGGTGCAAATTAGGGAGGTAATGGTTAGAAGTAAAACAGACTGTGAGGAGGAACAGGGTAAAAAGAGAAGATGAGAAGGATAACAGAGAGGAAAAATAGGTTGGGGGAAAATACACAACTAGTAATTATAACTTTGAATGTGAATGGGATGAACTTACCCATAAAATGGTAATGGATAACATAATGGATTAAAAAACAGAATCTGACAATATGTTGCTTACAAGAAACACATTTAAAAATGAAAGCTATACACAGAGTTAAACTTAAGGGCTGGAATGGAATTTATTATGCGTCAGCTTAGATTAAAAAAAGATCAGGAGTAGCAATCATGATCTGAAAGTTAATGCCAAAATACATTTAATTAAAAGAGATAAACAGGGAAATGACATTATGATAAAAAGGTACCATAGAAAATGAAGCAATATCAATACTAAACCTAAATGTATCTAAATTTTTAAAGGAAAAATTAAATTAAGTACAGGTGGAAAGATAAAGTAATACTATTAGAGTATAACCTTTATATAAAGTATAACTTTAACCTTCCCCTCTCAGAAATAGATAAATCTAACTAAAAAACAAATAAGAAAGAAACCAAAGAGATAAATAGAATCTTAAATAAGCTAGATATGATAGCTATCTGGAGAGAAATGAATGGGAATAGAAAGGAATATATCTTTTTCTCAGATGAATGTGGTACCTTTACAAAAATAGAACATATATTAGGCCATAAAAATTCTATAGTTAAATACATAAAAAGGAAATATTAAATGCATACTTTTTAGACTACAGTGTGCCAAAATTATATTGAATAAGGACCATATAAACTTGTTTCCATCTGTAAAAAAAAAATTAGTCTAACCAACCTGATCTTAAAGAATGAGTAGGTTAAAGAAAAAATTGTAGAAACAATCAATAATTTTATCAAAGAGAATAACAATAATGAGACAACATATCACAACCTATGGTATGCAGCATTTCTCCCATTATTTAAATCAGTCTTTTTGTGAAGTTTTTTTATTCTTATAGGTATGAAAATAATTTGTAAAAAGACTATCTAATCTATAAATGACTGTGTCTATAGATACAAAGATTCATTAGTATCCCTACATGTTCCATGTTATTAATTACAAAGCAAAGGAAGGGAAACTCTATTAATAGCTGTTATCTGAAGATTGTTCTTTTTAACTTTCTTTTAAATGTGTCTTTGCTTTGATTCTTACTTCATCTTCACTTGAGCAACACACTCTCACTCTTGTAGTAGCAACAGAAAGTTAAACAGAGAAATTTTAGCTTGATACAAATAATGATCCTTAAAACTTTAAAAGGTACTAGATTACCTTTTTTATTTTATAACAAATGTGGGAAAATTCTTTCTCCCAGATGTTTTAAGAAATAATAGGGAATTTGTGAATCATCCCCTTTTACAAAAAAGAAAACCTCTGAATAAATCTCTTTTTGAAAAATGGTCTTCGAAGAATCTTTAAAAGTCAACAATGGTACTTACTGTCATTATGCCATTAAGTAGACCCATCTCTGACTTGGGTAGAGCTTGCAGTCTTTCCATTGACCATTTTTCAATAATGGATGAAACTCGAGGATTATCGATATTAAGTAGCCGAAATCCAGTCATATTTACTCCACTGTATCTGTAGATTTCCAGGTCTAGTGCAAAGAAATCCTGTTGACAGAACAGATGACTTAGCACATGCAATGAGGAGATTCTAATTAAATAGTAATGATTTTTTTTTATCTATTTGATTTTTTTTTTGGTAAAGGTAAATTTCCTATCCTCATTCTCATTATGCTTTGACAAACTCCAAAGAAATAGGCAGTTTTGATTTTTTTTCTGATACTGTTACAATTATGACAGACAAACATGGGGAATTTATCAATATCCAATATGCTCTGCAGACTGCAGAAAATAAATTCCAACATTTTTGTAACATAATTTTGTATTATAATTTTATAATATAAGTCAGTACAACTTTATAAAATTTATTGCTTTTAGACTCCATTCATAGAATATTAGAATAGAGTGCCAATCTTGTTGTTATTATGTTATGTTGTTTCAGCCCAGTGCTCTTTATACTGTACCACCTAGCTGCCTTGGAATGTCCATGGAGATCATCTATTCCAACTTCCTCATTTTAGAGAGAAGTACACAGAAGCCAGAAATATAAAGTAATTTTTCCAAGGTCATTCAACTGGAGATAGTAGCATAGAAAAAACTAGAACCCAAGTCTCCAGACTTAGAATGCAGTCCTCCTTGTACAACATGTTGCTTTGTTAAGAAAACTGTAGGATGTACTAAGCATGTAAATGATTGAAAAATAGATAGTCCATAACTGATCATCAGAACACATGAAAGTGTGGATGTTGTAACTATAACATAAAATTAATTTATGAAAAAGAACCTTTGCCTGTATGCCCAGGATGAAGGTTTTTGCAGAGAATAAAAGCATATGGTTATATAAGCATACACACTATCACAATAGCTTTACTTTCCTCTGAAGCAGCTTGAAGAGAAAACATATTCTACATATACTTCACTTTATGAAAATAATAGGTTAGTATAAACTGTAGGTTTTTTGTAAATTGAGTAATTTTATAGTGTTAATTTTATTTATGACAATTATAATAGCTTATATTTATATATAATTTGTTACAGGGTACTATATGTACATATATATATATGTATGTATATATATACACATTATATATAACTTTTTAAGATCATTGGTTGCTAGTTTTTGAAGCAAGTTTAGAGATCATCTAGCCCAATCACATTTTTCAGATGAGGAAACTAAATGTCTTGGATGAATAGTTATGTTTATACAACTCTTAAAATGTTTATACAACTCTTAAAAAGCAGGACTGAGAGTTGAATTTAAGTCCTCTAACTTCAAATCCAATCTCTACCTCCTACTCCCCTTCAGCTGCTCATCACATAGAGCTCCAAGCCTGGAGTCAAAAAGACTCATCCTCATGACTTCATATCTGGCCTCAGACATGTTCTAGATGTATTACCCTGGGCAAGTCACTTAACCCTGTTTGTTTCAGATTCTTCATCTGTAAAATGAGCTGGAGAAGGAAATGGCAAACCACTCCAGTACATTTGCCAAGAAAACCCCAAATAGGGTCACGAAGAGTCTAAGTGACTGTCATATCATACTACTCATTCATGTTTAGCTTATAATCTTTGTTCCAAATAATATGTACTTCCATATTCACTAATCATGCTCATTAGTATAATTTAGTAAAATTGAGCTCCTCATAACTTTTATAGCCATAAATAAGGATTTTTGCACTATTGAGATCCCATAAATAGTTATGTGGCCTTTAAAAATATAATAACTGTGATGTCTTCTACTTAGCATCTAAAGATCCCTAAATAATCAAATGCCCAAGTTTTGTTATTGTTGTTATTTGTCATTGTTGTTGCTGTATCTTGTTCTTATCTATTTTCATGATGTTCAGATAAATGGTCCAGGGAAAAATTGCTATCCTATTATTATTATTTTATTTTTAATATTCTTTGAACATCTACACAGACTAAAATTACTTCTTCACATAATTTGAAAAAAAAAACTATTGGGATATAGTCTTCTGGAGGTTCAGAGAAGGCCTTTAAAAAAAACTCAAGTGACATAGTGACATGTACCTCATCCTGTTCTTACATAGTTTCAATTTCTTCCACTAGGTTTCAATGGTATTAATTTATAAAGGATAATGCATTTGTGGTATATAGTTCTTTCTACTTGATTCTAGATATTTGGTAGCTGCTAAAGATTTATAAGGAGCAGTGATGTGTTGCAGATTGCACTGTATAATCTTCATCACTCAATAAGTCCAACCTCCTTAAGGTGAAACCTTCCTATAATTTCTGGTGACAATGATTTGAGTACTGCGTAGTTTCTACAAACAATTATGCATCACTCTGTCATGCATTTAATGTTTTTTGGATGTCGTATTGTTGGTTGAGTTCATGCAGATGTTACCTATAGAAGGTCTTTTAACTCTGGATCCCAGCTCTTTTATAGGCTCTATCTGGAGGTATAATATTCTCAGTTGTATCTGACTTAACCTGCTTGGTGAAATGATATCTGCTTGTTCCAAAAGCATTTCTTTCAGTTTTTAACCTGCTTATCATGCATTGAGAACATATGCCAACCTACCTCAGTTTTTGTCACTGTGCCAGTCACGTGATGAATAGAGCATAGGACATGCAGTCAAAATTAAGTCAATTAATATCATACCCCAGACACTTCCAATGAGCAAATCACTTAACCTTTATCATTATCATCTGGAAAATGAGGATACTAACAATACCTACCTCATGAGATTGTTGTGAAGATTAAATCAGTTAACAAATGCAAAGTGCTTTGCAAACTTTAAAGAGCTATATAAATGCTAACTATCACTATTATCATTATTTTTTATTATTGTCTTGGGGTGATAAATCCTGAATTGCACTAATATTGTAGAGTTTTGGTTAAGATACTTTACAAATTCACTGTTGTCCAATTTACCGTTCAGTATTACTTTCACTCATTGATTCAATTTGACTTCTGAATTTAAGCTCGAAGTCTTCAATCTGCCTTAATATTTGTCAAGTATCAATGATGTTTTAAAATCAGTAGAGAAAGATGGAATAATTTAATGTAGACTTTTTGTAAAGCCATATGAATCACATCTAAATGTGCTTAATAATATTTTGGTGTGATCTTTAACTTGGAAACTATATTCAGTTTGATTTAGGAGATAAAAAAATGGGTTTGAGAAGAAGCAGAATCATAGAATTATATGATTAATTCCAGGTGGACTTCAAATACTGTAGCATCTTCACTCTATTGGTTGTATTTTACATATTTACAGTAAGGGGCCAGTCCATGAGGGCAGAACTAAGTAAAAAACTTTCTGATAATCAATTAACACAATATAAATATTGTGTTCTCAATGATATTATGGATTTGTGTTGTTTTGTGGTGGTTTGGCATCTATTAGTTTGTAATGGGTATCAGATTTCTGATGTAAAATTCTAGTCACTTGATTGTGTCCTTGTGAGTATCTGATAGATCCTTAATTTTTTCAAACTAAAATTTGCAGGCATATAACCTATTGCTTAATTGTATAATCTTCATCAATTAAATGTCTGTTGACAATGAGCTTGTAGGTCCAGTGACTTCTTCATATCTCCTTTCTCTGCCACAGCTCCTCAAAGGTGTATTAAAAATAGTAGGCTTTGCTCTACCTTCTTGAGTCCTGACTCTGAGACAGCTAATTCCTTTCATAGAAATTCCTTAAGAAGTGATGCAGTTTCACATTTTAAAAAAGTTATAAATCTCTCTGTTTCTATAAACAAATCTTATTGACTTGTCATTTGTTTGACTTTCTTGTTAGCATACTGTTGAAGTCACCCACTGTGTGTTTTTAGCTGTTGTATAACATGTTTGCATAGACCACATGCAGAAATAGGACATTTTCTGTTCAATTTGAAAAGTCCAGTGTTGTATACTTGTGTTAGCCTTTACTTTTGCTTTATGAAGTGAGCTATGCTCTTTCCAAAATTATCTGCATAAACTTTAAGCCTGCTTGTTGTGTGTGCTGACACTTTGGGAAATGCTAATTATTCTGTAGCTCCTTTGAAGTGATGATTTTATTTGGATACCTTCTATATTTTTTGTAATTAATTTTACCATGCCAAAAGTACATGTTAAGTCTGGCATTGCTTAAATGTTAATTGCTCTAAATGTTTCCACTAAACTTTGACTTCAGGATTCTACTTGATCTCTAAACTCAGTTTTCCCCCTAATAGCTTTATTCTTGATGTGCCAAGTTATTTGTATTGCTTTCAACCATTAGCTCAATTTGACCTCTGGATTTAAGCTCCAAGATTTCAGTATCTGTTTTTCATGGTGCACATTAATTCTATCAAGTCCAGATTACATGTTGATATTACTGGAGAAAATTTCCATGAGATGAAATACTTGTAATGTCCTTTTATGTGTAACCATATACTTTGATGCTATCTATGTATATTAAATGATTAATAAGATGCTTTGGTCTAACTCTTTAACTGGAAAGTTTTATGTAGTGATAATGGAGTTAATATCAGGAAGAACCATGTCAATATCATCATCATTATTATTATCTTGATCTAGGACTGATTTTATCTTTATTGAGAACTACTAGTGTGAGAACTCTCTCTTATAACGTAGATTAGTATCAGTCCTGGCAGTGAGAAATTACATAATTTGGTCATGGTCACACAGCTAGTATATGTCAGAAGGAAGACTTGAATCCAGATGGTCTGGACTTAAATACCTGTCCTCTCTTCACTATGTCTCATTTCATTCCTAAGTAGGTAGAAAAATGAATACAGAGATAATTGTCTTAATATACACATGAAAGCAACTTTTAAAATATTTTAAAAAACAAAAACAAAACTATAGTCTATTCTGAAACAGGTGTGCATTTTCAAATCTGCATTAGTTATAGTCATATGCCTTATTGGGAGAACATTCTTTGCTTTATGAAGGGGGAGGATTGATTAAATGAACTATCAAGAATATAATGGCAACTTAATTTCTATTAAATTGAATGTCTAAAATCATGCTGCTTACAAAATTTAGCTTATATGTTACGGGAGGCACATATATATATATATATATATATATATATATATATATATATACACACACACGTGTATGTGTGTATTAACACACATATAATATGCATTTAATTATATATTAACTATATTTTTCCTAATGAGGCAAAATTTTTGAAGGACAAAGTATCATCCAGTCTGAGGAGCTTCTAATTAACCTATGGCTACTCCATTATCAACTGACTACAAGCTATAAAACAGCATTAGAGCAATGCAAAGACATATTGGTTCATGTTCAAGTTTACAATGCTTATACTTTCACAGTTTCCTTTAATATAATTTTCATTTTAATCCCTTTCCAAGTCATACACAATATTAGTTTTAACAAATATTGTTCATCACTACAGAATTTAGAAGATCTGAAAGAAATAAAAGCAAGTATTCTTTTTCAGTTCCCTGCCCTTAATAATAGGGTGACACTAAATTTACACAGAAGTTACCCTCCAGATCTTTCTCTTATATTATGAAATACTTAATTTTCCTGAGACATTCTTACCAGTGTTGTGAAAAAGTAGTGATAATATTCAGTCATCATACCCATAAAAAGAATCTGTAAAACACAAAATAATGTCAACAAATTATTGAATGTGCTTGGAACTTTGTATGTCAGTTTTACTTCAATTTCAATCATGAAAATTGGCAGCCGTGAAGGAATATTGAAAGGGAGGCTGTTCCTCAGGGCAACCTCTTAGGAGAAATTTTCTCTGGTGATATTTTCACTGGTGGGATTTGTCCACTGAGAATTACACCAGAGACCTGACTCATCCTTTGATCCCACCTTTTCTGATCCGAGGTTGGGGAAGTTGCAACTTTGGTTGTTTAATTTTAATGTAAGGTACTGTTGGTGATTAGAGCAATTGTTGGCAATAATTGGCAGCTGAAAACCCAGAAAGTCACCCTAAGGGACACATTTTTTTCTTCCAAGGAAGACTCTCAGCTCAAGCTAAGGAGTGTTCTGAAGGCATGCATTGATGGTATCCTCTTGCAGAAGTCCTTAATAAGTCTGGAAACAAAGATACTTCCCATTCAAAGGGGTTGGGGAAGACCAGTCCTTTTATTTTGTGAAGGAACTTCCTCTAAAGAAATTCTAAGTACAAACTGGGATGCAGAGAGCCAAGGTAAGCCCCTTATTAGGGGCCTGGAGTCCTGTAAGCAAATTTTCCTTAAGGGATATGGGTGGGACTGGTAGGTGGTTCTAGCTCTGATGAAGGGACCAGATCAGATGAAGGAACTAGCTAAGCCAGCAGATACCCCTCAGGGAAGTTCTGCTTCCATTCCAGGAAGGTGAAGGTGTAACAAAAGAAAGAGTTCACTAATATTTACAAAATTAGTCTAAGAAATCGATAGGTTCCAAATTTGATCCAGCAAAGGGACTTTCATTTTTAAACTGTGCACGCTAATTTTTATTACATGAATTAGGAACTTTTAAAAATGTGGTTCTGTGTGATTTTTCAAGCATGTGCTTTAGCAGAGAGACTGGAAGGGTGGAGTTTTAAAAACAACTCTTCCAGCTAGCAGGGACTTAACCCTCATAAATCTCTAGTGAGGAATGAGGAGGAAGACTTTGCCAGTAAATGATTTTCTGTGTCTGTCTTGTCATTTTACTTATGTTTCTAAGTCAAACTGGCTTTTTCCTGGGGCCTTATTAGCCAAAGGAGGAAGAATAAAAACTTTTTCTTGAGAAAAAAGTCTTTCTCCACCTTTCAACTCTGGCGAGGTCGGAAGGCAGACTAGAGACACAGATAAGAGGGAATCTTTGTCCACTAGTCTGCAGAAATTTATGGCATCATAAACTAATTAAAGACAATTTGTGCCTGAAATGTAATTTCTCTAATGTGAATTTTCAAAATGCAGTTTGTATGTTTTTATAAATGCTGAAATGTTTTAGTGAGTTTTGGGATAACACTAAACTTAAGAATAAAACTCTGGATGTTACATGGAAACAACACTTAGATCTTTTATCACTCTATTCCCAGAAAGTGAGAGATTTGCTGATTTAGTGCAAGGTAGAAAGCAATTTTACTGATAAGAGAAAAGGGAACCAAAACTAGTTTGAAAATAGTATCAGTGAAATACCAAAGTGAAAAAAAAACAGATTTGCAGTTTAAATTTATCTGGTGCTTAAGAACTGCCTTTTTAAACTTTTTCCTGCTTCACAAAATGAGAAATGCTTGTGCACATAATTAGATACTTGGGAGTTTTACAAATTAAAATTAAGTAAAAATCAGTTGAGAAAGAAAATTTAAAATTGGTATTTATTTTGAAATCAGAAATTTGGCTGTAAACTATATTAGATTCCCCAATTCAAGTATGGATCTTAATTGGAGCAGATTTAGAATAACTTGTCAAAGAGAAGATGAGGCCTCTGCCCATTTTATAATAGAGTTTTTATAACAGAAGCATGAAGCAGGATTTGGAGTTAGATACAGTCAATCATGATCTCAGACAAAGTTAAAGCTAAAATTGATTTAATTAAAAGAGATAAACATGGAAACTACATTGTGATAAAAGGTACCATAGATAATGAAGTAATACAATACCAAACTTTATGCACCAAGTGCTATAGCATCCAAATTTTTAAAGGAAAAGTTAAATGAATTACAGGTGGAAATAGATAACAAAATAGTGGGAGACTTTAATCTTCCTATCTCAGAACTAGATAAATCTAACCAAAAAATAAATAAGAAGTCAAGGAGCTGAATCAAATCTTATGATAGATATCTGGAGAGAACTGAATGAAATAGAAAAGAATATACCTTTTTCTTAGCAGTATATGGTACCTGAAATCTTTATAGTTAAATACAGAAATATTAAATGCATCCTTTTTCAGATTACAATGCAGTAAAAATTAATAAAGGATAATGCAAACAGATTAAAATTTAATTTGAGAATCTTAAAGAATTAGTGAGTTAAAGAACAAGTCATAGAAACAATAAATGATTTTATTAAAGAGAATGACAATAATGAGACAATATACCAAAACCTATGGGATGCAGCAAAAGCAGTAGAGAAAAATTTATATCTCTAAGCGCTTATATCAATAAAATAAGAAAGAAGAGGCCAATGAATTGGGTATGCAATTCAAAAAAGCTAGAAAAAGAACAACTTGGAAATATAAAATTAAAGGTGAGATTTATAAAATTGAATATAAGAAAACCATTGAATTAAAAAAAAAACAAGATGTGGCTTTATTTAAAATAAAAATAAAATAGATAAAACATTGGTTAATATGACTTTTTTTAAAAGAGAAGAAAACCAAATCACTAGCATCAAAAATGAAACGGGTGAATATACCTCTAATGAAGATGAAATAAAAGCAATTAATAGGAGTTATTTTGCACAATTTTATATGCCAATAAATTCAATAACTTAAGTGAAATGGCAGAAAACTTACAAAAATATAAATTGCCTAGATTAACAAAAGAGGAAATAAAATACCAAAATATACATATTTTAGAAAAAAGAAATTGAACAGGCCATAAAGGAACTTCCTAAGAAAAAACATCAGGATCAGATAGATTTACAAGTGAATTCTACCAAACATTTAAAGATCAGCTAATTCTAATACTAAATAAATTGTTTGGAATAATAGGTGAAGAAGGAGTCTTACCAAACTCCTTTTATGAAACAAATATGGTGCTGGTATCTAAACCAGGAAGAGCAAAAACACAGGAAAAAAATTATAGACCAATTTCACTAATGAATTTGGATGCAAAAACTTAAATAAAATGCTAGCTAGAAGACTACAATAATATATCACAAAGATTATACATTCTGAACAATTGAGATTTACACCAGGAATTCAGGGGTTGTTTAACATAAGGAAAACTATTAACATAATTGATTATGTCAATAACAAAAGTAGCAAAATCATATGATTATATCAATACATGCAGACAAAAAGCTTTTGACAAAATACAAGTCATTCTTATTAAAAATACTTGAAAGCATAAGTATAAATGGATTTTTCCTTAAAATGGTAAGAATTTGCTACCAAAAACCATTTGTAATCATTATTTGTAACAAGGATAAGCTAGATTTCCCAATAAGATCAGGACTGAAAAAAAGGATGCTCATTATCACCATCATTCAATATTGTATTAGAAATGCCAGCAATAGCAATAAGAGAAGAAAAAGAAATTGAAGGAAACAGAATGGGAAATGAAGTAATAAAACTATGTCTTTTTAAAGACAATATGATGGTATAGTTGAAAAATCCTACAGATTAAACTAAAAAGCTGGGTGAAACAATCAATAATTTTAGCAAAGTAGCCAGATATAAAGTAAATCCACAAAATCAACATTTTTATATATTACCAATAAAACCTTACAAGAAGAAATAGTAAAAGATACCCTATTTAAAATAATTGTAGACAAAATAAAATACCTGGAAGTATACCTGCTGAGACAAACTCAGAAACTAAATGAACATAATTATAAAACATTTTTGTATGCATGAAGTCAGATTAAAATAATTGGGGAGATATTAATTGTTCATGCATGGGCAGAGCCAATACAGTGAAAATATTAATTCTATCTAAACTTACATACTTATTCCATGCCACCCCATTTAAATTACCCCAAAAATTATTTTATTCAGCTAGAAAAAACAGTATGGCTGGAACTAGGTATAGAACAACATTCTACACTGTATTCTAAGACAAGGTCAAAATATGTACATGATTTAGACATAAAGGGTGAAACCATAAACAATTAGGTGTGCATAGAATAATTTACCTGTGAGATCTCTGGATAAGGAAAGAATTTATAATCAAACAAGAGATAGAGAGGACTACAAGATGTAAAATGGATAATTTTGATTATATAAAATTAAAAGTTTTTGCAAAAACAAAACCAATGCAATCAAAATTGGAAGGAAAGCAGAAACCTAGGGAAAATGTTTATAGCAAGTGTCTCTCATAAATGTTTCATTTCAATTTATCCAACCATTCTGAAGAGCAATTTGGAATTATGTCCAAAGGTCTATAAAATTGTGTATACCCTTTGATCCAGCAATACCACCGCTAGGTCTGTATCCCAAAGACATTTAAAAAAAAAAGGCAAAGGACTCATTTGTACAAAAATATTTATAGTGGCTCTTTTTGTGGTGACTAAGAACTGGAAATTGAAGGAATGCCCATCAGTCGAGGAATGGCTAAACAAGCTGTGGTATATGATTGTAATGAAATATTATTGTGTTATATGAATGATAAGCAGGATGATTTCAGAAAAACCTGGAAAGACTTGCAAAGTGAAATGAACAGAACCAGGAGAACATTATACACAGTAACAGCAATACTATCAGTAAAGAACTGTGAATGATTTATCTATTCTCAGTAATACAAGGATCCAAGATAATCCCAAAGGACTAATGATAAAGCATATTATCTGCCTCCAGAGAAAGAAGTGGTATTGTTTGAATACAGACTGAAGCATGCTATTTTTCACTTTCTTTCTTTCATTCTTTTTCTTTTCTTCTAGTTTTCTTGTACAAAATGACTAATATGGAAATGTTTTGTATGATTGCATATGTATAACCTATATCTGATTGCTTAGTGTCTCAGGGAGGAAGGGAGGAAGGGAAGGATCTAATTTGGAACTCAAAACTTTAAATAAAAATGTTTTAAATTGATTTAATGTGTAATTGGTGGGAATAAATATGAGAAATATAACAATAATTTACAAAAAAAGTCTCATTTCTCAGGTGTATAGACAACTGTCAAATTTATAAGAATGTAATCATTCCCCATTTGATAAATAATTAAATAATATGAATAGGCAGTTTTCATTATAAACACTCCTTGACAAGTGGGAGGATTTACAAATTTATAGTATAAAAGTGATTTATGTGATGATTTATGATTATGAAAATTATGAAGTTATACCTGGAACAGTATATATTGAAGTTACATCTTGAGCCAACTTAGTCTCAACTAACTCCAGTCTTAAAATTTTAATTTTGCTTTATGGATTAGTATGCAGTACCTTAAAAGGGAGATAACTGTTAGTCTGGAAATATGCTATAGCTAGTCTTTTTCTGGATTTTTGAGTGACTTATGATATATTCATTTCTGTTGTTGTTGAGTCATTTCAGTTGTTTCTGACTCTCTGTGACCCCATTTGGGGTTTTCTTGGCAAAGATACTAAAGTAGTTTGCCACTTCCTTCTCCAGCTCATTTACAGATGAGGAAACTGAAGCAAACTGGGTGAAGTGACTTGCCAAGGGTCACGCAGCTAGTGTCTGTGGTGGTATTTGAACTCAGGTCCTCCTGACTCCAGAGCCAGAGCACTATGCACTGCACCACCTATATAAAATAGGTCCTTGAAATATCTTATGCTTTCAAGATGATGTGGCGATAATGTTCTCCTAAGGAAGGAGTTAAGACAAAAATGAAAAAATTTTCTAATTAGATAAATATGTAAAAGGTTTTGTTTTAATTAAACAGAGTAGTAAACTTTAAGAATACAACAGAATCAGACTGTTTTTTCTGCAATGTGTAAATGTATATAATTGGCTTTCAAATGTTTCCAGTGAGAGATTCAGGCTCCAAGTGTGTCTTAGTAATGTCTTCTACACTGTATTAAGGATTTTACATATAAAATTATATTGATAATTGTGAAGAGGGTTAAATTATTTTCCTATTTGAAGTATCTATCTGATAATTTTAAGAGAACAAAAAACCTATTTTACAATTCATGTACTCATAGATTTTTTTTATTCTTCCTTCAGGCTTTTAAAAATCCTTTCCACAGTTGGTAGTATCTATATTAGATATAGGGTTTAGGTAAAAATAAAAACAGCAAGTGATATATAAAAAACTGAAATTCTCTGATGTTTCAGGCAAATTATGGGTTCCTAATTTGCTGTTCTTCATATAGCTCTTTTGTTAATAATTAAAAGCATAAGGTTTTCACCACATGAACCATTATTGGAAAAGCAAATTTAGAATGCTGTACTAAATTGTATTACTGGCAGATTTTAGTAGAATTGATTAGGAACTTCTATAAGTGACTTGGAACCAGAGAAGCAGATCTTCAAAGAGGAGCTCCTTTCAAGAGATGCTCTGAGAATGAGACCTATTTCAGAATGTCCAAGAGAAGATGCTTCCAGGAACCAGATGACTACATGCGACATCTGGGATCCAAGATGAAATGTGCCTAGTAAATGGACATTGGGAGTTGGTTACTAGGACACAAGAAGACTTGATGTTATTTAATAGCAATGATCATTATAGTATTATTTTGGCTTTTTGTTTATGGTTTTTATGTTTGCTGAGTTTTCTTGGTTACTTTAGTGACATATAAATCTCTACTTTAAATTAGCCTATGGTTTTAAATATTCTTACTATAGCTTGTGATAGGATTAATCAATCTTGTTCTTATATTAGCACTCAGGGGAAATTGTTGTCAGCTGTAAGAAGTTACAGCACGAGACACAACTACTCATTCCAGGTCACCTCTGGTGGACTCCCTCTTCTAGGTTCACTTGGCTGCAGGGAAATAGCCGATTCCAATCCATCTTCCAATAGCCATCAAAGTGATTTTTCTAAAGTATAGGTCTGACCATATCACCTTCCTACTCATTAAACTCCAGTTGGCTCCCTATCACCTCTGGCATCAAAGACTTTCATAACTTAGCCTTCCTCCATATCTTTCCAGTCTTCTTACTCTTTCCTCCCTGGCATATCCTCTTTTATCCAGTGACACCAGTTGCCTTTCTGTTCCACCAATAAGACACTCCATCTCTTGGTTCTGGGCATTTTCTCAACCTATCTTCCATGCCTGGGACGTTCTTCTTCCCCCTCTCTGCCTACTGTCTTTCCTGGATTTCTTCAAGTCCCGGCTAAAATCCCATTTTATACAGAATGCTTTTTCCAAACTCTCTTCCCTCTGTTATTTATTTTCTATTTATCCTGTATATAACTTGTTTCTATATGTTTGTTTGTTGTCTCCCCCATTACACTGTGAGCTCTTTGCGGGCAGAGACAGTCTTTTGCTTCTTTTCGTATGCTATTACTTAGTGCAAGTGCACATAGTAGGCACTTAATAAGGGCTTATTGACTGACTGTCTGACTGACTAGCATTTTTAATCTGTTATTGAGTAAATGTATATATGGTATGACCTTCAAACGTACAATGACAAAAAGTCTTGAAAGCATAGCTAACACATTAGACAGCCCAATTGTGATTGAAAAAAGATACATAAAAGCATTGGTCTAAATCTAATTAGGTAAAATTTAGAAAGGATAAATGTGAAGTCAATAAATCATCCTCACCAGCACAGAATAGAGGAAGAACAGTTACATAGTACTAACTACTATACTTCTATGCTAACAGTACTTCAACTACTTTTGAAAAAAAAATCTGAAGGATTTTAGTGGATTGTAAATTCAATATGTGTCAACAGTATAATATGACAGCAAAAAAAATGTGCACATGGAAAATTTCATTTTAGCTGGTCCAGACATGATCCTAATTTATAATATATAACAATAGACACACATATTCAGACCTCAGAGTGCTACAAAGCCCAATGTGTAACTTGATAGATGGTTATCATAATTCATTAGAATGCCCTAATCTAGCTAGTTTCCCGGGCTGTTTTGTGAAATTTTTGAAATTCTAATCCCACATCCTTTTTGCCCTATAGGATCACTAGAAATGCTGAATTTGAAGAACTGAAACATAGAAAGATAGATATGAATTAATGTCTTGTGAAAAAAAAAGTAGGAGAACAATATACTTGACTAAAATGCTGCACAATTCAAATTGATTGCAATGACAAATTTTAGTCATGAAGGACAGATATACTTCCTTTTTCTATAGAGGTGGGAATCTGGGGATTGGGAATAGTGTACACACTGTCAAACTGGTTAACTCTTTTCAGCAAGATTTGCTTAGTTCTTTTTCATCATTTTGAGGAAAGGCTCACTGGGAAAAAGGCTATAGTCAAATTATTGTGATGTACTTTTTTTTAAGATAGAAAAGTTATTACATGTAACAAGACTAGAAACAGATATTAATAGTTTAAGCAAAAGAATGCATGCTGTTTTTTGTCAATGATATCTTCAGCTCCAAAATACCTAACAATGTATTAACATTAAATTCAGGGAAATTGTATGAAATCACTTTATACCTAAACCCAAATAAATGGAAAGAGACTAGGAATGAATGAATTACTTGAATCTGAAGAGGGAAAACCTGAAGAACCTGAAGGCATAGACAATCTATACTCATTCTATTATTTCATATAGTTCTAGAAATGTTACTACTTGCAATAAGCATGATGTACTTTTAAAAGTACTTTGACTTACTTTTTAAAAGTAAATGCATGTCTAAAAAAGAAATTAATAAAATAATTTCTTATTCATCAGCAGAATTCAGAAATTTATAATTTCTTAATGACTCAACTCCCTTTTTACAAATATAGCCCCCAAAAAACACTTAAGATTTGGGGATAAGAATTCATAATTTGGTGAAAAAATTGTTGGGAAAACTAGAAAGCAATATGGCAAAAATTGGGCATAGACCAATATCTTATACCAATTACCAAGGTAAGGTCAAAATGGATACATGACCTAGATATAAAGAGAAATATTACAAGAAAATTAGAAGATTATGCAACATAATTACTTATAGACTTATGCATAGGTGAAAAATTTATAAATAAACAAGAGATAGAAAGCAAAGTTAGGTGTAAAATGGATAATTCCAATTACATTAAATTAAAAAAAGTTTTGTATAAGTAAAACAAATGTAGCCAAGATCAGAAGGAGCAGAAAGTTGGGAGGGAAATTTTATAGACACTTTCTCAGATAAAGATCTCGTATCTCAAATACGTAAACTGCATCAAACCTATAAGAATATGAATCATTCCCTAACTGATAAATAGTCAAAGGATATGTACAACCAGTTTTCCAGTGAAAAAAATCAAAACAATTTATAGTTATATGAAAAAGTGCTCTAAAATAATTATTGATTAGAGAAATGCAAATTAAAACAACCTTAAAATATCATTTTACACCTACCAGATCAGCTAAAATGATTGAAGGGGAAAGTGATAAATATTGGAGCAGATGTGAAAAAATTGGTACACTAATTCACTGTTGGTGAAACTGTGAACTGATCCAACCACTTTGGAGAGCAATTTGGAATTATGCCCAAAAGAGTTATTAAACTACCCATACCCAGCTATACCACTACTAGGTCTATTTCCAAAGATGATTAGGGAAAATGGAAAAGAACCAATATATTCTAAAATGTTTACAGCAGCTCTCTTTGTGGTGGCAAAGAACCAGAAATTGCAGAGATGCCCATCAATTTGGGAATGACTGAACAAGTTGTGTTATACGATTGTGACAGAATACGACTGTGCCAGAAGAAATGATGAGCTCAATCATCTCAGAAAAACATGGAAAGACTTGCATGAAATAATGAAGAGTGAAATGAGCAGAACCAAGAGAATACTGTATATGGTAACAACAGTATTGTGTTGAGTGATTGAGTAAAAAATTATAAATATTATATATTATAAATATTCTATTATAAATACCCAAATTATCTATAAAGGATATATGAAGAAAGACCCTATCTGCATCCAGAGAAAGAACTGATATGAATAGTATGTATGTATGTAGCATGTATAGAATAATTTTGTATGTGTGTATGTGTGTGTATTTGTGTCTAATAGTAGCTATCTCTAGGGTGATGGAGAGGTGGGAAAGAAAAAAAAGAAATTTACCTGATAATTTTGTTTCATAATTGAAAGGAATAGCAAGTTGTGCATAGTAGATTTGCAGTTTCATGTGCAATCATCTTTTTTATGGTACCATATTATAGAAATGCTTGTTTTATTCCATAAATTAAAAATAAGATAAATTTTGTAAAAACATAGTCCCAAATATTTCCTATTACATGCGAATATGACTTATCAACAGACATATAATTCAGTAAAAATCTACTGAACTTCCTTAGTTTCATTGCTCTTTACAATGGCTTTAATAACTGATATCCTCAATCAAATCCACATGTATAATTTGTAGTAAATTAAAACTAAATAGCCTCTTTGAGAATGAGAAATGAATATTTCCCTCAAATGCCTACTTCCTTCATATCCACCTTACCTGCTTAAGTATTTCAGCTGCCATTTCATATGAACAATCAAATATCACATAGAACTCCTTTCCTTTCTTCATTTCCTTCAGCAAGGGCTTGGCATCTTTATTCCCAGAGGGCAGTTGGCGGATTTTTATTTTAATATTGTATTTGGAAGGAGCCTTGATCAGCTCTTGCAGGCGAATTAGACCTAGATAATGACATATAATCATGCAACAAAAATTTTTGTTGAATGTTTACTACAATTTCATCAGTTATGTCATTCTCAATATATGTCAGGCTGCCACTATTCAGATTTTATACTTTTGACTGCTGATCTTGTCAGCCTTCTCTGGTGCTTTATACAGAAACTTATTAACATCTTAATATGCTTGCTTTGGAAGTATTGTATTATTATCCTCATTTTATAGAGGAGAAATTGAGATTCATGATGGTGATTGGCTAAAGTTGTTACACAGCTAGTAAGTATTGAAGCTAACAAATGGTGAATGATGATTACATCTGGTAAAAAAAAATAAACAAACTATATTTAGTGTCAAATCCTCTTTCTATAAGGTTAGTTCTTAGCCACATTTACATTTCTATCCATGGCATTTACTCCCTGAAAAATATGCTTCTGGAGGACTTTCATTCCTTTCAGAAAAAAAAAAAACTAACACAGAAGATGGAAGACACTTTTTTAAATCTTTTTTTTTTAGGAGAACTAATTCCACCGAAACAAATTGAATGGTCCCTATTTAGTTATGTTCAAATGCAATAGCATAAATGTCAAAAGGAAATAGAAAAGAATAGGAAATGGGTATAGTGAGTCAAAGGAAAGGAAGAAGGGACAACCGATATTCATTTCTTAATCCATTTGTAAATTTTATCGAATTGATAATTATAGAATTAATTATTATTATAGTACCTTCTTCACTGTCCATCCTCTCCATCTACTCTAGACTCTCTGCCTCTGGTTTATTGTCCCTATACTTATCTGATTCTTATCTATTCTCTGCATTCCTCATGGAGTCAGAACTTCCACAGTCCTCATTTTGGACTCTCCTCTCTAAGTAGTTTCTGCTGCTGCCTCGTAGAGCTTGCCCCACACATTCTCCTTTTTCATTGTGTGCCACTCCCAGAAAAATGTTAGTTTCTGGAGTTGACCAAGAGCACACTGCCCCATGGCAGGATGCCCTCCCCATATTTCTGAATATGTAAACCATCACTGGCTTAGACCCTCCCTTTTGTCATCTTCCTTCAATATTTGCCTAAATATCTCCTTTCTGGGTGTATCTCCTTCTACTTCCCTAGGCTCCAGTTGTCTTCAGGAGCTCCCCCACTTCCCAAGGCTTAATAAGTGGTCTCTTAAAGCACTAAATCCCACCAAATACAAGACCTCCATCTCCCTTCACAGAACATCTTTCTTCACCCAAGGAAGCATTCATTAGAGTTACCCTCTCCCACCAGCAAAACAAGGCTTCTCTCTTCTCCTTTTAAATTCCTTACCTTGCCTTCTCACTCACTCACCCACCTTCAGTCTTTTCTGTTCCTGAGAGACTACAGGAATCACCTCATTGCTAGCTCTTGACTTGACTTAGACACATCACACATTTCCTTCTGTGTACCTCATCCCCTTCCCCTTTCCATGTACCTTCATATTTTAAAAGCCAAGGAAGTCAGGAGGTAGAGATGAGGAGGAGAGCATTCCAGGTATGTGGGATAGTGAAAAAGTAAAGTCAGAAAATGGTGTTTAGTATGCAAGGAATGACCATGTTGCTAGATTATAGAGAATGTGGAGGGGAATAACCAGCAGGCTATTGCAATTATTCAAGTGCAAGGGCTTTATTAAGGAGGAGTGGAAAGTGGGAATGGAAAAAAGGGGAGTGTATAAAAGATATTGCAAATGTAGAAACTATAGAATTAGCAACAGACTGGATATATGGGGTGAAAGAGTAAGGAATTGACAATGAAATCTAGATCGTGAGCTTGGGAGATTGAGAGTATGGTGGCACTTTCAAAGTAAGAGGGAAGTTCAGAAGAGGAAAGAATTTGGGGAGAAGATAATGAGTTCTGTTTTAGACATGTTGAATTTAAGATATCTTGAGGACATCCAGTTTGAGATATCTAAAGCAGATGGAGATGTGAGATTGCAGCTCAACAGAGAGGTTATGTAAATAGTTGTGAGAATCGTCTGCAGAGAGATAATAATTGAATCTATGGGAAGCAATGAGATCACCAAGCCATATATTGTAGAGGAAAAAGAGAGTCCAGGACAAATTCTTGGGTAACCCCTGTACTTATGAGGTATGATCTAGATGAAGATATAGTAAAAGAAAATGAGGAGAGGTTGTGGTAGGAGGAGAACCAAGAGAGAGCAGTGTCACAAAAACTTAGAGTCAAGAGAATATCAAAGAGAAGAGAGTGATCAACAGTGTAAAAGATTGAAAAGAGGTCAAGAAGGATGAATATTAAGGAAAATTCATTAAATTTGCTGATTAAGAGACCCTTCATAACTTTAGAGAGAACAGTTTCAATTGGATGATGAGATCAGAAGCCAGGCTATAGAAAATGTAGAAGACAATAAGAAGGGAGGAAGTGGAAACATCAATTTTAAGTGGCTTTTTAAAGGAGTTTAGCCACAAAAGGGGGGAGGACTATAGGAAGATATCTAGATAGGATGATTAGATCACATAGGGATTTTAAAAAGTGTTTTTAAGGGAGTTCTTGGCAAATGCCTTCAATTTTTTATGTGAAATACAAGTCAATTTCTCAGCTAAGAGTCTGTGGAGAGAAGGCTCCCATGGAAGATTTGGGAAGCAATGAAAATGTATGAAAAAAGCCCTATGGTGGGGGGAATAGTGAATAAATTAGGGAGATATAAAAGAATTGTCTTGCTGCAGTGACAGCCCAGTTTATATTAGATAACCTAAATTTGTTGTAGACCTAGTCAGCAGTTTCATGATTTTTCTCCAGCTCTACTCAGCAGCAGTAGATTATAAGCAAATGCAGTGGATGCTGGAGGTAATCCAAAGTTAGGGCTTGGCAAGGCTTGACATGTAATAGAATAAGAGGGCAAAGAACACAAATGAAGAGTATAGTCTAGAGTTGAACTAACTCATCAAGGAGTTGAGATAGGGATAGAAGGAGAGTGTAGCCAATGTGGAGGTGGTGCCCTAGGAAGGAATTGAGGAGTAGAAGGATTTGAGGATATTGTGAAGATGAAGAGTGAGGCTAGGGGTTGTAAAGTAGCATGAAAGATACAATGATGAAAGATTATTTCTGATAGTGGAATTTCTCAGTTCATTAACATTTAAGTGGAACACTAGTGTATTATAGTAAGATCAATGATGTCACTCTTGTGTCTGGCTGAGGTGGAGTGAAGGGTAAGTGATAGGAAATGAGTTAGTCGAGGAACTGGGAAGTAGAGCTTTTGAGGGAGTATTGATATATTTGTTGAAGTTTTCTAGTCTGAAGGCAGGAGTTCAAATGAAGAGAGATTGTGAGGCTCTTAAGGAATAAGAGTGTCCTAAGGCTCAGTAGATAAGAACTACTAGAATCTTTATTGGGTGATAAATATAGATCAAATGAACCTCTAGGGAGGAGGGGCTACTGAGAGGAGGTATTAAAGGGAGGGGCTGGAGCAAGGAGCATTCTGACTCACCCATGAAAAACTAAGGAGTCAGTGGAAATGAGTGAAACTATGACTTGAACAGGAAAGGATGGCCAGACAAGCTGCGTCACTAGCCAGGTTCTCAACATTCTCAACAATGAAGCAGGCATTCCAAATAGTAAAGTAGAAGAATTGGATTGGGACATGGCTGGTGAAGAGTTGAGATGGATGCAATGAAGGGAGCAGATTGAAGGGATGAAGAAGATGAAGCGAGAAAGTCATTGCAGCTGGTGATGAGATTGGTTTATATAAAGACAATCAGGTGTTTAGAATCTCTGGGATAGGCAGAATATGACAGGATGGGAGTATAATAACCATTGAGGAATGAGTCCTAGCAAAATATTAATGACTGAAGAGAAAGCCATGATGAGACTGGACTGTTCAAGGCCCTTCTTTGATGTCCAACCTTATGATACATAATAATATTGTGTCATTTTAGTCCCAGGAGGAAAAGAAAGTATGTGTGGAAGTCTAGACAAGAGATGAAAGTTGACAATTTGGGATGGGTCTGATCCAGAAATGGCTTCTGGAGCACTATAGAAGGCCCTGGGGCAAAGAAAGAGGCCAGAGTCAGAGGTCTTGGATGGAATTAGGATCTCTGGGAAGTCTCAGAGGCAGCGAACTTGACTGAAAGTGTTAAATGGTCCAAGCAAATTCACACTAATGGGTCTATGCTTATTATCATAATTTAATTATCTCCAAGTTGATACTTATGCAATACCTTCTGTTTCCTTTTTTATTTTTTTTTCAGTGACTATGTGGTACTCTGCAGATCCTCTCTCAGGGATGATAACAGTAGGAGTAAAAACCCTAGAAGAGTTATTATGGAAATCCTTAGGAAAAGTATTCTGCACCTGTGAGTTCATAGATATGATGATTTCTGGATAACACAGTTCAGTCAATAAGCATCTACTAGGTGCCAGGCACTGAGCTCATAATCCAATGGTTCACAATGCAATGGTATCTTTCATCTCAAATATTTGTAAAGTGAAGTATGATTAAAAATGCAAGTGAGTGATTCCAGTAAGCATAGAATCTACATAAAAAACAAATGTTTTTCATACAAATAGAACTATTTTGAAAAGAACTTTTGTTACATTAAGAATACTAACTTAACTAACTTAACATTTTAAATTTAATATATAAGATGAGTCCAACAAATTTAAGGCAAAAGAGTAATAGCAATATTATATATTCATTATATAGGGAATAGTAAGTACTTGATGAAGGTGGACAAGAGAAATAAGGTTAATGGTAGGGAAGTTATAACTAATTTTAACTATAAATTTTTTAATTTCAATAACAGGGCTATGAACTTGGAGTCAGGGATTTCATTTTGCAAATCTTAAAGCACTATGTAAAGTTTCACTAATTTTTACTAAATTTTTGTAAATTTTCCATAATCTATGAGAATTAATATTAAATTAGGAGAATTAATATCTTTAATTTAGGATAGAATATGCCTAACATCCATTTTCAATAAAGGAGTAGGCTTCATTTTTAACTTTAAAATAAATTTTAGTAGTTGTTTTCTCTTAAAGATGTCTCTTCTAAATTTCACCTAATCATTTAGATAATTTTACTTTCTGTGTCATAATCCTATTTTGGGAACAGAATCTTTAGTCACTGTTATAACAGTGAGAGACAAACTTACTCATTTCTATAAACCTTGTACTAAAAGTAAAATAACAGGTTTACCTAGAGGGTTATTTGTTAATATCTCACTGAATTTCAATGAAAAAGCAAATATTTTGAGGAGGAATGGCTAAAAAAGACTAGGACATATAGGAAATAATTTAGAAAATTTATTTGCCATCAAGTATATGATTACCTGACTTTCAGGATTTCAATAGCAGGGACTTTGATATCACCATATTGTCAGATAACATCCTAGTTAATTTAAGTTGTCCCATACCTGTGTTGTCTTCATATACTACGGTCACTATTTTCCAGTTATAGTAGAGTATCAAGTCCAGGACAGCCCTACTGAAGGCTGCATAATCCGGATAGAGGTTGATATAAAACATATCGTTTTTATCCGCTGTTGGATGTTTCCAGTGAGTCTGTATGTGAGGAACTTCAAGGGCATTGCAAATAGACTGTACAGCACTGACTGAAGAGATATGGGATGGGCCAAATAGTGCAGCCACCCCAAGTGCAAGCTGGTCACATGCTGGGGGAGAAAGTGGAAGAAAAGAGAAATAAAAGGGAAAAGTGGGAAGGGAAAAGGAACAAGGGATAAAGACTGAAAATCGTGGACTTTTTTCCTTTCAAATTTCCTTATGCATACAGCCTCTTGGAATTTTTTCCTACCATGCTCTGTGAAAAAGAACTATGGCTTGGCCAGCTTAGAATTTGGAATGCTAGGCTATTTTGAAAAATAATTTAAAATAGATAATCAATTATTATGAAATCAGAGAATTTCAAGTAAATATTAGCTACCATACTGACTTAATTAACTTAAGATGGAGATCCCCTACTTAGTATACTTTTGTTATTCTGACAAGCCATTTGTCAAATGAGTGTCATATGAATCAGTTCTTGACCTATGTAGAGGAATAATAAGTCTTCATTTAAACACAGAATATAGAAGAAAGGTGCTCTAGACAAGGTGGCAAACTACTTTTCCCTGCAAAGGAGTTAATATTGGCTGATTTTGAGCTAGAAAACATATAAAGCATTCATAAAAGGCACCCAAGTCTCATCATAATTACTAAGCAAATGAATGTTTTATAAATTCATATTTTAATACCATTGGCTTAGTTAATAAAACTATAATTTTATGAAAATCTAACATTTATACCTATTGAAATATAGTCAATTTAATGAAATTTTAAATCAGAAAGTACTTAGAACCACTTGTAAAGTTGTAATCTAAAATAAAAATTAAATGCCACATTAATTTAGTAGTTTCATAAGAAGTCCAGCAGTAAAATTGTTGCTGTTGCTCAGTTGTTTCAGTCATATCTGACTCTTCATGACACCATTTAGGGTTTTCTTGGCAAAGATACTAGAATAGTTTGCCATTTCCTTCTCTAGGTAAAACTAGGTGATTATAAAATGTGAGCTTGGAGATTGATTTGGAAGATAATGAACATGCTAAAAAAAAGGAACTATTTTCCTTTTAAATTTCTTTTATAATAAGATCTGTTGGCATAATGCTATCAGCAGAGAAGAGGGTTTTTTTGTTGATATCTTTCATATCAAATAGCAGACATGAGACAGATCAGTTTATAATCCTCTGTATTAAAATTTAACTCTATATTCAAATCTTTACCAGTTATATTGAAATTATTTTGAATGTCCTCATAAGCTCAATATTTGAATGTGGGTTCTTTGATTATCCAGAAGGATCCATTGTTACCCAAAATGTTTTATATAGACATATAAGATGGAATGAGTTTTGCTCTAATATTTAATTCTGCAATGCTTAAATTACCAGATAAATGAATCATTTTGAATTTTCTTTTGCCACTGAATTACAATGATGGGGTTTTGTTTTTTTTCTTAAATATGGCACACCAACCTATGCATTATCCCTAACTACATCTTGTAAAAAAAAAAAAAGGAAATCCTATCACTCCGAAGTGGTGTGACAGAGATTTCAAGAAGCCTCAAACGTAATGTTGATATCATAGTTGTGTTTCTCTTAAATGATGACTGTTGTATTTTGCTTGAAATTACCTCTAGAATTTGGGAAGCTAAATACAATGTACTACTTTATTTTATATTCAAGAAAATGGAATAAGTGTAAGGATGTCTGAAAATCAAGAACAAGTCAGTGTGAGGAGCAGAAATGTGTAGTGGAAAGAGATTCCTCCACGATTCCTCTGGCCCTTCTTGTATGACACCGGGTAAGTCATTTGATTTCTCAAAACATTGGCTGCCTCATCTGAAAATCCAGAATAATGTGCTCCATCTGTCTCAAAGCATCAAAGGATTGTATATTTAGAGCTGGAAGGAAGCATGAAAGGCCTTCATGTCCAATTCTCCTTATTTTACAGTAGAAGCTGGGGCTCAGAAAAATTAAATGATTTGATAATGGTCACAAAGTTAGTATGTATATGAAACAATATTCCAAGTCAAGTGCAAAATCAGAAATGTAGAAAGTGTTTTATAAACCTTAAAATGTTATCTAGATATGTGTTATTTTTACTTGAAGCTACAAAGCAAAAACTTCTAAGCAAGTATATTTTTCTTATTCTGATTTTGTTCATGTATTTTTGATGTATGTTTAAAATCTATAAAGCTTTCTTTTTATAGGGAAAGTGATTTCTCAAGTCTTGAAAGGACAGATCTGCACTGAAGAAGGTTCCTCCTACCTGCTCTGAGAGCCAGAAAATCGTGAAATTTTCATTTCTGATTTAAGAAAGCACTGAAGAGAAAAGAATATGTTGAGAGGGCAGGGCCAAGATAACAAAGTAAAGGCAGGGACTTATCTGAGCTCTCCCAAATGCCCTTCTAAACAATGTTAAAATAGAACCTCAAAATGAATTCTAGAGTAGCAGAACCAACAAAAGGATGAAGCAAAACAGTTTTCCAACCCAAGACAACTTAGAAGGTCAGCAGGAAAGGTCTGTGTCACAGGGTGAAAGTAGAGCATGTTCCAGATCAGGCCTTGCAGCAGGCCCTAGGAATGACTGAACTGGCAGCTACAGTTTCTGGAGCTCTCTGACTGCAGACAGTAAGGGGGTTGGACAAATGGTAAGAAGGAGACAGGGGAAAGCAACGTTGGTGGAGTTTGAACTGGTCCAATCTTTCTGGAGAGCAATTTGGAACTATGCCCAAAGAGCTATATAATTGTGCATACCAGCAATACCACTACTGGGACTATGTCCCAAAGAAATTTAAGAAAAGGAAAAAGACGTATGTATACAAACATATTTATAGCAGCTCTTTTTGTGGTAGGTTAGAATTTTGGAAATTGAGGAGATGCCCATCAGTTGGAGAATGGCTAAACAAGTTGTGGTATATGAATGTAATGGAATACTATTGCACTACAAAAAACAATGAGCAGAGTGCTTTCATAAAAACCTGGAAAGACTTATATGACTTAATGCAAAATAAAGTGAGCAGAACCAGAACAAAGTATACAATAATAGCAATATTGTACAATGATTAACTGTGAATGACTTAGCTTTTCTCAGCAATGCAATAATCCAAGATAATTCTGAAGGACGTATGATGAAAAATGCTATCCATCTCTAGAGAAAGAACTGAGTCTGAATGCAAATCAAAGCACATTTTTTATTTTATTTTTCTTCATTTTTTTGGTTTGTGACTTCTTTCCCAACATGACTGATATAGAAATATATTTTGCATGACTGAACATATAGGACCCATATCAAATTGCTTGCCTTCACAATGAGAGAGAAGGGAAGGACGAGGGGAGAATATGGAACTCAAAATTTTAAAAAATAATGTTAAAAATTGTTTTTACGTGCAATTGGGAAACATTTTTGAATAAGAAAAAGTGATGGAGAAAATTTTAATAATAAAGATTAAACTTAATATCACATGTGTGTATGTATGTATAATATTTGCCCATTTCCAGGGTGTAAATGTTTGCTTTGAAAATTTCACAATTGGCTGGCTCTCACTTAGAGCTGATAGGAGTCCTCCCTATTGAAGGGGAGGATTGTCCTTGTAAGAGCTAAGGAAGCACACTCCCTGTGAAAAGAAGGCTTTATAGCTTTTAAACACACACCCACACACCCATACCAAGCCCATTGGTCTGGGACTCTGCTCTTAGTAGAGGTGAAGGCCTTGCCCTATCATAAGGGTGGAGAGAAGCCTGCAGAGAAATTTTCCCTTGGTTGCAATCTCTCTTGGTGGAGCTGAGCTACCTCATTCCTAAAGGGAGATCTCCTTCACTCTGTATTATCTGGGATAAGTCTGGCATATTGTCTCCATGTTCTCTCATTTCTATTTGGCCATGATTTGGATAAATGGGTTTCTTTGCTATTTGTGTGAGTGTTCATTGTGGAACTGGTATTTGGTAAGAAAAGGGTGAAACCTTGGATATAGAGCTTGGGTTCCTCATTCCCTCCTAGAATGACACAAGGGTCAGAAATTATATTGAACATGATTGTTCCCCCTAGCCTAATAATATTTAGGGGGCTTAGATATAATTCTAGACCAGTACTCCTTCTCTGAGGAGAGCAGAGTGGCCTCCAGCTCCAACTCTCTACTTTTCTCCTGAAAGGAATTAAAGCTTCCTTTGGAGAAAGTTGGGGGAGAAGAGGCTAGAGATGTCTATTCTATCTCCTTTGAAGCCATCCAAATCAACCTCATGCTAAGGGGAGAGGGGTAGGGGAGGAGAGACGGACTTCATCTCACATCCGTCTTGACTATATATGTATATATATATATATATCAATTATTACACTTATTTTATATATATATATATGTAGGGGTGTATATATATACACCCACAACATATATGAATATATACACTCATACACACACACATATATATACATATGTATTTGTAATATATACTGACCTTATACTACCAAATACACATTATCAAATATGTTAGAGAGGCAGTTGTTAAGCATTTAACAACACATATAATTGCATTGTAGTGTCATACTTTAGAGGACTAACCTCATATGTGTATGTTCATATTTTTAAGCACACTTGACAGTTCCAAAGGAATTAAGTAGATTAGATAAATCATATACTTAAAATCTGCCCAGGAAGGGGGGAAAGTGGCAGTGTTTGTTTAACATATTGAATTCTAATATTTTCCTGATATTTGGGGAAAGAGAAAAAATTAAGGAGGCACAATTTGACCTAATATTTTTGCAGCTTTAAAAATTTATATCATATGAACAATGTCAAGGAGAGTTGAGCATATGAGAATAATAATAATAATAATCTTTCACAAAGTTTTATTTGACTGCACTGTAGAATTTTATCTTTGTATAATATTTGCTCATTTCCAAGGTGTAAATGCTCACCCTAAAAATTTTACAATCGGCTAGCTCTCAATTAGAGCTGGTAGGAGTCCTTCTTCAAGAAATAATTCAGCACTTCAGACCTGATGCTTTCTATTTACAATTGAGATAATTAATTAGAAAACTGTGGCAAGCAGAAATGTGAAGCATCAATTAGTTTAATAAATTCATCCATGATATGAAAAACTGAATTTTCTTACAAAACATTCATATAATACTATCCTTTAAAATAGTGTATATACCAAGTAAACATGCTACTAAACGAAGAATTTTAAAGTGTGAAAATATTTACCTCTTCTTGAGGCTTCAAAACTATCAAAAAGATTAATTCTCTGGATATCATAAGTTAATGTGTTATTAAGTATAAGTGTTCGGTTTCTGTTAATGTTGGTTACTGCAAACTTGAAAGCTAATTCTTCAACATTAATTGGTTCATTTTCTGCAGTTTCAAAAATTCCTCCTGTAGAAGCAAAAGATAAATAAGAAGCATTATTCACATTATTTTGTTTGGGGAAGGTTATAATACAGACATGAGAAAATTAAACTGAAAGTCATAAGTACTCAACTCAGCAGCAAAGAGTTAAAATTTGTTTCCTATGTCATTTGGTAAGCAAGGATAAATAGTTCAATTTCTAAATGTACATATACCCTGTATATAAAAATGCAGAAAGATATCATGCTTTTTGACAATGGAAAATGACAAATTGTTTTTTCCCCACAAATAAAATGTTTTATGGATACTAAATGATGATATACCTTGAGTTGTGATGTCTCATTATTTTTTTCATAGTGGAAATTAATAAAATATGACTGAAATAACTTCTAAAACTAAGATTTAGAAAATCTCAATCACTACTTCAATTTTTAATGATGTTGTTTTAAGATTTTTCCCTACTTTGTTTTGAAATAATCTATGAATAATTTGTGTTCAAGAATTTTCTTTTCTTTTTATTAATTTGATTCGAATAGAAATAATTTTTTCCTCTAACCCTCGTGGGAGAAAGAGCCTGAAAGGCCTATTAACCTTTTTCTATTCCACAATGAGAAGTATTTTATTGGTCTTACTATCTGTTGTAGTAAGATTATCAGGTAGTCAACACTGATGAAATATGCTCAGTTATTGCAATGTAGCAGACAAAAGCTACCATAATTAAACAGAGTAGCTAGGTGGTACAGCAGATAGAGTATCAGGCCTGGAGTCAAAAGGACCTGAGTTCAAATCTTGCCTCGGACACTTACTAGCTATGTGGTCCTGGGCAAGTCATGTAACCCTGTTTGCCTCAGTTCCTTTTCTATAAAATGAGCTAGAGAAGGAAATAGCAAATCACTCCAGTATCTTCGCCAAAAAAAAACCCCGAACTGGGTTACAAAGAGTCAAATATGAATGAAATGACTCAACAATAAAACAAAACAAACGGTGAACGTCATTTAGCTTAATCTCAAACTGGAATGTAGTATGAGTATACCTGTATAGTACTCCAATGGAAGAAACTGATCAATGATATATCAAAAGTAATTTTTGTAATGGGATTGGAGTGTATATATAGTTACTACTATCTGTAATTATTAGAATTTTCCCAGCTTTACAAGTATGCCCTTTGTTTATTCCCATTTCCTTTCAGTTTTCTGTTTCTTAGCTCAGACAATTCAATTTTAAAAATTAAGTACGCACTTTATAAAGCAAAGTTTATTTCCATAAAAGTCTTATTCTGATGCAATATTGTAATGTGAACACTAGTCTTGAGTCTCAAAAGCTAGCAGAGCAAAGCACAAGATCTGTCAGGTTCTATTAAGATGGAAAGATTTCAAGTGTGATCCCTGTGACAAGCTGTGCTAGGACCAGCCTTACTAAGTTGGGAGAGGCTGAGTACCAGTGGGCTGCCCATTGAGTGATGGATTCTTTGGCCATAGTGATGCGCAAAACAAAGATGAATACAAAATAATCTCCACTCCTGTGTAGCCATTTCTCTGCTTCTGTGGTAACAGTGGTCAAAAAAAAAAAAGATTGGGGGAGGCAGGTAACCTAAGAATCACAGAATTTTTAGACATTTTAGAAATTAAATGTTATATTTTAATCAAAGCAAAAATCTCTCCCAGCCCCTCCTCCAATCTTTCTCCCTCAATTGAAATTGAAAGAATAACAAAACCCTTGTTACCAATATGTATAGTCAAGTTAAAAAAAAGTTCTGCATTGGCCATGTATATTTATATCTGTTTATCTATCTATATCAAGATAAATACACATATACATGTACATATATACACATGCAAGATAAAAACACACTATTTGTGTGAATATACGTATAAAACATATATATGTATATACATACATATGTGTATATATGTGCATGAGTGTATGCGCATGTGCATGCATACTGAGTCCTTCACCTCTCAAGAGATGGTAGTATGTTTCATCATTAGTCTTCTAGAATAATCTTGGTCATTTTACTGAGCCGTCTTTAATTCTTTCAAAATTGTCTGGGTCAGCTGGGTGGTGCAGTGGATAGAGCACTGACCCTGGAGTCAAGAGGACCTGAATTCAAATCCAACCTCAAGACACTTACTAGTATGTGACCCTGGGCAAGCCACTTAACCCTGATTGCCTCTCAAAACAAAAAATTGTTTGTTTTTACCTTATTTTGTCATCATATGATTGTTCTCTTGGTTCTATTCACTGTACTCTGCATCATTTTATATAAAGTATTCCCAGGTCATTCTGAAATTATCCCTTTAATTATTTTTCTACAATACATATACAATAACTTGTTTGGCTATTCACCAATTTATAGATACCCACTCAGATTCCCGTTCTTGGCCACCTCAAAAGGAGCTATAAATATTTTTGTACAACTTTGGTTAGAATTTGTTTTTTAGGATTAAGCCCTCCTTTAATCTACTTCCCTCTACTTCCTTCTCCACTTTTCCTCCTACTCTCCTGTTGAGTGAAATGTATTTCTGTACTCACGCATGTGTGGTCTTCTCTCCTCAGACCAGTTTATATGAGAGTCAGGTTCAAGTATTAGCTGCTCCCTGCCCCCACTCAATCCTCCTTGTTTGTATATTTGTGTACACTCGCCCACCCTGATAATGTGAGGTAACTTTTCCTAATTTTCCTTTCTCCCTATGGGCTTCCCAGTATATTCTTCTTCCTCTTTCTTTCCATTCTTCTCTTAGGATCATCAAAACATAGCAGAACTGCTCCCAGGCCTGTTCTAATTAGCCTCCTCAATGATCCATGCTGATGATGGTGTTTAAAGGAGACACACGTATCACTTTGCTATATTTGAATTTGGACAGTTTATCCTCATTTCCCTACACTTGACATTCCACATTTCTCCCCATTCTTATTTATTCATCTTTGCCTTTTTTTATATTTGTCTTAGCTGCTGTGTTTGAGCTTCAAACTTTCTACACAGATCTGCTCTTTGTTTTCTGGTTCTTGGAAACTTAGGCAAATTTCTTTTAATGTTTCTTGAAATATGATGTCTGGGCTCTTTTTTTGGTCATGGTATTCAGGTGTTCTAATGATTCCTTACTTTTTTCCTCTCCAATCTGTTTCCAGGTCAGTAATTTTTGCTATGTTTATGCTACCTTATATTTTCTTCATTGTTCTAATATTTCTTATCTCATGGAGTCATTGGCTTTTCTTTGATCCATTCAAATTTTCAGGGAGAGTTTTTTCCCCTTGGTATTGTATCTCTTATGCCAAGCTATCAATTCCCTTTCCAATTCTTTCTTCCATAGCTCTCTTTCTTTTCCATTTTTTCCTTCTAGCTTTCTCATTTCATTGACAAAACCATTTTAAACTCTTTTTAAACATTCTAAAACATGTTCTATATAATTGTATTTTAATTTGTGCCCAAACTATATTTTTCTTTGAGGCTTTGCTTATAGGTTTTTTAGAGTCATTGTTTTCTTTTGGGTTTGTGACTTGAGTATCCCTGTCAGCATAATAGTTTTTTTATGGTGGTTTTCTTTTTTGTTTGTTTTTTCTACCAGCCTATTTCTTGACTTCAAAGTTGATATTAGGATTAGAATCTTTGCACTTCTAGAGGGAAGGTCTACATTAGTTTTACTGCTGCTTTCTTGGAGAATTGAGTATGGTGCTATTCCAGGCTCTCTGGGACAGCTCAGGCTAGGGAACTGTAAGCTTTCCATGCACCTAAAGGGGTTTGATCCACTTTGTAGCCCCTTTCCTCTCCCCAGCCTGATCTCTGCAAGACCGTGACCTGGGTTTGAGTTTGAGCAACAGTAAACTCATGCTGGTCTTAGTTCCTCTCAGGTAGCTGAGAAGAGCTACTGGTTCAGAACAGTAGAACTACAGATTCCCTTTGGGTCTGGGGTTCCTGCCTGGGTTATTCTTCTGCAGGCTTCAGACTGGGCTAGAGGCTGAAACTGCTTTGCTCCTGTGGTCTGAGCCACACCACTGGTATTTGCTTTTGATCTTGCTCCTAGTTCTGGTGAACACTCCTTATCCTGAAACATCACCCTTGTGCCCAGTTTTCCTCCTCTGTCTACCCCAAATCTTTGATCTCTAATGGGGCAGTAGACCACAAAGCTGCCAGATGGTACCTGAGAGTTTCTGGAACCACACATTTCTCTCCCCGCAAGAAACTCTTTATAAGAGATGTGTGGAAAGAGAAATGGTAGTAATGTAGAGGAAGCCAGATCTTCCATGTGTCTCTGATTTCATCTTGCCACCCTAGGGACTGCTAGAATGGGCATCTTTAGGTAAGATCAGACTTTTTCTTCCTTGGTCTGAACTGAAATTTCATTTTGTTCCCAACCAAAGAACTTATTCCCTCTTGTGCATTCATCAGCATATTCATCTGCATAACTTCTCCAATTTCTGTTTCCTATTTTGCTTGAATAAATGTATTTACTTACTATTTGCTGTTTGTGTAAATAGCATTTGATTTGAGTAGCTAAGATAGATAAGTCAAATAAAACATTTATTAAATGCTTACTAAATGCCACCCATGAAAACAAGAAAAAAGACAGTCCCTGCCTTGAAGGAGCTTACATTCAAATAGGGGAAGACGGCACAGAAAAAGGAGATGAAAAGTAAGCAGGTGTGAAGGTATCTAGTCGAGGCTAAGGTAAAGAAATCCAAAGAATCAGGAGTGGATCTGGGAGAGGAGTTGAATAGGGCTGGCTCAAGCACTTCCTTGAATAGATGTACCAGGGAGGCTATAGGAACAGAGACATCCTGCAGAGTGAGAAGACCACAGGAGTATCCAAGGTTAGACGAGTGCTGGGGAGGAAGCATCTTCTGGTGAGGAGGCTGCTGGGGATGATGCATCTAATCCTATTTATTCCGACCTTGGCCTCTCGTATTAAGAGTAATTATTTCTTGACATTTGGCATAATACACCTGATTACCAGGGTGAGAGTGGGGATGAGTAGTAGTCTTTACATGGTTTTTTTTGAGGTGTAGGGCAGGAAGCTAAAAGAGGTCTTGAAGCTAACTCTCCTTCCTCTACCCCACCTCCCACAAGGAAAAAAAACCTCTTAAAATATTAGATGAGAACTGAAAGGGACCTTAGGAATCATCTAGATCTGTGGTGTCAAATTAAAATTAAAATGGATCCACAAAATAACCTACTTTTGTTGTATTAAATTTTCATTTATGTTAAATATTTCCCAATTACATTGTAGTATATTTTGGGGTATACTTGGGAGTTTTGCTGGCAGCTTGGGACCAATGGATTTGACACCCCTGATCTAGATCAATTCTTTGATAATATAGAGGTGAGATCTTAGGTCTTTGATAAGGCAGGTGATGTGCTCAGAGCCCCAGAGGAATTCCTCTTCAACTATTATTGAAATTAAAGCTGAACTGAGGTGAAGTTAAAAAGGATAGAATTCTCATAAACTTGTAGACTGTTACAACTGAAAGGGACCTTGGAGACTAAATTATCTAATCCCCTCATTTTATTTTATTTTATTTTATTATTAATTTATTTTGATTTGTCAACAATCACTTCCATTGGCTTTTGAGTTTTAAATTTTTCTCCCCCCTCCCAGGACATCATGCAATCTTATATAGGCCCTACATATACATTTCTGTTAAACGTATTTTCACATTAGTGATGTTGTAAGTAAGAATTAGAACCAATAGGAGGAACCACCAGAAAGAGGAAACAAAACAAAACAGAAGAAAAAAAATAGCAAATAGTATGCTTCGATCTGCATTCAAACTCCATAGTTCTTTCTTTGGATGTGGATAGCATTTTCCATCATCAGGCCTTTGGAGATGTCTTATATCATTGCATTGCTGAGGAGGACTAAGCCTATTAAAGTTAGTCATTGCACAACGTGGCTGTTAATGTGTACTACATTCTCCTGGTTCTGCTCACTTCACTCAGCATCAGTCCATACAAGTCTTTCCAGGTTTTTCTGAAGTCTGTCTGCTTATCATTTCTTATAGCACAATAGTATTCCATTACATTCATATACCACAACTTGTTCAGCCATTCCCCAGCTGATGGGCATCCCCTCAATTACCAATTCTTTGCCACCACAAAAAGAGCAGCTACAAATATTTTTGTGCATGTGTAACCCCCTCATTCTACAGAGGAGAAACAGATCTGGAGTTAGTGTTGGAGCAGAGACAAGAATCTAGTCCTTCTTTTGAAGGGCAGTACTTTTTTCTGCTAGGTTGCTGAAGTTTTGCCTTCATGGATACATCAGTCCTTCTAAAGCAATAGACCCCAGTCTCACGACCAGGACAAGCAGGTAGGTATGAATGGTTCTCTAGTTCTCTTTAGTGCACCTTCTAGTTCTCTCAGGTGCTCTCTGACCCCAAACTTGCCATACAGGAAAGTTTAATCACCTTGGGAATAAGAAAGCCAGAGCAATTCCTAAGCAGTCATGGCTCTATCTCCTGTCTTATACCAATCTGAAGTATTTCTAGATCCCCTCTAGGGCTGATAAAGTATTTCTAAGATCTCTGGGTTATTCCTTCTCCAGTCTGCAAAATAAAGAAACTGAGGCTCAAAGTGAAATCACACAGGTGATTTCAGTGGTAGAGCCAGGATTTAAAGTCAGATTCTCTAAATCCACAGCCACCATCTTTCTGCTGCACCTTTTATCATCTCATTACAAACTCCTAAAATATTTTTGTACCACCATCTGAATTTAGAGAGTAACTCTTGAGATTACTGTCCTTTTTCTTGCTGGAGTGTTTCTGGTCCTCTCTCCATTTTTAAAAACGTGATTAATCTATTCAATTTTAAATGGTTTATCTCTTATTGAACCTAGCAGTATGGACTTCAACATGTAAAATACTAACCAAAGTCTTCTCAAGGTACCCTAAGTCAGCCTCAGAAAGAGACTTTAGGCTTTTATTTTCGTTTTCAGAGTCTTCTCTAGCCCTCAGGAGGCCATTCCCATTCAGATCAGACATATCTTGTACTGGCCACTCCTCTCTTTTCTGCATTCCCCCAGGTTGCACCTTTTCCTGATCCTGCCTATGGGGAGTCCAGCCTCCCAGCCTCCACAGGACTCAACATCACCACCTACCACAAGGCTGGCCATATGGAACAGTCCAATCATTTTCTTCCCGCAGTGGACTTCTTCCCGCAGTGGACTTCTTCCCAGTCACTGATAATGTGGCTGCACTTATTCCTTTCCCAAATGATTAACAAACTCCTGCTACATCATACTTTTCTCATCCCAATGATTCTGAATCTCCATCCCCTACTACCTGGTCCCTCCTTTCCAACCCCTTCATTTTTTTTCTTTTCTTTCTTTCTTTCTTTTTTTTTTTTTGGTGAGGCAATTGGGGTTAAGTGACTTGCCCAGAGTCACACAGCTAGTAAGTGTTATGTGTCTGAGGCCGGATTTGAACTCAGGTCCTCCTGACTCCAGGGCTGGTGCTCTATCCACTGCACCACCTAGCTGCTCCCTTTCCAACCCCTTCAAATTCCCACTTCTGAAATATCCAACCAACTGCACTTGCTGGAATGCTTGCTCCTTATGTGACAAAGTTGCCTTGATCTTAAACTGAGGTGTCTGTCTGGAGTGGATTTATAGGATTATCCCATGATAATTAATTAGCACAATTAGCCTCTTAAAATGATATTTTACATTCATATACAGTTGGTTGTTGTACTCATTCAAAGAAGGCCAAGATGACATCACTATGTCAGGTAAAGGTATAGTGTATCCAACTATGGCTGATCAGACCAATGGAAGTTTAGAAGGCTCTACCAGTGGTCAGGCACAAATAATCTGTATGAATATTTGGAATGGAGATGTCTCTAAAGTTTCACATCTCACATTTCTTTTGAACTATTGCAATCTGCTTTGCTTGTAAAGCACAGCACCTTCTTTGATGCTGGCGTGCCATAATGAATGGTCCAATGTCAGTGACTCCAATGGCTCACAATCTATACAAAGTTTTTCAGTGAGACCTGGAGCATGTCCTTGTATCACTTCTTCTGACCTTCTTGTGAGCGCTTGCCTTGTGTAAGTTCTCCATAAAATAGTCTTTCAGGCAAATGTACATTTGGCATTCAAACAACTTGGCCAGCCCATCAAAGTTACTCTCTCTGCAATAGAGTTTGAATGCTTGGCAATTCAACTTGAGAAAGTATCTCAGTGTCCAGTACCTTATCTTGCCAGGTGATCTTCAGAATCTTCCTAAGACAATTCAAATGAAAGTGATTCAATTTCCTGGCATATCATTGGGATACTGTCTCAGTTTCACAGGCAAACAACAATAAGGTCAGCACCATAGCTCTGTAGACCTTTAGTGTGAAGTAGGCAGCCTAATACTTTTTCTCTCCCACACTTTCCTTCAAAGCCTCCCAAACACTGAGCTAGCTCTGTCATTGTGTACATCAACCTCTTTATCTATGTGAACATCCCTGGAAAATATACTGCCAAGGTTAATGAACTCATCCACAGCATTCAAAATCCTTCCATTTACTATTACTAGTGATCCCACATATGGATGGTGGGTGCTGCTCTGGCTAGTGGAGAACCTCTGTTTTCTTGGTATTAATTGTCAAGCCAAAATTAGCATGAGCAGCAGAGAATCAATCCACATCCTATTGCATCTCAGCCTTAGAGGCTGCATTGAGTGCACAATCATCTGCAAACAAAAAGTCATGCATGAACTCCCTCTAATTTGGTCTTGTAGCTTTTTCAAATTAAACACTTCACCATTGGTGTGGTAGCTGACCTCATCTGCATTGAAGGTGTCCAACAGCATCATGGAAATTACCACGCCAAAAAGAGTGGGAGCAAGCACATAGCCTTGCTCCACTGCATTATTGACTGGGAAAATGCCAGAACCCATGTAAGCATGCCATCATGGAACTGGCAAACAATACTGATGAACTCCTCTGGGCAACCAAATTTTGCCATGATCCACAAGTCCTCACTATTGACAATATCAAAGGCCATGGTCAGATTAATGAATGTTGTGTACAGACCCCTGTTCTCCTGAAGTTGTCAAAGGACTCTGGCAAGAATCTTGAGTCACCCTCCCTAACTCACCAATAGATTTGAGGCCTGTCAGTTACCCTCAACCTCATTAAGCCCATTTGCCTCTTGGCAGTTTTACTGGAGTGTAGCTGTTGCACGTACTAAAGCTGTAGCTTCTAGGAGACACTGGTAAAAGCTGGGTGGTAGGTGGACACTATAAGTCAAAAGCAACCCTGGAAAAAAAGGCTCACCAGCCCTCACACCAGTGGTACCAATTTTCCCTGAATTCCCTGTACTCTCCCATATACAGTTAGTGTGACAAAGCAGAGTATCATCAAGACACAGAAATTTGTATTTTAAAAGCGAGTACACATAAAATTGGTCAAGTTCCAACAAAAATAATGTAGACTGGCACCTATGAATACAAGCGACATTCATATCTACAAGTGATTTAAGTACATAATTCCTTTTTTGAAAGTATTATCAGTTATATGCTATGGTCAGATAATAATCTTTCATCAGTCTTTCACTCTGCCTTACAATCACTAGCCCAGTTCTTCATCACAGTGGCCTAGAGTCCTTCTACCCCTCAATTTTTTCCCAAGGCATCATCCCTGCATTGACTATACTCTCCTTCCTTCCCTATCTTGACCTTTTGGTGAACTAGTTCTACTCTACAGTACACTCTACATTTGAGTACTTTGTCCTCTTATGCTGTTACCAGTCATGCTTTGTCAAGCCTCTGCCTTGGATTATTCTTAATATCCACTGCCTTTGCTCTTATTCTAATGTTGCTGAATAGAGCTGGAGAAAAACCACAAAACTGTGTGGATACGGTCTACTATAAATTTAAATTACCTATTTTACACTGAGCCTTTACTTCAGCAAAACATACCTCCTTAATCCATTCACTATCGCCCTAACCACAGCAGCTTTTCCAGACATTTTAATTCCTTCTTGTTTCTTCCATGGGATTCTGTGTTGCTACCCTCACAGCTAAGAACTTGACTGATTCTTCACTCAAAAAATCAAGGTAATATTTAAAAACAAAAAAAAAGAAGGCCATTTGCCAAGAGCCCCTCAAATATACTTTTAAAATACTCAACTTGACATAACCATCTTCATTAGATATCTTCCTATATCTCTCCTCCCTTTAGTGGCTAAACTCCTTAAGAAAGCCATTCTAAATGGATCTTTTAACTTCCTCCCACCTCTACACTCTGTATAGCCTGGCTTCTGGCCCGTCATCCCACTGAAACTGCTCTCTCCAAAGCTACCAATGACCACTTAATCAACAAATCTAAAGGCTTTTTTCTCAATCTTTTTAAACTTCTTTTCAACCTTTTACACTGTTGATCCCTCTTTTGTGACAGTACTTTCCCTTGGTTCTCCTATCAGAAGTTCTTCTCATTCTTCTTTACTGTGTCTTCATCCAGATCATACTTTATAAGTGTAGGGGTTCCCCAAGGCTTTGTCCTGAACTCTCTCTTCTCTTCTTCCTATATGTTATCTGGCTTAATAATCTCATCACCTCCCGTAGATTCAATACTCATATCTATGTGGATAACTCTCATATCTTTTTCTCATTTTTTTTTCTAATTAGCCTCTCTGGAAATGGGGTACAGAAGTCTATCCTGCCCTACAGGAAAATAGAAGGGGGAGGGGATAAGAGAAGGGGAGAGAGATAGAAGAGAGGACAGACTAGGGGAAGGGGTATTCAGAATGAATGCCATCTTGGGGTGGGGGGAGGGGAGAGACGGGGAAGTGAATGTTGAAAACTAAAAATAAATAAATAAATGAAAATTTTCAGAAAAATAAATAAATAACTAGCCTCTCTGTTGGTCTCCAGTTTTATATAACTAACTTCCTATTAGACATCTTAAATTGGACATTCCATAGACATCTTAAATTTAATGTGTCCAAAACAGAATCCATTAATGTCTCCAAAAACCCTTCATTCTCCTGAACTTCCCTAGAACCATTAAGAACACCACCAGCCTCTCATTCACCTAGACTCACAACTTAGGTATGTTGTGAGTGAAATTTACAAAAGCATAAACTGAGGCAATTCTGCAAGCAAGATAGCAGTTATTAATAGGGAGCCAAACCTATTAATAAAAATTTCAGTCTGCCAAAGACCTGAAGGGAGAGCCAACAGGGCCCTTTCAAACTTAAGTGTCTCTTCCTTTTAATTGACCTGATGTCATTGACAGTGCCTCAGACCTCCCTTGGCAAAGGCAAGACAATCCCGATGAGTGGACATTTTAATTAGGAGGAAGGTTAATAGTTCTCAGCTCTTCCTTTTTACTTCATCATTGGGGAAAGCCGAACTAATCCTCAGGTGAAAGGATTATTCTACAATTAGGGAAAGCAGGTTGGCCTTCAGATGTAGCTGATTGTGCCCTTCTCTGACACTTAAGGAGTTCTGGTTGCTTTATGACACCCACCTTCCTTACTAATCTTGGCTAGAAACTACCCCTAACAGGATCTCCCTGGCTTGGCTCTTATAGACCAGGTCACCCCCAAATTTGATGAAGAAAAAGCAAGGACAAGGAACATATCCCCAGGGGAGGGCCTAGCTCAAGCTGCCTTCTCTTTACAGGGTAAATAGAACTGAGGGTCCCAGCCCATGCTGGTTAATGAAACTTGGTGTCTGGGTGTGATCATAGTAATTTATCATGCTCTTTAGAAGCAGGGTCTGACAAAATAAGATAAAAAAGTGATGTTTCTTATAAAATAATTAATATAACATTAATTTTCCTTTGGAATTATCCTCCACTCCTCACTGACACTCACCCTACATATCCAATTTGTGAATATTTTCTTCTGTCCTCTGACACTGCTGCCATGCTGATGCAGGCCACCATCACTTTATGCCTTATGGCACTAGCCTTCTGGGTGACCTCTAAGACTCAAATTTCTTCCCATTCCAGTTTATCCTCCACTTGGCCATCAAATCGATCTTCTAAGCATATGACCATGTCACTCCAAAAGCCACAACAAACTACAGTGGCTCCCTATTACCTCCAGAATAAAAATATAAAATGCCCAGTTTGCCTTTTAATGGCCTTTACAATCCTTCCTACATTTCTGCTCCCTTCAACATATTCTGTGATCAAGCATACTTTTATCCTTTCTCTTCTCCAAATCCTAGATTCCCTTGGGAATAAATATTATTAATTAAATTAATAAATTATTAAATACTGGGTTAAATCTTACCTTGTGCAAGAGACTTTTTCAGATTCCTCTTAATGCTAGTCCTTCCCCTCTGTGATTGCTTCCAAATTACCCTTTATATAGTCTTCCCTATTAGAATATGAGCTCCTTTAGGACAGGCACTGTTTTTGCCTTTCTTTGTACCCACAGTGCCTAGCAATTAAGTAATAAATGCTTCCTGACCTGTTAACATTTCCCTCTCCTAAGGCAGCAGTATGTTCTTCCAGAAGACCTTTAAAGGACCTTTTGCTCTGTGTTCTGTAATCATCAATCATTTGACCAGCATTTATCAAGCATTTACTATGTGCAAGGCACTGAGCTAAATGCTGGTGATAAGAAGAAAAAAACAAAAACAGTTCCTGCTTCCCCTCCCACAAAGAGATAACAAGAAAAATACAGAGTATATGGAAGGTTACCTTAGAAGGATGGCTCTAGCAGCTGGAGTCGGGATGAGGGGACCAGGAAAGGCTTCCTGGAAGAAGAGGAATTTGAGCTGAGTCTTACATGAAGAAAAGGTATCCTAAGAGTTGGAGACTAGGAGTTTTGGCATAGGGAATAAAAAGTCATTGCAAAGGGACGGCCACAGGAGCTGCAATATTGTTTGAAGAATAGGAAAAAGCTCAGTATGGCTAGATCATGGAGTGCATGGAAGAGAACAGGAAGCAAGAAGATTGGAAATATAGGGATGATCTAGGTTGTGAAGAGTTGTGAAGACCCTTCTCTGCCGAAAATCTTGCCTCATAGTTAACTGGAAAAAATTGAGGTCATTCCCTAAGATCTCTCTCTTCTACTCCTCATCTCTCATCACCCAGATACCTTCTGCCACTATCTCTTTCTTCACTTTCTCAAATAATGAGGTGGCATGAGCAAAGCAAAATCACAGCTATATTTGATTCTAGAGCTAACAGGGAGACACTGGAATACATTGAAAGGGGGTGTGTGTGTGTGTGTGTGTGTGTGTGTGTGTGTGTGTGTGTGTGTGATGAGCAGACCTACACTTTAGGAAGAATGTTTTGGCAGCTAAATAGAAAAAAGATAGATTGAATTGGGGAGAGACTTGAGGTGGGGAGACCAATTATAAGAATACAACAACAGTTTAGGTGAGAATGATGAGGGCCTGAAGTAGGGTGTTAGTTGTATAAACGGAAGGAAGACAACATATGAGAGGGATGTTATAGAGAAAGAAATCACAAGATCTGACAAGTGATTAGATATTTGTGATGAGGAAGAGAGAGAGTTTAAAGGGGGCACTGAAGTTGTGAACCTGGGTGACTGGAGGGGTGATGGTGCCCTCAACAGTAATTGGGAAATCCAGAAGAAGAAAGTAGTTTGTGTGTGCGAGCGTGCGTGTGTGTGTGTGTGTGTGTGTGTGTGTGTGTGTGTGTTTAACTGTGTAAATAATGAGTTCTGATTTGGAAATCTTTTGAGATGATAATACCTAGTATTTTTATTGCATTTCAAAGGTTACAGTGTTCTCCAAATGTTATCTCATTTGATCCTTATAATACTATTATTTTCCTTGTTTTATAGATGAAGAAACTGAGGCTGAAAGAGTTTTAAGTGACTTACCCAGGTTCGCACATCTAGTCTGGGGAAGGATATGAAGTCAGTACTTCCTGACTCTTAAGTCCAGCACTCTATTTGCAGACAGTAGCATGAGACATCAAATTTTAATTGTTAATCAGGCAATTGGTGATGTAGCTCAGGAAAGAGACTAGGATGGTATAAATAGACCAAGGACTATCTGTATAGAGATAATAACTAGTAAAATCTCCAAGTAAAAGGCTATAGAGAGAAAAGGAAAGAAGATAAAGGACAGAACCTCGGAGGACACCCACAGTCGCTAGGGCTGTTATGGATGAAGATTGAGCAAAAGAGATTAAGAAACTGGTCAGACAAGTAGGGGGAGAACCAAGAAAGGAGTCATAAAACCACAAAGAGGAAAAAATATGAGTTTCAAATGCTACAGGTGAGAAGAATGAAGATGAATAAGCGGCAATTAGATGTAATTGAGATCATTGGTAACACTGAAGATAACAATTTCAGTTGAATCATAAGGTTAGGAACCATATTACAAGCATAAATGCTTACAATGTGACAGGCAACCATGCTAAATTTTGGAGATACAAGCAAAAAGAAAAATAATCTCTGTCTGTAGGGAGCTGATTCTTTTTTCTCTTCTAGGTTATAATTTGTGATGGACGTAGATAACTATTATGCAAGTCAATGTATGATAAATAACATGGAGAATTTCAGGCAAAGTGTTATGAGAAATTGGAGGTCAATTTAACCTGATGGGTTGGTGGTCAGGGTCAGGCAAAGCGTGACAGAGGAAATAGTATTTGATCTTGTTCAGGAAATAATAAAAGTAGATCAACAGATTGGAAGGAAAATGGGGAGGGAATATATTTGAGGGGCAGTAGGTTAACATAAGAAAAAAAAAGTATGGATAGGATTAAGGAGAAAAAAACTAGGGGATGGAAATTAATCCAGTTTGGCTAGAATATGGAATACTATGTAAAGGAGAGTCTTGGGACATAAAGCTGGGCAGGTTGGTTGAATCCAGATTAGAAGAGGCCTTGAATTTCATGGTCAGGAGTTATATTTTATTTAGCAGGCAAATGAAGACCTTCTAATCTAGAGGATTTTTAGCAGAGCTTTGACATATCCTTGATATTTTCATCCGCACAGCTGCACCACTTCTGTGAACTTGGAAATTCCTTTATCTTATCACAATCTATTGTCATTCCACCTCTCCTTCTCAAAAATAAAACCATTTAGGAACAGCTAAAAAGAGTAATTATCTTATACAAATGAGGTGCGAGAGGAAGAACCAACAGAGATGGGGGAGAAGGGCCGGTAGTTTTGGAAATCTACTTTCATCGGGAATGGGTTCAAGAGGGAAACTATACATATATATATATGTGTGTGTGTGTGTGTGTGTGTATGTATATATGTGTGTGTGTGTGTGTGTGTGTGTGTATATATATATGAGTATAAAAGTATTCTAAATTCAGAAAAAAAAAACCACAAAGGGGATAGGGAGGGGGGAGAGGATAAGAGAAGGATCTTTAGAGGGAGGGGTGAGGGAATAGGTTAAAGGGGTGTACAGAAGGGTATTTAGATTAATGGGAATAGGAGGGTAAGGGAGGGATTCTGGGGGGGTGTCAAGTAATAGGAGGGCAAGGTGGCAGGTAGAAGTAAAGTAGAGGAGTTAGGAGGGATAAGAAACAAGAGATATGCACAAACATAAAATAAAGATCAGGAATAGAATTTGTTAGTGAAAAAGGAGCAGGGGTGCAAAAATATGGAAAGATTCAGACTTATGAAGGAAGAGGTTATCCATCCTCAGAGAAACAGAGGATAAATAAGTATAGTATGGTCTTACATATATGCATATGAATACATATGTTTATATATGACTATGATTATCAATATCTAAGTATATGCATATGTGTGTATGTATGGGTGTATATATGTTCGTGCGTATATGTATATATTTGTGTGTATATGTCTATATATGTATGTGTATATGTGAATACATGTGTATGTATATATGTGTATTATGTGTGTGTTTCCATGCTTAATTGTAGCCTTTTGGGGGGGGGGAGAACAAAGTAAAAAGTACACAACTTGGAAGAAAGCAAAGAAAAGATAGCTCTCAGCACAATGCATTGTATTTATTATATAGGCTTTCTTGAAATGGAAATTTATTACTGCATATTTTGAATCCTCTCACATTCTGCTGTGTACATGGCAATGCTTTTTTTTCTTATTTTGTATTATTTTAGTTTTAGCATTTAAGTTTGTTTTTTTTCTTTTCTTATTTTGTATTTAAGTTCAAAATTAAAAAAATTACTAAGAAAAAATGTATTGATTGTGCTGATTTGGGGGCTCTTCTTTATCTTTTTTTATGTCTTTAAAAATATTCTATTAGATGGCTCTCTAAAAGAGAAGAGGGGAAGGGATATTCTATAAACTCTGATGATATAAACAAGATATCAACAAAAATATTTTTTAAAAAATAAATGTTTATTGACTAACAATCATAGTAATGCATTAGATTTTTTGTGAAGCAGTATATTTTATGGTACAGTTATTTTTTCATTTGTTTTATCTCCCCTCCCTTTATTATAAGTTATTTGAAGATAAGATTGTGTCTTTTTAATTTTGGTGCCCACAGTGCCTAATACAGTATCTTGAACATAATAGATACTTAACAATTGCTTGCTGAACTGATTTTTATATGACTGAATTTTGCCCTCTCAAGTCATAATACATTTCCCTGAGGCAAAAAACAAAAACAAATCTTCTTCAGTAGTCCAGTCTATGTTCTAAGAGAAATGTAGTTTAGGTGCTTATAATTTTAATCTTCCTAACAGTTTTGAATCTGACACAATTAATTTCTTATTCAACTGTGGACTTTTAAATTTGGAAATCTCTAAGTCAAGTCTTCTTTATTAAATCTTAAAGCTATCAGTGAAAACAGTCTGCTCTAACCTGTTAGCAATTTTTTGGCAAGTGTTAACATATTTAAGTGCAAAGAGCTGTCTAAAGGTGAACTAATTTGATTCTCCAATGTCTCGTGACAGAAGTCTTTTTAAAGAACACATTATTATATTCAGAAGACCACATTTTCACAGCAGTAATATAAAAATACTTGATGAATTATTTTCCCTATGTTGTGGAATCAGATGATGCAAAAGCATATTTTCTAATTCCTTTGCAAAATAGGGCTGAAATTAGAGAGGTTTTAGGAGCCTTACTTATGTTGCCTATATTCTTGATTAAAGAGGAAATAATTTTATGTTAATTTTTTTTTGCTTGAAGTCCAGTTAGAGTAGAAATTCAACACATGCATTATATTTTCACACTGTTATATTTTGTTGGGTTAAACTAAGTTCATTTCACAGACACTGAAACTGTCATTTCTTTCGATTCGAGTCAGGAAGCTAGGTGACATAACATACACAGTGCTAGACTTGGAGTCTGGAAGACCTGGGTTTGAATCATACCTCAGTCACTATCGGTGTGGTCCAGTATAAATCACTTAATCTTTCTTAGCATCAGTTTCTTCATGTATAAAATGGACATAATAGCCAACTTCACAGGTTTTTCATGAGGATCAAATGAGATAGTACGTGCTTTGAAAATGTTGGAATACTATATAAATGTTAGCTATTAATTCCCATAGCAAAGGTGTAGTACAGCAGAAGATAACTTCAAACCATTCACTGACTGATCCTTCAGATCCCATCACCCCTTTCTCCTCCTCACCCTTAGCATCCTTGGCAAGCCAGGGAGGAAAAGGCTCTGGAAGGAATAACCAATAGTTACTAATATGTAAGCACTTGAGAGAGATGAACAAAATGGCAAATGTTGTTTTTAAGTACTGAGGGCTAAGGAAAAATGTTCCTGTATTTTATTTACTTAACCAGTGGTGTGGCTTGCCCACAGTCACATAGCTAGTAAGTATTGGAAGTTGGATCCAAACTCAGGTGTTGAGGAATTATCTCTACTATGAGGAATGGGATGTCTTGGAAGACATACCTTGTGAAATTGAAAATGGATACCCCACTTTGTTTTGTTTTATTTATTGTTGATGGGAATTCTCTCTAATCAGTGTATCAGTATTTGTGGATCAAATTTGTACTTGATTGTATAGACATCGGTGGCATAATCTGTAAGAGGTTTAACTTCCCTATTCCTATAGACTATAGCATGACCACAAAGCTCACCCTCTGTGAACTTTTGCTAATGATGGCCGGGCTGAGGGCTAGAGGTGAGTCAACCTGGTCATAGGATTTTTGCCCACCACGAGATTTTCTAGAGGATGTTAGGCAACTCTTTGTTTTCCCCTTGCCATGGATCCTGGAAACCCCCACTCTGAGTCAAGCCAAATGTAAGGCCACTCCTTGTCTTTATGTTAAACCACTCACAGCCCTAGTTTAGTCTGCATCACTGGACCTTATGTAACCAACTATAAAAGAGTTGATTTGCCTATCCACGGGGTCTTGGCTATCGAAGAACCATTGACCTCAGTTATTGTCAATTGCTAGCCTTGCTAATAAATTGATCATGCTTAGAACATTGTGCCTCAGTTTCTCTTTATCACAGTTTTTTTTATCACAACAACCTGTCAGTGAGGGTCTGGTGACTGCAGGTCAAAGATAGGAAGCCAGACCAAAAATAAAAACATGTTAAGGCATGCTAAGAAAACTGCTGTTAGCAGCTTTAACTTCCTAGGGTATAGATTTAGTTTTTATAACTTTTCCAGCTTAGAGCATACAGTGAATCCACAGCATTCCGTGGCAACTTAGGGTAAATAAAAAAACACCTTTCACAGGAGAGGGAAAGAGAGGAAAGGAATCATTTAAGGGAGAAACAAGGATAGGGGGAGCAGCTTATAGGAGGATATTTCCCATGCAACTTTCAGAGTTCATTATTGAAATGAAAAGACGTTAAGGGCAGGAGACAAGGAGAAGAGACCAAATACTTCTACACTTGTAAAACAAGTCCCTTTAGACAAAGTTGCAGGATTGAGGTAACCATTTAGACCAGACTGCAGGTGTCTTGTCAAAGGACAAGCAGTTTTTTTTAATTGTTTAAGTATTTTATTGGGTTTTTTTTCCTGAAACAAGGTCACGGTTTTATTTATTAGTTCAACAGCTCTTGCTTTCAGTTTTATTAATCTTTGTTTGATTATTAGGATTTCTATTTCAGCTTTTAATTTGCGATTTTAATTTGTTTCTCTAGATTATTTTAGCTGTGTGCCCAATTTGTTTTTCTGTCCTTTCTCTCTTTTATTAATGTAATCATTGAGAGATATAAATTTTCTCATAAGTAGCACTTTGTATCACACAAATTTTGTTATGGTGACTCATTATTTTAACCACTTTTTTTTTTTGCTTTTTGGTGGGGCAATAGGGGTGAAGTGACTTGCCAAGGGGTCACACAGCTAGTAAGTGTCAAGTGTCTAAGGCTGGATTTGAACTCAGGTCCTCCTGACTCCAGGGCCAGTGCTCTATCAACTTCGCCACCCACCTGCCCTTATTTTAACCACTTTTAATGAAATTACTGATTGTGTCTATTATTTGTTATTTGACCTTCTCATTCTTTTTTCTTTTTTTAAAATTTTATTTAATTTGTTTCTAGTTTTCAACATTCACTTCTATAAGATTTTGAGTTCTAAATTTTCTGACAAGCAGTTTTTATGACAGGAGATCAAACCATCTGCTTTAACTGTGTCCTTACACAGTTTGTTATATTAGGTTTCTTTTTCAATAAAGGTTTGGGACTTTCTTTTATGGGCCACCAGATATTTGGGAAGAGGGTCTCAATATTATTAGTCCATCAAAATGCTACAAAATTATTGTGGTCCTTATTTTTCCCTGGCAAAGGTCTTTTCTATTCTGTTCACTCTATTCACTGCTCCAGAGCAGTGTATGAAAGGAAAAAGGGAAAAAAAGTACCAAGAAGGTGTTCAAAAATGTCATATGCCTCAGAGAGGTTAAGATGGATGGGGACTGAAAAAAAGGCCATTGGATTTACTGATGTAAGGTGCATATGGGAAGGTGAGAGCTGCTATGGAAGGATTCTCAGGAAATGTGTGTTTCCCTTTAAGAGGTATCTCACTGCTAAACTGGATGGGGGAGGGATGACAGGCATGAACAGGGTTAGATGCCTTAATTCCTACTGTAGATAAAGTTCCCTCTAACCTGCAAGACAAATTAGGAATTTAAAGAATGCTTCCCTAGAGCAGGTTTACTATCTTGGGAGCCCCATAATAACATAGATTCTCTTTTCCTATGCTTGATTGAATTTTTTTCTCAAGGGTATATAGAACTAGATACACACACTTGTGTATGTTTTATACATATATGTACATATGATTTTGTTATTCAGTTGTTTTCAACCATGTCTGACTCTTTGTGACCCCATTTGAGGTTTTCTTGGTAAAGATACTAGAGTGATTTGCCATTTCCTTCTCCAGTACATTTAACAGATGAGGAAACTGAGGCAAACAGGGTTAAGTGATTTGTCCAGGGTCACACAACTAGTAGATGTCTGAGACCAGATCTGAACTCAAGAAGATGAGTATTCCGGTCTCCAGGCCTGGCACTCTATCCACTGTGCAACCATTTTATAAAATACTTCTTTATGACATCTCTTTTATCTTTGTTTTCTATTCAATTCTTATATTGTTATTTAACATTTTACATGTGTATATATTATACTATTATGTATTACATATTATTTGTGTTCTATACAAAATTTTGAAGAGGAGAAACTATGTTTTATGTTTCTTTGTATTCTGTATAGCAATAGTGCATAGTTAGCACTTAATAAATAGTTGTTGAATTAATATGTTTCCATTTTAAATACCTGTGCATAGGCCACAGGTTATCCATAGAGAAGAGACATTTTCTGACACAGTTTATCATGGAAACAAGGAAAACCTGAGGGTTCTTAGGCATGACAAGAATTTTAAAAGTAGATTATGTGAGCATTTGTACTGCTGTATCTACCATTCACCAAAGAAAGAGCTTATAGCCACCAGATGTTTGTCCTGTCTATTCTAGAAAAGAAATCTAAATTTTATAAATTCACATTATAACTTCCTTCTTCTCATCCCTGCACCTGATAAACAAAGTGGATTTTAAAAGCATTTTTGCATTTTTAAATGTTTGGATAATAAATTCAAGAAGACAAACTAGCTGGATTTCTGAGTATTCTGTGGTTGAAGAAAATTAAAAACCTCTCTACTCTGCTCAAACCTGAAAGAAAACTATTTTTATATAATGCTGCCAACTTAATTAGTATATGGGATTGGCCAGGAGGGAATTAGTGGCATTAAGAGGTAAAATAATTAGCAAATACAGCTGTACCAGGACATTTCTAATTATATATACACACTCTGTTAAAAAATACTGTTTCAATATACATGGCTGGTATGTGAGAGACAGGACTAGAATATCAAGAGCTCTCACTTTTGGGGTCAGGGTCAGGGAGGAATTTTGTCAATGCCTCCCACTGAGTACAGTTCTTAATGGGATATGTCAGTGCCCATCAGAAACATCATATACTAAACAACCAGATTAGAGCCATTATAAGAACAGCAGAGGCTGGGAAGTGAGTCCATTGCCAATCTGGACATTGGTGTGGCAATGCCAGGTTGTGCTGGTTATTAGACCATATTATCTTCCAAATTAAGGCAATGCAGCTATTCCTGCCCAACTGGGCTCCAAGTGACAGAGCACTCTATAAACTGCCCCACAGCAATGTCTAGAGAACCCTAGCAGCCATCTTCAAATAGCAAAATGGCACTAGCCCATCTCAGGGCAAGAACTTTGTTAATCAACATCTATGTCATCACATACCTAACTGCCCCGGCCAGATGTTTCTCAGTGACCGACCATCTTTGTGACAAATCTATGACATCCTAGAAAAAGGAAAGACTCTCTGATCCAGGGATTTCTTGCATTCAATCTCTAGGAATAGAATAGGATAATAATGAACTGCTTTTGGAAATTTTCTGGCTGATCTTCTCCAGACTTTGCTTATTCCTTCACCAGTGCAGAGACACTGATGCCTTGAGGTCTTTTACCCCTCCAAGGGGGTCTGTAAACCCTGAAAAAATAACACAGGCCCTCCTTAACAGGTAGGCTTCTTTGCCTCTGGGATGGTTTGGACAGTTGCCTACCTGAGAGACTTTGGGGACCAAAGTATTGTATTGTTGGAAGATTCTTTGCTTTATAACAGCATAAGGGAGGTAAAATTGTCATTGTCTAACTATAGAGAATTTGCATTTACTTGGAAGAAAGATGAATTGGTTGTAATTCTGAGTTTGTTTTTTTTTAGGCAATTGGGATTAAGTGACTTGCCCAGGGTCACACAGCTAGTGTCAGGTGTTTGATCTGAGGCCGCATTTGAACTCAGGTCCTCCTGACTTCAGGGCTGGTGATCTATCCACTGTGCCGCCTAGCTGCCCCGTAATTCTGAGTTTCTTAATGAGGTTTGAGGGGGAATCCTTGTTTAGCCCCTGTGGAAAAGGCAAACATTTGGTACAATTTGTCTGATGTGCCTCTCAAGGAGGAGGAGGGTTTAGTGGGTGAATAGATGGTATTGGGAGAGTCTTCAGTGATCTCCGAGTGCCTCCCCTTGCATCAATTTAGACTCTAGGACAAGTAGCATGTGAGAGGCTTTTGACTGGTAGCCACTTTACTACAGAAAATAATTGTTGCCTATGCTAAAAGATCGTCTGCATTCGTGGTGATGTTCCTGATCAACATCGCCTCTTTATAGCAGAAGAGTCTATGCCTCTGCTGCAGGCATCATCCCTGCTGGGTCCCTCATGTTCTTGGTGCTGCTGTTACTCATTATCATCATCATCATCATCTTCATTAGAAGACTTAGTATGAACTGCAAAGATTTGGGACCACATGGACCTCATTGTTGACTACCAAGACTGGTTCTTCTGTAGGAAGTAGGAAAAGACTGTCTTTTGTTCTCTTTCACAATTTTCACAATTTCTCCATCACCAGCCCTCTGTTTTTCTTTACTGTAACTCTTTCACAGGGAGTGGGGCTGTACTTTCTTGGTTTTCATTTTTCCCTTTAATACTTTCTATGCAAGGAGAATTGTCCAGAGAACACCCTATAAGTATTTATATGATGGAAGGTTCTCCGGACCAGAGATGCTGAACGTATGTATGGTCCATGGGCCACAAATGGCCTGCAAAACTCCTAAGTGAATCCCTAACCAGATTAAAATGTAATCTGGAAATGTTTAACAAAATATATGAAAATACAATTGTTGTTCAGTCATTTCAGTTGTGTGATCTCATTTGGAGCATTCTTGGCAAAGATACTGGAATGATCTGCCATTTCCTTCTCCAGCTCATTTCACAGATGAGGAAACTGAGGCCAACAGGATTAAATGACTTGCCTATGGTTACACAGCTAGTAAGTGTCTGAGGCCAGATTTGACTCCAGGCCAAGTGCTCTATCCACATAAAACCTCACACAAGTAGCAGACATGCTGAAAAATAGGATGTCACAAACATAACTCAATGATTCCAAGACACAAGAAAAAATATTAGAACAAAATCAAAAGAGTAAAGAAAAATAAAGAAAATGGAAAGCATCTATCAAAAAAAATCTTACCTGGAAAACAGAATGAGGAAAAATATTTTCAGTGTATCCAAGCTATAATATGGCCAGACTCCTACTTACTCTCTGTGGACTGGTTTGCTCACACTAACCTACATTCATATTAGCAGGTCTGGGAATTACAGAAAACATCCACCATCACACGGTTACAACTCAATACTCTTGTTCAAGAGCCTAGGCGTATTTTGTGAGAGGGACACAATGGTACTATTTATGTCTTTAGATCCTGAGCTCCCCTCCCCCAAGCATGTTTTCTATATACCACAAATCAGTGACTCTTTAACATAAAAGATTTGCCAAATGATAAGATAATAATGAGCATGACATTTAATCACCGGAATATAATCACAGAGCCAAGAATAATCATTCTTTATCATAAAGCAACAGTAGGAATAAGCAGATATCACAGTTGCTCAATAGAAGACAAAAACAAAAACAATGAAAATGTTATAGTCCAATTGTAAATCTGCACCATGATATCCCATAAATCAAGAAATCTTTATTAAGTGCCTGCTGTGTGCCAGGTTTTGTGCTAAGTGCTGGGAATAGAAAAAGAATCAAAAGACATTCCCTGCTGCAAGGAGCTTGTAATCTAATGAGGAAGACAATATACATACAAATATTTACATAGCAAACTATATATCAGTTAAATAGGAAACAATTAAGAAACTGAAGGTGCTAGAGTTAATAGGAGTTGGGAAAGGCTTCTTGGAAAAAAAAATGATATTTTAGTTTGGACTTAAAGGAAGTCAGTAGGCAGAGTTTAGGAAGGAGAGCATTCCAAGCATGGAGGACAGCCAGAGAAAATGTCCAGACCAAAGTGATAGTTTTTTGTTCACAGAATAGCCAGGAGGCCAGTATCACTGACTCAAAGAGTACATGGTGAGGAGTAAGGTGTAAGAAAACTGGAAAGCTATGAGGGGGCAGAGAATTATAAAAACCAAACGGAGAGGCACATAAATTGAGAAACATATGTGCCTGGGGTAATTCACAACTCTGGACTTAAGGTTTTGATGTTTTGGGTCCAATCAAGAACAATCAACATCACATGAAACTCTGCTCCCTACTCTCTTTCTGGGCAAAGTTGCTTCTCTTCTGCCAAAACCAAAAACTCTCAAGAACACCATGGCTGAAATCTAGAGCTTCCAGGTTGATGATGAATTTACTGGTGCTAGAATGCTACCAGAAGTAAAGAGTTTAGATACCAAGGAACTATATTCAGGATCATATAAGTCTTCAAAGCAACTACACTAAAAAAGAGAAAAAACTTGAAATAAGATATTCCAAATGACAGAAGAGAAATGCTGACAAAGAATATCTTGCCTTATAAGTGTGAGTATAATCCTACAATGCACAAACACACACAAAGAGTTTGGACCAGAAATATATTACCCTCAATAATGAAACAGATGATGATAAGTAAATATTAAAGAAAGAGGATACAGTTTGGGAGCAAACAGTCACAACTAAAATAAACTTCAACTCTGAAGAGTGGGTCATAAAGAGGCATCAAAATGGAAAGAAATAAATGCTTGTTGACTGATTGAAGAAAGACAGTGTAAGAACTAATGTTTGAGGTCTGGGAGATATGAAAAAAGAATAGATAGCAGAGTAGGAAAAGACTTCAAAGTATAGTGTTAATCACGTTCCTTTTCTTTTGCACCTCTTGGTGAGAGGCAAATAAGGAGGAAGATAGATGGAGGGAAATTCACAATTTATAATCATATTTATGAATACAGATGAGATGAACTAGCTCACAAAATGGAAATTATTGGGGCATCTAGGTGGCGCAGTGGATAGAGCTCCAGCCTTGGATTCAGGAAGGCCTGAGTTCATATCCAACCTCAGACACTTGACACTAGCTGTGTGACCCTGGGCAAGTCACTTAACCCCTATTGCCTCACAAAAAAAAAAGACAAAAACGAAATGGAAATTATTAGCAGATATCAAGAATAAGTTGTTTACAAGAAATGCCCTTAAAACATAAAGATTCAAGAAGTGATCAAATGAAAAGCTTCAGTGAAATTTATTATGCCTCAGGCGCACTTAAAAAAGTAGGAGTAGCAATCACCATCTCAGAAACAGTAAAAGTAAAAATAGACATGGTCAAAAGACATGCAGAATGAAAACATATTATATGTAAAGATAATAAAATAAAACCAATTCTTGATGTATATTCACTAAATGGAGTAGCATGTTTAAAGTACAAGCTAATCAAATTTCATGGAGAAATAGTAAGCAAAGGTCTGGTGAGTTTCAGACCTAGAAAAATATAACTAAAAATTAAACAGGAAAGAAATTAAGGAGTAGAATACAATTAACAAAAAGTTAGCTATGATAGATTTCTGATGATTAGTTGAAGGGGGTAAAAAGGAATATGCATATTTTAGGCAGGCATGTGCTAGTAAATAGTTAACAACTGGCTTTCAAAAAAAAGCATGCATGACATACTTTTAAGTTTGATCTGCATTATTAACATGTGTTTCATCAGCAATCAACAAAATAATAAATCCAGCCCTGATTTGAAGGAGTTGCTGATTTCTAAGGTATAAATACCCAGTGAAAAGTTTAAAATAAGTTCTCACAAGCCACTATAAGCTGACTCAGCACACCCCTGTTTATAGGGAATATGACAATTTACAAAAGTTGACCATATTCTAATGTATCAAAAACCTCATTAACAGAAGAGTAAAAAGATTAAACATATCTTTTATTGACCATAACACAGTACAAAAAAACAATAAAGAGCCTTTGAAGAAAGGATTCAAACTTAAATGGAGCTTGGATAATTCAGTCCTAGAATTTATTAGTCAAAGAACAAATCATAGAAATAATAGATGATTTTATAGAAGAAAAATGACAATGTACCAAGATTTGGGGGATGCAACCAAAATAGGCCTTACAGGAAAAGTTATACCTCTAAATATTTTTATCAACAAAAAGAAAAAACAGTAGTGAATTAAACATGCAAGTAAAAAAAACTTGAAAATACCTTAAAAAAAAACCTACTCAATACAAAAACGGAAAGTTTGAAAACCAAAGAGGAGATGAACAAGTTGAATAAATTGGCCCTATCAAGAAAGATTTTCCCATATCATCCAAGAAAACCCAGTCAAGAAAATTAGGCTAAAGATATGAATAAACAGGAAAACACTAACCACAATTAAAATATACCTTGGACTGAGGTAAATCTAGAAGAAAAAAGTTTTTCCATAACAAGTCCAGATAGAGCCTCAGAGAAATAATATCTTGGCCTCAAGCAGTATGAGCACTTGGAAGAAATGAAACAAAAAATGTAAAGCTAAAGGCTATGTTAGCTAGAGAAGAAAGAGCAAGGACAATTAATATCTTAGAACAGATGATGATAAACCTTAAAGAAGAATTGAACTCCCTCAAAATTAGATTGAGCCAAACAGAAAGCAATGATCCCACAAGAGTCTGTGTGTGTGTGTAATGGAGTAGCATGTTATATAGATAGATATACAGATATATTATATATATTATAGACACACATATATATATTATTTTATGTGTATACACATACATATGCATATAAACAAAATCAAATGACTGAGAAAAGAAAAATATATAAAAAACAACCTAAATAGGCAAAGGAGATCTTAATAAATCTTAATAAACGTCAGTCTACCCGAAAATTGTGCCAAAAGGCCTAGATTCCATATTTCAAAAAACGTTAATCAAAATTACTCATTTCCATTAGAACCAGAGAGTAAAGTGAAAACAGAGATAATACATTCACCTCCTGAAAGAATCCCCAAAATGAAATTTTCCAAGAATTTTATAGCCAAAATCCAGCATTTTCAGATCAAAGAAAAAATTCTGCAAGCAACCATATTGAAAGAGTTCTAGTACTGAGGAGCCACAGTCAAGATCACACAAGATTTAGCAGCTACCTCTGTAAGAAGCAGGGATATGAAATTCATAAGACTAAAGAAAAAGATCTAAAACCAAGAATAACCTATGTAGCAAAACTGAATATAATCCTATAGGGTAAAGGGGGACTTTAATAAGATAGAGAAATTCCATGTATTTCTAATGAAAAGTCCATAGCTGAGCAGAATCTTTGAGATGGAAATGCAAGACACATTCATATGGAAGGTATTATTACATAATGATGAATTGTTCACATTCTAATAGGAAGGGGAAAAACAAGCATCATCTCAGAGCCAAAGGGGTTATAAAATTAAGTAATTTAGGCAAAGGGCCTTGAGGGTGATTTTGTTCTGTTTTGATGGTTTTAAGAGAAAAAGGAAATTGCAGAAATAATGGAGTATATTGCAGAGGAAGGATAGAGGACTTAATATTTCAGATATTAGTGGTGCATGAGATGAAGAGGTTGCAAACATGGAGGAAGTCATAAAGAAGCCATCTCCACTGGGCACAGCCAAGATGATGGAGAAAGGGTAGGGAGTCACCTGAGCTCTCTCCAAAACCCCACCACACAATTGTAAATAATGCCTCAAAAAAATTCTAGGGCAGCAGAACCCACAAAAGGATGGGATGAACCAATTTCAAGGCCAAAACAACTTAAAAGTGTGGTGCCTAGGTGAGCGTAGTCTAGTGCAGACTGCCCCCAGAAGTGGGTCAGACAAATGGACAGAAGGAGATTACAGCAGTCCCTTTGCTGGCACCAGGGGCAGGACTCTGTTGCATTGCCCATACTTGGCCCTAGATCTCAGTCCCACGGCAAGGAGGAGCACTAGCACAGCAGAACTTTCAACCGCAGAGGAGCTGGGACCCTCATCACAGTAGAATGCTCAGGGGCAGCTGGGCGGTGCAGAAGATAGAGCACCGGCCCTGAAGTCAGGAGTACCTGAGTTCAAATTCGGCCTCAGACCAAACACTTGACACACTTACTAGCTGTCTGACCCTGGGCAAGTCACTTAACCCCAATTGCCTTAAAAAAAAAAAACACAGTAGAGTGCTCGTGGTCACTCACAGACCAGAGTACAGGCCAGGAGAGTAGTAAACACACCTCTCCCTAGATCATATCACTTTGGAAGAACTGAAAACTTACAGGTCCCCAGAATTATCTCTGAAAATAGCTACACAAAAAAACCTGAAGCTTGGAAGAGTACTCTATCCACTCTGGAAGCAGAGCTGCACTTTAGCAAAGAATTAAAAGTCAAGAAATAGGCTGGAAAATGAGCAAACAGCAGAAAAAGATACTGACTGTAGAAAGTATGGTGACAAGGAAAATCATGAACTCAGAAGAAAACAACAAAGTTAAAACTGCTACATCCAAAGCTTCCAAGAAAAATATTAATTGGTCTCAGACCATGGAAGAGCTCAAAAGGGTTTTTAAAATCAGGTAAGAGAGTAGCGGAAAAATTGGGAAGAGAAATAAGAGTGATACAAGAAAATAATGAGTCAACATCTTGGTAAGGGAGACACAAAAAAATATAAGCCCTCATGCCAGAGGTCCTCCTGAACACCCCATACACCCATATATGTGGTAGGGGAAGTGTTAATGAACAAACAAGGGTTAGAGAAGAACATAGAATATAAAACACAATTTTCATTACATAAAATTGACAACTCCTGTCCCCCCCCCAAAAAAAATTCAAGGTAGTTAAAAATACTAGGCTTACAATTAACTGGAAAAAAAGTTTGTGGCAAGTTTCTCTGAAAAAGTTTTGATTTCCAAAATATATAAGGATCTGTCTCAAATATATAAGAACAAGACTTCTTCCTGAATATTCAATTGATGTGAACAAACATAAAAATTCTCTAAATAACTAAGAATTAGGGAAATGTAAATTAAAATAGCTCTGAGGGTCCATCTTATACTTACTAGATTGGCAAAGATGGTAAAAACCCAAAATGACATTTGTTGGAGAGGCTGTGTAAAGATAGGAATATTAACTTTGGAGTTATTTCTAGCTATTCTGGAAAACAATTTGGAACTATGCCCAAAGAATTTACTAAAGTGCATACTTTTTGACCAATATATACAACTCCTATGCCTTTCAGATATAGGCCTATACCTGTCGATACAACCCCCAAAACATTAAAGAAATTTAAAAATGACCTATTTGTATAAAAATATTTATAACAGTACATTTCAGATATTAAAAATTAAAAGACAGTGAAATCATTTATCTTTCATTACTTTAGTTAAGCATCAGAGATCACAAAAGTCAAACTAGATTATTTAGATTTAATTAACTGTCACTTATTAAGCTCCAGCTATGGAGAGTAGAAAGGTCTAAGAAAACTGGAAAGGAAGAAAGGGGTCAGTATAAAGGGCGTCAAAAGGAAACAGAGGATTTTATATTGATCCTGGGAACAATAAGGAGTCACTGCAGTTTATTGAACATAATCAGACCTGGACGTTAGAAATATCAACTTGAAAACTTGAAGGATGAATTGGAGTTGAAAAAGACATGTGACAGGGAGACCAACCAGCAAATATTGCGGAAGTAAAGGCATGTGGTGATAAGGGCCTGTATTGAGGTGGTTTCATCGTCAAAGGGGAGAAGGGGGCATATGTCAGAGATGTTATAAAGGAAGAATTGACAGAGCTTGACATCTGAGTGGTTATGGGGTTAGAGAGAGGGCGGCATTATTCTGCGTACTCAGCAAATACTCAATATGCTTTGTAATGCAAATATAAAAATAAAAGTCTCTTCCTTCAAGGAACTTACATTTTAACGGGAGAGATAACATAGTCACATATAAACATAGCTAAGATGTAGACAATAAATTCAAGGTAAAATCTTGGGGAAGGGGAGGCACTAACAACTGGAGAAAATCAAGAAAGTCCTTATATAGGGGGTGGCATCTGACCTGAGCTTTAAAGTAGAGATGCTTAGAGGTATATTAAACCCCAGAACTCGGTTGAAAATCCAGTGTGGACTGGAGAGTATCTCCTACTAGCAGTGGCCTACTTGTGCCTGTGTCAGAAGGATAGGTGTCATGCCAGAGGCTCTATGCTTAGAATGAAGGAGGAAGAGAAAGAAGGAGCAACTCTGTAGTTCAGACCCTGAAGCAAAGATTCTTATCCAATCCCCAGCCCAGTAAGAGGCCTAGAGGTAAGTCATCAGGGAAGGCACTTCAGAACAAGGAGTTCTGTCCATCTGAACCCACAGAGTTAGTTAACAAAGGCTGGGGCCTACAGTTTTTGTTGCCCAGATCTAACCCAGGGTCAGCAGCCCAGAAAGCTCAGACCAGGATGGCAGCTAGCAGACTTCACCCTAGATGAAACCACTTTAGGCACACTGAACGCTTGCAGGTCCCAGGCGTGAGCCACCCATGAGATCCTTGAGGAACAAAACAATAACCAGAGAAGGCAGAAAGAGGACTTCAGAAAATACAAAATAGGAACCAAAAATTCCCTCTGGACCACATAGCAATATACCAAGCAGGGAGAGGTAAAGTACTCCAGTTCCTGTGGACTCAGCCAAGTGGTCTCTCAATGTCCCAATGCTAGGGTTTATATATACATGTTTGGTTTACTCCCTAGCAGAATTTAAGCTCCTTGAGGGCAGGGACTGTTTAATTTTTATCTTTGTATCCCCAAAGCCTGGAATAAGATAGGCACTTAACACGTGCCTGCTGAATGACTAATTTTTTTCTTATTTCCATTTCTTATTTTGGAGAACTGTGGAGTAAAATAGAGAGCTGAGGCTTATTTCCCACATTTCACTATGCCATATTTCTGCAATTCCTCAATTTTTAATAAGAAAAATGTCATATATGTTTAGACCTACCTAGATACAGTTATACATACATATATATTTATTGTTTAATAAGCTAGCAGCTACTGTGTTTGCTCAATACTTGTTGTCCTATCATAATAGGAAAAAACTTTATCCTAAATATGCAGGCTTAACTTGTTTAATTGAAGGTATTTAATTTTCCAATGGCTTTAGCAGGAACAGCCTCAATTTATCATTTTGTTCTGGACCTGTGATTTCAACTATTTTTCAACTCATAGTGTTATAGAATTCTTTGGAAGCACTGAGAGATTAAATTAGTTTCCCAAAGACCCAGAGACAGAATTTGTCACAGGCAGGACTTGAATCCAGCTCTTTCTGACTCTAAAACCAGTTCTCTATACTTTATGCCACACAATCTTTAATTTTTAAAAATTAGTTATTATTAATAATATTCATTTGGTTTTCAAATGTAGGTACAATATCAATTGGAAATGATACATAGTTGAAAATATGTTCCATCTCAAAATGAATTCTTGTCTCTTAATAGTCTTTTAGATTATATAAATTGAAAACAACAAAATAACAATAACAATAATAATAATTTGTATTTATATAGAGCTTTAAAGATTGCTAATCATTTGATCCTCAAAACAAATAAGGGAGGTAAATACTATTATTAGCTCTCTTTGTGAAAAAGAAACAGAGACTTATATGACTATTAGTGTCCAAGGTAAGATTTGAACTCAGAAAAGCCCATTATCCACCATGCCATGCAAAAATAGATACTTCAATAAGTTAGAGGGTTAGTGACTGCAATGATACAGACATTCATTATAACCAAGTTGTATTTATACTAGGGATTCATTGATGTTTCAACATTTAAAAAAATTAACATAATTAATCACAGAATTTTTTCAAATCTGAAACTGCAATATCTTAACAGATGCCAAAAACAGACTTTGACAAAATACAACACTCAGTTTTGTTTTTTAAAAACCCCTACAAAATACAGACATAAAAGTATCTTTTTAATATCATAAAAAGTATTCCTCTAAAACCAAAAGCAAGTATAATAAGCAATACAATGCAGCTACACTAGAAACTTTCCAAATAAATGTAGGGGTAAAACAATGATATCCCTTCTCTCACTTCAATCTTGCACTTTAATAGAATTCTAGAAATACCAGGAATAATAATATCTTCTCTTTGCTACAATAAAAGTAACGATCATGTTAGTGACATGATAGTTTCTCTAGAAAACCCCAGGAAATCATCAGAGAAACTGACTGAGAAATTAATAGCTTGAGCAAAATGTAGGTTACAAAACCTATAAAAATAAAAAAAATAAACCCATACAAATCAACTGCATTTCCATGTAACAATTATGTAATACTGAAAAAGAAATTCTCCTTCAAAATAACCATGAAATGCTTAAAAATTTAGGAGTCAGTCTATCAAAGCACATTCAACACTTGCATGGATTCAATTATAAAGTGTTCTTTAAAGAAATATAAACTTAAATAGGTGGAAGAACATCTAATTTAGTTGGGCTTTGACAATATGATTGTTGTTGTTTGTCCTTCATTCTCAAAGAGGACCATGACATCAGGAAGGTAATGCCATGACTTGCAAGTGGATTGGATTTAAGTGGGGGAGGGCTATGCAAAATCACCAGCCTCACCTCTCCTCTGAAGCCATGTGGGTCCAGTGGTAAGATACAGATCAGGACCACTGGAGACGGCCCTGGATGCAGTGGGAGACCTTGGCCTTTTTAAGGTAAGGTCTGTCTTACATCTCAGTTAATACTAGGTAAGAAATGAGGCAACGAATGGCCTCTTTTACCTAATTAAAAAAAATCAGTCTAGAAGGGGAAGATCCTCAGCATTTCTGGCCAAAAGAGAAACAGTTGCTATTCACATTCAGTATATTGGTTGCTTTTACTGATTTTCCTACTCTTCCCTTTTAAAAAATTATTTGTCATATGTAATGGTTTTGAGGCAGACAAGGGAAGGGGAACTTAGGCAGTGGAACAGGAGAGGGAGGGTTACAAAGGCAAATTTGGGCAGTCTAAAACCATATCAAAAATTATTTTGAAACAAATAAAATTATTTCATTAAAAAAGAATGTTAAAAATAAATTAAGTTAAAGTAAAATAAAATAAAACTAATTTAGGCTACTGGCTCATAAACCATGGAGATGCCAGTAGTGGTTCATGATGGATAGTACTAGAAACTCTAGCACTTTGAAGTTGCCCTGAACCCTGCAGTTAGTGGTGGTCAGCTGCTCTCTTGAGAACCAACCAATGTGAACAGAGATTGAGAATTAACCCAAGCAGGTGATACATTTAGATTTGAACCTTTAGAGAGAGCTCCTTATTACAGGACTGTCTGTTATATTGGGCAACAATGAACACACATTTATTACAGGCCAACTATGCAGTAGGCCTTATGCTAAGTGATGGGGACGCAAAGACAAAAGTGAAACAGTCCCACCTCAAGGAGCTTACACACACACACACATATATGTGTGTATATATATATGTATACATACACATATGTATACATACTCCATATATGGAGACTAATTTGGAACTAGGCCCAAAGAGCAATCAAACTCTGCACACTCTTTGATCCAACAATACCACTACCAGGTCTGTAATCCAAAGAGAGCATAAAAAAGGGGAAAGGACCCACATGTACAAAAATATTTATAGCTGCTCTCTTTGTGGTGGCAAAGAATTGGAAATTGAGAGGATGCCCATCAATTGGGGAATGGCTGAGCAAGTTGTGGTATATGAATGTAATGGAATACTATTGTGCTATAAGAAATGATGAACAGGCAGACTTCAGAAAAACCTGGAAAGACTTGCATGAACTGATGGTGAGTGAATTGAACAGAACCAGGAGAACATTGTAGACAGTAACAGCAACATGATACAATGATCAATTTTGATAGACTTAGCTTTTCTCAGCAATACAATGATCCAAGACAATTTCAAAAGACTCATGATGGAAAATGTTATCCACATCCTGAGAAAGAATTATGGAGGCTGAATGCAAATCAAAGCATGCTATTTTCACTTCTTTTTCGTTTTTTCTTTCTCATATTTTTTCCCTTTTGCTCTAATTCTTCTTTTACAACATGACTAACGTGGAAATATGTTTAATATAATTATACACTTATTGTCTATAGCAGATTGCATGCCATCTTGGGGAGGATGCAGGGGAGGGAGGGTTGGAGAAAAAAATTTGGAACTCAAAATCTTATTAAAGTGAATGTTGAAAACAAAAAAAAATTAAATATATAAACCCATAAAATGAAATGGTGACAACAATGTTAATACACTATCTACAACTCACTTTGGCACAACATAGAAACTATTTTATGCATTTCCAAGATTCTTATTTCTTCTTCAGCATAACAATAGAGGTGAGCTCAAAATGTAGCCTAGAGCAGAGAAGTTAAACTTGAGGTGTGGCCGTTTGGCAGGCAAATCTCACAAGTGAGGCCCAAAAGATTAAAACTATAATGCCAAAATGTTTAACAAAAAAAAAAAACAACAAAATAATGCAATTTCTGGTTTTCTAAGTCAATATGTGGCCTGCAGGTGTTATACCGAGAAATGAGCGAGTTGACGACCCAAGCTAATTTTAAATTGTGGACTTTATTAGCTATTAGCGCGCGGCTGCCAGGGATATTCACATCCAAATCAAGCAGCCCCCATCAGGGGTTGAGCTAGGGTTTATATAGGGAGTATACAGGACAGGGAGGGGGATGGATCTTTGAAGTCTGGCTGGTCAAGGACACCCTTCTCCCTCTGTGCAGATATGATAATGCTCTGCAAACTTTCCTGAGCAGCCAAATAAGGGTCTTGCTAAGGAATTTGGAGTTTTCCAGAGATATGATCTGAGGGCTAGGACCTGAGCAGCCAGATAAGGATCTTGCTGAGGCCCATGCATGAATACTGCTAGGCACAGCGTCCTTGGGCTGGGGAGTGGTTGTTAGAGATAGTGTTTCTGAGACTAGGGAGGCATTTTGGGGCAAAAGTATAAGCACAAGCACCCGAGCACCCCATCATTACAGGTCAGGGATCACACAAACCAGACCAGGTGTCCTGGTTTCTGGTATAAACATAATTATCTGAAGCCATTGTATTGCAAGTTTTCTTATCCATTTGCTTTGGAGGTATGGGCTGTGCTTAAGCCATGCAGGAGTACATTTCACTATTGTTTAGATTTAGGAGGAAAGAGGTCTGGGGCAAGATTAAGCAGCAACTTCTGCTTTCCATTGCCTAAAGGGCCCTACTACCTAAATGGTAAAATAATGTTCTGCATTACACAGGGACTCACTTCTATTTGAGGTTGACACCACCAACATAGTTTCAATTATTCAAAAAATAAAAAGCTTTCCTTTCCCACCCCATCATCCAAAATATAATTTTGAATTTTACTAGGTTTCACAAAGAAAGAAGGTCAAAAATATACTCAACAAAATCTAATCCAGCTGTTCTAGGGTTGTTTGTTTGTTGCTGGGGTGGGGAGGCCACTGGGGGCAAGGAAGAGAAGGAGGGAATTAAAATACTCCAAAACTCCAAATATAAAGTAGGGCAAACTGGCCTTGAAAATCAAAGCCTCATAACCATCCAGAACATTAATCTTTGTCCCTATGTCCCATAGCTGTTTTTCCAAGAAAAGAAGATTAAAAAGATTTTTAAAACTCATAGGTGAAGGAAAGGTTTAAATTTCATTAGTGTCCAGGATGTACAAAATAAGTCCTTAACCAGTATGGGGAATACCAGTTAAGTAAGTGGAAAATGTAAAGTCTAGATAGATCCAGATGGAACAAGACAGGAAGCTTTGATAAGATAAATATCCTGAGCAGGTGAAATGAGATATGATGCATTATTTATGAGAAAAATACTTTAATAATTTAATATTTCAAGTATTATTTTGTCAGTGAGGTTGATTGCTGCAATAGCACTTCTACAATTTAGTAGACAGATTTTCTAAAATTTTATTTTTGACAGTCAATAAATATTTATTATGTGGCAGGCAGTGGGAAGTATATAGATATAGATGTATAGATACGTGTTATACACACACATATATACATACATGCGTATGTGTGTGTGTGTATAAATACACAAGCTAACCTCAGTGGGTGGAAGTCCTCGGAGAAAGACTCAGGGAGAAACCAAGCATGGCAGACTACTCCACCCAAAAGCAAAGCAGGAGAAGCACTGGCCCTGGAGTGTGACCCTGGGCAAGTCACTTAACCCCATTGCCCAAAAAAAAATAGCGAAGCAGGTCCTGGCCTTGGAACAAGATTTCCATTTAGGAACTTAAGCTATTGCAGTAGCTTTCTAACTGTTCTCTCTACCTCAAGTCCCTCCTTCCTCCTATCCATTTTCCACTTAGCTAACAAGCCTTTATAAAACATAGGTCTAACCTTATCTCAACACCTCCCCCCACCCCTCCATGAACTACAGTGGCTTCCTGATACCTCCAGCACTAAATCTAAAGTCCTCTGTCAGACATTAAAGGTTTTTATAACCTCACCCTTTCCTTCCTTTTCAGGCTCCACCTTAATCCCTTACATGTACTCTGTGATCAAGCTACATTGCAGTACTTGCAATTCCTCCAATATGACACATGAACTTCGCCCAGTTTGCTGCCTTTATGCTGGCTATTCCCCACTGCTCCAAGACCCTGCCCCCTCACCTCCATCTCTAAGCTTCCCTCATTTTGGATATTCAGCTCAAATCTCACCTTGTACAGGAGGTTGTTTTTCCAGTCCCTTTCCCATTCATTATCTTTAGTCTCTCTCTAGTTTTGAAATGTGTTTTGAATTTATAATACAATTTTATTTTTAAAAAACAGCACGAAGCAGAAATTCACAGTTTCATATACAATGTTCTTTTTTTGTAAATTGAAATGTATATATGGAAATGTTCAGGGATTTGGGTTTTTGGAGTTTTTTTGCAAAAAGTTTGGTTTTTTGGTGTCTGAGTCCAAAAAAAATCATAAAAGAAAATGTATAATCAATCACAGGTAGTGAAGAACGTAAAGTAGTTAGGAATATTAATTCCTAGGCATAGAACTATAAGAGTTTCATAGTGTCATACTTTTGATTTTCTTTAAATCACATTCAAAAGTTTACTTTGTTATTATGAACTTTTCTCTTGTATATTAAAGTATAAAATTCCAAAACTGATAATTAAATTAATGTCAGTAAGAACATAATAGAAATTTTAAATAAGAATTTTCTATATTTTTCCTAACAAGAGGAAGGAAAGAAAAAACATTAAGTGCTTTCTATGAAGTACTTACATATAAAATTGCATTAATAATTGTAAAGAATTTTAAATCATTTTTCCCATTTGAAAGTGTCAGTATGATAATATTAAAAGACAAAAGGGCTCAATTTTCTAGTCGGGCTCTCATTGATTTTTTTTTTAATATTCTTCCTTCAGCCTATTGATGGCATTGTCCATATCAGATACAAGGTTTGAGTGAAGACAGAAAAAACTAGTGCTATGTAAAACTGAAATTATCCAAAGTTCAAGTAAATTATGGGTTTCTAATTTGTTGTTTTTCTTATAGCCCTGTTGTCAATAGGGTTAGATATATAAAGTTTGAGTGGGTTTTCACTAGATGAACTAGTTAGTGGAAAAGCAAATTTAGAAGGCTCTATTGAGTCTTATCAGTGGAAGATTTTAGCAGAATTACCTAGAGACCTCTGCAGTGACTTGTAACCAGAGAAGGAGATCTCCTAGGAGGAGCTCCCTTCAGAGCTGCCCTTTGAATGAGGCCTATTCTGGAACGTCCAAATGAAGATGTCTCCAGGAACCAGAGGAATGGCCACAAGGGACATCTGGGACCCAAGATGAAATGTGCTGAGTAAATGGACATTGGGAGTGGGTACTATGCTAAGTACCAGAAAAGACAGTCTTGACTTCAGAGCATTCTAAAGGAGGAGGACAACACACAAAAGGGGGCTGAAAAGCAGGGGTTAGTGGGTAGGGGTGGGGTCAGCACGGCTTTGAAGTCAGGAACACAGCTGGGAGAGGAATGAAGGCTGGCTTCAGCAGCTTCACAAAACAAAGAATTAAAGTTTTTAGAAATTATGTCTAAAAGGCTTTGTTCTTAATAGGGTCAATATAGGAGGATTAGATCATCAAGTCCAAAGGCAGGCTCATTTCTCTGTGACCTCCATTCCTGATTCCCTGAATTTCTTCTCTAATAAACTACTCACCCTGGGAAAATTTCTCCACCCCTGTGGCCACTTCCTCTGATTGGTCAGTTCCTCCAGGACTCTCCATTAAAAAGAAGGGCCTAGGCAAGCTATGTTCATTCTTCCATTATCTAGCTTTCACTCTTGACTCTTTGGGTTTCTTTCTCCACCATGCCCCTGAATGGGTACCTCCTTTCTTTCCCCCTCCACCCTTTACAGCTTCTTTTTATTTGTCCTCTTCCTCCGTTAGGATTAGAATATACTTTCTTTTTGCTTCATTGTATTCCTAGAACTCAACATAGTGCTTTGCATACAGTAAGCACTTAATTAATGCTTGTTGGCTTGAACTGATGAGATTAGTATGAAAGGCAGCCTGGGAAGAAGACCATATGGGGAATTAAGAATTCTGAATGTATCATTAACCTCAGTTTGAGTGCTAAGGAAGGGTAAGCACTCTACTTATCTAAGGGAATTGAATAGATAATATGCAATGATCCTATTCTAATATTCTCTTATTATGTAAAAAAGATGGTTTGTCTCAATTTCTCAGAGGACATCTACACCTCTTATATCTTTGATATCTAGCACAATGTCCTATAATAGTGGTTTATGAATTTAATTAACAAACTACTTCCATCATCAAAGACAGTGGAACCACTACATTTGGTCTCTTTACATCACAGCCTCCAATGAATGGAGGTAGAAATGGCACTAAAGGAATTTTTAAAAAAAATACGAAGACCAGCTGAAATAGAAAAGCTAAACAAAGATGTACATATTGGAATTAACACAATCATACTTGATGCAACTCTGAATTCATTCAACCCTCCTGGAAAGCAATTTTAAATTATATTAAGAAACTGACTAACATGTGTGTACTCTTTCTGAGAGATCCAATTGCTGGGTATTTTCTTCACCAGAGAGGTCATAGAAAGAAAAGCACAATATTGTATATCACAAAATATACAGCCCCTTTTGTCTTAGCTAAGATTCAGAAATAAGGAGATGCCCATCAGTTGTTGAATTGCTACACAAATCATGGAACATGAATGTGAGTGATAACTATGAAAATTACAGAAAGGCATAGAACTGCCTATATGAATTGATGACAAAGTTAGCACAACCAGGAAAACAATATTATTGTTGTTCAATTGTTTCAGTCATGTCTAACTTTTCATGATCCATTTGGAAATTTCTTGGCAAAGATACTAGCATGGTTTGCCATTTCCTTCTCCAGCTCATTTTACAGATAAGGAAACCGTGGCAGTGACTAAAACAATGTGATTTGAAGAACAGCAGTGAGAAATCAAAACTAAATCCTTTGCAATTACAGTGATCAAGCTTGGCCTCACGGAAGAGATATGACAATCTACCTCCTTCCTTTGCAGAGTTAAGGAGACCAGATGTGAATTATTTCATATATGGTTGGCCTTGAATGATGTTTTGCTGCATTTGTCCCTCTTTCTTTTTTATTCTTTGTTACAAAAATGACTCCCTTGCTGACAGATTAAGTAGGGATATGTTGGAAAATAAAGGTGATGTAAAAACAAAAGGTATCAAAATATTTCAAAGATCTCTTGCAATATATTTTGTCTGTGTTGTTCTCCTTGCAGTTCCATCCCTAAGTATTCTCCTCCAACAAGGTGTCACCTGTGTATACTTTAAGATCATGAAAGATTGTTTGATGATAAATTTGTTCAACAAGCCCCAATTATTACTATCCAAAAAGACACAAAATAGGGAGACATATTTGCCAAACGTGTTTACCACAGTCATGAAAAGTGTCCACTGTAGGGGCTAAACAGAAGTGAGCTCCTTCAGATGCTCCTGTTTACAGATGATATTTTACTCAATGCAGCAGGCCCCAGAACATTAAAAAGATTGTCAAAGGAAACTTAAAATCAATAAAGTGAAGCCAGAAGGCTGGCCATCAGGTGATAATCCTTTTTTGGCCATAGCAACATGCAAAGTATCTACTAAGGCACTGAAGAACAGTGAATTGTACCAATCTGGGGAAAAGACACTCTAGGGATATCACAGTCATTTAAATATACACAGAACTGAATCAAATTTATAAAAATAAGAGCCATTCCCCAATTGATAAATGATCAAAAGTTATGAAGTCAATTTTCAGATGACATCATCAAAGCCATCTATAGCCATATGAAAAAATGCTCTAAATCACTATTGATTGGAGAAATGCAAATTAAAACAACTCCGAGGTACTACCTCACACCTAGTAGATTGGCTAATAAGACAGAAAAGGAAAATGACAAATGTTGGAGGGGATGTGGGAAAATTGACATATTAATGCATTGTTGGTGGAGTTGTGAACTGATTCAACCATTCTGTAGAACAATTTGGAACTATGCCCAAATGGCTATAAAACCATGCATACCCTTTGACCTAGCGATATCAATACTAGTTCAGTAACCCAAGAGAGATAAAAAAACAAAAAGGAAAAAGACTTATATGTATAAGAATAGTTATAGCAGTTCTTTTCTGGTGACAAAGAATTTGAAATTGAGGGGATGCCCATCAATTCGGGAATGGTTGATCAAGTTGTGGTATACAATTGTGATGGAATGCTATTGTTCTATAAAAAAAATAATGAGCTAGACGCTCTCAGAAAAACCTGGAAAGACTTACATGAACTGATGCAAAGTGAAATGAATAGAACCAGGAGAACATTGTACACATAACAGCAATATTGTAAGATGATCAGCTGTGAATGCCTTGGCCATTCTCAGCAATATAATGATCCAAGACAATTCTGAAGGACTTATGAAGAAAAATGCTATCCATCCCCAGAGAAATAACTAATGGTGTCCGAATACAGATTGAAGCATAATTTTTTTTTTACTTTCTTTTTCTTGTTTTTTTTTTTCTGGCGTATGTTTTCTTTTACAACACGACTAATATAGAAATATGTTTTGCATGACTACATATGTATAATCTATATCAAAAACTGCTTGCCTTCTCAATGAGGGGAGTCAAGAGAGAGGAGGGGAGAGAATTTGGAACTCAAAATTTTAAAAACAAAAGTTAAAATTGTTTTTACATTTAATTGGGGAAAAATAAAATACTAAGTAAATATTTTTTTAAAAAAAGAAAACCTCTGAGATTTCTTAAAAACAGAAAGAAAAGTAGAAGTCGAAGGAATCCACTAGTCATGTCCTGAACAGGACTCCCAAAAGAAAACTCCTAGGAACATTCGAGCCAAAATACTGACCTTCCAGGTCAAAGAAAAACACTGTAAGCAGTTAGAAAGAAAAAAAATCAAATATTCAGGAACTACAGTCAGAATCATATTTTTATAATGGAACAGAGAGTTTGGAACATGATATTCCAAAAAGCAAAGCATACAGCCTTAAGCCAAGAATAATTTACCCAGCAAAACAATATCATTGTACTACATGAATTTTTAATGAAGTAGATTTCCAAGCATTCCTGATCAAAAGACAAGAGCTATATAGAAACTTTGAGAAACATAAAAATATAAACATAAACAAGCAATAATAAAAAGTATATATATAAACAATGACATGAAGTATTATAGAATAATTTTACATATATACCTATTTGTGTGTAATGGTAGCCATCTCTGAGGGGGGGAGAGAAGAAAAAAGAGGGAGGAAATTTACATTACTTTGTTGTGTATAAAAAAGGAATAACGAATTTGAGGTTTTGTGTGCAATCATCTTTTTTACTGTACCATGTTATGGAAATGTTTGTTTTGTTCCATAAATTAAAAATAAATAAATAAATGGAAAAAATGATAAAAGACTAAACAATGGTAAATTGCTTACATTCTCATATGGGAATACATATATATACATATATACTCTCTGAACACTAAGATCATCAAGTATCATATAGGAAATCTAACAGAAGGCTGGGAGTGGTTCTGTTATATCTTGACAATCTTGAAAAGAAGAATGGAGAAGATAGGAAGAGAAATACACTGGGGTTAGGAAAAGGAAAAAGGTTAGGGGAAAGTATCTCATATAATCAGGGTTTACAAGTAGACGTGTATACAAACAAGGAGGATGGGGTGCAGGGAGCAGCTGGCACAAACCTTGCTCTCATTAGAATTGGTCAAAGGAAGGAAGAACAACCTTCTTTGTGGGGGGCTACACACATACACACACACACACACACACACACACACACAAATAAATTTCATTCAGGGCAGCTAGGTGGCACAGTGGATAGGGCACCAACTCTGGAGTCAGGAGGTGCTGAGTTCAACTACAGCCTCAGACACTTACTAGCTGTGTGACCCTAGGCAAGTCACTTAACGCTAATTGCCTCACCAAAAATAAATAAATAAATAGATTTCATTCAACAGGGAAATAAGAGGAAAAGGGAGAAAGAGGAATTAGAGAGAGCACAGATTAAGGGAGGGATTGATTCTAAACAAAACAATTTCTAAGGATGTATGAAAATATTTGTAGCTCTTTTGAGGTAGCAAAGTATGGAGATTTGAAGGAATGTTCATAAATTGGGGAATGGCTGAACAAATACGATATATAAATATGATGGAATACTACTGTGATGTAAAACATGATGAAGAAGAAGACTCTTGAAAAAAATCTGGGAAGACTTGTATGAATTGATGCAGTGAAGTAAACAGAACGAAGAGAACAATTTATACAACATTTATGTAAATGTTAAAGACGAACAACTTTGAAAGAATTCAGAACTCTAATTAGTGTAATGACCAAACATGATTCTAAAGGATTAATGATAAAACATGCTAACCAAAAGAATAGTAAAGGACTCAATGCAGAATGAGATATATTAGATAGAGATAAGGGGAGGGAGAGAGAGAGAGAGAGAGAGAGAGAGAGAGAGAGAGAGAGAGAGAGAGAGAGACATGGCTAATTTTGACATTTGTTTCTCTAGACATGTTTGTAACAAGAGTTTTGTTTTTTCTTCATTCTTAAGGGAGGAGGGAAGAAGAAAAGATGGAGTTTTGCTGATTGAAAAAATATATAAGTAGGAAAAAACATCCCCAAGAAAACAAAACAAAAATACCTTTCTCCCCCCTGTGTGGTTGTATTGGGGCAAGTGTGGACATCAAAAGAGCAATTATGAGAGAAAGAATCAACATTTTTTAGCTCTCATTTAAGTCAAGGCAATATCAATGTCCTTTAAAGTCAGCTAATTATTTTGATTGTCTTCATATTGAAAGGTACTTCTAAGTCAAAATTTTCGATTGGTTGGGACTTGCCTAAGTCCTCTGTCTACTTAAAACAATCTTTATGATTTTTCTGGGTCTCTTTAGATATGATGCTGAATAAAATTTTGTATCAGACAGGAGAAGGAAAAGATGAATGCTAGATGATATTACCACTTCTACCATGAGATAATTGCTTCAAGAATCTGGATCACTGAAATTGAATACACATAATAAGCTAACATCTGAGAGAGACTGAATTATTCAAACTATTCTTTCCATTAAAGTTTTATTTTTAATTGTATTCAAAAATTTTTAAATTTAATTGTATTTTTAAATGATATAATAGTAGAACTAAGCATGAAACAGGGTACATTTGTGTTTTCTACTTTTGCATGAATCCAGATCTAGGACATTTCAATGACTGACATTCCAGGTAACTTCTTAAAAGTCATTAATGACTTAAAAATCATTAAAATGTTAATGCAAAACTAGTCTATAACATATTTTCTCCCTTTAATCTTGTAATCATGCTAAAGTTGGGATAGTATAGCACAAACTAAATATTGAAAGAAAATGAAATATTAACTGTGGTAAACATTTATTTTCTAGAAATGGAAAAAGTCTATGAAGTGTAACTAGCTGCTGAATCATACTAGGTGCTGGGGGTTAGGGTTACAGTGAGAGTCACATAAAAATTCCCATTCTGTAGTTCAAACCTTCCTTCAGTTACTGGGAAATGCTTAGCTGTACTATTATATCTGCATAGGAATTTCTGTTCTGTGGAGTAACTACATAAGTAGAGCTCCCTTTGATACATTTAGTCAATTTCTGGAAAGGGCAAAAAATGGAAGTGTGAAGACACCAGCAGAATATTAGTTTTATCTCATAGATGAAACCTTTTGCAGATACTCTGCTGCCTTATGAAAGGACAAAATGAGAAGTACCATTTTCCCTTTTTAGCTGGGACTTTTGCTATTCTGGATTTTGATTTCAGTTCTATATACAGGACTATATGTATGCCCCATGGGCAAACAAAAAGTGTTTATTTGCTGGAGTCAGAACAGTACAACTTTGCTTGTCAGGGAAGGAGAAGCTGCTGCTGATTAAGGGGAGTAATTGCTAAGATTGGTTAAGAAGGTAAGATTAATAAGGGAAAATAAGTCCCTCATTTATTTATGAAACCAGTAAGTTTTCTGAATGCAGAAATTTTGCCCTTGAGATGCCTGTGTTCACAGGCTAGCAGATTTTTAGGGTTGAGGAAATGTGATACTTTCCCTCTTATTCTCCATCTCCTCCAGCCCCAATCATTATCCCTCCTTGATTCTTTAGCCCGCTGATTCAATTCACAATATTTTCTGCTCCTTCCCTTTTCATTCAAACCTGTAATAGTGGCATACAGTAAAAATTCCAGGGACTTGTACACACAGGTTTGGGGAACAAGTGGGAAACTTGTAGCGATTGATTTTTCTTAATTTCTGTCAGTTCTCTAAGCCAAGGGTGAGAAGGGCATAGCAAAGGATCATATGCAATTTGATATCCCCAGTAAACTCATTTTCAACACTACAGAACCTAACCTGGAAATCAAAACTAGTCATTCACGGTTGTACCGCATTTCAAGATCACTAATGGCCTCGCTCTGACTCTTAAAAACTAGACAGGCAAGAGTCTGGATATTCCCAGGGCCCGGACCTCTGGAAAGTGAACAACCACTGACATTTTAGGCAGCTGCTGTTGCTGCAGACTAGAATTAATAGTTCTAGGCACACACGCGGGCAAAGCTTCACCGTGGTCACCCACTTTAACATCTCTGACTCTGGGGGCACATGCACCTTGGGAGGAAGAAAAACCCAGAATTACGTCTGCCAGACCACCCGCGGCCCACACAAAAATCCCTTCCCAGCCAAACCTCCCCTGCAACAATTAAACTCTTCTGTGAAGGAAGGTTGCTACGTGGATAATCCTCTTTTCAGGAGTTCTAAGACTTTTTTCCTCCTCGTTACACACTAATCCTGCGAATTCTGTTCCACACACCTTCCCACGTCCCATTCTGCGACCAGCTATATGTCATAAGGGTCCCGGGGCGCTTTCTTCTCCGCTTCCACTTACCAAACCTGATTACTTGCTGGGCAGTCCTGGAGATGCATACGTCTAGCGAGCAAATGAAACAGAAGAGTCTCCAGTGAACAAACTTGCTCCTGAGTCTGGAGCTGACAATAAGTGTGACGGTCTCCATCTTTTTGTCTTCTTAACGTTGCCACTTCCCAGAGCTCAGAAGCTGGTCCTTACTCCAACTCGATCCCTTCTCATTCTCCTAGGGGGTTTCCTTCACTGTGCCCTGCTTATCTGTCTCCATAGCAGGAAAGAGTGATAAATATAGAATTGCAGGTGAGAAAGTGGCAGGCAGTTGCTTGTTATGTTCTGGAATTGTCACTTTTCTTTATGCCATCACCACCTCTTCCATCAGGAGCAGATTTAGAAGAATCGAAGCTCTTTTTGAACCTGAGGGTAAAGAATTTTGGTGGTGAAAGTTATTGCCCTAAATAGCTGAAATGTCTCCGTCATCTGTTCTTTGGTCAAATGCCAAAGTGGGAAAAGTGGAGAGAGAAAGGGGATAAACCAGGGTAGAGAAAAGCAGAAAAAAGCAAGAGAATAGACATACTATATAAATTTTTGCAGAGGTTCTGAACAGTTAAGAAGTAGGATTTCCAGCAGATTAAATGGGATTAGAGCTACCCTTGCCTCTTTCATTCCTTCTCCCTGCCTCACCCTTTCTTTACTCTATGCTGTTCCTGCTCTCAAAACATCCTCTACGCCCACAGTAGGATGGAAATCTAATTAAATCTCTGTCTCCTAATGATAAAAGCAAATCTCATCGCAGTAGTCCCCAAAGTGGAGGCAGCTCATATAGAACAGGTCGAAAAGAAGAACCTCCTTGTAAATACCCCAGTGCACTCTCTCATTCTCCTCAAGGACTTCCCACTTTTCCTTTCCCCTCCTTCCTCCTCTTCCTTCTTTCTCTTCCTCATCATCTCTCCCTCCTCCTCCTTCCCATTCTTTCTCCTTTCCCTTTCTCCTCTTTTCTTCTCTTCTCTCTTCCTCATCTGCTCTCCTTTCTCTTCTCTCCTCCGTCTTCCTTATCTTCCTCTCTCCCTCCTGCTCTTCCTGCTCCTGTTGCTCCCCTTCCTCCTCTTCTCTTTTTGAGATGTTTTCTCTATTGCCACCAATGTCACCAAGAATCACGAGCTAGAGTTTAACTTCAACAAATTCCCATAGTCTATATCTCCCTTTCAGAGAGAAATAAGCCCACTTAAACAGAGACTTTGGGCTGGTTCCTGGGGCTATTGCAGCTATTGTGGCCATAGGCTGTCCTCTGGCACACTCCTTGGCTTAGTCCCACCTGCCCATTTGCAGGGCTGATGGTTCAAATTTTATATGTATGTGTGTATATATGTTTGCATAATGAAGTTTTACTGATATGCTGTATTACATTACATGTACAGATTACTTCCACTTGCCAGAGATCTCTTACAGCAACATAAAACAGTTAAGTAAGATAATAGCGACCTTATCTGAAAGTGCATCCAAAATTTCATAGCTGTGGCACCCCTAACTCTACTCTTTTTTTAATTAATAGAAACCTACTTTCTCTCTCATCCCACTAATCCCACTGACAAAAAGAAAAAGCAATTTCTTAAACAAATATGCATAATGAAGTAAAACAAATTCAAAACAAATCCTTCCATTGGTTGAACATAAAAATAGATATGTCTCATTTTAAATCCTAAATCCATCTACCAATTACCTCTCTGTTACGGATTATATATTTCATCATCAGTCTTCTGGAATCATAAATGGTCAACATATTGATCATAGTTCTTACAGCTTACAAAGTTGTTTGTTTTTATAGTGTTGTATTCTGGTTTAATTCAATTCATTCTTCATCAGTTTATAAAAGCGCTTTAAATTTTTCATTTTTATAATATTTGCATTATAGTATAAATTCTTTTGGTTCTGTTTACTTAACTCAGCATCATTTTGTCTAAGTGTTTTCATGTTTTATTGAAATCATTTATTTCTTCATTTCTTACAGCACAAGAGCACTCCATTACATTCATATGCCACATTTTATTCAGCCATTCATAAACTGTTGGGTATCCTCTTACTTTCCAGTTGTTGTTCTTTTTTCCCTAGCACAAAAAGAACTGTTACAAACATTCATGTACATAAAGGACATTTTCGTTTTTCTTTGATCTCCTTTGGATGCAGGCTTAGCTATGATACAGTTTAGTAAATTTTTGTGTATAATTCCAAATTATTTTCCTGAATGGTTGTACCCATTCACAAGACCACCAACAATATATCAATGCACCTATTTTCCAACTTTTATAATTTTCCTTTCTTGTCTTTGCCACTTTGATGGATGTGAGGTGAAATCTTGGATTTGCTTTACTTTGCATTTCTCTAGTTAGCAGTGATTTGAAGCTTTTTTTTTTGCTATAAATAACCTGAATTTCTTTCTTTTTCAACTGTCCATATCCTTACACTATTTATCAATTAGGAAATGGCTCTTTTTCTTACAAATTTGAAAGAATTCCTTATATGACTTCAAAGTGAGATCTTTATCAGAGAAACTTGCGGCTAATTTTTTCCAATTGTTGCTTTTTTAATTTTAGCTTTATTATAGTCATGCAAAAACTTTAATTTTATGTAACCAAATTTTTCATTTTATCTTTTGTAATCACCACTATTTCTTATTTAATCATGAACTTTTCTTCTTTCCATAGATCTGATATATATTTTCCCCATGTTTCTTTATTTGTTTCTGATGTGACCTTTTATATATAGATCATGTATCTATTTGGAAATTATCTTGTATAAAGTGTGAGGTGTTGATCTAAACCTAATTTCTTCCATACTGTTGTCTAATTTTCCTAGCAGTTTTTGTCAAATGAGTCATCCCAATAGCTGGAATTTTTGTGTTTATCAAATACTAGAATATTACATATGTTTGCTTCTGTATGTTGCATACCTAATCTGTTCCACAAATCAATTTCTCTATTTTTTAAATAATACCAAATTATTTTAGTGATAACTGCTTTGTACTATGGTTTGAAATCTAGCAAGGCTAGGCTCTCTCCATTCTCATTTTTTTTCATTATGCTTTTGAGGTTATTGACCTTTTTCCTTCCTCCATACACATTTTGTTATTTTCTCCTAATTCTGAAAAGTAATTCATTGATAGCTTACTTGGTTTTTACATTTACGTTGAATGAGCAAATTAATTTATGGAGAATTACCATTTTTATCATATTGGCTCATTCTACCCATGAGTAATTAATATTTTTAAATTATTTAGACACTGTATTTCTGCAATCAGTTGTTTGTAGATATGTTTATATACTTCTGGTATATAACTTGTTAATTTAGAATCCCAGGTATTTTATAAATTCTGTAGTAATTTTAAATGACATTTCTCTTTCTGTATCTTCCTGCAGAATTTTATTGATATGATACAGAAATGCTAATAACATTAATTATTAGTTAACTTTTTAGGGTTATGTATGCCATCATATAATCTGCAACAATTGATAAATTTGTATCTCCTTTATTATGGTTATTATTCCCTCACATATTTTTTCTTGTCTTATTTTTATAGCCATAATATCTAGTATTATATCAAATATAAATGTTGGGAAATGGACATCATTGTTACCAATCTGAATTTATTAAAAATTATTCTAATTTATCTTCATTACAAATAATGGCAACATATATTATATATCACTTAAAGGAAAGAGCTATTTATTCATATTTTTCTAGTGTTTAAAAAACTTGTATTCCATCAAAAGCTTTTTTGATATCTATTGATATGATCATTTTTGGTTGATATTGTTTTTAATACATGGCACAGTGCATAATGTGCTGGACTGGAAGTCAGGAATACCTGAATTCAAATTGGTCCTCAGATGCCTACTAACTGTGTGACAGCTTCTTTTTACCTCCATTTCCTCAGCTATAAAATGAGTATTACAATAGCACCTTCTTCACAGGGTTGTTGTGAAGAACAAATGAGATAATATCATAAAACACCAGGCAAACCTTAAAGCACTAGATACTGCTGCTGCTGCTACTACTCCCAGCACTGCCTACCATGATGCCACTGCTGCTAATAGTACAAGTTTTCAGTTTGCCTAATATTAAACAAATCTTGCATTCTTCTTATGAATCCAGAGGAAAAGGGAATAAAAGGGGGATAGTATATATATAGTATATAGTATATAAGGGAAACCAACCTAAAGTTCAGAAAGTGGATAGTGAAAAACAGGTTAAAAGGAAAAAAAGCTAACTTGAAATGAACATGGAGAGGGGAGTGTATTGAAGAAAAAGTATATAGCAAAAGAGGAATAAAAAATATTATCTATCATAACTGTGAAGGTGAATGAGATGAACTCACCCATAAAATAGAAGAGGTTAGCAGAATTAATTAGAAAGCAAAATTTTAAATGTTATTTCTAAGAAACACAAGAGAAACACAAAAACTCACACAGAATTAAAATAAGGGGTTGGATCAAAATCTGTTATGTTCCAGCTGAAAAAAAAATAGCAATTATGACTTCAGACAAGGCAACAGGAAACATGCCTTAATTTTAAAAAGAAAGAAATACATTTTCTGAAAGGTTAACTAGACAATGAATTGATTTCGGCACTCAACCTATGTGTCCAATGGCATAGCTTCTAATACTTAAAGGAAAAACTAAATTACAAGGAGAAATAGGCAATAAGGTTAAAATAATGAGTGACTTCAATTTATTTCCTATCAGCCCTAGATAATTCTCATTGAAGAGTAAGCAAGAAAAAATTTAAGGACCTGAATAGAATATTATAAGAATAAGATGTGATAGACCTCAAGTGATTGTTGAATGGAAATAGAAATTTGTATTCCTATTTCCCAGCTTTGCATCACCTTTATAAAAATCAATCATGTGTTAGGACATAAAAATATCACAAACACATGCAGAAATATAATACACATCCTTTACTCATTGCGATATAATAAAAATATGATGCAAAAAAGTCACTGACAAAAGTTTTAAAAATCAGTTACTTAATCTTAAAGAATTATTGGGTCAAAGAACAAATCATAGAAATGATAAATACTTTCATTAAAGATGACAACAAGAGACAACATCACAAATTTTTAGGATGAAACCAAAGTAGTCCTTAGGGGAAATTTGCATCTCTAAACTTTGTAATTAGCAAACAAGAGAAAGTACAGATAAAAATAGAAAATTCTACTAAAAGCACTAGAAAACCAGCAAATTAAAACTCCCAATTAAAACCAAAGTAAAAATCTTGAAATTAGAGAAATTAACAATATTGAAAACAAAAATCAAATTAATAAACTACTAGCATTTTTCCAAAAGTCAATAAAATAGATAAGCCACTAAAGTTGATTAAAAAGAAGAAAAAGGAAAATGAAATTACCAGTATCAAAAATAGAAAGAAAAAAAGGGAGAATTCACAACACTGAAGAGCTAAAAAATACTGTGAGAAACTATTTTGGCTGACTATATGCTAACAAAATCAATAACTTAAATGAAATCAATGAATATTTACAAAATATAAAATACATAAATTAATAGAACAAAAAATAAAGAACTTAACCCAATTTCAGAGGTAGAAATTAAACAAGCCATACATGAACACCCAAAGAAAAAACTCCAGGGTCAGGTTCACAAAGTGAATTCTATCAAACATTCAAATTATCAAATTATATTAAATTATCAAATATCATATTAATTGTTTGCATAAAGATCAAAAGAAGAGATTCTTCTATGCACAGATATAGTCTTACTATATAAACCAAGTGAATTTGTGCCCATGCTTTGTTTTTATTTGACATTCTACTTGTAGATGTTTTGGAGTCATTTTCTTCTTCAGAATTTGTGTCATGAGCATCCTTTTCACCATAATAGTTTTCAATAGTGTGATTCTTTGTTTGCTCAATCTTCTAGCCTACTTCCTGATTTCATACCTCACGTGAGGGCTTGGCTCTGTACACTTCTGGAGGAAATGTGTGGGCTTGTCCAGCTGCTGCTTTCGTGGGTTATTGAGTATTGTGTTATTCCAGGAACTCAGGGCCAGCTCAGGTTGGGAATCTGCAAGCTTTCTACATTTTGATTATGGTCTGATCTGAAGCAAAGTCTCATCTCTACCCTCTCCATCTGAGCTCTGCAATTTCCTAAGCCAGATTTGGGTCTGAACAACAAGGGTATACGTTTGCTTTATCTGGAGTGTCAGTAGACTGCTGCTGGGTTTGGCCACTATCAGCAAGCTCAAAATCTGCTGGTGCAGCATATCAGAAATTATGGACTTTCCTTTGATTTAGTGTACATGCCCTGGTTATCCCTTTGAAGACTTCAACCTGATCTGGAGACTGAAACTGAAAACTGGAGACTGAAACTGAAACCCTGCTTCACTTCTGTTAGGAGCACATAAGCACTGCTTTCTTCTGAACTTGCTCTTTTTTCTAGTATGCGGCACAGGGCCCATGACAGCTACTCATCCTGGAATACCACTCCTAGGTACACATTTCCTCCTTAGTCTTCCCTGGATCTGTGTGCCAGAACCAGCAGGCAGTGAGTAAAAGAGCTGCCAGCTGGCATCTGTTCCTACACCCTACACAAGTTTAGGCCCCTTTATGTAGAGTCTGGGACTTCTTATTGCCCTGGTGCATAGCCTCTCCCTGTGCTGGAACACAAGAAGAATACTCCTGGCCAGATCTCAACCTCAAAGTTTGCAAATCTCTCTGTCTTCCTATGCAGAGCTGGGCTAGAAAAGTAATTCACTTGTGATTTTTTTCTTGGATTTCCCAATCAGGATTTGGTCTGGTACATTTTTCTCGGTTTGTTTGGAAGAGTTGGGTCGGGGAGGTCGGGTGAAGGTGGAGCTCCCTGCATTTGTTCTTATTACTCTATCTTGGCTTCCTTAATCTTTTCAAAGAATTGGTTTTTTGGTTTTGTTTATCATTTCTATAGTCTTTTTGGTTTCTGATTTATCTTTTTTTTCTCTAATTTTTATTATCTTCTTTTTTGTGATCATTTTGGCATTGTCAATTTGTTGGGTTTCAGATTTTTTAAAATGCATAGTCAACTTGTTACTTCTCTCATTTTCTATTTTGTTAATATATGCTTTAGGAAAACAATTTTTCACCCCTGAGGACTGTTTTAAGTATATCTCCCAAATTTTGTTTTTTATTATTATGATGATGTTCTTTCACTTAATTATTAATTGTTTATATTTTTGTGTTTTGACTCATTATTTAGGATTCCATTATTAAATCTCAATTTGTGTCTGATTTGTTGTTGTTATTTGTGCTGCCTGATGTAATTACTGTTTTTATTATGTCATGGTCTGAAAATGATTTATTATTTCTGACTTTTTGGATATATTTGCAACATCTCTACATCTAATACATGGTTTTCAATTCTTAGTTCCCTATAGTGCAGAGAAATACACATGTTATTTAGTAGTCCCATTTAGAAGATACCATGAATTATTTTTAGCTCTAATTTCTCTAATAATTTGTTCAATTGTATATTTTCCCTTTTGTTTATCTTTCTCTTACATTTGGCTAAAACTGAAATACTTCTAAAATATTTAATTTTAATTTAATTTATTTAATATTTAAAATTTAATATTATATTTTAAATTATTATTGTGTTACTCTCTATATCTTCTTATAATTCAATTTTTTTCCTTCATTAATTTAGATGGTGAGGCATTGGATACAGCTAAGAATATTGGTTTGTTGTTTATGGCTCATTTTGGCATAAAATTATTTCCTTCTTTATCTCTACATCAAGAATCTTTGCTTTTGCTCTGTGTGATAGAATGATTGCAACTCCTGATTTTTCAAATTCACTTGATGCATAGTAAATTTCTTTCCAGCCCCTCAATTTTACTCTGTATATGTTTTAGTTTTTAAAATGTGTAAGCAACAGAATGTGGGGTTTTATTTTCTTATCCAATTTATCATTCTTTCTCATTTTAATTGTTTAATCTATTCACATTTACAAGAATTAAGTCTACATTTTCCTCTATTCATCTCTAATATTGCTTTTTTGTAAATCAGGATTTTTTTTTTGTTCCTCTTCAAAAACAGTACTGTATCTCTTCTGTTATTTTTGCTTAATCTACTTTAAGTAAATCCTATTCCAATAGGCTCTTTTCCCCTCACTCTAAAGTCCCCTTTCCATTTCTCATTTCTTTCCCTAGTTTTGGAATGTAACTTATCAATCCATTTTATTTAGTTTTTTCTTCATTAGGTATTTTTTTAAAAAAAAACATTTCTTCTCTTCTTCAAATTATTTTATTAGGGTTTTTATGCCTTTTTCTTTTATGCCTTTTCTTTTTATGCCTTATTTAATCCATTCTCCTTGTTAATTATCTTCCCTTTCTGTCTATATTCTAAACTTTTATTCTTTGATTCATTGTCCTTATAAAGTTTTTTTTTTAGAATAAAGCATATTCCCTGTTCTTCATGGAATAAAGATTCTAAAGTACCTATTTTGAATTTCTTCTAAAAAATTTCTAATGCCTTGTAGATTTTGCCCCCACCTTCTTTTTTCTGTTGTGCTTCATTCTTAAAAGTATGCATTCCTGCAGGAGATAGAGAGGATAACAGTATTTCCTTCATAATAGATATTTTCCAGTATCTCCTGATCATTCTACCCATTTTTATCACTTGCCCACCACAGGATAATTTCCCACCTTTTCCATGAACTCTGTGCTACAAATCCCAAGACACCATGGTTAAAATCAACAAGTCCATTGACAAACAACAAATTCTTCAAGTAACCAGGAGAAATGTCTTCACATAGAAAAAAATCAAAATTTAAATAACACAAAACTATTCTGCACCCACAGGAAACTGCAGGACAGAATGGACTCGTATGTTCTGAACAGCAAAGGAGCACAAGATGCATCCAAGAAGACCCACCTTGAAGATTTGAGCCTAGCGATTAACAAAAAAAAAAAAGTGGGCATTCAATAAAAAAGACATTACAAACATTCCTAGAAAGAAAATCAGACTTGAAGATATCAATTGCTTCTCAAATACCCAACAGCATAAATAAAAGAAGGGTAAATGAATTCAGTAAGGGCAGTTAGGTGGTGCAGTGGGTAGAGTGCCATGTCTGAAGTCAGGAAGACTCATCTATCTTACTGAGTGCAAACCTGGCCTTAGACATTTGCTAGCTGTGTGACCGTGGGTAAGTCACTTGAGCCTGTTTGCTTCAGTTTCCTCATCTGTAAAATGAGCTGGAGAAAGAAACAGCAAACCACTCCAGTGATCATTGCCAAGAAAACCCCCAATGGGGTCATGAAGAGTTGTTGTTGTTGTTGTCTGTCTTTGTTCTTGAAAAGCACCATGGCATCAGGAAGATGATGCCATGACTTGCAAATGAATTGGATTTAAGTGAGGAAGGGCTGTGCAAGGTCACCACCCTCACTTTCTTCTCTGGAGTCATCTGGGTCCAGTGGTAAATATAGATTAGGAAGACAGGAGATGGCCCCGGCCATTAAGAGTTAGACACAACTGAAATGGCCAAACAACAACTACCAAATTTAGTAACTCAGAACAACAACAACAAAATAAAACCAAAGAGATAATGGAGACTTTTTTTTTCTAAGTGTACATAAATAGATGGGAAAAGCTAAAGATCAATAGAAGGGATAGTTGAGAAATAGTCCTGAAACACCAAGAGTAAAAACCTAATAATGCTCCGCCTACAGGTCAGTCAGGTTTTTGTTGTTGCTGTTGTTATTGTTGGTTGTTTTTTTTTTATGGAACCAAATTACAGAATGGGAGGGTATATAAAAAGGGGGAAGAAGGAAGAAGATATTAGGAAATATGTGATGTAGGGGTAAAAGGAGGGCAATAACTTAATAACCAGAAAAAAGAAAAAGGTTTTAATAAACTCCAAAACTTAAAAAATAATAATAATAATAATAAAAATAAAAAAATAATAACTAGGGAAAGGGGTAACAAACTGTTTGGGAGGAGGAAGAATGAAGGTGAGGAAAAGATCTGTTGGGGAATAAGGTTATCTTTTTTTAAAAAAAGCTAAAATAACTAAAGAGACACAGTGCTGTGTTTATAGAGAAAAAGAGGGGAAATCCTGATTTGGACAAAAAGCAATAGAAGAGGTAAGTGGAAGAAAAAACTTTAAAAGTTCTGGGTGGCATCATGGATAGATTGCTAGGCCTAGAGTCAGGAAGAACTGAGCTCAAATATGGAGTCAATTACTTACTAGCTGTGTGACTTTGGACAAGCCACTTAACTTGTTTGCCTCAGTTTCCTCAAGTATAAAATGGGAATAATAATAACTCTGAGGCCCATCCCATTTGTTAGTTCTTTGCCTTTGGATTTTTGCATATTGTTCCTTTTCCTTTCTTGCTTTTATCTGGTTATTTAATTCTTCTCCTCTGTTTTCTCTTAGATAGACTAAGTAGAACATCCTTTTCTCTCCTTCCCTTCAAATGGCTTTGTTAACTTTTAAAATTCAATTTTCTGCATCTTTTTCTAGGAAAGATTTGTTTACCTCATACTTTTCATTGCTTAGCTTCTCTTTCTGTGTGCTCTAGATTTGTATTTTTTGGTTCATTACCTTTATTCTTCAGTCTTTCTGTATTCTCTATATTCCTCATGGAATTAAATCTTTTGAGGTACCTGTTTGGAGTTCTCCCTTCTAAGCAGTTTCTAGTATTGCCTTGTAGAGCTTGCCTCCTGGTCCCCTTTTTTCTGTTATGCCTCAGTCTTAGAAACATCAAATCTTGTAGGCGATAGACAGGATATTGCCCTGCAGTAGAATCCCTCTGTGATTATGCAGGTCAATATCAATCTTTGCCCTCCCTCTGGCCAATTTGTTTCCTGTTTGACTCAAAATCTCTTCCCTGGGTCCATGCCTTTCCACTCTTCGGGTTGTCATTTACCCCCAGGAGTTCTACTGCCTTTTTCCTAAGGCAGGATAAGTGTACCAAAACCCTTCAGCTAATAGTCATTTTAAGGACTCCATCTCCTTTTTATAGAATATTTCTCTTCTGTAAGAGAATCCATCAATCATACCCACTCTCATCATTGAAATAAGATTCCCCTTTCTCCCATTTCTGCCTCCTTATCCATTCTTCTATAGGCTTTCTTCTTCCTGACAGAGTACAGGAGTTATTTTTCCCATCATTGTTAGCCTTTGGCTTGATTAAGAGGTACATCAATCAGTAAATGTTTATTCAGAGCATACTATAGGCCAGGTCTTGTGCTAAGCATTGAAGATACAAAAAGAGGCAAAAGACATTTCTTGTCCTCAGGGAGCTCACGATCTAATGAAGAAAATATGCAAATAAATATACACAAAGCAAGCTATGTACAGGATAATTAGGAAATCATTAAAAGAGGGAAAGAACTGGAACTAAGAGGGATTAAGGCAGGCTTCTTTATAGAAGGTGAGATTGAAATTGGGACTTAAAGGAAGCCAGGGAGGTCAGTAATTGAGGTAGAGGGAAAGCTTTCCAGGCATAGAGGACAGCCAGGGATGGACTGTCTTGTTTATGGAAGAGTAAGGTGGCCAGTATCACAGGATGGAAGAGTGTAAAAAGACTGGAAAGGTAGTAGAGGTCTGGGTTATGAAGGTTTTGAATGCCAAACAAAGCATTTTGTATTTGATCCTGGAGGCAATAGGAAGTTAGTAGAGTTTGGTGAATAAGAGGTAACATGATTGGACCTGCACTTTAGGAAAATCATGTTAGTGGCTAATGGAGGATCTATAGCAACTCTATAGCAAATGAAGTAGAAATAGAAATGAAGTAGCTGCCTATTTATTGGGAAATGGCTAAAGTTTTGGTACATGAATGTAATATTATTGTGCTTTAAGAAGTTATGAAATATGATTAATACATAGACATGTAGAAAGATCTATGAACTGATGAAGAGTAAAGGAAGCAAAGCCACAAGAATAACATATTTGCTGACTACAATATATATAACTACAAGCATGTGAATGTAAAGAACACACACAAAAGTGAAAAGTGAATGTCGCAAAATACTAAAGCACAAACATGGTGCAAAAAAAGCGATATGAGAGGGTACTCTCAACACTACCCCTTAGGTGTTACACATTGCACATGTTTTGAGGCTTTTTTTAAGCAGTTGTACTGATTTTTTAAAAATACTTATTATAAGGATGGCTGTCTGGGAGGGGAAAGGGAAAGAATTCTGGAGAAACTAGAATGATATAAAATATAAAATACATCAATAAAAAAGCATTTTTTTTAATGGAAGAGTAGGCCTTAGGATTTAGAAATGTTTATTTCCCCTTTGGGCTGTTGTTATTGGCTTAGGTGTACTTATGCTATTCAAGGGGATAGCTGAGTCTATACTTAATAGTTCTACAATTTGATAATTTTTATTATTAAATTTTATTTTTAATTTCTGGAAAAAATAAACATTTCCATTACATAATACAATTGAAAAGATGATTGCACATGAAACTGCAAATCTACTATGCACAACTAACTATTACTTTAAAATATACTACAAAATTATGTAAATTTCTTTTTTTTCCTTCCTTCCTCCCCCTTTCCCCACCTTAGAGATGGCCACCATTACACACAAATAGGTGTATATACATATACAAAATAATTCTATACATACTTCTATACTATTTGATAATTAAAACAAAAAGGGTTTTTGTTATAATTTTAAATTATCATTTAAAATATTATTATCATTATTGTCATAATGATTTACTATCTCCAGATCATGAACTTGCATAGAGAGTTCAATCCTGGCCTAATGAATTTATGGAAGACAGAAAGATCTGGTAAGCTTGACTTTTGGATTGTGACTTACAAGGGATGACTAATGAAGGAAGGATGGAGCATTTTCATTGCATAGGTGATCTGATATTGGTCCTTATTATTTGGTGACATAGAAAGTATGGTCTCTGTGTAACAAATTTTATCCATGGGATAGTCAAGAGTCCCTACAAGCTCAGAGGTAAGGCCACCTTGTTTTGGTGGGAGAGGGGGCTAGGAGTAGAAATTCTTCATTGTTTCCTGGTTGTTGCTAATGGTAATTGTTGAATGTGAAATTAAGTGAGGTCATGCTGTTTGTGATGTCTCATTTGAAAGTGGGTAGCACTTCATTCTCCTCCAGAGGCTAGGCAATATCTGATAGTGGCCCTAAATTAACCTTGTTGTTCCAGGAAATTGTATCTATAGGTTAGAGATGAAATTTGGAAGAAGGGTTAGAACTGGAGTCATGAATATTTCCCCTGGGCTTTTTCCTCTAGTCCATTTTTATCTTGGCCCCAGCTTTCTCCAAAGATTGGTATTCTGAGGATATATCTAATCATCAGCCCAAGGCTATTCTCATAGGAGATATTAAAGTGGAAAAGATTAAGTGTTCAGAGAAGGAGATAAGCAGCTTGAAGACTAAACATTGCCAGAAAAAAGCTTTAGAGGTCTGGCTGGTTCATTTATGGGCACTGGAAGCAGATGCTGATTTATTTACTGAGGTTGAATTTCAGAAGTTGGAGGAATTAATCAAAACTCTTTATTGTAAAGCAATTTTGACCAGTATCTCCCAAGTGGATTCAGGTGGAAATCAGTCAGGCTCAGTAAGGACAAAGGCAAGTTTTTCCTATTCCAGTCCGAGGCAGACTAGATAAGGGTACTTGGTCATCATGTGAAAGAAATGGAGGTCTTGATTGGCTATAGAATACTGATCAGCTGAACAAGCCTCAGTGCCCATATGAATCACATGCTTCAAAAACCGTTACAGCTAAGCTCTTGAAGAGTGTTACTCCTTTTTAGAGTTGTAGCTTACTGTGGACCTTATCCCATTTGATGGTATTCAAGATTAGTCAGATATACATTTGAGGTATGAATATAGGTTGGACCTCACTCATATACTTGAGTGGCATAGCTTTTCCAATGGCTCCCTCTAAGTTCAATAGCAGTCCTTAACTTGAGATCAGTAAATATAGATAAATAGATAGATAGATAGATAAAGTATATTTTAATGTAATTGATTTCCTTTGTAATTTTATGTGTTTCATTTTAAGCATGATTATGAGAAGAGGTTCACTGGCTTCACCAGATTCCCAAAGGGGTCCACAACACAAAAAAGGTTAGGAAGTCTTGAGAAGACAGAGTTATAGATCCAGTTATTAAAACTGAGTTGAGAAGAGTGATTGACAACTAGTCCTTTAGTATCCTGGTGAGGAAATCAAGAAGAAGGGTAAAGCTACTTACCAGGCATTCAGCCCCAGAACCTGTTTTGCCTCCGTTGTCATGGGTGGGGCTAAATTCTCCACACTCATTCAGTTTTTACCATCTCATCTAGGTTGGGTTTGACCTAATCCAGTCCCCTGGTAGGGAAGGTTAAATACTGGAACAAAACAAAATATTCATAGGTTTTTCAACAGTTAAAAAAAAAAAGATTTACTTACCCACAGCAGAAGATTCAACACGGATAGGCACCGAAGACACTTCAAAGTGATCCAGCTAAGTGGCCCTTGCCCAAGTTGCCCATTGTGATACACCAACCAGGCATCGGAGAGTTCATAGAGCTTCCTGTGGTGGCTTTGAACTAAGTTGACCAGGGAATAATGTGAATAGCCTGAGGCTTTCATCCCCTGAATCCATCCACCAAGATTCCAGCACAGTCTTAATATCTTTTAAGATAAAAGCATGGGGGGAAGGATTAAATCATTGCTTCTACCACACCGTCACACCAGAAAGGGATCAGAAACCTTAGCCTGGGTGACAGTTTAGCAGGGTTCAGATCTTTGAGGATCAATTGGATACAGGAAGTCAAAAGACTCCACTTAGTCATGGAATCCCAATGAAGGTGAGAAGTGTTAAGGTAGTCACCATGTGATGTAACCATTCTCTGGATAAAGGTGGATTAATATGGGAACACAATTAGTAGAATGTGCTCCTTTTATAGTTATAATGAGCCTGAATGTATAAAGGGACTAGATTTGTTGGGTTTGGGGAAGATGGTCCCAATTCAGGCTATTGTATCATTGGTTGGCTCATTATAGTGGAGAAACCTTCTAGGACATTAACATTCAGTAGTGTTTTATAGAGAGGGGTAGGGGAAGGGAGAAGTGATTACTGAGATTTGTAGACATGAATGTTAATAGGGTGGGCAGCACCCAGGAATGTGCCCACTGCTGAGCTTGGACCCACTGTTACCAACACTTTCCATGTAGAGAGATCACTGACATCCTGAGTATGATATTCTCAGTGAACCTCTTTCTCTGTCATTGACAAGTATATAGGCCTCTTTGTGAGGATTTGGATACTGCAGCCTGGTCTGACGTTTGGTTTATGGATGCCTCTTCGTGGAACCCATTGCTGGTTCTCCGTGGAGCTCAATTCTGTCTTTGGAGAGTCCTTGAGGGTAGACAACTTGGACAGTCTTTTCATGGGGCTTTTGCCATGGATCTCACTGGAGGATCAGCAGCTAAGAACATCAGGGGCAGTACCACTGGTGGAACTTCGCTCATCTGTATTAGGTGAGCCATGTCAGCAGGCCTGAAATGGCAACATCAGGACCAGAACTAAGGAATGTAATGTCTTGAGCAATACTTGTTTTGCCCAGACCTTGAGCTCTAAAGGGCTCATTAAGTGTATGGTGTTAATGACTTTAACCACTTGAGTAGATCTTAGTTACAATGATTCAGGAAGAATATAGGTTAAAAAAAATTTTTAAGAGTCTTATGTAAACTAGCATCAAGAAGGGAGATAGTTCTTTGAATTTCACACTGTTTATTTCCACATGAATTGTTATTGACCTACCACACAGCAAGGATACGCGGTTTATCATACCTGTAATACACACACACACACAGACACACACACACACACACACACACACATATCTTTATTGTTGGTTTATATTTAGTAAAAGGGTTTTGTAAATTATCTGCCTTTCTCTAGATGATGACCTTATATTGGGGGCCAGTCTGCCCCTAACCTAAGATATTTTACTAATTCTAACTTTATTGATCTTTTTTGGGGGCAAAAGCTTTAAATTTTATGTAATCAAAAACATTCATTTAATCTTCTGTAATCCCCTAAATCCCTTATTTCATCAAGAACTTCTTCCTATCCATATTTGTGAAAGGGATCTCCTTCCTTGCTCTTCTAAGTTTTTTTTAAAAAATATTTGTTTTGCTTAGCTATGCACACTTATTACTAGAATGTTTTTATTTGGGGGTGGGGACAGGAAGGAGAAAAAGTGAATGTTTGATTGTTGTTTATGATATGATCTTTTATATTTAGCTAATGTATACATTTTAAAAAACCCTTTTTGAGCTCTTCCATGGCCTGAGACCAATTCATATTTTTCTTGGAGGCTTCGGATGTAACAGTTTTGACTTTGTTATCTTCTTCTGAGGTTGCGTTTTGATCTTCCTTGTCACCATAGTAACTTTCTATAATCAGTATCATTTTCTGCTGTTTGCTCATTTTCCAGCCTATTTCTTGACTTTTAACTCTTTGCTAAAGTGGAATTCTGCTTCCAGAGTAGATGTGGGCTCTCCCAAGCTTTAGGTTTTTTGTGTAGCTATTTTCAGAGATGCGTGTTTACTACTCTCCTGGCCTATGCTCTGGTCTGTGAGTGATCATAAGCACTCTTTTCCACCTGAAACCATCCCAGATCCCCTGTGGTTGCAAGCTCTGTGTGCTAGTGCTCTTCCTTGCCCTTGGACTGAAACCCAGCACTGTGACCCAGATCCAAGGTATGGGCAATTTAACAAGTTCTGCACCTGGTGCCACAAGATTTAGAAGCTTCTTCATTAAAGGATTAGAGGGTTTGGAATATGATATTCCAGAGGGCAAAAGAGCTAGGATTACAACCAAGAATCACCTATCCAGCAAAACTGAGGGGGGAAATGGACATTCAATGAAATTGAGAACTTTAAAGCATTCTTGGTGAAAAGACCAGAGCTGAATAGAAAACATGACTTGTAATAGAAATACAAGACTCAAGAGAAGCATAAAAAGGTAAACAGGAATGGGAAATCATAAGAGACTTAATAAGGTTAAACTGTTTACATTCCTACATGGGAAAATCATATTTGTAACTCATAAGACCTTTCTGGTACTAGCTAAGAAATAGAAAGGTGGATCAGCAGAATAGTATACATAGAAAAAACACAGTAATAAATAATTATAGTAACATTGTGTTTGACAAATGTAAAGATTTAAGTTTTTGAGATAAGAATACACTATTTGGTAAAAATTATTGGGAAAAGTGGAAAGCAGTCTGGCAGAAATTGGGTATAGACCAGTATCTTACAGTATTTATCAAGATAAGGTAAAAATGGATATGTGACCTAGATATTAAGGAAAATATCATGAGAAAAATTAGGAAAAATGGAACATATTACCTATAAGACTTATGGATAGTAGAAGAATTTAAAAATAAACAAGACAAGGCAAAGGAGGAGTCCTACCAAATTCCTTTTACAACATGAATATGGTGCTGATAACTAAACCAGGAAGAGCAAAAACAGAGAAAGAAAATTATAGACCAAATTCCCCAATGAATACTGATGCAAAAAATTTTAAATAAAATACTAGCAAGGAGATTACAACAATATATTTTAAAGATCATGCACTATGACCACGCGGAATTTATACCAGGAATGAAAGACTAGCTTCAATATTAGGAAAAGTATCAGCTTAATTGAACATATCAATAACAAAAAAACAAACCAAAACAAAAATAATGATTATTTCAATAGATTCAGAAAAGGCTTCTGACAAAATACAATACTTATTTTTATTTTTAAAAAACTAATCTATTTATGAAATGTCATCCCAATTAAATTACTAAAAAAAACTTATCTGAGTTAGAAAAAGTAGTAACAAAGTTGATTTGGAGGAACAGAAGGTGAGGAATTTCAAAGAAAGCAGAGGGAAAAGATGTAAAGGAAGCAGATTCAGCAGTATCAGACTTTAAGCTATATTATAAAGTGAAGCATTGTTGAAGTGTAAAATGGATAATTTTCAATTATTTTAAATTAAAATGTACCTTGTATACATTTTACATACATAAAAAAATCTTGTATAAATAAAACCTATGTAGCCAAGAATAAAAGGAATAAAGAAAATTGGGGGGAAACTTTCATAGATAATCTCTCAGATAGGATGTGATTGGGTTGGACTGTTGCTGTGGTATAGAAAATGATGAGCTGGTTGATATAGAAAACATGGAAAGACTTGGACTTATGACAGAAGATGCTATCCACCTTCAGACAAACAGATGACAAGTGGACATAAGCAAAGCATGGTATTAGTGTATATGTGTATGTGTGTATGAGTGTATATATGTGTGTTGTTTATGGATATCTGTATATACATACATACATATATATATATATATATATATCCACACTTAATTATAGCCTTTTTTGTGAGGTGTGGGGGGAGGGATAAAGTAAAAAATGCACAGCAGAGAACAAAAGAAAACCTACAAGGAATCAAAGAAAAGCTGAGCAGCTTTGAACAATATGTGGTATTAATTACATAGGCTTTCTTGAAATGGAAATGTACTGTTTTACATTGAATCCTCTCATGTTCTACAGTGTACATGGCAATTTTTTTCTTTTGTCATTTTGTATTTAAGTTTAAAATAAATTTTTAAAAAATTTAAAACACTAGAAAGCATAGAAATAAATGGAGCTTAAAATAAGTAGTATATATATATATATCTAAAACCATCAACAAGCAGTTTCTTTAATGGGGATAAGCAAGAAGCCTTCCCAATACAATCAGGAGTGAAACAAGGATGCCCATTATCAATACTATTATTCACTATTGTACTGGAAATGCTAGCTATAGCAATAAGAAAAGAAAAAGATATTGAAGGAATTAGAATAGACAATGAGAAAATAAAACTATCATTCTTTGCAGATGATAATGATGATATACTTAGAGAGTCCTAAAGAATTGACTAAAAAACTAGTTGGAATAATAATTTCAGCATAGTTATAGCAACTAAAATAAGCCTCCACAAATCATCAGCATTTCTATATGTTACCAACAAAGTCTGGCAGCAAGAGATCGAGAAATTCCATTTAAAATAACTGTAGACAGGGGCAGCTAGGTGGCACAGTGGATAGAGCACCAGTCCTGGATTCAGGAGGACCTGAGTTCAAACCTGGCCTCGGACACATAACACTTACTAGCTGTGTGACCCTGGGCAAGTCACTTAACCCCACTGTCTAACCAAAAACAGATAAATAAATAAATAACTGTAGATAATGCAAAATGCTTAGGAGTCTATCTGCTGAGACAAACCCAACAATTATATGAACACAATTACAAAACACTTTTCACACAAAGTCAGATTTAAATAATCGGAAAAATATTAGTTGCTCATTGAGACAATATAATAAAAATGATAATTCTACCTAAATTAATCTATTTATTCAGTGCCATACTAATCAAACTCCCAAAAATTATTTTATAGAGCTAGAAAAAATCAGAACAAAATTCATCTGGAAGAACAAAAGGTCAAGAATATCAAGGGAATTAATGGGAAAAAATGTGAATGGCATACCAGATCTCAAATTCTATTACTTATGAAAACAATCTGGTAGTGGCTTAGAAATAGAATAGTAGATCACTGGAATAGATTGAGTACACCATACATTGTAGTAAACAACCATAGAAGTCTAGTCTTGATAAACCCAAAGATCCAAGCTTTTGGGACAAAAACTCACTATCAGACAAAAATTTCTGGGAAAACTAGAAAGCAATTTGGTAGAAACTAGGTATAAACCAACATCTTACACCTTATACCATGATAAGGTCAAAAGGGGTACATGATTTAGTCAAAAAAGAGTGATATCACAAGCAAATTAGGGGAGCATGGAATATCTACAGATAAGTGAAGAATTTATGACAAAAGAAGAGATAGCATGATGGGAAGTAAAATGGATAATTGTGATTACATTAAATGAAAAAAAATTTGCACAAATAAAAACCAATGTAGCCAAGATTAGAAGGAAAGCAGAAAATTGAAGGAAAAATTTTACAGACAGTTTCTCAGATTAAGGTCTTATATCTCAAATATATAGAGAACTGAGTCAAATCTATAAGAACCTGATTCGCCAATTGATAAATGGACAAAGGATATGAACAGGCAGTTTTCAGACAAAGAAATCGAAGCTATATATAGTCATATGAAAAAATACTCTAAATCATTATTGATTAGAGAAATGCAAATGAAAACAACTCTGGGGTACCATCTCACACCTATCAGATTGGCTAATATGACAGAAAAAGAAAATGATAAATGTTGGAAGGGTTGTGGGGAAATTGGAACACTAAAGCACTGTTAGTGGAGTTGTGAACTGATTCAACCATTCTGGAGGGCAACTTGGAACTATGCACAAAGGATTATAAAACTGTGCATACCCTTTGACCCAGCAATACCAGTGTTGTATTCTAAAGAGATCAAAAAAGGAAAAAATACCTATTTGTACAAACTATTTATAGCAGCTCTTTTTGCGGTGACAAAGAATTGGAAATTGAAGGAATGCCCTTTATGTCAGGAATGACTGGAAAAGTTGTGGTATATAATTGTGATGTTACGCTATTGTGCTATAAAAATGACAAGCAGGATGATTTCAGAAAAACTGATGCAAATTTAAGTGAGCAGAACCAAGAAAACACTGTATACAGGAACATCAATATCGTACAGTGATCAACTATGAATGATTTAGCTGTTCTCAGCAATGCAATGATCCAAGACAATTCCAAAGGACTTATGATTTAAAATGCTAACCACCTCCAGGGAAAAAAATGATGGAGTCTGAATGCAAATCAAAGTATACTTTTTTTAACTTTCTTTTTCTTTAACTTTTTTTTTTTGGTCTGTGTTTTCTTTCACAAAATGGCTAACTTGGAAATGTTTGTCATGACTCTGCATGTACAATCTATATCAGATTGCTTGCCCTCTAAAAGAGGGGAAAAGACAAGGAAGGAGAGAATTTGGAACTCAAAATTAAAAAAAAATGTTAAATCATTATTACATGTAATTAGAAAAAACAAAATATAAAAATTTAGAATAAAAAAAGAAATACTCAATGTGATTCAAAATCGACATGGATTATTTTAAAAGGAAAATGCTGAACACAATGTGCTTGCCTTTACTTAATGTTGGAAAAGCCTTGTAAGACCCACACTAGACAAGATTTACCAATTCTAATTTTAAAACATCCAATCTCCCAAGAAGTAATCAGGCTTTAATATTGTGTATCTCCAGCTGTTTATGTCAAAATCAATCTGTATACACTGTAGAAGGGAACTGACCTAATACTAGAGAACCATATGTGGTCCAAATCTATGCATTTTCAGAAAACATTCTTTTAATTAATTTTTGTTTTTCTGATAATTGGTATGTGAACATACATAGTAGAAAAGAAAAAGAAAATTGTACGTTAAATTATAGGTTTCTATTAAATATAGCTTGCTTTTCTTCTTTAAGCTTATAATTAAATCAACCTATAGATTTTCAAGCAATCCTATTTGTCTTTCTTTCTCAAACTCATACTCCTCCCCAAACTCTGCCCTTTTTTCAACTTTGCTATTACTTTGGAGTACATTACTATCCTTCTTGTTACCTAGGCTCTAAACCTCAGAGCTATCCTCAACTCCTCACTCTCACTTATTCCACAAGACCAATCTGTGGTAAAATCTTATGAGTTCTATCTTCATAACATCTTCCATATGTCCTCTTTGTTCTCACTCATACCAACTCATCCTCAGTTTGGGACTCAGCAAAGCATAACTGGAGACAGAACAAGGGTGCAAGGGACTAGAGGGTAGTGTAAAGTCAAATATTTGAACTGCCTCACCAAGGGTTGATAGGGAAGGGAAGAAAGTATAACCAGTGTAGGGATGAGGGCATGGGAAAAAACTGAAGGGAGGAGGGAATGAAAAAACTGAAGGGAGGAGGGAATGGAAATCAAAGTGAAGAACATATAACATAAGTCATGTAGTATAGGGGAAGATGGAATTATAAAAGATTACAATCAGATAAAGGAATTTCAGAATTTGTAAACAAGAAAATGGAAGATTTAAGTGACGGCAAGATCAACTACATGAATATCTCTGTAGAATGGAAGAGTAGGAAGAGTAGGTTATAAACCTGCACTATGAGTAAAATAAAAACTGGGAAATTAGGGTATTTGAGGTAGCATCAAAATGTATGTTGAAGTCCCCTAATATGAGAAAAACTGTTGAGTCAAGCACTAAATCAATTGAAAAAAATATATACCCTGGGAGTTGACTGATTAATAGCCTGGTACCACAGTTTGCACTGGGTGATAAATTTGGAAAATAACCTCAGAGGAGATGTTGCTTAGAGAAGAGGGAGTCTGGGCAGTGGCAATGGGGAACATGGACTACTCCAACTTCCCTGCCAGTGAGCTAGGGGTAAGGAGTATGAGAAAAACAGTATCCAGTACTGTAAAAAGGGCCAAGGGAAATGGTAATCAGGAAGGAGTCAGTCTCAATGAGAGCTAGGAGATGTAAAAAGTAAGAAAGGAAAAGTTTTAAGATAAAAGGAAGTTTTCTCATTATTGAACAGGACACAGTGTAAGGGACACATGGACCTAGTGTGGAACCTTGCAGAGAGGAGTGTGACTGAAATGGATAGGTGAGTTGGGGATGGAAAACAGGGTTTGTAATCAGTGGTTCAATGTAATCAGTGGTTTGTGATCAGTGTGGGTTCAGAATTACTAAGATGGGGCAAAATATGGGGACAGGACTTTGTTAACCATTGAGTGAGTCCAGTTTGCTAACCAATGAGCACATCAGATTCAGTAAAAGATTTGCAGAAGAAAGCATAGGATCCAGGGGTGGGGAACCTATGGCCTTAAGTCCTTGGGTGTGGCCTTTTGACTGAGTCCAAGTTTTACAGAACAAATCCTTTTATTAAGGGGATTTGTTCTGTGAAGTTTGAATTCAGTCCAAAGAGATGCACTTGAGGACCTAGAGGGCCACATGTGGCCTCAAGGCCACAGGTTCCCTACCCCTGGATTAGACTGTACAAGTCCTTTCTGTGGTTCAATCTGGTGACTGGTGGCAATATTTTCTCCTCTGAGGCTCCAGGAAGCATGACTTACGGCAGGTAGTAGCAGAAAGCTGTATGAAAACCAAGTCTAATCACAAGAAGCCTATGTGTATTGCTTGCCCTGCAATAGGCCTTGGGAGGAGGCAGAAGAAGAAAAGGTCTTGTTCCTAGAGGATGTCAGGCTGAGTGTTCTCATAAATGTTTGACAACTGGCTCTCAAAAAAAATGTATACATGACATCCTTCAGTTTAATTTGCATTATTAACATCTTCTTCAGCATTTTCTTAAGTCTAAACGATCAACAAAACTATAAGCCAACCTCTGATCTGTAGTATTTGCTGATTTCCAAGGTGTAAATGTTCAGCTGGCTCTCATGAGCTGATAAGACCTGCCTCCAGCACACCCCAAGAGGGCCTTGGAGAGAATGTTGGGGCACCAAAGCAAGATGTAGGAAGTGAGCCTCTTCATGAGTTCTGGAAAGAAACCTAATTGGAAGCCAGCAGGTACTTAGACATCAGGGATCTTATAGCGGTTAGGAAGAGGAAAGGAACCAGTTACCTTAGTTTCTCTATATTGAGAGGAGTTGTGCAAACAGGCACATATTTAAATACGTAATTCTATGCAAATCTATGAAGACTTTTATATGTTAATCTGAAACTTTAAACAAATTTTCTTATTTTAATGGTCAATGTTCTCAGGTGAAAATCCATAAAAAGCTTTTTGTTTTCATACACATTCCCCTCAAAAAGCTAATAAATGTTTATTTTCAAGGCTTTTCAATTTAAAATGACAACTGAAGCACTACAAATCATAACATTTGAGATTCCCCTCCTCTCCAAGCCATACGTGCAGTTTATATTCTCACAGTAGAGAGAGAAAAAAAACTTCAAACAAGTTCATTTTTTTTTTCATATATTTTTCCAAACACCAAACATACTGTGGTCACAGAGCCTGGCACATAGTAGGTGCTTAATAAATGCTAGTTGACCAACTGGTCAAAAGGAAGAGGTTAACTTAACACCTCCTAGATCCAGTAAATAAATCATCTTACTTTGCCTTGTAAACAATAAAAAGTGAATAGTAGAACTCCTCCCTTCCAAAATTGTCTACAGCCAACTTAATAGCTACTTACCACTTTCCCTTAACTGATTATATCACACCTGCTGGTGCTTTTAAAGACCCCAATACAGACACTTATTTCAATCAAACTCATTTACTAGAAAATACTTCTCTCCTGAGTGTCATTTCGAATTTTGAGACTTTCCTTTCACTCCACTCTAATAATGATTCTGTCAACCCTTCCCCTTCTCCATCTCCATTGCCTTTCTTTTTCAGATCTTGTTATAAACTGGCAAGAAAGTTTTCCCTTTGGATGGAGATTGTAGCTTGCTTTATTTCTCTTCCGAGTAAATAGTGGCTAGGTTGCACAGTGGATAGAGTGCTAGACTCAGGGTCAGAAGGACCTAAGGTCAAATCCCCGCCTCAGACACTTATTAGCTGCGTGACCCTGAACAAGTAATTTAACCTCTGCCTCAGTTTCCTCAAATGAAAAATGTAGATAATTATAGCATTTACCTCACAGTTGTCAGGATCAAATAAGAAAGTGGTTAGCACAGTGTCTTAATACATTTGTTGTTGTTGTTATTGAGTCATTTCAGTTGTGTCTGACTCTCCATGACCCCAGTTGGGGTTTTCTTGTCAAAGATACCAGAGTGGTTTACAATTTCCTTCTCCAGGTCATTTTGCAGAGGAGGAAATGAAATGGAACTCAATGCTGAATGATGTGCTGACTCTCATCACCTAGATCTAGTTATCAGAAAAAAATTAGGAAGTCTATACTCACTGGATAGCAGGGTTCCCTGAATACTCCTTGCTATTTCCAATTTTGTCCATGGAAAATTGCTCTGGGAGAGGAAGGCTGGCCAGCACATAGCCATGGCTATGGTGTGCATCTCAGGCCCAGTTAGGGAAGCCACAAGTGTATTAAAGGTTGATTTCAAACATGGCTATCTAACATAATGTAGTACTGACAACGGTAAGTTTTCTCATTACACAGAGAGAAACAGCAAGGAAATGTGGGCTAAGACCCACAGTCTCTATGGCCTAATCAGGCTCGGAGGTCCTGTGCCTTAAAATCAGTGAGGAACTTCAATAAAGTAGGAAAGCTTCTGACCAAATGAACAAAATCTCTTTGAATTGAAACAGTGCAATGCCAGCTTTACTCCAGTTTCTGATGAATGGGGGCCCCTTCTTGACAAAACCAACCCTTTTACATGTATTCTTGATCCCATTGGCCCTATTTTCTTTGGCAGGTTGTCCCCACAACTACCCTCTCCTCTAATCTTCAATCTTTCTGTGCTTCCTGTATACATGCCCACCTTCCTCATCCTTAGCTTGATCCTATCATGGCCGCAAACTATCATCCTATATCTCCTTCCTTTGAAAAAGCTGTCTCTACCCTTGACTTCACTTCTCACACTCTTCCTAAATCCTCTGTGATGCGGCTTCTCACCTCAAACTGTCATTTTCAAAGTCCCAAGTTAATGACTCTGTTGGCCTTTTCTCTTGTTGACTGCTTCCATGTAGCATTTAACAAAGTTGACCATGTTTCTGGATACTTTTTCCTCTAAGGGTTTTCACTGTTCTGCTCTTCCTTGGTTCTCCTCCTACCTGTCTGACCATTCATTTTCACCCTCCTTTGCTAGATGATCATCCACAACATGCCTCCTAATTGCGGATGCACCCCAAATGATCAGATTGTTTCTATGTCTTTTTTAAATTGATCCTTATTTATAATTAATTGACTTTTGTCCTGTTGCTGCCAAAGTCACAGTTCTTTGTCTCTGAATTTAGTTCAGAAATTCAGCTAGCCTGTAAGGATTTAAGTTTAGAATCAGTAATCACTATTCTATTCTTGCCTCAAGGAAATCTGTTATCCTTGAGGAACAGAAAGACACTGGGGAGTCTGTTACACCACCAAGCTATCCTTCAAGGATGTCTGACCTGTTAACCAAAGAAGTATGGTTCATCTCTAACCTTGCAGGTGAACTCAAACAATGAACATTTCTTAGCCACAGAAGGGAAGGAAAAGGTTGTTGTTAGCCCCTCATTACCAATTTCTTTTTTTTCCCCTTTATTTATTTATTTATTTTTATTATAAATTTATTTATTTTTAGCTTTCAACATTCACTCTCACAAGTTTTTGAATTACAAATTTACACCCCATCTCCCCCCTCCTCCTACCCCAAGATGGCATGCATTCTGAATATCCCTTCCCCTAGTCTGTCCTCTCTTCTATATCTCTCCCCTTCTCTTATCCCCTTCCCCTTCTATTTTCCTGTAGGGCAGGATAGACTTCTGTACCCCATTTCCTGTATTTCTTATTTCCCAGTAGCATGTGAAAACATTTTTTTTAAACATATGTTTTTAAAACTTTAGGTTTCAAATTTTCTCTCTTCCTCCCTCCCCACCCACCCTCATTGAAAAGGCAAGCAACTCAATATAGGTTGTATATGTGCAGTTATGCAAAACACCTCCATAGTAGACATATTGTGAAAAACTAACTCTATTTCCCTTAATCCTATCCTGCCCTCCCATTTATTCTTTCTTTTGATCCTGTCCCTCCTCAGAAGTATTCAATTCTGATGACTCCCTTTCCCAATCTGCCCTCCTCTCTATCATCCCCCTGCTCTCTTGTCCCCTTCTCCCCCTATTTTCCTGTAGGGTAAGACAGATTTCCATACCCAATTGAATGTGTTTATTATTCCCTCCTTAAGCCAAATCCTATGAGAATAAGATTCACTCATTCCCTCTCACCTTCCCCTGTTTCCCCTCCACTGTAAGAGACTCTTCTTTTGGTTTTTTTTTTTGTGAGATAGTTTACCTCATTCTACCTCTCCCTTTCTTCTTCTCCTAGTATAATCCTCTCTCATCCCTTAATTTTATTCTCCAGATATGACCCCTTAATCTTCAACTCACCCTGTGCCCTCTATCTATCTATCTACATATACATACATATAATTTTTTTCCCTCCAACTACCCTAATACTGACAAAGGTCTCATGAGTTATAAATATCATCTTTCCATGAAGGAATGTAAACAGTTCAATCTTAATAAGTCTCTTATGATTTCTCTTTCCTGTTTACCTCTCTATGTTCCACCTGAGTCCTGTATTTGAAAGTCAAATTTTCTATTCAGCTCTGGTCTTTTCATCAAGAATGCTTGAAAGTCCTCTATTTCACTGAATGACCATTTTTTCCCCTGAACGATTATACTCAGTTTTGCTGGGTAGGTGATTCTTGGTTGTAATCCTATCTCCTTTGCCCTCCAGAATATTATATTCCATGCCCTGCGGTCCTTTAATGTAGAAGCTGCTAAATCTTGTGTTATGCTGATTGTGTTTCCGCAGTACTTGAACTATTTCCTTCTGTCAGCTTGTAATATTTTCTCCTTGACCTGGGAACTCTGGAATTTGGCTACAATATTCCTAGGAGTTTTCCTTTGGGGATCTCTTTCAGGAGGAGATCTGTGGTTTTTGTCAATTTCTATTTTGCCCTCTGGTTCTACTATATCAGGGCAGTTTTCCTTCATAATTTCTTGAAAGATGATGTCTAGGCTTTTTTATTGATCATGGCTTTCAGATAGTCCAATAATTTTTAAATTGTCTCTCCTGGATCTACTTTCCAGGTCAGTTGTTTTTCCAATGAGATATTTCACATTGTTTTCTAATTTTTCATTCTTTTGGATTTGTTCTACTGTGTCGTGATTTCTCATAAAGTCACTATCTTCCAATTGCTCTATTCTAATTTTTAAGGAAGTGTTTTCTTCAGTAAGCTTTTGGACTTCCTTTTCCATTTGGCCAATTTTGCTTTTTAGGGCATTTTTCTCCTCATTGGCTTTTTGGACCTCTTTTGCCATTTGGGTTAGGCTATTTTTTAAGGTGTTATTTCCTTCAGTATTTTTTTGGGTCTCCTTTAGCAGGCTGTTGACTTGTTTTTCGTGATTTTCTTGCATCACTCTCAGTTTTTCCTCTACTTCCCTTACTTGCTTCTCAAAATCCCTTTTGAGCTCTTCCAAGGCCTGGGACTGATTCATATTTTTCTTGGAGGCTTTGGATCATTACCAATTTCTAATCAATTATATTGTCCCCCACACTTCAGATCTGTAACCAATCATATTTTTAATTTAATATTTTATTTTTCAACAATAATATATAAATAAATTTTAATATGTTTTTTTAAATGTTTGAGTTCCAAATTCTCTCCCTTCCTTCCTCTCCTCCCTCACATTTAGAAGGCAGCAATTTGACACAGGTTATACATGTTAGTCAAGCAAAACACATTTCTATATGTAACCAATCCCACCAATTTCACCATTCATGATGTCAAATTCTTGTTCCCTGCTGTTAAATGAAGAGCCAGTGCCCAAATGAAAGAGTCCAATCACAGATTACAAATCATTTATTGTCTAAGAACTTGCAAGAGAAACCTTGCAACGGGCAGCTAGGTGGTGCAGTGGATAGAGCACCGGCCCTGAAATCAGGAGGACCCGAATTCAAATTTGGTCTCAGACCAGATACTTGACACTTACTAGCTGTGTGACCCTGGGCAAGTCACTTAACCCCAACTGCCTCACAAAAAAAAAAGAAAAAGAAAAAAGAAACCTTGCAAAGGGGGATGAAAGAGAGAGAGAGAGAGCATGAGAGACAGAGAGAGAGAGAGAGAATTCTCAGCTGCTCAAAGAGAACATGGAAAAGAGTGTGAGGTATTAATAGTTTGTAGATGCTTTCAGGAGGGAACAGGAGGGTTAAGGGAGAAGACATCTGTAGACACAATAAGCTAGGCAGCAGGATGTTTAGAAAGTCCCAAGCAAAGTCTGCAACTTCTGTTCAGGGCTGCCCTTGAGCTGATCACGGCTGGTTGTATGATTTCTGGCAACTACAGGCATCTCCAAATTCCGCTAGAGTTCACTCACAAAGGGTCATATTAAGCAGTTTTGGGCTTCAGAAATCCTTTTAATTGGCTGGTTGTTGTGTAATTCCATTGTCCTGCTCCCCTGTAAAGAAGGAACGTTCTAACATATAGCATAGTCATTACAGAGCCCTTGTTAACACTGCCTATGAAGTCCTGTTCTTTGTTCTATAGTCCCCCAAAAATATAAAAAGGAGCTGTTCCACTCATTCAGGGTCTTAGTTTTTGCTGAGGAAGCTGAGATGCTATTTATTAGTAAATCCATGCTTTACTAGTAAATTGACCATGCTTGGAATTTTGTGCCTCAGTTTACCTTATTTTGACTGTAACAGTTGGTGACTCATGAAGGGATAGAAAGGAGAACTGTCCCTGAAATAATACTCCAGGAAAAAATCCTAAGAGCTCAATGGTGGAATTTGTCACCTGAGGCTTTTTCATGAAGGACTACAACCACAGACCTAACCCTCCTGGCCCCAAATCTCTTCTGAGGAAGATAAACCCCGCACTGTTAGGGAAGCTGCAGCTGTGTTTGTGTGTTTTCCTGTCTGTGTTTAAGTGTGACTGACTGGCAATAAATGGTAACAGAAAACCCAGGACATCCCCTAAAGGGCTGATGCCTCTTAGGGCAATACTGAACCCTTGAAGAAGTTTTATTTTTCAAAGGTGGCTCTGGTTCTCATGAGAGGGCCAGGAAGGTCACTGAACCAGTGAAGGAAAATTTCCTCCTTTAGGGTCAGTGTGTAAGGGAGTGGGGGAGGGAAAGGCAAGGAGGGAAGACAGCAATCCTGGTCCAAGTCAGGAAGGGAGGCCGTTTTCTAAGAGGTTGAGGAAGCCTGTAAACAGGGGATCTTCCCAGTCATTAATTGAGGGATACTAAAAATTAAAGCAAAATTAGCCTAATATACATAAGGGTCCCAGAATCTGACTTAAAATACTATTTTCTAGAGGAAGCCTTTCCTGATCCTTTTTAATTCTAATCCTTTTTCCTCTGTTGATTATTTCCAATTTATTCTCTGTGAGGAATAAGGAAGCCCAGTTAATTATGCAGTTGCAAAAGCAGGAGTCTTAACACACACCAGATCAAGAGTCCTGGCCCCAAAACCCCTCCTCTGTTTCCTCATTGACTGAGTACTCCAGAGTGTACAACCTTCCAGTACACCTATTACACATCTACTCCTTGACATGTGCCTCCTCCTTCTACATACATCGCATGTTCAGAAAATGGAGTCTTAGCCCCTCCCAGAGGTGGAGAAGTGAGTATTCATGAGCCTATTAAGCATGCACGCTGTCCTACTTACTGACTTCTGCCAGCAAAACAAGATAAGACTGGCTGCACCCAGTTTTGCTTAGTTACTTTTCTAGTGGTTGTTTCAATTTTATGGAAACAAACATTTTCATTATATCTCTCATCCTCTATATAGGTTGTTTGTATGTAATTATTTGCATTTGTCTCCTTCATTAGATCTTGAACTCCTCAAGATCAGGAATTGCCTTTTACCTTTTTTTGTATGCCCAATGTATAGCACCATGCCTGGCACACAGTAGGTGCTTAAGAAATGTTTATTTACGAAACATAACATAGATTCATATTATGAGAAGAGTGAAGATCAAGACAGAAATTCTGAAGAAGACAACATTGTCAACAAACCCACATCTGCAACATCAAAAGGGAATATGAACTGGTCTGAAGCCCAAAAAGCCTTCTTAGAAGAGCTCAAGAAGGATTTTAAAAGTCTAATGAGAGAGATAGAAAAGTCCTTAAAAAATACAATTGGCCAATTGGAAAAAAAGTACACTGAAGAAAACAAGTCCCTAAAAAACACAATTGGCCAACTGAAGAAGGAAGTACAAAAACTAACAGAAGAAAACAATCTGTTAAAAACTAGAATTGGACAAATGGAAACTAATGACTCTATGAGAGAGCAAGAATCAGTCAAATAGAAACAAAAAAATGAAAAAATGGATGAAAAAATAAAATACCTCATCAGTAAGACAACCAACCTGGAAAATAGATCCAGGAGAGACAATTTAAAAATCATTGGACTACCTGAAAATCATGATGAAAAAAAGAGCCTGGACAGTATTTTTCAGAAAATCATAATGGAAAGCTGCCTGGAAGTCCTAGAACCAGTAAAATAACCATAGAAAGAATATACCACTCACCTCCTGAAAGAGAGCACAAATTGACAACTCCAAGGAATATAATAGCAAAATTCCAAAATTACCAGATGAAAAAGAAGGTGCTGCAAGCAGCCAGGAAGAAGCAATTTAAATATCATGGAACCACAGTCAGGATTACACAGGACCTTGCAGCTTCTACATTAAAAGACCACAGGGCATGGAACATGATATCCCATAAGGAAAAGGAGCTTGGAATGCAGCCAAGGATCAATTACCCTGCAAAAATGAGCATGATTTTTCAAGGGAGGAGATGGATATTCAACAAAATAGGGGGACTTCCAAACCTTCCTCATAAAAAGACCAGAGCTCAACAAAAAATTTGATCTTCAAGTACGAGATTCAAGACAGACATAAAAAGGTAAATGGGACAGAAAGATACAAAATGTTGTTAATAAGGGCAAACTGCTTACATCCCTACAAGGGAAGATGATACTTGAAGCTCTTGAGATCTGTATTGTTATTTCACCATGTTAAAGGAGTATACATAAAGGGGGTGGATATTAGTTGACTTTGATGTAATGATAAAAAAAAATCTACTCAAGTGGGTTAAATGGATCCAACTTAATCCACTTAATGTGGATTAGTCTGATCTTAGAAAATGTACTGAGAAAGGAGGAGGCAGACAAGGGTTAAATTACATTACAGGAAAAGAGAGAAAATCCTATTACAGCAGAGTGAAAGAAGGGAGGGGGAGTGAGCATTGTTTGAATCTTACTCTCATCAGATTTGGCTCAAGAAGGGAATAACTTAATCAGTTAGGCATAGAAATCTAACTTGCCCTGTGGGCAGTAGGAGGGAAAAGGAGAAAGAAAAGGGAGGGGGGTGGAAGGGAGGGAAGAAGTGGTGGGGGCAAAGGGGAGGGGGGAGGAGAATAATAGAAGGGAGGAGAGACTGAAGGAGGAGGTGGTCAAAAGCAAAATACTGGTGGGGGGAAGGGAGAGAGGAGAAAGAAAAGCATAAAAGGGAAAAAAAGGATGGAGAAAAAGACACAGTAATCATAACTGTGAAAGTTGAATCGCTATCTTTTTTTTTCTCTTCTGTTGAGTTTTGTTTCCTCTTTCTGATGGTTCCTCCTATTGGTTTTACTTTGTACTTACAACTTCACTAATGTGAAAATGTTTAATAGAAATGTAAATGTATAGCCTGTATCAGATTGTGCACTGTCTTGGGGAGGGGGGTGGGGAGGAAGGGGGAGAAAATTTTTAAACTCAAAAGCATATGGAAGTGATTGTTGATAAATCAAAATAAATTAATAAAATTTAAAAAAATGTTTATTTACTGACTCTCTGGGAGTTAGTTTCCAGATCTATACCATGAGGCAGCTCAGTTAGATCATAGGATTATAGATTTAGAACTGGAAGGGACCTTGGGAGCCATCTACTCTAATCCCCACATTCTACTGTTAGAAAACTAACACCATAGCTTTTTACATAGAAGAAAATTGAGTACTGGGCAGTTAGTGACTTGCACAAGGACACACAGGTAGTAAGCATCAGAGATAGGATTGGGGAGCCAGAGTTAGTACTCTTTCCATCAATGATCTCTAACATTTTCTTACTCTATAATACTGTTATTCTACTCTTATGCCTTAGCACTGAGTCCAAGCAAGGCCTTATTCACAACTGGCAAAAGGTAAGGTGGCTAGGGATAAGGCAAAGGAGTACAAACACATGGACTTTTTTTTTTTCACTGAGCCCTCTATATTGCTTTTGAAATGGACACAGAAATTGTAGCAAATATGAGATGACCAACATCTTATTTTCTTTTTGTTTAATTACTTTTTTTTAATTTTGAAAGTCATACACATCAAATAAAATGAGCATTTCCACACACAAAGAAGAACAATGAATGTGCAAATAACTACTAAATAATAAATTCAAAGGGCAGATAGGTGGCATTGTAGATAGAGTGCTGGGCTTAGGGTCTCTTCCTGAATTCAAATCCGGCCACAGACACTTGTTAGCCTTGTGACCCTGGGCAAGCCACTTAACTCTGCTTGACTCACTTTCCTGATCTGTAAAATGAGCTAGAGAAGGTTGCAAAGTTTTGTAAACCTTAAAATGCTATACAAAGAAATGCTAAATTGTGAGAGATAAAAATATGAATTAAAATTTCCTAGAAAATTCCACTTTTATGGGATAAATTCCAAGTTCTTGGCAACAACTCATGAAGGCCTATTTTCTAACACAAATATGTGGAGGAAAAAGCTTAAGTTCTGTCAAAGCAAATATCACAGAAGAGCCAATGGCACCATTCTACTGAGACTGGATATGGAACTCACCAGTAAATCAGAGGATCTCTTCAGAGCCTTCTATTTCTATATTTAACTGAAAAATCTCTTCTATAAACATTCCCTAGCAATACCCATTTATTTATAGCAGCTCTTTCAGTGGTGACAAAGAACTGGAAATTGAGGGGATGCTCATCAATTGGGGAATGGCTGATCAAGTTGTATATGATTGTGATGGAATACTACCGCGCTATTTAAAAAAATGCAAAACAGGATGCTCTCAGAAAAACCTGGAACTGACGCAACTGATGAACTGATGACTGAACTGATGCAAAGTGAAATGAAGAGAACCAGAACATTGTATACATTAACAGCAATACTGTATGATGATCAACTGTGAATGACTTAGCTATTCCCAGCAATACAACTGATCCAAGACAACTTTGAAGGACTTATGATAAAAAAATGCTATCCAGTTCCAGCAAAAGAATTGATGCAGTCCGAATGCAGATCGAAGCATGTTTCTTCTTATTATATCTGTGTTTTCTTTCACAACATGACTAACATGAAAATAGTTTTGCATGACTGCACAGGTCAAAAAAAATGCCTTTTCAATGAGACAGAGGAGAAAGGGAATTTGGAACTCAAAATTTGAAAAAAAAATGTTAAAGATTATTTTTACACATAACTGGGGAAGAAATAAAATATTAAATAAATTTAAAAAATAAATATTCAGTTGCCTTGAGGACCACAAGTGTGTGATGGGGGGAGGGGGGAGCATTACCCTTAGAGGTGGTCTATGCCAATTCTGCAATATTATGCGGCACATGTAACGAGATCATGCTACTTGTTTCCTGAGGCGGGGAGGGCCTAGAAGGAGCCGGGGTTAATCAGCCTGGACGCTGTCATACTGAGGTCAAGTCCGGAAACCGCCTTTCACTCCGGGAGCAGCAGGACCGGAGCTGTCCGTAGGAGGCGGGTCGAGGCAAAGTTCTTCCGGGTTGGCCGGGAGGGCCGCCTGCGCCGTTCGCGTCACGGCCCAGCCCCTCGGAGACGCTTCCTCCTCTCGAGCCGAGCCTCTCGGCGTCGCTGGGGGCGGAGTCTGGGCGATGCCGAGTTCGGAGCTCAGTTTCCCCCAGCTACGCGAGAAAGGCTTTGAGCTTTTTGCTTGAGGGGGCGGGGTGCTGTCGGGTTGAAGGCAGTTGCCGAAGGCCCGCGGGCGAGATGGCGGCCACCTTCTTCGGGGAGGTGGTGAAGGTGCGGTCCCGAGCGGTGACGGAGGAGGAGGAGGACGAGGAGGAGCCCTGGGCGCCTGACAACCTGGAGGACCGAGAGGTCCGGCGCGAGCTCGAGAGGAAGCGGTGAGGCCACCGTGGGGCCCCCGGAGCCCGCCCGCGGCCAGCCCCGCGGGCCCGGCGCCCACCGGGACGGGCTTTGCTGGCTTCGCCCGAGGCCTCCACGTGCGCCCAGGCCGAGGGGTGCTGGCCCGGGACACCTGGAGGACGGGTTTGGCCTTTGGCCCGGAATTCCTTGGATCAGAGAGCCCGGGCCCCCAGCTATGTAACGTCGATCCGCAGGGCACCTCTCCGCGTGGGTGGTTTTGCGTGTGTGCACACACGTGTGTCGCGCGTGTTTGTGTTTGCGTGCTTCAGTCGTTTCGTCCCATGCAGCCCCTCGTGACGCCATGAGTCTTGTGTGCCAGGCCCACGGTCATGCACAAAATCTCGGCTTTTTGGGCTTGTTTTAGCTCCTGTGGAAAGAAGTCTTTGACTTAAGCCGGCAGAGTGCAAGTGGTTAGTTAAGAGGCTGGCTGGGGGCTCAGGGGATGGAGCACCGGGCCAAGGGTCAGGAAAACGGGGGTTCAAATTTGGCCTCAGACACTTCCTAGCTGTGTGACCCTGGACAAGTCACTTAACCTCTGTTTGCCTTAATCCACTGGAGGAGGATCTTTGCCGAGAAAACCCCTTAACAGTGTGTTATGTGCTATGGTTCATGGGTCAGGATGAGTCAGACTTGACTGAACCAGAACAGTACTTACAGATTGCTTTAACGCAGAAGCACCAGGCCCTTAAAATGCAAGTTTTATTATATATAACCTCACTTTGAAATAAAAATTTTAATCCTCTCTATTCTTTATCTTAAGGATAAAAAAGGTTCTTTGAGGCGTTCTTAAATCTCAGCCCTTATAAGGTTTGCAAACAGCTTTACAAATAACTCATTTTATCCTTACATGAGCCCTGAGAAGGTAGTGTCTTTATTTTACAGATGATGTGACTGAGGTTAAGTGAATTGCCCAGGATCTTACAGCTAAGTGTCTGAGGGTGGATTTGAACTCTGGTCTTCCTGACTTCAGTTCCAGCACTCTTATCCAGTGCCAATTAGCTATAGGATAACCTTTGTTAATAGAATTATGGTGCCCATAATGAGACGTTAATAGTTACACAGCACAGACCATATCTGCCTTTTTTGTAGCTTTGCTGTCTCATTTAATAGAGATATTGACAGACAGGGACATGTCCAAAGTAGAGGAGGAAAATTAAAAGAATCAGTGGGTAATGATAGATACGCCCAGAAAAGATTATCCATAAAACATTTTTTAAATGTTGAGAAGAAAACGAATTCGTAAGGGTCCACAAATAGAGGAATTTTGTTACTATCTTGTTAGATGTGATGTATTTCATTTAAAAAAGCACTGTGACAAGTTCACTGTTTTTTAAGAGTCCTATTTCTCGTCCACTGTATATTGAAATGTGGCTGTTGATAGTTTTTAGTCTCACTATAAAAAAAGGAAAATTTTAAAAGAATTTATGGGAACTTAAATGTTGAAACATTTTCATTAAAGCTAAGGAATTAAAGTTGATTTCTTAAACTTTAACCATGTAACAAATATTAAGCACTTACTGTGTGAAGAACGATATGCTAGTGTTAGGGCATACTCAAAATTTGATAAGATATGCAGGCTTTTGGTCTCAGTTTACAGACTAATATGGGGATGTCACAAACTCATATATCTATAATGGGAAAAGAATAAGCATTTAATATAGCACCTGCTAGGCACTGTGCTAAGTCCTTTCTACACATAGTATCTTGGATGTGTTAGGAATAGAACAAAATACTTGGTGAGGTTTATTGGGGGAAAATTTCTGCCCAAGTTGGGCTTGAATTGGAGGGCAAGGAGTGAGTAATTTGGAATGGGGCAAGTAAGATTGTACAAGACCCCTAAGTGCCAGACTCAGGAGTTTGAACTTGATACCCAACAGAAAGCCTTGGAGATTTTTGAGCAGAGGAGTGATGTGATCACATTTATTAGGTTATTGCATGTGTATGTGACTAGATATATTGGAAAGTGAGGAAAATAAAAGCAGGAAGCCATAAGAATAAAAGCTCTGGACTGAATCACTTCTGAGTCCCTTTCATTCTTGTAGGCGTCTAGGCACATCTGAATTTGACTCCTTTTTTTTCCCTTTTAAGTCAGAGATTCTTAATCTTTGTTTTGTCATGGATCATTTTGGCAGTCTGGTGAAGCCTATGAACTCCTGCTCAGACTGCTGTTTGTAAATGGATAAAATAAATGCATAGAATTACAAAGGAAATACAGTTATCAGGTTTGTCCTTGTGAGCAAGGCATGTGGCCCTCCTCAGAGCATCAGCCTATGTGTATGGAGATAACATTAGTTATTGTGCCTGCTTCCTCGGCATGTTGTGAGGAAGGTCCTTTGTGAATATGCTGCATAAATGTTGCTTTTGTTATAGCATACTATTTGATGAAAAAGATAATGCTGCCTTAGTGTCATTTCTTTCTTCTCAACAGAGAAGTAGAGGTCCTTCAAACACAGACAAACTTATCTTTGGAAATTCCCCTGCTAGAGCAGTATCCATGTTCGAAGTTTATAATGGCAATAGGAAATAATGCAGTAGGTAAGTGAAAGTGCAGCAAACTAGATATTTTGACAATTAAGCACGTGTGTGTAAAATTACTGTGTATCCATTCTAAATTTTTTATGTATTTACATGGATTGTTCATCTCATGCCTATAAGTTATTTTTCTATCATTACATATCCCATTACTTTCTTATTGTGTGAATTTCACATCTCTGTCCTTTCCATAAATCTTCTGCTAAGGATTCACTCTCCACACACTGAAGTTTTCCTTGTGTTACTTAATTTCTCATTAGCTAAACATGCATCTATTAGGCCAGGGTTTCTTAAGCTTTTTTGTAATGGATCCCTTTGGCAGTCTGGTGAGATAGGCTTTTCTTGGTTAAATAATTGAAGAAAATGCTAAGTTTTAATTAGAGGCTAATGAAAATAAAGATAATTTTTTTTCTTTACTAGTTCAGTTCCTCCTGAATTTATTAAGTGCCAGCTACATGCCAGGTACCAAGCTAAGTGTTGAGGATATGGATAAGAAAAAGTGAGGAGTCTTTGCTCTTAAGAAGCTTACAGTCTAATAGAAGACAGTACACAAAGGGAAACTGAAAAGAGAGGGGGCAGAGGGTACCTGGAATGAGAGCATGATGATGGTGATGGTAGAGTGAAAACCAAGCAAAATGGCTTGGAGCAAATGAAGAGATAGCTAGGATTTTGAACTTTCCATACAGGGAGGCTGTGGGAAAAATAGGTATTTTTTATTGCTTCTTTTGTTTTTGGTGGTGGGTGGTGGTGTTCCTCCTTCGTTAATGAATGGCCAATAATAGATGAGGCATGAATGCCAAAGCTGAAGCGGTGTAACGTCAAGAACTTCATTAGGCTGTCCCAGCTATTGTGTCTCATTCTGCTTATTTGACTGACTCATTTTGTTCACGTAGTTTATATTTGCTAAGGTACTGCTCCTTACATCTACCATGTGTCTTTCCATTGTCCTTTGGAGTACCTATAGTTTGGATTCCTTTGAAATTAGGGTATTCTGTAATTAAGGCAACATAGTATAATGAAAAGTTCACTATATTTGGAGTGAGAAGACAAGATTGAAAGCCACCATTTTAACTAAGAGGTGATGACAGAATGGAAGTTACAAGGATCTTTAGTTTGTCCCCCAATTCTCTCTTGAGTCCCTTCATCTCAATAATTAAATCTATCCAAAAATGGAATGGGCTGCCTGGCGTGGCACAGCGTTCCTTAGTATTACTGCATCTAGGAACCTTGCCTCCAACAACATTCTCTCCCATTTGCAGTTGCTTCACTCCAAAGATTTACACCAGTTTGGTTCTCTAAATTATACATTAAAGTATTGGGTTCAACATGGTAATTTGTACATGTTGTTATCCTCTGGTTACATTGCATAGCCATAGTTACATAGGTATATTATATCTGTTTGTAGAAGAGATTCTTGTTCTTGTATGTATTTGATTGTACTAGAAGGCCACTGAAATCCCTCCCGCCTTCTCAATATTAAGATTGGCTTTCTTAACCAAGCAGAAGAGTTCCAATTTCAATTATGCAGGCTACTCTTTAATGATTCAGTGCTGTTTCCTTCCCCAAAGTTGCTGGGGCTCATCTAGAGTAGTGTTAGATAGCTAGAAGAATATATTGCTGCCTGGAGGGTCAAGCTCAGCAGAAAGGTAGAAGGTTGCATGTGACCCTCACTAGTAACTGTGAGTACTTTACCCTGAAGTTGGGGAGAGGGAGGAATCACTAAGTAAAAACATTGTATAGGTCCCTGAGGACTTATATAAAGATCTTCTAGTGAGGGAGGTAACCCGTTTTTGTTGTTTAGTTAGTTGTCTTATATTTAGAGCTTAGAACCATTTTCTTTCTTTGTAGCGAAGTTGTGAGACAATGACTAACTTAGTCTGCACAATCAGCTAGGATTCGTAGAGTATTAGAACTGAAAAGGCCATTAGGGGTCATCTTCTCTAACTTGTTCAATTTTCAGACAAGGACCCAGAGCCTCATATTAATGAGGTCACTGCACTGAACTAGAGCGTAGGCATCTGGACTCTTTAAGTCCAAGGCTGTCTCTAGTGTTTCATCCTGTTTCTAATATGTTTTATCTTATACTAAATAAATTATTTAAATTTTTAAAAATTACTTTCATAGTGTAGTAAAATACTACAAAGTTATAAAAGTAGTAATGTGTGTTAACTTTTTCTTCCTAGCATTTTTGTCTTCATTTGTTCTGAATTCAGAAACTTGGGAGGAAATTGGATCTACTAAGCTATGGAATGAATGGTGCAGAACAACAGATACAACAAATCTTTCCCCAACAGATGCCTTTTGTGTGTTCTACTGTCTAAAGTCAGATCCTACAGTAAGTGAGATATGTGTTGAAATGAAAATTTAAGTGCAGTTTAATAGAAGCATAGACTAAGTTTGTACAAGAAATCTTATAGATCATCTCATTTAACATTTTTTGTTTTATAACCAATAAGGAAACTAAAGTTCAGAGACATTTAGTAACATGCTAATAGTCCCACATCTAGTAGTAGAGTTTACTCATTATATGTTAGGAATGTATATCCCAAGATTCTAATTTATTATAGATAAAATTTTTGGTTGTTGGGTTTTGTGTGTGTGTGTGTTTTTTATCAAGCAACTCAGGATTATAGCTGCCTCCCATACACACACATACATCACAATCATTCAAGATTCCTTGAAAATTATAACAGTAGAAATAACCTTAATCAGTGAACTTCTGGTCATAAACATCAGGCAAGGTAAAAATAAAAACAAACCAGGAAGGTGAATGTTTGATGTGGATGTTTGTTGCAGCAAAAGAGTCTAGTACACAGTACAAGTTACAGAGAGAATCTTTGTGGATGCAACCTCTAGTTGCATCAGATATAGATGACATTGTGTTAATTGCATTAAGCCCCAGAACATTAGGTAGCCTCCTGAAAGAGATTATGTAATGACGCAAAGGATCAAAACAGGATCATATTGGATTACCTTCGGGATATTGCAAAGTTACTTTTATGACTCCAAGCTTGCTATGAAAGCAAAGTCTCATCTCTTAAATTACAGCATTATACCAGTGTCTGATGTGGTAGTGAGATATGGAGAACAAATCTCCAAATAAAATTAATATCACATGGAGAACAAAGGTGCTTGGGGTGGGGTGGTTTGAGTAGACTGCAACATATAACCAATGAGGAACTTCTAAGAACAATGAGAGTATAAGATGTTATCAAGAAATTATATGATAAAGAGAGCAAATAGGCTGGTTATGGGATGAGCCAAAATGCTCTATTGCTACTGTCAAAATAAGGAAAAAGTGAAGAAGATCTCCGGCATGTTGGGTAGGTCCCCTGTGGTAAACTATGGGGAAGACATGGACAGTCGTCTCATGGGATGATCAGTTGGTTCCTCTCCTCATTATTGCCATGAACTGCCAAATCGTTGAGATTCCAGATCCATTTGATTAATCATCTAATTTTAAGATGCTTTTTTTTTTTCTCCTGTGGCCTGCTTTGGGTCATTTCATTGCTGGATCTTAGGGGAATCGAGGCAAGGATCCTGTGACAGCTGAATCAGTCGTCATTAGTTAACATTTCTTGTAAATTTTTGATGGTGATGACAGTGATAATTTATATAATGCTTTCTGTGTGCCAAGCACTATGCTAAGCACTTTACATTTATTACATTATTTGATCCTCACAACAACCTGTGAGGGACCTGCTATTATTATTCCCAACTTATAGATGAGGAAACTGTCAGAGGTTAAGTGACTTGTCTAGTAGGGTCATGTCTGAGGCCATTTTGAAGATGAACTTAATTATAGGATCATAGATTTATATCTGCAAGGGATGTAGAGATCATCTAGTCCAGACAAGTGATGTGACTTGCCAGGCCTGCCAGGGGCAGAGTTGGGATTTAAATCTAGGTCCTGTGGCTCCAAATCCAGCAAATTTTTGTGGCCCCCCCCCAACTAATGTTAGCTATTAGTTTCAAGTATATTACAGATTTTATTCTTCCATTAAATTGATAAACAAGAATTGACAATATAAGAAATATAATTTGAATCATCAACCAACCTCCTTTTGATGGGGATATGGTTGCTCCAGTGCACACAGTTAGCATTTTATGCACAAGCACACGTAGAACTTTGTTTCTGTAATGAAGCCATCTACAACAGGCATCATTAGTTTATTTTAGTTGCCATGCCAGCTGAAAAGTGCATGTTCTGGCATCAGTCATAATTTGGACTTTAAAATGTATCCCTCTGTTGGTTTTCTCTTGATTTGTTAATTTTCATTTAAAACAAAAACAAAATAAACAATCCCAGTAGCATACTTGAGAACAAATATAAAAGGGGGGTGTGTGTGTGTGTATTTGGCAACTGTTTTTGGTAGTAGTTACATGTTCATATGATCACATGATATAAATAAGTGGCTTGACAAAACATTTCAAATCTGTTTAGGTTTTCCTGTGCCAGTGCAGCTGCTATGTTGCTGAAGATCAACAATATCAATGGCTTGAAAAGGTAACATTATAGGAAAAATATGTATATATATTTTTTACATATCTACTGTTTGCTCAGCATTGTGCTAGGGCCAGTGCAGATAAAGAAATATAGGCCATGGTGTTTGGCCTTCAAGAGTTTATGATCTTTCATTATGAAAACAAGACAAATTATTTTTAAAAAATTAGATTTCTTTTACACATTACAAGATAGTGAGGAGAATTACCTGCATGAGTAGTGTTGCATTTCCTAATTGAGATCTTGCTGAAAATATTTTTGTTAATTGCATTTTTGTTTTTTGCAAGACTGTGATAGAATAAAGAAATTAGTATTTACAAATCATTTGTATCCATAAGTGTCAAAGAATGTTAGAAGTTTAAGAATCTGTAGAAATTACTTGTTTCAACTTGCTCATCGTCTAGATGAAGGAATTGAGACACGGAGAGTAGTTAAATAACACATTCAGAATGATAGTACCAAAAGGAGAGGCCTCTGATAGGTTGTACACATCAAAAACCATACTTTTCATAGTGACAGAGAAGAAACGTATTGCCACGTAAACAAACATAGTGCATACAATTAGGTATGCAATAAATACAGTTCTTACTTTCTGACAAAATATTATAATTATGCTTATATTATTAAAATTAATTTTCCATGCCAGGTTTTTGGTCTTCCCCAAATAGAAATTTACAGATAACTGTTCTTACTTCTCGTCATGTGACTGAATATAAAACTCCAGAATCCAGTTGCAACCTTCCTTCTCCCTTCCTGAAAGCCCTAAAAACACAGAGTTTCCAAGATGCTGCCTGCTGTACACTTTTAGAACAGCCAAATATCGTACATGATCTTCCTGCTGCAGGTGATTTTTAAATACAATTTTAAATGGGTTTTTTTTTTGTTATTTGTAGCTTGAGAGCCCAGAAATGTTCCATTGTTTGTGATCTCTTGAGGTATATTGAGTAGTGGAAAATTATTGATTTTTAAACCTTAGTACCTTATATGCAAAATGATGTTATGGCTTAGTTAGGATAAAATTAACTGTGATGTTCACTTCTGAGAATTTAGATTTTGCAAAAGGAACCTTTATGATAGTAAAACTTATTCATCTCTACCTGTTAGCTTTTCCTGGTCCCTTCAGTTGTTAGTGCTTCCTTCCCCATGTTTTTCCCTAATAAAATATAACATGTTCATTGAGGGAAAGGGAAAGACTGCTTCATTTTTGTTTTGTTTTTTATCCCCAGCACCTAGCAACATTCATGGGGATACTTTTAAAAATGCTTATTGGCTAATTTTTAATTTGATGTTTTGAGTATAGTAGCCTAATTTCATTACTTAAACCATCTTTTAATGGACATAAATTGTGTTTCAGGCTTAATTTTTTTTTAATTTCCAGATTCACATTATGTTCTTTTGATTTACTATGCACAATAGAGATTTCCCATGTATTGGCTTTTAAATCATGATAACATAATTTGAATTTTGATACCTCTAAGATTACTAAAATGGTGCTAGTTACATATTTTGTGAAATATTTGTCTACTAGCAACTACCCTGGTGAGGCTGATATGTTTTAATTAGATTAGTAGATGCTGTCAGATGTTGAATTTTGGTTTTAGCTTTAAATTTTAGAGTAGCTTATTTGTTGTTGTTGAGCTGTTTTTAGTCATGTTCAACTCTTCATGACCCCATTCTGGAGTTTCCTTGGCAAAGATACTGGAGTGGCTTTGTCATTTGCTTCTTCAGTTCTCTTCATTTTACAGATGAGGAAAGTGAGGCAAACAGGGTTAAGTGACTTGCCCAGAGTTACACAGCTAGTAAGTGCCTGAGGCCAGATGTGAACTCAGGAAGATGAGTCTTCCTTGACTTCAGGCCCAGCAATCTATCCACTATGCCACCTAGCTGCCCCCACAGTACCTTGTAACTATTGGTAATTGCGCCAGACTATTACTGTAGTAAAGATTACCATTTTCTATTCACTGAAGCTGTCATTTAAATCTATAGTTAGAGTAGTTAATTGTTAATGAACTTTTAACTGAATTTTAAAAAGGGGATCTTAGAAGTCATCTACTCATACAATGCCATTGTTTTACAGAGGAAAAAAATCTTCAGTAGCTGCTTCTTGCCACTTAGGATTTGTATTAGCCACTCTGGCATCAGTCAGTAAAGGCTGAGGAAATGTAACCTAATTTTAATATTTATTTCCACCAAAAATTAAAAAGAAATGTCTTGGGGAAAGGTATATAATTCTAAAGTAAATTGAGTTTATTTTTAAAGTGAATTTAAAATAAATTGAAATTATTATTTAAGCTACTATATACCACAAAAGTAACTGAGATTTCACTGACTTGCCTTTAATATCTATAAGATTTACTTTATTGACTTTTTAATTTCATTCTTTTTCATTCCTCTTGTTTGCTCTTAGTTCTGAGTTACTGTCAAGTGTGGAAAATTCCAGCAATTCTATACCTGTGTTATACTGATATAATGAAACTAGACCTAGTTACAATTGAAGCTTTCAAACCAATACTTGGTTCAAAAAGCTTGAAAGGATTAGTTGAGGTAAGTTATTTTCTTGCTTATTATTTTAATCTGCTATTAAACACAAGCAGCCCCAAACTAAGTCACTTCCTTGTTAACTTTGCAAGTAGGATTTCTAATTTATTATTAATAGACCTCTATTTTACCAAACTTACTAGAGGGACTATCTTGCATCACCCAACCCACAATAGGCAACTCCAGCAAAGGGTGATTGTATGACCCTATGCTTAACAGTTCACTAGCAACTAAGGCCCAGTAAGAGGTTATCACTTGATTTTCAAAAGCTGCATATTGAGTGGTGTTTTGAGGAGCTTAGAGCTCCCCCAACAGTGGCCTATTCTGCCTATCTGTTGGTACCTGCCAAAGGCTCCACCCAGATTGGTTTTTATGGGCGATGATCTCTAGAAGCATGGATCCAAGGGGATAGATTGTTTGATGTGATCACCTACTTTATGTTTTCCAGGGTTTTATCCTGTTCTTGGCCCACTTGAAAGACATTGACTCATTAAATGGGGGGACCATCAGGATATCTATGGAGGGAACATAAGTTTTCCAAAATCTAAAGAATTCAGAAAGCGTCTGGGCTGCTTCCCTTTTATATTATGGGGAAGCAAGTGGCAGTAGTTTATTTCAAACTGTTCCTAGAATCCTGTGAGCTTTTTATACACATTGTATTATATGTGATAGACCTTTCCAGTGGGCTGGAAATTTGTTTCACTCTGTCTTTTTGTGGGTTCTGCTGCTCTAGAATTTGTTGAGAGCCATTTTTTACACATATTTGGAGGGGTTTGGGGGAGAACTTAAGCAAGTCACTGCTTTTGCTCTGCCATCTTGGCTCCGGCCCCCACCTCCCTTACTGTTTCTTTAGTTTTGGTTTTATTGATGTGATTTTGTTTTTGCATTATACACATTTATATATTACTCCCTCTTCATGAAAGGTCTCTTGAAACAAAGTAAAACAGTTAAGTAAAACTTACAGCAACCTCTCTGAAAGTTCATGTAACATTTCACATCTATAGCATCCCATCTCTCTTTAAAAAAAATCTTTTTTCTTCCACCCACCTTCCCACTCTACTGAGAATGAGAAAAAAATCGCATTTCTTATAACAAATAGATGTAGTCAAGCAAAATAATTCCCCTGATGACTGTACACAAAAGTATATATGTTTCATACCTGACCCTGAATCGGGCACTTTGGGGGCTGAGCCAAGATGGCAGAGTGAAAGTAGTGACTTGCCTAAGCTCTCCCCAGAGCCCTTCAGATACCTTTAAAAAGTGACTCTGAACAAATTCTAGAGCAGCAGAACCCACAAAGAGACAGAGTGAAGCAGATTTCCAGCCCAAGACAACCTGGAAGGTTGACAGGAAAGGTCTGTTGCACCAGGCTGAGAGAAGAGCACAGTTCAGTGAAGGCCAAGCCAGTGCACACCCAGCCCCTGCAAAGCTGGAACAGGCCTTGAGGGACTGAATCATTGGCAGCAGTGGCGGTTTCCAGACTTCTCAGCCCCCAGATGTCAAAGACAACTTAGAAAGTCAGCAAGAGAGGTCTGTCAGACCTGGATGAAAGAGAAGCACAGGCCGTGCCAATACAGCTCCAGCCCCACAAACAAGGAACAGGCCTTGGGAGTGACTGAATCAGCAGTGGCAGCAGCTACTTCTGGAGCTATCAGCCCACAGACAGAATGTTTGAAAGTCACCTATTTCAACTTCCAGGAGCCAGGATGGTGGAGTAAGCAGTAAGTTGCTCTCACCTTCCTTTATTGACCTTAAAAAATCCAGAGAATATTGCCCCAGGAAGAATATTGGAATAGTGGAGCCAGCAGAAAGACAAGGTGCATCAAGCTCAGGGGGATAGGGGGATTAACAGGAAAGGTTCCTTTTGCTGTGGCTGAAGGGGACCAGTACAAGATGGATGGAGTTCTAGCAAGCCCCACTTCAGCAAACCAGCAGGAGATCCTAAGCCCCAGGATGATGGAGCAGGCAAGCACCAACTTGAGGCACACACCAACCACCACCAGCAGCTCAGCTCCAAGTAAACTACCAGACCTTCCCCTACAGGCTCCAGCTGCCAGCACATAAACCAGTAACCAGACCCCTAACCCCCAACACAAGAAGCATGGGACAGTGTCCCCTGTGCCCAAGAAGCAGAGATCAACTTTAAAAGCCAGAAGAAAGGCAAACACTATGAGCAAAAAGCAACAAAGAAAAACAGTGACCATAGAGAAGTAGTTTGTGACAGTGAAGATCAAAACACAAATTCAGGAGAGGACAACATTGTCAATATACCCATATCTGAAACCTCAAAGGGGAAAGTGAACTGATCTCAAACCTAAAAAGCCTTCTTGGAAGAGCTCAAGAAGGATTTTAGAAGTTATATAAGAAAAGTAGAAGAAAAATTGAATAATTCCTTTAAAAATACAGTTTACAAAATGGAAAAAAAAAAGTAGAATTGGCCAAATGGAAAAGGAGACACAAAAGCTAACCGAAGAAAACAATTCATTAAAAATTAGAACTGGGCAAGTGGAAGCTAATGATTTTATGAGACATCAAGAATCAGTCAAACAAAATCAAAAGAATGGAAAAAATAGAAAAAACATGAATCTGTCACTTCACTGTTAGAATAGTTTCATCATCGATCCTCTCATCATTGTATTGATTGTAGTTCTTATAGCTTTCAAAGTTGTTTGGAGCAACAAATTGATCCTAATTAGAAAAATTGAAATTAAAATATTTTTTATGTCCTACTGCATCAGAGTGGCAAAGATGTCAAGAAAGGAAAATGATAACTGTTAGAGATGTAAGAAAAAAAGGCATATTGATGCACTATTGATGAGCCTGTGAATGGGCACAACCATTCTGGAAAGCAATTTGGAATTGTACATAAAAAGTTGTGAAATATTTTTGACCCAGTTTTATCACTGTTGGGCCTATACCCAAATGAGATCAAAGAAAGAGGGAAAATGTCTTTGATGTATAAAAATATAGTGCCTCTTTTTGTGGTGGCAGAAAAAGGCTGGAACCTAAGAGAATGTCTAATAGTGGAATGAATGACTAAGTTGTGATATATAATTGTGATGTAATTTTGTTGTGCTGTAAGAAATAGATGATTTTAAAAAAGACATGGGAAAACTTAATTGATACAGAGTACAGTAAGCAGAAATAAGAACAATTTATACTGTAACAATAGTATTATTAAAGTGAACAATTTTGAGGATTTTTGTAAGTTAAGAATGAAATGAGCAGAACCAAGAGAAAAAAGTCACTCTTATTTTTAAAGAATTAAAAGGAAAGAGAATAAGATACAGCAATCATTCTGTTAAAAACACTGGAAAGAATAAGAATAAGTGGATTTCCCTTCCTATAAGTTGTATCTTAAACCCAAGAGCCAGCTAAAGGTCTTTCCAGTAAGATCAGGGATAAAATAAAGATGTTTATTATAACCATTACTATTTGATATAAGGTTAGAAATGCTAATTATAGTGATAGCACAGTAAAAAGAAGTTGAGGGAATAATCATAGGCAAAGAGGAAACAGTTTTTGCTCTTTGTAGAGAATAGGTTAGTATACGTAATGGACTCTAGAGAATCAACTAAATCAATTCGGTAATTTTGGGGGGGGAGGTTAGGTAATGAGTGAGCCAGTAGTAGAGAGTAAACAGTGAGTCTGGGCCTTCTCAAAATTTGGAAGTTCCAGGTTGGAATGCAGAGTTCGTTGATTCGGCTTCAAGGTAAAGTTATCATAAGACTCTGGCACTGGTGTATTGGTGGAAAGCTTGAAAGAGGGGAGGGGCCAAGAAAACTAATGAAATGACTGATCTAGGCAAGGCCCTTCTTCCCAGGCCAGGCAGCTTGTATGGAATTATAGCAGTGTGCTGTGAAGGCCAATACAGATGAGGAAATTGAAGCTGGGAAAAGTTAAGTGATTTGTCCAGAGTCACACAGCAGTCATCTAAGACAAAATTCAGATTTGAATCATCCTGACTCCAAGTCTTCTCCACTGCTAGAATTGGTGGGGGGTTTTTAACTGTACTTTGTGTTTTTATTTCTTTTTAATTTATCCATTCCATGATTTATTTGAATAGAGTAAAATTGGCTATCTTAACTTTTCTTACTTGCTGATTGGTTTCTTTTATTGGAAACTTTTATATCTGATCCACTCATTTGTGTAGTTACTTGAGCGGTCCATAGGTAGCTAAATTATCATTTAGATAGAAAATAGCATTAAGGATTGATTCTTGATCAGTATCCTCTTAGTTAAAGAGAGTAGAAGAATTATTTGTTTAGTGATATTTAAACCATAATATTCCTATCCTCAGAAATTTATTTTGCCCCTTTTATCTCAGTTGTTAACACAATTGTTAAGTCAGTCGTTAAATGTGGGAATTTGTTTTGCTTGACTATACTTATTTATTACAAAAATTTTTTTTCCAAATAAGGGTGGTGAGAGGGAGAAAAAAGATTTTTTTTCGTTATGAAACCTAAATTAAGAATATATCCACAGCCAGTGGGCAATTGAAACACTGCCAGAGAGAAAAGAAAGCTTTGATGTGTCATTTTATTCTTAACTTTTTCTCTTTCAGAATGTTCCCCATGATACAGAGATACTGAAGAAACTGGTGACCACAAATGAAATTCAGAGCAACATCTACACATGATTTTGTATTGATTTTTGAAAGTCATGGGCGTGAATGACAGAAAGATAAATATCCTGTAGGTCTCACTGATTTACCTAATGGAAGAAAGCAAAATAAAGAGTTTATTTTAAAGTAACCTGGGTTTATTTTGTTATTTCAGATTTATGATTAAAACAAGTTTTTCTTTCTGACTCTAGGTGAGAATATTGTTAATAGCTTGTTGTTTTAATCTTTTTATAACAGTTATAATTATTCTTTTTTAAAAATGTTATAAGGAATATAGTCTTGTATGAAACTTGGCTTTCAACAAAGCAAAACTGAGCATTAGCAGCAAAACAATAAAATGCATTTATTTTGTGCTCCTTTATCTAAATTTCTAAATTCATCTTCACCATCTAAATTTCTGTTAACTTTGACTTCAAACAATAACAAAAATTTGTAAACACTCCTACCTCTGAAAAACTAAAGGTGAATACCACACAGATGACAGTGGGAAGACACGTGGCAGATGTGAGCAGGCTGCGACATAGAACCAGCTCTCAAGAAGAGTAATATTGATAGAGAAGATAGACTGGTAATATGGCAAGAACAAAGGATGGTGGATGGACATCTCTGTACTCTTACCCTTGTTCTATTCTTATCCTTACAATAAATAGCATGAAGAAGTTTGAAAAAGGTCTATTCACAGTGGCAAACTTGGGAACATGCAGGATGATTTGTGATCTGCATCTTTGGAGGGAATTCTTGAATTAATAAGATCACAGAATCATTTGAGTATATAAGAATATATATACATGTAAATAATTTTCTGATATATAATTATATATATATATATATATAATTATCATTTAAATGTTATGATTCAGTTGTCTTATTTTAAAAATGATAGGTCTTTTCATATTCTTAGTATTTCCCTTTTTATATTATAACAAATTATCATATAAACATACTATAATTTATTCAGCTGTTTTCCAGTCATTGGACAAAGGTTGTTTTGAATCTTACATTTTTGTACAGATAGGGCACATTTTTCCTTTTATGATATTTTTAGCACTGAATCTCAGCAGTGGAATTCCTGAGGCAAATGGCATGATCAATTTGTGACTTAGAATGCTGCCATGTTTTTCTTCAAAAATTTTATACGGAAGACGGAAACAGGTCAAGGAAGAGCTCAGCTTTCTCACAAGTACTCCAGCAAAGTTACTAAAAAAGTGACCAGATCAAATAATGATCAAGAAATTCGAAGAGGAACAACATTAAGGGCCTTCGTCCCAGGATTGCACACAAAAAAAACCTGGGCATTTTATTTCATTCATTTTATTTGAGGGGAAAATAAAATGTAAGGTACTATCAGAAACAGCTGACCTGTAAAAAAAAATAGCTGATTTTAAGATATATCAGATTTCTTGAAAACCGTGACTAAAAAAATAAAACAGGATGTGCAATTTCAAAATAACACTAATTTTGCAAAAATGCTCACATCTTACAGAACTTAAAGGCAACGTGGAAGGGGGTGGGGGCAGAAAATCTACCAGTCTCCTCAAGGGAGATCAAATTAAAAAATACTGCAAACAGCTCAAAACAGCATGAAAGTACCAAAGAACCACAATTAGGATTATACAGGACATGTCAGCAACTCCTTATCAAGTCTTAACAAGCATTTAGCACCTATTGTGTGCCAGGCTTGATGGATGAGGGCTGGGGATAAAAATGCAAAGACTAAAGGAGAGAGTAGTTTGGGAGGGAGAGCAAATCAGAAGGATCAGGAAAAACTTCCGCTTGGTCTCACCACTGAAGGAAGAGAGGGGTGCTACAAAGTGAAGGTGACGTGTGAATTCTAGTCATGGGGGACAGCCAGTGTTGGTGGACAGAAATAGGAGATGAAATGTCTTTAAGCAACCGAGAAAAGTTTAGTTGGGTAGCAGGAGGGAGAATGATGTAAAACGAAGCTAAAAAGGTAAGTTGGAGTGAGGTTGTAAAATATTAAAACCGTGTGTGTGTATTCTACAAATAATAGTCACTAGAGAATATGGAGTAGGGTAAATGGTACTGGAAAATACTAGAAAATGTGCCAATACTGCATAAGTAGGTTAATATTTACAGAAATGTTAAATACCCAAATTAACAGAACAAGAAGTAGAAATAGAAATTTTTAAGTAACCTACTCTCAGAAAAAGAAATTGAACATGTCATTTGTTGTTCAAGTCATTTCAATCATGTCCAACTTTTCGTGACCCCATTTAGGGTTTTCTTGGCAAAGACACTAAAGTAATTTTCAATTTCTTCAGTTCATTTTACAGATGAGGAACTGAGTGGAGAGGGTTAAGGGAAATTAAGTGAACTGAGCAAGCTCAGTGTTGCAAAGCTAATGTCAGAGGCCAGATTTGAACTCAAGAACATGTCCCTGAATGTGTCGTAAATGATGTTATACAATCTCCCCTGGATCCTCATTAGTGTTAGGTAAGCATTTTATATCTGCCTTATCACTCACTATCCCACTATCCAGCCCTCCTACTCAAATCTCTTGTGACACTTCCCCCCCAGGAGTAAAGGACCAGATAGATTTACAGTGAATTCAGACTGAAAAATGAATAATTCCAGTGTTACATAAACTTTGTGAAACAATGTCTTAATACCTGAACCAGGGAGAGACAAAGGAAAGAAAGAAAGCTATAGTATCTCATAACGAATATCAATGCAAAAGCATATAACAAAACATTTTAAAATGGGCTACAGCAGAATATTAAACATATTACAACAAAATATAGCTAAGTTAGATTTTTGCCAAGAGTGCAGGGTTGGTTGAATATTATGAAAATGATAAATGTAATAGATAATAATCAAAGAACTTTTATTAATTACATACTATGTGCCAGGCACTGTGCTAAGCTCTGGGGATATAAAAAGAGGCAAAATAAAGTCCCTGCTCTCAAGGAATTTACAATCTAAAAGAGAAGACAAGCAAAGATGTACAAACCAGCAGCCACATGCAGGATATATAAATGGGAATAATTAAAAGAGGCACAGCATTAGAATTGTGATAGGTTAGGAAAAGCTTTCTATAGAACAAAGAATTTTAGTTGAAACTTAAAGCTAGAGAAACCAATAAGCAAAGATGAGGAGAGAGAGCATTCCAAGTATGGGGGAACAGCCAGAGAAATGCCCAAAACCAAGAAGTGGAATGTCTTGTTCATGGAACAGCCAGAAGGCCAGTGTCACTAGGTTGAAGAATATGTGGCAGGGAATAAGATGTGAGAAGCCTGGAAAAGCAGGAGAAGGTTAGGTTATGAAGGGCTGTGAATGCTAGATAGAGAATTTTGTATTTGATCCTGGAGGTAATAGGGAGCCACTGGAGTTTATTGGGGCGGGGAGAAAGATGGTTGCACCTGCACTTTAGAAAAGTCATTTTAGTGGCTGAATGGAGGAAAGATTGGAGTGGGTTGAGACTTGAGGCACACCAACTCACCAGCAAGCTATTGCCATAGTGTAGGCATTGAGGACCTGAACCACAGTGGTAGCAGTGTCAGAGGAGACAATGGTGCATATTGAAGAGATGCTACAAAGGTAAAATTGGCAGGCCTTGACAACAGGTTGGAAATGTGAGTGATGAGGGCTAGTAAGAAACAAGAGGACAACCACTAGGATCTAAGTGTAGGGAGTGGGAGAATAGTGTTATCCTTCACAGTAACGGGGAACATAGGAGGGGCAGGGAATGTTTAGAGAGAAAGAAAATCAGTTTGGGCATGTTGCGTTAATTGACTATCCAGTTCTATGTATTAGAAATTCAAGATAGGAGGTCAACACAGAGACTGGAGCAGGATAGGTGGGTTTAAGAATCTTCAGAATTAAATCCATGGGAGCTAATGAGATCACCAAATGAAGGAGTATAGAGAGAAAAAAGAAGAGGGCTGGACAGAACCCTGTGGGACTCCTATAGTTAAAGAGGATGGTCTGGACGAGGATTCAGCAAAAGAGACTGAGAAGGAGGGTCTGATAGGTAAGAGAACCAGAAGATGGTGGTGTCCCAAAAGCCTAGAAAGAAAAGAGTTTTTAAGAGTAAAGGGTCATCAATAGTCAGAGGCTGCAGAAAGATTGAGGAGAATGAAAATTGAGAAAAAGGCCTGGCAAATAAGAGATCAGTGGTAACCATGAAGACAGCAATTTCAGTATGATGATACAGTATGAAGTCACACTTTAAGAAGTAAAGAAGAAAATGATGAAGACAGCAATTTCAGTATGATGATACAGTATGAAGTCACACTTTAAGAAGTAAAGAAGAAAATGATGATTTTAGATGACCTTTGCAAGGATAGTCACAAAGGGAAAAAGAGATATAGGGGATAGAGTGGGAGGATCAGTGGAAGGCTTTTTAGCATAAGGGAGACATGGATATATTTGAGAATATGAGGCATTGCAGAGAATAAGAGAAAGATATTGAACATAAGTGATAAAGTGGGGATGAAAGAGGGGGCAATCTGTTGGAAAGGATAGAATAGAATGGGAATCACTTGACCAAGTAAAGGAGTTAGCCTTGGTAAGGAGTCCACCCCATCACATGAGACAAGAGTGAAGTAAGAGGTAGTAGCAGGAAGCATGAGTGATGAATGAGAAAGGGGAAGAGAGGAGCTTGAGGTGAATGGCCTCAATTTTTCCTGTAATATATGAGACAAGATTTTCAGCTGAGGGGATGGGGTGGGGGGGAAGTGTCACAAGAGGTTTGAGTAGGAGGACTGGATAGTGGGATAGTGAGTGATAAGGCAGATATAAAATGCTTACCTAACACTAATGAAGATCCAGGGGAGATTGTATAACATCATTTACTGGTGAATACAATCAGGGGGAGCTAAGTGGCACAGTGAATAGCACTGGGCTTGGAATCAGGAAGACATGAGTTCAGGGATAGGATTAAGGGAAATAGAGTTAGTTTGTCACAACATGTCTACTATGGAAGTGTTTTGCATAACTGCACATGTACGGACTGTATTGACTTGCTTGCCTTTTCAATGAGGGTGGGTGGGATGGGAGCAAGGGAGAAAATTTGGAACCCAAAGTTTTAAAAACACATGTTTAAAAAAAATGTTTCCACATGCAACTGGGAAATAAGAAATACAGGAAATGAGGTACAGAAATCTATCCTGCCCTACAGGAAAATAGAAGGGGATAAGAGAAAGGTGGGGAGAGACAGAAGGGAGGGCAGACTAGGGGAAGGGATATTCAGAATGCATGCCACCTTGGGGTGGCAGGAAGGGCAAGATGGGGTTAAAATTTGGAATTCAAATCTTGTGGAAGTAAATGCCGAAAACTAAAAATAAATAAATTAAATTTAAAAAAAGAAAATAATATACAAACACGGAGGAAGTATACAAATATGGGGGGAAGTAATCAACAAATTGACCTTTTGTCAATGAGTCAAGAGTATTGAATTCTCTGTCTCTCTTTCTGTCTCTCTCTCAGATACACAAACACATAGTTACAGAAATGTATCAAATTCAACAGTCAGCCAATTAATATTTATTAAGTGCCTAATACATGCCGGGAATTGTGTAACAAGTAGGAATTGAGAGGGGACAGCATTAAGCATGGGATGATACTTCTCAGGGAACAGCAAAACAAACTTCCTGATCTTCAAGAGGAGGGTTAAAAGACAAGAGCTAGAATCTAAGAGTGAACTAGAATCTTAGGTAACCTCAGACAACTGGAGAGTGGCCACATAAATTGAGTATATGAATGGAATCAAATATTATAGTACCACAAGAAATGACACAAGAGATGATTTTTAGAGAATTTAGGGTAGTATGAACTGATGATGAGTGAAACGAGCAGAAGAGCAAAGATAGCAACGTTGTAAAAACAACACTTTGAAAGATTAAAGTACCCTGATCATTGCAATGACAAGCATCTCCAGAGAACCTACAGAGAACCTGTGATAAAACATTGTACCCATCTCATGACAGAGAAGTGATGGACAAAAGAGTCAGAAAGAGGCATACATTGTTGGACCTGCCATTCTGCAGATTTGTTTTACTTGACTATGCTTATTTGCTACAAGGATTTCTTTTCTTTCTCTTAATCTTTCCACTTCAGTGAACTTCATGAGGGCACCAAAAAAGAAGGGACAACAAGATCCTACAATTTCAGAGCTGTGAATTGCTGTGAGTTGCTCTGGCCACATGTACCCTGTGAACACTGACATACTTTAAATCTGTGCCCATTGTTTCCCTCCACCCCACAGATTCTGCATATATTTTTGCCAGTGTGGGTGGGAGTGGATAGAGGGAAGGTTTGGCAATAGTTATGCCCAAAAGACGGCCACTGAAATATTTTTAAATGCACAGGTGGAAATTCAAAAGAAAGTAGAGATAAACACGATGGTTTTGAAAGTACTGTGGAATTTATTAAATCCTTTTTTTAAAAAGTAAGCAATATGAAGGTCTACAATATAATATAGACTCCTCTTTTGTGTTCTGTGCATATGGAAATGCTTTCTCTTTTTTGTTATTTAAGTTCAGATAAATTATTTTTTAAAGGCCACACTTTTGGGGGAGTAGGCCTGTGGCAAAGAAACACTTTTTCTTGGGATTATGAGATGATGAAGATTTGCATACATCTTTAAAACTAATGGTTGCCTTTCCTTTTGTCCCACTCTATACTACCAGTTATGCTAAGATTGGTATCATTCAGTTCCTTCAACAGTGTGTCCACTTATTTGACAGGGATCTCACTTTTGGAGTGCCAAGCCAAATTAAAGTTTATAGGTAGTCTAAAATGATGCTATTCTTATTACTCCCTGCATCTTTTCCACAACTCTACCACTATCTCTGTAGATTCCACCACTGGGGGAAGTCTTCACAGGTAGACATTCCTCTAACTCTCAAATGAGTTTTGAGGCTCATCAATTACCCTCAACTTAGGGTGGCATGTCTGCTGAGACAGTTTTACTGGGATGTGGATTTTGCGCATGCTACAGTTTCTTGGAGCCACAGAGTTGGGTGAGAGGCTGAGAACAATTTGTTCCAATGGCCATGAAGGCTGAACGAGGCACTGTAGAGCACTTAGAGTCTGATCAGACACTGATGACGCCAAGGTCTCCCACTGCATCCTGGGCCATCACCAGTCATCTTGACTTCTGACCTACCACTGGACGTTGATGACTCTGGGAGAGTAAGGCTGACAATTCTGCACAATTCTGCCTCACTTAAATCCGATTCACATGGAAGTCAAGACATCACTCATCGTCACTATTTTACTCCAGCCTCATGATGTCATTGGTCCTCTTTGAAAAGGAGGACAAACAACAATTTCTGCACCAGTGGAAGAGTATTCCTACAAGACAGAGGGCAATTTTGTCATGGTTTTCCATGGCCAAAGAATTCATTCCCAAGTATAAAGTTCACCGGTAATGAACTTCTCCCCCTTAGCCAGGCTATTCCTTAGAAGAACTCCTGGATCAAATCTCCTAGAAAGAAAAATTCCTCTTGTGTTTTCTGAACCAAGACTTTTGGAAGAAAAGAAGGGCTCACTTATTCATAACAGCTGAAGGAGCAGCAAGGGACAAAGGCATGATGGGTAGGAACAACCTGGACCTTTTCCTCCACTACAATGAATTATTCAGACTGATGGAAAAAACGATGACTGTCAGTAATCCCAAGTACATTTCTCTTCCAGAGTAGACTTAGCAACTTCCACTTCCAGAAGCCAAGATGGCAGAGTGAAAAGGTAGTCGCTCTCACTCTCCCCTATCAACCTCTGAAAACCCAGAAAATATCACCCCAGAAAAAAAACCCTGGAACAGCTGAACTAGAAGAAAGATGAGGAGCAACAGTACAGCAGCCCAGCAAACGGGTCTCCCAGTGCCTCAGCAAAAATGAGGGAGGCAGAACTACAAGGGGCCCCAGGCTGACAAGTACCCTGCGGCATTCATCTGTAAGGAGGTGAAGAAAACAACCTAAAGGCTTCCTAAAGCCCCGGCCTTGCTGATTCCAACCCAACACCAGGTGAGCTGTAGGAGCCCTGAAGCCTCCAATTGTGAAGAAATCCTGAAGCCCAGGTGGTAGAGCAGGCAAACACCAACACCTGGACCTCCGAGTGCCTCAGTGAGGGCGGGGGAACCGGTGGAGGCCAGCTTGGAAAGCCACCAGGTGCCTCAGGCACTCTACCACAAAGGAATCTCCCAGTGCATTAGCAGAAACAAGGGAGGCAGCACTGCAAGGACCCCCAGGCAGATAAACAGCCTGCAGCACCCATCTAAAAGGAGCTGAAGAAAGGAAAGGAAAAGCAGGCAACCTAGAATTGCCTGAAAGTTCCAGCCTTGCTGACTCCAGCCCAACAACAGGTAAGCTGTCAGAACTCTACAGCCTCTAATTACCAACATAAGAGGCCCCAGCACACAAAGCCAGTGACCAAGACCTAGGCTCCCAACACAAGAAGCTTGGGTCAATGCTCTCTGTTCCCCAGCAGGAGAGCTCAATCTCTTTAAAGGCCAGGGAATAAAGAAACACCATGAGTAAAAAGAAATGTACCATAGATTCATATTATGAGAAGAGTGAAGATCAAGACAGAAATTCTGAAGAAGACAACATTGTCAACAAACCCACATCTACAACAACAAAAGGGAATATGAACTGGTCTGAAGCCCAAAAAGCCTTCTTAGAAGAGCTCAAGAAGGATTTTAAAAGTCAAATGAGAGAGGTAGAAGAGTCCTTAAAAAATACAATTGGCCAATTGGAAAAAAAGTACACTGAAGAAAACAAATCCCTTAAAAATACAATTGGCCAATTGGAGAAGGAAGTAAAGTAAAAGGGCTAATAGAAGGGAGGAGGACTGAAGAGGCAGTGGTCAAAAGCAGAGTAGTTTTAGCAGCAAGGTGACACTGGGGGCCTGGGTTGCATATAGATGGTAGCTACCAGAGGGAGACAAGCATTTCCGTGATCATTTATGGGCTTCTCTGACTCTTTTATGTTTTGCAAATAAAATAAGGACTATCCTGTACTTTATATACACACATATTCATATACATATATACACACGTCCGTGTATGTGTGTGTATTTAATTGCAGAGGGAACAGAGGTTCCTTTTACCCACAATACTAGAGTTATACTCTGATATTCATAGGTGAGATTCTGAGGTTCCCACAGAAATTCTGTGCAGGAGCACAAGTCAAAGTGACATTAGAAAAAAAAACAAACCCTCCAAGATTGAACCCAGACCGCATAAGTTCTGTGGCTGAGATCCTGGGCTACAGCTTAAACCATCTACCTTACAAAATTCTTTGTAAAGATTAAACAAGAAGGGGCAGCTAGGTGGCACAGTGGATAGAGTAACAGCCCTGGAGTCAGGAGGATCTGAGTTCAAATCTAGCCTCAGACACGTAACCCTCACTAGCTCCATGACTCTGGGCAAGTCACTTAACCCCAATTGCCTCACACACAGATTAAACAAAATAAAGTATGTAAGATTTGTTGTTGTTGTTTTTTTTAATTGAAGAATGCTATATAAATGTGATTTGTTCATTTTTAAGCAATCTAATGAATAAACAATTCTAAACATAGTGTTCTCTTACTCAAAATCTTTAGTAGCTTACTTTTGCTTCCTAGAGAAAATTAAGACTCTCTAACCTGCCATTCAAACCTCCACAGTCTGGCTCCAACCTACCTTTCTAGATATATTTTATACAAGTTGTTTTTGTGCATTCTACATTCCAGTCAAATCGGCTACTCATGATTCCCTAGTCTTTTCTTGGCTTCTATCATATCTGCATTTCGGTAGGTTGTTTTCTATGGATGGGATACATTTTTGTTTACCATCTTTGCCTATTTCAATCCTTCTCTTCCATTAAGGCTCAAGTAACATTTTCTCTGTAAAGCCTTTCCTGATCCTCAGGTTAGAAGTGTTCCCACACTCCATGAATGTCTCCTTCTCCCTTGTAATCTCCTTTACACTTAATCTTATTTAAAAGTTATTTGTGTATGTATTTGGGCCTCCCGCCCACCCAAGGAAAGAGTTTGTACCTTGACTCATTTTTGCATCCCTAACCCGTATCATAATAAGTACAAGAGGTTTTATTTTTTCTTCCATTTTCTATGTTCCACTTGTTTGCTCTCCTCATACCTGACCAAATGTACTCTAGGCCAGCCAGTGTACCACTGAAGCTAGAGTGAAGAGCTATGTAGAACGTAGAGAGGAAACTGAGACCCAGAAAAGTTAAATGACTTGCGCTGGATTATAAAAGTAGTAAATGTTGGAGTTAAGACTTGAATTCAGGTCAATTGACACCAAATCCAAAATGTTTTGCATGATGCCACCATTACATGGTTACACATTACATGACATGGTTATAACTACTATTGTAAAACTTAGGAAATCTTTCCTCACCATTTCTAATTTTAAGATGAATAAAATTCAGATAACTTGGCATTTCTCCCCATCTTGTTATACCTATGAGACCCTGATTCCTTAGGCAGGAAATGATCGATGACAGAAGATGAACATAACTGAGGATTCCAACATGAGACAAAGGAAGTAGGAGGCTCCCTTTATCTTCATACTTTCTAATAGGGCAGATGAGGCAAGGCCATTTTCCCCCCTAATGGGCTAAGAGCAGAAGCCTTTTGTCTCTACTTTTTGTCACTCTTTCTTCCTAGTGGACAATGAAAGAAAAGACTTTTGTTCTTTAGGTGGGTAAAGCAAACAGCATTCTCTCTCTCTCTCTCTCTCTCTCTCTCTCTCTCTCTCTCTCTCTCTCTCTCTCTCTTTTTTCTCCTCCAATCAATAGTGATTTACAGCATTTTTTTCATATGACTATAGATAGCTTTGATTTCTTCATCTGAAAATTGCCTGTTCATATCCTTTGGCCATTGAACTATTGGAGAATGATTTGTATTCTTATAAATTTAACTCAGTTTTCTATATTTTTGAGAAATAAGGCCTTTATCAATGATACTGCAAATTTCCAATTTTTGCTTTCCTTCTAATTTTGATTGCATTGGTTTTGTTTGTGCAAAACCTTTTTAATTTTACATTATCAAAGTTATCACACATATTGTTGTCTTACTCAAAATCTTTAGTAGATTACTCTTGCCTCCTAGAGAAAATTCAGACTTTCTAACCTGCCATTCAAACTCCTCCACAGTTTGGCTCCAACCTACTTTTCTATAGATATTTTATACAAGTTGCTTTCATGCATTCTACATTCCAGTCAAACTGGGCTACTCATGATTCCCTAGTCTTTTCTTGGCTTCTATCATATCTGTATTTCCTACTCCTTGCTCTCCTAATTTGCTTATGGTATCATCCTTTATGTGTAAATCATGTATTCATTTTGGCCTTATCTTGGTATACAATGTGAAATGCTGGTCTATACCTACTTTCTGCCATACTGTTTTCCAATTTTCCCAGCAGTTTTTGCAGCAAGTTTCTGCACCAAAAGCTTGGATCTTTCAGTTTATCAAACACTGGGCTGATGATGAAGCATGACTCCCATCTCTGGGCAGAGAAGTGATGAATGAGAGGTTCAAAATGAGGTGTTCAGTTTCAGATGTGATCAATGTATTGATTTATTTTACTTGATTATACTTGATAAAAGAAGGACTTATGTTGGGGGTCAGTTTGTAAGAAAGGGCTCCATTCATTCTTAATTATTTGGCTTCCTTTCTTCTGGAATGGTTTGTATAAATAAAGCCTAATCTATATCCAATGGATGTATATAGCTTGAGTGCTTACACATGAGATGAAGGCATTTTCTTCCTTCCTTCCTTCCTTCCTTCCTTCCTTCCTTCCTTCCTTCCTTCCTTCCTTCCTTCCTTCCCTCCCTCCCTCCCTCCCTTCTTTCTTCCTTCCTTCCTTCCTTCTTCCTTCCTTCCTTCTTTCTTTCTTTCTTTCTTTCTTTCTTTCTTTCTTTCTTTCTTTCTTTCTTTCTTTCTTTCTTTCTTTCTTTCTTTCTTTCTTTCTTTCTTTCTTGGGAAGGGAGTAATGTGTGAAGATGTAGAAATGAACCAATGCCAGTTCTTGGAATTACTTAACTCAGAAGGCTATTGTGAGCCTACAGCATGATGACATGCCATGCAAAGACTAATTAATGAGGAAGCTTGCAATGGGGAAGGTTGAAAAACAGGGTTAGATTCCTATTAAAAATACTAGAGAATATAAGAATAAATTGAGCTTAGCTTAAAATGATAAATAATATTTATTTAAAATCATGAGCAAGCATTATCTGTAATGGAGATAAGCTAAAAGCCTTCCCGACACAATCAGGAGTAAAGCAAGGATGCCCATTATCACCACTATGATTCAGTACTGTACTGGTAATGCTAGCTATAGAAATAAGAGAAGAAAAAGAAATTGAAGGAATAAGAATAGGCAATGAGGAAGCAACACTATCACTCTTTACAGATGATACTTAGAGAATCTTAGTGAGTCAACTAAAAAACTAGTTGAGATAATTAACAACCCAAATATAGGGATTAAAAATTTAAGATCCAATCACATGATAGGGACACTATCTTGTTTTGGGTTGTTTTTTTTTAAGCTGAGTGTAGTAGCTGTTGGCTAAAAACTAGCAATTTCCTTATCATAGAGACAATCTAGACACTATACCCTAGCAATCTGGAGCCTAGATGGCTTGGACCTGAAGAGATGAGCCCTGAGTAGCGATAGAGAGAAATGCCCAACAGATACTATGGGCCCAACAGCTAGCAAAGTTTCATTTAGCTGAGACCACCAGTGACCAGAAGAACAACTGGCCCAGTAGAGACACTGAATCTTAGTTGCCCTTCCACATGTGTGCCCTGGCCACAGTTTTTCCCCACAGATGTTTCCCCTTTTGGGATAGCTAGGTGGTGCTGTGGATGGAGTAGCAGGGTCTGGAGTCAGGAAGCCTCCTCTTCCTGAGTCCAAATCTGGCCTCAGACACTTACTAACTGTGTGACCTTGGACAAGTCAATTAATCCTGTTTGCTTCAGTTTCCTCATCTGTAAAGTGAGCTGGAGAAGGAAGTAGCAAGCCATTTGCTACCTTTGCCAAGAAAACCCCAAAAGGACTCAGAGTTGGACTCCGCTGAAAAATGACTGAACCACAAAATTGTGCCACTTTTGTGATGCTTACGTGTGTTCACTCTGCTCACTGATACAATGTGCATTTGTGGGAGAGGGTGCCCTAGGTTTATGAAGAGAACGTTCTATTGTGAATTTTCTTCCTTTACTATTTCATTCAATACTTTTACCGTAATGTCTTCCAGATGACTAGAGAAAGAGGAAACACATTGGTGGGAGATTATGAGCTATGCATTTAAGTGAATATGTTTCAACAGAATTCCTCAAACCCTCAGGTATAACTTTCCTGAGGATTTCAAATGTAAAAGGATAGTGCTACAAGTGCCACATATATTTGTGTAGGGTAGGATCTTATATGTATTTTTTACTTCTGTATTTGCTGTGAATTCACCTTGTTCATTTTTTATTTTAGGAATTTGGTTTTCCTTTGCCTTTTGATCAGATTGGTTAAGGTTTGTCAATTTTGTTAGTTTTTTTTTCCCCTAAAGAATCAAATTTTTTTTGTTTTGACAAATTCTATAGTCTTCTTGTTTCTGTTTTGCCTCAAATTTTCAAGATTTCTTTTTTTTTTGCTTGTTTGAGGTTTATTTGTTGATTTTCCAGTTTTTAAAATTATATACTCAGTTCATTAATCTGCTATTATTCATTCATGTGTATAGGGCATACTCTCTAGCTGCTCCACCAACTTGGATTTGTGTGTTGGGTCCCCAGAAGGTGGCTGCTTCTTGCAGGCTCTAAAGTACCCTGTACATCTGTACTCCTTTTTTTAAAAAAAAAAATTTTTTTTTGTTAAATATCTTCCAATTACATGTAAAAGAATTTTAACAATCTTTTTTTAATTTTAATAATCATTAAAAATTTCTTTTCAATTCCAAATTCTCTCCCTCCCTCCTCCACCTCCCCCATCTTTGGAAAGGCAAGTAATTTTTATTTTAATTATACATGTGAGCTCATGCAAAACATATATTAGCCATGTTGCGAAAGAAAACACAAATGAATAAAACAAAAATAAAGTTTTAAAAGATGTTTTAATCTATATTCAGAGTTCATAAGTTCTCTCTCTGCAGGTGGATAGTATTTTTCATCATGGATCTTTTGGAATTCCCTTGGATCATTGTCTTAATCAGAATAGCTAAATCTTTCACAGTTAATCCTCCTTACATTGCTGTTACTGTGTACAATGTTCTCCTGGTTCTGTTCACTTCACTTTACATAGGTTTATATAAGACTTTTCAGGCTTTTCTGAAACCATTCCACTTGTCATTTCTTATAGCACAATAGTATTTCATCACAATCATATACCACTACTTGCTTAGCCATTTCCCAATTGATGGGCATCCCCTAAAATTTCCAATTCTATGCCAGAAGAAAAAGAGCTACTATAAATATTTTTGTAGAAATAGTCCTTTCCCCTTTTCTTTAATATCTTTGGGATACAGACCCAGATGATGTTGGTGTTGCTAGGTCAAAGGGTATGCAGAGTTTTCCTAGCCCATTGGGCATAGTTCCAAATTGTTCTCCAGAGTGGTTCACAGCTCCACCATCAGTACATTTATGTCCCAATTTTTCCACATCCCCTCCAGCATTTATCATTTTCCATTTTTGTCATGTTAGCCAGATTGATAGGTGTGAGATGGTACCTCAGAGTTGTTTTAATTTGCATTTCTCTAATCAATAGTGATTGAGAGCATTTTTCATGACTATAGATAGCTTTGATTTCTTCATCTGAAAATTGCCTGCTCATATGCTTTGACCATTTATCAACTGGGAAATGGCTCTTATTTTTATAAATTTGACTCAATTCCCTATATATTTGAGAAATGAGGCCTTTATCAGATAAACTCATTGCAATTTTTTCCCAAATTTCCTGTTTTCCTTCTAATTTTGACTGCATTAGTTTTGTTTCGCAAAAGCTTTTCAATTTCATGTAGTCAGAATTATATATTTTACTTCCCATAAACCCTTCTATCTCTTGTTTGGCTATGAACTTTTCCCTTATCCATAGATCTGACAGGTACATTTTTCCATGTTCTCTTTACTTATGATAGCCTTTATGTCCAAATCATTTATCCATTTGGACTTTATCTTGTTATACAGAGTAAGATGTTGGTCTATGCCTAGTTTCTACCTGCTTTCCAGTTTTCCCAGCAATTTTTGTCAAATGTTGAGTTCTTACCTCAAAAGCTTGGATCTTAATATTTATCAAACACTAGATTACTATGCTCTGTTACTACTACATATTGTGTGCCTGATCTATTCCACTGACCCACCACTCTATTTCTTATCCAGCACTAGATTGTTGTCAGGATTACTGCTTGGTAATATAGTTTGAATCTTGAACTAGGCTGCTTTCCTTAACATTTTTTTTTCATTGATTCCCTTGATATTCTTGACTTTTTGTTCTGCCAGATGAATTTTGTTATAATTGTTTCTTGCTCTATAAAATAATTCTTTGGTAGTTTGATTGGTATGACACTGAATAAGTAAATTAACTTAGGTAGAATAGTCATGTTTATTATATTGGCTTGGCCTACCTATGAGCAATTAATATTTCTCCAGTTGTTTGTATATATCTTTTTTGCATGAAAATGTTTTATAATTGTGTTCATATAATCCCTGGTTTTGTCTTGGCAGGTAGACTACCAAGTATTTTATATTGTCTACAATTATTTAAATGGAATTTCTCCTTCTACCTCTTGCTACTGGGTTTTGTTGGTAGTATGTAGAAATGCTGATGATTTTTGTGGGTTTATTTTGTATCGTATAACTTTGCTGAAGTTGTTCATTACTTTAATAATTTTTTAGTTGATTCTCTAGGATGCTATAAATATACCATCATATCATCTGGAAGTATGGTTTCCTCATTTTTTGTTTTTATTCCTTTAATTACTTTTTCTTGTCTTATTGCTATAGCTACCATTTCTAGCACAATATTGGATAATAGTGGTGACAACAGATATCCTTGCTCCAATCCTGATCTTATTTGGAAGGCTTCTAGCTTATTCCTATTACATATAATGTTTGTTTTTGGTTTTAGACAGATACTATTTATCATTTTATGAAAGGATCCATCGATTCCTATGCCTTCTAGTGTTTTTAAAGGAATAAGTGTTGTATTTTGTCAAAACTATTGATATAATCATGATTTTTGTTGCTATTATTATTGAGATGGTCAATTATGCTTATAGTTTTCCTAACATTAAACTAGCCCTGCATTCCCGGTATAAATCTGACTTAGTCATAGTGTATGATCTTTGTTATATATTGCTGTACTTTCTTGCTAGTATCTTATTAAAAATTTTACATCAATATTCATTAAGGAAACTGATCTATACTTTTCTTTCTGTTTTCTCTCCCTGCTTTAGGTATCAGAACCATATTTGTGTCATAAAAAGAACTTGGTAGGACCCCCCTTTTTTTTTAGCTATTTTCTCAAACAGCTTACATCGTTTTGGGATTGATTGTTCCTTAGATGGTAGAATTCACTTGTGAATCCATCTGATCCTGGGGATTTTTTCTTAGGGAGCTCACTGATGGCTTGTTCAATTTCTTTTTCTAAGATAGGGTTAAGTATTCTATTTCCTCTTCTGTTAATCTCATCCATATAACTTATGTTGTTAGATTTATTGGCATGTAATTGGGCAACATAACTCCTAATAATTGCTTTAATTTCATCTTTTTTGATGGTACATTCCCTTTTTTTATTTTTGATGCTGGTAATTTGGTTTTCTTCTTTTTTAATCAAATTAACTAATGGTTTATCTATTTTGTTAGTTTTTTTTCATAAAATCAGCTGCCACTTGTATTTATTGTATTTATATTGTATTATAGTTCAGTGGGTTGTTTTTTGTTTTGTTTTGTTTACTTTCAGTTTTACTAATCTCTCTTTTGATTTTCAGGATTTCCATCTCAGTGTTTACTTAGGGATTCTTCATTTGTTCTTTCTCTGTTTTTTTTTAAGTTGCATACCCAATTCATTGATTTTTTCTTTTTCTCTTTTATTGATGTATGCATTTACAGATATAAATTTTTCTCAAAGTAATTCATTGGCTATATCCCACAAATTCTGGCATGTTGTCTTATTGCTGTCATTTTTAATGAAATTATTGATCATTTCTATGACTTGTTCTTTGACTCACTCCTTTCCAATTTAGTTTCAAATTAGATTTTAATTTATACTTCCATGTCCCTTTAATAAATGTAATTTTGTTGCATTATGATCTGAAGATGGGGCATTTCATATTCCTGCTTTTCTGCATTTTGTTGTGAGGTTTTTATGTCCTAATACATGGTCAGTTTTTGTGAAGTGCCATGTACAGCTGGGCAAAAAGGTATACTTTTTTCTATTCCCATTGTTTTCTCCAGAGTTTTATCACATCTAATGTTTCTAAGATTCTATTCATCTCTTTGACTTCTCTCTCATTTATTTTGGTTAAATTTATTTAGCTCTAATAGGGGAAAGTTGAGGTCCCCCACTAGAATGCTATTTTTTCCTATAATTCATTTAACTTTTCTTTGAAGAATTTGGATGCTGAGTCATTTGGTGCATATGTTTAGTATTGATATTACTTCAATGTCTATGATTCCTTTTAGCAAGATATTGTTTCCCTGTTTATCCCTTTTAATTAAACTTACTTTTGCTTTTGCTTTGTCTGAGGTCTTGATTGGTTTTTTTGCTTGTTCTATCATTTGTCATGTTTGATTCTTTGTGACCCCTCAAGATTGCTACCCCTGTCTTTTTTATTTCAGCTGAAGTATTAACAGATTCTGCTCCAGCCCCTTATTTTAACTGTGTTTCAAATGAATTTCTTGTAAATATATTGTTAGATTCTAGTTTCTAATCCATTCTGTTATCTGCTTCCATTTTATGAGTGAATTCATTCCATTCCTGTTTACAATTATGATTCTAAATATGCATTTCCCGCCAAACTATTTTCTTCTGTTGTCCTCTCTTTTTATCCTGTCCCTCCTCCAAAGTCTGTTTTGCTTCTGACTAATGCCTTCTTTCATCTGTCCTCCTTTTTATCACTCCCTGTTGTCTTTATCCCCCTTCTCCTCCTCTTCCCTTCTGGGTAAGATAGATTTCTACTACCAATTGTTTATGTATATATTTTTTTCCTTTTTGAACCAATTTAAATGTGAATGAGGTTCAAGTGTCCCTACCCCACCTCATTTCCCCCTCCACTGTAAAAGCTCTTCCTTGCACATCTCTTTTATGTGAGACAATTTTCCCCATTCTTCCTCTCCCTTCCCCTTTCTTCCAGGACATCCTTTTTTTCTCGCCTATCCATTTAAAAAAAAAGTCATCCTAACATAATCATTTCACTCCTACACCCTCTTTTTTTCCTGTAGAATCTGTCCTAATAATGATAAAGATCTTAGAAGATATATGTATCATCTTCCCACACAGAAAGGTAGAGTTTAACCTTGTTGAGTTCCTTATGATTTCTCTTTTGTGTTTACTTTTTTATGTTTCTTTTGAGTCTTGTATTTGAAAGTCAAATTTTTATTCATCTCTGATCTTTTCATCCACTGTGCCACCTAGCTGCCCTGATTCTTCTGATTTTTATTTTATCCTCTGGTTCAAGAATATTGGGGCAGTTTTCCTTGACAATCTCTTAAAATATGATATCTAGGCTCTTTTTTTGATCATGGCTTTCAGATAGTCATTAGACTTAATTTAATTCTTAAATTATTTCTGTTTAATCTATTTTCTAGGTCAGTTTTTTTCTAATGAGATATTTCACATTTTCTTCCATTTTTCAGTATTTTGATGTGTTATTGTTTCTTTGTGTCTTATGGAGTCATTAGCTCCCAGTTACCTAATTCTAATTTTTAAGAAATTACTTTCTTCAGTGAGATTTTGTACTTCTTTTTCCATTTAGCCAACTTTGTTTTCTAAGGTATAATTTTCTCAGTATTTTTTGCGTCTCTTTTACCAAGCTGTTAATTGTCTTTTCTTAATTTTCTTCCTTTGATTTAATTTCTTTACCTAATTTCCTCAGCCATTCTTATTTAATTTTGAAAATCATTTTTAGCACATCTAATAATTCTTGTGCATGTATCCAAATAAAAATTTTTCTTTGAGGCTTTGCTTGTGGATGTTTGACTTCTTCTGAGTTTGTGTCTTAATCTTCCGTATAACCATAGTAGTTTTTAAAGTCAGGTTGGTTTTTTGTTTATTTGCTCCTTTTTTTCACATTATTTCTTGATTTGGAACTTTATGTTAATTTTGGGCTCTGTTTCTGGCATGGGGTGGGGCATAGAAGGAACTCTGAAACTTCAGACTTTTTCACAGTGCTGTGTACAGAGCTTGTTCTGAGGGTTTGGAAGTTTTCAGTGCTTCCCAAGTGATGTGATCTAGGGAGAGGTATGGTCACTGCTGCCTTGGTCTGAACTGTGGACCTTACTCAGGAAGGGCCTCGGATCTCTTGGAATTGCAAGATATTGTTTCTCAAAGTCCCTGATCCCTTAGGACTGAAAAAGTGATACTGCTCCTCAGGGCTTCAACTTCCTCTTGACCAAAAATGCTCCTCTCTGCCCTTGAACTATGTATGACCCAGAAATGGGTATATGCAATGATGCTGACAAACAGCATCTGATCTTGTGTCCATTGCTAATGCAGATGGGCCCTGTAATCCCTTTCTGAAAGTTCCTGAGGTTGCTGCTGCTGCTACTTCTGTTGCCACCATCTAGTCCTACCACAGGAGTTTCATCCACAATGGTTCCAGGCTAGCATCCATACCCATGTCACGGATCTCTCTTTCTGACCTCCTTTGCTGTCTTGGGCTGGAAGAATAACTTACTCTGGCCTTTTGTTGGCTCTGACACTCCAGAATTCAATATGAGGTACTATTTTAAAGCTGTTTGGAGGGGAATGATGGGAGAGCTTGGGTTAATGTTTCTGCACTCCACCAACTTGGCTCTGCCTAAAATTACAGTTCATGACACCACCAACTCCTATGATGAACTTACCTTTAATAGTCAGGTAGTAGATATAATTAGCTCAACAAACAAACATTTACTAAGAATGATATAGTGAGAACTATAGCTACAAAATAATTTCCTGAATAAGCCTGGAGTACACTTCCCCACAAATACACACAGCAGCAACAGGAAGGGTACATACCTGGAATACTCTAGCAATAAGGCATGCATGTGGACAACACCTACGACCAGGGCAACCCCTTCCAATACTGAAGAACCCAAATGTCCTTCCTCTTCTTGTGGAGTCCACACACTGCTTTCCCTTAGATAAAGCCTACTGGATAGCTCGCCCAACTGGGCTCCTTGGGTCCATTCCTTTCCATAGCTTGACTCTTAACTACAGGGTAATTTCTCCCTTGAATCCAGTTTGTTGGCAGAGGTCTTACTCCCTGAAGCTGCTTCCTGCCTGGAATGCTACTCCTCTCTTTATTTATATATAGAGCATGTCCCTGTCTCTACTGTGTGTATCTTAATTATGTCTCCTACTGGGCAAGTAAATTTGTTGCAAGGTGCCATGGATGATAGGGGTAGAGTGATTCCTCCTCAAGGTCTGGGTTCTTCCTTAGCTGCTGGACCCTGTATAGATTAACTGCAAAACTGGCAATAGATTTCTTCTTTTTTCTTTCTTTTTGGGCTAGTCAATGGGGTTAAGTGACTTGCCCAGAGTCACACAGCTAGTAAGCGTTATGTGCCTGAGGCCAGATTTGAACTTAGGTCCTCCTGATTCCAGTGCCAGAGCCCTATCTACTGTACCACCTAGCCACCCCTGTAAGTTAGATTTCTAAGGGCAACTGGGGCAGGGGAGGGTGGGGGTGGCCAGGCCTCAAATGGCCAATGGCAATTGCCTCTTCCATTATAAGTGAAGGACATTTTTATATTTTATAAAGACATATACATATGTATATGTCTTGACCCTCTAAAGCATTTGACATATTTTGGGGGGGTGAGGCAATCCGAGTTAAGTGACTTGCCCGGGGTCACATAGCTAGTAAGCGTCAAGTGTCTGAGGTCAGATTTGAATGGCATTTGACATTATTAACCATCCTCTCCTTCTGGATTCTCTCTCTCTCTCCCCCCCAACCTCCTTCCCTCTCCCCCTTTCTCTCTTGTATGTGTATGAGAAATAAAAAAAGAAAGAGTGCTCTCTTGGTTCTCCTATTAATCTCCTTTGCTAGATCATCACCTGTACTCTGTGTTCTACATACACGTATACCCCAAGACTCTTTTTTGACCACTCTTCTTTTTCTTCACTCTCTCCTGGGGATCTCATCAGTTAACATGGGTTATTACTTACATGCAGATGGTTCTTCTACTTATACTTCTAGCACTAGGGCAACTAGGTGGTGCAGCAGACAGAACACTGGGCTTGGAGTCAGGAAGAACTGAGTTTAGATCTTCCCTCATATACTTAGCTGTATGACCCTGAGCATAAAAAAAGAGGGATGCAACAAATGAGGATATAGTACCTACTTCATCGTGAAGATCAATTGAGTTAACCTCTGTAAGGCACACTGTATACCTTACACAGCTATACAAATGCTAGAATTTTATTGGACAGCTGTGTGGTGCAGTGAACCAGGAAAATCCAAGTTCAAATACTCACTAGCTGTATCTCTTTAGAAGAATAATGCCTAATTTGAATTCAGAATCACCCACAAGACATATATCAGTTTTCAAGATTGCTGTTTGGCCTGTGCTTTGAAAAGGAAACAGAAGGGCAGAAGGATGCCAAGAATTGGAGGTCCAGAAACTCCATTCTCAGATTCACCTGGGCAAGCATAAACCACTTTTTTCTGAATTAGTATTTTTTGGGGGATGTTGTTCCTCTTCTTTGGTAAAGATAGTACTTTGTCTTTTCAGTTATTTTTGTTTAATCTACTTGAAGGCAACCCTATTATCGTAGGTTCTCTTCCCCTCACCCTTAGTTACCCCTTTTTCTAGTTTTAGAATTTTATCTTATTAAATCCTTTCTTTCTTTTATCTAGTTATCTAATATTTCCCTCCTTTCCCCCTTCTCAGTTATATAGTCAAGTAAACCTTCCTTCTTCAACTCCCCTCCTCATTTTCTGTACCTTTTTCTAAAATGGATTTCTTTCCCTCATTCTCTTCTGTTCTAGACTTTTATTCTTTGATTCATTGTCCTTTTACTTATTTTTTTCAGTCTCTGTATTCTTCATAAAATGAAAGCTTCCAATATACCTATTTTGAGTTCCTTCTTCTAAACATGTTATTGTCTTACAGATCTTGCCCCCCACCTCACCCACTTTTGTTTCTATTGCACCTCATTCCTAGAAGTAGCAATTTCTAATAGAAAGGATAGAAGCATTGCCCCAGGCTAGGAATTTTTTTACCTGTTTTTTCAAATAGCTTATATAGTTTTGGGATTGATTGTTCCTTAGATGGTAGAATTCACTTGTGAATTCATCTGGTCCTGGAGATTTTTTCTTAGGCACCTCACTAATGGCTTGTTCAATTTCTTTTTCTAAGATAGGGTTATTTAAGTATTCTATTTCCTCTTCTGTTAGTTTCATTATTTAACTTACATTGTTAGATTAATCTCTTGTTGACCCCAAGTTTATTCCCCTGCCATGTGCCATGAATTCTCTCTGGGTCCATGGTCTCCCACCATTCTATATGTCACCTACCCTGATTCAGAGCCTCAATTCTGTTTTTCTGAAGCATGATGCTGTACATGGAGACACATTGTTTCAGATCTCTCTAAGCACCAAACCCTTGTGCCTATTACAGTGCTAAACTGATTATACCCATTGTAAGGTCCCCATCTCCCACTATAGAATATTCCTCATGGGAGTATTTTTTAATGAGTCCCCCTTTCACCACTAAATTGAGATTTCCCTTTTCCCCAGTTGTTTCAATCCCTTGCTTTGCCACCTCACTCATTGTCCTGTAAGCCCTCTTGTTTGTAAGAGATTGTAAGAGCTATTTTCCCTTCATTGTTTATCACTGACTTCATTAGGATACAACATAGATTCCCTTCCATCTTCTTTTTCCCCTCTATCCTTTTACGTCTATCCTCCCTTTCTGCAGTTTAATCCCACAAAAATTGTTGATTCGCCTGTGTTGGTAAGTTGTTGTGAGGTTTAGTCCATGGTTTCAGACCTGTTCTGCAACCATCACTTCTATTTCATTTTGCTTCTACCCTTGTCTCCTTAAGTACTTTTAGAAAGAAATCTCTTAACTGTCACTCTGTTATTGTTTTTTAACATCAGACATGTCTTTCTAAGTCTCTCCCCCCCCCCCCGTGGGTAATTTATTTTGTTACTTGTGCCTTTCTTGCTATATTTACCTTTCTTATACTTTTGTTGTCTGGAGTATTGGCAAAGCAAGTAGTTCACATAGGTCTGGTTTTCTCTGTAGGAATTCTTCAAATGCCTCTTTTAAATTGAACATCCATCCTTTTTCATTGATGATTAGGCTCAGATTTGCAGGGTATATATATTACTTCGGTTTGCCTCTGGAACTCTTTTGCTCTTTGTAATACACTCTATTTTTTTCTGGTGGATGCAGAATGGTCTTGTGTTATTTCCTCGATATTTGAAGGTTTTTCTCGTAGTCACTTTCATAGTTTGTATTGTGTCTATTTTCACAGTTCTTATTTCCCTCTTGAACCACTTGGGAACATCCTGCTCTCTTGAGAATCCACAGGGTTCTCTGTCTTCTTATGTATTGATTAATTTTCTTTTGCAGTACTTATTGAGTGATGTTTGTGCTAGTGTCGATGACCTGGAGACCATCTTCCCTTCTATCAATAAGATATTCCTTGCTGGTTTATCTGCCGGGGTTTTTAACTGAGCTTTCTTCCTCCTGAGACCTTTGACAATTTCAGTCTTTTTTTCCTCTCATATTCCTTTCTTGTTCACTTTCTGAGTCCTTCTTTGATGACAAATCTCAATATAGTTCAATAAAAGCCATCTCAGCCTCCTCCCATGAAAAGGAATTCACTTTTCATCAGCCTCAGTGTCTGCCCCAATGACCTTCTAGGGGGACAGAACAAAGAGGATTGGACACCAATCCTTTTTCCTTCCAGTTTAGTGGAGTCCCTGCCCCCCACACAGGTGTCCTGATCCAATTTCCTGTTTCTTAGGTCTTTAGCTGACCACTGCTGTAATGTAGCATGCTGCCGTCACAGAGTAAGCTTACACTTTTTCCTGTACCTCCACCTCCTCTGCACAATGAGCTGGGACAGAGTTGAGATCTACTGTTTGTTGCCTCAGAACAGTGGGATAAGGGTAAGTGGGAAGGAGTAGCTATCAAAAACTGCAGTAGCAGCAAGGCTCCAGGGCACGAGCCTGTAAGTTCTGTTGTCCAGTCCTGCCAGAGCTGGTGGGGAAGAGGGTTCTGAGGGTGTCACAGGTATTTGAGGTAACAGGCTGCTACCTCATTACTATGGAGACAGCTGTAATTACTTTACCCCTTGCATACGATTCTTACTTTGGAGAGGTCTGAGAGGTTGTGAGGATTAAAGAAAATGTTTGGTCCACACCAATGACTCTAAAACTCTTTGCCCTGTGCAAATACGTAAATCGTTAATGTCTGCTATATTATGCTTTTTCACAGTAATTTTCTTAAGCAAGTGTGACTCCCACACCATTTGTATTTTGAAAATTCAGTAGGTGTTGACCACCACCTAAGCAGATCTAAATTTATAAATGACATTTAACACATGAAAATCCAGACAAGTTTAGGATATTGGTTTTCAGAATCTATTATGAGCTTTTTCGCTTCAACTGTCTTCTCTATAAACACATTATTGTCCTAAACTACATAAAGCTGTATAAGTAGCAAAATTTTAAAAATGAGGATCACAAAAAGGACATATAGATATGATACATTTTTACCCTGTATACAGTGTTATCTCCTTTTTGAATTGCCCAACAGTAAAATTATGGTAGATCAACAATAGTATGAGGGAAAAAAAACCCACAAAAGTTTGTTAAAAGATTCAGATTAATGGCGTAGCTTTTCAAAAAATAAATATTTTCATTTACAATTATACAACTTTTTTTTTTTAGCAATCTTGGTGATAAAATCATTTGAATTCCCTGGCACTTAGGCAAGCAACATTTGATTGTCACAACTTACAATTTTGAGACGCTAAAAATAGTATAAGGATCAGTGACATTTCTCCATTGCAATAACTGATCCTAGTTCAGTTTAATACAATTTAGTGCACTTTAATACCACATTCATAATTAACCTACCAATTAAATAAATCTTTCTGCAAGACAAAGTTAATAAAGAAATCAGTAAGTCAGATATGTCAAAAACAAAACAAAATCTGAGTGGATCAGACCTTTACAAAACTGAAAAACATAACCCTGACTTGTGAGGTGTTTTGTTTGTTTTATCCTGTTCCAATTCCTAATTGACTTTCATTTCTTAGGTCTCAACTCCAAAGTGTTCAATATTTTCTTCCCACTACCTGAGCAGTTAGTAAGAATCATACCATTTCTCTTTCTAAATTATGCAGAAAAAAGTGATCTACTTCATTCTTTCCAATCTTCTTTCCAACAACTGAAAGTTTATAGTTGAAAATTTTAAAAAATAAAAAGTATATTCTTACAAACATATAATTGTAGACTATTTCCTAGCATGGGACTTCAGGAACAAAAATGGCATATATTCCCACCTTTTTGAGCCTATTATGACAGCTTTAACAGATGAAATTGTGACTTACGTCTCATGACATAATCTGCCTATTCTTAAATTAGAAGTCATGTCACAGGGCTGAGGAATTCCACATTATGCCCTGTTCTAGGTCTGAAATGTCACAATGTAAGGGATGTTTTGTACACGATGTTACTGGAGAAGAGGCATGCAATACATCCAATTATTTGCCACTGTGAGAAAGGCGAGAGAAAGGAATGGAAAATGCTTAATACCTGTTCCTAAGAGCCTTCAAGCCAAGGTCTTGTTCACATGGCAATATGTAGACATAACGTCACACACTCTCATTAACATTAATTGTTACATAACAGAGAAAACCTTCCCCTGAAAATGTTTTAGCTATTTTTGGAAATCTATAGAGTGGATTTATACAACAAGCTGTGTAGTTTGTATGAAGCTTAGCTGGATTGGAGAGGATAAATTTTGACCTGTCTCAACTGGAAACACAAAAGGGTATTTAAAAAAAGTTATTAGCTTATCAATCCCTCAATTTAGTTGACAGTAATATGGCCTATGTATAGACTTGTAACACCTCTTATATTTTGGTATTGTTATTTAACTTTTCATATATTTATGCTGTGTCTTCCCAACTAGATTAAAAGTATTTTAAAGAAAAGGACCATGTCTTATACATATTTCTTTTTGTCTCTTCAAGCACCTAGCACAGTGTCTGGCACCAAGTAGGGAAGCTCTCACTAAATACATAACTGATAGTCATTTAATTTTTCACTAGCATTACAAATTCAAGACAATTGGCTTAGCTTCATTTGTTTTGAGCCTTTCTCAAGGCTCTCTCTCAGGAAAAGAGTGGCTTAAAAAGAAAGCATTCTCAACCTTATGACAACCCTTTCCTATGGAAACATTCTTCTTTTTATAATAGCTAAGCTATATTCCCACAAAATTTCTTCATTCACATATATTGCCTCCAGTTCTTGCTAATTATACATTCAGCAATAACAAAAAGAATTGTCCAAAGAATTAAGACAAAATTTACAGATGTTTGTGGTACCAATAACAAAAATACATTGTTACAACAAGTAACTTGGAAAGCCCCTGAAACCCCTCTGAGGTAAATCCAAATGGAACAGTCTTCAAACACTACCACAAGCAAATTGAGCACACAATGATGTTATGGCACCACTGTGTAAAGCATAAGGTCCATACACTTCAGCATGGTACAGTGAGAAAAACATTGGGCTAGGACTTTGGAGAGCTAGGTTTTGAATGTGGTTTTGTTACTTACTTGCTGTGTGGCTGTGGGTGGGTCTTTTACCTTCTTGGGCATTAGTTTCCTCACCTGTTAAGTCAAGGGTTTGGGCAACATCACGTCGATGGCAATAACATTGTATAACCATGACCTTGTGAAAATCAGGTGGGGAGAGAGAACTGGAGCAAAGGCAACAGGAAGCCTCTGAGAAAAGCCAGAGAAATACAAAGGACAGACTAGGCCTGTGCTCTCTGAGCTGGCACGCGAGCAACCCATGGTGGCTAAACAGTATGCCAACATCAAGAGCCACACTGCTTAGAAGTGACTGTTCAACAAACTCAAGATACCAGTGAAGTATCCTAAATGCAGAACACTCTGCTTTTGTCCTTTAACTGGCCAGGTGCCTAGTCTGGCCACAGAAGATGATACAGGCCACTGATTCTCAGAGACGTGTTTGTGCTCTGATCATCAGAGAGGATGACTGCACCGCTCAGAAGTTTTTCAGATTAAAGTCCTGATTCTTACCTGAAACTGTGAGCAAAAAACTATGGAAACTGGAGAAGCTCTCCTGTAGACTAGGGGTTCTTATCCCTTTTTGTGTCATGGACCTCTTCTCAGAATAATGTTTTTGTGTATAAAATAAAATAAAATATGTAAGATTACAAAGGAAAATAATCATATATAGTAATCAAATTTTTTTAAACAGGCTCATGGACCCTAGGTTGAGAACCTTTGTTCTAAACACACAAGTAAAGACCAAATCTTCATATAAACACCACCAACAATCACTGAAGCATTAGGAGTAGAAATATAAAGAAATCAGGGAAAGGAAAGAAATAGGGTATTAGAGCTGCCCCATTGTCCTAACAATGATTAATTTTATTTTAAAACTACACAAAATAAACTCTGAAAACCCATGGATGAAAAGCAAAGACTAAAAAAAAATAGTTCGTGATACTGTTTATTATTGCTTTTAGAGGGCTTGGTAGTCCAATATACAAGCCATGTTTTATTAAATAAGAAGAAAGTAGTGTAAGATATAAAAATCTATGCCCATTGTTCCAATTGTCAATCCAAGCTCCTAATCTTCATTATTCATTTACTGAATCAATGTCAATTTACACATAGTATTTTAATGTAAAAGGGAAAACTCTAATTGGGAAATAAGAAATATCAATTAAATAGAAAAAATACCATGTTGCTTTTTTTTCCTTGTGTAATATATTCTACATGGTTGAACTTTTTAGTCTTATCTTTTTCTTTAAAACTTTCTAGATATGACTATTTAGAAGGGTAGAATTAGCAAATGATAATATAAAGATCTTAAATACATTCACACAGAAACAGTGTATCACGAAAAGAAAATCTAAAAAACTCAAAGTAGTTTCTATTTCTTCACAGTACTGTATTGCCAGTTTAGTTGGGACGAAAAATAAGGAAAAGGAGCATAGAAGAAAAAAAGTTAATTTTCCCCCCTTCACCTCAACAAAAATTTGTTCAAAAAAACCACAGCTTGTGAATAAGATTAAAATGTAGTTGGTAAGCAACCTTTACTATACCTGCCTCCTTCTATTGAAGTTACCAAGAAAATATAAATAGGTTTAATATCTTCTTCATAAAGAAAATATATGACCTCACTAACATCTTCCTAACACACAGCATTGGCCAATACATAATTGTTTTATCAGTTTGCTTTAATTTTCTCTCTCCCTCTACCTTCTGCTTTCACAGAAAATTCAATCCATTTTGAATTCTGGTTTGAAAATATCAAAAGAAACACCCCTTTTTTTCCCTTAGAAGGTGATAGAGAATGTTAACAATATCTAAGGTAGAACAGGAAAGGTGACTAGAAAATATGAGAAAAAAATAAATAAAGGCAGGACTGGTAACACAATGCTTAGCTAGGGAGGAATGGATTAGCTGGACGAGTGAGATACACTATTCTGAGATAATTTCTCCCCTGCCACCCCCATGAGACTTCATATTTTAGCGCTGGGTGGTAAAATAAACAATTCCAATGAGGAATAGTTTACCTAAAAGTCCTAAAACTTTTACCTAGTGCCACAAGTTAAAAGTAAATACTTTGGGGAAATAATATGACTTGAGATTATACAGAAAAAAGTAAAATATTTCACTGTTATCCTTCAACACCAATTAGAACATTAAGGATTCTAATTTTTATGCAACTGAGATAAAGGTTTAACTTGGGTTTATACACGATTTCTTCAATGCTACAAAGAAATTTGCATTTATTCACCATAGTGTATTAAGACTACCCGACCTAAATACAATGAGGGGCTACCTCCAGGAACATAACATGTCATACTTGTTCGGGCATGGGTGAAGGAAAATAATAAATTTAAAATGCCAAATTCTTAGCCTTCTATTTTCAGCAATAAATCAAAATTCATAAACATTTTCATTTGTTTCATATGTTAAAAGTGAAAACCTTGGGGAAAAAAACCAACAACCAGTCTTCAGTATCTCCATCTACCTACGACAGAAAGGGGCGACCAAACTACTGAAAGGGCATCCTAGATTTGATATAAGGAAAAAAGAATGCCTCCATTGCACATAATAGAAAATCTCTGTAGATGTGCTATTCCTTAGACTGTACGACAGATAGGAAAAGTAATTAAGGTGCTTTAAGATGCTTACTGATTGATAAAGGAAATCCATGCAATGTAGCAACTCCTGGGTACAATGGTAGAGAAATGGGATTCTAGTAGTAACAAACAGAGAAATGGAAAAAAGGGCTGCAAAACTACTGAGTAAACAATTGTCTTTTTATAGATATAGTTCCCAGGGTTACCTCGCTTCAAAAACACCATTATTTATGGCATAAGCATTTAGAAAATGGGGCAAACATTAGCTCTAGAAAACAAAGGCATTAAACTAAGACAAGTAGAAAGAAAAAAAAACTCTACTCATTTTTAATCCATCAATATGTGCTTATATCACTAGGAGAGATATTTCTTCATAGGTACCTTCCATAGCACAGAAGCTGCCAGGCACTACCTGAAAATCAGAGCAGAAGAGGCTAGGTAGGTACTCTCTGTTCCCAAATCCCTTTATTCAAAACTTCACTGAAGGGAGAGCAGTTGATTCACTTAAAGAAGTACTTTTTTCCCCCCTGGGGAAAAGCTTGTTGAGGATCAAAGGAGAGCAGGAAAACTTGCTGGAATGCTGCCCCTCACCCCCATCCCTTTCTTTTCTTTTTCTTTCTTTAAAGAACCACCTTAGCTTTAAGAGAAAACATCCAACCAACTTTCTTCTGTAAGCACAGGCTTCTTAAAAAAACACATATTTATGAGATTGGTCATTTGGAGAATTCAAATCCCCCGATGCCACCTTTCCCATCAACAAAGCAAAATATTACCAGTTTTTTAAGCTCAGATTTTCTTCCAAAGTCTGAATTACACTGAGATCCTTACACTGTGAACACAGGCAGAAAGGTGATGTTCTTCTTCTGTCAATCTTTCCAATTTCTTTACTCTTGGCTCAAGTTTTATTTATTAATATTAGTCACCAGTTAATAAGAAAAAAGATAGTTTCTAAGTGTTTTTTTTCTGTTGTTTTGTTTTTAATTAAGTTAATTTGATACCACACCATCTGGTTACATGTGTTCAATCTGTAGTGATTAATTATTCCTTTTTCTTGAATTCTTGGTTTCCATAGCTAGAACCTTTCTCTATTTCAGTTACTCCTATCAGTCTACGGACTCCAAAGGAAGCTAAAAAGAAAGAAAAAGAAAAAAGCAAACAATCAGATTACTTTGCTCCATACTGTCACTCACGTACATTAATATAGCAACAAATTCATTCATGAGTGACCACAAAGCAATTCCTGAATTTAGGTCTGTAATTTCACTTGATACCTATTAAAAGAATGACAGAGTAAAAGGATCACGGCCCTGAAACATATGGTCCAACAGAACTGTCAGACATATCAGTTAGTAGTTTTCATTGCCAACCTATATATCTATATCTCCCTCACACCCTCCCTCATTCAGCTTCCTGTTCCTCTTTCTAGCTGACGGTGAGCTAGATGGGGGTAGAAAAGGAGTTGAGAAAGACAGAGAGAAACTGAACAGGTTATTTTATGTATTAGGCTGGTTTATGATATGGGAAAGACATTAAGATTGATTACCCCAGGGAGGCATATCTTTCATCAAGGGAACAAGTAAGGGAAAATTCAACATGGGGCTACTCAATTTCTAGACTATTACTCCAACCCTATTAAGTAACTAGGTTTGAATAGTGGCTTATTTAATTAAAATTTTAAAACAGAAAAACACAAGCCCACAAGGAACTTATAAATTTTTCAAAGGATTTCTATTTGAATACATACACACACACACACACACACACACACACACACACACACACCCTCATCCTTTACTTTTTCAATGTCTTGATACAAAAGTTTCAGCCACTACAATGGAATTTCCATTTCCAATGACAGATTACAACAAACTTTGAGTGGCAACGTGAAGCCATTTCCAATTAATTATCTTCACATTTGACCCATCTTTTATTACCTGCTCCAACAAATCCTAAGAACGTAAGTATCAAAAGGGGTGATCCACTTGCAAAAACACCAAATGCAAAACTGAAGAGAGGAGATAGAAGGATAGTTGCCCATCCAAGGAAATTCAGGAGAGTCCATGGTCTTCTGGTGGGTTTAATCTGCTCCCCTGGAAACACACCTTTCTGATTGTATAGCTCTTGTAAAGCATCCTGCAAGTTAAGAAATAAATAGGGTTCTTTTAAAGCCCATCTTCTAAATATGACAGCAAAACATTGGCAAAGAAAAATGACTCATTCTAAGTGAAGCACTGATCTTAATAAAATAACCATTTAGAAAACTTTTATAGAACAAATCCCAAAACACTAGTTTGCTCTAATATGCTTAGAAGATAAAATGATAAAAACACCTAAACATCAGGGGAAGAAATGTTCATCCTTATATACAGACAAATAACAGGCTGGGTTTTTTTTATAATTATTGGACTATTATAAATATTCACATATTTTGTCATGTATTGGGTATGTGAATTTTTTTTAATGCAGCTAAAAAGTCTGACAAGAGAAGTACATAAAAGGTGGTATCCTGGAATCACTAATATTCAACATGTTACAAGTAGTGAGAATGAAAAATTGCTCATTGTGGATATTTCCCCTGTGGGAATTATGTTGTGACTACAAATATTTTTTAGTTTAATCTTCACAATGGAATGACTACTCCATTATGTATAAAAATCATATAAAAAACCCTCTCCCAACACCCCCAAACACAAACCACTTTCAACAAAATATCTTCATTTCTCCCTACCTTGGGTGAAGGCAGTCAGCCTCCTTTTCTACCCTTCCTTCCAAATCCCACAATGTTATAAACATTCTTTTACTAATAGTCACAGTAATAACACCCACCAGCATTTACCAAATGCTTTAAGGCTCGCGAAGTACTTTACAAATATCATGTCATTGACGCCCACCATAACCCTAGGAGGTAGGTGTTTTTTTATCCCTATTTTACTGATGAGGAAACTGAGGCAGATAAAGGTTAAGTGTTTGCTCAGGGTCACACAGCTAGTATCTAAGGCCAGATTTTAACTTTGGTCTTTAAAAACCATGCCTCTGGGATTTTCATTGCAGTCCTGTTCTGACTCTCAAATGCTTAACTTATTCTGGAATGTTGTAAGCCCTCTTTCTTAGAATACATAAAAAATTACTCATCCATACATGATATTAATGCAGGCCAATCTTTGGCATCTATTTCACCCTCTTCAAGAACCCTAAGTCCCATTTCCAACCCACAGTGCCCATATACTCTCTTCTTTTCCTCCATTAACTAAAACCCAATCTCAGATTCTTCATTCATAATATGTAAAAGTGAGCATTGAATTAGAAGTTAGAAGGACCTCGGTTCTAGTTCCATCTCTGGAAATAACTACCTATATGACCTTGGGCAAAGTATTTACCATCTCTTGGCCTCAGTTTCTTAATTTGTAAAATAGAGAGATTAAACGACTCTAATGACTCTTCCAACTCTAAGAGTCCAGTATGTGACCTATGACTGATTTTGCCTTAACTCTCTCAAAGATATTTACATCTCACCAGGAGCTTATCTGAAGTTTTTCCAGTATAGTAAAACCTACTGCATCCTCTGTAGGCATATTTTTTGAGAATCCAGGGTGACCTCTAGTAAGTCACTGGAGAACTTTTATGTAGAATGGAATATAAAGCAGGCTGCTTTAAAACAAGAAGAAGGAATAAAAAGATCAGCCCATGTGTTCCACTGACATCTACAAACTACTTAGAATAGGATTTATAGGAGGATGTGGATAAGAGCTATACAGCATAAAAAGTGGAAATGGTATATAACCTGGAGGATGTAGCCCCATCAGTGAACACAAGACCTTTCAAACTATCTCTACTTTGCCGTGCTGTAGTATCAGAGTCTTACGTTAAACGGATGAAATTCTAACAGAGGTGAGGGAAGAGTCAAGAGAAATTAATCATATTATAGTTTTTAAAATAAAAAAAGCTTTCCAAATTCCCCCAAATGACACCAGTTACTTCAGAAGAGCTAATCTTAATGCCATAATAAAGCAGAGTTGAAGACCTGAGTCTCAGTTTGGCAAATCAGAAAGAACCATTTGATTATGAAACAGTATTCCTACATCTCCCAGGAAAGAACATCATTTTCAATTATTTACCCTTTAAAATTCATCTCTTCCTAGACATTCTGTTTTAAAGACTTTTACTCTAAGAAAAAAAAAATTCTTTACCTTCTCCTGATAAAGTTTATGAAGCCATTTTGCTGCTTCCTTTTCATCCTGTGGGATATCTTCCAGAGGAAATCTCCTGGTTTGTTAGAAAGGTTAAAAATAAAGTGAATCTTCTCCACCTACAATTCCTCGAAACTTATGCGTGTACTATACAGAACAAAAAGTATTTTTAAAGTATGGAAGCCAAAAAGGGATTTAAATATGTGTGTATGTATGTATGTATATGGCACAGGCTAAAGGCATTTGGTAAAAAAGGAAATAATTAATTCATTAAGTCCTATCTATAGTTCCACTGTAAAGGATAATTATTTTTTATAGCATAAATAAGAACTCGTCTACTTAAAGACCCAGAGTAAATGACTAATTGGGGGCAGCTAGGTGATATAGTGGATAGTGTGCTGGGCCTGGAATCAGGAGGACCTGAATTTAAATCTGGCCTCAGATATTTACTAGCTGTATAACCCTGCACAAGTCACTTTAACCCTATTTGATTCAGTTTCCTCATCTGTAAAATGAGCTGGAGAATGAAATGGCAAATCACTCCAGTATTTTTGCCAAGAAAACCCCAAATGGGGTCATAAAGAGTTGGACATGACTGAAATAACTGAACAACAACAACAACAAATTGACTAATTCACAAAAATTTTAGTCTAAGATGTTCTAAGATTTACCTAACCAAATGTAACAGTTACCAGCCTCCAAAAAATGGAAAATTCAAGCATTCATTTTTTCAATTCACCCTAAGAAAGAGGTGAATATGGGTTGCCTCTATGTTAACTACCAAAGTGAGAGGCCAGGCTTATTTTGGAAAGTTCACAAGAGCCTGGTAATGATAGAATTTGAAGATCTGGGGACATTCTGGAAATTTTTCTTGACCAGATCTCTGGATGTGTTGTCCAGAAAGATGTTCCTTCACCATGTTCCATATGAAAATGTAAAAGTAACTGAGAAATTTGGTCCAGAAGAGATAACCCAAAGCATCAGTTTAAAACAGAAGCAGCATACAGGCACCAAGCCTAGAAGGCCTTGGTTGTCATTCTGAAAGAGCTTTACGAGCCTTAAAAGCACTCTAAGGATGGGAGTCACTGTTCCATTCCTTCTTTTTGGTTATCTACCTTGTGTATACCCACTGACTGTTAGAGCTGATAACAGGAAAAAGACAATGAAATCAGAAGAAACTGAAGAGTTTTCTTGACTGTTGACAATAAGGGTTGGAAGAAGTGTTTTCCATTGCCTGGTTACAAGCGGGAGAATTTTCTTGAGTGTTTCTGTGGGTTCCTCACCATTCCTTTCTATTTTTTTGTAATAAAAATGAGACCTTTTCTATTTCTGATGTCTTGGCCTAAGGGCTTGTAGGGATTTCTTGCCCATTAAGGAAAGCAAAATTAAATAGATACTGAATATCTTTTGGCTTTTCCTAGGTGGGAGTATGAGCCAAAATCCTATGAGAGACACTCCCCACTCAGGCCTGACACCCAGAATATACTTATGGGATGATGACTCATAGTATTGTACACTTTAAGAGACAGAATGGAATTTATGTCATCTAATCTAGCTCTTTCATTTTATAGATGATAAAACTAAGGCCCAGGTTAAGCAACTTTACCAAGGTCATAAAAGTAGTAACAGAGTTGGAATTTGAACCAAGGTCCCCACTTCAAATCCAGCCAAAGTTTCCAAATTAATTCTCTGGAAAGAGAACCGGGTTTCAAATCAGAAGACCTAGTTCAAATCCTGATTTTGCTACTTATTACTACTGTGTGGCTCCGGGCAGGTCACCTGACTTCTTTGGCCCTCAGTTTCCTCATCTGTAAGATGATGGGTTTAGGTTAGATCAATCACTCAATCAATAAGCAATTATTAAGCACCCACCATGTACCAGGAACTATGCTAAGTACGCAAAGACAAAATATATTAAAAAAGGGATACAAAGACAAAAACAGAACAGTCCCTTAAAGGAACTTACAATTTATCTAGGGGAGATATATAATATGCATGTACAAAAAAAGATATATATAAAAAATTATTTTGAGGGCTAGACACTACCAGCTGGAGGGGCATCAGGAAAGGCCTCATGTAGAAAGTGGTACTCATATTGAGCCTTGAAGGAAACTAGGATTCTGAGATATGGAGGTCAGGAGGCAATGCAGTTTCTAGACTTTGGGGACAGCCAGTGCAAAGACACAGAGATGGGAGATGGAATGCCATGGGGAAAAGCAAAAGACCAGCTTCTCTGGACTGCAGTGTATATGGAAAGGAGAAATGGGTGACATCTAAGGTCCATTCTACCTATGATCAAAAGAGAACATTTTACTTTTGGTAAGGACTGTTGAGGGGTCCCCCAAACTTGTCTTTTTGAGTTGCCATATTTTCCAGAAACACTGGTCGCAGAGCATGCAGAAGGCCCTGAATGTGTCAAAGACAAATTCCCCCCAGCTGACATAATTTGTTGTTTGCATCCCAAACTGGACTCCCTGTGTGTCCTTGGGAGTCAAGATAGGTGCCAGTCCATCTGTACTAGACTGGGAAATTGCTTGTGCGGCTGAGTCCCTTGTGGATAGTTGACCATCCTATCTTAATAGTCTAGCAGTTCTCAAGGGAAAAGAATTCAGCTTTTGCCACTGCCTTACTCCTCCCCTTCAGGAGGGGTTCTGACCTTCTCCCACCTTTACTGTACCTTTCCCCTCCCATGCCATGCCCCTTTAGGTGGAGATTTCTGGTACCTCCTCCTTCCTTAGTCCTGCTGTTCTAAAAATGCAAACTTCTATATGGATTGTAAACTCTTTGGGTTCCACATACATGTTCATTTCTCTTGTAATAAACTTAGTTTTCACTTAAGTTTTGTGAAGTGATTGTCTGTTGACACTTTTCATCAGCTTTAATAAAACTAAACAGCTCCAGCAGATGGCAGCAGAAGCTTGGCACAGAAGCAGCAAATTGAGAGGTAGCCTAGCCCTTGTGCTGGAAGTGCTTCCTCTTGCCCTGGTATAAGAGTCCACTATACCTTTTGCGGGGGATGTGTGGCAGAAAATGATTCTATAATTTAATTTTCCCTTATTTACATTTATATTGTGTTCTAATTAAATGTTCCTCTCGAAAAAAAAAAATAAAGGCTAAACTCAACAATCATATATTAAGCTCTTACTAGTTAGTATATGGTACTAGGTGCTGGAGATTTGGTGTTGGAAGACTGAAACTACTGGCTAAAATGATAATGAATAAATGTTTGGATCATTAGTATGTTTCATTTTTCTACATCATATAATACCATAAACAATAAAAAATGGACTGTGTATGGTTTTGTGACCTCAGAGTCTGCTTTTCTCAAACACAATGAAAACTTGAAAAACCTAAGAATTTCTAAGATTGTACCTATAAAAATGTTTTTTTTAAAAAAATAAGCAAATAATGAATTAAAGGACAAAATAGACTATTTATGCTTTAGCTTGAATTTCATCTTTGCCTATTAAAATCTAAGTACAAATAGCAGTCACATCTTACACTGACCAGGTAATTTCTACATAAGCCAACTTGAACAGCCAAAGACCAAAATAAATACTTATAACACTTAATAGTTGGTAATGACTCCACATCCTTTGAACTGGAGACTCAGAACAAGGTAGGAATTTTATTGTGTAATTCCTATTGGGAAATCCATCACAAACTCCAAGACAGGAAAAAAAAAAAAGCAACCCATAGTTTATTACTTTATTTTCACAGGCTCATTCCTATAGACTTCTAAACTATAATTTTGTCTAGAAGAATGGAGATTTTATCAGTACTATCCTCCAATGTCTAAAATGAATTTGTGTGGTATGGTAGAGGCTGGGTGGGCAAGTGAAAAGTGAAAGCATTTGACCAGTAGTTGGTATGATAACTATTTGGTATTTGGCTCTAACTTCCACAGGTAAGCATAGATTTAAATCCCATATTTAGGTACACATTATCCCTAAGTGAAATACTAAACATTCAGCATCAGCAATCATAGTTAACATACATATGTTCTATTTTGTGGAAGCTAAGTAGTCGATCAGAGATTTGGCTCATATAGTGGACAAAACTTGAATTAATAATACAAAGTTGAATTAAATAGCATTTTGCTGGAGATGGCAGGTGTTCTGTAGGTAAAAAGATATGTCAGTATCTCTCAGGTAAAAAAAAAATTCATGAGCCTATAGATGTTTAGAGCAGTAGCAAGTAATAAGAAATCCAGACAATCCACTTTTTTTAGATAAGGCTATTTTGGTATTTGCATAACCTGTGATTTTAAATCAAAAGAAACTAAAAGGTTTGACTGTCAATATGAGGATCTTAGTGATTTCCACATAAAGGCCAAAAGAACCTTCAAATATGGCTTTGGACACCTTACTACTCCTAAGTCTTGACTATTTGACTTAGCAAGAGAGATAGAAGGAAATACTTGCAATATGGAAATTCTATCACTGAACAAAAAATCTACATCTAGGTCGAGATTAATTTTGTATTTCCTTAGAAATGTGCCATGAAAAGGGATAGATGAATCACTGGTGCTGAATTTCAAACTCTGTGGCCTGATTATTTAGCAGCTATCTAGGATTATTTAAGGAAATGAAAATCCATCGCTATCAGGCTGTTGTATAATGTTTTAATTAAGAGTTTCCAGGAAACCCTATAGCATTACAAAGGCTATTCTGTATGGTGTAAATCCTTCAGTTCTACAGATTCAAAAGTCCTTTATGGGTGATGTACTCCACACATGGTAACCTGGCACAGAGATTAATTTTGGGAATATTAAGGGGAAAGGGGAGCAAGGTCCCAAACTGAAATAAGAGGAAAGCACTGGTGGTACAGGGTAATATAATCAAATGGGCTACGTCATCATCATATTATCTACAACCAAAATCAAATTAGGTATGTCTTAGTCATTACAGAATTATTAGGGTCAGAGAATTTTTCTTTCTTTGTCTTATGTTTCTGCTTTCGAGTATAGGAAGTAAATGTTACAAGGGATCGCTTCGTGTGAGGCAGGAGAGGAAGTAAACCGAGGTAAGGTGGAAATTAAGGATCTACACAGATCCCAGGAAAGAGGGCTAGCTTAATTATGTGAGAGGGATTCGAAGATCAAATGGCAGACACATATGTAGGGGGAATTAGAAAATTAAGGACATTTGGGCAGCAGAAAGTACAAGCGATGACAGAGAGACAGGCTAAATCACCTTTAGAACGGAGTAGACACACACACCAGATTTCCAGTTTGGTCAATAAAGAGATTGCTGGAGAAATGTTGTACACCTCAGCATTTTTCTGCATGACTCTTCTTCAGCCCCTACTTTTTTCATTTGCATCTAGCCACTGACAAAGTCTCGAGGCTGGTATTAATCTTGACAGCTTGGATACAGGAGCAGAAGCTCCAAGAGAAACGGAAGAGGGAATGGAAGGATAGGTGTGGTGGGAGGGAATACTGATCAGCCTGCAATCCTGCAGCCACTCATGCCCACATCTCGCTCACCTCACGCACATATCTGCTTCATACTTCTTTCCATAAAGGATCCCTAGTAACGATGGATTCTTGTTTCCTCTGAAATTGAGTGTTACATCATAGACTGCTGCAACTGTAGTTAGAAAGAAGGATCAAGTAAATTCACTGCAGGACAGCCAGGACACTGGCTTTCACCCTTAAACAAACCTTAAATAACACTACAGAAAAAGTCAAAAGTAAAACAAATCCAAACACTTAATGCACACCCATTCATCACGGTTTTTTTTTCTTTTTAAATACGATTAAGACTTTTTGACATAAATTATTTCATGTTAACCCTGATGCCTGACAGGCAGCACGGCAAAGTGAACAGAGAACAATCACTGGAGTTGGGAAGACCTGGGTTCCACTCCTGCCTCTGAGACTCTGACTGTGAGACCCTGGGCAGGTCCCTTGACCTCTCGGTGCTCCTGGCAGGTCACTCTAACACTCTAAGCTACACAGAAGGTGCAGATCTGTTTTGATAGAGGAAGTTCTTCATTGGGAGCCCCCTCTACTAATGTGGTCACCATATCTAACCCCAATTCCAAAGTCTGGCAAAGAAATGGCACTGTTGCCTAGTGATCATCTAGGAAGGGCAAGCCTGAAAACCCTGTGTAACCTGAGGAAATCAGCCAACAGGAACTTGTCCTTACCTGTTCCCCTGAGACACTGAACTGCAGTGGTGAAGCCTTTGGTTCTGGGCAACAAATGATATTTGAGTTTGGGTAATCCCTTAGATTCAGCCACTTCCATACTAATTCGATGCTTTGTCTCTGTGAATCGAGTTCCTTCACAATACAAGAGAAACTAGGACAGAGAATACAAAAAAGAAACCCAGTAAATACATCTTAGAAAATAACTTTTCTTAACAGAGTCTTCCTAATTTGATTTTTAAAAATTATTAGATCCCCAATTAATAAATGGTCAAAGGATATGAACAGGCAGTTCTCAGATGAAGAAATTAAATATGAAAAAATGCTCTAAATCACTATTAATTAGAGAAATGCAAATCAAAACAACTCTGAGGTACCACATCACACCTATCAGATTGGCTAACATGATAAAATAGGAAAATGATAAATGTTAGAGAAGATGTGGGAAAATTGGAACACTAATATATTGTTGGTGGAGTTGTGAAATGATCCAACCATTTTGGAGAGCAATTTGGAACTATGCCAAAAGGGCTATAAAAATGTGCATGCCCTTTGACCCAACAATAGCACTTCTAGGGCTATATCCCCAAAGAGATCATACAAATGGGAAAAGGACCCACATGTACAAAAATATTCATAGCAGCTCTTTTTGTGGTGGCAAAGAACTGGAAATTGAGTGGATACCCATCAATTGGGGAATGGCTGAGCAAGTTGTGGTATATGAATGTAACGGAATACTATTGTGCTATAAGAAATGATGAAGAGGCTGACTTCAGAAAAACCTGGAAAGACTTGTTGTGGACTGATGCTGAGTGAAGTGAGCAGAACCAGGAGAACATTGTACACAGTAACAGACACACTGTATGATGACTAATATTGATAAACTTAACCCTTCTCAGCAACGCAAGGATCTAACACATCTCCAAAGGCCTCATGATATAAAATGCTATCCACATCCAAAGAAAGAACTATGGAGTTTGAATGCAGATTGAAGCATACTATTAGCTATTTTTTTTCTTCTGTTGTGTTTTGCTTCCTCTTTCTGGTGGTTCCTCCTATTGGTTCTAATTCTTACTTACATCACTAATGTGAAAATATGTTTAATAGGAATGTATATGTATAGCCCATATCAGATTGTGCACTGTCTTGGTGAGGGAGGTAGGGAGTGAGGGGGAGAAAAATTTTAAATTCAAAAGCTTATGAAAGTGATGGTTGATAAATCAAAATAAATTAACTTTTAAAAAATTTATTAGAAACGTATCTAAATTATTAGAAAACTTAGAAATGTATCTAAGATTATTAGAAAACTATCATTTTATTTTTCCTCTTCTAAAAACTATTCTTATGGGGCAGCTAGGTGGTGCAGTGGATAGAGCACGGGGCCCAGAGTCAGGAGGACCTGAGTTCAAATCCGATCTCAGAATTAACACTTACTAGCTGTGTGACTCTGGGCAAGTCACTTAACCCCAACTGCCTCAACAAAACAAACAAACAAATAAATAAATAAAGCAAAAACTGTTCTTGTCCTTTGATCATTACTCTCTTGGGGATCATATATTATTGGTCTTATAGACAGATGAGCCTTATATATTTCTATCCAATAATTTCTTCTATTTCAACTCAATTCAATTCAACTGATATTTATTGGGCACCTATCGTGCACAAGGTGCTATGTTAGATACTAAGGAAAAAAAATTTAAAAAAAACATTATCTTTGGGGCAGGGAGAAGAGGGTACAACATTTACACAAGTAAGCAATACATAAGGTAAAGTGAGAGAGAGAGCACTAACTTGGGACAGGGGAAGATCAGGAAATCAGGATATATCACCTGAGCTTTGCCTTGAAGGAAGTCAAGGATTCTGAGAGGCAGGGAAGAAGAGAGGGAACATTCATGGTATGGGGGAATGGCCTGTGCCAATGCAGGGATGGAATGTGGTGTTCAGGAGCAGCTAGCAGCTGGCTGGCTGGAGGGTACAATTTGTGAAGGAGAGTATCGTGACAAACAACTGAGGAGTCTGGGTTTCATCCTAAAAGCAATAGGAAGCCTTCAGAATTTTCAGGCAGGAGAGTAATGGAGTCTGATTTGAGGTTCTGAAAGGTTATTTTGGCAGCTGAGTGTAGAATGCATTGGAAAGAGCCAGGACCAATTAGGAGGTTACTGCAATAGTCTTTTTTTTTAAGGGCAATTGGGGTTAAGTGACTTGCCCAGGGTCACACAGCTAGTAAGTGTCAAGTGTTTGGTCTGAGGCCGGATTTGAACTCAGGTCCTCCTGACTTCAGGGCCAGTGCTCTATCCACTGTGCCACCTAGCTGCCCCCTGTTACTGCAATAGTCTTAAAGAAAATGGATGAAAGCCTGAATTACTACAGTAAAATGAGGAGTTTGGACTAGGTTGTTTCTAAAAGTTTTTTTAGCTTAAAACTTATGAAACTTCCAGGTATCTCTTTGGAAAGGAACTTTTTTTTCTAGTTATATAAGTGGAATAAAAAAGCATTCCACTGGCTAGCAACAGGACTTGACTTAGAAAAGCCATAGTTAAATCTGAGGCTTTGAGACATCCAGTTCATTTTTTGACTAGCCAGGGTATTCATACCACATCAGGCAGAGTACAGATTACTAATGTCCACAAATGATTCCCCTAAACTACTTTTAGTCAATCTCCTTCTGCACCGGACTTTTCAAGACAGATGCTAAAAATCAGACACGTGAAGTACAGGTGATATGTGCCCTCCATGCACAGAGGAAAATTGTTTTTTTCCTTTCTAATAATAAAGCCATTAAAAAGAGAAGTTATCTCTGAAGAATAATCTTAGCTGGGCCACTTGGTTGGTGATGTTGATCAACTATCTTTCTGACGAGATTAAAAAAAAATTTCACAAAATAAAACACCTTAGGTTATCCATTTTCTTACTGCTAATGCCTCCAGAACTGGGCTGGCAAGATAAAGTTTCAAGAGGAGGCACTTTTCCTCTCTGAGGAAGAGGAACATTCCTATCCCCTCCTGTCCTGCCACAAGCAGCCCTAGGGCTAGCTCTGCACCAAATTCAGGAAAAGCACGGGCCAACAGTAGTTTGCTGATTTCATATGCTAATAGTTAAAAAGCATTGCCCAAAGTTACACAAGACCTTTTTTTTTTTAGTGAGGTCTTTAGAAGGTTCTTATTTAGTTTTTACTCTTTAAACTTGGAAACCTTATACTTTTCAAAAACTTTAAATAAATTTAAAGGCAAAGAACTTTTTTTTTCCCATTATTGGGACGGGCTTTAATTCTGCTTACCAGAGACATGTGATTACCTTTCATGATGTTTCTAAAAACGTACAGTTTACCTTTTCATTTGCAGTAGGGTTTTTGTATTTGTTATAGAATACTGAATAACAATTAATTTTATATGACTATGTAATGAAGTTATACTCTTTCATAAATTTGCTTTTAAATGATATTTATAGATTACCACATGTAAAAGCCAAGATATTCAACTTTAACACAAATTATTTTTAAGACCCTGTTTTCTAACTAAAAAATGTCCCCCCTCATCTAGCAACTAGCTGATGTGGAATTGTGAACCCTGCAAACACTTACCCACATGTACTCAGGATAGTCAGACAAACGTTTTAATCCTTCAATAACAGTATTCCTGTCTTCTTCCCACTTTCTTTTGCAGAATACAATTTCTAGAAAGTACCACGTCCAGCCAATAAGGGGCACATAAAGAAGTTCTTTCTTAGCCAGGACTTTAGAGCTCTAGAGATAGAAAAGAAGAAAAATATATATGCATGAGTAAAGGAAAAAAAAAATTTCAATGTTGAGATCAGGTAGGATTATCTAGAGTATAGAATACTTGAACTGGAATCAGAAGACTTTTATTGCCATGCTAGTTTCTCTAATTTGCTTACAATATCAGGCAAGAAATCATTTCTTTCTTTTTTTCTTTTTTAATTTTTTTTATTTTTAGGCAGTTGAGGTTAAGTGACTTGCCCAGGGTCACACAGCTAGTAAGAAGATATCATTTCTTTTATGCCTCATTTTCTTCACCTGCAAAATGAAGATACCACTATATTATCTGAATAGGGGTCCCTTTAGGGCAGGCCTGCACAACCTGCAGTCCACAGGCACTTACAACACACCAGAGGATTTCCTCTACATACAAAGGATGTTTCCCCCTACATTTTCTGCAAGGAGCCCACAGGCTGTAAGTTGTGCAGGCCTGCTTTAGAGCAAGAGTTCTTAACCGGGGTTCTGTGAACTTGTTTTAAAAATATTTTTATAACTGAATTTCAATAGAATTGTAATTATAATTCTATATCTTTGAATTTATGGTTTTGAGAACATTTTTCTGAGGAGTCCATTTGGTTCACCAGACTACTAAGGGGTCCATGACATAAAAAAAAAGTCTAAGAATCTGTTTCAGAACATGGTTCATCAGCCTGTAGATCACAATTGACCATTTGGTAATTAACTGCAACCTGACAACATTACCTGGCTGGCAAGGCAATACGCTGCCACCATGACCCCTGTGTAGCTTGGCTGAATTCCTAGGAGTAAAGGGAGTCGTAGTTAAAGACTGCTTCCTTCTATCTTCTTCCCTTGCAGTCAATCTGCTACCAAACTTTTAAAAGATATCACCATCATCTGAGTGCTTAACCTGACAGAGTGAACTCAAGACTTTGGAGAAATAAAAAATTAGCTTCCTTCTCACAAAGAGTTTGGGGACCTATGAATTAGACTTTAAGTTTAGAAATAACCTTGTAATACAAAGTGATAATATTTCAGATTTGTGTCAAATGTCAACTGTGAAGTGGAAAGGGACAGGGACTACAGAAGGTGCAGACTACATTCTATTACAATAAACTCCAAGGGACTACAAACATTCTTTTGCCAGCATATCATTTGCCAAGATATCCACCTTCCTCCCTTCTCAAATGTCCACCTAACCATAGATGGGCACCTTCTATTTTATCGAGATCAAGACCATTAATGTAATGCGTAATGCCCTTCAACTTTCCCTCCTCTGCACTTCAGAAATGCTATGTATCTTCAGCCATTTTCTTTTCCTTTTCTTCCATCTTGGAAAAGAGGTGGTTCTTCTCTTTGTCAAGGCTAACTCCTTCACCTATGTCTTTGATTCCATATCTTACTACTTTGCTCCAAGATGCTGCTCCATCAATGTACCTGGGGAACCACACAGAGGCACCTATGTTTGGTGCACATAGGTATAGTTTAAAGTAATTAATAGACTGGAAGCACCCATATGACTCCCACATTTTGTCCAAAAAAAAAAGTATTTATTAAGCACTTACTATGTCCTAGGCACTGTGCTAAGTTCTGAGGATACAAAAGACAAAAACAGTCACTCCTATCAAGAAGCCCACATTCTAATGGGGAACAAAACAATGAAAATAACTAGGTATATGCAAGATATAACTAGGCATAAACAAGATATACCTACATGGCATAATGGATAGAGTACTGGATCTGAATTCTGGAAGACTAATCTTTGTGGCGTTCAAATCTGGCCCCAGACACTTATTAGCTATGTGACCTTGGAGAGTCACTTAACCTTGTTTGCCTCAGTTTCCCCATCTTTTAAATGAGCTGGAGAAGAAAATGGCAAACCATGCCAATATCTGTCAAGAAAACCATAAATGGGGTCACAAAGAGTTGGATACAACTGAAAATGTGCACCAAACATAGGTGCCTCTGTGTGGTTCCCCAGGTACACTGATGGAGCAGCATCTTGGAGCAAAGTAGTAAGATATGGAATCAAAGACATAGGTGAAGGAGTTAGCCTTGACAAAGAAAAGAACCACCTCTTTTCCAAGATGGAAGAAAAGGGAAAGAAAATGGCTGAAGATACATAGCATTTTTGAAGTGCAGAGGAGGGAAAACTGAAGGCATTACACATTACATTAATGGTCCTGATCTCGATAAGACAGGCTAGAAAGGTTAGCTGTAGCCATAAGAGAAGAAAAAGAAATTGAAGGTATTGGAATAGGCAAAGAAGAAACAAAGCTATCACTCTTTGCAGATGACATGATGATATACTTAGAGAATCCTAGAGAATCAAGTAAAAAACTACTTGAAATAATAAACAACTTTAGCAAAGTTGCAGGCTATAAAATAAATCCACATAAATCATCGGCATTTCTATATATTACCAAAAAAGCCCAACAGCAAGAGATAGAAAGAGAAATCATTACTGTAGAAAAACTTACTGTAGACATTATAAAATTTTTAGGAGTCTACCTCCTGAAACAAACCCAGGAACTCTATGAACACAATTACAAAACACTTTTCACACAAATAAAATCAGATCTAAATAACTGGAAAAACATCAGTTGCTCATGGGTAGGCCGAGCTAATATAATAAAAATGACAATCCTACCTAAGTTAATTTACTTATTCAGTGCCATACCAATCAAACTACCAAAGATTATTTTATAGAGTTAGAAAAATAATAACAAGATTCATTTGGAAAAACAAAAGGTCTAGAATATCAAAGGAACTAATGAAAAGAAATGCAGGGGAAGGTGGCCTAGCAATTCCAGATCTTAAATTGTATTCTAAAGCAGCAATCATCAAAACTGCCTGGTACTGGCTAAGAAATAGGGAGGTGGATCAGTGGAATAGGTTAAATATGCAAGACACAGTAGTCAATGACTATAGTAATCTATTATTTGATAAACCCAAAGACCCCAGCTTCTGGGATAAGAACCCACTCTTTGAAAAAAACTGCTGAGAAAACTGGAAAAGAGTATGGCAGAAACTAGGCATAGACCCAAATCTCATACCATATACCAAAATAAAGTCAAAATGGGTTCAGGACTTATATATAAAGGCTGTTACCATAAGCAAACTGGGAGAACAAGGAATAGTTTACCTATCAGATCTATGGAGAACAGAAGAATTCATGACCCAACAGGAGATAGAGAACATTGTGAAAAGCAAAATGGTTAATTTTGATTACATTAAATTGAAAAGTTTTTGCACAAACAAAGCCAATGCAACTAAGATTAGAAGGAAGGTAGAAAACTGGGAAAGAATTTTTACAACCAGTCTCTTTGAGTTGATTTTTAAAGGAAGCCAAGGAAACTAAGAGATCAAAGTGAGGAAGGAAAGCATTCCAGTCATGGAGACAGTTAGTGAAAAGGCATGGAGGTGGGAGATGAATTGTTATCTAAAAGGAACAGTAAGTAGGGCAATGAAGCTGGATTGTAGTATATGTGGACGGTAGTAAAGAATAAGAAGAATGGAAAAGGTAGGACAGAGTCAGGCTCTAAAGAGCTTAACATGACAAACAGGACTTTATATTTGATTCTGGAGGTAATAGAGACCCATGACTTGTACTGAGCAGGGGAGTGATATGGTCAAAACTACATGTCAAATAAATCAGTGGTAGATAAATGACTGGAAGAGTAAGAGACTTGAAGAAGGAAAACCAATTAGAAGACCATTGCTATAGTCTATGTGAGAAGTGATAAGGGATTGGACTAGGGTAGTAGCTGGCAATAAATTCTAACAAACTTTGCCAGAACCTTAAAGGCAAAATGTGTTTCCATTTTTTGTCTTTGTATCCCCAAGGACTAGTACAGTGCTTTGTATATAATAGGCTTTTAATAAATACTTGTTGAATTGAGTTGAATTTTTTTCTTTGTGTACTGGGCTTCCTTTTGATGAAGCTAGGGGAATAGTCTTTTTTCACCTGTATCTTTTAATAACTAACTATTGTCTATCATTAAAAATTACCTCATTTCCTGTTCTATAGATCCTGGTTTATTTGTGGAAATTTTCAGTCATTTTTAGTTGTGTCTGATTCTTTGTGACCTTATTTGAGGTTTTCTTAAAAGAGATACTTGAGGGCTTTGCCATTCCTTCTCCAGCTCATTTTACAAATGGGGAAACTGAGGCAAACAGGGTTAAGTGACTTGTCCAAGGTCAAACAGCTAGTGTTTGAGGTTGATTTTGAACTCAGGTCTTCCTGATTTTAGGCCTGGTGCTCTATCCAATGTACCTCGCTGCCCTATTTGAGGAATTACACTTTTAATTACTCTGATCTCTGTGATAATTTGTTCTCTTACATTTTCAATTTCTTCCCCTATTCTAGCTCCTTCCCTTCTTGGGTATACATTTGTTCCCTCTATCCTTAAATAACTCTTTCTTTCAATTCATCTACCCCTTCAAGCTACCAACCCATCTTCTTTGTTTCAGAACAAAAGATGCTCTGAAGCAGTTTGTGCTTGCTGAACAAGCACACTTCCTCATCACTTGCAATTTGGTTTCCATTACCACCACTTCATTGAAACTGCTTTCTCTGTTTTCTGGAGTGCCAAACCCAACAGCCCCTCCTCCGTTCTCATCTTCCTTACCCTCTCTGCAACACATGACATTATCTTTCTGGAGGCTCTCTAGTCATCTCAATTCTATTATATTTTCTTTTCTTTCCTTGGTCTTCTCCTACATCTACTACTTGTCTGGCTACTTAGTTAGATGATATTTTTTCCTACCCTCTATCTTATTTTCTTTTTCAATATTCTTTCTCTCGACAAGCCAATTCACAGAGGCAGCTAGGTGGCACAGTGGGTAGAGAACTGATTCTGGAGTAAAATGGACCTGAATTCAAATCAAGCCTTAGACATTTACTAGTTATGTAAGCCCTGGGCAAGTCACTTAACCTATTATCACTTGACCTGTCTGTCTCAGTTTCTTCAACTGTCAAATCAGAATAATAATAGCACCTATTGTTGTTGTTGTGAGGATCAAAGAAGATAATTTTTGTAAAGCACTTAGAAGAGCATCTTGCAAATAATGGGTTAGTTCCTTCCTTACTTTTTTTCTCTCCTTTCTTCCATAGCTTAAGCTATGGAAGATGATTCTAAAATCTGTATCTCCTGCCCCAAGCCAAGACTTGCAACCTAGATCTCCCACTGAAACCTCTGATATGCCCAAAGCAACTTATTTTCCCCCAGATACATATTCCTCTTCTTGATTTCTCTTTTTCCTTTAATGGCTAACATGCTGTCATCCATGTCACTTTTTATTCTTGCCTTTCTGTCTACATTTAATCATATGCCAAGTCCTGCCAGATCTACTTCTGCCATGTTTTTCATCATTGTTCATCCAACTGCCAGCACACTATTCCAGATCCCAATATCTCATCTGGAATACTGTTAAAATCCCCATTCTTTCTGTCTCTAGGATCTCCTTCTAGCTAATCTATCCTATATACTGTTATCAGAGGAATATTCCTAATATACAAATCTTCTCATTCTGAGAAGTTAGGAATCATTCCACCGTTCATAAACCATCACTGAATCTTCATTGCCTACCAAACAATGTCTGAATTCTATAGTTTCAAGGCTCTATATAATCTGACTCTAGCCAACTGGCCTAATTCTAATCACAAATTTGAATGGCATCTGTGTGAGTTGGCTGATTTTTACATTAAATGTATACTGCCTTCCCTTTTTGAAGGTGCAATGCACCCTGAGAGAGAGAGACAGGAGCTGCCAAGCACCACCTCGACCTCCATCTCCACTCAGATATTGGTGGAGGCAGCTCAGGGAAGGGAATAAGCATTTATATGGTGCTTATTATATGCCAGGCACTGTGCTAAATGCTTTACAAATACTATCTCATTTGACTCTACAACTCTGCAGGTAGGTGTTATTATTATCCCCATTTTTTACAGTTGAGGAAACTAAAGCAAACAAGAGGTTAAGTGACTTGCCCAGGACCCTGGGTTCATGAGCAACAGGAACAGGAGAGGTTCCCTGCCATCTCCTCCACCCAAAGCCTTACTTCCAAGCCTGGCCTGCAGCCATTATCCAGGGGAGTGACCCCTGTAGAGATCTGACTTGGCAACTCTCCCTTCAGGAGCTGCAGCCACAGCTACTGAAGACCCAAAAAAGTTCTTGCCACTAAAGTCTTTGACACTTTTAAAAGGTTTCAGTACGAGAAATGGATGTGGTTTTATCAACTGAAGTGACAATAAAGAAGCATTACTATTAATGGTATACCCTGAGAACCAATGAGCCAAGTTGTTGCCAAGGCTTGTTGATTTCACATTTGCAACACCTCTCAAATATGCTCCCTTCTCTCCCCCATTCTAGCGAAGGCCCTTATCATACCTGTTTGGTCTGCCTGCATCAAGTCTCGCCCCACTTCAATCCATCCTCCATTCAGCCACCAAAGTGATTTTCCTAAGCACAGGTCTGATCACGTCACCCACCCACCCATACTTAATTAATCCTAGTGGCCTCCTATTACCTCCAGGAGCAAATACAAAATGCTCTGTTTGGCACTCAAAGCTCTTCATAACCTAGTCCCCTCCTACCTTTCCAGTCTTGTTATACCTTACTCCCCATCACATATTCTCCCATCCAGTGACACTGGCTTCCTAGCTATTCTACAAACAAGACACTCCATCTCTCAGCTCTAGGCATTCTCTCTGGCTGTACCTCATGCCTGGAATGCTCTCTCTCCTCTACTCTGACTACTGACCTCCCTGGCTTCTTTCAAGTAGCACCCCCCTCCAAATCCCACTTTTATAGGAACCTTTCCCCAACTCCTCTTAATTCCAGTATAGTCCCTCTGTTCATTATTTTGCATATATTTATTTGCATGTTGCCTCTCCCATTAGATTGTAAACTTGAGGGCAGGGACTGCCTTTTGCCTCTTTTTTTGTATTCACAGTGCTTAGCATAGTATCAAGAAAGTTACTGTAGTTAATACCACATTCAATTCAATAATATATATCTGCTTCCTATCTTTTGGAAATAAAGGGAATAAATATTAAAAAAGAAAACCTAAAATATGCTTAGAACAATGATGCGTTCAATTCAATGTAGAGGCAGCTATGCAGCAAGGTGGACAGAGTAGCAGATTTAAAGTTTGGAAGTGGGGCAGCTAGGTGGCGCAGTGGATAGAGCACCAGCCTTGGAGTCAGGAGAACCTGAGTTCAAATCCAGCCTCAGACACATAACACTTGCTAGCTGTGTGACCCTGGGCAAGTCACTTAAGCCCATTGCCTAGCCAAAAAAAAGGAAAAAATTTGAAGAAAAAAAAAAGCTTGGAAGATCTGAGTTCAAATTCTGGCTCAAACACTTACTAGCTGTGTAACTTACTCAGCACTTATTAGCTGGGCAATTCACTTAATCTCTCTCAAACTCAGTTTCCTTATCTAGAAAATGGGAAAAATAAAAGTATTTATCTCACAAGTTGTTGTGAGAGTCAAATGTAAAGCATTTAACATCTGTAAAGTGCTTTGCAAACCTTAAAGTGCTACATAAATTCTAGCTATTATTATCAATCATATGCTTGCTTTCTATCTTCTGACAGAAATGAGGGAAATAAGCATTAAAGGAGAAAACCTATACAATTCTGAGGACTTCTCAGAGGCAGACATTTTATTTATTGCTCATTTTAATTAAATAATTTTTGAAACATCTTTTCTTGGTTCAATTTTCATGCTACTCACCCCCAATACACCAAATCGTTCACACATGGTCCAGCCACACAGGAAGTCAATTTCAAAGTTGTGATTAAGGATGATGACCACGTGTTCTTTTCCAAACTTGTCCACTGTTTCCTGATCTGTGAATAAAGTACATTCGGTGCCTGACCACCATTCCAGAAGCATGACTAACTCTAGAGAATATAAAAGAAAGGAAGGTCATTAATATAAGTCATAGTTGAATCATACAAAGTCTTTGCACTTGACCTCTTTGCTCTATCAGAGTACAGCCAATAGCCCTTTAAAGCGTTTTTTTAAGTAACCCTCTTCCACTTCACCTTTGCAGTCTAGTGAAACCTATGGATCCCTTCTCAGAATAATGTTTATAAATGCAGAAAATAATAAAACACACAAGTTTACAAAGGAAATCAATTATATTGAAAGTCAGTTATCAATTTTTTTTAAAATGCAGGTTCACAGACTGAGGTTAAGAACTCCTGCTTTACAGCATTGCATTCTAGAATTCTAGGCTTTTCAATTTTCTTATCAAAAGACAGTTTTAAAACGTAATAAAAAATATATGATAATATCAATATATACATAAAAAGCTTTTGACAAGATGCAACATGTATTTCTATTAAAAACATTAAAATTTAATGAAAATATAAGAATTCAATGAATCTTTCCTTAACATTGTAAGTAGTATATATCTAAAACCAAGAGCCAGCACTACATATAATGTGGATAAGCTAGAGTCCTAAATCAGGGATAAAGCAAAGATGTCCACTGTCACCACAACTACTTAATATAGTGCTAAAAATGCTATGATATTATGACAAGAAATTCAAGGAACAGCATAAGAAGAAGAAATAACACTATCACTTTTTTTTTTAGTGATGCCATACCTTAGAGAATGCTAGAGAGTCTACTAAATTAATTGAAACAAATAATAATTTAAGCAAAGTCACAGGACATGAAATAAATCCACACAAATCACCAGCATTTCTACACATTACCAACAAGAGAAATTCTATATACAAATATCATAGAATGCATAAAATACTTGGGAGTCTACCTATCAAGACACATATAGGAACTACATGAATTTAATTTTACAGAAATACAGATGAAAATATTTGGAGAAATGTTAGTTGTTCATGGGTAGGACAATCACAATGACAATAATACATAAATTAATTCACTTATTAAGTCAAGTCAATGGCAGTCAAGTCAACAGGCATTTATTTATTAAGGGTCTATCATGTTACAGGCACCATGCTAAGCTTTAAGAAAGGCAAGAAACAAAAATGAGTCTCTGCCCCAAAGGAACTCACAGTCCAGTGAGGAAGACAACTAGCAAACAACTACGGACCAACAAAACACCTACACGATAAACTAGAGATCACCATCTCAGAGGGAAAGCACTAAGATGAAGGAGAACTAAAAAAGTTAATTTGAAGGTGGGATTTTAGATGAGACTTGAGGACGACAGGGAAGCCCGGAAGTTGAGATAAGGAGGGAGACACTTGCAGGTATGAGGACAGACAGCCAGGGAAGCTGCCCAATGCGTCAGCACGGAGGCCAGCATCTCAAGGTCTCTGAGCTATTGGTGGGGAGGGGAGAAGGAGGAAGGTGCAAGAAGTCCAGAAAAGATTATGAAGAGCTTTAAAAGCCAAACAGAAAATTTGATCCTGGAGATAACAGAGAGCCATTAGAATTTATTCAACAACAAATCAGTAGCATATCTGACCTGTGCTTTAGGAAGGCCACTTTTATAGCTGAGTGAAGGAAGGACTGGAGTGGGGAGAGACCTGAGGCAGGGTAACCAACCAAAAGGCAACTGTAATAATCCAGGTGTGAGACGATGAGGGCCTGCACTAGGGTGGAAGCAATGTTAAAGGAAAGAAGGGGGCAAGCACGATAGCTGCCACAAAGGCAGACGTGACAGGATTTGGCAAATGATTGAACATGGGGAGTACATGAGAGTAAGGAGTCAAAGATGACAGTAATAGGGAAGTTAGGGAAAGGCGGAAAGTTTGAGGGAAAAGATAATGAGCAAACTACAAAAGGATGACTAGAAAAAGTAATCATGAAGTTCATCTGGAAGGAAAAAAAAGTCAAGTATCTCAAGAGACATGATGAAAAAACGCAGAAAGGTATCACTTCTCAAAATACACTACCAAGCAACAGTCATCAAAACAATTTGGTACTGATTTTAAAATAGATAAGTTGTTCAGTGGAACAAATAGATACACGAAATATAAAAGCAAATGAACCTAACAGCCCAGTGTTTGGTAATCCCAAAGACCCCAGCTAATGGGGAAAAACAACAGGGAAAACTGAAAAGCAGTCTGGCAGAAATCAGGTTTAGACCAACACTTCACATATTGGCATACCCAATGGATATAGGGTTAGATATAAAATTTTGGTCACATCACAAACAAATTAGAAAATCAAGGATGAAATTACCTTTCAGATCTATAGATAAGGGAAGAGTTCATAACCCAATAAGAGATAGAGAGGATCACAAAAAATAAAAAGGACAGTTTTGATAACATACAATTTGAAAGGTTTGGCATAAACAAATCCAATGTAGCTAAAATTAGAAGTGAAACGGTTAAGTTGGGGGAAAATCTTTATAGCAAGTTTCTCAGATAAGGTGTTATTTCCATAATATATAAAAAACAGATTATTCGTAAGAGTATTACCTGTAAAAAACAAAATGCTGGAGAAAAAAATAACTGTCCAACAATTGGGGAATGACTGGCCAATATGAATGTAATGGAATATTAATGTGTTTTAAAGGAACGACGAATATGAAAAAAACCAGGAAATTTATATGAAATGACTAAAGTTAAGAAAGAAAAGAACAATAATCAATATAAAATCAATATTGAGATGACTAAATTATGATCAAATATTAATATTGGACCTATCAAAGTTAAAGGGCACAAGCTTTCTATTAACAACTGATTGTTTTCAGGGAATTTACTTTGTAGTAGGTGTTATTTGGGTGTTTATTGTGAAGTATGTGTTGCATCAAACAAAATTTTATCAATATAGATGTGTACTTTAGAAATTCCATTTTGACAGCTATAAAAGAGATGGATTGGAAAATGGAGGCAGGGAGACTAATTAGGAGGTCATTAGTCCAGACGAGAAGTGATGAAGGCCTGAACTAGGCTATGAGTGAGAAGTAGAAAAGTGTGAGAGGTTTTGTTAAGGTAGAATTGGAAAGATGTGGCAACGACTAAATATATGGAAATAGGAAATGAAATGTTGAGGATGACTCCTAAAATGTGAACTAATTGATTTGTGACTGGTAGGATGCCCTTGACAGGTATCCTGATTGAAAGGTTCCCTTGACAGAAAATGGGAAGCTCAGAAGAGCAGTGGGTTTAGATGGGTAGAAATTGGATATGAATTTGATGTTTTGTCTTGAAGACACTGAGTTAGAGATGGTGTTGCTACAAGCAGTTTGAAATGTCTAATAGACAGGAATGGAACTAAAGTAGGACTGGAACTCAAGAGAAAGATTAGGGCTGGATCTTTAGATCTGGGAATCACTGTACAACTGTTCATTGAGTCCACAGGAACTCGTGAAACCACTAAGTGTGCAGACAGTAAAAAGGATTTTCAGACTCCCCCCACAGTTAAAGGAAGATGATCCAATTAAAGGAGACCAAGAAGGACAGGCAGGAGGAGAATTGAGAGAATTGTGCTATGAAACACAGAGGGGAAAATATCCAAGAGGAGAAGGTAGTCAACAGTATCAAATTCTGCAGAGAGGTCAAGAAATATGAGGATTGAAAAAAGGTAGAGGTAGAGAGGAGTATAATTCTGGAAATGAGGAATAATCCATAGAAATTTACTAAGACAGGATATAGAATTCTGTGCACATGGTTCAGCTTGCCTGAAGCATGGAGAGTAATCACTCTGGACAATAAGCTGGAGACAAACTGAAGGGCATTAAATATCAGACAGAGGACTCTGTATTTCATCCCAAAGGCAATGAGGAGCCATTGAAGTTTCTTGAGCTCAATGGTGGGGGTAGGGTGGGGGTGGAGAGACATGGTCAGACCTGAACTTTTGGAAATATCAGTTTGGCAGCTTTGTGAAGACTGGTTTAAAAAGGGGAGAGATGGATTCAGGGAGATCAACTAAGAGGCCACTGTAAAAGTTTAAGTGAAAATCAATTACGGTAACTAGAAGAATGGTTGTGTCTTTATAGAAATAAAGAAATTAGGAGGAAGGCAGTTGCACCTAAATGCAATAGAGTTTATTTAGGGGAAAAAAACTGGAGATCTTTACACAGTTCCTATATCATAGGTCTCTGACAGTGGAGTGCCCACTAATTTTTATAGATTTATTCACCAACATGATGATTTGACTAGTCCATGGACAGTCAATGAAAAATATAAGGGGAACTAAGAGGAGCTGGAATATTGGATAACTTGTGTGGACAAGTTTGTCAGATGTTAAATGGAGAATCTGATGGAATACTTTTGAGATGGACTAGCTATTGTGAAGTACCGTTGTGAAACAATGATTTGGGGGTATAGGAAATGCTAGTCATGGAAATGACAGGAAATTGTGGGTTAAGGCTGAGAAAAATGTGAAATAATAGATGGTGAATACTATGCTATGACCATAAAAGAATTCTACCCAAAGGCACATACTCAAGGATGGTTGGATGGTCAGCTTGGGATATTTTTGGGTTAAAGACCAACTTAATGTGAGATGAGGTGGCATAGGAAGGATTCTGATTCTGGCTAAGAATCCATACTATATTTCTGAAGAGGTACCACTTGGAATAAGATGATGAATTAATGGATACTAGAATCATTGGGTCCCTGAGGATGGGAAGGATATCACATATGAGGTTACATAAGTCTAAGGTGAGCAGATTTAAGAAGACTGATTATTTCACTATTATGAGTATCAGAGAGAGCCCCAAATCTCCCAATTTCTTGGGGCCCATGAGAAGTTTCGAGGAAGGCAGCCTTAGGTCTGGTCCCAAGCAAACTGTACTACCCTTCTCGAAATGAGGAAGCAGATCTTGGTGATTGTGGATTCCTGTACCTGATGGGTCAAGCCAACACCAACAGGGAAGGACAATATAGTTGCTACTACTAAAACTTTGACGTATCTCTTTTGTCAGTGGGGAGTTCCCCATATTGAGTTGGACCAAAGGTCAGGCTTTTACCACAAAGGTAATGAAATAACTTTCATAAATCTTAGAAATAAAGAGGAAGTTTCACATGACCTACCACCCATAGTCATTTCAGCAATTCGAGCTCATGGCCAGTATCCTAAAGGATGAGCACCACAAAGAGAAACCATTCTACACTTAGATAGTATCTGCGTATGGAGAGCAGGACAAGGCCCATACTTGGCTGAATCCCCTAAATATGTCATTTAAGTACTTGGAAAGAGAATGGGTTATGTGTCAACGGCCTCTACATATGTCCCCTTTCTTAAATCTAAGTGGGAGAGTTCCCATGTAGTTATTTGTCAGGGTTTGTGATCTGTTAATGTCTGATAGGAGAACTTGATTTCTACATCTGTGATCTACATCTACATCTACAAGTGAAAGGTAAACCACTCCTCTATATCTGGAACAAAGTCAAAATACTGATTTATTTTTCAAGGCTGGTTTGTGCACTGTGGATACCAGGACACATTGATGGAGAAGTAAAAAAAAATAAAAAAATAAAAAAATAAACCCACAACTCTAAGAAAGAGTCTAAGTTTAAAAAAAAAATCACACGGAATGCCATGAAATGAGGGTCCTGGACTATGGGACTACTGAGAACAGAAACACTGGTTGGGGATTTTATGCAGGTGTTTCTACTTCCTCTTTTGTTCTAGGTCTACAAGGCATGGTGAATAATACTGAGCTTTGTAACAATGGAAAGAGGAATCATTGTAGTCCTGGGTCATCACAGAGACCATCTGGGATCCACACAGAGAAGGAAAAGGTAAGTATTTATATTAACAAATTCATAGAATAAAAGTGGAGGAGTAATAGAATTAGATAAATATCGATTAGGCACAATGAGATTTTTATTACTGCAGAAAGATAATGGTCATGACCCCCAAAGGAAAGGAGGCTCTTCATTGTGAAACAGGCTGAACAAAAACAAAAGATAAACAGTTCATAGTGCATAGTATTTGTCTTTCTTGCCAGTTTTTAAGGAAGCTTAATTTTAGGGATCATATAAAAGGTGATACTCCAATCACTAGGTAGAAATAGCATTAGGAATTTGACTTTCTCACTTTATGTTTGTCCCAGAGTGATGAATAAAGCTATACCATAGGAAGCCTTCCCTAATCCCTCTTAATTCCAGTGATTTCTCTTTTAATTGTTTCTTATTTATCTAGTATAGATTCTTTTGCATATATTTGTTTGCATGTTGTCTCTCCCATTAGATTGTAAGTTCCTTGAGGGCAGGGACTATCTTTTGCCTCTTTTTGTATCTCTAGCACTTAGCACAATACCTGGTACACAGTAGACACTTAATAAATGTTTATTGATTGACTGACTAAAGTGTCCTAGTTGCTCTGTGCCCCCCAAAACAACAGCTGTAGTTGAGGGTAGTGAGAGACAAGCATTAAGCAACATTAAACAAAAGGCAATCAAAGGTATGTGCAAAGAGAAAAAGAGGTGGGCTGGCCATGTGCTGAAATTGAAAGATAACAACAGACTGACAGCCTGATGGTATACTGATAACCTTAAGAAATTAAAAGAACAAAGGAAGGTTTCCTGAATATAGATCCTCTATGAAGACATGTAAAGACATGAACGAGAACAAGAAGGTATGAAGTAATACTATGCAACAACAGGATAATGCACCAAAGCATTAAGAACAAAAGGCCACAGAAGAGCGAAAGTGATGATCTACACTGCAAAGCATTTTCCATCTTTGATAGATGCACAGTTAGATACTTCACTGGCCTAAACTAACATTATTGTCATAAATTATGCTATTCTCAGGACAAATTACAACCACAATGATTTTATGTCCAAACTGAAGGAGTGTTTAGGTCTTCTAAAAAATAAGTTGTGAGCTCCCAGGAACTTTTTGCCAACAGAGGCTAGAGGAGTACAAGTCTTACTAGAGAAGGAACTCCATTCTATCTCTGGCTACAAGAGAAGTTTAGATATTGGCTATCAGAGAGACAACAGTGTTGCTACTGATTACAGCCCAAGGGCAGACAGATAGTGAGAGCTCGGCTAGAAACTAGGATCCAGCCAGGCCAAATTTAGCTTCTGCAGCCAGTCTGTCTCAGTATTCATACACAGTGCAATGCAATGTACAAGTTACATAAAATGAACCCATAATAGCACCACTATATACCAGGGTGTCCCCTTTACCCCTTATGGGATAAGCCAACAAAGCTGTCCCCTGGTCTTCACTGTCCCAGGGAGTTAAGGCTTAAACTTGCCTCTCTTAACTCAGCTACCTAGGGACTTTTCGCCATAACACAGACATAAAAAGGCCCACTCAGGTGGAGACTTGGCCAATGTCCTAGGATCTCACACCAGACCCTGCCCTGCTAATCAGATGGAGGCCATATGGAGGCCAAGCCTACCCAAGCTAAGTACTACAGTATTTTTGTTCTTTTCTATGCTACAGCTAAATGAACTGCCTTTTGTTAACTTTTAGATGACCTACAAGATTCTCATTTTGTTCTGACACCAAACCTAAACTAACAGAGTACTGGCCTGAGTCAGCTATGCTCAATATAGGAGGAGTCATAAGATGTTTGTGTATGTATGGCAACATGTCACTTTCGGACAGGTGAAGAATATCCTTATTTAATTTTTACATATGACATATCTGCAGGGCAATGTTGAAGTAGGTTAAAGATGAGCCAACACCTACAGTGACAGAAGACATTTTAGCTCTCAGTGGGACCTTAAATACACATACATGGAAAAAACCCCTACAAATAGCCAAAATTAAGGAACTTTTGAGAGGTTTTCTTTGAAGTTTTTTTTTGATAAAAATATAAATATAAGAACACACGGGATTATTCCCTTCATAAGAGCAAGCTGTACAGACCTGAAGGATTCTGGAAATGAACAGAGGAACAGCTAAGGGTGTAGTAAAAACACCACTGTCAACCAGATGCTGTAAAGCTTGAAAAACTGTGTATCTTTTCTTCTTCACAGCCCTTCAAAAGGTACCATAAGCTCCCTCTTCTCCCTTCTTCCTCATCTATCACTCAGATGCCTTCTGCCACTACCTTCTCCTTTGCACCAGTCTCACATGAAGTGGCCTTACTTCATTCGCATAAGGGATCCCCTTCCTTCCTGTCTTCTCTAACAAACTGTTTCCGCTGGCACCCTACTGTATCACTTATTTTCAATCTCTGTCTATTGATTCATTCTCTACTTCCCTACAAACATGACCACGTCCTCCCTATCCGGAAAAAAATTTTTACTTGATCCTTCCATCTCCAATAACTATTGTCCTATATCTCTTCTATCTCTTCTGCCCTTTATGGCTAAACTCCTCAAGAAAAGATGTCTACGATTAGTACCTCATTTTTTTTTCTCCTCTCACTCTCTTCTTAATCTCTAGCAAACCAGCTTCCAACCTTATCATTCCACAAAAACTATTCTCTCAGATTATCTGTCAAGGAGTAAAGTGGAAACTGGAAAGGCTGGGGACAACTAGGTTAGGAAGGGCTCTGAATGCCAATGCTCTTTGATCCAGTGCTGTTCCACAAACACCACCCTCCATCTCTTGGCTCTGGGTGTTTTCTTTGGCTGTCCCCCATATCTGGAGTTCTCTCCCTCCTCATCTCTGCCCGCTACCTCCCCTAGCTTCCTTTAAGTCCCAACTAACATCCCATCTTCTACAGGAAGCCTCTTCCAACCCTTCTTAATTCTTGTGTCATCCCCCTGTTAATTATTTCCTATTTAACCTGCACAGAGATGGTGTGTGTATATATAAATATATATATTGTTTGTTTGTTTGTTATCTCCATTAGATTGTGAGCTCTTTAAAGGCAAGGGCTATCTTTTGTCTCTTTTTGTATCCCCAGTGCTTACTTAGCACTGTGCCTGGCACATAGTAGGTGTTTAATAAATATGGAATGATTTATTGTTACCTCTTACTAATTGATTTCACAATATCTTCTTTCCCCCTATCATCTGCTGTGGTCTCATTCCTACATTATTGTTTTAATATATATCATTTTAAATTAAAGGGAATTGAATTTTTTTTTGCTAATGCTGAGACATCTTATGCCATAACTGGCCAGGAGACAATGGCCTAAAACCTGTAATATTTTTTTCCTACTCCTCACTTAACAAAAGTATTCAATGAAAAAAAGTTGGAAGGTTAAAAAATCCTGACCCAAAGATTCCTTTCATCTTATCAACCCACTCCCATCTACTCTTCTCTCACGCCATATTTCTTGATTCCACAAACTTTTATTCTTTCATCATTCAGCTGTAAAACTTATCACCCTTGTCCAGAAAGCCTTTCTTAACTAGAAAAGAGGTGGTGATTCCCTCTCATGTGAAACTCCAGTAACTCCCTCTTTAATCATCACCCCAATAAATACAATAAAACATAGATAATACTACATTTAAAAAACTAAGTCACTAGGAAGTCCATTGAGAACCTTATGTACAGTCTGTTGGTCAATCATTTTCAATTGTGTCTGACTCTTCATGACCTCATTTGGAGTTTTCTTGACAAAGATACTAGAGCTACTTACTTCTCCAGCTCATTTTACAGATGAGGAAACTGAGGCAAATAGGGTTAAGTGACTTGTCTAGGGTCACATAGCCAGTCTGAGATCAGATTTCAATTCAAGAAGATGAGTACTTCTGACTCCAGGCCCAGTACTCTATCCATCAAGCGCCTACCTGCCCTAGGATGAGTATATACAGCCTGTATAATAATGATTACTTACATATAAGAAGCTGTGTGAAAGAAATTATTCAGAACATTTGTGACCAGGAAGGGAGGCAGCCTGATCATGTAACAAAATAAGAATTAATATAAGTACAGTATAAGGGACATACTGATACTCTTGATATATGAAAAAAATATCTACAATGTGTTCAGTAGATTCTTTATATGGTATTAATAGGAAAACTGGACAACTTTTATGTATAATTAAGAAAGTCTGATGGAGTTGTAATTTACTCTAGTCAAAGATAAAATCAAATACATAAAAGTAAAATAATACTTTAACATTGTTTTGTGGAGCTCCCTATCCTACTATAATTTATTAATGTTACTCTTGCTATGTATATGCACACATGCTACACAGGCAAACACAGAAAAAATGACATTTTACAAGCCATATTTTGAACAAATTAATCCAATTCTTCCTCTCATTCAAAAGCCAAAAGGCTTTACCAAAATAAGGAGAAGAGAAATAGCCTTTATCACTGTATGTCTGGATTAAGTCATAACTTAAATCTAAGCTATCCAGTCACTATATGCATAGTGAAACCGAAAGGCACTCTACCATAATGGTTAGAACAGTTCTATAAGGAGATTTTTCTTCTTTTTTTTAAATCTTACACCTGTAATCTGTGGCTAGGGAATTGGAAAAGGGATAACTTTTCAACCAGAGCTATTATTTCACTCAAGAAAATCCATAGTTACCCACATAAGGTCGACAGGATCCACAAACTAAATAATTTCCAAAAGATCAATCCAGAAGTCACATTGTTAGGGTTTTACCACCTAGTAAATAAAAGATTCTGTACATTCAAACAAGGGATACATTGTTGTGTAACAAACATTTCTTAAGCTCCAATTATATTTAGTATGCTGCATAAAACACAGACATAATAAAGTATTTGCAGTATTAAATATATATGCACCAAATTCTTAAATTCTTAAAGGAAAAATTAAATGAGTTACAGAAGGAAATAAAACAGTAAAACTATACTAGTGGGAGATCTCAGTTTACCCCTCTCAGAACACTACATAAATCTAACCATAAAATAAATAAGAAAGGTAAGGATAAGAGAGACCTCTGAAGAAAACCGAATAGGAACACAAAGAAACATATCTTTTTCTTAGGTGTACATGGCACTACCACAAAAACTGATCCTGCATTAGAGCATTAAAAACTTCCTAAACAAATGTAGAAATGAGACCACAGCAGTATATCACAAAGATCATTTACTCTGATCATATACTTGACTGGATTTATACCAGAAATTCAGAACTAGTTCAGTATTAGGAAAATTATCAGCATAGTTGACCATATCAATAACAAAAACAACAAAAGATAGTGAGCTATCAAATATTCAATTACTATGGTCAGTTACTTCTGTATACTGTGTACTTATCTATTCTATCAATCAACCACTCTTATCCAGTTGCAGATTGTTTTGGTGATTACTGTTTTGCAGTATAGTTTGAGAACTGGTACTGAGGCAGCCTTCCTTCACTTTTTTTTTTATCAATTTCCTTGACATTGTTTACCTTTTGTTCTTTCATGAATTTCATTATTATTTTTTCTAGCCCTGTAAAAAAATTCTTTAGTAGTTTAATTGCTGTAGAACTGAATAAGCTCTTAGAGCAAGAACTCACTATTTGACAAAAACTACTGGGAAAACTGAAAAGTAGTCTGGCAGAAACGAGGCATAGACCAACATTATTAAGATAAGTAACCTTGAAAAGTGCAATGGCTCCAGAAGACTAATGAAGCACGCCTGCAACGTTCTGGTGGAAAGGTAAAGGTATAGAATGAGATACACATTTCCAGCCGTTCAGTCGTTTCAGTTGTGTCTGACTCTTCATGACCCCATTCGGGGTTTTCTTGGCAAAGGTACTGGAGCTGTTTGCCATTTCCTTCTCCAGCTCATTTTACAGATGAGGAAACCGAGGCAAAAAGGGTTAAGGGACTTGCCCAGGGTCACACAACTAGTAAGTTTCCAGATGTGAACATTATAACACAAATTTGTTTTGCTTGACTATACTTTTGTCATGGGGGAGGGCTTTTATTTGGGGAAAGGGAACAAGTATGTATTAAAGGCCTACGACATACCAGGCACAAATATGACTTCATTTGATCCCCATAATGACACTGCAAAGTAGGTGGTATCATTATCCCCATTTTACAGTTGAAGAAACTGATATAAGTAGAGATTAATTGACTTGCCCAGTAATTTCATCACAGAATCAATAAGTATCTGAGGTTAGATTTGAACTTGGATCTTTCTGATTCCAGACCCAGCATTTTATCCATTGCACTGCCTAGCTGCTTCTGGGGAAGTGAGGTAGGATGGGCAGTGGTAATACTGAGGCAAAGAAAAGTGAAGCAAGGTAAATTTCAGAAAAGACTCAGAGTTCAGTTCAGAAAGAGACATAAATAAGCAGGTTGGTAATACACATTAAATTTAATGTATATTAAAAAGAATAAACTGTTATCTAGTGTATTCATGGTTTCATGTACAATCTGTATTTCCTAGCCTTCTTTGTATATGCAAATATTCATGTTTGTTGATGATTTTCTAATTCATAATGAAATTTTTATTAATTACTTTGATAAAGTTATAAATATAATTCTTATAAAATTTTAGGAAATTCTAGGAAAGATGGCTAATATACTGAACAACAGTCAGGCTATCTCATAAGATCTTGATAAGCCCCCCAATTATGCTGAATCTATTAGGGTGAAATTTTATAATAATAAACGTGTAGGGTTATGCTTGGGATTCCAGAAATCAAATTCAAAAGTACAAGATGGGGAAGATATGGCTAGGCAGCAGTTTGCCTGACATATCTCAAAGTTTTAGTGGACTACAAGCTTAACATGAGCCAAAAGTGTGACGTGGAAGTAAAAAAAAAAGTTAACACAAACTTGGACTGCAATAAGAGAGGCAGAGTTTCCAATAATAAGGAGAGGACAGTCTCACTGTACTCTACCCTAGTCAAAATTTGTCTGAAGTCTGTTCTGTGCTCCCTTCTGAGAACAACATTTTACAAGACACTAATACGCTGGACAGTGTTCACAGGAGGACAGCCAGGATGGTGAAAAAATCATAAGATCATAGGCTCAGGCACGGGAGGGACCTCAGAGGGAAGGGCCCTCAAAGGCCATCTAGTCCAACCCCTTTGTTTTTACAGGTGAGGAAACTGAGGCCCAGAGAGGTTAAACAACTTGAAAATATCACATAGTAAGTACATGTAAGATGTAGAATTTGAACCCAGAGCCTCTAAATCCAGAGCCAGTTCTCTTTTTACTACCTAAAGGTTGTTAACCTGGGGTAGGTGAAGTTAAAAAATAGTTTTGATAACTGTATTTCAATATTATTGGTTTCCTTTGTAAACCTATGTATTTTATTTTATGTTTATTTAAAACCATTATTTTAAGAAGGGGTCCAGAGGCTTCACCAGACTGCCAACGGGGTCCATGACACAAAAAAGATGAAGAACTTTTGCACTACATCATATTGCCCAAGTCTATGCCACTTAAGATACGGTTTAAGGAACTGGGGTTGTCCAACCTGAAGAAGAGAAAAACTCTAGAGGTGTAGGAAAAGGGGCACATGATAGATGTTTACAAGTACTGGAAAGGCTCTTTACGTGTAAGAGGGATTAGATTTGTTCTTTTTGGCTCCACAGAACACAAACTAGGGGCAACAGATGTAAGCTGCAAAGAGGCAAATTTAGGCTTGATGTGAAAAAATATTTGCTATCCAAAACTGGAATGGGTTGCCTTGAAATGCTATACAGTTTCCTCCTCTCAGGAGGTCTTCAGGCAAAAGGCAGGATACATCCACTTGTCAGGCAGGCTGTAGTGGGAATTTTTTTTTTCAGCTGTGGGTCAATTAGATGGCTGATGAAGTTCTTTCCAACTCCTTAATTCCATAATTTAAACACAGATGATAAGGATTATGATAGGGAGTCAGTTATAGATTCATAAAAGAAGTGATGTACAACATTAAGGGCCCAGTTAAAAGCTGACAGTACGAATTTTTAGTAGACAGCACAATTTGCTATCTTTCTCTAGCAGAACTCAGGCAGGCATGGTAGCGGAGAAGACAGACAGTGTGTGAAACAGGCTTGGGTAGCAGCAGGTATCAGAAAGAATGGAAGTATATGGGAAAACGGAAGGAGGAGAGCTCAGTGAAGTAGGTAATTATAGTTTCAAAAATGTTAGGGAGGAAGAGAGGGTGATGCTAGCATAGGGGTGATGGGCAGGGAGAACAAAGGAACCAGACAGTCACAATGATGTTGAACAGCATGTCCAAGATGAAGGAGGCTGTGTGAGATGTGGAAGGACAAGAAATTGTGGTCAAGGGGATTCTGAAGTTCAGAATCTTGGAAGACGAAGAGTTTTGAATGATGGTGGAGATCTAGAGTGTGACCATCCCTATAAGACGTTGAGGCAGAATGAGACGGAGATGTGGAATTAAAGATAAAGAAGTTGAGGGACCAGGGTCACTAGTATGACTACTGAAGAGATTATGGAAGGGGATGCAGTAAAAAGAAAGACATTCCAGACATGGAAGTCATTGATGAAAGAGGAAAGTGTTCTGCTTGCAAAGCTATGGTGGGGAGGATGACAAAGAGGGTGTTATAAACCAAACTTTAAAGGAATAAAGTGACGTCTTAAGCTGCAGAATGCATTTTATCAACTTACAATACTCACTAACTAAACCCTATAAAGCCACAGAACATTTCCACTGGCTAAAGTTTTATAGCTTCTACTTTATAAAAATATATTCAGCTTTATAAATTATGTTCAAGTGATCTCAGCATGCTGAGGGCTGGAAAATGGTTCATTTGCAGTTGTAAACAATTCAACAGTTATGTTAGATCTAAAATGTCTAGCACTTCCACAATTCAAAAAAATACTCACGGCTCCATAGTGAGTAGGAAAGGCGACAATTTACTCTTCGGTAAAATTGCTTGTTGATAGGCCAGAGGACAAGGGTGAACAGCTGGATGAAGTTAATGATAAGCCCGCTTACAACAAAGACAAACCCAATGACCAGGTGTACAACAAACTGAGTCTTCAGAAATGCAAGTAGGCCCATGGTAGTCACTTAGTAGTGGATGCAGGGTCCTTCACTTAACACAGATGTCCTGAAAAGAAGAGGAAAAATGTTTTAGTGATGTTTTCCAAGGCATCACAATGATGACAACAATAACAGATAACAAAGTAAGTCCTTCGGCCTCCTATTACACAACTGAGGAAACAAGTTCAGAGAATTTAAGCAATAATGAAATAAGCAATGAGGATCAGAGAAATTAAGCAATTATGCACATGATTATGGCTAATAAATCACAGTCTGGACTAGAACCCAGGTCTTCTTATACTAAGTTAGGACTCATTCAGCTGAAAGGCCAGTGTGTAAACAATGAAAAAATTTAAAGGGCTCCCATTTATTGCCTCAACTCACTTTAGGACAATGATCCTGAACCATCAGGTTCTTTTAAAAAATTATTATAGACTCAATAATAAAACATAAACACAATCAATTAAATACCCTTTTCAGCTACCACATATTGCAGACACAATATGTCTTAGTGGATAAAGGGTTGGCCTTGGAGCCAGGAAGATGGCTCAAGTCCTGCCTTGGATACATACTGGCTGTGCTATGGTGGGCAAGTCATTTGGAGGGCACTAAAACACTAATACTAAAACACTGAAAAGAAGGTGTTGACCTATATTGGTAGAGGAATTCTCAACACCAATGAAATCACAGGCCTAGTCCTTATCCTTTTCCCTTGCAGATACCTGCATTTAAAGAATTTTAATGAATAAAGATATCTACTCGTCAGCTATTTCCTCTCTGAAGTTTGGCTTCTGACTTCATCATTCAAATGAAACTGCTGTCTCCAAAGTTATTGACAATCTCTTAATTACCTCTATCCTCATCTTCCTTGATCTCTCTGTAGCCTGCAACATTATTACCCTCTTCTCTCTGATGCTCTCTTTTTCTCTAGATTTCTATGACAGTGCTCCCTCTTGATTCTTCTCCTACCTATCTGACTACTCCTCATTTTCCCTTGATGGGTCTTTATTCAGGCCACATCTGCTCCTAACCCTCTGTCCTAGGCTCTCTTCTCTTGGTCCTCTATACTATTTCATTTGGTGAACTCATCAGCTCCCAATTATCATCTCTAAAAAGATGATACTCAGAATGATTTGTCCGGCTCTAACCTTTTTCCTGATCTCCAGACTTAAATCCCCAACTGTCTATTGGACATCTTTGTCCCACAGACATCTTAAATTCAACTTATTCAAAACTGAACTTAAATTTTACCCCTAAACTCTCCCTTCTTCTCAGCTGCCCTATCATCGTGGCATGTACTACCATCCTCTCAGTCACCCAGTCTTACAACCTGTGTCATCCTTCACTTCTCACTTTCTCTCATGCAACCCTCCCCATATGCGGTTAAGTTGCCAAGTCCTGTCAACTCTACCTTTGTAACATGTCTTATTTATAACCATTTCTCTAACACTGTTAGATGTTTAGCCAAGAGCTCTGACTGTCAATCCAGAGTCTCTTCCCTTCATTTTATGTGTGTGTATCCCCACTACTACCAGCCCCCAAAGCCTGTCTTCTACTTCTGTATAGGACTCAGAATCATAGATGGTTTTTCTTTTCTTTGTGTTAGGTGCTAGGGACACAAACAGAAACAGAAATGTAAAATAGCACCTGCTCTCAAAGGTCATACATTCTAATTAAAGGAAAATATACAGGAGGTTCAGCTTAAGGGTAGATTAAAAGAGCTAGGTATTGAAATCTTTGAGACCTTCCTCATAGGAGAACGACCCAGGTACCCATAGAGAACTATCACTGAGATCTAGATGGGATGCTATATCTTTATGGAGTGAAAGTCAAGTCAAGTCAATAAGCATTTATGTGTCAAGCACTGTGCTAAAAGTTGGGGATATATATTTTTTAAAAAGGCAAAGTCCTTGTTGTTCTTAAGTAACTCAGAATTTCATGGGGGAGGAACATGCAAACAACTATATATAAATAAAATATATACAGGATGAGTTAGAGATAACCTTGGAGGTAAGGCACTAAGATTAGGGGGTACTGAGAAAGTTTTCCTGTAGAAGGTGGGATTTTGGCTAAGACTTAAAGAAAGCTGAGGACCCCAGGAGGTAAAGACAAGAAGGAAGAAAACCCCAGGTATGGGGAGGGACAGCCAGTGAAAATGTCCAGAGTCAAAAGACATAATTTCATGTTTGAAGAACATTAAGGAGGCTAGTGTCATGAAATTGCAAAGTATATATGGAGGAATAAGGTACAAGAAGGGTGGAAAGGTAGCAAAGGAACAGGTTATAAAGGGCTATATAAGCCAAATAGAGGATTTTATATTTGATCCAGCTGCCACTAGAGTTGATTAAATGGTGGGGGGAGGGGTGACACATGATTATGTATCATGATCAGACTTGCAGATGAATTTGACAGCTGAGTGGAAGATGGACTGAAATGGGGAGAGACTTGAGGTAGGTAGACTAAACAGAAGGCTACAGTAATAATCCAGATGTGAGGTGATGAAGACCTCCACCAGGGTGGCGGAAGTTTCAGAGGAGAGAAGAAGGCACGTACAAGAGACATTATAAACACAGAATCAACACAACTTGGCAACTGATTACTCATGGGAGGAGGTAAGAGTGAAGAATAAAGTGTGGCACCTAAGTTGCAACCTGGGTGGCCAGAAGGATGATGGTACACGCCACAATAGCAGGGTGGCTCAGAATAGGTAGGGGTTTGGATATAAAGAAAATGAGTTCAGTTTTGGAAAGGTCTTTGGGTCACCAGTTCAAGATATCCAAAAGACTGTTAGAATTGCAAGTCAGGAAAGAAGTTAGGGCTAGACATATAGATCTGAGTATCACCTTCACAGAGCTGACAGTTGATTCCATGGGAACCGATGAGCTTACCAAGCAAAATAATATAGAGGGAGAACAGAAGTGGACCTAGGACAGAGTCTCATAGTTAAAGTGTGTAACCTAAAAGAAGATCCATCAAAGGACACTGAGGAGTGATCAGACAGACAGGAAGAATATCAGAAGAGAACAGTGTCATGAAAACCTAGAGAGAAAATAATATTAAGAAGAGGGTAACTGACCATGTCAAAGGCTACAGTAGTCAAGAAGGAAGAAGGCTGAGGGAAAAGTCATTAGACTAGGCAATTAAGAAACTGTTCATGATGCTGAGTGAAGTGAGCAGAACCAGGAGAACATTGTACACAGTAACAGCAACACTGTGTGATGACCAACTCTGATAGATTTAGCTCTTCTCAGCAATACAATGATCTAAGACAATCCCAAAAGACTCAAGATAGAATATGTTATCCATATCCTGAGAAAGGACTATGGAGTCTGAATGCAGACTGAAGCACACTATTTTCTCTTTTTTTAATGTTTTATGGTTTTTCCTTTTGTTCTGATCCTTCTTTTACAACATGACTAACGTAGAAATATGTTTAATATGATTGTACATGTATAGCCTACAGCAGATTACATACCATCTTGGAGAGGAGAGTGGGGAGAGAGGAAAAAAATTTGGAACTCAAAATCTTATAAAAGTAAATGCTGAAAACTAAAAAAAGATAAAAATTAAACATTAAAAAAGGAAACTGTTCACAACTTTGGAGAGAGCAGTTTCAAATGAATGAGGTAGGAAGTTAGACTGTAGAAAGTAAAGAAGAGAGGGCAAGGAAAGCATATAGAAACAGACTGTAGATAGCCTTCTCAAGTTGTTTAGCAAAGAGAGATAGAGAGATATGGAATGATAACTAGTGGGAATGAATGGAGCAGATCAGGGATTTTTGGGAATGTGGGAGAAATGGGCATATTTGTAGACAGTAAGGAATCAGCCAGTACAAAGACAATGAAATAAGTGAGAAAGTAAGGATGATAAAGCAATCTGCTGGAGAAGACCAGATGGAATGAGATCCCTTGTGGACATACAGGGGTTTGCCTTAGAAAAGGAAAGGATCAGCTTTTCATGTAATTCAAGGGAAAAAGGGATTGGTAAGTGACAGCGCTAGAAGAGAATCTGGAAGTGGGCAATGAAGAGTAAAAATCACACCTACACCTAGTCCTGGTTGAGTGTATTAGGGACCACAAGCAAAGGTCTATCCAGTGGTGAAGAGAATGGCCAGAATGCATCAAGTTCTGGCCCCAAACTATCTTTCCAGTTTCCCACATTTTAGAACCCATCCAAACTGACCTTCTCTCTGTTCCTCACATATAACACTCCATCTGATTTTGCACTGGTCATCCTATGTACTTTAAAATACACTCCCTCTTCACCTCCAAATCATATAATCCCTCCCTTCAAAATGTAGTTCAAGAACCATTTTCTACCAGATCCTTTCTTGATCTCACAAATACCAGGTTTCTCCTTCCCAAACTACTTTATATTTATTCTCTTTTTATTGATTGGGTATATACTTATACATGTACTTCTTGTCTTCCCCATTAGAATATAAGTGCCTGTTGAGTTGGGATTATTTCATTTTTGAATCTATATTCCCATTGCTTGGCATAATAGGCACTTAATAAATGTTTGTTGATTGATCATTCTGGCCACTATCCTCTCAAAATTCTTCAGATCAGCTATGTCCTTCTAAAAATATGATGCCCAAAATGCAACACATTACTCCTTATTTCCTATGGTCTAAATGACGTACCTCTCAAAGGAGCCAAAGAATTAGCATTGTTGGCTATCACATTAACTGTTGAATCCAAAATTTCAAAATTCTTTTCAAATGAACTGCTTTTCAAATGAACCATAACTCCTGAACTTGTTAATTTTTTTAATCTAAGTACAGGATTTTACAATTCTCTCTATTGAAGTTATTTTAATTGGTTAGGTTCTTTTAGTAAAACAATGAACAGATACAGCATGTATGTAACTAGCAGTAGCCCTTGAATTTAATGTATATAATTAGTATCCTTTAATGACAGTTTAAAATGTTTTTATTTTTGTAGCTTTCATCACTTCCTTAAGAAAGCTAAGAACACTTAAACCTAACAATTAGTTTCTTAAAGGTGACAAGATAATGTCCCATTAATAGCCTTATAATTAAGTTTCCACACATACACTCTGCTTTTAGCTGACAGATTTGCTCTTGATCCAATGATATGCATCACAAATCTCAAAAGGTGCTTCTCTAGAATAGATCTGATAGCTATAGCAAACTGGAAGGCATCCTCAATTTCTTTCCTTACTTTAATTCCTTTCGTATTGGTAAGATTGTTTTTCACCATGTTATCCTTCAGAAGCATGGTAAGGTCACTCTTACTTTTCCCTTCCTTATTATCTTCCCTAGTATGATAACTGAACCCAGGGTCACTCACGCTGTATCTATAATAATGATATGGTCTGTAGTTCCATCAGTCTGGGGCCCTTTCCTGATATGCAGTAGGCAGCTGCAAATTTTGCTAATGCAGGGGCATACAGAACATCCATACCACCTACCTTCATTCTTATAACCCTTATTCTTTGTAGTAGCCAGTGCTGGCTGCTGCTGTCTACAGATGTTCCCATTCCATATTGCTTATTCTCACAAATAAAAATACAAGGTAATTTCCACAAAGCTGTCACATCATAAGCTTCAAACATCTGGGCCTTATTAGCAGTACCAGCTCTGAACAAAGTCAAACAGACCCCATCTTTTCCAGTGTACTTACAGGCCAGGCCAATACCAGCTCCCAGAGCTACCTGAGCTCCCACAATGCCACTGCCACCATTAGAAGTTCTTGGCATACATATGCATCAATCCTTCTTTTCCTTTAGCATAATGTCCTCTTTGTCTGGAAACTCTTCCAGAATTTCTCCAATGGGAAGTCCATAAGCATAGGTAAAGCCAGGAGTCAACAGGCTGTCATGACAGGATCTGAAGGATTTATATCAGCCTCAAGCCACACACAAGCTTCCTGATCTTCATACAAGTGGCAGAAACCACGGGTGATCTTCCGCTTATACAAATAGTCTGCTTTCAACTCCACTCCACAGTCTGCATTGTGTTATAGTACTTGAGGCTCTCCTCTCTTGTGAGAACTTTTGTGTCAAGTCGATAAAGATAACACATCAATATCAAACGAAGCATCATTTGCAAAGTTATGGCTGCCAATAACACTCTTCCAGTTGGTTTCTAGATGACTTTCATCATCATGATGGAAACCACAGGGAGCATCTACTTCATGAAGCAGTAGCCCAAGGTGGAGGGACTGGAGGGCACAGTGTTCTGAGTCTCCTTTGGAAGCTTGCAGTTAATGTGTCTTTCCCCAGGAGTGAGGGTTGGGAAGGGAAAGAATCCTCTCTATTGAATTTTTTATCATTCGTTGAACTTGTCAAGATTTTTTAGATCCTCATTCTGTCATCCATTAGCTTCCTTCCACCTGTGAGTCATCTATAGATTTGTGAAGGTTGCTAAACATTAAGAAGCTACAATAAATTTAATAACCAATAACCAAAGTCTGAGAATTTTTAACTGTGTGCTTGCATCTGGCCATAAAGCACAGTGAATGAAATAAGGGAGAATGGCTAGTCACTATTGGAAAAACAAATCAAAGCACAATAATTTTTCATAACTTTTTAATAATGAATACATGTTTTTCATATTTATGTAACTACACATTCATGCAAAGCAGACACTGACTCAATTCTGAAAAGAACTGAAGCACCGCTACTTGCCTCTTTTACTCTACTACCTAAACATTAGGGGTTGTGGCAGATCTGACCTTAGCGAGGTGGGACTATAGAAGCATCGATAGCCAGGGGCAATCAGCAAAACTTTATCACTCCACTTTTGTTTTTTGGCTTCATCATTCACAGACTATAATAATCATTAATTTGGAGATGATAATGTTAAAAATTTTAACATTAATTGAATCCTCAGGCTTTATATCTTTTTAAAATAAGTTTTAGGGGCAGCTAGGTGGCTCAGTGGATAGAACACCAGCCCTGAAGTCAGGAGGACCTGAGTTCAAATCCAGCCTCAGACCAACCACTTGACACTTACTAGCTGTGTGACCCTGGGCAAGTCACTTCACCCCAATTGCCTAAAAAAAAACAAAATAAACAAATAAAATAAGTTTTAATTGATGTTGTCGGTTTTTCACATCATCACAGCTATCCTAAATATCCTTCCCCTATTCCTCCCAGAAAGCCGTCTCGTAACATGATTTTTTGGTGTGTAGTTCTTTTCATTTCCATCACTGTAGTCACTGTGCATATTGTTTTCTTGGTTCTATGTGCCATATAGCTCTTTCCATGTTTCTCTAGCATTCATCACATTCATCATTTCATACAGTAATATTCCATTACATTCACGTACCAAAATTTGTTTAGCCATTCTCCAATTGATGGACATCCATTGATGGGTTTCCAATTCTTTGAAATTTGTGCTATGACAGCACTTTGTCCTGCTATAAATATTTTGGTGTATGTGAAGACTTTCTCCCTATCAGTGGCTTCATTAGGGTATAAGGCCCATGACATTATGGAATATCTGGGCATAATGGTATGGATATTTTAGTCACTTTATATGCACAATTCCAAATTGCTTTGCAAAATGCTCACAGCTCTATCAGCAATGTCTTGCTGTGCCAATCATTCCACAACCCCTCCAATGTTAAATAACGACCTTTTTTGTCATCTTTGTAAATTTGTAGAATGTGAGGTGAGACCTTAGAGTTTTTTGATTTGCATTTCTCTTATTATTAGTGATTTGGAGCATTCTTTCAGAGATTATGAATACTTTGCAATTCTTCTTTTGAAAACTGTTCACATTCTTTGACCACTTATCTAATGGGGAATGGCTGTTAGTCATAACATATCCATTTATTTATTGTTTAGATATATTGGATATGAAACCCTTATCAGATAAGTTCATTACAAAGATGTTTCCCCCCCATTCTTCCATTTCCCTTCTTATCCTAGGTACATTAGTTTTGTCTGTGCAGAAGCTTTGCAGGTTCATGCAATCAGTAATTCATTTAATCTTTTGTAATTACTTTACATTTCTTGTTTGGTTAAGAATACATCCCTACCCATAGCTATGAGTCATATAATCTGATTCTCCTCTCATTTGTTTTTATATAATGATCTGGTAAATTAAGGTCATGTATCTATTTAGAATGTTTTGTGGCATACAGTGTAAGGTATTGGTCTAAGTGTAATTTTTCTACCACTTTTAGATTTATTCTAAAAGATTGGCATCTCAAGATCTAGCTCAATGCTATACAGAATGCAAAACTTAAGCATTTCCAGATTTAATGGTATGACACATTGTATAAATAGCTACAACCATTAGTACCTTCTTTGAGGAGAAAGAATGGTTTCTCCTTGGCTATCAGTTATACTTTTTTTCAAACAGCTGGATCAAAATGTGTCACTTTCACAAGAAAGGAAAATTTAGCTACTTTGCCTATTATTAAGATGAAAAACTGAATGGTAAAGGAGAACTAGCTACGTAATCTAGTCTTTCTATAGATCTTCAGCCATACTAAAAAATACTAAAAGAGAAAAAGATGAAATGTTGGAACAAATTCTAATATATGAATTCTATTTTTTAAAAAAGAACATAAGGAGATGGAGAAAACTGAAAGACCTATAGCTTTAGCCAACAAAATATATTCTAATCCTAGGTGATGACATATATTCAGGTCACTGTTTAATAGCCCAACTTTCCTTCATCCCTGTAAGCCCAAGCATAGAAGTTAACTAGAATAGATGATAAAGAGGGAGTTGCAGAATGAATACAAAATGAGAATCTTTAAATCTGTGCCACTGACCTCTTACACAAGATGCTGAGGAAGGTAAGTATTTACTTATCTCTGTTCTTCCCTGGACATATCCCATTTGTTGCTGGACCTGCTACTACTTATGCCTTCTCAATACCTCCTGAATCTGTCCCTTCTTCAGGCATAACTTTTGTTTAGTTAGGGTCTGACCAGTGTACCACAGCGGAAAGCATCTTGGAGCACAGGCTAAGACCTTAGGATTTATACCTGACCTTGCCACTAACAAGCTGAGTGATCCCAAACCAGTAGTTAGTTTCTTTAGGCCCCCTTTTTAGGCAGTCACGGTGCAATGGAAAGAGAGTTGGAGTTGGAGACAAAGGACTTGAATTTAAATCCTGACTCTGCCACTTACTCAGTATGCGACTTGAGGTAAGTCACTTAACCTTCAGAAACCTTAGTTTCCTCATCGATAAAATAAGGAGGTTAGATTCAGTGGACTCTGAGGTCCCTTTTCCAGCTCTAAATCTATGATCTTATGTTATAGAAAGGTAAACCGAACAAAATTCAGCAACTAATTATTTATGGGGGGCAAAAGAGAGGGAAGTCACAGATGACTCATAAATTGCTAATCTGGACAACTAAGAGGAGGAAAAAGTTTTCAAGAAACAGGGAAAGCTTTTTGGAGTGGGATTTGCTGAGGGGAAAATCTTCATTTCCATTTTGGATGTGTTGAGACATCTGGGTAGGCAGTCTGTGATGTAGACTGGAGTTAAGAGCACAGATTAAGAATTGATATATAACTCTAGGGTCATCTGTGCAGAAATGATATCCATTGGAATGGATGACCTCGCTAAAGGACACAATATGCAGGGAGGAGTAAAGGAGAAGAAGGTATAGGACAGAGTATTGGGAGACTTACATGTTCAGAGGGTAAAAGATAGATGATGGTGATTCAGCAAAGGAAACTGAAGGTGGGTTAGAGGGGTAGATATTCTCCCCAGTGATGCTATATGACTACGAATTAGAGAACACCCAGATACTCAATAAATCAAAATTGTAGGTGAGGTGTTACTGATTAATAAATTTAAATTATATTCCCTCAACCTAATCTCACAGAGCAAAACATGATGTCAAAGGTATCTATATGCTCTATTTGGCATTTTGTTTCCTTCCAAGGTGGAGGGGGAAGAGGTGGTAGAGAACAGAATATTTCAAATAAGTAGTGCATACGTATGTGTGTGTGTGTGTGTGTGTGTGTGTGTGTGTGTGTGTGTGTGTGTGTGTGGTCATTTCTAAAATCTGTCTTTCTAGCAGTGTAAAATGATCTTTAAATTAATATTTAAATGTTAGTCATCACTATTGTTATTGCCTTCAAAGAGTAGCAATGATGAAACTATCACCTGTATCCTGAAAATCAAGTTCTTGCCCAAGACTCGGTAATCTTAACAATGCTTTCTCAATTTATTTTGGCAGTATAATTTAGTCCCACATGATTCATCAGAAGCAGAATAGTAGTTATCTATCTAACAAGTCTTAGAAGATTTTCTGACAGTCAGCCAGTTAATAAAAATTTATCAAGTGCCTATTATATGCCACATCTTAGATACATCCCTTGGAAAGACAGAAGCTCTCTTTTCTGTTATCACATCAACAAATAGCTGCATTAATGTCCTTCAGCAAAGAATCACCAGCAATTACTTCCTAGCTCTGACTCTTACTGGATCTGACAGGATCTGTACATATGCATTATTGTTACTATGAAACAAGCAACTGCTTCTTTCTTAAAGCATCCAGGTCTCTTGTGCTTTGGATGAGCCTCAAATGTGTTTCTAAGCTCCAAATGTTCAATAATTCTTCCCTTTTTCCTATGAAACTTTCTTCTACTTTTAAAACTTGACATGTATTTGGATTTCCCTTTAGAGCTTATGTGAATCACTTCACTTCATTTGATCTCCGTTTCCTCATACGTAATATGAAGAAGATGGACCTGATGATCTCCTTGGCCCCCTCTGGCCTTGCCATTCTCTGCTTAGAAAAAGAATCAGATATTAAGAGTTGGGGATACCTGGAATACAGGAGAGAATAAAATTGGGGTAGTTATTCAGTATACAGAAGACACTACTTTTTTATTCACAGAATGGGGTAGTTCTGTTTTGATTCAGGAGAAGACAGAAACACGAGGACACAAGACTATACTAAAGTAGGAAATAGAAGGAAAGGGAAATAATAACATTACATAATAGAAGCACACAAATTTTTTAAACATAGAGGAAAAGGAGGAGAGGCAGGGAAGGTAAGCCTTCCACTTCCATCTGAACGAGATAAAGATTTAACATCATTACACAGACCCACATCCACACACATAAATATTACAGAACAGAAATACATTCAACTCAAAAGGGAAATGGGAGGAGAGGGAAAATAAGTATTTATATAGCCCCTACTGTTACATAAGTGCCAGTCTGTGCTAATGAAATTGAGGTTAACAGAGGTTAAGTGATCCAGGGTCACACAGTTAAGTGTCTGAGGTCAGATTTGAACCTGGATATTCCTGACTTCAAATCCAGTGCTAAATACACTGCACCACTAGCTGCCTCTAAGGGGCAAGGACAAGGCAAGGGGAAAGAAGTGTTTAAAAGGAGGGGCAGAATATGTAGAGGAATACTCATAAGCCAAACAAACTCCAATGTCAGAGAGAAGACTACTAAACAGGGATTAAAATAAAAGTATTAATAAAAACCTAGGACGTGGTGGGAGAGGGAGAGGGGGAGGTGAGGACAAGTGGCAGAGAAGAATGGCAACAGGTAAAGATAGGCCATTTAATTTCTAGATCACAAGAGTTAGGTAAAATCTCTCTCTTTTACATCTGTCTTCTTATTTGTCAAGTGGCAGGTAGAAGCAAAGAGAGGAAAAAGTTACAAGACAGTATGGAAGGAAATAAACAATCATAATGATGAACATAAATGGAATAAACATTCATAAAACAGAAGAAGATAACAGAATGGATTAGAAAAAAAGAATTTGCAATATGCTCTTTATAAAAATACGCTTGAAACAAAGATTTATATAGAATTAAAATGAGGGGCTAAAACACACACAATTGCAGAGGGAAACAGAGATGAAGATACTGAACTATAAGATAAACCTGAATAAAGGTGTTTAAGAATAAAAAGGAAATGGAGAACTTGTTTGGTAGCAGAGGCAGAAATGCTTTAAGAGTTGCCTCGGAACTCTTTTCCTCCAAACTGGGAGATATCAGTGGACATAGTTACCACTGATGAGTATACTATTCTCTTGGTTCTGCATATTCCACATAAGTTTTTGTATCTCTGTATTTTTCATATTTATAATTTCTAATAGCATAATAATTTCCATTTCATTAATATACCACAGTCTCTTCAGCCATTCCCTCAATTAATGGAAACATGAGTTGTTTGCAATTTTTTATATTGTCAATAGTGCTACTAGGAATACTCTTCTACAAAAATGTAAGGTTTTTTTTCTTGTGAATAATATCCTTAAGGTATATTCTAGGCATAGGAATGACAGATCAAAGGACATGAACAGCTTTACAATTCTAGGAAAACCCATGAACATAAGCATATATACATCACACCAGTGGTGTAAAAGCACACTTATTCTCCCCTAGCTGTGCCAGATCTGAATTTAAAAATTTTAAACCATGTTTTCTAATTTAATGAGCATAAGGTATTATCTCGGAAGCAATTCAAATGTCATGAAGTAACAGTGAAGATCACACAGGATTTAGTAGCTTCCACATTAAAGGAGCAGAGGGCTTGGAATACGATATTCAGGAAGGCAAAGGAAAAAGGATTACAACCAAGAATAACCTACCCAGCAAAACTGAATATACCCTAGGCATAGTTAAGGAAACAGGCAGATAGACATTAAGTAACTTGCCCAGGGTCACACAGCCAGTAAGTATTTGAGGCCAGATTTGAACTCAGGCCTTCTGATTCTAGGCCTAATGTTTTATCTACTGGGCCAGCTTCCTACCAAGGAAAGCCAAGAATGATCCACTGATCATTCACAAAAACCCAGAGAGGAGAAATATCTGGGAGGAGAGGGTGGTCCACAGTGTCAAGTACAACAGAGAGGTTGAGGTAAAATGCTAAAGCCATCAGATTCGTCAAGTAAGAGATTGCTGGTAACTTTGGAGAGATTAGTTTCAGTTGAATGAAGACAGTGGAAACCAAATTGTTAAAGATGAGAAATGACTAAGAAGAGAGAAAATGGGGTTGCTTTTTTCTAGGAGTTAAGAAACAAAAGAGATATATAGAGCAATAGTTTGATTGGATAGTTCAGATTTAAGGATGGGGGAGATACAGGCATGTTTGAAGATAGTTGAGAAGGAATCAGTACATAATAAGAGGTTCAAGGGGAGAGAGAGAGAGAGAGAGAGAGAGACAAGTTGTAGAGGATGGGATCAGTAGATAGATTATCTATAGACAGATTGCTTTAACAAGGAGAAGAGCTACCTCATTGCCAGACAATGGAGGAAAACGAGAGAGAGTACAGGATGATGTCAAGGGGACTTGAGAAGAAGAGAGGGAAAAAAAGTAGAATTTAACATTAGTTTCCATTTTCACTGTAAAGAAGGTCAACAAGTGAGAAAAAGTGAGAAAGTGTGGGAGAAAGGAAAGAGGAGAAGTTTCAGAATAGTTTTTGTGGGGAAATAGCAATCGGGGTGGAAGGGAAGTACTACATTTTTGCAGTGAAGGCCTGCTGAAAAATTAATTTCCCTACTGGGCACAGTTGTATGATTTCATCTTGCTCTGTTCCAGCAGCATATAGGAACAGAAGGGCAGGAATAATCCATGGCTGGGATTTGGTAAGGGATGGGTATTGACAGGACAAGGGGGCAAAGGAAAGACTGCAGAATAAAGGATGGGGTAGAACTGAATTGATTACAGGGTTAAGACTGAAAAGGGAAAAAAGATAAAGTAAGAGCAGCTTTTATGGTCTGAGGAAACACTGTGCAGGGAGGTAACTGGAGATCTCAATGTGATTTAGGTGGCTGATGCATAGGGAAATACAAAATGATAGAAAGCTATGGTCATATAGACAACTATATGGGTTTTGATTAAGGAAGTAGAACATTTCTAGGTACTACTGAGATGATCATCCATGTGTATTGATGAAGTGGAGTGAAGAATTAAGACATGGGATTTAAGGAGACTGAGAAATTGGGAGGTTAGGGAATTAGAGGGATCATCAATGTTAAAGACTCCTAACATAAAGGCAAGAGTTGAAGAGGAAGTGAACCAGGTTTTGAACCACTTGAAAAAGGAGGGATGAGTAGTCAAGAAACACTGAATTGAGTGGAAAATTTTTATTGGATTGAACTTCAAAGAAGGAAATGCTGAGTGATAGTTGTTAAGGGAGAATATGGAAGTGGAAGTAGAAAACAAAAAGTATTCCTACCTCCCCTGCAAGACCAGTATGTTCAGGGTGTGAATAAAGGTATAACTAGCACTGGAAAGGATGGCCAGAGATAAGTGTCATCAAAGGTGACAGTGACTTCTCAATGGAAGCTGGTAGATGGAAAGAATTTAAAAGAAAGAGGTGGCCAAGATGGCAAAGAAAAGGCAGCTCTCCCAAATTCCCCTCCAAACTTTAAATAATGCCTCAAAACAAACTGTGGAGCAGCAGAACCCACGAGGACAGAGTGAAACAATTTTCTAGCACAAGATAACTTAGAAGGTCTGTTCCACCAGGGTGAGAGAAGAATGCAGTCCAGCTCAGGCAACACCCTGGAAAGGCAGCAGCAAGCCCCACCTTGGCAAGCCAGCAACAGGACTTGGGGGCAACTTGATCGGCAACAAGAGCTACCAGAGCTCTCAGCCAACACAGGCTAAGGGGTTCAGACACTGGTCAGGAGATTGTCTTCCTTGGGAAGAGAAATGAGAGTGATGCAAGAAAATCGTGGAAAAAAAATCAAAAGCTGGTAAAAGGCACAAAAAAATAAGAAGTAACACCTTAAAAAACAGAATATAACAAATGGAAAAGAGGCACAAAAATTCACTGAAAAGAACTCCTTAAGAGGTAGAATTGGCCAAATGGAAAAGAAGGCACAAAAGCTCACTGAAGAAAATAATTCCTTAAAAATTAGAATTGGGCAAGTGGAAGCTAATGAATCCATGATATACCAAGAAACAACAAAATCAAAAGAATGAAAAAAATAAAAAAATGTTACATATGTCATTGGAAAAACAACTAAACTGGAAATCTGATCAAGAAGAGATAATTTAGAAATTACTGAACTATCTGAAAGCCATGACAAAAAAAAAAAGAGCCTAGACATCATATTTCAAGAAATTATCGAGGGAAACTGCCCTAATATACTAGAACTAGAGGATAAAATAGACATTGAAAGAAACTGCCAATCACCTCTTGAAAGACATCCCAAAATGAAAACTCCCAGGAATACTATAGCCAAATTCCAGAGCCCCCAGATGAAGAGAAAATATAGCAAGCAGCCAGAAAGAAACAATTCAAATATCACAGATCCACAGTTAGGATTACACAAGATATAGCAGTTTCCACATTAAATAAATGAAGGGCTTACAATACAATATTATAGAGGGCAAAGGAGCTAAGGCTAACATTACAACTAAGAATAACCTACCCAGCAAAACTGAGTATAATACTTTAGTAGGGAAATTGATATTCAATGCAATAGAGGCCTTTCAAGCATTCTTGATGAAAAGACCAGAGGTGAATAAAAAATCTGACTTTGAAATACAAGACTCAAGAAAAGCATTAAAAGGTAAACTGGAAAGAGAAATCCTAAGGGATTTAATAAGGTTAAACAGTTTACATTTCTACATGGGAAGATGATACTTGTAACTGCTAAGAATTTATCATTATGAGTGCAGTTAAAAGAAGTATATACATAGACCAAGGGTACAGGTGTGATTTAAATATAATGGGATGATGATCTAAAAGAATAAAACGAAGGAGTGAGAAAGAGGGATGCACTGGAAGAAGGGGAAAAGGAAACACAGAACGAGGCAAATTATCTCACATAAAAGAGGCACAATAGAGCTTTTACAGTGGAGTGGAAGATGGAGAATGTGGGGGAAGCATTTGAACCTTACTCTCATAGTAACTGGCTCAAAGAAGGAATAATATGCACATTCAGATACAGAAATCTATCTTACCCTATAGGAAAGTAGGAGGGGAAAGGGATGAGAGAAGAAGGGGCTGAAAAAAAAGGAAGGAGGATAAGAGAGGATGTAGTCAGAAGCAAAATACTTTTGAGGATGGACAAGGTGAAAGCAGAGAAAGAGTAGGATAAACAAGAGGGAAAACAGAATGGAGGGAAATACACAGTAATCATAACCATGGAAAAAGTTTACAGCAAGCTTCTCTGATAAAGGTCTCATTTCTTAAATACATAAAGAACTGAGTCTAACTTATCAAAATAAGAGCCATTCCCCAGTTGATAAATGATCAAAGGCTATGAACAGGCAGCTTTCAGACAAAGTGATCAAAACTATGTATAATCATATGAAAAATATTCTAAATCACTATTGTTTAGAGAAATACAAATTAAAACAACTCTGAGATACTACCTCACATATATCAGATTGGCTAATATGACAGAAAATGAAAATGAAAATGTTGGAAGGAATGGAAAATTGAGACACTACTGATCAACCATTCTGGAGACTAATTTGGAGCTATATCCAAAGGTCTACCACAAATACCCTTTGACCCAGTGATCTCATTACTAGGTCTGTATCTCAAAGAGACTTAAAAAAAGAGAGAGAGAGAAAGGACCTATATGTACAAAAATATTTATAGTAGCTCTTTTTGTGGTATCCAAGAATTTGAAATTGAGGGGATGCCTATCAGTTGGGAAATAGCTAAAGCAGTTGTGGTACGTGATTGTGATGGAACACTATTGTACTATTGGGGGCAGCTAGGTGGCGCAGTGGATAGAGCACTGGCCCTGGATTCAGGAGGACCTGAGTTCAAATCCGGCCTCAGACACATAACACTTACTAGCTGTGTGACCCTGGGCAAGTCACCTAACCCCATTGCCTAACCCCCCAGAAAAATACTATTGTGCTATATAAGAAATAACAAGCAGGATGCTCTCCAAAAACCTGGGAAGACTTACATGAATTGGTGGAAAGGGAAATGAGAAGAACCAGGAGAACACTGTACACAGTAGCAATTATATTGTATGATAATCAACTGTAAATGACTTGGCTATTGTCAGAAATACAATAATCCAAAAAAATTTCAAGGGACTCAAGATGAAAAATACTATCTATCTCCAGAGAAAGAATTAATGAAGTCTGAATGCAAACTGAAGCATACTTTTTTTTACTTCATTTTTCTTGGATTGGTTTTTTGGAGGGGGAGTGGTCTTCTTCCTTTCCCAATATGACTAATATGGAAATATATTTTGCATGACTCTACAATATAACCTTATCAAATTGCTTGCCTTCTCAATGATGGGGGAGGGGAAAGATGAAGACAGAGAGACTTTGGAACTCAAAATTTTAAAAAACAAATGCTAAAAAGTTGTTTATGCATATAATTGGGAAAAATAAAATATTAATTTTTTAAAAGAGATAGAGGCCCAGAATGAAGTCTGTTTATTATGGAAAATTAATTCCTTACCCATAACAGACATTCATTAAATGCAAATTAATTGAATATTCATTTGAAGATCAGCTCAGATGGCACCTCCTCTGTGAAGCATTCCTTGACCTTCCCTCCCTTTTCAAATAAGGTGCTATTATATTTATCTGTATACCAGTGGTAGGGCAGCTAAGTAGCACAGTGGAAAGAGCTCCAGCCCTGGAGTCAAGAAGATCTGAGTTCAAATCCTGCCTCAAACACTAGCTGTGTGATCTTGGACAAGTCACTTAACCCTGTTTGCCTCAGTTTGTCATCTGTAAACTGAGCTACAGAAGGAAATATCAAACCATTCCAGTATCTTTGCCAAGAAAAGCTCAAATAGGGTCACAAAGAATCAGACACAACACTGAAAGGACAGATCAACAACCACAAAGTATCCCTGGAGAAGAATATAAAGCTCCTTTAGGGCAGGAGCTGTTTTGTTTTTGTTCTTGTATTCTCTTTACCTCCCATGCTGTGGGTGCTAAATACATACTTTTTTCATTGAATATCTCATGGTATCAAGTTAACATTCTGTAATTAAGAGTTTAACCAATGCAAGTTGATCTTTCTCTATTTTACACTCTTTTCACATCTTCCAAGAGGAAATTAAAGTACAATCACATAGAGAAGTAGTAAACAAAACAGTATTTGTTTACTTAACTTTGTCTGCTTGTTTATTTACTTTGTTTACTTGTTTATTTAAAACAACCCAGGGAATTCTGAGAAGCATACACACACACACACACACACACACACACGAGTGCTGCTAAGTGTCACTGCTAAGAATGAAACCAGCAAACTAGGTCAGAGGAAGGAACTGATCCTCTGTAAAATGAACTGAGACCAACGTCAAGCACCACTCTACTTACGAACTAATTTATTTGTTCAGGGAACATACACCATTAAACTCTAAGAATAAGTGGTTCAACTAGTTAATTCTATTATCTTTAAGAATTAATTTATCATTTTAATGCTATACAAATCAAACTATCAAGGGCATAACTTACAAAACTCAATGAAATAATAAAATTTATTTGGAGAAACAAAAGATCTGGAATTCAAGGAAAATAATGAAGAAAGGTAGAAATGAAAGAGAAATAGCACTTCTAGGACACATGTTATAAAGCACTGGTCATCAAAAACATGTTATTAAACATGGTATTAGTTTTTTTAAAAATAGAGAAGTGGATCAGTGGAACAGACTACATAAGGGAGAGTCATAAACAATGGAACTCAACAACCCAGCATTTGATAAACTGGACATATAAATTACTTAGGAAAGAACTCTATTTAATTAAAAAAATATTCGTGGAAAAATTTGTAATAGCAGTCTGGTAGAATTAGGTTTATATATAAACACCTCACACCATATTCCACAATAAATTCGAAATATACATGACCTTTATATAAAGATCTTACTCTAGAAAAATTAGAAGAGAAGCAAATTATATAACTTTCACACCTATGTTTTAAACAAATAAGCGATAGAGGAAACAATAAAAGACAAAATAAATAATCTTGATTACATAAAACTGAAAATTTTTCAGTTATCAGGAAAGAATTATCAGGATATATATATATATATATATATAACTAACACACACATCCCAAAACCAACAGCCATTTCCCAAAAAATAAGTAGCCAAAAAGTATGATCAAGCAGTTCTTAAATAAACTATTATAATCAAATAATTATTAATAAGAGAAATGCAAATCAAAACACCCCTGAAGTTTCACCTCACCCTCAGCAAATTGGCAAAGATGACAAAAGATGTCAATATTCAATGCTGAGGGTGTTGTGAAAAGATGGACACGCTACTACACTGTTAGCAGAGCTGTGAATAAGTATAACCAATTTGGAAAGCAATCTGTTATTACGCAAATAAACTGACTAAAAAATATGCCCATACCATTTGACCCAGAGATTCCACTACTAGGTTTATATGACAAAGACGTCATTCATAAGAAATTCCCCATATAGCCCAAAATATTTATAGCAGCCCTTTTTTTAATAGTAAAGAACTAGAAGCAGAATAGATGACCATCAACTGGGGAGTGACTAAATAAATTGTGGTACATTAATGCAGTAGAATATTACTGTGCCGTAAGAAATGACAAACATATAAATATAGAGAAGTATGGAAATGTTCTATTGATAGACTATTGATGCATTTCGGTGATTTTTTTTCTCTTACGTGAATGAAGGAGAGCCAAGAAAACAATATACACAATGATTACAATTTAAATGGAAAGAGCAACAACAAAACAATTGAAAGTGAATTATCTCAAACACAACCCAAGCTGTATTCACATACAGAATTTTTTCTTCTCTGTTTTGTAAAGGAAAACATTCATGTTCATTGATGCTTATAATGTTTTTAATAATAAAAAAGTAAAGAAAAGAAAGTGAATGTCTTAGAGTTACAAAGAACAAGCATACCCAAAGAAAGAGCTAGATAAGAGGATACTTTCTTTCTTCTTCTCCCCCCATGCTTTTGCAAAGGTGGGGATATAGAACATTGCATGTGTTTTCAAACATTTTCAATGTATTCCACTCACCACGCTTAACACCCAGATGTCATCCTCACCTCCTCTCTCTCACGCCCCACATCCAATCTTTGCCAAGTCTTACAGGTTCTAGGTTTGCAACATCTCTCTTATGTGCCTTCAGGCCTCTCACTCCCGCAACCCTGGTGCAAGCTTTCATTACCTGCTAGTTGGGCTGCCTGTCAAATGCCTCTCCTCAATCCATTTCATCCTCTACTCAGCTTTCACAGTAATCTTCCTAAAGCACAGGTCTGACTATGTTATCCCTCTACACAATAAACTCCAAATTTTTCTGCTGTTCCACAAATAAGACACTCCACCTCCAGACTGGGTATTCACTGGCTGTCCCCAGTGCCTGAAATGCTCTCTCTCATCCTCTCTGCCTCCTGGCTTCCTTCAAGTCCCATCAAAAATCTCATCTTCCATGAAAAGCCTCCTTATTGTTAGTGCCTCCCCTCTGTTGATTATTTCCAATTTATTCTGTATATAGCTTGTTTGTACATGTTGTCTACCCCATTAGACTGTCTGTGAGCTTTTTGAGAGCAAGGACTGTCTACTGCCTTGCTTTGACCCCCAGTGCTTAACATAGTGCCTGGCACATAGTATGTGCTTAATAAATGTTTACTGATGGACTACTGATGAATTTTGATTATTTTTTCTTCCTCTTTTCCTTTTTATTAAAAAAAATTTTGTTATACAGGATGGTTCTCTGAGAGGAAGAAAGAAAAGGGATAATGGGATAAACTAAATTGATGTAAAAACAAAAGATATCAATAAAACTTTATTTTAAAAAATAGAATTAAACTGTCTACTTCCTCCCAAATTTCTCCCAAATTACCATTTTGTTTTCTTTCCATTTTATTTTGGAGGCTACTGGGGTTAAGTGATTTGCTCTGGGTCACACAGCAGTGTCTGGGGCTGGATTTGAACTCAGATCTTCCTGACTCCAGCCTGGTGCTCTATCTCCTGCATCACCTAGCTGCCCATTTTTTAAATTTATATATGTGTTTTCTGTATGTATATGTATATACAACTGCACACATACACACACATACATATATTTCAGTCAGTCATGTCAGAATCTTTGCAACTCCATTTAGGGTTTTCTTGGCAAAGATACTAAAGTGGTTTGCATTTTCTTCTCCAGCTCATTTTACAAATGAGGAAACTGAGGCAAACAGGGCTAAGTGACTTGTCCAGGGTCACACAGCTAAAGCTCTCTCCACAAAGCCATCTAGATGCCTTGCATTTTTTATACTCCACTAGAACACCATTCTTAAAACCAAATAACATGAGTTTTTACTCATAGGTAGCCTAGATCTTCTAGTGTATAAGTTACTACCCCTAGACTAAATTTAGGCATTTTCTTTGCTGCAATAACTTTTTCTTGACACCTATGTCCAATTTGCTCACTACCAAATATATATGGAATAAATGCTAGGAATATGTAAATATACCCACAATTATTTAATTCATTGCCTAATCCTCTCACTCCTACTCAACCCCTTGCAATCTAGCTTCTGATCTTAGCACTCAACTGAAACTGCTTTATTATCAAATCTGACTTCTTTTCTCCAGTCCTCATCCTTCTTAATCCTGTTAGGAAATGACACTATTGATGACTTGACCCACCCAGGTATTCTCTTTATCTTGTGTTTTTGTGACATTGCTCTTTCTTAGTTCTCCCCTCCTACACAGATGGCAGCTTCTCAGTCTGCTTTGCTAGATTATCATCCATGTTTCATTCCATAATTGTCAGTCTTTCCCAAGGTTCTATCCTAGGCCCTCTTCTGTTTCATTACATCCTTTCAAGTGGTGATCTCATCAGCTCAATTACCATATCTATATATCCAGTCCTAATCTCTCCCCTGAGTTCCAACAAGAGATCACCAACTGCCTATTGGATATGTTCCCATTAAATGTCCCACAGTCATCTCAAACTCAGTATATTTAAAATATAACTCATCATCTTCCATACTCCTGCAATCCAGGCCTCTTTCTAAATTCCCTGCTTCTGTTGTGGGTACTTCCGGTCAGCTAGGTTTCACAACATCAGAAACATTCTTTATTCTTCATTCTCCTTCCCTACTTCCCTGTATATTTAGTGGCTAACTAAAGCAGTAGGCAAAGAACTAGACTTGGAGTCAGAAAGGCCTGAGTTTGAATTCAGATTCAGACATTTACAAGCTGTGTAACTTTGGGTAAGTTACTTAACTTCTATTTATCCCAGTTTCCCCATCTATAAAATGGGGATAACAACAGCTCTCACCTCCCAGAGTTGTTGTGAGGAACCAATGAGGTTGTAAAATGTTTTGTAAACCTTAAAATACTACATAAATGCTGGCTATTATTGTTAGTATTATCATTAACAATGATTAATAGATTACAGTTCATCCATACTTTTCTCATGTGAAGATGTCTTGGTTTCCAAAAGGAAAGGAAAATAAAGCATAAGAAGAATTACCATTACTTACAACATACCAGTACAGTCTAGATGATAATAAACCAACAGTCACCTGAATATGGATACTGGCAAGATAGACTCATAGCCTTCTGCATTGATTCATCAGAATATATGTTTTGGAGAAATGTATGGATAGAGAACTGCAAAGAAAGAAGAGAGCAGACTAGACTGCTTTTGGAAAATTGTTTAGTGCTTTCAATAACCCTAGGTTTTTACCCCAAATAAAAACACACTTTAAAAAAAGAAGTTTTATTAATACTTTTGCTTTTAGCCTGCTTGCTTCCTTGGTATCTATTTAATGAGTTAAGAGACTTAGAGAAAGGTACCCATGTGGGCCAGCTGAAGATTTACAGGAGGATAAAAACAAGAGACATACAGTATGAAAAAGCATAGATATGTTATAATCTCTTATCACTGGAAGACAAATCACAAATCTAATGAAGTACAAACGTATTAGTAAAATGTAGGGTGATGTATAATTAGATTTATTTTCTAGGACCTGATAGAATTACCTAAAACTGGAGTCCTAGTAACTTTCCCTAGATTTGAGTTATATTTTCATTACTATCAGTATGGAATGCTAACATTAAAAATTCTTTTCTTCAAACTATTGCTTTACAAACTGGGAGAGCAAGGAATAGTTTACCTATCAGATCTAAGGAGAACAGAAGAATTCATGACCAAACAGGAGATACAGAACATTACAAAAAGCAAAATGGATAATTTTGATTACATTAAATTGAAAAGTTTTTGCACAAACAAAGCCAATACAACTAAGATTAGAAGAAAGGTAGAAAATTGGGAAAGAATTTTTACAACCAGTCTCTCTGATAAGGGCTTCATTTCTAAAATATATAGAGAAGTAAGTCAAATTTATAAGAATACAAGCCATTCCTCAATTGATAAATGGTCAAAGAATATGAACAGACAGTTCTCAGATGAAGAAATTAAAGCCATCTACAGTCATGTGAAAAAATGCTTTAAGTCATTATTGATTAAAGAAATGCAAATCAAAACAACTCTGAGGTACCACATCACACCTATCAGATTGGCCAACATGACAAAACAGGAAAATGATAAATGTTGGAGAGGATGTGGGAAAACTGTGGGAAAACTGCAACACTAATGCATTGTTAGTGTGGAGTTGTGAAACGATCGGACTATTTTGGAGAACAATTTGGAACTATGCCCAAAGGGCTATAAAAATGTGCATCGCCTTTGACCCAGCAATAAGCACTTCTAGGACAATATCCCAAAGAGATCATACAAATGGGAAAAGGACCCACATGTACAAAAATATTCATAGCAGCTCTTTTTGTGGTGGCAAAGAACTGGAAATGGAGAGGATGCCCATCAATTGGGGAGTGGTTGAGCAAATTGTGGTATGTGAATGTAATGGAATACTATTGTGCTATAAGAAATGATGAACAGGCTGACTCTAGAAAAACCAGGAAAGACTTGTATGATCTGATGCTGAGTGAAGTGAGCAGAACCAAGAGAACGCTGTACACAATAACAGCCATGTTATATAAGGACTAATATTGATAAACTTAACCCTTCTCAGCAATACAAGGATCTAAGACATTTCCAGAGGCCTCGTGATAGAAAATGCTATCACATCCAAAGAAAGAACTATGGAAGTTGAATTGCTATCTTTTTTTTTCTTTCTCTTCTGATGAGTTTTGTTTCCTCTTTCTGATGGTTCCTCCTACTGGTTTTAATTTTTACTTACAACATCACTAATGTGAAAATATGTTTAATGGAACGTAAACGTATAGCCTATATCAGATTGTGCACCGTCTTGGGGAGGGTGGTGGGAAGGAAGGGAGACAAAAATTTTAAACTCAAAAGCATATGGAAGTGATTGTTGATAAATCAGAATAAATTAATAAAAAAAAGGAAAAAAAAACCCTATTGCTTTAGTAGAGTGTTTTAATCAGATGAAGCTGGAAGTTAACAAACAGAGGATAACCTTTCCTGTTCATGCAGGCAGGGTAGAGAACTTCTCTATTCTGGAAGCAATGTGATATTGAGAAAGCTAAGTTGGTCTTCAGTGCCCATTCTCACTTTGCATTCTTCATGCTGAATGCTTCCTTTTCTATTCACTTTTAGGAGTTTCATTGTTTCCTCTATCCTTCCCAACAGAAAAATCTCCTCCTCCAAAAAGCAAATTAGGTCAATGTATTACCTCTCTCAAGGGTATTCTCATTTTTAATTTTAGCTCTCATTACAAATAGAAGACTTTGTTATCATATTAAAAACATTTTAAGGATCAGACAGCAGACAGGGACTACTGCTTACTCTGCCTACCTAGAAAGCCGGCCCAGATATTGTTATTCAACTGGGAATCTGGGGTTTAAGGAATAATAGCAGCTGCATTAGCAGGAGAATGCAAGTAGAACATGCACACAAGGACCAAAAGAATAAGCAAGCTTTATCAGAGGCAGGTCTTCATAACTCAAAAAGGACATAAGAAAGAAAGAGGAAAGGAAAAGAGGAGAGGAAAAGAAGAGAAAAAAAGGAGAAATGAACAGAGGAGCAAAGGACAGGAGAGAAAGGAGAGAGGTCAGGATGACGCCTCTAGTTTTCAGAAATATCACACACATCTTCCCTTTTATTTCCTTCACTCCCATTTTGTCTTCTCTTAACCCCATTTCCACCGTTTCCTGTTTTACTTCAGTACTTGGCAGATTAGGTTTTTGATTTTTGTTTTGTTTTGTTTTTAAATAATGGTGTGTAACATCAGAATACAAAAGTTGCAGAGGTGTCCAAACTTTCTACGATAGGAAAAAACTGGAAACAAGTAAATAGCAATTAAGGAATGAGTGAACAAATATAGTATGTAGATATATTATTGTGGCATAAGAAATAACAAATGAAATTTGCCATTCAAAGAATTCAGAGGAATATAGATAGACTTTTATGAACTAGTACAGGAAGACCTAAACAAGTCCAAGAGAACAATATACAAAATTACTACAGTGATGTAAACAATTCTAAAAGGAACTCTAATGAATTGTAATGGCCAACCTTGGTCCCACAGCACTAATGACAAAATAGACCTGTCCTTGAAGTACAGAGAGAGATGCCATGAATGAGGAATGTGGATTCCATTGGCAATTGACCTGTTAGTCAATGAGCACATGCTAAGTGCTTAGCACATGCCAGACTGTGTTAAGCACTAGGGATGCCAATAAAAAGCAAAACCAGTTCTCACTCTCAAAGAGCTTATATTCTAATGGGGGAAACAATATATATAAATTATAACACACAAGATAAATGTAGGAAAAAAGGAAGGTAACCTTAGATGGGATAGCACTAGAAGCAGGGGGAAGAGGTGGGGAGAACCCTAAGAATACTCCTGGAGGAGATAAAATTTGAGATGAGTCATTTTTTTTTTTGAGATGAGTCTTAAAGGAAAGCAGAGATTCAAAGAAAGGGAAGTTGAGAGAACACTCTAAATATGGGAGACAGCCAACACAAAGGCCTGTAGATGAGAGATCACGTATCATTTGTGAAGAACAACAAGTGGGCCAACTGTGAAGTACATGCAGGTAAGCAGAATGCAGGAAGATAAGGAAGGGAGTAAGTTGTAAGGAACTTTACATACTAAAGAGAAGGCTTTATATTTGATACAGGAGGTGATAGGGAGCCAGTGGAGTTGACTGGGTAGAAAGGATAACATGGTCAGAGCCGTATTTTAGGAAAATCACTTTTGGCAGCTGTGTGCAGGACAGACTGGAATAGGAAGAGACATGAGGCAGAGACACCAATTAGAAGGTTATTACAACAGTGAAAGAAATTACAAGATGTGGCAACAGATTGGATATGTGGAGCGAGTCAGGGAGGAGTTGAGGATTACCCTTAGGATTGCGAACCTGAGTGACTAGAAAGATGGTGGTGCCCTCAACAGTAGCAGGGAAATGGACAGGAATGAATTCTGTTTTGGATACATTGCATTTAAAATTCCCATGGAACATCTACTTTTAAATGTCCAATTCAACTGGTTAGTGTAAAACTGAAGTTTAGGAGACAGATGAGGGCTGGAAATATAGATGTGGGAATTATTTCCCTGGAGAAGATGATTGAACCCCCGGGGAGCTGATGAGATCATCACGTGAGAGAGCATCAAGACAAGAGGGCCCAGAACTGAGCCTTGGGGCACATCTACACTGACTGAGTATGATATACATGATGATCCAACAGAAGAGCCTGAGAAAAAGCAGTTAAAGACAGGTAAGAAGAGAGCTAAGGAAGCATGGTGTTACAGAGATAAGAGAATATCCATGAGGAGAAGGTGGTCAATATTGTCAAATGCTGCAGAGAGGTCAATTAATATCAGGATCTAGAAGAGCACATTAGATATGCAAACCAAGGAAGGATTAATCTCATTTAGAGGAAGAAATTTCAATTGAAAAGTGAGGTTAGAAGCTAGACTGCAGAGGTTTTAGAGGCACCGGTTGCAGACAGATATTTCAAGGAATTTAGCTGAGAAGAAGAGAGACAGAGGAAAGTAACTGGTAAACATGGTAAGGTCCAGTGATGGTTTTTGAACTATGAGGGAAACTCAGGCATATTTGGAGGCTGCAGGGAAGAATCTAGTTTCTAGAACATGCTTGAAGAGTAAAGAGTGGGAACGATGGCTTTCTTTTTTTTTTTTGTATTCATTTAGTATTTTATTTTCCCCCAGCTACACATAAAAACAATTTTTAACACTTGTTTTTAAAACTTTTTGAGTTCCAAATTCTTTCCCTTCCTCCCTCCCCAAAACCCCTCATTGAGAAGGCAAGCAATTCAATATAGATTATACGTGTGTAGTCTGCAAAACATATCCATAACAGTCATGTAGTGAAAGAACAGACAAAAAAAACACTCAAGAAAAATAAAGTAACATTTTTTAAACGTATGCTTTCAGATGCTATCAGCTCTTTTTCTGAGGATGAATAGCATTTTTCATCATAAGTCCTTCAGAACTGCTTTGGATGGTTGTATTGCTGAGAATAGCTAAGTTATTCACAGCTGATCATCTTACAATATTGCTGTTACTTCGTATATAGTACATTTCACTTTGCATCAGCCCATACAAGTCTTTCCAGGTTTTTCTGAGAGCATCTTACTCATCATTTCTTATAGTACAATACTCTTCCATCATAATTACATAGTACAATACTATTCCATCATAATCACATCCTACAATGACCAACTGATAGGCATTCCCTCAATTTCTAATTCTTTGCCCGCAGAAAAGGGCTGTAATAAATATTTTTGTACGTACAGTTCTTTTTCTTTTTGATCTCTTTTGGGATACATACTTAGTAGTGGTATTGCTAGTTCAAAAGGTATGACATGGTTTTATACCCCTTTGGGCATAGCTCCAAATTGCTCTACAGAATGGCTGCATGAGTTCACAACTCCACCAATACTGCATTAATGTCTCATTTTTCCCACATCCCCTCTAACATTTGTCATTTACCTTTTCTGTCCTATTAGCCAATCTAATTGGTATGAGGTAGTACCTCAGAATTGTTTTAATTTGCATTTCTCCAATCAACAGTGAGTTAGAATATTCTTTCATATGGCTATAGATAGTTTTGATTATTTCATGTGAAAACTGATTTATCATTTTTCAATTGCAGAACGGTTCTTATTTTTATAAATTTGACACAGTTCTCTGTGTTTGAGAAATGAGGCCTTTATCAGAGAAACCTGCTTCAAAATTTTTTCACAGTTATGATTGCTAAATGTATTTCCCTCCATCCTATTTCCTCCCCATTTATCCTATTCTCTCTCTCCTTTCACCCTGTTCCTCCTCAAAAGTGTTTTGCTTCTGACTGTTGCCTCTGCAAATCTGCCCTCCCTTCTATCATTGCCCCCCTTCTCTTATCTCCTTTCCCTCCTACTTTCCTGTAGAGTAAGACAGATTTCTATATCCAATTGTATATATTTGTTATTCCCTCTTTGAGCCAATTATGATGGGAGTAAGGTTCACTCACACACCCCCCACCTTTTCCCTCTTCCCCTCCACATCAAAAGCTATTCTTGCTTCTTTTATGTGAAGTAATTTACCCCATTCCACCTCCCCCTTTCTCTTTCTCCCAATACATTCCCCTCTCACCCCTTATTTTATTTTTTAGACATCATCCCTTCACAATTCACACCTGTACTGTCTGTTTATATATACTCCTCCTAACTAACCTAATAATGAGAAAGGTCTTATGAGTTAACAAACATCATCATCCCACATAGGAATGTAAACAGTTTAACCTTATTGAGTCCCTTATCATTTCCCTTTCTTGTTGACCTTTTTAATGCTTCTCTTGAGTCTTATATTGGAAAGTCAAATTTTCTATTAAGCTCTGGTCTTTTCATTAGGAATGTTTGAATGTCTCTACCTCATTGAATATCCATTTTTTCCCCTGAAGGATTATACTCAGCTTTGCTGAGTGATTCTTGGCTGTAATTTTAGTTCCTTTGCCCTCTGAAATACCATATTCCAAGCCCTCCAATCCTTTAACATAGAAGCTACTAAATCTTGTGTTATCCTGACTGTGGCTCCACAATATATGAACTGTTTCTTTCTGGCTGCTGGTATATTTTCTCCTTTACCTGGGAACTCTAGAATTTGGCTATAATATTCCTGGGAGTTTCCACTTTGGGATCTCTTTCAAGAGGTGATCAGTGGATCTTTCAATTTGTATTTTACCCTCTGGTACTAGAATATCAGGGCAGTTTCCCTTGATAATTTCTTGAAAGATGATGTCTAGGCTCTTTTTTTTATCCTGGCTTTCAGACTGTCCAATAATTTTTAAATTCTCTCTCCTGGATCTATTTTCCAGGTCAGTTGTTTTTCCAATAAGATATTTTACATTGTCTTCTATTTTTTCATTCTTTTGGTTTTGTTTTATTGCATCTTGATTTCTCACAAAATCATTAGCTTCCATTTGCTCCATTCTAATTTTTAAGGTATTATTTTCTTCAGTGAGCTTTTGGACCTCCTTTTCCATTTGGCTAGGCATTCTTCTCATTGACTTTTTGTACCTCTTTTGCAATTTGGCCTACTCTGTTTTTCTTTTGTTTTTGTTTGTTTTTGTTTTTTTTTCTGTTAGGCAATGGGGTTAAGTGATTTGCCCAGGGTCACACAGCTAGTAAGTGTTATATGTCTGAGGCCAGATTTGAACTCAGGTCCTCCTGAATCCAGGGTCAGTGCTCTATGCACTGTGCCACCTAGCTGCCCCCCCCCAATTTTTCCTCTACCTCTCTTACTTGATTTTCAAAATCCTTTCTGAGCTCTTCCACGGCGTGAGACCAATTCATATTTTTCTTGGAGGCTTTGGATGTAGGAGCTTTGACTTTTCTATTTTCTTCTGAGTGTGTTTTGATCTTCCTTGTCACCATAATAACTGTCTATAGTCAGAGTTTTTTTTTTTCTCCTGTTGTTTGCTCATTTTCCCAGCCTATTACTTGACTTTTAACTGTTTGTTAAAGTAGGACTCTGTTTCCAGGGTGGAGGGTGCACTGTCCCAAGCTTCAGGGTTTTTGTGCAGGTGTTTTCAGAGATACATCTAGGGACCTGTAAGTTTTCAGTTCTTCCAAGGTGGTATGATCTAAGAGGCCTTTACTCCTTTCCTGGCCTACTCTGATCTGTGAGTGACTAAAACTGTAAGAAGGGTCCCCTCTCCACTGCTGCCACAAGCTCTGCTATGCTAGTGTTTCTTCACTCCAGGACCACTACCCAGGACTGCAACCCAGATCTAAGTATGGGCAAAGCAACAGAGTCCTGCCTCAGTGCTAGCAGAGACCCCTGTAATCTCCTTCTGACTAGTTATTTGATCCCCCTATCGTCTGTCAGCTGAGAGCTCCACTGTCACTGCTGCTGCTGATTCACTCACTCCCAAGGCCTGCTGCTGGTTTGCTGGGACTGGGGCTGTGCTGGTGCAACCTGCACTGAACTGCACTCCACTCTCACCCAGGTGCAATGGACCTTTCCTGCCGACCTTCTAAGTTATCTTCGGGCTGAGAGGTCTGGAAACTACCACTGCTGCCAGTTATTCAGTTGCCCCCAAGATCTGCTCCAAGTTTGCTGGGGTTTGGTCTGTGCTGGCGGGGCCCTGTGCTGGACTGTGCTCCTCTCTCACCATGGTGCAATAGATCTTTCCTGCTGACTTTCCAAGTTGTCTTGGGCTGGAAATTTGTTTTACTCTGTCTTTTTATGGGTTCTGCTGCTCTAGAATTTGTTTAGACTCATTTTTTAAGGTATTTAAAGGGGTTTGGGGGAGAGCTCAGGTGAGTCCCTGCCTTTACTCTGCCATCTTGGCTCCACCTCTAATCTTGTATGATTGATGATTTTCTTTATATGATTTTCTTTTTTACAGAGGAAGGTTTGATGATGGCGGGTAAGTGGGAAAACTAAGAAAAGGTATGTGTGAGAAGATGGTGGTGGCAGTGAGGAAATAACTATTGTTTTATTTTAAAAAGGCCTCAAGGACACTTTCAGGAGCCAAGATGGCAGAGTAAGCAGATAATCACCTTAACTTTTCCACATTTACCTCCAAACAACCACAAAATAGCGCCCAAAAATGAATCCTGGAATAGCAGAACTGGCAAAAAGATGGGATGAAATAATCTTTTAGCCCAAGAAACTTGGAAGGTTGGCAGGAAAGGTCTGTCTCACTCAGGTAAAAGGGGAGCACAGTCTAGGACAAGAAGCATCCCAGCAAGCCAGCAGCAGGAAGTTCTGAGGACAACAATGGCAAAACACCTACGGGCAAGAGCCCCCCAAAAAAACAGGAATTGGGTCTCAAGCCCAGAAAGAACTCATGGTAGAGCTCAAAAAGGAGCTTAAAAATCTAATAAGAGAGATAGAAAAAAAATTGGGAAAAGAAATGACAGTGACGTAAGAGAATTATGAAAAAAGAGTCAGCAGCCTGGAAGACGAAACCAACTCCTTAAAAGTACAACTAAACAAATGGAAAAAAAGGTACAAAAGTTAACTGAAGAAAATAATTCTTTAAAAATTAGAATTGGGCAGGTGGAAGCTAATGACTCTATGAGACATCAAGAATCAATCAAACAAAATCAAAAGAATGAAAAAATAGAAGACAATGTAAAATACCTCATCGGAAAAACAACTGACCTGAGAAATAGATCCATGAGAGATAATCTCAGAATCACTGGACTACTCAAAAAGAGGACCTAGATATCATCCTTCAAGAAACTGTCAAGTAAAACTGTCCTTATATCCTGGAACCAGAGGGCAAAATAGGTATTAAAAGAATTCACCGATCACCGCACGAAAAAGATCCCAAAATAAAAACCTCAAGGAATGTTATAGCCAAATCTAAAAACTATCAGGTCAAGGAAAAAATACCGCAAGCAGCCAGAAAGAAACAATTTAAATACTAGGGAGCCACAATTGGGATTACACAGGATTTAGCAGCTACAACATTAAAGGATTGGAGGCCATGGAATATGATATTCTGGAAGGCAGAGGAGCTAGTACTGTAATCAAGAATCACTTACTCAGAAAAACTGAGCTTAATACTTCAAGGGAAAAAATGCTAATTCAATGAAATAGAAGGATTTCAAGCTTTTATAAGAAGACCAGACCTGAATAAAAAATTTCACCTCCAATATCAAGACTCAAGAGAAAAATAAAAAGATAAAAAGGAAAAAGAAAACATAGGGGATTCAACAGGGCTAAACTGCTTACAGCCCTACATAGTAAGATGATACTTGTAATTCTTAAGAATTATACCATCAATAATGCAGCTATAAGGAATATACATAGATAGAGGGTACGGGTACAAGGTGAATTTAAGGGAATGACGTGAAAAAAATTAATTGATGAAAAAGAGCAGTACATTGGGTGCAGAAGGAAGGGAGAAGTAGAATGTGGTAAATCATTTCACATGAAGAGGTGTAAAAGACTCATTACAGTGGAGGGGAAGATTGGGAGGGTTAGCAGAGGGCATTGCTTAAACCTTATTCTCCTCAGAATTGGCTCAAGGAGGAATAATATACACAACTGGTTGAATATAGAAATCTATCTTACCCAATAGGGAAGTAGGAAGGGAGGAGATTAAGTAAGTGGGTGAGGGGAAATTGACAGAAGGGAAGGCAGACCAGGGGAGATGGTAGACAGAAGCAAAACACTGGTGAGAAGGGAAAGAGTAAAAGAAAAGAGGAAAAACAGGAGGAAAAATGGAATGGAGGGAAATATACAGTTAGTAATCATAACTGTGAATGTGAATGGGATGAATCCTTCCATAAAACCAAAGCAGATGGCAGAGTAAATCAAAAACCAGAATCCTACAATATGTTGTTTACAAGAAACACACTTGAAGCAGAAAGACACACACTGAGTAAAAGTAAAGGGGCTGGAGTAGAATCTATTATGCTTCAGCTGAAGTAAAAAAAGGTGCCATAGATAATGAAGTAATACCAATATTAAATATATATGCACCAAATGGTATAGCATCCAAATACTTTAAAAAGTTATAGACAGTAAAACTATACTACTAAGGGATCTCAACTGTACCCTCTCAGAACTTGATAAATCCAACCAAAAATTAAATAAGAAAGAAATTAAGGAGGTGAATAGAATATTTTAAAAGTTAGATATGACAGACTTTTGTAGAAAACTGAATGGGAACAGAAGAATATACCGTTTTTTAACCTACACAAAAACTAACAATGCATTGGGGCATAAAAACCTCAAAATCAAATGTCAAAAGCCAGAAATATTAAATGTATCCTTTTTGGATAATAATGCAATAAAAATTACAGTCAACAAAGGGTAGTGGAAAGATAGATTAAAAATTAACAGGAAACTAAATAACCTAATCCTAAAGAATAAGTGGGTTAGCTGTGTGACCCTGGGCAAGTCACTTAACCCCAACTGCCTCACCAAAAAAAAAAAAAGAAGTGGGTCACAGAACAAATCATAAAAATGATTTACAATTTCATTAATGAGAATGACAACAGTGAGACAATGTATCAAAATTTATGGGATATAGCCAAAACAGTAGTTAGCGGAAAATTTATTTCTCTAAATTCTTACATCAACAAAAGAGAAAAAGAGCAGATCGATGAATTGGGAATGCAATTAAAAAATAACTGGAAAAAAGAACAAATTAAAAATCCCTAATTGAGCACCAATTGGAAATCCTGAACAAAAGCGAGATTAATAAAATTGAAAGTAAGAAAACTATTGAACAAATAAAACTAGGAGCTGGTTTTAAGAGAAAAAAAACACAGCAAGATAGATAAGCTATTGGTTAATTTGATTAAAAAAAAAACGAAAGAAGAAAACCAAATATCCAGTATCGAAAATGAAAAGGGTGAAATCACCACCAATAAAGAAATTGACGTAATCATTCAGAAATATTTTGCCCAATTATATGCCAACAAATTTGACAATCTGAGCAAAATCTATAAATATTTACAAAAATATAAATTGCCCAGATTAACAGATGAGGAAATAGAATACCTAATAACCCCATCTCAGAAAAAGAAATTGAACAAGCCATTAATGAACTCTCTAAGAAAAAATCCCCAGAGCCAGATGGGTTCATAAATTAATTCTACCAAACATTTAAAGAACAATTAATTCCAATACTATAAAAACTATCTGGAAAAATAGGTGAGGTCTTACCAAATTCCTGTTATGACACAAATATGGTGCTGATATCCAAGCTAGAAAAAGATAAAATAAAGAAAACTATAGACCAATTTCCCTAATATCAATGCAAAAATTTGAATAAAATACTAGCAAGGTGATTACAGAAATAAATCACAAGGATCATACACTATGACCAGGTGGAATTTACAGTTCAATTTAGCAAAAGTATCAACATAATTGTCTATGTCAATAACAAAACTAATAGAAATCATACAATTATCTTGATAGAAGCTGAAAAGGCTTTTGACAAAATACAGTACCCATTCCTATTAAAAACATTAGCATAGGAATAAAGGGTGTTTTCCTTAAAATGATTAGCAGTAAGCTTCTAAAATCATCAGCAATCTTCATCTCTAATGGGAATAAGCTAGAAGCCTTCCCAGTAATATCAGGGGTGAAACAAGGATGCTCATATAATATCACCACTACTATTCAATATAGTACTAGAAATGTTAGTTATAGCAAGAAAAGAAAAAAAATCAAAGGAAATAAAATTACCACTCTTTGCAGACAGCATGATGGTACACTTAAAGAATCCTAGCAAATCAACTGAAAAACTACTTAAAGTAATTAACAACTTTAGCAAAGTTACAGGATATAAGATAAACCCTTAAATATCATCAGCATTTCTCTATATGACCAGCAGCAAGAGAAAGAAATAGAAATACCATTTAAAACAATTGTAAACAATATAAAATACTTGGAAGTCTGCCTGCCAAGACAAACCCAGGAACTCTATGAACACAATGACAAAACACTTTTCACACAAATAAAGTCAGATCTAAACAATTGGAAAAATATTAACTGCTCACAGATCACACCATATGCCAAGATAAGGTGAAAATGGGTACATGATTTAAAGGGTGATACCATAAACAAATTAGAAGACCAAGGAATAGTCTACGTATCAGATCTGTGGAGAAGGGAAGAATCTATGACCAAACAAGAGAGACAGAGCATTACAAAATATAAAATAGATAATTTTGATTATATTAAATTAAAAGGCTTTTGCACAAGCAAAACCAATGCAATTAAGATCAGAAGGAAAGCAGAAAGCTGGGAAACAATCTTTACAGCAAGTATCTCTGATAAAGGCCTCATTTCTCAAATATACAGAAAACTAAGGCAAATTTATAAGAATACAACTTATTCTCCAATTGATAAATAGTCAAAGGATATGAACAGGCAGTTTTCAGATGAAGAAATCAAAGCTATTCACAGGCACATGAAGAAGTGCTCCAAATCACTTTTGATTAGAGTAATGCAAATTAAAACAACTCTGAGGTATTACCTCACACCTACCAGATTGGCTGATGTGACAAAAAAAGAAAATGACAAGTGTTGGAGAGGATGTGGGAAAATTGGGACACTAATGCACAGTTGGTGGAGTTGTGAACCGATTCAACCATTATGGAGACTAATTTGGAAATATGACCAAAGGGCTATGAAAATGCGCATACCCTTTGACCTAGCAATACCACTACTAGGTCTGTATCTCAAAGAGATCATAAAAAAAAAAAGGAAAAGGACCTACACATGCAAAAATCTTTATAGCAGCCTTCTTCATGGTGGCAAAATATTGGTAATTCAGGGGATGCCCCCAATTGGGTAATGGCTGAACAAGTTGTGGTATATGAATGTAATGGAATACTACCATGCAATAAGAAATGATGAGCAGACACATTTCAGAAAAACCAGGAAAGATTTGTACCAATTGATGCAAAGTGAAATTAGCAGAACCAGGAAAACACTGTACACAGTAACAGCAACATCATGTGATGATCAACTATGAATGACTTAGCTCTTCTCAGCAACACGATGATCCAAGACAGTTATAAAGGAGTCAGGATGGAAAATGCTATCCACATCCAGATCTGAATGCAAATCAAAGCATACTTTTTTCACTTACTTTACTTTTGTTGTGGTTTTTTCCTTTTGGTCTGTTTCTTCTTTCACAACTGTGACTAATATGGAAATACGTTTTACATGGTTACACATATATAACCTATATCAAACTGTTTACCGTTTTAGGAAGAGAGGAGGGGAAAAAGGGAAGGAGAAAAATTTGGAACTCAAAGTCTTGTAAAAATGAATGCTAAAAATAATTGGGGGAAAAAGCACTACGTTAAAACAAACAAACAAATAAATGGATGGATGGATGGATGGATGGATGGATATGAACGAATAAATAAATAAATGAGTAAATAAATAAAGAAATAAATAAGTAAATAAATAAGTAAATAAATAAATAAGCAAACAAACAAAAATGTCTCTTACTTTACATAAAAAATCTACTAAACTACTAAAATTTCCCAAAAGGAGTTGCCTTGGAGAGTTTGAATTCCTGTAACTAGAATCTTAGGGGATTCCCGGTTAGGTATGGGCTGGACTCGAAAACCTCTGAGATCCCTGCCGACTCTAAGTATCTGTACAGAAAGTGACACAGCAGAAATAATGCTGGCTCTGGGGACAAAAGACCTGGGTTCAAATCCTTACTCCTCTTTACTTAGGTGACCTTGAGCAAATCTATAAAACAAGTGAAGCGGATTAGATGGCCTCTAAGACCCCTTTCCAGCTCTAAATCTCTGATCCTAGGATTTCAGTTCTAACTGTTTCTTCACTCAGGGGTTCTTAACCTGGTGTCAATGAACTTTTCAAAAATACGCATTTTGATAGCTGCATTTTAATGCAATTAGTTTCCTTTGTGTAGCTATGTATTTTATTTTGCACATTTAAAAACATGATCCTGTGGGGTCCCCAAGCTTCATTAGACTGCCAAAGGAGTACAGCAACACAAAAACAGATTAAGAATCCCTGCTTCACATCAACCCTCTGAAGAAGGTAGTGCTACCCCATTTTACATATAAAGAAACTGAGGCTCAAAGACACGAATCAATTTGCTCAAAGTCAAAGCCAGAACTTGAACACACATCTTTGAGACCAGTGCTCCTTTCACTAAATTTCCTTCCATATCAGTGTATCACCTCAGGGAGAAAATTGAGAAACAGGGGCATGATATCAAAGAAAAAAGGGTCAGAATTCAGCACATTATTTCTCTGTATACCATACTAATGCTCAGTTGCATCAATGAGGGGGAAAAGGTTTCAAATGTCAGCCACAGAGCTTTCTAGTAAATTTTATTCTAGTAAATAAAATAATGGTTGAATCACTAAACATGTTGCCCTATATGAATGTAGCAAGATTTACAAAAGGAAATGATGATAAGGAGAAATGGAAGAAGGGGAAAGGTGAGGCGTGGGAGGGGAAGGGAGGGCACGAAAGGAGGTAGAAAGGGGGGGACCACAAAAAAAAAATCAGGAAAACAACAGCTTCCACAGGAGACACTCAGTAGCAACAAAACATATTCTAGGAAAACCAATGAACATGAGCACATATAGATCACACTAAATCAAACTTACCAGTAAAGGTAATAGGCTAAAGCCATCACAAACAGGGTAGCACAGACTGTAGAAAACAAACAGACAGAATAGTTGGCCAACATCTTTATAATCCTGAGGGTAGGGGGAGGTCCAGTGGTGAGACACTGTTGCTGTTTTAAAGAAGTGAAAACAGAGGACTGAGAAATGAGAGAGAGGGAATAGTTATTTGTTAGAAGGACACAACAGTCAAGTCTCCTTGAGAAGGGATTATGACAAAAGCACTAGTAGGGATAAAATATGGAAGTACTAATGTTGCTAAAATTCATCAAAAATGCTAGAGAGTAGTGGAAATATTAACCATTGTTCAACTAGAACCAGCTTCAAATGATAAAAAATCCCAGTCCATGTTTAAGGGTCTCTTAATAAACTAATGTTGGGAAGTTTATAATAAATTGGGAAATATCTTCCCCCACAGACACTGCTGTATGCTAACATCTTTGTTCTAATCCAGTAAGAAGCTTATAGTAAGTTAGCATGTTGTAAACAACCAAACTCGCACATTAGACAGTGTGTGTATGCTACATTAATTATGCATTGTTATGTTCACAGCATTTTGTTTCCTTTTACGTTCGGATCCAATGGAATCTTGGGGCTTTAAAATAAAGTATTACAAAAATAATTCCTTCCTACCTTTTAGAAATAAAATTTTAATTTGAAATATTAAGTATTTCCTTATCTAACTCTAATTCAATTTAATTCAACAAACATTTATTAAAGCACCTACTGTAATGCAAGGCATTGGGACTAGATGCTAGAGATACAAAGATAAAGAAATGCAAGTCCTTGTCCTGATAAGGTCTACAAGCTTCTTTGGGTAATTAGAAGTTTACGTATCTGAGCTATTGTCTAGTCTTGGCTCTCCCTACTGGTAGAGAGAACAGTGAGGCCACATGCTTGCTTGAGTGAGGGAGTCAGGAGTTGGTACAAGAGCTTTGGAGAGGAGAATTTTTTTTCATTTCTGCTTAGGCTAAGTGTACTTCTAGATCTTCTTTAGGGACAGACCTGGCAGAGAAAAGGAAAAAAGGCTTGAAGAAGCCACTGACATGCAGAGAAGACAGCACCTCAACGCTCTCTAGTCAGCCTCATCTTTCACACAGACACAGACAGCATTCTCTCTACCAATAAGAAGAGTCATTTTTATGAAGCATCTCACAAAACAATTCAGGCTTGACACCTGAGGTTACATACAATTAAGCATAACATGAGGAATAGACTGATAGAGACAACGGGGAGACTCAAAGTGTTCTGGAAAAATTTGAAGAAGTTCAGCTCTACAGAATCAGCTTCATGGAGGAGGTGTGACAGGAAGGAAGCCTTTAAAAAAAAAAAAGGCAATGTCTAATGATCCATTAGAGGTGATCTAAAGGTACTAATGATCACTTCTAATCCAAAGTAATAACAGAAGAAAAAAACAATAAAACACCATCCTGCTCACTGTGGCAATGTTTCAGATCAACCCACCTGGTCACCCAACAACAATACATGGTATTTGCAAAGACATAGAAATTAGAAGGTATAGAGTAAAAACAGGGTCAGTAATGAATCCAGTTTTTCTGGTTCATAATGTACAGGACATTGATCTCTAAACTTTTTAGTCATATAGCCCTATCAGCAAAACATTTTTGAGCATACACTCTCAAAAGATACATCTTTATTTTATTTTATTAAAATTTATTATTTTATTAAAATGTTATACATATACTGCTAAACTGATAGGGAAGGGGGAGGTGGGGAGGACATGGCTGCTCTGTGCTGGGCCTGACTTGAGCTAAGTCCCTTGACAGTTTAGGTTCAATATTAGAATAAAATGAGACACTCATAGGTCACTTGATAGTTAACAAAAAGATTTCCTTAGCCATAGCAGGAGAAGAATACTGAACAAAGACAGGCATGAAGCACACCTTGAGTGTACTTCTTGGCCTAAACTGTCCATTCAGATCCACCAGCCAAGTATCAGACAGGGTACCTCAAGCCTCTCATGGTTCCTTTATACTTGGGTAACCAGAAAGTGACGTCCACAGCCCGAACCTGAGCCAACCAAGAATCTAGGATGTCCTGAATATCTTTTACGAAAAAAATTAATTTATCTTGCACGGGAGGAAAGGGGGGCGAGGTTAGTATTTTGCTCTTACCCACACTCGTACTTCTTGGTGGTAAGGTTCTTAAGGTCTTATACTGGCAAACTCAAATAGAAACACTAATCCACTCATAAGGATCCCTGTGGACTACGCACTGGCTTATTTTTAAAATGTAATGGCTGTTTCATTGTATTTTTGTTTATTTTGCTAAATATTTCCCAACTGCACTTTAATCTGGTTCAGTGTACTCAGGAGTGATGTGGGCCACATGCCACTTGGGGGCAGTGTGTTCAACACCTCTGTTCTAGAAGCCCTACTACTTAAATGTGTTCAAGCCCATTACTAGTCAACCTCAGAATACCTCTGGTATTCAAGAAAGCTTGATACAGGCAGCACCAGAGGCCATCCCTAGTCATCCTGATCTATATCTTGCCACTGGACCCAGATGGCTCTGAGGGAGAAACTGAGGGTGATGACCTTGACAGCCCTTTCTCACTTAAATCCAATTCACTTGCAAGTCATGGCATCGCCTTCCTGATGTCATGGTCTTCTTTGAGAATGAAGGACAAACAACAACAATGATACGGGCAGCCCTAGAGGAAGAAATGGGGCAGCTAAGTGATGTGGTAGATAGAGTGCCAGGTCTGGAGCCAGGAAGACCTGAGATCAAATCCAGACACAGACACCTGCTAGGTGTGTGACCCTGGACAAATCACTTTACCCTGTTTGCCTCAGTTTTGTCATCTGTAAAATTAGCTGGAGAAGGAAATGGCAAATCAATCCAGTATCTTTGCCAAAAAAAACTCCAAATGAGGTCACAAAGAGTTGGACACAACTGAAACGACTGAACAACAAAAAAAGGGGAAGTAAAAAAATGAAAACATAAACACAGCAAAAACAAAACATAGCAATTTCCTGAAGGCCTGACTGAATAGGGGAGAGTACCAGGAAACACTGAGTCCTAGTTCTAAACAATCAGGTCTATGTGGTGAGTGATACCACTTTGGAATTGCTGATGGTTTTCTCCATGTAAAAAAGTGACCATTAGCAGGAACAGCACCAGAAATACCACAGTTATAACAAAAAAGGATGACACTTCCTGCATACTCACTGATCATCAGAGGTTAGGGAGAACTGCCTCACACCACTACCTAGTGTTTCTTGGTTTACCAGCCAAGATCTTCCTGGGTGCCCCATGGGAATGAGTGGGTGGGGAAAGAGAATACAAAATCTTCACCCCATTAGAGGTTTCTGGGGGACTGTGACCTTTCTGTGGGAGCTGGCTAGGCACTTTCACATCTCTTTTATTGCCAAAAAGCAAGCACCCTCCCAATAATTCTACCCATGTTCCTCTAAGCCATCCCTGGAGAGGAGTTGTACAACGACCAATTGGTAATATACTGGCAGCAGTGTAAAGGAGCCAGTTAATTTTACATTGCAGTAAGCAATGGGCTACAGCAGGCCTGGCCTTTTGCCATGTATATTCCAATACCTATTCTTTTGTCACTGGGATGCAACGATTGGTGGAAGATGATCTGCTGCTCTCTGATACCACTGGGGCGTACATCTGGGCCATCTGTCTATGCTGTCTGACCCATATCTGCCTGCTGTGTACTCTTCAGGCCTGAGATCCTGCCCTGGACTGGAACAGTGATGCAGGAGGCCTGCACCATGCTACTGCACTGCGGCTGCTAAGGCAGGCCTTCCCTGACCCTGCCCCCTTGGGCTCAGTAAGAGTAATGTTGCTGCTGCTGCTGCTACTGGCTGCTTCCTTACTGACTACCAACAAAATGCTCCCTCGAACTGTCCACACCTGCTTGCTTTCATTCCATCTCCTCTTCTCCTTTTTGTGGCTAAACTCCTTGAGAAAGCTGACTATAATCAGTGCTTCCTCTTTCTTTTTGACTCTTCTATAATCCAACCTCATCATTCAACTGAAACTACTTTCAGCAAAATTTCCAATCATCTCTTAATTGACAAATCAAATGGCCTTTTTTCAATTTTCATCCTTCTTGACCTCTTTGCAGCCTTCTGTCACTGTGATTCACTCTCTTCTCCTTCATACCTTTTTCTCTGTAGGTGTTCATGACATTGATTTCTCCCAGTTCTCCTCCTACCTCTCTGATCTCTCCTCCATCTCTTTTGCTAGTTTTTCATCCAGGCCTTGCTCTCACTAAATGAAGGTGCCCAATAGCTCTGTCCTGGGCCCTCTTCTCTTCTTCCTTCATATCGTTTCACTTGGTAATCTCATAGCTCCCATGGCTTCAATTAACATCTGTGTACTGAGATTCTCAGAAATACTTAAGCAGTCCAAACCTCTCTCCCTCTGACTATTAGATATTTCAAACTGGATGCCTGGTAAACATCTTAAACTCAACATGTCCAAAGTTGATCTCCCTGTCTATCCCCTCAAGCCGTCACCTGTTTTGAACTTCCTTACTGCTATTAAGGGTACCACCATTCTCCCAGTCACCCAATCTGGTAAGCTAGGTATCACCTTAGATCCCTCACTTTCTCTCACCAACACCAACCCAATACCCAGTCTGAGTCCTCTGGGATCTAGTGACACTGGCCTCCTTGCTGCTCCTCTCACAAGACATTTCATCTCCAGACTCCCTATGCCTGGAATATTCTCCCTCATCACCTCTGCCTCCTGGTCCCCCCCAAAAAAGATAATAAGCATTGTATCTAACTACAATACATAAATTCTGAATCAATCAATCAATGAGTATTTATTAAGTGTTTATTATCAGGCATTATTCTAGGACCTGGGAATACAACAACAAAAGTGAAAGTCACTACCCTTGAGAAGCTTACAATCAAGCCAAGAGATATGCATGTGTGTTTATACAAAACTGATAAACAAGATGGAGGGAGGGAGAGAGGAGGGCCCAAGGCATTAAAAATGGAAGGTTACAGAACTATGTACAGGAACTGTGCTAGGTAATAGGGACACAAAGACAAAAACAGAACAGTTTCTGCCCTCCAGGGATAGCCAAGGAAACTCAAATGAATAGCTGAACAATTAACACTATGGCCTCCAAACCAAGTATCCAGTTGAACTTCATCAACAAAGACAGAAATTATAAACTGGCTACTAACAAGTCTGTCCTTATTTGACATGGGCTTTTATTTTGAAAAGGTTAAATGATATAATAATTCAGAAAGCTATGGTTAACATAAATATATGTTTAATACAAATAAACACAGCTTTCTAAATTACTAATACTGGCATGGGATTTTTCCTTTCAATTTGCCCATTTTAGAACACTTACAACAAAAGAATGAGCACTTGATTCTTAAGATGAACACCTTGTCTTCACTACACATTTTACCACCAATTTCAGAGCCTCCCTGTTAGAAAACTGTTCTGTACGTGGGAGACTCCTTGATGCTTACCTAAATCATTGTACTCAGGCTTGAACTCCCTGAAATAAAAAATAATTTAATTATCTGTTTTCAAAAACTTAAAATTCCCAAAGACTGAAAAGCAGAACTGATATTACAATGTGCAAAGTTTCCTAAAAAGATCATGTCAGGGTACAGAAACAAGTTAAATAAATGAAATTCAGTATGGTTCAAAGTTCTAAATCTTAGACAGGAAGGTCAGAAGAATTCATTTTTACCAAAGACAGAGGTGAGAATATTTCCCCTCATGGTCAGAAAGTAGATTACCTAAGCCTAAAAGGACATGTTCATACTTCCAAACCAAGATGCCTGCCTGAACCAGCCCCATTCCCACATACTTACTCCAGCAAAACCCTGAAGTTTGCACCAGACTAAATTATGATTGAGAAATTCAATAACAATAGTTCATGACTTGTACCCCAGAACTGTAAGAGAGTCAGCCAGAAACTTCAGGGCAATAGGAAAGGAGATCACTAGCAAAGCCAGCCCAATGTTCTATGTCCAAATACAGCAATAATAGAAGAATCCTTCTCCCCTTTCCCTTACAAAGAAAGCCCCAGGGTGATCAGAAAGTAATGGGGATGGTCGCCCTGGGATAACTGGGAGTCTGGGACCAGCCCAGTTCCAAAGGGCAAATTGGGAAAGCCCAGGCCCAGAAGCTATAAAGTACCTAACACTCTATTCTGAGATGGCAGAAAATGCCCTGAAGACCCTGAACTTCAAAGATGAAGGGTGACCTAGCCTTGGGAGAGGAAGTCAGCACAGGATCCCAGGCGACTCATGATAAGACCAAGCAGTACCAACCATCTAACCCAAAAACTCAGCAAGGAGCAGTATCTGGCCCTAAAACAAAGTCCCTATTCAGGAACTACAGTTGGAGAGGTGAGTAGATCAAAGAAAACACAATATAAATAATTAAAATATAAAAACATTTTTATAAAATATAAATAATTATTTTATTAAAAATTAAAATATAAATAATTGTTTCAAATATAATCCCCTCAAAAAAGAGAGTAACTCAGCAACAACTGTAAGCAGAGACTCAAAGGAAAAAAAGTATTTTCCACAAGGATTACAAGAATACCTACAGGAAATGAAACATTAGACAAAAATGAAATTCAAAACTCTGTTAGTAAGAACTGGAAGGAAAATAAATGGCCTAGAAGAGAAAGCGGTAAGCCATTCCCAAGAAACAGACTTCTTTAAAACCAGAGTAGACCAAAAAGGATACGATCATCCCACTGGACAGGCAAAATAACTAAAGTATATGAAGCAATACACCAACAAGCAATACTACTTCCAAGGCAGTTACTTAGACAAAGAAAAAAAAAGAGTCATAAGAAGTTTACATTCTACCAGGTGAACAAAAAAAAAAAAAGATAATTCAGGAAGGAACTGAACACAACAAGAAAGATTAAAAACAGCTTCTAACAGGAAGAGGTATTTTGGAGGCTAAAGAAATTATATAAAATGATTATCAGTAAGTTATTATTAAGAAAATTATTACTACATAATCACAGGAAAACTAGCTTACAAAAATCAATTTATAAAACTAATGTTCAATTATTTCTTAAAAATAATTTTAAAAGGCACAGCTAGGTTACACAGTAGACAGGGCACCAACCTGGGAGTCAGGAGGACCTGAGCTCAAATCTGGCCTCAGACACAACACTTACTAGCTATGTGACTCTGGGCAAGTCACTTAACCCCAACTGCCTCACCAAAAAAAAAAAAGAAAGAAAGAAAAAAAGAATTTTAAAAGAAGTACAACAACTGGGAATAATTTTGTTGCCAACTGAAATCCCCTCTAAGATTTTTCATTATGGAATGTTCAATCAATAGAACAGATTTTTAAAGTTCCTTATTGCACCTTGTTAATAAAATACACCCTCAAGCCCTCAATACATTAGTCTCCATTCATAATATACATATACTCAGACCAATAAATAGACATAACGAGTACAGATATTCCTTTTAAATCCTTGGCTTCCAACTTTATTACTCAACTGAAACTGCTCTCTTCAAAATCATTAATGATCATTTCTAAACTCTATGACTTCTGGCCTCACCATCTGACTGAAACTGCTCTCTCCAAAGTTGCCAGTAATTTCTTAATTTGCCATCTGATGGCCTTTTTGAAAAAAAAATCCTCACCTTTCTTGACTTTTCTGCATTTAACACTATTGCCCACCATCACTCTATTCTCTATAGTCTATCTTCTTTGAGTTTTCATAGCATTGCTATCTGTAGGTGCTTCTCTGACCTGATCAGACCTGGTTTGACCTGGTCTTTCTGAGGTTTCTCCAGCGGATACAATTCCAGAACTAGAATCAGGAAGAGCTGAGTTGAAATTCAGCTTCAGATATTTACTAGCGGTTAACTTCAGTTTATCTCAATCTATCTCAGTTTCCTCATCTGTAAAATGGGATAATGATTGCACCTACGTCCCAGGGCTGTTGTAAGAATCAAATGAGGTGGAGTGCTAGGTGGCGCAGTGGATAGAGCACCGGCCCTGGAGTCAAGAGGACCTGAGTTCAAATTCGGCTTCAGACACTTGATTCTTACTAGCTATGTGACCTTGAGCAAGTCACTTAACCTCAACTGCCTCACCAAAAAAATAATAACAATAATCACATGAGGTAACATCTGTAAAGTATTTTGCAAACCTTAAAGGACTATGAATGCTAGCTATTTTTTCTTTTCATCTATCTCATGACCTCTAACTGTAGGTGTTCTCTAAGGCTCTGCTCTGTGCCCTCTACTCTACTTTCTCTACATATTTTCATTTCATGATCTGTTGAGCTTTGATGGGTTTGATTATCATCACTATGCAGATGAATCACAGATTTATATATCCATCCCTAATCTCTCCAGAGCTTCAGCATCACATCACCAATTCAATCAATTAACAAGCATTTTAAGCCTTTACTACATGACAGGTAGCATGCTAAGTGCTGGAGATAAAAAGAAAGGCAAAAACACAGTTCCTGCCCCCAAAGAGCTCACATTCTAGAGGAAAAGACAATATGCAACAACAATGTGCAAACAAACAAAAACAATGATGTGCAAAAAGAGACATTTATGGTGTAAACGAGAGATAAATCCAAAGACAAGGCACTAGCAGTGAGTGGCACCATGAAAGGTCTCTTGCAGAATATGGGATTTGAGCTGGGTCTTGAAGGAATCCAGGGAAGTTAGGAGGCAAAGGTGAAGAAGAAATGCATTCCAGTGATGTTGGAACAATCAGTGAAAAGGGAAAGAGTCAAGAGATGAAGTGTTACATGGGAAGAATAGAAAGAAGACCAGTGTTGCTGGAGAGCAGAGAATATGGAAAGCAATGAACTATGTGTAGGAAGACTGTAAAGGTAGGAAAGGGCAAGTTTGTGAAGGACTTTAAAAGCTAAACAGAGTATTTTATATTTGATCCTGGAGGTTCTTAAGGAAACACTGAAGTTTACCAAATAGTGGACTGACATGCTCAGAGAGCTTTAAGAAAATCACTTTGGCAGCTGAACGGAGAATAGATTGAAAATAAGAAATTTGAAGCTTGAGAACAAACAGAAAGCTATTACAATAGCCTAGGAGAAAAGTAATGAGAAACTGCCCTGCACCAGGGTGGCAGCTGTCTTAGCAGAAAGAAGGGGACATATACAACAGATATTGTGAAGGTAAAAATGACAAAACAGATTGGAAATGTGAAGTGATAAGTAAAGAGTCAAGCTTAGTATGGAGGCTGTAAGCCAAGGTAGGTGACTGGGAGGATGGTGGTGGCCTCAACAATCATAAGATAATGAGTTCTGTTTTGGATGCCTGTGGGACATCCAATTTGAGAAGGGAGCCCAGGATAGAGCCCTGGAGAGTATCCACAATTAGTAATCATGACCTGGCTGAACAACCATCAAAGGAGACTGAGAAGGAGCAATTGGATAGGTAGGAGGAGAACCAGAAGAGAGCAAGGTCATGAAAATATAAACCTAGACAGGAAAGACCATCCAGGAGAAGACAGTGATCAGCAGGGTCAAAGTTTGCTGACAGATCACGCAAAAGCAAATAGATTTGGCAATTAAAAGATAATTAGCAACTTGGAAAAAGCAGCTTCAATTCAATAATTAAATGGGAAGCTAGACTACAGAGGGCTTAGAAGAGAGTGAGAGGAGAGCATACAGAGGTAATGATTGCAGATTCAAGTTTAGCCACAAAGGGGAAGGAGGACATAAAAAAGAATAAAAATATAAAAAAGGATAAAAAATAGCATGGATAGCCAGATAAAGACAATATACTAAGGATAGGATAGAAATGAGGATGTTTTAAGGGAAGAAATAAAGGTGCCAATACACAGTGAAAGACTGAAGATTAGTGAAAGTGGGGAAGACAGTTTGCAGTTTCCTAGACATGTGAAGAGGGAATGGGATCATGGGCCTCCTTAGGGGAAAGGACTGTTTAATTTTTGTTTCTGCATTGCCAGCACCTAGAATAATGCCTAGTACAAAAGACTATTAAAACTTACTATGAACAAGTTCAGTTATATTAAGAAAAACTTTCTGGTTGATTCACAAACTAGAATTTTTCCATTTTGGTATGAAGGTTGAATCTTCCATTACAAAGGTTCCCATATTTAAAAGACTTAGTGGAAGAACTGAACTAAGTCTCTAACTCATGCCTACAGAAGACTACCTTAATCTTTTAGAAGTGGCTGGACTATGGAATAATAACAATAAATTTCTCTCATTTGATCCCTACAACCTATTTTCTTTTTACAATGATTTTTTTTCTTTTTTCAACTGATAAGCATTTATTTTCTCTCCCTCCCCCATTAAATTAATTTTCAATAAGTAACCTGAGTTGATAACAATAAGGATTCTGTGATGACTACTGGTTTGTGTTAGTTATCAATAACTAGCTATTTATAATGTATACACTATTATAATCAGTGCCAGCAGCAAAAAAGTAGACTAATAAAACCCAAGCTCTGTCCTTCATCATACTCATTCTTAGAACAGGAGGAAGAAAAATGGTAACTTTACTCCCAGATTAATTTAATAGGCATGCTTCCTTAAATAAAAATTTACTTTTGGTTGGGAAGGTTGGCATATGTATGTTGAGAGGCAATAGGAATAGCACGAATAGAAGGGTCAACTTCAGAATTTGGAAGACCTGACTTCAAGTTCTGACTGATACATACTAATGGCAGCCACGGGGCAAGCCATTTAACATCTTAATGCTCCAGGCAGCTCTCCAACAGCATAAATTACAGACAAATCATCAATAGATAGCAGTAGGGTGAGTCCCCACCTATTCTGAATGAAATCACAGATGAGGAGAGAGACACAAGGAGGGAGGCAGAGAAATTTTATGTGAATAGCATAATAGCCCAGCTAAAAAATAACAATAATAGTAGCATTTATATAGTGCTTTGAAGTTTGCAAAGTGCTTTAAATATATTGTCTCAACTTATCTTCACAACAACCCTGTGAGGTAGGAAGGTATTATTATTATTCCTATTTTACAAATGAGAAAACTGGGGCTTGGCCAATGTTACATAGCTAGTAAGTGTCTGAGACAGAATTTGAACTCAGGTCTTCCTGATTCCAAGTCCAGCACTCTGTCCACTGAACCACCTAGCTATCTATAACTAGATGTGTGACTTTGGACAATTCACTTTAACTGGGCATCAGTTTCCCTAACTAAAAAAAGAAAGGGCTGGTACAGAAGATATCTAATGTCCTTTCCAGGCCTTATATTCTATGAGCCAATTATACTGCGGACATTTTTTTATTTGGAAATCATATGAAATTTTTTTAAATAAAAAAGGATGCCAAATGCTCCAAAAACTATTAAAAACTATTATTATTAGCAAATAAAATTATATTAATACATTAAAATGGATTATTACTAAAAGAGAAATTTTCTGTCAGGGGATAGAACCAAGTTTTTCTCAAAGGTCCTAAAATTACCAACTTTCTTTCTCCTCAAAATTAAATTTCAATAGCAAACCTACCTCAGTAAGGAAGGTTTCATGGACCCCATCCATAATGCAGTCCTTTTTCTGGGAGACTGCTATTTCACTGGCTTAAAAGAAAGCAGCACTTAGTTCAGCATTTGGTTTTGTAACAATAACTAGTTATCTAACAATTAAATGTGCCATAAACAAGTACATGCATATACAAACCAATTAAAAGGCATTCTAAGGGATAAGCATATCAGAACACAAAAGCTTTCAAATTACAGTAACTTCTAAAGGTCAGCCAATATCTGAAAAAGGAATCTGTGACTCTGATAATATTAGCTAATTTTAAAGCCTCTTTATAACTTACTCTAACTTATTAACGCACTCACCTTGAAAAACAGACATGTGACAATTGTTACATACCCAGTTCTACCAAAGGCAGGAGACTAACAACAAATTTGGAGAAACTCATTTTCCATAGTTTTGAGTTCAATGCTCCTGACGTGCTCACACAAATACAAGTACCTTTGATTAGCTTAGAGAGACATGTCTAACTTCATTTACTTTGACTGTAAATGGTTTTCTTTTTCTTCCCTTTCCCCACCAATAAATAAATAACAGGGAAAGGCATACACAAAACCCTTCTCTAATACCTCCTCATAATACATCTACAAAGCTCCTTACAAAGTACAGTCTGACATAGATTAATCATTGGGAATGTGGACTTCTGATTTCCTGGCAATTTTTCCTATGCAGACTATCAATAAGAAAAGAATTCATTGACTTACTTATTAAACTCCAAACTTTTTTATCAACAATGGACAGATAAGCCAATTACCACATATACTGATAACTTATTATTATCATTACTATTTACTATTTTTTTGTGACTGGGATTCTCTATCTCACCCAGGCTAGCAGTTCAGTAGGCAATGCTGACAGGTACAGAAGATCTGACCTATTCCATTTTGCCCCTCTTTAGGCAGCCTGGTAGCACCTTTACTCCTAGGGATTTACAACACTGTTGCCACTCAGTACAGATATCAGATTAGCTTAGAACTCTCAAATTCAAGTGATCTACAAGCTTCAGCCTCTTTGAGCAGGTATTATAGGTACATGCTACCAGACCCAGCCAATGAGAATTATTTTAAGAAAGAAATTATATATTATAAACATATTTCTATTAGTAGTATAATTATATAATCTAGCAATATTACAGCAATCTTTTATGTTAGTATGATTTTATGATACAAATGTTATATGTAACATGTTACTGATAAATATTATATATAAAAGAAAATTATATCTTAACCCATGGCTGTACTAGATACACTATTGCCCATGAGGTCAAAGTTTTGGACCTTTGTTCTGCTACGTACAGAACGCATATGTGAAGGACTCACTGATTATGGTGTCTTAATATTCATTAAGAATACCACATTGTTCTTTGGGCAAATCCATTTTAAAGATCACCCTCCAAGAAAGGAAAGATTTAGGCAGATATAAAAAGCCATTAATTGTTGTTTTAAACTAAGCCAAAGAGATCTTTTCTACCTCTTAGCACATAATGTTGCTTTGCAGAATGGTAGCATTCTTTTAGAAAATATTTAAACCCAAGCGGATTTTCATTTCCCTACAGGGTTTTCAAAAGTCCAACCTACTATTAAATCCATTCACTCCCAGTGAGGCCCATTTATTAGTTCACCTCTTAATGCTCATCAGTAGAAACACAAATGTCCACACTGAGGCTTTATCCATGCAACTCAGTTAAATATACACTTTTGAAAAGTGTCTTCTATATACAAATCACAATACATAAACACAAATATCAATTAACATTTATCAAAAGCAAACAAAAAATTGGAACTGAGCTTACAAATTAATATCATGCTCTCTGATTTCCTTTGGAATTTTCCTGACTGTTTATTGCTAGATACATAATCATAAATTTCACGGTTAAAGTAATAGTATATTCACATTGACATTCCTTGGTATGATACATGCCCACAAAATTATACAAACAGTAAGTACATACACGTTTTCTTTACTTTATTCATAGAACCAGGACACCCACCATCACCATCCTTAGAAGATTTCTATAAACTAATAGAGTCAATCTTCAATTATCATTTTCTTCACGTCATCAAAATACCGATGGAACTTCTGGTTAAGATGGCAAAGTAAAAGGCTATAGAGGTACCCAGCTCTCCTGTACGATAGAGCAATAATAAAGAAAACCTAAGAGAAAGAGAAGTAACCTACCTCGTCCGGTCTAGAACTATATTAAAAAAAAGAAAGACAAAAAAATCCCAGCAGAGACTAGGGGAAGAGCCACATCAGGTAAGCCAGTTGAGCTCAGGAAAACAGGTCCAAAGCCTAAAGGCTCTTGATGAGAGGTTATGTGAGCAATCCCTTCCAGCAATGAGAGGAGCTGGGTTAGCTTAGAAGCCATTCTCCAATTGACAAGTGATCAAGAAATATGAACAGTTTTCAGATGAAATAATCAAAGCTATCTACAGCCATATGAGAAGGTGCTCTAAATTGCTATTGATTGGAAGAATGCAAATTGAAACAATTCTGAGGTACTACCTCATACCTATTTGATTGGCTAATAGGACTGAAAAGGAAAATGATAAATGCTGGAGGGGATGTGGGAGAAGTGAGACATTAATGCACTGTTGGTGGAGTTGTGAACTGATTCAACCATTCTTTAGGGCAATTTAGAACTATGCCCAAAGGGCTATAAAACTGTGCATATCCTTTGATCTAGCAGTGCCACTACTAGGTCTGTATCCAAAGAAAGATTAAAAAAAAAAAAGGGAAAAGCACCTGTAAGTATGGAAATATTTACAGCAGCTCTTTTCTGGTGGCAGGAAGTTGGAAACTGGGAGGATGCCTGAACAAAACTGTGCTACATGATTATTATGAAATATTATTGTGCTATAAGAAATGATGAACAAGATGCTCTCAAAAAAACCTGGAAAGACTCACAAAGTAACAGCAATATTGTAAGTTGATCAGCTATAAACGACTTAGTTATTCTCAATAATACAATGATCAAGAAAACTCTGAGGAACTTATGATGAAAAATGCTATCCATCCCCAGACAAAGAACTGATGGTGTCTGAATACAGATTTAAGCATACTTTTTCACTTTATTTTTCTTGAGGGTTTTTTTGGTCTATGTTTTCTTTCACAACACAACTAATATGGAAATATGCTTTGCATGACTACACATGTATAACCTACATCTAATTACTCACCAATGAGGAGGGTGGGAAGGAAGGGAGAGAATTTGGAACTCAAAGTTTTAAAAATAATTGTTAAAAACTGCTTTTACATATAATTGAAGAAAAATAAAACACTAAATAATTTTTGTAAAAGACCATTAAAAAACAAAGAAAGAGCAGTGCCCAGGATGGGTGGAAGATATATCTTCTCTAATGATGGAGATGAATGATGCTGGAGCCCCTCGTTATACAAGATCCCCTTACAATAACCCTGAGCTACCTGTCAAGAAGGCAGATGGCACCTGACAACTCACAGGGGACTGACCAATGTTATCATGCCCATCTCTAGAGCTATGCTTGATTTCATCAATGAGGCAGACCAGGTAGCCCAGGTTCAGGGTGACTGGCATGGGGCTATCAACCTTACCAATGCTTTTCTCTCTATTTCTGAGAATAATACTTGCTGCTGTTGTTTAATCGTGTCCAACTCTTAGTGACCTCATTTGGGGTTTTCTTGACAAAGATACTGGGGTGGTTTGCCATTTCTTTCTCTAACTCATTTTAGAGATGAGGAAACTGAGGCAAACAGGGTTAAGTGACTTCCCAGGGTCACACAGTTAGTAAGTATTTCAGGTAGGATTTGAGTTCAGATCTTCCTGACTCCAGGTCCAACACTCTATCCACTGTACTACCTAGCTGCTGTGAGAATAAGACTAGTCAGGAACAATTTGCTTTCATCTGGGAAGGAGTCCAATATATCTTCACTGTCCTTCCTAAAAGCTACCTGAACTCTCTATACCATCACAATATGGTGAACAAGCACCTGAAAGAGAAAGAGGCTCCCTTCCTCAGGATACTGATGTATACTACTGCATTAATGACAGAATATTGATTAGATTAGATGACTGATTAGACTAAAACAGATGGTGGTTATACCAGGGATATTTGGGTAGGAAATCAACCCTAATAAAATCCTGAGTACAGTTTCTCAAACAAGTTTTGAGAAAACCCAGAGGATTCCAGACACAGTTAGGAATAAGCTGCTAACATCTGCTTTCTTACATCTAAGAAAGAAATTCTTAGACCTGGACACTATTTCAATTTTAGAGAACCTACATTCTTCACTTAATGTCCCACATTTACCAAGTCACCCACAGAACAAGCTAGAATATTGGCAAATGTAAAGCAGATTGTCCCACAAGTCTCTCCTCCTGGGCCCTTATGATTCTAACAAGATTCATGTTTCAGAGGCCTCCATCCATAAAGAACAGGATAAGTGAAGTTTTTAGCAGGACTCAAAAAGTGGCCAGCGTGAGCAACTAGTGAACTTCTAAAGCTCCAAGTTCCCCAGAACAGCCACTCACTATACCAATTTTGAAAAGCAGTTATTTGCCTTTTACTGAGCTCTAGTTACTACTGAATAGATGGCATGGGGTCCTACAATCACCCGTTGTCTAGAGTTGCTCATTATGGATTGGTTGATACAAGATGTTCCCTCTAACAAGATAGATAGGACACAGGAAGCTTCTATTGCTAAATGGAAATAGTACTACTAAAAATCTCACTTGCCTGCGTTCTCTAGTGTTAGTGCCTTTTCCAAACATGTGACTATGACAGAGACTGAGGCTGGTACCATTTTTCCCCCTTTGCCAATAACTCCATCTGCTATGAGAAGGGCATATGCAACTAGACTTCAGCAGCCACTAATCCAGTACCAGAAAATATCCTAGGGAATGAGGCAAGTCCTCTCAGAGGGCTGAGCTCCCGGCTAGAGGGCTGGCATGTGAGAGAGCCTTGAGGAATGAGGCAGACAAGTTTCATTTACATTGATTCCTAGGCAGTAGCCATGGGTTTGCCCAAGTGGTTTGAGAACAGGATTAGACAATCAAAGGCTGTCACCTTCAGAGTGAGAACCAGTGGAGGAATTACACCGATGCCTCCCAATGCATAGCTGTTTGTGAGGCATACCAGGACCCATCAGAAACATCATTTACTAAATAACCAGGCTGGAGCCACTACAAAAATGGCAGAAGTTGGAGAATGGAATGGATCCATCGCCAATGTGGACACTGAGGTAGTGATGCTAAGTTGTTCAGGGCACAGGACCACATAATACCCCTACAGACAAGGCAGCTATTCCTGCCCTACTGGCTTCCTCGTACCTATTGGATCACTCACCTAACCCAAGTGGCTCTCCACCCTGACTTTGCTAATCAAAAGTTACATCATCATGTACCTTACTGCCCAAGTTGGCAAGTGTCTACCCTTCTAGAAGCCACGCCTGTGACAGACAAATCAATACTACCTGGGGAAGGGTGTTCCAATTGAATTTCAGGGACCCAATCTCCTGTCAGATTTAATTGATAATAATGAATTGTTTTTGGACATAATTCCAGTTGATTCCATTTCATCTTTCCTTATTCCTTCCTCAGAACAGAGTAACTTTGGCCTCAAGGTCCTTGCTCCATCAGAGTGCCCTATACACCTTGGAGAAATAACTCAGGTCCTCCTCAAATGGCAAGCTTCCTTTTTTCTGCAATCATTTGGACATCTCCTTCCCAGAAGGGATTTGGGAGACCAAGGGGTGGTACTCTTGGAAGGTACCTTACTTTCTAATAGAATGGGGGGGGGTGATTAATATATTACTAAGAAGACAAAGGATCCCTCACTGACTTGGTAGTAATTCTGAGTCACCGGATAGAGGTGAGGGAGAGTCCTAATTTAGCCCTGTGAAATAAGGGGGTAGCAAAGATTTAATATCATTCCCCTTACATACCTTAGGGAGGGGGAGATTTTGGTGGGTAAATCAGGGAGTTGTGAGTGAGTGGGCAGTGTTATTGGGAGAGCCTCAGCTCAACTCAGATTCCGTGCAGGTGATATGCAAGGGGCTTGTGACCTCTTAGCCACTTTACTACAGTTGACCCTGATGTGTGATGAAAAAATGTGGCTGTATTGGAAGTGTGTCCCTGATGTTCCTGGTGCTGATCCTACTCATTATCGCTGCCTTACATCAGGAGAACAATCTTTTAATGTACTACAAGAGTATATTTATGCTATGGCTATGGTGTTTCTGGTACTGCTCCAGTTCCTTTTTTTACCACCTTGCATAGGAGATCCACTTAGAAGCGCAAAAAAAATGCTATCATCTACCACTGAGAACTGTTTTCAAAATTCTTGTTCCATCTTTGCCAGGAATTAAAGTTGAATTTTTGCCCAAGCACTGATTTTCTCTGAGGTTTAACTTGCAGATGTTTTGGAGTCTCCTCTTCGGGGTTTGTGTCTCGAGCTTCCTTGCTACTATAAAAGCCCTTTATGGTAGGATTCTGTTTGCATGTTTGCTCATTCTTCCAGCCTATTTCTTAATTTTGGACTTCAAGTTACGGCTGGCTCTGCTGCATTTCTGGAGGGAAGATGTTGTCTAGTCCTGTTCATGCTTTCTTGAGGTATTGAGTACTGTGTTATTCCAGGATCTCAAGGACAGGTTAGGGGCCTGCACACTTTCAGTGTTCCCAAAAGAGTCTAATCCAGGGCAAAGCAGAACTGCTTCCCTCTTAGTCTGAGCTCTGTAAGTTCCTGACCTGAGTTGGGTTCCGATCAAGAGAATAATGCTGCTGTACTCAGCCCCTATCAGACACCAGAAAGTTCTGCTGCTTTTGTAGTTTGTGTCAGTTTTGTAGGCTTCTCTTTGGTCTGGGATTTCCTCCCTCATTATTCCTCTGCAGGCTAGGCCAGATACTGGAACTAAGACCCTACTCTGCACCTGAGGTCTGCAACACATGGCTGCTACTGCCGGCTCTGAAATTCTTCCTTTCTCAGTACACTGCCCAGGACCTTGGAGAGCCACCAAAGGTCCCCTTTCTCAGTTCATTCTGAATCTATAACCCAGAACTGGGTGACAAAGCCAGAAGTTCACAACTGTCTCCATTGCAGTGCCCCATTATGGGTCTGGGACCCCATCTTGCCCTGGTGCACAGTCCTCCCTGGGGGCAGGAGGGCTCACAGGTATGCTCCTGGCCTAACCCTGTCCCTAGTACCTTCAGACCTCCCCGTCTGTTGCACTGTGTTGAAGTGGGTTGGACAAATGATTCACTGTGACTTTTTCTAGATTTCTCCATCAGGATTCAGTTTAGTGCATTTTCTGGATTTGTCTGGAAGAACTGTGTGTGTGCTTGTGTGTGCGTAAACTCAGCTGTACTGCTTTCTAACACTCTACCATCTCAGTTCCATTTCCCTCTTCTATTCTTTTCTATGCATTTTAAAAATATTTCAATGACTCTCCTATTTTGGGGGAGGTGAGTTCATAATTATTACTAATTCTCTTTCTCCCATGTCCCATCCATTCTAAATGAATCATGAGAAAGAAAAAAAAAGCCTTTAAAATAAGCATAGTCAAGAAAAATAAATCTACATGTGGTCGTGTCCAAAAATATACATCTCTTTTTGTACTTTGTGTCCATTACCTCTCTGTCAGGAGGAGGATAACACGCTTATTATATATACATCCTCTGATTTAGGAGGTCTTTTTTTTAAAGGTATTTTTCTTTAAAATGTTGCTGCTTTTGTATAAATTATTTTAGTAGTTCTACTCATTTCACTCTGCATCATTTCATAATACCTAAGATTGTCTGAAATAATTTATCATTTCTTACGATGAAATAATATTCCATGACATTAATATAGCACAATTTATTAGTTATTCCCCAATTGTCTAAGAGACAATCTAAGGCACCCCTTTAGATTCTAGTTTTCTTCCTCTCTCCTCCACCCCTGACCCCCTCCCACCTCCACTTTAACTCATTCATTTAGAATCAGGAAGTTTGTTTTCCTTATGACCTGGTAATATTCTCCTTCTCAAAGATCACACAAGTGAAGTAACTCTGGCTGGGTTCTTTCACACAGTCAAAACACAGGATCATATATTTAGAGCTAGAAAGGACCTTAGAGACCATGAAATCTAATCTCCACATGTTACAGCTAATAAAACTGAGGTCCACCGAATAAATGCCTTGCCATATGCCACAAAGCTAAGTGTCTAAAAGAATGTTCATAAGTCCAGTGGTGAGAAATATTCTTTATTTCTACAGAGAATTTTTAAAAAGCTCTAAAATTTGGGGCAGCTAGGTGGCGCAGTGAATAGAGCTCTGGCCTTGGAGTCAGGAGGACCTGAGTTCAAATCCAGACTCAGACACTTAACACTTATTAGCGGTGTAACCTTGAGCAAGTCATTTAACCCCAACTGCCTCACCAAAAAGTGCAAAAAAAAAAAAGCTCTAAAATTGCAAGAAAAGTTAGAAGAGAAAGAATGATCCTCCTGAATATAAGTCAGTGAAGTAGTTCGTAAAGGAGATGATGACTGAATCTTATTTCCTAAAGACCATTACAGACAACATGCTATATAATAAAAGGTGACTAATTCTCTTGTAAACCTTTCTAGTTCTATGATTTCAGAGTAAGTCTATTTGAACTAAAATTCTCCTAAATTCAACTCATCTTCATCCTCAGAAAAAAACAGTTTAGACCACACTGCCAGCAGCAATAAAGGTTTCTGCAGTATTAAATGATACTCATTACTCATCTGGCCACTGTAACTCTCTGTCTTACAAGAACAAACAATAATGAAACAATCATATGATACAACCTTCTCAGACTTTTAATTAGGATCAGTTTTGTAATTAGAATTCTTATGCACATCTACTATGCTTCATAATTATAACACAAGTAACTTCTTTGATAATAAATCCTTTTATTTTATAACACTTATCTTTTGCAGAGTTTAAAATTCTATGCAAACTTTATCTCAATAACCTCCTCAAATTCCATTAGTAATTTTGTTCACTATATAAGGGATGGGGAGGGAGTTTAAAATTCTATGCAAACTTTATCTCAATAACCTCCTCAAATTCCATTAGTAATTTTGTTCACTATATAAGGGATGGGGAGGGAAGGACAGGAACTTTTATCCCCCTTTTATTAAGTAAGTCACTTAAGATCAAACTCAGAATTTTTGTTCCCTGGTCCAGTTCTCTAAAAAGGAGCCCATGATACCTTCAACTAGGTGAAATTTAGATTGTTCCCTTAGTGATAATAATAATTTGAATTTAAATAAAATGTTTTCCTCACAACAACTCTGAGATTGAATAACACTACTCTTTTTATAGATAAGAAAACTAATATCAGATATGGTAAATATCTAATACATGGTTACACAGCTAATAAATCCCCTAGGTCATACTGGAACCAATCTCTCCTTGACACCAAGACCAGCATGCTCTTACCTTCAAGTAAATGTTCATAGAAGAAATGAGAAATACACTTCCTCTCCTATTTGTAGACAGGGACTACGGGTATTGAACAATGTCAGACTGGACTGATGTGTTGGTTAGCTTTGTTGAATTTCTTTTTCTCCTTTTTTAATCTTACAAGAGATGACTCACTGGTTAAGTGAAGGGGAATATAATCAGAATTTAAGGTGATAAAAACCAAAAGATATCAAGACAATTTTTTTCAAAAAAAAATTTTAATAATAATATCTAGGTTCTATTCAGTGTATAAACAAATAGTTCATGCTGATGGACTCTGATACTAGCTTTGTGATTTCTGGGGCACAACTTTCTGATCTATAAAACTAGGAGATTAGATTAGATCTAGACCAAATCACTTTTTTAACATTTTAATTTTTTCTCAATTACATGTAAACAAAAACTTTTTAAAATTCAGAGTTCCTGGGGCAGCTAGATGGCACAGTGGATAGAGCTCCAGCCTTGAAGTCAGGAGGACCTGAGTTCAACTCTGACCTTAGACACTTGATACTTACTAGCTGTGTGAACCTGGGCAAGTCACTTAACCCTGACTGCCTCACCAAAAAAAAAATAATAATAATAATTTTGAGTTCCTATGCCCAAAGGGCTATAAAAATGTATATACCCTTTGACCCAGTAATATCACTTCTAGGGCTGTATCCCAAAGAGATAATAAATATGGGGGAAAGACCCACATGTACAAAAATATTTATAGAAGCTTTCTGTGGTGGCCAAGAATTGGAAATTGAGGGGATACCCATCAATTGGGGAATGGCTAAACAAGCTGTGGTACAGGAATGTAATGGAATACTATTGTGCTGTAAGAAATGATGAGCAGGCTGACTTCAGAAAAACCTGGAAAGACCCATATGAACTGATGCAGAGTGAAGTGAGCAGAACCAAGGGAACATTGTACACAATTACAGCCACGTTGTGCGATGGCTAATATTGATAAACTTAACCCTTCTCAGCAATACAAGAATCTAAGACATCTCCAGAGGCCTCGTGATGGAAAATGCTATCCACATCCAAAGAAAGAACTATGGAAGTTGAATTGCTATTATTTTTCTCTTCTGTTGAGTTTTGTTTCCTCTTTCTGATGGTTCCTCCTATTGGTTTTAATTTTTACTTACAACACCACTAATGTGAAAATATGTTTAATAGGAATGTAAATGTATAGCCTACTATCAGATTGTGCGCTGTCTTGGAGAGGGTGGTGGGGAGGAAGGGGGAGAAAAATTTTAAACTCAAAAGTATATGGAAGTGATTATTGATAAATCAAAATAAATTAATAAAATTAATTTTTTTTTAAATGAGCAGGCAGACTTCAGAAAAAACCTGGAAGGACTTATATGAATTAATGCTGAGTGAAATGAGCAGAACAGGAGAACACCGTACACAGTAACAGCCACATTGTGTGATAACTGACTTTGATAGATTTAGGTCTCAACAATACAAGGATCTAAGACAACTACAAAACACTCATGACAGAAAATGCTATCCACAACCAAAGAAAGAACTATGGAATTTGAATACAGATCGAAGCATACTAATTGCTCTCTCTTTTTTTTATTTTGTTTCTTCTTTTTCATGTTTTCTCCCACTTGTTCTAATTCTTCTTTACAACATGACTAATGTGAAAATATGTTTCATAAGAATGTATGTGACAGCACCGGCCTTGAAGTCAGGAAGACCTGAGTTCAAATCCAGCCTCGGACCAAACACTTGACACTTGCTAGCTGTGTGACCCTGGGCAAGTCACTTAACCCCAATTGCCTAAAAAACAAAACAAAATAAAGAATGCATATGTAAAGCCTATATCAGATTGCACACCATCTTGGAGAGAGGGCATGGGAGGGAGGAGGAGAAAATTTAAAACTCAAAAGCTTATGGAAGTCAATGTTGAAAACTAAGAATAAATAATTTTTTTTTTTTTGCTTTTAGGCAATTGGGGTTAAGTGACTTGCCCAGGGTCACACAGCTAGTAAGTGTCAAGTTTTGGTCTGAGGCTGGATTTGAACTCAGGTCCTCCTGACTTCAGGGCCCGTGCTCTATCCACTGCGCCACCTAGCTGCCCCTAAATAAATAAATTTTTTAAATTTTTGAGTTCTAAATTCTTTCCCTCCCTCTTTTCCACCCCTCTTGAGAAGGTAAGCAATTTGATATAGATTATACAATGGCAGTCTTGCAAAACATTTCCATATTAGCCATGTTGCAAAAGAAAACACAGACAAGAAGAATAATAAAGTTTAAAAAGTATGCTTCTATTATCATTCAGACTCCATCAGTTCTTTCTCTGGAAGTAGAAGTATTTTTCATCATAAGTCCTTCAGAACTGTCTTGGATTAATGTATTACTAAGAATAGCTAAGTTATTCACAGCTGACCATCACACAATATTATTGCTACTGTATACAATGTTCTTCTGGTTCTGCTCATTTCACTTTGCATTAGTTCATGTAAGTCTTTCCAGGTTTTTTCTTAAAGTATCCTAAACATCATTTGTATAGTACAATAGTATACCATCATAATCATATACTACAACTTGTTCAGCTATTTCCTAAGTGATGGGCATCCCCTCAATTTCCAATTCTTTGCCACCACAAAAAGAGCTGCTATAAATACTTTTTACAAAGGGGTCCTTTTCCTTTTTCTTTGATCTCTTTGTAGGTACAGACCCAGAAGTAGTATTGCTGGGTCAAAGGATATACATAGTTTTATAGCCCTTTAGACATAGTTCCAAATTGCTTTTCAGAATGATTGGATCAGTTCACAACTCCGCCAATAGTGCGTCAGTAATGATAGGTATTTTTCTACATCCCTGCCAATATTTGTCATTTTCTTTTTCTGTTACATTAGCCAATCTGATAGGTGTGAGGTAGTACCTCAGAGTTGTTTTAATTTGCATTTCTCTATTCAATAGTGATTCAGAGCATTTTTAAATGACTACAGATAACTTTGATTTCTTCTTCTGAAAATTTCCTTCCAAAAGTGCTTTCCAGTTTTCCCAGCAATTTTTGTCAAATAGCTATTTCTTGTCCCAAAATCTTGGATCTTCGGGTTTGTCAAACACTACATTACTATGGTCTTTCACTATTGTATACCTAATCTATTCCACTGATCCACCACTCTATTTCTTAGACAGTACCAGATTGTTTTAATGATCAAGAGTCCCTTGGACAGTAAGGGTATCAAATCAGTAAATACTTAAATAAATTAATTCAGGCTATTTACTGGAAGGTCAAATACTAAAGCTAAAGCTTAAATATGTTGGCCACAAAATGAGAAGATGGGACTCACTGGAAAATACCCTGATGTTGGGAAAGAATGAAGGCAAAAGGAAAAGGGGATAGTAGAAGATAAATGGATAGATAATATCCTGGAAGCAATGAATATGAACTTCAAGAGATAGTGGAGGATAGAAGGGTCTGGTATGCTATGGTCCATGGGATCACAAAGAGTCAGACATGACTTAACAAGTAAACAACAAAAGCTATTTAATACAGTTTGAGTTCTGGTACTGCTAAGCTACCTTCCTTTACATTTTTTTCATTGATTCCCTTGATATTCTTGACCTTTTATTCTTCTAGATGAATTTTGTCATTATTTTTTCTAGCTCGATAAAATTTTTTTTAGAATTAATTTAGGCAAAATTGTCACTTATATTGACTCAGACTACCCATGACCAATTAATATTTTTCCAGTTGTTCAAATCTGATTTTATTTGTATGAAGAGTGTTTTATAATTGTGTTCATATGGTTCCTGGGTTTATCTTGGCAGCTAGACTCCCAAGTATTTTATATTGTCTACAGTTATTTTGAATTTCTCTTTCCATCTCTTCCTGCTAGACTATGCTGGTAACATAAAAAAAAGCTGATGATTTATGTGGGTTTATTTTATATACTGCAACTTTGCTAAAGGTGTTAATTATTTTAACTAGTTTTTAGTTGATTCTCTGGGATTCTTCAAATATACCATCACACTGTCTGGAAAGAGTAATAGCTTTGTTACCTCATTGCTTATTCTAATTCTTTTCATTTCTTTTTCTTCCCTTATTGCTATAGCTAGAATTTCTAGTACAATACTGAATAATAGTAGTGATAATGGGAATCCTTGCTTCACCCCTAATCTTATTGGGAAGGCTTCTAGTTTATACCTGTTATAAATACTTGCTGTTGGTTTTAGATAAGTACTATTTATCATCTTAAGGAATGTTTCATTTTTTCCTGTGCTTTCTAAAGTTTTTAATAGGCATGAGTGTTGTATTTTGTCAAAAGGTATTGAGATAGTAATATAATTTCTGCTGGTTTTGTTATTGATATGATTGATATTGATATTAATATGGTTAGCTATGTACATACTTTTCTTAATTAAACTAGATAACGAACTATTCCTTATATAAATTATATACTCCTTATATAAATCCCACCTGGTCATAGTGCATGATCTTTGTGATATATTGCTACAATCTAGCATTTTATTTGAAATTGTTCATCGATATTCATTTTTTAAATTTATATTTATTTTTTTCCAATTTCATGTAAAAACAATTTTAAACATTAGGTTTTTTAAAATTTTTATTACTAAATTCTTTCCCTTCTTCCTTCACCTGCCTCCTCCCTGAGATAGCAAGCAATTTGATATAGATTATACAATGGCAGTCAAGCAAAAGATATTTCTATATTAATCATGTTGTAAAAGAAAACACAGACCAAACCCCCTCCCCCCGAAAAAAAAAGGAAAACAGCATGCTTCAATCTGCATTCAGACTCCATTAGTTCTTTCTCTGGAGACAGACAGTATTTTTTATTATAAGTCCTTCACAACTGTCACAAATTTTTCTATTGCTGAAAACAGCGAAGTAATTCACAGCTGATCATCATGCAATACTGCTATTACCAAGTACAGTGTTCTCTTGGTTCTATTAATTTCACTTTGCATCAGTTCATGTTGCATCAATATTCACTAGGAAACTGGTCTATAGTTTTCTTTCTCTGTTTTTGCTCTTCCTAATTTAGGTATCAGCAGCATATTTGTGTGATAAAAGAAATTTGGTAGGACTCCTTCTTTGACCATTTTCCCAAAAAGTTTATATAGCTTTGGAATTAATTGTTCTTTAAATGTTTAATAGAATTTACTTGTAAAACCATACATTTGGTCCTGAGGACATTTTCTTAGGGAGCTCATTGATCACTTGTTCAATTTCTTGTTCTAAGATAGGGTTATTTAATTATTCTATTTCCTCTTCCATTAATTTGGGTAATTTCACTTAGATTGTCAGATTTATTGGCATATAATTGGGCAAAATAATTCCTAATAATTATTTTAATTTCACCTTCATTGGTAGTGAATTCATTCTTTTCATTTTTGATACTGATAATCTGGTTTTTTTCTTTCTTTTATTTTTAATAAAAATAACCAATGGTTTATTTTATTGGGTTTTTTTTTCATAAAACCAGTTCCTAGGTTTTGTAGTTCAATGGTTTTCTTGCTTTCAATTTTATTAATCTCTCCTTTGACTTTCAGGATTTCTAATTTGTTGTTTGATTAGAAATTTTTAATTTCTTTTTCTATTTTTTTAATCACAAATCCAATTTACTAATCTGCTCTTTCTCTCTTTTATTGATGTGTGTTTAGAGATATCAATTTTCCCTAAGTAAGATTTGTTGTCTCATTGTTGTCATTCTCTTTAATGAAATTATGAATTGTTTCCATTTGTTCCTTGACCAACTCATTCCTTAGAATTAATTATTTTGGGGCAGCTAGGTGGCACAGTGGATAGTGTACCGGCCCTGAATTCAGGAGGACCTAAGTTCAAATCCAGCCTTAGACATATAACAGTTACTACCTGTGTGATCCTGGGCAAGTCACTTAACCACATTGCCTAGCCAAAAAAAAAAAAATTATTATTTTGTTTCCAAGTTTTGGTTTTTTGGGGGGGGCAAGGTAATTGGGGTTAAGTGACTTGCCCAGAATCACACAGCTAGTAGGTGTTATGTGTTTGAATCTGGATTTGAACTCAGGTCCTCCTGACTCCAGGGCTGATAATCTATCCACTGCGCCACCTACCTGCTCCCCAATTAATTTTTAATTTATGTTTCCATGACCCTTTACAAATACAATTTCTATTACATTATGGTCTGAAATAGATACTTTTGATATTTTTGCTTTTCTGCATTTGTGAAGTTTTGATGCCCTAATACACAGCCAATTCTGTGAAGATGCCATACACAGCTGAGAAAAAGGTACACTTCTTCCTATTCCCATTCAATTTTCTCCAGGTCTCTTATATCTAACTTTTCTAAAATTCTATTTATCTCCTTAGTTTCTTATTAATTTGTGGTTAGATTTATCTAGATCTGAGAGGGAAAAGTTGAGGTTCCCTATCAGTATAGTTTTACTGTATATTTTCTCCTATAATTCATTTAATTTTTCCTTTAAAAATGTAGATGCCATACCATGTGGTGCACATATGTTTAGTATGGCTATTATTTCATTGTCTGTGCTTTGTTGTTGTTATCCAGGTTTTTCTGGTCATGTCCAACTCTTCATGACCCCATTTGGGACCTTCTTGGCAGAAATACTGTAGTAAGTTGCCATTTACTTCTCCAGCTCATTTTACAGATGAGAAAACTGAGGCCAACAGTGTTAAGTTACTTACCAGTAATGCAACTGGTAACACAAATAGTGTCTGAGACCAGATTTGAACTCACAAAGAGGAGTTTCCTGATTCAAGGTCAAGCACTCTAACCACTGCACCACCTAGCTGCCCCATTAGTCTGTGGTACCTTTTAGCAAATTGTAGTTTCCTTGCTTATGTTCTTTAACTAGGTCTATTTTTTGTTTTTGCTTTGTCTGAGATCATGATTGCTATCTCCATTTTTTTAACTTTACCTCAACTGAAGCAAATAGGTTCTGCTCCAGTCTCTTTTATTTTTACTGTGTGTATCTCTCTGGTTCAAGTATGTTTCTTGCAAACAACATGCTGTTGAATTATGGTTTCTATTCCATTCTGCTATTCGTTTCCATTTTATGGGTGAATTCATCCCATTCACATTGGTAGCTTTGATTACTAACTCTGCTTTTCCCTCCATCCTATTTTTCCCCTATTTATCCTTCTCTCTCTGTTTCTGTCTCTCTCACTCTCTAACTCTATCTCTTAACCTATCCATCCTCAAAAGTCTGTTTTACTTCTGAACACCACCTCCCTTAATCAGCCCCCCTTTCCCTTCTCTTATTCTCCCCTTCCCTCCTACTTTCCTGTAGGGTAAGATAGATTTCTATATCCAAATGAGTGTGTATATTATTCCATCTTTAAGCTAATTCCAATGACAGTAAGGTTTAAGCATTGTCTGCTACCACTTATCTTTTCCTCCATTGTAAAAGCTTTTCCTCTTTCATGTGGATAATTTCCTCCGTTCTTCCTCTCTTTTCCTTCTTCTCCTAGTGCACCCCATTTTCACCCCTTCATTTTTTATCATGCCATTATAGTCAATTCACACTCGTACCCCCTCTGTCTACCTAATGCTTCTTCTAACTGCCCTAATAATGATAACGGTCTTAGGAGTTATATCATCTTCCCACACAGGAATGTAAAACATTTTAACCTTGTTGATTCCCTTATGATTTCTCTTTCATGTTTACCTCTTGAGTCTTGTAGTTAAAAGTCAAATTTGCTATTCAGCTCTGGTCTTCTCATCAGGAATGCTTGAAAGTCCTCAATTTCATCAAATATCAATTTTCCCCTTAAAGGATTATACTTGATTTTGCTGGGTAGGTTACTCTCAGTTGCAATCCTAGCTTCTTTGCCTTCCAGAATATCATATTCTGTGGCAGCTAGGTGGCACAGTGGATAGGGCACCGGCCCTGAGGTCAGGAGTACCTGAGTTCAAATGCGGCCTCAGACCAAACACTTGACACTTACTAGCTGTGTGACCTAGGCAAGTCACTTAACCCTAATTGCCTAAAAAAAAAAAACAAAAAAACAAACAAACAGAATATCATATTCTAAGCCCTCCTCAATCTATTTTACAGGTCAGTTATTTTTCCAATGAGATAGTTCACATTTTCTTCTATTCTTTCATTCTTTTGATTTTGTTTTATTGTTTCTTGGTGTCTCATATGGATTCATTAGCTTTCACTTGTCCAATTCTAATTTTTAAGGAATTATTTTCTTCAGTGGGCTTTTGTACATCTTTTTCCATTTGTCCAACTTAGTGTTCTTCTCTTAGTGTTGACTCTTTTTTCATCATTTTCTATGTCACTCTCATTTCTTTTGCCAATTTCTCCTCTCTTATTTGATTTTTAAAATCCTTTTTAAGGTTATTCGAGGAATTCTTATTGTGTTTGTATCCACCTCACATTTTTCTTTGAGACTACACTTGTAGCTGCTTTGATATCATTGTCTTCTTCTCAGTTAGTGGCTTTGATCTTCCTGTCACAATAATAGCTTATGGAACTCAGGTTTCTTTTTTGTGGCTTGCTCATTTTTCCAGCCTATTTATTTACTTTTAACTTTAAAGTTGTGTTGTTACTCTAGGGTGGAAGGGATACTGTCCCAAGCTTCAGGCCCTTCATGCTGCTGTTTTCAGAGCTAGCTCTGGGGGTCTGTAGGTTTTTGGTGCTTCCAAGGTAGTATGATCTAAGGACAGGGGTAATCACTGCTCTCCTGGCCTGTGCGCTGGTCTTTATCTGGGAAGGGGCTTTGTTCCCCTATAGCCACCAGTGCTGGCACTCCTCCTGGCCCTGGGACTATAACTAGGGCCCCCACTCTCCTGCAATCACAACTGCTAGTGCTCACCTCTGTCTTAGAATTGATAACAAGATTCCTACTCCCCCATGAGTGACCACAAGCACTCTTCTCTGCCCTGGCACAACTAGGGCCACTGCGAAGTGCTATGACTTCTTTTGGCCCTGAGGCAGCGAACGAGGACTGTGTATGGGCAATGCAACAGGGCCCTCAATCCAGTGCTGACAAACAGTAACCCATTGTCTCCTTTCAAAGAGTTGTCTGACACCACCACCACCCCAACTATGTAGGACCTGAGAACTCCCCAAGCTGCTGCTGCCACCAAGGTAGCCATTGCTGGCAGTGCAGTTTAAGGACATATAGGCAAAGTCCCTCATGATTTAAGAGACTACAAAATATTTTTGTCCCATTGTCTTTTTAGACCTTGTTTGGTAGGAGATATAGTAACATTCTAGGAATTATCTGTGATTCAAGTGGAAGGGAAGAAAAAAGAAAGAAGGAAAAAATTAGGGAAGATCCAGAGAAAAGGGGGGGAATATATGGATCTACTATTTTATTAAATGAATGAAACAAAATGTGGAAGAGTTTAAGGCAGGAAAAGGAACACGAGTTCATAGTTTTGTTTTGTTTTTCACTTGGAGGGTATAGGGGAACAAGGGAGTCTTAGTGTTACAATAAGAAGCCTTTCCCAATCCCATTTATTCTAGTGTCTTCCTTCTGCTAATTATTTCTTAGGGTAACATATATAGCTTGTTTGAACATATATGTTTGCTTGTTGTCTCTTCTATTAGAGATTGTTCGCTCCTCGAGGACAGAAGTTATCTTTTGCCTTTTTTTGTATCCCAGCACTTAGCATAGTGCCTGGCACATAGTAGACACTTAATAAATGCTTAATGACTGATAATAGGATGAAGGGGACTTTCAGGTTCCAATTGAGCACACAGAGGGTATTCAAAAGGAAACATGTCAAACAAAGCTAATAGATAAACACCATACTTTAGCTGTTTTTCTGGCACCATTGCAAAGAAGCTTAGCGTTAAGGATAATTGTACCTTTGCTAAAGTAGGAAGTGAAGCAGTAAAGATGGAGAAGGAAAAGTTGCAAGAATCTTATACTTGGTTCAAAAAAGTAATTTCACATGCACAAGAAGAAAAAGGTTATTACGAGTCAGCATGATGTCAAATAATGAAGTCTTAGGCTACATTAATTAGCTGTCTTGGTCAAACAATAACTGAAATACAGTGTTTGAGGCACTAGATATTGGGAAATTAACCAATAAAGTAGAGTTTCCAGAGAAGGATGAACAAGATAGTGGTCTTGAGAGGATGTTTTATGAGAATTGGTTAAAGGAACAGAGAAGAGAAAACTTAGCAAGGAAATAATATAATAGTTGTGTTTAAGTCTGGGAATAGCTGTGAATAATGAATTAGATGTTCTGTTTGGCCCCCGAGATCAGAACCAATAGCAATGGATAGAAGCTACAAAGAGACAAATTTTGGCTTAATGCAAGAAAAAATTTCCTAACAATTAGCTCATTCCAAAAGTAAAATGGAGGGGCAGGTAGGTGGTGCAGCAGATACAGTACCGGCCCAGGAGGACCTGAATTCAAATCTGGCCTCAGATTCATAACACTTACTAGCTGTGTGACCCTGGGCAAGTTACTTAACCCCACTGCCTAACCAAAAAAAAACAAACAAACAAAAGTAGAATGGATCTTCAAGCAAAGGTTTGTATCCTATAGAAAGGATTCTTATATAAACAGTTGGGAGATTCTCTGATTCTGTGGAAGAGATAGGTATCTATGTTTTCAGTGTAATATACATCCAAAGAACAAACAGTGATTTGATTTGCATTCACATCCTTTTATTTGTGTGCTATACACATAAAGTCTAATAAACCAATATTAAATGCTTATGTCATGAAGTGTAAAAATTGCTCAGAATCCTGAGGACTCCAGCTAAAGAATAGAGAGCTGTAAGCTAACAGAAACTGACACAACCCTCAGAATTCCTACTGCCAGGCCTCATTCTTCCATCTCATATTTATAGAACTACCTAAAAACTAAGTTAAATATTTATTAGGCACTAGTCATTAGAAATACAGAGATGAGACAGACAGACAGTTCCTTAAGGAATTTATGTGCTACTGTAAGCCCAAATTAAAAAACCATAGGAATACAGCTACAATAAAAATTAAGATCAAATAATCTAATGCACACATACATACACACACACACACACACACACCCCGTTTGAACTTCAAAAACCTTTCTTACTAAGTCTGAATTAATGTGTTGTAAGTAATAACAGGATGTCAGCGAAACTTTTTAGCTGTTCTAAATGGTCACTTTTTGTAGCAATGCCATTAGACAGTTAGGAAATATTTACTGTAGTTTTCAGCAATTGAATTACTCTATCACACATCTCCTCTCAATTCAGTTCAACTATGGAATTAATGATGATGGAGGGAGAGAAGTTACAAAAGTCCTCTTAGCAACTAGTATAGTACTATATGGAGGGGGAAAAAAACACTTGGTCTCATGTAGGAAAGACCTGGTTAAACTGAAGTATAAGATTCAAAATGTCTTCCCTTCTATGAAAATAAATTCAAAGCAACCAAAGTATGTGTTATCAAAGTCAAAGGATCAGAATAGATCTAGCGATACCAGGGTCCTTAGAAATCATCTTATCCAGTTTCCTGAACCCACCATTTCATAGATGTGGAACTTATGGCCCAGAAAAGTCAGATCACTTGCCCAAGGTCACACAGTTTTAAGTGGAAGAGACAGGATTTGAATCCAGGTGCTATGATTAATTTCAGTGCTCTTTTCACTGTACAACACTACATTTGAAAGCCATTTCTGGTGATTCTAGTGTTCATAAACCAATTTTAACAATTACATATCATTCAGAAGAATATGAAGGAAAAAAGACAAGCGATAATTTTTCTATTACTTCTTTGAGCAACTCTGATAACAGGCTAGTGAGAAAAGCCATTACATACATTTGCTGAAATAATATAGTCCATGTAATTTCATTTAGGCACGTTATTTTCTCATCTCACAAATATGAATCATCAAGAAGACCACATAAAGAGCTTATTAGATAATAAAGAAATGTTTTAAGAATTCTTTTATTTACTGATCCTCTAAAAATAAAAGAAAAAGTACTCTCTTGTGATAAGACAAAAAAAATAGGCAATAGAAAAAGAGGAAACAGCAAGTAATTTGAAAAAAGCTTAGTTTTTGAGTGATTTACATTCCAATTTTCACATCAACCTGGTTGCCTATGACTATTATTATCAGTAGAAATCACAAGTAACTTATTAATTCATTATCTTTTTTTTTTGTTGTTGAGGCAAGGTCACACAGCTGGTAAGTGTTATGTGTCTGAGGCCACATTTGAACTCAGGATCTCCTGACTTCAGGGCCAGTGTTCTATCCACTGCGCCACGTAGCTGCCCCTATTAATTCATTATCTAATAAAACACAAGTATAGCAAGCTCCTATCTAGAATGGTAGGGGAAATAGGAAGATCAAGTTAATATTAATATTCTGCTTAAGAAGTAGTTATCACATGTATTGTATATGTATATATTAAAATGTATACATACATATTCACACAAACCATACCTGGAGTATTCATTTTCAAATAAGAATATAAAAATATACTTACCACTAAGTCCTATTGAACATAATTTAATTTTCTTTGATAATTCACAAGGTACCTTAGTGCTTAGAAATTCCTTAATATTTGTCATTAATATAAATATTAGTTATCATTTTAGAATACTTAGATACAGAAGGCATAGAGACAAAATCACATCTGTCCTGGCCATTTTATATAGCCCAGAATTTGCTTGTTTTTCAGTAACTCCTTCATAAATTATTTGTCTCCATCTCGTATAAGTATACAAAGAAAACTCTATTATTTAAGCTTTTGACTAGTTTGCATTTTAGCTAAATGATTTTACTGTACTAAATAGTACAGTATTTTGAAAATTAACCCAAGCCTCTATCTCTTTTTTAAAAATCAACGTCAACAAATATTTATTGAGCATCTATCATATGAAAGATATGGTGGAAGAAATTCAGGGAGGAAAATGAACTTAAAACAAAGGAAATTGAGTCCCCATTACTTACCAAGGCACAAAATTTAGTAAGGTCAACAGTAACACTTATATTTTCCAACCTTAGAGGCATGAAAGTAAAAAAACAAAAACCATATATACAAATGTACATTGAATGACTGGTAAAGTATGTATATATTAATAAAATATAAGCATTAGGCAAGATTAACTTTAAATATTAAAAAAAAGGCCAAGTAAACTGGTAAGTATAAGCTAACGTGGTTTCTTATAAAATATAATACCAATTACATACTAGATACAGCACAAACACAACTGTGGACAACCTAGGGTCTTCTAGTACTATCTAGTCCTTTCAAAAGTACTTCCTGGTATCACAGAAAGGTATTTTAGAAAAGGAAAGAAAAGATGATTCTAGAAAAGGCAGAGTCATCAATTTGGAGGAGCTTTAGATTCCAGTTTCCACACAACTGAAAAATATAGTTAAATAGCAGTCAAATATTTATAATGTCAAGCATACATTTTTGTGTATGTATATCAAAGACTACACATAATTCCTTTCTTTGTACCCCCTTAAAGTATCTTTCAAAAATGTCCAATGATTGACATCTATGCTATGGGGGGAATATAAAGATTAGTGCAGTTTTCCCCAACATTTCTTTACTTATTCAATGAAAGCCTCCTCAAAGAAATTACAAACTCTGTACTGGGACCTGAAGAATGAAATGGTAAACAGCTTGGCTTAAACAGAATGAGAGGCTGGTCTCAGACAACAAGAGAGCAAATGCACTCAGGAAAACATGTTAAAGGAAGCTAGCCACAGGACAGGCAAGAAATCTGTGGTGGTGCAAATGATATTTTGCCAGTAAAAATACTTCCTCGGGGAAATGAATTATTTCTGTGAATAGAAGTATCCAAGTGAGACAGAAAGTATACCAGGTGGTCTTTTGTTTCTTCTATACAAAAATAATGTGGTATATTGGGAAAAGCTTCAAGTTAGAATGCCTGTCTTTTAAGAACTTTATGATCTGTGAACTTTATGAATCTGTGAGCCTCAACTTAACTAATCTACAAAACTAGAGTAAGAGTACTTTGTATTACCTACTTAATAGGAATAAGTCAATTGTGTATCATAAAATATCAAAATATCAAAATGCTCTCAAGCAAAAACAATTTTTTTATTTCCCCAAAATTTTTCATGTTGGTGACCCTTGTTCTCTTTTTCATTGCTCTGAATACTTTCTGGAAAGGACAGAACTCATCAACAGCTAAACTCTTTCTTCCCTCTGCTTACTCTCTTCCCTCACCCACAGGTCCTCTTAGAAAGAGGTTATTATAATTCATCTTTTGTTCAAAACATAAATGTTCACCTAAATTATTATTTTTCACTTTCCCAGTATCTATTTTTCAGAATGATTCACCAAAAAGAATACACACTGAAGCACACCCAAGCTGGGATCCATTCTAGACCAACAGGGTCTGGAACTCTGATTCATTGTTGTAGGGATTTCCTGGTGGAGAAACTCTGCCAAAGCAGATCAGCAACTGCTCAACAACTTAACAGATGGTTCCACTGAGACATTAAGTGATTGCCTAGGGTCACAGAGCCACTGTATGTCCTAGGTGTCCTTGATTCTGAGGCCACTCCTCTTCAAACTGTGCAGACGACCTCTGGCTACCTCTAGAAACCTTCACTTTATGGTAAGCATATTCACCATTTCAAGATACAAATCATGGCTTATTTGCCAAGCAACATTAATCTAAAAGGACAACCTATTACTTAACTGCCAGGAAAGACAAGATTGAATTTATTCAATTCAAATTACTGCCACAAGTATTTAAGTACATGTTATCTATGGCCTAGGCTGCATAGGGGGAAAAAAAACACCAAAATAATAAATGAAAAAACATTTATTAAAAGCTTACTATGTGCCAATGAATCAGTACCTGCCCTTAAGGAATTGATAGTCTATTATAGTGAAATGATATGAACGCAAATAATGTGATTTAGGGACACATTATTAGTTCAAGGGGATAAGCCTCCTTCGAAGTGACATTTGACCTGAACCCTAAAGAAAGCCAGGAATTCTAAAAGAGCGTAACAGTGTAAGTGAAACAAGGAAAGGTTTTGTGTAAAAGGTGGTGCCTGAGTGGCCCTCCACATTACATCAGGATTAAATTTGTTATTGCTACCAGCAATCCTCCAAGGCCACCTCACCATTTGCCTACAGCCACTGATCTACTTTTCCCCAACTAGACCAGTACTTAACACCTGACCTGAAACTTTAATCTCTATCTCCAGATGCTCCTGAACCCAAGCTCCCTCCCTAGGGAAGTTTCTCTACTCACCTTTAGAGCACCCACCATAAGGCACTATGCACTTGATAAATGACTAAGTGTGTACAAACCAGTACTTAGCTCACCATTTCTACTAGCTGGTCCTAAACATCAGATGATGCTTCAATTTTACATCCCATCCTGCCATCCACCCTGCCTGGCTATCTTACCTTTTCTGCCTGCCTTCTTCCCCTGCCCTCACTTTTTCACTTTCCATAACATCACTTCCCTGCTGACCAGGGCCTATGAAGTGCCATCAACTTCTATTAGAATATAAACTTTTTAAATCTTTGCAACTTCAGAACTTACTAGAGTGCCTGGCACATAGTAAATGCTTAATAAATGCTTTTTTCTTTCTTTCATTCATTCTTGAAGGAAGTAAAGGGTTCTAAGAGGTGGTAGTGAAGAATAGTATCACAAAAACCCAGAAGAGGAAAGTATCCAGGAGGACAGAATGGTCAACTTTATCAAACACAGCAAAGGGGTCAAGAAAGGTAAGAACTGAGAATACATCACATTGGCAGCTAAGAGACTGTTGGCAATTTTTGTGAGAATATTTTAAGTTGAGTGATAATGGAGGAAAGCATACTGACAAAAGAAAATAATACGTTTGCTATCTTTTTTTTTCAGGCCAAATAAGCCCAAAACCTCAGAATCACTTTGAAAGAACAACGGACCAAGAATCAGAAAACCTGGTTTTCAGTCTTGGCTCTATCGTTTACTATTCAAGTTGCACTGAGGCAGAATGAATCCTTGCTTACCTCACAGGGTTGTTGTGATTAAGAGATAACATCAACTACAAAAGGCTATACAAAAGGATTTTTTTAAAATCAACACTATTATCTTTGTATACAAGACATAATCTAAGTGCCCAAAGGTACTTTGATACTTTAGTAAATTACATCTATCAAATGAGATAATACTTAGCACAATGACTAGCACATAGCAGGCATTACTGTGACAATTCACACTGACTACAGTATTTGTGCTACTTTGCCTCTGCTGAAGTTCTAGAGAAGAAGTACATTAGTAAATTCTTTAAAAGATGTGTTAATTACTCTGATAATTACGATTAAGACTACAGTTACACTAGGGCTTCCCTCAAAGTTCATGTCCTGGGAATATCTTCTAGAAGATCAGAGTACTTTCTTGAAATTTGAATAAATTCATTTGGATCATCTCTAAGCTAGGCCAACCTCATTCAGAATTCTGCTCTATAGTGAAGATTGATACTGTGAGTTCAGAAAACTTTAATTTTTCAGAGTTTTAATGAAAATAGTAACCCAACTAAATTCACCAAAGTGGTCTTCGGCTGTTAAGGGTCAAGCTAAGCCTATAGAAAGGTCAGAAATTCAAAAGAAAGTTGAAAATTTCTACAGGAAAACAAGGTATTAAACAAAGTGAAGCTTCAACTAAGAGGGAGATTTTGACTTGAGGAATATTTTTAATTAGGTATGGATATGCAAGAAACCGTGGCAAGGAAAAAAAAATTTTAATTGTCTATGTATATATATGTTAAAATCTGAGACAACTAAACAGAAAAAATAGGAAATGCAATAACTGTCCTAATCAGTGATTCAAAAACTAGTAAAGACCTTCATCTAGAAAGCCTAGTGTATCAATGAATTACAAAGATTTTTTTTCTCCTCCTTCAGTCACTGAAGTGTAAATAACAAAGATCTGGAAAATATCATAAACTGCCCTTTTCTCTAAGCTGTGTTTATACATTTTGCAGCAATTATTGCAGTTGGCTAAAACATTAAGCAGCAGCCTCGTCAATTCTGCTCTAAGAGATATGCTGAGGTAAACAAAGTATAACTATTGATTCAACATCTCAATTAACTGCTTCCTTTCTTGATCATCTCATTCACAGTCTAGGCCTGAGGCACGGTAAATCAAAGCTAATAGGTAAAACCCTTTAAGATTCTAATTCCAACTGTCACTGACTCACTGTAATACCTGAAAGGAGTCACTGGGCCCTTCATGGCTTCAGAGTAAAATCCAGTTATCTAAAACAATGAGATATTAACAGAGGAATTGAGTAACTAACAAAATGCTTTGAAATACAGATACCTAATTATATCATAGTCAAAATCACCCCCAATGCCCAACCCCCTGAGGATTCCCAGTTTACCTCTATAGCTGGAAGGTTGTACTCACTTGAGAGATGGTAGGGAGAAAAGCCTCAGAGAATTTCAGGGACAATAGGTATTATAGATTGAAGCCATTAAAAGATTCTATCTAAGGTATACAAAGTTCTATATCTGTGCATTTTAAGAAGTGAAATATAAATGAAGAAGTCATTGTTTAAAATGAATTTGTTACAGATAAAAGAACCAGTTGATTTGCAAAAACTATTCTTTAACAAATAGGGTTTGACTTACTCCTCCCTTTACCAGATTTCCTCATAACATGTGTGTTTATGTATGTCATTAGCTATGAGCTCAAAATGTGATCTGGTCTAGATAGAAAGAAGGAGAGAGAAAGAGAAAAGAGAAAGAAGAGATGGGGAAGAGGAAAGGAAAAGGAAAAGAGAGGAAGAGAGGAAGGAAAGGAGGGGGAAAGAGAGAGAGAGAGAGAAGAAAGAGGAGAGAAGAGAGATTACAGAGAGAATATTTTATTAAGAGCTTACTATGTGCTAAACAATGTGCTAAGCATTCAGGGGATAGAAATAAAACAGGGGCAGCCAGGTGGCTCACTAGACAGAGCTCCGGCCTTGCAGTCAGGAGGACCTGACTTCAAATTCCATCTCAGACACTTGAAACTAACCAGCTATGTGACCCTGGGCAAGTCTCTTAACCCCAACTGCCTCATCAAAAAAAAAAAAGACAAATAAAATAAAACAAAGACAAGGCTGTTCCTACCCATAAGGAGCTTACATTCTAATAGGGGAAGACAAGACAGAGAGCTAGAAAGGGAAGGTAGAGGAGAGGAGGATATCACTGTACAAAAATTTAGGAACATAGTGTTAGGCTAGAGAAGCAACTAAAACTTAATTAAAACAATAACTTCAATAAGCAGCTAGGCGGCATGTGGTCACATCATGTCTGTGTCACATTTTGATCATTCTTGTGATATTTCAAATTTTTTCATTATTGTTATATCTATTATAGTGATCTGTGATCGGTGTTCTTTGATGCTACTATTACAGCTGTTTTGAGGTGCAACAAACCAGGCCCACATAAGATGATGAATTTAATCGATAAATGTTGTGTGTGTTCTCACTACTCCACTCATTAATTGGTATTCCCCCATCTCTCTACCTCTCCTCACTCCCTATTTCCCCAGAGGTAACAATACTGAAATTAGGCCCATTAATAATCCTACAATGGCCTCTAAGTGTTCAAGTGAAGGGAAGAATCAATTGATGCAGCAAATTTCATCAATGTCCTATTTTAAGAAATTGCCACAAGCCACCCCAGCCTTCAGTAACTACCAAGCTGACCAGTCAGCAGCCACCAACATCAAGTCAAGACCCTCCACCAGCAAAAAGATTACAGCGAGGGGCAGTTAGGCGGCACAGTGGATAGAGCACCAGCCCTGAAATCAGGAGGACCTGCATTCAAATCCGGCCTCGGACCAAACATTTGACACTAGCTGTGTGACCCTGGGCAAGTCACTTAACCCCAATTGCCTCTAAAAAAGGGGGAAAAAAAAAGATTACAACTCGCAGAAGGCTCAGATGATAGTCAGCATTTTTTAGCAACAAAGCATTTTTAATTAAGATGTGTACATTTAAGATATAATGCTATTGCACACTTAATAGACTACAGTATAGTATAAATACAACTTTTATATGCATGGGAAGCCAAAAAATTTATGTGACTCGCTTTATTGCAGTGGTCTGGAACTGAACCCACAATATCTCCAAGGTAGGCCTATATATAAAATTATCTGGGATTCTACCTACTATTTTGTATATACTCAAGAAATAAAGGAAAGCTTTTGGAGCTAAAGAAATATTAATTTTTCATGGTTGGATCATGCCAACATAAATTTAAATGATGACACTATCAAATTTATTTGCATATGTAGTACAATGTCAATCAAACTACCAAAGGGTTAATCTACAGAGCTAGACAAAATAATAATATGATTCATCTGAAGGAGCAAAAGAATTTCACAAGAATTTCACAAGAAATATGAAAAAAAAAGATAGGAATGCAGAAGCACTAACAGTTTCAGACATCAAACTATGTGACAAGGTAATAATCAAAACTATTCGGTAGTTGTTAAAAAATAGAAAAGCTGACTGATGGAATAGATCAGGCAAATAAAACCCAAAATAATCTAACATAATAGCACTATGTTTAATAAATCCAAGGACACAAACATGTGGGGTAAGGATTCCTTATTTGATAAAAAATGCTGGGAAAACTGGAAAGCAATCTGACAAATTTAGATTTAAACCAGTATCTAACATTATATGCCACAATAAATTCCAAATGGATATGTGACCTAAATATAAAAATATCACAAAAAATTAGAAGATAACAACTAACATTTAAATAATAATTACTATGTGCTAAGCACTTTACAATTATGGTCTTATCTGATCCTCACAACAACCCTATGAGGTGGATGTTAACATTATCCCCATTTTCAGATGAGGAAAATGAAGCAGAGTTTAAGAGACTTGCTCAGAGTCACACAGCTAGAAAGTGCTTGAGGCTAAATTTGAACTCAGGTCTTCCTGACTTCAGGCCCAGGGTCTATCCACTGTGCTACCTAGCTGCCTATAAAATATCTTTTACAACTATGGCTAGGAAGAGGAGTCCTACTTAAATAAGGAATGGGGCAATCACAAAAAATAAAGCAGACATTTTAATCACATAAAATTTCAAAGCTTTTCAACAAAAGAAATATAGTTAGATGGGAGCTATTTGGGGATAAAAAAATCTTCACAACAAATTTCTTTGATAAAGGTCTAATATCCAAGATTTTAGAAAGAATTTTAAAAAAACTGTAAGAATAAAAGTTATTCCCCAGTTGATAAATAGTCAAATGACATAGTTTTCAAAGAAAAGCAAACTATTAACAACCATACAAAAAAATGCACCAAAATCACTAATTAGAGAAATGCAAATTAAAACAATCCTGTGGTTTTCCTTTGAAAGTAGCAAAATGACAAAAGAGGAAAATAGCAATTTTTGAAAAGGCTGTGGAAGAAGGGGAACACTAACACACAGTGGAGGTAAGAAAAACAACTTGAAAATACACCTCAAATGTCACTAAACTGAAATACCCGGTGACCCACTATCATCAGGCATGTATCACAAGGAGATCAAGGGCAGAGCGAAAGGCTGAGATACTTACAGCAACGGCTTTTTACAGGAGCAAAGAACTGAAAACAAAATAGGCACCCATCAACTACGAAATGGCTGAACAACCTGTGAGGTATAATCAGGATATAATTTTATCACACCTTAAGAAATAAAAAAATAAGATAAATTAAGGAAACCATGGAAAGACTTGGGATGAAATGAGTAGAACAGAAGAACAATCTGCACAAAGACAGCAATAATATGAAGAAAACAACTCTGAAAGATTCAGAACTCTGAACAAAGCATCAAGCAACATTAATTTCAAAAGAATGAAGATGAAATATACCTTCTACCTCTTGAGAAAAAGTAACATATTAGAGATGCAGACTGAAATGTATATTCTCAGACAGGGCCAATGTGTTGATTTGGTTTGCCAGACTTCACATACGTATTACAAGGGAAGGTTTCTACTGCATGATTGGGAAATGATAGGTGAGGTGGGGAACTGAGGCCTGGAGTCGACATGTGGCCCTCTAGGTCCTCAAGTCCTTAGACTGAATCCAAAAGTCACAGAACAAATCAAGGCCACGTGTGACCTTGAGGCCACAGATTCCCCGCCCTTGGGTTAGTACCCATTAGTGTGAGAAACAGAAAAACTTTTTTAATGCACAGAAGAGAACAAAACTGTTCAGAAAGGGGCACAAACAAATAAAACAGTCTTGTTAGTACTACTAAATATATGTGTATGTATGCATATAAATATGTATATACAGATATCTATTCATACTCTTCTTAAAAAATAAATTGTACATAAAGAAGTTCATTTCCTATGTAAGCTTCTCCTTTTAATAATGAAAGGTAGAGATAATAGGATGAAAATGCTTATTTCAAAATATATGCTTGTATTTCTATGTAAAGTATATTTGCACAAATAGATATTATAGTAATTATAGTAAAAATAACAAAAATTATATTTTAAATTATTTTAAAATTCTTGCACCAACTGATGCAATTGACAAGCACGGTCCTTTCTAGTGTTATAAAGTTCACAATAAAAAAAATACATAAGGGGAAGAAAAGAGATTGCAGGGTCAAGATCATAATATTAATTGAGTATACTCACTTTACTAGAGATTGTTCAAAGTATACAACTCCACTACCACCCCTATTGCTGATGACTCCTCAAATCACAAACTTGAGTACTGACACATCTGAGTTCCAGACTCACATCTCTAAATGACAATCAAATATTCACATCACAAAGTCTCACTAATACCTTAAATTTGGTATATTCAAAAATAAGCCCACTGAATTTGCCTCTACAGCTATTCCTCCCATTCACTTCACCATTTCTGTCTGTGGTACCACTGTTTAAATGAGCTCCCATGCTGAAAACCTCTAACACCACCCTCACACCTCTCAAAACCATCCTTCTCTTTACTATTACTGTACTAGTACAGACCCCTAATTACCACCCACCTGGATTACTGGAAACTTCTAAAAGTTCTTTCCTCTTCTACTCTCATCCTTATAATTCATTTCTTCATATTGCTTCTAGGATACATTTTTTTAAATGTATAAATAAGGTCATGTCATTCTTCTGCTCAAAAATCTTCAGTAGCTCCTGACTACCACATAAAGCTTAAGCTCCTTTGCCTGATATTTAAGACCCTCCATAATCTAGCACCACCCTACTTTCCCAAAATTCTGTCAGCCTAGCACAACGCCTGGCACAGAAGCAGTCCTAAATGTTTGCTGACTGCTTGACAGTACTGTCTTTCATGAAACATACTCTACATTCCAGCTAAAATATACTTCCTTTTTTTTTTTTATTTGGAGAAGCAATCAGGGTTAAGTGACTTACCCAGGGTCACACAACTACTAAGTGTCAGGTGTATGAGGTCATATTTGAACTCAGGTCCTCCTGACTCCAAGGCCAGAGCTCTATCCACTGCACCACCTAGCTGCCCCCCAAACTAGATTTCTATCTATGGCCTCATCCTCACCCCTAAACGTGCCCTTCACTCTCCACCTGTGTGCCTTAGTTCATGTTTTTCTTTATCCCTGGAATATCCTCTCATTCTCATTTGCTTTCCCTGCTCATGCTTTAAACATAAACTCCAATGCTTTCTTGTTCATAAAGTCTTCCTTCATCTTCCTTTTTGTAACAGACCAACACATATGTGTTGGCTTAGACCTCACATAGCATTTATTTTGTATCTCTAATGAGTTTATCATGAATTGTTATTTAGGAGGTGGTATGGTACAGCTGATAGAGAGGTGTCTTCACAGTCAAGACCTGGCTTCATTTTCCCTTCCTCTACACTTTATAACTCTAGGCAACTCACTGAACCTTTTTAGTGCCTCAGGTAACTGTTTACAACTAGAAATTTATTTTTTTTTATTTTATTTTTTAATTTTATTAATTTATTTTGATTTATCAACAATCACTTTCATATGCTTTTGAGTTGAAAATTTTTCTCCCCCCTCTCCCCCCCACCCTCCCCAAGACAGCACACAATCTGATATAGGCTTTACATTTACATACCCATTAAACATATTTTCACATTAGTGAAGTTGTAAGTAAAAATTAAAACCAATAGGAGGAACCATCAGAAAGATGAAACAAAACTCAACAGAAGGTAAAAATAAGTGATAGCGATTCGACTTCCATAGTTCTTTCTTTGGATGTGGACAGCATTTTCCATCCGAGGCCTCTGGAGATGTCTTAGATCCTCCGTAATGCTGAGAAGGGTTCAGTTTAACAATTAGTCATTGCATAACGTGGCTTATTGTGTACAAAGTCCTCTTGGTTCTGCTCACTTCACTCAGCATCAGACCATATAAGTCTTTCCAGGTTTTTCTGAAGTCAGCCTGTTCATCATTTCTTATAGCACAATAGTATTCCATTACATTCATATACCACAACTTGCTCAACCATCCTCTCAATTTCCAATTCTTTGCCACCACAAAAAGAGCTGCTATGAATATTTTTGTACATGTGGGTCCTTTTCCCATTTGTTTGATCTCTTTGGGATATAGCCCTAGAAGTGCTATTGCTGGATCAAAGGGTATGCACATTTTTGTAGCCCTTTGGGCATAGTTCCAAATTGTTCTCCAAAATGGTTGGATCATTTCACAACTCCACCAACAATGTATTAGTGTTCCAATTTTCCCACATCTTCTCCAACATTTATCATTTTCCTGTTTTGTCATGTTGGCCAATCTGATAGGTGTGATGTGGTACCTCAGAGTTGTTTTGATTTGCATTTCTCTAATCAATAACGATTTAGAGCATTTTTTCATATGACTATAGATGGCTTTAATTTCTTCATCTGAGAACTGTCTGTTCATATCCTTTGACCATTTATCAATTGGGGAATGGCTTGTGTTCTTATAAATTTGTCTTAATTCTCTATATATTTTAGAAATGAGGCCTTTATCAGAGAGACTGGTTGTAAAAATTCTTTCCCAATTTTCTACCTTCCTTCTAATCTTAGTTGCATTGGCTTTGTTTGTGCAAAAACTTTTCAATTTAATGTAATCAAAATTATCCATTTTGCTTTTCATAATGTTCTCTATCTCCTGTTTGGTCATGAATTCTTCTGTTCTCCACAGATCTGATAGGTAAACTATTCCTTGTTCTCCCAGTTTACTTATGGTATCAGCCTTTATATCTAAGTCATGAACCCATTTTGACTTTATTTTGGTATATGGTGTGAGATTTGGGTCTATGCCTAGTTTCTGCCATACTCTTTTCCAGTTTTCCCAGCAGTTTTTTTCAAAGAGTGGGTTCTTATCCCAGAAGCTGGGGTCTTTGGGTTTATCAAATAATAGATTACTATAGTCATTGACTACTGTGTCTTGCATATTTAACCTATTCCACTGATCCACCTCCCTATTTCTTAGCCAGTACCAAGCAGTTTTGATGATTGCTGCTTTATAATACAATTTAAGATCTGGAATTGCTAGGCCACCTTCCCCTGCATTTCTTTTCATTAGTTCCTTTGATATTCTGGACCTTTTGTTTTTCCAAATGAATCTTGTTATTATTTTTTCTAACTCTATAAAATAATTTTTGGTAGTTTGATTGGTATGGCACTGAATAAGTAAATTAGCTTAGGTAGGATTGTCATTTTTATTATATTAGCTCGGCCTACCCATGAGCAACTGATTTTTTCCAATTATTTAGATCTGATTTTATTTGTGTGAAAAGTGTTTTGTAATTGTGTTCATAGAGTTCCTGGGTTTGTTTCGGGAGGTAGACTCCTAAATATTTTATAATGTCTACAGTAAGTTTAAATGGGATTTCTCTTTCTATCTCTTGCTGTTGGGCTTTGTTGGTAATATATAGAAATGCTGATGATTTATGTGGGTTTATTTTATAGCCTGCAACTTTGCTAAAGTTGTTTATTATTTCAAGTAGTTTTTTACTTGATTCTCTAGGATTCTCTAAGTATATCATCATGTCATCTGCAAAGAGTGATAGCTTTGTTTCTTCTTTGCCTATTCTAATGCCTTCAATTTCTTTTTCTTCTCTTATTGCTAAAGCTAAGGTTTCCAGTACAATATTGAATAACAGTGGTGATAATGGACATCCTTGTTTCACCCCGATCTTATTGGAAATGCTTCTAGCCTGTCCCCATTACATATAATGCTTGCTGAAGGTTTTAGATAATGCTATTTATTATTTTAAGGAAGACTCCATTTATACCTATGCTTTCTAGTGTTTTTAATAGGAATGGGTGTTGTATTTTATCAAAAGCTTTTTCTGCATCTATTGAGATGATCATGTGGTTTCTGTTGGTTTTGTTGTTGATATGCTCAATGATGCTGATAGTTTTCCTAATATTGAACCAACCCTGCATTCCTGGTATAAATCCTACCTGGTCATAGTGTATTATTCTTGTGATAAGTTGCTGCAATCTACTTGCTAGTATTTTGTTTAAAATTTTTGCATCTATATTCATTAGAGAAATTGGTCTATAATTTTCTTTCTCTATTTTGACTCTTCCTGGTTTAGGTATCAACACCATATTTGTATCATAAAAAGAATTTGGTAAGACTCCTTCTTCACCTATTTTCCCAAATAGTCTATATAGTATTGGAATTAATTGTTCTTTAAATGTTTGATAGAATTGCATGTAAATCCATCTGGCCCTGGAGATTTTTTCCTAGGGAGTTCATCAATGGCTTGTTCAATTTCTTTTTCTGAGATGGGGTTATTTAAGTATTTTACTTCCTCTTCGGTTAATCTGGGCAATTTATATTTTTGTAAATATGTATCCATTTCACTAAGATTGTCAAATTTGTTGGCATATAGTTGGGCAAAATAATTCCTAATTATTGTTTTAATTTCCTCTTCCTTGGTGGTAGCTTCCCTTTTCATTCTTGATACTAGTAATTTGGTTTTCTTCTTTCTTTTTTTTAATTAAATTAACCAAAGGCTTATCTATTTTATTGTTTTTTCATAAAACCAGCTCTTAGTTTTATTTATTAGTTCAATAGTTTTCTTAATTTCAATTTTATTAATTTTTCCTTTGGTTTTCAATATTTCTAATTTGTGTTTAGTTGAGGATTTTTAATTTGTTCTTTTTCTAGTTTTTTTAGTTGTATGCCCAATTCATTAATCTCCTCTTTTTCTATTTTATTTATGTAAGCATTTAGAGATATAAAACTTCCCCTAAGAACTGCTTTCTGCATCCCATAGGTTTTGGTATGTTGTCTCATTATTGTCATTCTCTTGAATGAAATTATTGATTGTTTCTATGATTTGTTGTTTGACCCAATCATTTTTTAGGATTAGATTATTTAGTTTCCAATTATTTTTTAGTCTATCTTTCCATGGCCCTTTATTACATATAATTTTTATTGCATCATGATCTGAAAAGGATGCATTTAATATTTCTGCCTTTCTGCATTGGATTGTGAGGTTTTTATGCCCTAGTACATGGTCAATTTTTGTGTATGTGCCATGTACTGAGAAAAAAGTATATTCCTTTCTATCCCCATTCAGTTTTCTCCAGAGGTCTATCATACCTAACTTTTCTAATGTTCTATTCACCTCCTTAACTTCTTTCTTGTTTATTTTGTGGTTAGACTTATCTAGTGCCGAGAGGGGAGGTTCAGGTCCCCCACTAGTATAGTTTTGCTGTCTATTTCTTCCTGTAACTCCCTGAACTTCTCCTGTAAGAATTTGGATGCTATACCATTTGGTGCATATATGTTTAGTAATGATATTACTTCATTGTCTATGGTGCCTTTTAGCAGGATGTAGTTTCCTTCCTTATCTCTTTTGATTAGATCTATTTTTGCTTTTGCTTTGTCTGAGATCAGGATTGCTACCCCTGCTTTTTTCACTTCAGCTGACGCATAATATATTCTGCTCCAGCCTTTTACCTTTACCCTGTATGTGTCACTCTTTTTCAAATGTGTTTCCTGTAAACAACATATTGTAGGATTATGGTTTTTAATCCATTCTGCAATCCGTTTCCGTTTTATGGGAGAGTTCATCCCATTCACATTCACAGTTATGATTACTATCTGTGTTTTTCTCCATCCTTTTCCCCCATTTATGCTTTTCTTTCTCCTTTTTCCTTTCCCCCTTCACTAGTGTTTTGCTTTTGACCACCCCTCCTTCAGTCCCTTCCCCCTTTTATTATCCCTTTCCCTTTTCTTCCCCTTTAGTCTTACTGCTTCTTCCCTCCCTTTTCTTTCCCCTTTTCCCTCCTACTGCCTATAGGGCAAGTTAGATTTCTATACCTAACTGATTATATTATGCCCTTCTTGAGCCAAATCTGATGAGAGTAAGGTTCAAACAATGCTCCACCCCCCCTTCTTTCCCTCTGCTGTAACAGGACTTTGTGTCTTTTCCTGTACCCTTGTCTGCCTCCTCCTTTCTCAGTACATTTTCTAAGATGAGATTGATCCACTTATTTGGATCCATTTAACCCACTTGATTAGATTTTTTTTATCATTACATCAAAGTCAACTAATATCCACCCTCTTTATGTATACTCCTTTAACAAGGTGTAATAACAATACAGTTCTCAAGGGTTGCAAGTCTCATATTCCCTTGTAGGGTTTAAACAGCCCCCCCCTTATTAACAACATATTGTATCCTTCTGTCCCATTTACCTTTTTAAGTCCTTCTTGAGTCCTGTACTTGAAGATCAAATTTTTTGTTGAGCTCTGGTCTTTTTATCAGGAAAGTCTGGAAGTCTCCTATTTGTTGAATATCCACCTCCTCCCTTGAAAAATGATGCTCATTTTTGCTGGGTAATTGATCCTTGGCTGCATTCCAAGCTCCTTTGCCTTACGGAATATCATGTTCCACCCTGCGTCTTTTAATGTAGAAGCTGCAAGGTCCTGTGTAATCCTGACTGTGGTTCCATGATATTTAAATTCTTTCTTTCTGGCTGCTTGCACCTTCTCTTTCATCTGGTAATTTTGGAATTTTGCTATTATATTCCTTGGCGTTGTCAATTTGGGATCTCTTTCAGGTGGTGATCGGTGGATTCTTTCTATGGTTATTTTCCCTTCTGGTTCTAGGACTTCTGGGCAGTTTTCCTTTATGATTTCCTGAAAGATACTGTCCAGGCTCTTTTTTCATCATGATTTTCAGGTAGTCCAATAATTTTTAAATTGTCTCTCCTGAGTCGATTTTCCAGGTCGGTTGTTTTACTGATGAGGTATTTTACATTTTCATCTATTTTTCATTTTTTTTTCTGTTTGACTGATTCTTGCTCTCTCATAGAGACATTAGTTTCCATTTGTCCAATTCTAGTTTTTAACAGATTGTTTTCTTCTGTTAGTTTTGTACTTCTTCTTCAACTGGCCAATTGTGTTTTTTAGACTTGTTTCTTCAGTTTGTTAGTTTTTTCTTCCTTCTTCAATGGCCAATTGTGTTTTTTAGGACTTGTTTCTTCAGTGTACTCTTCTGTTAGTTTTTGTCCTTCCTTCTTCAATTGGTCAATTGTGTTTTTTAGGGACTTTTAGGGACTGGATTTCTTCAGTGTATTTTTTTCCAATTGGCCAATTGTATTTTTGAAGGACTCTTCTACCTCTCTCATTTGACTATTAAAATCCTTCTTGAGCTCGTCTAAGAAGGCTTTTTGGGCTTCAGACCAGTTCCTATTCCCTTTTGTTGTTGCAGATGTGGGTTTGTTGACAATGTTGTCCTCTTCAGAATTTCTGTCTTGATCTTCACTCTTCTCATAATATGAATCTATGTATGGTATGTTTCTTTTTACTCATGGTGTTTCTTTATTCACTGGCCTTTAAAGAGATTGAGCTCTCTTGCTGGGGAACAGAGGGTACTGAACCAAGTTTCTTGTGTTGGGAGCCTAGGTCTTGATCACTGGCTTTGTGTGCTGGGGCCTCTTATGCTGGCAATTGGAGGCTGTAGGTTTCTGGCAGCTTACCTCGTATTGGGCTGGAATCAGCAAGGCTGGAACTTTCAGGTAATTCTAGGTTGCCTGCTTTTCCTTTCCTTTAGCTTTCTTCAGCTCCTTTTAGATGGGTGCTGCAGGGTGTTTCTCTGCCTGGGACCCCCTGCAGTGTTACGACTAGAAATTTTAGAACAAAAGTCCATCTGCATTGGTAGGTGTAGTTTCCACACAATGAGTTCTCTATATCAATGAAATCTCAGTCCTGGTCCATCCAAAATTATGCAATTACACAAAATCTGTCTATTTGTATGCATAATACATACTATATAATATATGATAATATATTATATAGAATATAGAATGATATAGAATATTATATATATTATAATCTCCATGAGGACAAATATTATCTCCTCCAGAGCCTAGCATGATGTCCTACACAGAGTAAACACTTAATAAATGTTTGTTTAATGAAAGCACTTCCAACCCTGATAAGAGTCTGGTTTATATAAGAAATTTATCTTTTTCAGTATGTAAAAATAAAGCCTTTCACATGTTAGCTAAAATTACTTGTGCAAGTTCTACTGAATCATAATCATTTTTCAAAGACCTGATAATTCATAATAATAATCACAAAATAAAAGTTATCAAGTCACAGATAATATTCAACATTTTGACTGCATTTGTCAAGGAGAAAATCTTAAATTACTTAACAACTGCACTATCTGAGAATATGGAGAATATCTACCCTGTGAAGGGCCTGTACTCAGGACTCTTTGACCATGTTGACCAGAATTTAATGAAATACAAGTAATAATGTCTTGTCACAAGAATTAAAATTCTAAATCTAACATTACAGAAAATATAATGAATGGGCTCTATGACCTTTGGCCCTAGAGGTAATGTCTATCTTGACTCCAGAAGTACCAAATCAGATGAGGAAGATAACCTAATCAGAACAACTCTAGACAGAGCAGTCAGGAAGACCTGAGTTCAAATCCAGCCTCAGATACTGGCAAGTCACTAAAAAACTGTCTGCCTCAGTTTCCTCACCAAAAAATGGGAATAATAACAGCATCTATCTCCCAGAGTTGTGAGGATCAAATGGGATCATATTTGTGAAGTACCTTGCAAACCTTAAAGCACTATATAAATACTAGTCGCTAAAATGATTATGATGATGATGATGATGATGATGATGATGATGATGATGTCTGTCATAAGAGTTTCAGGGCAATTATAACCTAACTGAAACCAAGGCACCCACAGCAACAACTACACAATTGAAAAAATTATTCCTCTCCAACACATTCATCCCCTCACGATGCAGAAAGTGCCTCCTGGGAAGCAATTTTGTTTGCACTCTATGACGACAAGAGCCCCAAACTGTGCCCCCTTCTTGTTTGGGGTTGAATCATGAATGGATGGAGTACAAAGTGCAGTATAGATCTCAATTACACTGTCTTTCTTCCCAAATCCAACCTTATTCTGAACTTTCCTATTTCTGTCAAGGGTACCATCATCCTCCAGTCACCAAGGTTCTCAAACTCAAGTGTCACGCTAATCTCCACTCACCCTACATGTCCAAAACTTATCATTTCTACCTCTACCATATCTTTCATACAAATCCTCTTCTCACTCTACTCATACAGTCAGACCCTTGTTCAGTGCCTCTCCGCAAAACTATTACTTTGGCCTCCTTAAGTGGTCTCCCTGACTCAAGCCTCTCTCTACTCCAATTCATCCTCCTGACCAAGTAATTGTGTCAGACCTATACTCAATAAACTTCAATGGCTCCTTTTTACTATTACTAGGATCAAATATAAACTCCTCCGTTTGGCATTTAAATAACTTCACAACCTGGCCAGACTTATTATTTCTCTTCCCTATTAGTCCAGACATACCATCTTGTTTTCTAACACATACAAAAAAAAATCCATGAAATATTAAAATATTAATAGGAAATGAAGGTATTATATCATCCAGTAAGTAGAACCATATAGAGAGGAATGGATGATATTGAAAACATTCTGCTGAATTCAAATTAGAGACAATAATTCGCTTTTGCTTATTGTCTTTACACTGTTGTAAACTCTTTTGCTTGTTGTTTTTACATAAGTCCTGCTCAAAAGCTGTTATGTTTACTAACTCAGTGATCTATTATTTGCTTATTGTATAGCGTATGTTTCCATTTTTTTAACTAAAAGAAAGAAAATTTCATTTACTTGGCTAGCTACAGTGCTCAAATTAATTAAATAATCATTAGCAAGTAATTGTTATTTATAACAATTTACAAATTACAATTGCCCTATTGCTCAGAGATTTTTTAAAAATAATGATGCATATTATATCATATAGTAAAAAACTTTTACTACTAAAAACAAAACAAAAAAATAAACTATTCTTCAAATATTGTTTAGTCATCTTTCATTTCATCCTTTTTTAATTTCAATTTTTGCGTATATCTCACAACAGAGATAGTGAGTGACTAGACCTATGATTTCTTTAGTAGAGGTACCTCTAGGATGAGGAAAACCTCTCTATTATTGCTTCTCTGCAACTTATAATCTTAAAGGGATACCCAGGGCACTGAGAAGTACATTCAAGTTTACATGCGAAAGCATACTACAGGCATATTGTAATGGGTATATAATGATTCGTATCCAATGGTCACTTAAATATTAGTGACACTGTAGATAAATGTGCTAACTTGGACATCATAATCCTGAATCACTGAAACTGTATTTCACAAAAATCCTGAGATTTTACTCTTCATAGATGGTTCTTCAATCGATAATTAATATGCAACATAAATACACTGACTTTCTCCAGTCATAAATTCAATACTATATGAATAACAGCACCTACCTCACGAGATTGTAGTGAGGATCAAGTGAGACAACATTTGTAACGCACTCAGCGGAGTGCCGGGGACACAGCAGCACGTGCTTAATAAATGCTTATTCCTTCTTTCCTTTCTTCTTTCCTTCCTTCCTTTCTTCCTTTCTACTACACACCTGAGATAAAGGCGTGAGAGTAAGAAAGTAATACAGCTTGCTCTACCAGTTAATTTAAAATCCTATATAAACTATTCAAAGCTAGCTGCCAATTTCTACTATTCTCAGACTGGACACTTTTAAAAAACAGAAATATTGTCAACTGCGCTAAACTACTGGATGATTCAACAACAGAGAAAAAAAAAAAGACCTAGAACAAAAATCTCAAAACGACTCCAAATAAGAATACACATTGTTTTCTTGAGGCATAGTACTAACGTGTCTTTTGGCAAATGCTGGAGAGGATGTGGGGAAAATGAGACATGAATGTACTATTTCTGGAGTTGTGAACTGATTCAACCATTCTGTAGAGCAATTTGGAACTCTGCCCAAAGGGCTATAAAACCATGTATACCCTTTGACCTAGAACACCACTACTAGGTCTGTGTCCCAAAAGAGATAAAAAACAAAAAGGGAAAGGACCTATAGGTACAAAAATATTTATAGCTGCTCTTTTCTGGGGGCAAAGAATTGGAAATGAGGGGATGCTCATCAATTGGAGAATGGTTGAACAAATTGTGGTATGTGATTATGATGGAATACTATTGTATTACAGGAAAGGATGAGCTGGATACTCTCAGAAAAATCTGGAAAGACTAACATGAGCTGATGCAAAGGGAAATGTACTGTATACAAAGTAACAGCAATATGACCAACCATGAATGGCTTAGTTAATCTCAGCAATACAACAATCAAAGCAACTCTGAAGGATTTAAGATGAAAAATACTACCCATCCCCAGGGAAAGAATTGATGGTGACTGAAAACAGATTGAAGAATACTTTTTTTTACTTCATGTTTCTTGAGGAGTTTTTTTGTCTATGTTTTCGTTCACAAAATGACTATTATGGAAATGTTTTGCGTGACTACACATGTATAACCTATATCGAATTGCTTGCCTTCTCGATGAGGGAGGATGGGGAGTGAAGAAATGAGAGAATCTGGAATTCAAAGTTTTAAAAACAAATGTTAAAAATTGTTTTTACATGTAACTGGGGAAAAATAAAATGCTAAATGAGAAAAAAATAAAGTACCATTTGGGAGAGAAGACAACTACATAGAAAAAACAACCACGCACAGGCACATTTTCCCTCTTGACCTCCCTTGGTTTATTTTTCCTTTACTTTATTCCCAAAGGGATAACTGGAAATAGCTCAGAACTTGGACTTGAAAAAGGGAAGGAACCCAGAAGTACTAAAGATAATTTCTATAGGGAGCACTGTGCATTCCCATTTCGAAATTTTTTTTCTGACCGTGTAAGTTGTAAACTCCAACAAGGATAGGGCCCACATTCTCTTTATTTCTCTTTAACAATCCTACTACCTATAATGATTTGTACATAACAGTCACTTAATAATGATAGATGAGTAAGTAGTAAAAATAATAAAAGCTAGTAATTATATTGTCCCTACTATGTGCCAGGCAATCTCCTAAGCACTTCACAAATATGTCACTTGGTCCTCATAAAAATGCTAGGAGATACATGCAATTATTATCCCCAGTTTACAAAACTGAAGAAAACAGAGGTTAAGAAATCTGACCAAGGTCACACAGCTAGTAAGTTTCTGTGGCCACATAAGAACTAAGGTCTTCCTGATTCCAAGGCCAGCACTCTTATTTACTGTGCCATCTAGGCAAGTATGCTACCACAAATGAATTACTTGCTAAATATCAAAATGAAATGAATGAATTTTATATGCAAATTAATTATGGGATGAAAGTAAAATCTGAGAGCTGGGTTCCTCTGGTTCCTTATGCCTACAAGAGAGCCAGCCTAGAAACTACATTAAGTCCCTTGTTCAGAATTCTTAATCATTCTTCCTGTGCTCTCTGCAGCATCCTTTGAGAAGCAGTGATAATGTCTAATGCATTAAGCTGGTCATTCCAAAAGTTTTCACCCCAACATACAAAGAAATATAATTTTTTTAAAAGCTATTTTCTTGCTACTTCAGGCTCCAGAGAATGAGATTCAATTTTATAGCATTCTAGGGGCAGCTAAGTGGTGCAGGAGATAGAGCTCTGGCCTTGGAGTCAGGAGAACCTGAGTTCAAATCTAGCTTCAGACACTTGACACTTACCAGCTGCGTGACTCTGGGCAAGTCACTTAACCCCGATTGCCTCACCAAAAACAAACAAAAAAAAATAGCATTCCAATGAGTGGCAAACCTGAAAACTATAGACAAGATTGGCTATAAATTTTTTAAGTTACTATGTTTTTCTAAGAAATCAAAACAGCACCTTGTAAGTATTAACTACACTACATTCAATTCAGACATGAGTTACAGATTTTTGCTGCCTGGTACAATGATTACTTTTAGCTTCTTTTTCTACCTTGCAACCCAATAATCCTGGAGATATATATTCTTTTTTTTTTAATTTTTGCATTTTCAAATCCTACTTTCATGTGAAAGAGCATCAAATAACTAATTTTCTCAGAACTATATTTATAACTCTTTTTGCAACTGATCAATGTGTAAGATCATTAGGAAGAAAATGTATGGAAACATCTTCAAATAATTTCTCAATTTTACATGGAAATGGGACTGAAAATGAAGGCACAATCACTTTTTTTCCTCCTAATCCAATCTAACCTCTCATTTTAGTATTTTTCAAATATTCTATTTAGAGTCACAACTCTAATGTGACCCCCTGAAATGCTGGTATCTTCCCTTCATGGTCATCTTTTTTGGCTAGTTAATTAGTCAAGTATAGCAAGAATGCCTCATAGAAAAATTCACTCATGATGTAAGCTGATTGTTATTGATTTGTTCACTATACAATTGGACTCCTCTTCCCCCAAGGCCAGAGAGTCTGTGTGTGAAGAAAAAACTGAGAACCAAACAAGAAATAACGGAGATCATAAAACACAGAATAGATTTTTATTATGAAAAATCAAAAAGTTTCTGCATATATAAAATCAATGCAAACTAAGAAAAATTGTTAAATTGGAAGCAGTCTTCATGTTAAATATCTCTGGTAAAACTTTGATATCCAAAATGTGTAAGGAATTTAAACGAATATACAAAACTAATAGCCATTCCCCAATAGACAAGTGGGTAAAGGATATGACCAGTTTTTCAAAAAAAGAAATGCAAACATGAAAAAACTTCAAATTACTAATGAGACAAATATAAACAGCTCTGACATTTTACCTCATACCAATAAATTGGCAAATATCATAAAAGGCAGAAACAGTAAATGTTGGCGAGGTTTGGGGAAGACACATATTAATATGCACTTGGCAAAGCCCTGAATTAGTCTAACACTTATGGGATATAATTTGGAATTATTTGAGCAAAGTTACTAAAACTATCGATCTAGCAATCTCACTGAGTTTATACTCCATTATTCAAAGACAGAAAGGGGGTGTGTGTGTGTGTGTGTGTAGCACTTTTTGTGGTAGCAAAAAGTAGAAACAGTAGGTACTTATAGTTTGGGATATGACTAAACAAACATTGGTATATAAATATAATGGAATTATCACACCATAAGAAATGATGAAAAAAAATGAGTGTGAAGAATTCAGAGGAATATGGAGAGACTTCAATGATGCAAAGCAAAGAAAGAAGAATCACTATAGCAATGCAGCATGATCACAGCAGTATAAATGAAAAGAGCACCAAAAGAATCAGAATTTGGATTAAATGAAAGAATCAATTGGTGCCTCTAAAGGATCAGTGATGACACACTTCCCTACTCTTGACAGAGAGAACATGGTGTTATACTCATTCCAGCCTTTGTGCCTTTGCTAATGCTTTTCTCACCTGATCCCTGCCCTAACCATTATCACTAACTGTCCACCTCCTAAACATTCTTCTATAGCAGCTCGAATTCCACCTTGAATTCACGGTATCATGATGCCTGGACTAATCCAACCCATAGTGACTGCCTCCCCTAAATTCCCAGTATGTTGTCTGCATTCATTTGGCACATAATCATCTACTGCCTTATGACATCTGCTGTCTTGTGGCACCGACTATTATTTAGTTCTTTTAGAGTTTGGCTCTTCTCTGCCTGTATTTTCTCTCTTTAACTAAATTATAATCTCTTTATGGGCAAGGGCTGGTATATTTCACTTCATCCCCCACAGTTATTACAATACAGTGTTTTACATACAGTATTATTCAAATATTTGCCAAGTGAATATTTTCCCTCTGATTTAAAATTTTCTTTGGACTGATAGAATGGATTAGACTAGATGTTCCCTTCCAACTCTAAAACCCTGTAATTCTGTGATATTATTTGTTCTGGGTCAGGTCTGAATTAAGGCAGTCCAGTGATTCGAGGTTTAGGATTAGAATAAACGGAGCCACTAACAGCCTAACACTTAACAAGAAAGACGTTTACTAAACAATGCCTTAGAAGGGACACTCAACAAGCACAGGGCACTAGTTCAGATAAATGCAGCCCCCAGGTCTCAATATGGAAAAAGGTCTTCTCAGAGGCTACACTGGGTCACAAAGGTAAGTTGATTCCCAGGACACTGAGATATCTGTCAAGTGTGAGAGGCACCTAACCCTCATAAATGATTCTTTTCTGTCCTAGGAAACCAGTAAGCCATATCAATAGTTCAAGCCATAGTCTCTTGGACCTAGTGAGTTTCAGGAACATCTTCCCTGACTTTTAGGGGGAAATTACCTCAGCCTCCACAACAGGAACTCTAGAGGCTGCTATTTCTATCATTTTAGTCATGACCACTAATTATTTGGTACAGGTAAGTGGTTCAGTCAAAGAAAGAAATGGACTCAGCAGAAATGTAGATCAGATGTTCTCCAATATCTGATGATCCTGGACCTTATAAGAAAACTTATAAGGAAAACAAAAATGCTGCACAAAGGAGTAGCCCACTAAGCCAGCAGCTTTTCGCTTTAAAGCCAATCTCAATTTATAAACCAACAATTCTGACATCAAAATTTTAGAAAATTAACATGATCATCATCATTGCCTTTTAATAATCTTGAAGAATTTTCTACTTTCCTAATAAGTAATTTTAACTATATCTTCAACAAATGATGTATATATACAATTTGAGAGCCATATTAATATACCCTTACAAAGTCAATATTACAAGATGGAACCAAGATTGCAGAGCAGGAGGAAGCAGTGTAACTCAGTTCTCCCCCCAACAACTACAGCACAAAGATTTAAAAAATATATCCAAGTCCTGATAGGAAAATCCTAGCTCAAGTCACCACAGGGAAATAGAGAAGACCTCTGGGAGTGCCTTCTAGCCTACAGCACACAACAGGCTTGAAGCATTCCAACGTAGATAACAGATAAGGACAGCAGCCCTGCACTTGGACAAAGAAGCAGATCCAGCGCCTAACGTCCTGACCTTGTTCAAGGAGCTGGCAGGTCTGCAGCTCAAACTCTGGGTCACAGATCCAGTTCAGCATTAGGAGAGGACCTAAGTTCATGGGTGGCAGGCCAAAGCAAGAAGTGGTCACAAATCTGAGACTGTATACTGAACAAGAAACAAGGACAGAAGGGAAGCATCTATCTGACTCTAACCCTAGGAGCAGAGCAGGGGTCAGATCCGGCCCCCAGCATCGTCCAGGCATGCAGCAGAACAACCAAAGCAGGGAACCCAGAACAAAGGGGAGCCTGTATTCCAGTTAGTCTGCACTTGCAGAGCTTTCCAACTGGCTGACAGTGCATGAGTCCAGCAGCAGTACAGTAGAGTTCCAATCAAGAAAAACCCCACAACTGTGTCCTCAGAACCAAAACCCAAGTGTGGAAATTGCAGTGCTCAGGCCAGGATATTAGCACTCAGACTTCACCTGGAATCAAATGGCCTGGGCTCACTAAAAGCTTGCAATTAAACATAACGTACTGTCCTTAAGATCCCTGAATAAGTCAACACTCAACACCAAGAGAAAGCAGCAGGAAGAGCCAAGAAGACACAAGTACAAGGAATGCCCTTCAGAATTGTGCACAGCACAGGCCTAGTACAAATTCCAAAACAAGGAAGTAAATCTAAAAGAAAGAGCAAACAAAAAAAGAATTCCACCATAAAGAGCTATTACGTTTACAGGGTCAGGCAAAACACAAACACAGATAAAGAGAGTAACTCCAAAAGAGCTACAAGAAAAGCTTCAAAGAAAAACACTGCTTGGGCAAAGTCAACAAGAATTCTTGAAAGAAATAAGGCAAAAAAAATTTTAAGAGTTTAAAAAATGTTTTATAAGGTAAATGAGAATGTTAGAGGAGAAAATTTTCCCATTGAAAATTTCCCAAGGAAATGAGAATACCAAAGGAAAAAAATCAGAAAAGAAATGAAAGTGCTAGAGGAAAGAACAAGGGGGGAAATGAGTTATAAAAGAAAGAACTAGAAAGAAAATTAACATCTTGGCAAAAGAAGTACAAAATTATACCCAAGAAACAAAATATGAAAATTAGAGTGGACCAAATAGAAGTAAATGACTCCTAGGAAAAACAAGAAATATTAAAAACAAACTAAATCCAAAAAGTGAAAACAAAAAGAAGGCAATGTAAGTTATCACAAAAGAAAAAGAACTGGAAAACAGATTAAGAAAAAGAAAAGATAACCTAAGAATCATTGGACTACTAGAAAGCCATGACAAAAAAAAAAAAGAAAAGAAAAAGAAAAAAAGACCTAGACCTTATATTGATAAAAAATAGAAGTGCCCAGGTCTCTTAGAATTCAAGATCAAAGTGAAAATGGGGGCGGGGGGGGAAGAATCCACCAGTTATCTTCTGAAAAAAAAAAACTCCAAAAGAAAACGTCCAAGAACATCATAATCAAAATTTAGAGGTTCCAGGTAAAAGAAAAAATAATGCAAACAGCCAAAAAGAAAGAATTCCAGTATCAAGAAGCCACAATCAGTATCACACAAGATTTAGCAGGCATCACTCTAAGGGAGCAAAGATCTTAGAAGAAAATATTCCAGAAGGCAAAATACATAAGCTTACAATCAAGAATAATTTATCCAGGTGAATTCAATATAATTCTATGGAGGGGGGGGATGGAAGTAGGGATGGAGAGAAGGGGAAGGGTTCCTAATTAAAGAAGTGGAGCTGAGGAGAAAGGCTGAAATATAAACACAGGTATCAAGTAAAACATAAGCAGGTAAATAGCAGTGAGCAATCATAAAGGACTAAACAAGCATAAACTATTTACAATCGAATATAAGGAGATGATATATTTGTCCCTGAAGAACTCTATCATCAAAAGGAGTTACAGAGGCAGTATAATAAGATAGAAAGCCGGGGAGAAGTTTTTATTATGTTCTGATAATCTTAAAAGAAAAATGGAAAGAGATGGGAAAAGGACTGTCTGGAGAAAGAAGTACATGGGAAGGAAGAGGAAATTACATCATATAATCAAGGTGCACAAGTAGAAGTCTATACCCACAAATAGGAATGGGTGAGCAGGAACAGCCACACTTGACATTTCACTCAAAACTAAAATAGGAAGGAAAAGGATAAACAGACAACAAGAGGGAGGATAGACTAAGGGAGGAATTAAGCAAAACAAACTCTAACCACAGAGAGCAGATCACAAAGATACATTTAATAAGAAATAACAGATGAGAATCTATGATTGGACTCCAGGTTAGGGAAAGAGAAAAGAGAGGAGGGAACAATAGCAAATTGTGTCAAATACAGCTTGGATGCTAAGCACACATCTTCTTTCTCCTTACCCTTTTTTTCTTTATTAAGGTCAGTAAACAAAGAAAGAAATATATAAGAGAATAAAATTAAGGGAAATGCACAATTAATGATCCTAATTGTAAAGGGGATAAACTCATTCAGAAAATGGAAAAGGATATCAAAATCAATTATGAAATAGAATCTAACTATATTGTTTATAACAAACACATTTGAATCTAACTATATTGTTTATGAGAAACACATTTGAAACAGAAGGACATCTACAAAGTAAAAATAAGGTGCTAAGATAAAATCTAGTATGTTTCAGCTGAAGTAAAATAGGGAGAGGTAGCAATCAGGATCTCAAAAAAGGCAATAACAAAAACATACCTAATTTAAAGGAGACGAACAAGGAAACTATACTTTGTTGAAAGGTACAAGAGAAAATGAATGAATATCAATACTAAATGTGTATGCACAAATGACAGAGTATCTAAACACTTAAAGGAAAAGTTAAATGAGTAACAGGGAAATATAGGCAGTAAAACTGTAACAGTGAGGGACCCCCTTGTACCATTTTCAGACCTAGATGAGTCTAACCAAAAATAAACAATAAAAAAAGTTAAGGCCTGAAGAGAATTTCACAAGAATCAGATATGCTAGATAATTTATATTACAGATGTAATGATTCTTGAATAGGAATAGAAAAGAGTATCCTGAGAGGCAGAACCAGGATTGTGGAGTAACAGGAACCACAACTGAGTTCTTCCTAACAACTTCTCCACAAAAATCTAGAAAATGCACCAGACTAAGTTTTCATCAGGAAATATAGTAAGTTATTTTTCCATCCTAGGTCAAGCTCAGATAGATGGAGAGGCCTACAGACACCTGAGATAAAGTGTATCCAAGAACAATGGTGATGAGCATTCAAACACAGGGAATGAAAGAAGGCTGCAGCTGTATACCAAGGCAAGAAAAGATTCCACATACATACTATAAAGGAGCCCAACTCTGTGCAAAATGTAAGAACAGGATTAAAGCAGCAGCTTTGTCACTAACTAGTGAGTATCAGTTCACAGACGCAGGGCAGACTGACAAAGGGACCTGCACTCAGGTGTGGTGTACCAGAATAAGGAGCAGTCACCCTGGGCTGTGTACTTACTAAGGACCAAATACACAGCAGCAGCTTCAGTACTACATGAGCAGAATGGAGTTTCAGTTCCAGCCTCTAGTCTAGTCTGAAATCTGTGGCAGAATAACTAGGGCAGGAATCCCAGACCAAAAAGAAGCCTTAAGTTCTGTCATTCTAAACCAGAGAGGCTTTCCAGTTGGCTGATACTGTCTGGGTTTGGCAGCTTAATATAAAATCTGAAGTTGGGAAGTGGGCCAAAAGAAGGAGAAAACAAAAAGAATCCTACCATAAAGAGCTTTTTAGGGTGACAGTGACGCTTAAGATAACAACTAAAAGACGAGAATGATTCTAAAACATCTATAAGCAAAGCTTCAAAGAAAAACATAGATGGCCCAAGTTGAAGTAGAATTCCTGGAAGAGATGAAGCAAGAGGGTTTTTTTTAAAGAGTTTTTAAACGTTTTTATAAGTGAAATGAGAACACTAGTGAGAAAAAAATTATAAAAGAAATGTGAGCTACAGAAGAAAGAACTGGAAATAGAATTAACAGCTTGGAAGAAGAGGTATAAAACTATACCTAAGGAAAAAAAATTACCTGAAAATCAGAATGAACCAAAAAGAAGTTAATAACCCCATAAAAAAACAAGATATATAAAAATAGGATCAAAAGGCTAAAAGTGAATAGAAGAAAATATAAGGTATCTTATAATCAAAACAACTGACCTAGAAAACAGATCAAGTAAAGATCTTTTAAGAATCATTGACAGACATGACTAAAAGAATGTAGGCACTGCATTTCAAGAAAATAGAAAAGAAAACTATCCAGATCTCTTAGACCAAAAGGGCAAAGAGAGAAGAGAAAAATCTACCAGTCACATCCTGAAATATATCCCAAAAGTAAACCTACCATAAGTATTACAACCCAAATCCAGAGCTTTCACATCAAACCAAAAAAATACTGCAAACAGCCAAAAGAAAGAACTAAAGTAGTCAGTTCTGCTATCTTGTTTGAAAATGAAAATCTGTTCCAAAAGACTGACATATTAGGGAATCATTTGGGCCTAATAGATATTTTGTGTTTGCTTATTTTATCAGAGAGAAGCAGCAAGAACACAGAAAACTACACTATTTCACAATAATTTACAAGCTGCAGCCACTTCCACAAGCAAACTCCAGGTCTTTTTCAAGTTAAAGTACTGCATTTATTGTACATCTTCTATTGTAGCAAGAGCTGTGGGCAAAATAGGGCTAGCTCATAACCATGTACTACATCTCTACCTTACACCACAACCCCAGGTCCTATCCCCTGCATCCTAGATTTCCCACCCACTGTTGAAAGAGTCCTAGACCTAGAATATCAGGAAGAATTGAGTTCAAATCCCACCTCAGACACTTGCAATCTGTGTGATATTGGGCAAGTCACTTAACTTCTGTTTGCCTCAGTTTCCTCAACTGTAAAATGAAGATCATAATACCTTTTACTTCTCAGGGTTTAGTAGGCACTATATAAATATTTATTCTTCCCTGTCTCCCTCTCTTTCACCCATAACATTAACTTTGCCAGACAGAGGTCAATGGTAAACAGGGGTGGAGGTGGGGCCCCAGATGAGCAACAGTCTGAGGCTGCAGACCATGCCACTATTATTGCAGCATTTGTGTATTTTTTAATCCATTTAACTAATAAAAATGTACTACCATTTTTGTTAGATCCCTATCTTTTTTGATGTGTCACTGATAACGTTTTTTTTAGTATTATGCCCCTAGCCTCATTTTTCTCATAAGCCTTGTGGTTTTTATGTGCAGATTTTGTATAACTTGGTGATTTTGGAGAAACATATGTACCATATAATAGAACTGATTGTACCATGTTGTCACCATCTGGATCACACAAGATTAGGCAACTGACACTAAAAAAGATCAAAGAACTTAGGATACAATATTCCAGAAGGCAAAAGGTTTACAACCATGAATAATTTACCCAGCTAAACAAATTCTTTGGGGGAAGAAAGGAAGGATGGAGGAAGAATGGACCTTTAATGAAACAAACAACTTCTAAGAATTTCCAGTGAAAAGGCCTGAGCTAAGTAGAAATTATGAAATACAAACACAGGAAACAGAGAAACATAAAAAGGTCAACATGAGTGAGCAATGATAAGGGACTAAACCAGAATCAACTATTTACACTGCACATGAGGAAATGCTACATGGAGCCCCTCAGAATCCTCTCATCAACAAGAGTTGTAGAGAGAGCCTAATGAGAGAGAGGGCCTGAAAGGCTTTGTTACGTTCTGATGATCTTAAAATAAAAATGGAAAGGGAGAAGAAATGGAGTATCCTAGGGAAGACAAAGGTTAGTAAAGGAAGGGGAAAATTATCTCACATAATCAGAGTGCAAAAGTAAAATGCTCTCCAAACAAGAAAGAAGGGGTTCAGGAAGCAGCCTCACTTGACTCTCACTCTCAAATGAATTAGTCAAAGGAGAGAACACACACACACACACACACACACACGCAGAGATACAAAAATACATTTCACTCAACAGAGTCGCAGGAGGGAAAGGAAATGGTAGAAGTACAGATTAATAGAAATATTAATCATAAGCAAAACAAACTCTAACCACAGGGGATCAATGGCAAAGAGAGGTTTAAAAGAGAAAAAAAAAGGATAAGAGCCTGTGATTGGCCTCTGAGTGAAGGGAAAAAAAGAGGGGCAGAGGAATAGAAGCAGATTGTATCAAACACAGAACACAGGTGTTGAGCATAGTCTGTGCTCACAACCTTCCTCTTCTTTATAAAGAGGGGCCAGGAAACAAAGAAAAGAAAGAGTGTAAGAGCATGGGATGGAAGGAAATAAACAATTAATGATCCTAACTATAAATTCACCAAAAAAAAGTAAAATTATTAGAGAAGCAGATAACTAGGAAAAAAACTTTGTGGCAAGTTTCTCTGGTAAAGGTCTCATTTCTAAGATATAAAGGGAACTGAGTCAAATTTATAAGAATAAGAGCCATTCTGCAATTGATTAATAGTCAAAAGATGAGAATGGGCAGTTTTTAGAGGAAGAAAGCTAAGCTATCAAAAAACATAAAAATGGCCTAATAATTAACAATTAGAGAAATGAATATTAAAATAACTGAGGTTCTAATTTATACTCATCAGGTTTGCAAAGTTCATCAGCAATTCTGGAAAGCAATCTGGAATTATGTCCCAAAAGTTATTAAACTGTGTATGTCCTTTCTCCCAGTGATACTGCTACTGGGTCTATAACCCAACAATATTAAAGAAAAAAGACAAGGACTTCTATGTAGAAAAATATTCATAGTAGCTCTTTAGTGTGGCAAAGAATTGAACACTGAGGAGGATGTCTATCAACTAGGGAAAGGCTGAACAAGTTACGGTACATTAATGCAATGAAATCCTATTGTGTTGTAAGAAATAACAAAAGAGATGGCTTCAGGGAAACCTGGGAAGACATGTTAAAACTGATACAGAGTGAAGTGAGCAGAATGAGAAGAAGAATTTATATAATAAAAACCATACTGTAAAGATACACTCAACTTTGAAAAGTTTAGGAACACTCATCAATACAAACACCAACCACAGATCCAAAAGATTCATAATGACACATGCTTCTCACCTCCTGATAAAGAGATGATGTACAACAGAGATTAAGTCACGTATGTGTATATCTACATATATGTATGTGTGTATGTATGTATATACATAGACAGCGAGAGACACATGTGAGGTTGGGGGGAAGACATGACTAATGTATAGATTTGTTTTGCTTGACTATACCTATTTGTAACAGGATATTTTGCTTTTCTGCTTTCTCAGTGGGGGTGAGGTGAAGTGAGAGGGAGAGAAGGCAGACTTTGGTTGATTGAAAATATTTTTAAAATTTGAGTATCCATATTTCTCAGCTACACATGGCAACTTTACAAAAATTTACCATGTATTAGGGCATAAAAACCTCATGAACAAGTGCAGAAAAGCAGAAATTTTAAACATATCTTTTACAAAATAGTGCTATAAAAATCATATTCAATAAAGGACTAGTCAATAAACTAATGAAAACTAACTGGAGACTAAATGACTTAATCCTAAGTAATGTCAAAGAACAAATCATAGACACATATAGTAACATAATAATTTGTATTAAAGATAATGACAAGGAATGAGACAACATACCAAAATTTGGGAGATTCTGTCAAAGCAGTCCTTAAGAGTAAGTGTAGGTCTCTAAACACCTTTATTAATTAAAAGAGAAAAAGAAGAGATCAATGAATTAGGCATATAGTTTTTAAAAACTAGAAAACCAAAAGAATGCTAAAAAACACAATTAAATGCCAAAGATCAAAGAAAATAACAAAATTGAAAGCCTAGAAAAAAATTAAATTAATAAATAAAACTAGGAACTAGTTTTTAAAAAATAGACAAACCATTAGTTTACTTTTTTAAAAGAAAACCAAATTACCAAAAATTTCAAAATACAAATCATCAAAAATAAAAAGGCAAGTTCACAACTGATGAAGAAATAAATTACTAGAAATTATTTTGCCAAACTATATCCCAATAAAACCAAGAACTTAAATGAAAAAATAAAAATCCCAGATTTAAAAAACAAGAAATAGGAGATTTCTTCTAAGCTCAGAAAAAGAAACTGAACAAGCCATAAATGAATTTCCTCCTCAAAAAAACCCAGAACCAGATGGATTTACAAATGAATTCTATCAAACACTTAAAGAATAATTAGTTCCAATACTAAATAATTTGAAAAAAAAATAGCAAAAGGAAAGGTCCTGCCAAATTCCTTCTATGATACAAAAAGTGGTGTTTATACCTAAACCAGAAAGTCAAAACATAGAAAACTTATTTTTAAATAAAATATTAGTAAGAATACTGGGGCAACACAGCGTACAAAATATTATTCACTATGACCAGACTGGATTTATACCAGGAATGCAATGCTGGCGTACTAGTAGGAAAACTGTAAGCATAATTGACCATACAATAACAAAAACAATGACATTATGTCAATAAAAGCAGAAAAGGCTTTTGACAAGATACAGCACCTATTTCTGTTTTGTTTAAAAAGACAACAACTAGAAAGCATAGTAATAAACAGAGCTTCCCTTAATAGAAGTAGTAGCTATCTGAAACCAAGAGTCTGCTTTATATGTAATAGGAATAAAAAGGACTCTTAAAGTTAGAAAAGGGTAAATCAATGATGTCCACCATCACTGTGCTAGAATCCTGAAACTGTGGAAATAAACATGCAAAAAGGAAACAAAACTATCACTTTTACAGATGATATGATGGTTTTCTTACAGTACCCTAAAGAGTTCATACACAGGAATTAAATGAATATAATATAAAACATTCTTTACATAAATAAAGTTAAATCTAAATGATTGGAAAAATATTAATTGCTCATGGGTAGCCTGAACAAATATAATAAAAATGATAATATGACCAAAATTAATTTATTTATGCAGTGACAAAGCAATCAAACTACCGAAAGATTACTTTATAGAGCTAGAAAAAGTAATAATGACAGCATTCATCTAGAGGAACCAAAGGTTAAGAATCTCAAGGGAATTAACAGGGGGAAAAAAGTGGAACAGAAGGGGGACTAGGAGTGCCAGATCTCGAAATATACTACAGAACAGTAATCTTCAAAAGAATTTGACACTGGTTAAGAAACAGAGAGGTCAATCAGTACACCAGATTAGGTACATAATATATAATAAACTCTAATGTTCTACCTCATATCCATCAGATTGGAAAAATAAAAGAAAGAGACAAATGCTAGAGGAGCTGTGGCAAAACAGGTATATAAATGTATTGCTGGTGTACTTATGAACTGGTCCAGCCATTCTTTAGAAAACAATTTGGAACTGTGCCCCAAAAGAGTATAAAAACTGGGCATAAAAACTTCTGATGTAAAAAATATGCATAAACTCTGATCTGGTGATAATTCTCAGTGAATATACTATAAAATAAATCAGAGAAAAAGGGAAGGGACTCATATATTCAAAAATATTTATAGCAGCTCTATTTGAGATAGCAAAGAAATACAGGCTGAGGAGTTGCTCATCGACTGGTGAATGATCAAGTTATGGTATACGAATGTGACTGACTACAATTGTTCTGTTAGAAGTGACAAAGAGGATGGTTTCAGAGCAACCTGGGAAAATTTATATGAACTGAGAAGAGTAAAATAAGCAGAACCAGAATAACGATGCATATGATAACAATATAGTAAAGACAATCAGCTTTGAAGGTCTTAGCAGCTGATCAATACAATAACCATCCATAATTCCAGAAGACCCCACCTTCAAACAGAGAGGTGATGGACTCAGAGAGCAGACTGAGTCAGTCATTCATATGTGTGTGTGTGTATGTATGTGTATGTGTATATATACAAATACTTATATACACATATAGAGGTATACATATATACATATGTATGTGTGGGTGTGTATGTGTATATACATGTATAATATATATGACATTGAAATGTGTAGATTTTTTTGCCTGACTATACCTGTTTGTAACAGATTTTGTTCTTCTGCTTTCTTATTGGGGGTGAAGGGGTGGGAGGGAGAAATGGTGGGTCTTTGAAAAAAATAATGAACTTTTTTAAAGATTCATGTCACCTTTGTTTCCTAGCTTACTGAATGATGCTATCTTTTAAGGCTTTTTTTTGGTTTTTATACACCACAGTTATGTCCTAGTACTCTTCTCCCAACAGACACCATAGCCATTGAAACCTCCTTACAATTGTTACCTCCTTCAAACAGTGTTAAAGGAACTGAAGACTATCAAGGGAAAAAAAATTCCCTTTAAAATGCCTCAAATTATTTCTTTCAATATGAAGGAAAGACTAGAATTCAAATTCTCTACATTCTCTGGAAATCAGTTCATCTTTTCCAAGACAGGTGCTATAATTTCTACTAGGCATAAAAATGCTTCAAAAGATTTCTTCAAAGATAGGCTTACAGAATTGCCCTTCTGGCTGTTTGCCTAGTTTTAATAGAGAGTAATACAACCCAAATACTCTTCCCTACTCTTCCTTGCTCACCTGGAAGACTCCAGTATCAAATAGCTACCCATCTCCCTAAACCAGCTACCAGGTGACCAGTGATCTAGCTCAGAAAAATTCATCTAGCCAGCAAGTACTCTCTTGCAAAATGAACTTCCACGCCTGAGTACATCTGGTTCTGATCACCTTGTTTCCTCCTCTTCAATTCTCTCAACTCAAAATTACTTCATATTTCAAGATTTTTCCCTCCCAGTATACAGAATCTTTATAAACTACTAACATAGTTTTTCCTGAGAGAGTGCTTTATAAGAGGGATAGGTTGGAAATGACAGAACTGAAAAAAAAAAAGCATTAAAATTGAATAAGAGGCCTAACATAATATAATGACATAATAAGCCCTACCCAATATAAATGGAATGAAAACTTTCAAATATAACAGACATGATACAAAAGTAGCAAAATGTTCGGAATTATCATTAAAGGTAGTCTAAAGCCACAAAAATATTATCAGTAACCATCAGATATATCATGCTCACGATTCCTCTCCTTAACTTTCAACTTCCATCACCATATCCATCACAGACTGGCAAAGCCACACTTCAGTTTTTAACAAGGCAAGGCTCAATTTAATTGTCTCACCTAGACAGGCTATCTAGTTCAACTCATATTTAACAGAGAACTTTTCCTATAACTCTCCTGAAAAATTATCATCCTCCTTTTTTTTCCCCAAAATGTTTTATTAATTTATTTTGAATTATCAACAATCACTTCCATAAGCTTTTGAATTTTAAATTTTTCTCCCCCTCCCTCTCTAACTCCCTCCCCAAGAGGGCACACAATTTAATATAGGCTATACATATACAATCCTATTAAACATATTTTCACATTAGTGATGTTGTAAGTAAGAAGCAGAACTAATAGGAGGAACCACCAGAGAGAGGAAACAAAACACAACAGAAGAAAAAAAATAGCAAATAGTATGTTTCAATCTGCATTCAAACTTCATAGTTCTTTCTTTGGATGTGGATAGCATTTTCTATCATGAGGCTTTTGGATATGTCTTAGATCCTTGTATTGCTGAGAGGTGTTAAGGATCATCCTCCTTTTCCATGAAGACTTCAAATGACAGTCCATTTCACTTTTGAGTACCAATACTGATTTTTTAAAAAAAGTTTTTCCCTAAACTGTGCCTAAATCTGCCTCTACACCCAGTTTTCCTATTTCTACCCTCCAGATCAGACTTAGTCTAATCCTTCCACAAGACAGCTATCATGTCCCCTGCTCAATTTTCTTTTCTCCAGGCTAAATATTCCCAGTTCCTTCAATTAAGTCTAGTATAGCAAAATCTCAAGACCCTTCACCATTCTGGCTGCCCTACTCTGGATGTCATTCCTTAAATGTTACTCATAGAATTGGATACTCTGCCTCTTACTGCTGCCAGATAAGTCAGTTGTTATTGTGGATAACAGTTTGTTCAATTATTCCTTCAAAGTAGTAGAAGAAAAGGTAGGCATTTGAATTTGCTGAGTTTTATCAATCAATGGGAAATAATATAACCCCAATATTTTATTATGTCTTTGAAGGCCAAATAGCAATATATTTGATACCACTTCGCTGCTCCCACTTACAAAAATGTTATATGTAAGATACTGACAGATTCTGCCCTACTTCAATTCTTATTATCAAAATATGAATCATATGAAAAATGCTATCCACCTCCAGAGAGAGAACTGATAAACTGAGTGCAGACTGAAGCACTTTTTTTTCTTTCTTTATGTTTGTTATTCTTAATTGGAGCTGGGGTTTTTTGCGACACAGCTAATATAGAAATATGGTTTGCATGACTTCACATGCATAACTGACATATTGCTTGCTTTCTCAATGTGAGGGAGAGAATTTGGAACTCAATTTTTAAATGAATGTTAAAAATAGATAATTCCACATATACACACACACACATACACACAATATGTATACATACATACAAAAATCATGGCAAGTAGTATACAACCAGAATATATGATTAAGACAATATATATGTACTACACTAGGGTCCCTGAGTAGTTTATCCGCATGGCACTATTCTCTAATGGAAAGAATACTAAATTTAGGATCAGAAGTCTGTCTCAAATCCACACTATTAGCTATGTGACCCTGGGCAACTCTAAATCTCATTTTTCTTCACAGCTAAGTTCAATGAGTCTACAAAGTGATGTGGCAGCCAAAAAAGCAAGTAGAATTTGGAAGGTGGGGTGACTAGTATATTTCATTAATAAAGGACTGAGGAAAATCCCTGTACCAATGCACATCTGCTCTGTAATTATAGTCTCAGAGCTGGCTGGAGAACTGAGAGATTATGTAAATAATCTCTGTGACTAAATTCACACAGAGAGTATGAGTCAGAGGCAGGACTTGAACTCAGGTCTTCCTAACTCTGAGGTTACCAGGCTAAATTAATAAAAGTACAATGTCCAAAGCTAATGAATGAATGAAGTATTTACTAATTACTATGTGCTAAGCATAGAACACACACAGAAAAGCCAGATTGTCCATGTTCTAAAGGAGTGCCCATCCTAATAGAATGACAACACACATGTAAAATTTCATGGTCGTTAGGGTGCAGCAACAAAGCAGGGGGTAATGCTTCTTCTTATTTAACATTATTTCCACTGATAAAATTTTATCAATTTCTGGTGTTGAATTATTTGACAGTGCCAAATGTGTGTTCAGTGAGAATGTCACCAGTGTCACCAGTGTCTTTGGTGGTGACCTTTCCCTTCTGGGTCTACAGTAGCTGTCACTGAAGCACCTGTAGGAGCAGTTGCCAGACGCATCTCCACAGGGGTTGTTTCTCCACAGGAGAATGTCTGAAGGCAGTAAGCTAGAAACAATGTTATTCCCAAGGCTCTTGGCCACAGGGTCCTGGGCTATCTCCATCAGAGTCTGAGGGGAAATGATGGTTAAGACAGAAGTTTGACTTGCCTGGTGCATGCTGCCTCCTATATCTCCTTTCAGGGTCCCCTGGTGCTTCAGCTATGTTGGCTGCCTTGTGACAGTTGGTCAACAGTTGAACATGGCTGGCTCCTCCACAGGAGTTGCCTCCCTGTATGATGGCTGTGAGGGCTGGCCTCAAAAACCAGAACTGGTGGCACACGGGGTGCTGCCACTCCCGGGGCTCCTGTACCCATCTGCCTGTTCATGGCAGCTGGTCAGCAGCTGTTGCTGGTAGTAATAAAGAATGAGGGAGCAATAATCCCACCTTACCTCATCTCAGTCAGACTACATCTAAACTGCTGTGTTCAGTTCTGGGTCACATTTTAAGAGGGACATCATTAACAAGCTGGAGCATTGCCAGAGGAGGGTGATAAGGGTAGGGAGGGGACGGGCAACAAGGACTGTTTGGATCAACTGTGAATGTTTAGTCTGGTGAAGTGAATATTTAGAGGGAACATGGCAGCTATGTTCAATTCTGTGAAAGGCTGTCATGTGAAAGAGATTAGAATTATTTGCTTGGCCCAAGAGGGCAAAACTAGAACCAATAGGCAGAAGTTACAGAAAGACAGATGTATATTTAAATTAAGGAAAAACTTCCTACAAACTGAGGTGTCAACCAATAAAGAGTTGATTCAATATGTAGTGACTTCCCTATCAGTGTATCTGGACTGTAGAATCCAGAGCTGGGAAGAACTCCTTGAAGCTCATCTAATCCAACCACCTAATTTTACAGCTGAGGAAACTGAGGCCCAGAGAAATTAAGTCATACATGTTCTAAGTGGCAAAGGAAGTATTTGAAGCCAGCCCCTCCAATGTAAGTTCAACTAATCCTTATTAAGTACCTACTATGTTCAAGGCACCTGCTAGGTGCTGAGGATACAATGACCAAAAAAAAAAAGTCCCTGCCCTCCTTTACATTCTATCAGGGGAAACAACTTGTATACCCCTTCATAGATACAAAATATATACAAAATAAGTAAAAGGCAATTGGGGAGGGGCAGGCACTTACAGCTGGGTCAGGGAAAGGATCTGGAAAAGCCTCATAGAGGTGTTTTGAAGAAAGCTGAGATTCTAAAAGGCAGAAGTGAAGAGGGAATACATTCCAGTCATGGAAGATAGCCTTTTGCTATGGAGGTAGAAGATGGAAATGTTTTATCTACAGGAAAGCCAGTAAGCTAGTTTAGATGAGTGTGTGCGAAGAGGAATAATGTTTCATAATTTTAGAAAGAAAGGCAGCCAGATTCTAAAGGGCTTTAACTGACAAAGAGAAGAGCTTTTATTTGAACCTAAAAGCAACAGAGAACCAGTAGGGCTTCTTGAGCACAAAAACAACATGCTTAAACTTGTGCTTTAGTAATATCAATTCTGGCAGCATAGTAGAGTTTTAATTGGAAAGGTGAGAGCCTAGAGTTAGAGAGACCAATTAGGAGGACCGCCCAAGTAAGAAGTAATGAGAGTCTGAACTAAAGTGGTGCCCACGTGGATATGAGAGGTGCTGTGGAAATAGAATCAATGGGGCGCAGCAATATATTGGACATGTGTGAGGGAAAGTGAATAGACAAGAATAATTCCAAGACTACCAACCTGAGTGAGAGTGACTAGAAAGATAGTGGCACCCTTAAAATGTTGTGAAGTAGGTTTGGAGGGAAAGATAATGAATTCTATTTTGGACATGTTGAGCTTTGGATGCCTATGCAACATCTACTTCAAAATATACAATAGGCAGCTGGTGATGCAGGACTAGAGCTAAGAAGAGAGACTACGGCTAATTATGAGAGTGTACAGAGTATCGCTCTATAGAGGTAATTTAGGCCATGGTGGGCCTGACTCAGGCAGGCCAGCACCTGGATAGTTCACGTTTAATGTTGGAACAAAATAAGAGGAACTCACAGAGCATTCAACAGTTAACAAAAGGAAGTTTTACTTAGCCACCTCATGGAAAAGATATTCAACAAAGATACAAAACTCCAGCAACTTTTGATGTCCACTCTTCCACATCTATATATGAAAACATAATGGGTCAGACTTAAACAGTTTGGAGACATCTGTAATTCTAAAGGACCCTGGCTCCACACTGGTGGACCATTTTATACCCTTACGTGACCAAAAAGCCTTTTCTTTTTCTTTTTTTCGCTTTTTGGTGAGGCAATTGGGGTTAAGTGACTTGCCCAGAATCACACAGCTAGTAAATATCGTGTGTCTGAGGCCAAAATTGAACTCAAGTCCTCCTGACTCCAAGGCTGAAGCTCTATCCACTGCGCCATCTAGGTGCTCCCCAAAAAGACTTTTCAATGTGGTCAGATACTAGCAAGAAGCTGCCTCTAGGGAAGTGCAGCTGGAGCTTTGACCCCTAAACCAATTAAGTCTCTGATAACAGCTTGGCCACTTTTCATGGAAAAACTAACCTAAGCCATGTTTCTGAGGAAGGATGAAGCCCTGATAATTATCCTACCACACACAGGAACTGATGAGGTCAAGAGAGAAGAGGGCCTTGAGATATACTCATAGTTAGGGAGAATGATATGGATAAAGATCCATCAAAAGAGAAGCCAGACAGGCAAGAAGAAAACCAAAGGTCATGAAAACCCAGAGGAGGGAAATATCAAGAAAAGAGATGGCTCAAGAATTTCAAATGCTGCAATGACTAATATTGATAAACTTAACCCTTCCTAGCAATACAAGGATCTAAGACATCTCCAGAGGCCTCCTGATGGAAAATGCTATCTACATCCAAAACTATGGAAATTGAATTGCTACTTTTTTTCCTCTTCTGTTGAGTAGTTTCCTCTTTCTGATGGTGCCTCCTATTGGTTTTAATTTTTACTTACCCCATCACTAATGTGAAAATATGTTTAATAGGAATGTAAATGTATAGCCTTTATCAGATTGTACGCCATCTTGGGAGGAATGGTGGAGATGAAGAGAGAGAAAAATTTTAAACTCAAAAGCATATGGAAGTGATTATTGATAAATCAAAACAAATTAGTAAAAAAATTTTTGTTAAATGAATGGTAAATGCTGGGGTAGCTAAGTGGTACAGTGGATAGAGTCCGGGCCTTGTAATCAGGAGGACCTGAGTTCAAATCTGGCCTCAGATACTTGACAGTTACCAGCTGTGTGACCCTGGGCAAGTCACTTAACTCTGACTACCTCACCAAAAAGGAAAAAAAAAAGAATGTCAAATGCTATATAGATTTGTCAAGAAGAATTATAATGACGAAAAGTTAAGCACTATTTCCACCACATCATGCTGCCTCAGGGTCTTTAAGTGGAGGCTAGGTCATCACTTTTCCGGGATGTTGTAGAGAAGATTCCTATTTAAGCATGCGTTGAACTCTCTTTCCTTCTATATATTTTCACAGAATCACAGAATATTAGACTTAGAAGTGATCTGAAATATCCAATACACACCTTGAGGTCTCCTGCAACTCAGATTCTTTTATAAGTATACGGGTAAGCAAAACACAAGGTAGAGTATAATGAAGACAAAGTAGTTCAGACAAAGTAATCTAGAAAAATCTGAGAACCAAAAAGAACACTTTCAAACAGGATGTTCAAGAAAGGCTTCATGAAAAAAACTGAGGCAAGACTTGAAGAACAAGAAAGATTCTGTGAAACCCAGAGATAGGGACAGCATGCATTACAGGTTCAGGTTCAGACAACAGCCCACTTGGGTACATGGAAATGGAAGATGACATGTCAGGTTCATAGAGGAAGTGACAGACTAGTTAGGCTGGAAATGGGGGTAATATGAAATCAGGCTAGAAAAGTAAGTTAGAATTGATTTTAAAGGGCCATCAATGCCAGTATTCTTTTTTTAACACCCATCTATTGGTGGTGTTATGTAGCTACAAAATATGGTACACATTTTCTTTTCTTTTTAACACTCAGTTTTATTGATTATTTTGTTTTTACATTAAATATACTTACAGATTACTACTACTTCATGAGTAGCATGTAGCTTAGGGCAAAGTAAAACAATTAAATAAAATTAATAGTACTGCATACTCATCTTAAAGTGTATGAAGTATTTAACATCTGTAGTACGTGTACACACACACACACACACACACACACACACACACACACACACGTCTTTATTGTTTTAAATTAACAGAAATCTATTTTCTCTCGTGCCTATATCCCACCCCACTAGGGGGAAAAAAGAAAAGAAAAAAATTTATTTTAACAAGTTCATAGCCAAGCAAAAACAAATTCCCCTAATGGCTGTATACAAAAATACATGTCTTATTCTGCACCTTAAATCCATCACTTCTCTGTAATGGATAGGATAATTCATCATTGGTCCTCTGAAATCATGGTCATTGCATTTATCATAATCCACACAGCTTTCAAAGTTGTTATTATAGTGTGGTTATTAAACAAACTGTCCTTTCAGTTCTGCTCATTTCATTCTTCATCAGTTTGTACAAGCATTCAAAATTGTTCATTTTTATAACATTGATGTTATAGCATAAATTGTTTTGGTCCGGCTTACTTCACTTTGCATCAGTACACATAAGCCTTTCATTGTCTTTTTGAAATCATCTATTTCCTCATTTCTTATAGCACAATAGTACTTCAATACACTCATATACCACAATTTCTTCACATATTCTTTAATCGTTGGAGATCTTCCTAGTTTCCAGTTTTGTTTTGGTTTGGTTTTTTGACACTACAAAACAAGCTGCTAAAAATATTTTTGTACATAAAGGATCTTTTCCTCTTTCTTTTATCTCTTTTGGGTATAGGGCTAGCAATGATATTTCCGGATGAACTATTTAGCAACTTTTTGTATAATTCAAAATTGTTTTCCAAAATAATTGTACTCCTTTATAGGTCCAGCAACAGTGTATCAACATACCTGTTTTCCCACAGCTCCAACACATATCATTTTCCATTTTGTTATCTTTGCCACTCTGAAGGATGTGAAGTGGAATCTTAGAATTGTTTTAATTTGCATTTCCCTAACTATTTGTGTTTTGGAGCATTTTTCCAGATGGCGATAGGTAGCTTGGGTTTCTTCTCCTGAGAACTTTTTGTCCATATGCTTAAAAAAACATTTATCAAATGAGGAGTCTCTTTTTCTTATAAAGCTGAAATAAGTTCCTTATGTATCTTGGAAAAGATACATTACCAGAAAAACTTGCTGCAAAGATTTTTTTTCCATTATTTCCCTTTTAATCTTCACTTTATCAAATTTGCACAAAAAAAATTTATTTTATATAATCAAAATCATCCATTTCATCATCTGTGATCCTCTCTATTCACTGGTCATGAACTTTTCTCCTATCCATAAATTTCATAAGTAGTCTTTTCTATATTTCTCTAATATGTTTGTGGTAACGTTTTGTACCCACATCACATATCCATTTGGAGCTTATCTTAACATAAGTCATGAGGTGTTGGTCTAAACCTAATTCCTTCCATATTGCTGCTCATTTTTCCCAGTGTTTTGTTTTGTTTTGTTTTGTCAAATAATTAATCTTTATCTCAGTATCTGAGGCCTTTGTGTTTATCAGATACTAAGAATATTAGATATATTTGCTTCTTCTGTGTGTTATATACCTAATCTGTTTCACTTAAACAGTACCAAAACTGTTTAATAATAACTGCTTTGTAGTATAGTTTAAGATCTGGCACTACACTCCAAAGTCCCCTTTGTGCCCATTTCTTTTCATTGTTTCTCTTGAGATTCTTGAATTTTTTTTCCTGCTTATGAAGCTTGTTATTTTTTCTGATTCTATGAAATACTTTGGTATGTTGGTATGATATTTAATGAGCAAATTAATTTAGAAAGTATTGTCAATTTTATTATATTGGCTTGTCCTACAAATTAATAATTAATATCTTTCCAATTATTTAGGTCTGCCTATTTCTGTAAACAGTTTTTTGCAGTTGTATTTATATAATACTTGTGTGTATCTTGGAAGGTAGACTCAAACATTCTATACATTTTATAATAAAATAATTTTAAGTGGAATTTCTCTCTCTTCTTGCAAGGTTTTAAGGGTATTATACAGAAATGTTGATTATTTTTGTGGATTTACCCGAAGAAATGAAAACAAGTATAACACAGAGGGCAACAGAATGCTGCATGGTAGGTGTAATCAGACTGTAACATGTAACAAATAAAAAACTTCGAAGAATAAAAGTAAAGGATATCATCAGGGATACGAATACTCAAAAAAGAAGATGATCTATACACATGGCAAGAGCAAGGGATAACAGGTGAATAGTCCAAGTACTCTTTCTCCCAATATCAGAAGAAAAAGAAAAAATGAAGTCCTCCAACTAGCATCAGGTTGACCTCCCGTGGGGAACTTACGGGAGGGACATGAACAGGATGGACTGCAATCTACAGCATTAGTGGGAATATCCAAATTTATGAGATCACATAGATTAATTTAATTACCTGAATAAATACCAGGAAAAGGTATTTTTGTTTTAAGCTACAAGCAGTATAGAGCCACTGGACGTTTTTGAATAGAGGAGTAACATGATCAGACTTGTAGATTAAGACTATATTGGTACCTATGTAAAGGATTAGTTAAAGAAAAAGAGAGAGAGAGAGAGAGATGGCAGGAAGACCAGTCAGAATGTTAATTACAAAATTCTAGGTCAAGTAATGAAGACTTACAGTGAAATGGTAGAAGGACAGAAAGTAGCATTAGATCTAAGCCTTAAAGGAAACTAAGAATTCTAAGACTGAGAGAGAAGAAAGGGATAAATGCAAGAAATATTGTGGAAGCAGAACTGTAAAGCAGAATTGATAGAATTTAGCAACTAACTAAATATGGTGGCTAGGGGAAATAAAAGAGTCAAAGATGACTCCAAGATGTAAAGCCTGGGTGATCAGAAGGATGGTATTACCCATCAATAGAAACAGGGAAGATAGGAGAAAGAACAAGTTTAGGAAGAGAGATCAGTTCCATTTTGCACATACTACATATTCAAACAAATATCCCAAGAGGTGGCTGAAGATGCAGAACTTGAGTTCTGAGAAAAGATTAGAGATAGAAGTAATAGATTTGAAAATCATCTACACAGAGATAATAATCAAACCCATGCAAGGAGATTAAATTGGTAACTGAGAAAATACAGGGAGAGAAGAGAACTGTCTTTGTCCCATCTAATTAGCTGCCAAATTGCCCAGATCATTTTGGTGAAAAATACTCCAACAAGGCTTCTTCCAGTGTTCAATGTAAATGACTCAAGTGTCTTTCTCTGGCAAGTTATATACCACAGCTTCACTTTTAACTAAACATAGCATAAACCCTAGATGTACCAAAATATTTACAGCTGCACTTTTTGTGATAACAAGGAATTTGAAATAAAGTAGATGCCCATCAATCAAAGAATGGTCAAACAAACTGTGGTACATGGATGTAATTGAATATTACTGTGCTGTAAGAAATTATATGTAATGAATACATAAAAGCATGGAAAGATCTATATGAACCAATGCAGAGTGAAATAAGCAGAGCCAAGAAAATAATATTCATGGTAACTACAACAATGTAAATGGAAAGAACAACTACACACTAAAAAATCAAAAGTAAATGTAACAAAATTATAAAAATCAAGCAGGACTGGAATGAAAAGATATGAGAAGATACCACCAACCCATCCCTTTGAGGAGGTACAAGGTGCATGGGGGTTTTCATTTTTCAACAAAACAATATCAATGGATCATGCTGGGTTTGTTTTTTCCTTTTTTAAAAAATGCTATTTCAAATTAGAAGAGCATGGAATTGTTGTTGTTGTTGTTCAGGAGTTTCAGTCATGTCCAACTCTTTGTGACCCCATTTGGGGGATTTTTTTTTTTTGGTACAGATACTATAGTGGTTTGCCATTTCCTTCTTTAGCTCATTTTACAGATGAGGAACCTGAGACAAGGTTAAGTGACTTGCCCAGGGTCACACATTTAGTAAGTGTCTGAGGCCAGATTTAAACTCAGGTCTTCCTGACTCCAGATCCAGCATCCTATCCATTGCAACACCTAGTTGTCCTATATGGAATAATTTACCTGTCAGTTTTATAGATAAGGGAAGAATTTATGACTAAACAAGAGACAGAGTGCACTTCAGGATATAAAATGGATAATTTTGATATCAAATTTAAAAGGCTTTGTACAAACAAAACCAATGATCAGAAGGAAAACAATAAATTAGGATACAATTTTTACAGCAAGTCTCTCTGATAAAGGCCTTATTTCTCAAATACATAGGGAACTGAGTAGAATTTGTAATACAAGTCATTCTCCAATTGATAAATGGTCAAAGGATATGAACAGGCAGTTTTCAGAAGAAACCAAAGCTAACTATAGTTACATGAAAAACTACTCTAAGTCACTCTTGATTAGAGAAATGCAAATTAAAACAACTCTGAGATACCACTTCACACCTATCAAATTGGCTAAGATAACAGTAAAGGAAAAATGATAAATGCTAGAGGGGATGTGGAAAAACAGGGACACTAATGCACTGCTGGTGGAGTTGTGAACTGATCTAACCATTTTGGAGAGCAATTTGGAACTATGCCCAAAGGGCTACAAAACTATGCATACCCTTTGACCTAGCAATAACACTACTGGGTCTGTACCAAAGATCAAAGAAAAAAGGAAAAGGACCTATATGTACAAAAATATTTATAGCAGCTCTTTTCTGGGGGGTAAAGAATGGAAATTGATGGGATGCCCATCAATTGGGGAATGGCCAAACAAGTTCTGGTATATGATTATAATGGAATACTATTGTGCTATGAGAAATGACAAGCAGGATGATTTCAGAAAAACCTGGGAAGACTTACATGAACTGATGTAAAGTGAAATAAGCAGAATCAGGAAAACATTGTACATAGTAATAGCAACATTGTACAATGATCAACTGTGAATGACTTAGCTCTTCTCAGTATACAAAGACACAAGATAATTCCAAAGGACTTATGATGAAAATGCTATCCACCTCCAAAGAACTAATGGAATCTGCATGCAGATTGAAGCATTTTTTTAACTTTATTTTTCTTTATTTTTGGGGGGGGGTCTGTGTTTTGCAACATGGCTAATATGGCTAATAATAATTATACATAACTCCACATATATAATCTACATCAAACTGTTTGCCTTTTTAAGAAGGGGGAGAGAAGGGAAGAAGGGAGAGAATATGGAACTCAAAATTTTTAAAAATGAATGTTAAAAATATTTGTTTACATGTAATTGAGAAAAATAAAAATTAAATGTAAAAAAGTAAAAAAAAATACTATTTTTTATTTGTGATGGCTCTCTGAGAGTGAGAAGGAAAGGGATACTTGGGATAATTATGATGATATAAGAAACAGAAGACATCAATAAAAACTCATAAAAAAAAGCATAGCTTAGGACCATGTGTGATTTAAATCAGCAAGGCAAATTATAACGGGCCCCTAAAGATGTGTTTAATGATTAAGCTACTTGTGATAATATACTTTAATTACATAAAGCCAAATTATAAACTGTTATATCTTAGGTTTTTGATTCTTCACTTATTTCTATTAATATTTTGTTTGGTTCTCTAATCATCAATTCAGACTAATTTTAGTTTTAATAAAAATTTGTTTAAAAAAATTATAATGGGTCCACGCTTGAAAGAAACCAAGCTATGAGAGGGTAACATTTTAGATAAAAACTGAAAATATAACTCTCAGCATTGGTACTACATATATATTTCTTGTTACAAGACAATTCAGCATAAGGAATTTACCTAAAAGTGATCCTAACTTTACCTAAGAGATATGTTTCTGAAAAGTTGAATGCAAATTAAAGTTCTATAAACTGAATTTTATTTTATGACTGACATATTATAGCTGCTTAATAATAATTGCTAACATTAAATAGCACTTTTAAGGTTTGCAAAGTACTTAACATCTCATTAGAGTTTCACAGCTTTGCATAGTAGGTATATTTATATTTATTTCTGATTGATCTTCAGTTAGGAACTTGTAGCAAGATGCTTGATACCTGGGGCTTAGGTTGTGGTAATAACTTTTAACACTTTAGCATTAAGTCCCTCTATTTTAATTATAAAAGAATAATTTATAAATTTCAATACATTTTAATACATTAAAAGGGTTGCTAAGTGAAGCCATTTGTATAACAACAAAACAAAATCAATGCATCTATTTAATGGAATCTGCCCCTTTGCCAGCACAGGAATGCCCAGCCATTAGGAGTTTGGTTTAGAGCCCACATTACCTGGGAACTACCGCCCTCGGAACTACTGCCATGAATGGAGGCTGCTTATGTTCTGCCCTGTGCCACCAAAACCCACAGCATTGTATCCCCTAAAAGGATACCAGGGTAACTGTCCCAGCATGCTCCCCTCCCCTATCCATTTACTGGAATAGGAGAATGGAGTTCTTGCTCTATGCCCCTCTCAGGAAGTAGATTTAAGGGTCTCCTCACCCAGAAACCTACTGCCGTGTGAACCTGCAGTGCCCCACTTCTCCAAACATGTACAAGCAACAACATATCAGTACTCTGAAACCATTAAGCATAAAGTCTCCAGGTTTTGTTTTACCAAAACCTAAGCCGCAGGTATCAAGCTTCTTGCTGCAAGTTCCTTTCTCAGGATTAAAACTAATCCAAGGAGCCAAGACGCACGTGCATCTTCTAGGTGTGTATCAATCCCCGTAATTTTTAAAATGAAGCAAAGAAACCAGCTCTAGGTCTAAGTTTAGTAAGGCCCCAAGGCATTCGCTTTCAGAAACACTAGAACCTTTTCAGTTTCAACCCCTTCTTTCCCAGTGTGTGAGAGAATACAGTCTGCCATCACAGGACCGTGGAGAATGGGAACCTCAATTAACTGGTACTTAGCCAATCTAGGAAATTTCCACCAGCTCCTTCCTTAATCCCAATGATTCAGAGTTGCTATCTGCTGAGGAGAAAACCTCTTTTCCCTACTCATGCTCCCTCATCTCATCCTCAACCTCCTCTGCTCTCCCCCTCACTGTGTCCTTCACTACAACCTACTCTATCATTCTCATACTTCTCTTTCTCCTAGACCTCTTCTCACATTCTTATTCTTCTTGCACCCACAAGAACCAGGCAGGATTCCTCTAGAAGGCAATGCATTCCTGGCCACCCTTTGCAGTCATGACTGCTACCTTTCTTCATGCCCTGAGAATAGACATACTCTTTGCTACCACTTCAGACCATCCATTTGCCTCTATTACAATGTAACCTCTTCTTTGAAGTTCAATTTATCTACCTATATTACCCCCATGTAGAACCTTGCTACAATAATCTACTGACCTGTATATCTCCAGCCTGAATCTCTCTTCTCAACTCTAATCCTTAATCACCAACTGCCTGTTGGACAGCTCTAACTAGATTTTCCATTAGAATCTCAAACAGAACTTATTATATTCTCCCCTAAATCTACTCCCCTTTTTCTGTTGCAAGTGCTAACATCCCATCCCATCTCATCACATAGGTTTGGAACCATGGAGTCTTTTTTGTGTCTTCCCTTTCCTTTTCATTCTATCTCCACAACATTTCTCAAATCTGTACTGTTCTCTCTACTCACACACCCACTACTCTAATTCAGGCCCTAAACCACTTCCATCCCTAGCCTTTTTCAATTTCCTCTCCCCCTCCAATGCATCATCCACATCACCACCAAATTCATATTCCTAAAACACAAGTCTCTGACCATGTCACTCCCTTGCTCAAAAATCACCTATGGCTCCTCAGTCTAACATTTAAAATCCTTCACATTCTGGTTCCTACCTACCTTTCCAAACTTATATCATATTAATCTTCTTCACAAATTCTAAGTTCTAGCCAAACTGCCTACTATATGTTTTCTGAATTCTACATTCCATTTCCTGATTAGAATTCCATTCCTTCCACACCTCTACCTCTTAAAATCCCTAGTTTCCTCTTCCTCTTCAAAGCCTTCCTGATTGTTGGTGCTCTCTCACCCTCCTCAATTTACCTTTTATGATATTTATTTATGTATAAGATGTATCCCCACCCAATTTTTTTTGTCTTTGTATCCTCAGAACCTAATCCAACACCTCGCAGACAATAAGCATTTCATAAATTTTTAATTGAATTTGTTGTTGTTTAGTCATTTTCAGTCACATCCAACTCTCCCCAGACCTCTTGTGGTTTTTTTTGGAGGGGGAGGGTTTCTTGGCAAAGATGCTAGAGTGGTTTGCCATGTCCTTCTCCAACTCATTTTACAGATAAGGAAACTGAGGCAAATGGGGTTAAGTGGCTTGCCCTGGTTCACACAGCTAGTAAATATCTGAGGCCAGATTTGAACTCTGCTATTCCTGACTCCAGGCCCACCACCAGCTGTCCTATTTAATTGAACTGGATATTTGTGTTTTCATATTTGGTTTTCTGAAAGTAAGGCATACCCACAAATGCAAGTATGACGTAAATAAAGACTGGCAGCAGGTACCAAGAGCTCGGGAGAGTTGAAATCAAAAGGCTTAGGCTTTGAGTTCTAGCTCCTCTTAATAGCTATGTGATCACAGGGAAATCACAACCGGTCGAGGCCTGAATTTCAATCAACCAACAAGTATTTATGAGGTACCTCCCATGTGCCAAGCATTGTACAGGTATTAGGTAGCTCATCTTTAAAATAGGGATATTAGCACCATTTCTGTCATAAGGCTGTTGTAAACTATTGCAATGAAAAGAGCTATATAATTTGAGCTATTATTATTCATTACCTGACAATTATTATGAATTACGAATTTTCCAGATCCACTTAGTCTCTCCACAAGTGCAGTCTAAGGGGATGGGAGTGGAGGAAACCACATGTGGCCTTCTAGGTCCTTTGGTGTGGCTTTTTGACTGAGTCCAAATTTTACAGAACAAATCCTTTAATTAAGGGGATTTGTTCTGTCAAGTTTGGATTCAAAAGGCCACACTTGAAGACCCAGAGGGCCACATGTGGCCTTGAGGCTACAGGTCCCCACCCTGGTCTAAGCATGAATGAACTAATAGGACTATCACAGAGTATTTTTTCCCCTAACCAGTTAGGGAAAGAGAGAAAGAAGATAGCAGTATTCATTTCAAGATCCCCTTGCATACTACAGCAATTTACTATCGTCATCATTGCTATCAAGACAGATAAGTCTCTCTCCATCTTAAACTTGGGCTTCTCCAATAATCATCACTACAGTTAAAAAAAAACCCTAAAGTAACATTGCAACTAATAGCATATGTCTTGCTTCCACTGCACTCACCAGGAGAGATCAGCTGTTTTTGTCCTTGGTCTTATAAAATATATTTAACTATAAAATTTTGAATTTTACATATTTATGAAGAAAAGCAAGCTATGCATAAAAGAATCACTGTTTCACAGAAAATCCTTTTTTTGTTTTCTATATACAAAAGTGTTCATTTTAATTAGGCTTTAAGTTCAATTTTAAAACAATTTTTTAAAATTATTATAAGACTAAATGAACAGATTTCATGTACTGAAGCATACTTGTGTTTATTTGGGTTCAGCGATGATGATACAAATGTAAACTGAAAAGACTTAAACTTTGAAAATATTATGAAAATTTGCTTGGCCAATAAAACACTATCTGGGTCATAAGTTTAATTTTAATTGAGTTGATATGCAAACTACCACCGACAATTCTTCAGCATGAACCCATGCAAGTTGCCAGAGTCAAAATGTTTTCCTCTTGTTCTCAAGGCCCAAAACAATATGACATTTTAAAGATCAGTTACTCAGGTTCTATGTCACTTTCAGTTTAAAACTAATAAAGTGGAAAAGATTCCATGATTAAATGAAAGATGACATAGAATTTGAATATGAAATAACTTTACTTAGAATGGACCTAACTGCCTAAAATTCAGCATAAGATGGTAAATTTAGAATGCCAAAAGTGAAATGCTAAATTTAGTCTGAAGAAAAAGAGTTTAGGAAAAAGACATCATATTATGAAAGAAATTACAATCAACCCAAATTAATTCAGTTAGCCAACCATAAAATCCCATGAAACTTCTATGAGATCATTTGAAAAAAGTTCAATCTAGACTTATGGTAAAGGTTACTTCTCAAATGAGATGACTGAACAATTAAAGAAGCCATATTATAGATCTCTCTTTTTTTTAAAAAAAGAGTAAATGTAACCAGTAATGTTCAACCCTTTGTTCCACAAACATAAGTGGTTCAACAGCAGCAACCTGTAACAATAAAATATTAGTGTTCCTACTGTGGCCAGAGGGGGAATGAAGGCAAAGACATTAAGCCAAAACTGACTTTTAATTAAGAGTTATAAAGCAAATTGGCTCAGTTTTAAAGCAGAAATGAGGGAGCATGACACTTTTTAAATCTGGCAGCATCTCATTCATTCTATTCAAAAGAATGAGGCAAAGGAAAAACACTAATCTTTAAGGGATGAAAGAACAGATAAATAGACTAGACAATTATGACTCCAGCACTGGCCCTATTCATTCAGATCGTGGCCACTCAATGTCTCTGTTACTCATTTTCCCTAGGTGTAAAATGGGGCTGATACTGTTTGCCTCGTTTCACCTGGAATTAGGTCTTTAGACTTCTTGTAGAAAAAGTTATATAATTATTGTCATCTATTAACTAACATGGTTCTTCTAAGTAAACATAAAATGGTACAAAACAGATGTCACTCCGTTTTTGAATGGAGTTTTGTTTTGTTTCAGTGTAGCACAGGAGGTCGTGATACCCAGTTTTTTTGGTGGTAAGGTTGGGTTTTTATTTGTTCATAACATGTTAACTAATCAGAAAGTTCTACCGTGTTTTCTGACCAGCACCTTTAAATTTTCTTTTACTTGTCACAGTCTTTTAATAGAAAGGCAAAATGGTAGACTGAGCACAGTACTGAAAGCCCCAACAACTGGCCCTAGCAAATTCATCCCACTAACTCCTGGAACTGTTGACTGACTCCATAGTTCAGTTTCCCATTTTGTAAAATGAAAGCAATAAAGTGGCTCCAAATCAGGAAAACTTGGGCTCAAGTGCTCCTCTCTGCCATATATTAGGCAATTCACTAAAACTACTTTGGTAGTTTCCTTACAGGTCTGGAAAAACACACACACACACACACACACACACACACACACACAGAAGATTTTACTAGCTCTCAAAAACTTATAAACCTTCTCTTGCAGACTCCCTTAGACTATTAATCAATGAGATGAAAGTGTTCTTTACCACAGGTATTAGGTTCCTCAGATATGGTCGATAAATGAGTAAGAGGCAATATTGCAGAGTGGGAGATTCAGCCTTGAAGCCAGAACAACCTGATTTCAAGTCCCACCTCTGACATATACAGCCAGTATAAGCACAGGCAAATCACTTAATCTCTCAACACTGTAGGACAAAAGTGCCAAACACTTCTCAGTTGGCAATAAATCAGATTAACATGCAATTGGGAAATAAATAAAATAAAATAAAAATATGATGGAACATAGATGATGTTAATATATAGCTTTTTAACTCAAGCACAGGGATCCTTACGTGTGGTTTAGTACCCTCTCTTTCTATTTGAGTTTGACACCCCTGCTCTCACACTTTTCTAAGACTATAAAACTTCAGAGAAGGTGCCAACCAGCATTAGTAGAGTTTCCTCATGAGCATTTCCTTGAAACCAATGAAATCACAGGCCCAATCTATGAATGAGTGATAAATATCACATTCTAAAAACCCTTTATTTGCAATGTAGATCAACATATCTGTAAAAGGGTCTGTACTTTCACATCTGCACCCCAAGGTTCACAGTGCAGCAAGGAGTATCATCAGTACTTAACATGTAAACAGCATTTACTAATGGAGACATAGAAACACATATGTACTCACAGGTGAGTCCTGGCAGAGGCTGACCTTTGGATTTCTCACTAGCAGAAGAATATTTTTTAAATTATCAAAGAAAACTTTAGATTCCACTCTTTTACAGAGGGAGGGTAAGAGAAAGGAAAAAAATGATTTTTTTTAGCTCTCATATGAAACAAATAAGGAAGATAAAAGATTTAGCTGAAATACAACTGGACTATAATGCTATTTCCCACAATTTTCCATCTCCTTAACCAGGCCCAACATTTAGATATTCTATTTGAAATTTATTCCACTTTTATATCTATGTAACTACTGAAGTTATTCTCCCATAGTCTACTCATTTTTTTCCTTTTACAAGATTATCATACACATATTTCCCAATAAAGAGAAGCAAAATCTTCAAACAATACTATATACAAAGCTTTTCAAGTCATACAGAAAAATAATACCATAAGAAGCCATTCACAAAAATCATTTTTTCCATAGTCATTACTCTCCTCCACTGGTATCTATCTATCCATGCACTGTCAGAAGATGAAAGCCCCCAACATGTGTTCTACAGGAAGTTATAAACAGGAGAACCAAAGAAGGAGAGGACATTTTTGGAGGAAGCATACCCCTACCCTCACCAAAGATGAAAAAGGAAATTTCCATACTTTTCCAATATGGTTACAAATGGACAAAATAAACCTCTTTTTAAAGCACTTTGGGAACAACTATCCTAATGACATCCTAAGTTGTCTTTAAAATATTTTCCTCAAAATGGCATTTAGAAAATTCATTTTGATTATCTTTTGTTTTTACATCACCTTCATTTCCGAATGCATCCCACCCTCTTTCCCTACCTAGCCCGCCATTTCTGGAAACAAAGACGAAAAAAAAATCAGTTAAGCAAAACTAGCAACATCAGCCCAGTCTGATAGCATAACCAATGTTCAACATCCATAGTCCCCCACCTCTTTAAAGAAAGACCTCCTCCTCTCTTTCTTTGGGGCTCAGAAATAGCAATATTATTCTTGAAGTAACCTGGGAGTTGCCAATCTTAATGAAATTCACATTTGATCTTTGGACACGGTAATGAACCTTCAAGCAACGTCTTCCAACCTCCTCCCCCTAAACACAGCACCTCTGGCCCAAGCCTATCGAACACACACCAACACAGGATTCTCCTGTCAAGGAATTTCTGTCAACAGTCTGACTTTCGGCAGACGGGCGGACTACAGCATCAGCCAAGCTCTGGGTCTAAAGCTAAGGGGCCCGAGATGCCCCGCACAGTGACCAGTCCGGGGCATCCGGGGTCACAGAGACCAACGGGCTGACACCGAGGATGACGCAGGCCCCTTCGCCCGGAGGAGAAGCAGAGCTTGGGCAGCCGCTCCTCACCCGCGGCCTCAGTCACCCCCTTCCCCCCCCCGTTTCCCCTTCCAGCCCCCACCCCCAGATGCTCCCCCCACCCGAGCTCCTCGCGCAAGGAAGGGCCGCGGGCTCCCATTGGTGAGAGCCGCGCCACCTCCCGGGCCCCGGCTCTCCGCCATTGGACAGCGCCAAGCTCATTCAGAAGGTGCCCCGGGCCCCCGCACCGAGGCTGGCGAGCCGGCAGGCCGGCCGGCGACCCTGCGGAGCGGCTGGGGAGCGTAGGGGCGCGGGCCACGGCGGCCCGGGGAGGACGAGGGCTGGAGCCGGACAGCTTCCCAGGGCCCGGGGTTAGCATCCGTCCACCCACCCCGGGCGGCCCGCCCGACAGAGCGAGGCAGCGACGGCATCCAGCGATGCCGACACCCCGCGCCTCCGCCGTCCGCCCTCTACACGGCGGACACGCACACCCGCGCGCACACACGCACTCACACACACCCGCGATCGCACCACTCTTACACGGGTGGACGGTGGACGCAGTACAGTCCATCGCACCGGGAGAGGAAGGAGGCGAGCGCCCCTGGGTCCGCACAGATACATACACACACGCGGGCACACACGCACACGCGCGTACGCACATGCAACGCCTCGGAGCGGGGTGTGTGGTAGGGGTGAGATGGATGACACCGGCGATCCGAGCGTTTAAGGGGGGGAGCGCCCGGTACCGATGCCGGCGACGAGGACGAGGCAGGCGGCAGTGACTAGGCCGACCCCAGGGTGGTGGGGGCAGCAGCAAGCGCCCGGGAGGCCCCCCAGTCCCGCTTCCTCCCCGCAGCCCCGGCGCCGGGCCCCCCGGCAACCCACCTGCCGCGGCCGCCGACGATCCGCCCCGGGCGTCTGGTCCCGCGCCTCGGCTCCTCCTCCGCGACGCGTCAGCTCCAGCTCCCGGGCAGTCGCCGCCGCCGCCTGAGCGGCGGCCCGGCTTCCCCCCAGCGACAGGGGGAGGGGAGGGGGGCGCGGGAGGCCGAGGCTGCTGCGGCCGCCCGCGATCGGGGCCGAGGCGGCGGCGGCTCCCGCGGGGCTCGGGCCGCGCGTCCGGGGGTCCCGGCAGCCGCTAGTGCCCAGGGCTGGCTTCGGCCCCCTCGGCTCCCAGCCCTTTATACGGTGCGGCCCCTCCAGCGGCGGCTCCCCCACCCGTTCCCCCCCTCCCCCCACCCTCCCCCTCCCCTGCCGCCCTCCTTCTCCTCCTCCTCCTCCTCGGGGGCTCCTCCGGAGCTGCGGCTGCTTCCTGTGTGCAGCAGCCCTACAGTGCCTCCCGGGCCGCTGGGGGCAGGAGAGCTCGGTGGGAGGAGCACAGGGGGGTCTCGGGCTGGAGCCGGGCCGGGCTGGGGCCGGAGCCGGGGCTCAGGCTAGGGCTGGGCGGCTGCGGCTCCGCAGGCTGAGGGCGAGCTGGGCAGGCTGCCTCCGATGTCAAGGGGAGGAGCCTGCCTGTCGTGCCCCCGCCCCACGCCGCCTCCGGGGGCCTGGACGAGGTGTCCTCCTCCCAGGCTCTCCTCCTGCGGAAGGTGGTGTTGGGAGGCAGGGGGCGGGGGTTCGGGGGTGGAAGAGGGGGGAACTGCCTAGACAGTCCCGCCTCAACACCTCCGATTCCGCTAAGAAAGGAGGGAAAGCATCTTTCTCCTTCTGTTAGTGGTGCAGGAATAGGGGAAAGTCCACTGGACAGCCGGCTTGTTCCTGGTAGAATCGAATTTTTGCTGCCCTTACCAATTAAACTATTGAATAGAGCTTCTTTTTCTAAGACACACACACACACACACACACACACACACACACACACACACACACACACACACACACACACACACACACACATGCGTGTTCAGGGTCTAGTCAAGGCCAAGACTCCTGGGGGTTTGCAAGTTGATTCCACTTCTTTGGACTTGAGAAAGGTGAAAGGACAGACACCACGATTAATTTGACAAAATACCCCCTCCCTTCTTCCCCTTTCTTTACTAGGGTCACTCCAACCTTAAAAAAAAAACCCGAAGAACATTAAAAGTTTACAATCTAGAGGAACATTATCTCCTTTGCCCAAGACATCCTGGTTTGGAGCCTAACGATAAGTGTGGTTATTTATTTACACTGTTTTAGTAGCTTGGTTGGCAACATTTTAATTATTTTTTATTCTTCCAAGTAAAATACCTTTTAAACTTAGTAAAAAAAAAACTCTTAGAATAGACCATATGAGATCCTGGCTAAAGTAAAAATTATATCATTTTATTAACACTTAACGGTATCCACTAAAGTGCTGAAATAACATTTAAGTAATTCTCCCAGTTTTTGCAAGCTCTTAGCAGTCATTGAAGGTTTGACACAGCAACCCTACAGATGGGTCATCACCATTTTACAAAAGATTAAGAAAAAAAGGCAAAGTACAAAATCAGGAGTGAGACTGGGATAGAACTAAAATGTTTGTTCATATTGCCTTCTTGTCTACTCAGATCATGCTATTTTGCAACTGGCATGTATTTCTGAAAAAATCTCCAAAGGATATACAACAAGGAAAATGGGATGTGAAATGAAATAGAAGTCTGTTTCTTCAGTAAAGGAGGGAGTGACTCATTCTTACAGAGCCTAGTTAAGGAGTGGTTGAAGACATGATGGGGGGGAACCCTCTTATTTTGTCTTAGGGTGCAATTGCAGCTTTCCAACATGTTTCTTTCACAGGTCTTGCCAGTTTCTTTGACATAACTTTTGGGTTTTTGTGTGCTTATTTATTGATATCTGCTGTATTACTGTTCCAGTTATGAATATGGAATATGAACAATATGGATTTTGCATCCTTGAATAATTGTTCCTAGCAGTTTGCCTGGAGTATACAGTGGGAGCTCATCTTTTTTTTTCTTCCTTTTTCAAAAGACCTAGATTATTTACCTTATGCTTCTATAAATCTGGACAGCTTAAGATCCTTGTGAACTACAAGTCCACAGAAGGACATAAATGATGACTTAAAAATTCTAATCAACCAACATATAACACTCACTAGCTGCGTGACTCTGGGCAAGTCACTTAACCCCAGTTGCCTCACCAAAAAAAAAAAATTCTAATCAACCCTAAATGCTTAATCTCTCTCTTTGGGCCTTTTCTTTTAGGTTAACCTGCTTGTCTTAGTAAGGGATAAATTAGATTTCTTTTATATTGTCCTATGGATTGGCAGGCATCTTTAGGGGAAATTTTTTCTACACCTACAGTGGTAGGTGTAAAAAGGATCCTGGAAGACATTTTGAATAAAAGGTCAAGGATGTGAAGGAAAATAATGGACAGAAAGCAGTGTAACAGGAGACTACTTGACTTCTTCCTGCCTGCAGGTCAAGCAGGTTAGATTTTCAAACACACACACACACACACACACACACACACACACACACACACACACACACCAGGATGCTCCAGTACCTGTAAGGAGTTTTGAGGGGACTATTGGCTCTGCAAATGGCACTAGCCCCACTAATAGTGTTCCTTCAATTGTAGGGGATGGTCCTCCGCACCCAGTTCCACTTAGCCACTGTCAGATTAATTTTTACACAGAAATATTTACTTCCAAAAGTATAGTAACAAATATGCAAACATACTCCCCCAACACTGGAAACACAATCCTCCTCCCTCTTTGAACTACCTCAGACTCTGGGAAGGAGACTGGGTGCATAGCTTAGCCGTAGAGCACAGTCCGCACTACATCAGTTGATGATTTCATCAGCTCCCATGGTTTCAGTTATGATCTCTATGCAGATGACTCTTGGATCTACATGTCCAACCTTTCCCTCTCTCCTGACGCCCAGTCTTGCATCTCCAGCTGCCATTTAGACACCTCAAACTGGATGTCCTATGGCATCTTAAACTCAACATGTCTCCAACCTAATTCATTGCCTTTCCCCCCATAACCCTCCCTTCTTCCTAACTTCTCTATTACTGTTGAGGGTACCACCATTCTCCCAGTCACCCAGATTTGCAACCTAGGTGTCATTCCTGACTCCTTTCTCTCACCACCCCACCATACCCCAACCAATCAGTGGTCAAGTCCTATAGCTTCTACTTTTGTAACATCTCTCATTTACACCCTCTTCTCTCCTTTGACACTGCAGCCAACCTGGTTCCTCCCCTCAACACTTCATGGCTAGACTATTACAATAACCTATTGGTTGGTCTCTGTCTCAGCTCTTTCCCCACTACAATCCATCCTCTACTCAGCTATCAAATTGATCTTCCTCGAGTGCATCTGACCGTGTCACCCTCCCTCCTATTCCAGTGGTCCCCTCTTTACCTCCAGGATCAAATAGAGAGTAGCAAATTGGCTTAGTGGATAGACCACCACCAGGCCTAGAGTAAGGAATACTTGAGTTCAGATCTGGCCTCAGACACTTAGTAGCTGTGTAACCCACATAGTTGTTTGCATGTTGTCTCTCCTTATTAGACAGTAAGCTTAAGAGCGGCAATTGCTTTTTGCCTTTCTTTGTGTCTCCAGCACTTAGCACAGTGCGTGGCACAAAATAGGCCCTTAACTAATGCTGGTTGACTGACTGACCTATTAGTAACTGGTTGAATCTGAACTAACAGGATTCTTGCTTGAGTCAGACCCACCTATAACAACTCTCCCCTGCCTTTTCCTGCAAAGGTAAGATGCAGTTATTTAATGCGCTCTGCCTTTCCATCCAACTATTTCTTTGAATAATATTCACTTGTTACTTCCATTTCCAAGAAATGTTAATTTAATCCATCTCTTTCTTGCTCCTTTTTGCCTTCCAGGACACTATAAAAATTTAATCTCCTATTCATGAACTTTGTGCTTAAATAGTTCTTTCTTTATTCTCTCTAATACCCTCATGTAAGATGTTGAAAGCTGAAAGTCTGGCTCTCTGCTCAAGTTAACACAGCTAAGAGTACTATTATGGATTTCTCCCCTGCATCCCTTCCCCATGTCTTTGTTTGAAGAACCTTTTCCTGAGATGTTTTATTATCCCAAATTTTTAAAAAGATAGGAGGAAATATGGTATTGGACTAAATACAATCTCTTCCACTATACCACCTGTCAACCCCAGGACTAAAACATCATTCTTCTGGACTTTTGTCATCCCATCCACCTGACCTCCATGTTGGATACCCCCAGGGACCCTAGATTCCCCAAGAATAAGGAGGCAGTCTAGAAAATGTATGTTTCATGGCCAGAGAATAGAGTGTTCAGAAGTATCCACTCTCCCCTCATTATGATGAGGATGGGATCTAGACCCCAAAAAAGGAAAAACCTTGGACTTTCCTGCTTGGCCAAATTGACTTTCTCCTGAGGCTATAATCCCATCAACTGCCCTTTCCTTGTGGCTACACAAGGCTAATCTCCCAATTCTCTGTTTCCCTTAACCTAGCCTAACCCAACCTCCCTATGGCCCAAGGCCACTTCCCACCCTTAATCCTATCTAGGCTTCTCTCTTGGCCACATAGTCCAGGTCCCTGGAGTTCTATTACCTCATAGACTACTTGACCACACCTAGATCCTTCCCATAGTCTTTCTGAATATAAAGTCCATTAAGATGCTCAGATTCTTATAATCTAGCTACTGCTTAGATTCTTATAATCTAGCCATTGTTCAGATTCTTAAAATCTAGCCACTGCTCAGATTTTTACAATCTAGCCAATAGCACACTAATATTCAGACTTCTTAAGGGTCTGCCCAATATGGTGGATGTTCTAATAAACCTTGTCTTTGGCTGAAAGAAGGCTTGGGTCAAATTCTTTTGGGAAGGACCTGTGTGTTATGATTTTGGGGTCCCACCACCCCTAAACCCGTAAACCTCAACAATTATATCTGCTGTGAGGCCCTCATCACACTCCTCCCACCTCCCCCAAATGCATGGTGATGTATTCATGGGCAGGACCTGACTCTCTTCCCCCTGCTTGAGTCCTCTTCTAGACCCACAGTGTTCTTTCCTTGCTCCCTGTTTAGGACAAGAAACTAAAAAGAAGGAATTCTTTATTTCTGTCACCCCTTATGGGAGTGGTATCAAACTCAAATAGAAATAGGGGCCACTAATCCGTACATAAGGATCCCTTGTGGACAGTCTATTGACTTAGTATTAAAATGTAATATTACCTATGTTTTATTGCATTTTTATTTATTTTGTTAAATATTTCTCAATTACATTTTAATCTGGTTGTCAGGCCTTGTCAGGCTGCATACTTCTGCCTTCCTTATGGAATGGTAATATGACATTAGATTAATATACTGTTTTTTCAGTCATTTTCCAGTTGGTTATTTTTTTTTGTTTTCAGGTGGTTTGTTTTCATTTTTTTTTAGTCATAAACATGTCAAAATATTTTTCTACATAAAGGTTTTATCTTGATGTCAGTAATCTCTTTAGGGCAAAGTCCCTGTAAATGGCATCTCTTGTGTAATCTGGTTTCTACCCAAGCCTGGAGCATTTTGCTTCCTGCTGCTAGAGGAATGGAGGGAGAATGACTCTTGGTTTTGTTTGGACCTTTGCATGTACACTACATCACTGGTGTTACAGTTGCCCTGCTTTGCTTCTTTGGCTCACCCTCCAGAAGTTATCCTAGGCCAGCAGAGGCCAATCCCTTCTTATTAGGATGAAACTCTTCCATGCTCATAAGCAACTCTCACCTGTTTAATTTCTCTGGTGGCTTCTGCATCTGCAAAGTGAGGATAGTCTTAGACAGATCTGGGATATATCTCCTCCTCTGCATACTTTCCGAGGTTCTACTATACTTCTTTGCCACAGTGAGCCTCTACTTTGAAGTCAGCAGGTTTTTCTCTCTTTCATGCAGTATATGGTAGGATCAGTTAAGTGCTTCTTGTAATATCCTGCTTTCCCCCTAACTCTAATTGGATTTTTTGTTTTGTTTTGTTGAGGCAGTAGGGTTAAGTGACTTGCCCAGGGTCACATAGGTAGTGTCAAATGTCTGAATCCGAATTTGAACTCAGGTCCTGACTCCAAGGCTGGAGCTCTATCCAATTCACCACCTAGTGGCCCTGCCCTTAACTCTTCTAAACAATCCCTATTAACTCCAAGACTGTCTGACCTTAAGTCTGTGCATTCCCAAGGACAAAAGCTGACCCTCTGATACTCTGTCAATCTTATCACCTTTTCTGACTTAGTTGCATTCCACTGTTTAGTACTCCTGAGGCCTGTGCAATCCAAGCCTCCTACAGCTCTCCTTTTGGGGGAGACATGAAAATAGACCTAAGTTTGGGCCCAGGGTACCACAGTGTACCATAAAGGGAAAGGCCCAACCCCAACTTATAGATACAACTGCCCTTCTGTACTTGTTCAAGACATTCTATTTCTCTGTAGAATGTCTTCTCTGGATCAGTGCTCATGTGTTGTTGGGATTTGATGTGGCCCACATACTTAACAGACACTCAGCAAAATTAGCACTTGTTAATCAATAACTTCAGAACTTTTGTCCTTCCAGTGTCTTACCAAAGACAATAGTGTTATCAAGGCACACCAACACTTCCAAGTAGTTCGTATCCCCCACTACTTTTCTCCATCAGCTGTTAAAAAGTGGTTGGTGCCCCTAAAGATGCCTCGGGACATATGCTCAAACTGGAAAAATCTAGCTGGATAAACGAAAGCAGTATTTACTTGTCTTCCTCAAATCTAGGAATCTGGTAGTATCCTCTATGCAACTAACTGTAAAACTGAAAACCACTAGCTACCTATCAAACAATCCAGGGCCTGTTATACCCATGGCACAGTGTACTGGTTCATTTTAGTTCTTTTGTTCAAAGTCTGGTAATCTGTACACATCTGTAATTTCCTTTTTTCTTAGGAACACAACCATGGGTGATGCATAAGGGCTGATATAGGTAAGGATGTATTTCTTTCAGATGGCAGCTATGGTCTTCCATCATAGACAGAGGAATCCTAGATATTTCTCTGAATGGTCAAGAATCAGTGATCTGGATTCTCTGTGTTGTACCTTGAACACATCCTATATCCCACTCATGAAGTATGAACATGTATTTCTTTTTGATAAGTTTCAGCCTCAACCTACCCTTCCACTCCTGTGATATTGGGGAGTTCCTAAAGTCAAACATCCCAGAAGCCAAAGGCTGAATAGTCAATGTTCCTGAGGTATTTGCTGGCACCTCTTGTCTCTGTCCTCCTATAAGCCTCTGCACAATCTGTAAGGGTGTTCAAAATGTACAGGTATTGAGTCCCAACTTTATCCTTGCCATATCCTGCTAGAATTTTGAAAAGGATAGAATGAGTTCCAACCAATGCTGGTCCTCTAGTGAGTATTAGCAGGTATAGACACATCAGAGCTATAGTCTCCACTTTCCTATTGACACCAACAACTTCCTTAGTAAATCTCAAGCTGACCTTAATGTATCCTAGGTATGGATAGTTGTTGTTGCTGTTTTTCATTTGACCCACCACATCTAATCACTGTCATAAACTTTAAAGGCATTTTTCTTAAATATCTATCATAAAATATTAGAAAATGGTAAGAATTAAATTGTTTTTCAGAACAATTGAACCAATTCACAACTCCACAAGTAGTGAATTAGCATGCCTGACTCTCAAATGTCTTTCAAAAACATGCCTGTCATTCCAAAAATGAGTTTTCCCATGTGCTAGTTTAGTAGAGATAGGAGTGATGCTCAGAGTTTGTTTGTTTGTTTTGTTCACATTTATCTGATAACTAGTTGTAGCATCGTCATAAGCACAACATCTTCAGGTCTCACCAGGAAGATCAGGATGCACCAAGGAGATAGGTGCCTGGGGTGGGGGTCAGATGTAAATTTCCTAGCCTCCTCTTCCTTGACCCCTCCCTTGGGGAGTTCAGTTCTAACTTTGAGACTGGTAGAGAGCCTGACTTTACAGATAAACTTGCCTGTCCCCACCCTTTGGACATATGTAAAGAAGAGAAGCTAGATGGGAAATAAGGAAGGAGAAGCAGAAGAGGCACTGCACTATGATGAATAGATGCAAGGACCTGGATCCAAGAAAGTGTAGTATTGTATAGTATGATCCTCTCTCTCACAGCCAGCCTGCTGTCTCCTCTAGTGGCATGGTTGTGTTACACACACACACACACACACACACACACACACACACACACACACACCCTACATTGTTAGGGGCCTCTGGCTAGCATCACAGTTCCATTTAAACATTTAACATCAGTTAGCTTTTATGTTAGGATATTTATGTCAAAGATGTAGCAAGAAAAAACATGCAATTAAGTCCCCAAATAACTCAGGAACATGATCTCCCCTATATCACCCGATTATCAAGAGGATCACAATTTCGCTCAGTTCCTATGTAATATTGTTCCCACTAAGTTCAAGTAAAAATGTGGCATGACTGTCAGGTGAGTCCTAATGGTCTGGGATCCCAAAGGTCACTCCAGAAGATTATTCCTTGTACCTTGTATTCCAACTCCTGGAGCCCTGTAGCTTGCTTTCCGTACCTTTGAAACTCCCAAGGCTGGAGACTCTACTGCCTTCACTGACACAGGAAAAGGACAAAAGATAAGGCCAAGAACTAAGTCCCACTCCTGAAGGCCACACGGCCGAAGAGGGGAAGAAACGCCCTTCCCCTTGCAACATAGTCTGGACACCATGAGAGAAAGTCACCAAACTCCCCAGGTTAGAATGAGGCAACAGAGATCGATGTTGCTGATGCTGCTCGGCCTTTTCAAAGATGCCAGCAGTCATGGCTACACAGCCAGTAGAAACAGGTTCCTCCCAACCACATGGTTAGTGAACCAGAACCAGTTACACATGCTCCAGAGTCTCTCCAAGGCACTTACCTTCCACGTCACCATGATTCTCCCAGAAGCAAGTTAACACATCTCCTCTACACGCTAAGGTTTCAGTAACTGACTTGCCTTCTCCTCTCCCCTCTGCTCCTGTAACATTCTTCCCCTTGTTTGAAAAATTTCCGGTCTGTAGTAAATAGTGCATTTTGAACATATTGTCCATGTTCACAATCCAAAATAGTCCTCTAGGGTGTCTGGGGAACCAAAAGCATTGTCCTTCCATTTAATTTCCGCTAGTTCCATACAAGAGAGTCTCAAAATATAGCACAATCTTATACCATCCCACACATAGAATTGATAATCATAATTATACCCAAATATAAAGTTTTGCAGATTTGACAAGGATCATTTCACAAAATTTACCAAAAATTATTGCTTGTTTATCATACAAGTGGATAACTTGGTGCTCAAATGATCTTCCTTAACCCAAAAGCAACCTTCCCTTCCTCCTTTCTATTTCTGAAGGAAACCTGGTCCAGGAATACAGAATTATTCAACATTAGGAAGACAATACACATAATCATATAAATAAAAAATATTATATCTGTAAGATATGTTCCTACATGTAGGTTTATGTGGGAATTAGCTACATAGACACCACTCAAGGGTGGCATGGATGGATATGATCTAAGATCTGAACTGCCTCAAAGACAGTAGAATAAGAACGAAGGCAATGGCTATGCCACCAGCATGCTCACAGTTGGAAGAGGCAAACAAATTCTGGGGCAGCCACAGCTAGGCAATTTCTTCTCTGGTCTTCAAGAGAAATATCAGGTTAGAATTGTATCTAATTGCCACCTCTCAAATATCTCTGGTCTGGGGATATGATAAGTTCAGGGAAAAAAAAACCACTTGCCTGATTACCCACAAGGGAGGTGGGTAGCTGTTAGCCTACACTCACTTGTTTAAGCCCCTTCCTTCTACGTATTACACAAAAGACCATAAAAAATATCAAATATTAACTAAACCAGTTTATCTAACTGAAACTGCAAACAGAAACCTGAGAAGTGTTTCAGATTAGATTGTACCACAAAAATGAATAAACTTCATTTGAGAGCAAGATATGCTCCTGGCTTTTAGCACATTGCAATTCCCTCCTGAAAAGATGGAGCATTTTAGAATAACATAGAAAACCCTGAGTGGTCCTGTATTTTGACCCCTTCCCCATGATAGCAGCAAGGGAGCAGAGTGCTACACCTGTTAAAAGAAGAAATAGGTTCTTGCTCAGGGCTGCAACTCTACAGTGCAGCAAGTAATGTGCTCTTCTCTAGGTTTAGCTTGATGAAAGGTGGGGGAATGGTCTGACATCTTCCCATACACTGTCCTGCTGCTGGCCCTACATAGAGGGTGAACTCCATTAGTCAAACTTCCATTTTATAAATAAAGGAACAGAGGCTGAATGACTTGCCCAAGGTTGCATAACTAGTAAGTATGTGAGGCAGGGTTTCAACTCAGATCTCCTTGACTCTAAATCCAGCACTATATTTAATATACCACCTAGATGCCTCATTTAAAAAACAAAAGTAAGAGATTAGATAAACAAGAACTAAAAACAACACAATAGTCCAGTGTTTAATAAAATTAACAGTATAATTGAGTAGGGTAAGGACTCCCTATTTGATAAGGACTCCTGAAAAAATTGAAAAACTAGCAGAAATGTGATTTATACCTGTTTTTACATAATATACTACAATAAGCTCTAAATGTATAAGCAGGTTTAACATGCATACTATCAGTAATATCAGAAAACAAAACACAGGAGAATGGAACAAGGTACCTTTCACAACTATTGTTATAGGGAGAATTCATTGTGAGGCAAAGGAAATAAAGTGATTACAAATGGCAAATAGATAATAATAGAATATACTAATAGATACATAAAATTTTAAAGTTTTGACACAGGCAATACACCTAGAAAAAGAAAAGAAGCAATCAACTGGCAAAAAAAAAATTTTACATCAAGCATTCTGATAAAAACATGACATTTAAGATATATAGGAAATTAGCCAAATGAATAAAACCAAGCAAGAGTCATTACCCAATAGATAATTGGGCAAAAATACAAGTTATGAATGACCATATAAAAAAAATCTTCAAATCATTCCAAATAAGAGAATTATAAATTAAAACAAATGTATACCAATCAAATTAGAAAAGATGAAGTTTTGAAAAGACTATAGGAAAACAGACATACTGATACACAGTTATTAGAATTGTAAATTGATTCAGCCATCCTAGAAAATGGTTTAGAATTATTTTTAAGTTTCAAAACTATACCACAAGTACAGATATACCCCAAGGATATCAATGATAGAAAGGCCCCATAACCATTGCAACACTTTTATGATGGAAACAAGCCCCTTGATTGCATAGCTGAACAGATTGTGGTTTATTATCATAGTGAAACATTTTGCTATCAGGACAGGGACAAGATCAGTAATAGGGAACTCACTAGTACAACAACTCTCTCAAGCAATGTAGGTGACATCTTTTCTGCAATTTAAGTCTTAGGGAGTTAGAGCACAGAGAAGTGACTTATTCATTCACACAGCCAGTATGTCAGAGGTAAGACTAGAAACAGCTCATCCTGGCTTTGAGGCCAGCTTGCTATCCACTAAGCTGCAGTGCCTTTCATATGTGAAGACTTATATGAGATGATGCAAAGAAAACTGGAACAAGATAAAAATACACAAAATTAAGATGGCATTATAAACCAACAAAATTTGGGTCAAATAAAATGAGAAATTTTGGTTCCAGATGACTGGAATTGGAACACATTTCTTCCTCTTTGTAGAGACATGGTAGACAATGGGTGTGGAATGTAACAAAGTCAGTTATGGACTCTATATTGAATGGCTTTGATTAAAGTTGGGGGGAGGAGTTGAGGGGAGGATACCATGAAAAGTGATTACTTAGAAATGATTATGGTATAAAAAACAAAATGCATCCATTAAAGACATTTAAAAGTCTTTATAAGAATATCTTATGTGTATACTGAGGGTGTGTTTAATGAAAATATGAGAAGGGAACAGGCAGGATTGCATAAGCTGTTTTGGAGGGCTGAGGCTTTTTGTTTTTTAAATTCAATTTTATTTTTATTTTCCATTTCAAATACTTTCTCTTCTACTTTCTTTTCCCCACACTGAGAAAACAAGAAAAACAAAACCCTTTACAAACATGTAGAGTCAAGCAAAACAAATTTCCACATTAACCATATCCCAAAAAAATACATATATGTGTATATATGCATATACATACATATATATGTGTATACACACATGCATTTATTTGTCACCTCTCTATATGGAGGTAGGCAGCATATTTGATCATGAGTCTTCTGAAATTGTGGTTGGTGATTGCATTAATCAGAATTCCAGATTCTGATTGACATAATGACCAACCACAATTCCTAAGCCTTTAAAGTTGTTCAATATTGTTGTTATTGTAGAAATTGTTCACCTGGATCTACTCACTTCACTTTGCATCAGTTTATACAAGTCTTCCAAGGTTCCTTGAAACCATCCCTTTCATCACTTCTTACAGTACAGTAGTATCCTGTCAAATTCATATGCCATAACTTGTTCAGCCATTCCCTAATTGATGGATACTCCCTCCATTTCCAATTCTTTGCTATCATGAAAAGAACTTCACATATATTTTTGTACAAGGGCCCATTTCCTCTCTCTTTGATTTTTGAGGGTATAGACCTGGTAGTGGTATCACTGAGTCAAAGGGTATACACAGTTTAATAGCTTTGGAGGCCTAATTCCAAAACATTTTCCAGAATGGCTGGAACAATTCACATTTCCCTAATAATGTGTTGACATCCTATCTTCCCACTGCCTTTTACACATTTGTTATTTTCTTTTTTTGATCAACTTTACCAAACTCATGGGTGTGAGGCGATTTTAAATTGCATTAATAGTTGTTTTCATTTGCATTTCCCTGATTATTAGTAATTTAGACCATTTTTACATAGCTATTGATAGCTTGAATTTCTTCCTCTAAAAATTGCCAGTTCATAATCTTTGGCCATTTATCATTTGGGGAATGGCTCTTATTTTTATAAATTTGAATCAGTTATCTATGTATCTTAGAAATGAGATCTTTATTGGAGAAATATGGTGCAAAGATTCTCCCCCCTCCCCCATTTTCTTGCTTGTCTTTTAGTTTTACCTGCTTTGGTCTTGTTTACACGAAAACTTTAAAAATTTTATGTAACCAAAATTGTACATTTTACCTTCTGTGAACCTCTTTATCTCTTGTTTGGTCATGAACTCTTCCCTTCTCCATAGATTTGACAGGTAATTTCTTCCATATTCTGCTAATTTGTTTATAATGTCACCCTTTATGTCAAAATCATATACTCATTTGAAGTTTGCCTTGGTATACAGTGTGAGATGTATACTTCTATATGAGACCTAATTTTCTGCCAGACTGCTTTCCAGTTTTCTTAACAGTTTTTGTAAAATAGTGAATTCTTGCCTGATTAGCTAGTATCTTTGGGTTTATCAAACAGGCTACTGTGCTCATTTACTTCTGTATATCATGTACCTAATCTGTTCCACTGATTGAAATCTCTATTTCTTACCCAGTACCTAATTGTTTTGATGGTTACAGCTTGAATTTGATATCTGTTCCTGCTATCTTCCCACAGTAGATATTCTTCCTTCCCACTTTTTTTCATTAATTTCATTAATAGTCTTGATCTTTTGTTCCTTTAGATGAATTTTTTTTCTAGCTCTATAAAATAATCCTTTGGTAGTTTGATTGGTATGACACTGAAGAAGTAAATTAATTTAGAAAGTATTGTCATTTTTACTATATTGACTTGGCATACCCATAAGCAATTAGTATTTCTCCCATTACTTTGATCTGTATTTATATAAGTAATGTTTAGTAACTGTGTTCTTATAGTTCCTACATGTGTCTTATCAGATAGGCTCCCAAATATTTTAACTCATCTGTAGTTATTTTAAATAAAATATTTCTTTCTATGCCTTCCTGCCAGATTTTGTTGGAAATATACAGAAATGCAAATTATTTCTGTGAGTTTATGTTATATCCTTCAACTTTGCTGAAGTTGTTAATTGTTTAGGTTAATTTTTAGTTGACTAGTTTGACTAGTTTAGATGAGCTTTTTTATTTTCTAAGTGAACCATTATATCATCTGCACAAAGTGATAGTTTTGTTTCCCATTTGCCTATGCTTATTCCTTTCATTTCTTTTTCTTAAAAAAAATAATTTATTTGTCTTGTCTTATTGCTATAAGCACTTTAGTACAATATTGAATAGAAATAGTGATAATGTATATCCTTGCTTTACCCCTGATCTTACTGGAAAGGCTTATTCCCATTACAGATAATTCTGGTTCTTGGTCTGAGATACTACTTTTGTTAATAAAAGATTTATTTATTCCTATGCTTTCTAGCGTAACCTAAATCCCAGAGCTCATTGGTAGTGGACTCTCTCCTCTTTGGTGGAGATCAATGCCCTGCATCTGCATGTGGAGTGGGGCAAAGTTGTCAAGAGCAGGAGAGAAGAGAGGTTTGCTTTTCTTTGAGCCAAAGTCATTTTGGTCTCTTTACTCACATCTGTCTTGGAGTCTCTTCAAGCTTCAGGAGCTTCTAGCTTCCAGCTTCAAGAAAGAAGATAGATGATGCCAACCCCACTTCAGGTTGCCAAAGGGAAAGTCTCTGGAAAGAAGCTGATATGAAAGGAGCTAGCAGTCTTCATTATGTCCCTATTCCCAGCTTGCCACACTAGAGGCTTCAGGGAGCTTCCCCTTCAGTGAGATCTAGGACTCAGTCTCAGTTGAGCTGAGTTATCTCACTCCCAATGGGGGAGCTCCTGCACTCTGTGTTGTTTGGTACATATTCTCCTATGTGTACTTTTGCTAATTTTCTGTTTTAAATAAATAGATTTCTTGGCTATGTTTGTTCATCATGGAAGGTGAGAAAGAAGTCAAGCCCTGGGTATAAAGCTTGGGGTACTACTTCCTGCACTAATGAAACAGCAATCAGAATTAATGCAAACCTGAAAAATACTTTCCCTAGAAGCAGATAGATATAACTCTAGCTCAGTCCCTCTCTCAGAGTGATTGGCCTCTCAGGGTGGCCAAGCTGCTGGACCCAGCCTCCTGCTTCCCCTCCTGGCAGGTAATAAAGTCTCCCTGGGAGAAGGGTGGGGGCTAGAGATGTCTATTCTGCCTCACTTCCAGCCACATGATGAACCTCCATGCTACATAGGGACAGCTCTTTCTAGACTAATTAAAAAAAGAAAGATTGGATTGGAAAAACTGCTGTGTTTTTAATGATCCCAAACTTTTTCCTGACACAAATCCACATCCTTTTTAAACCAATATTCTCCTAGTAACATTGTATAGTCTCAAATCACAAGACAGCACAATCTTTAATGAATTAAAATTTGCAGTGACCCAAGTTCAGAGAAAAGAGCACATGGTGGGCCTAGGAAGACTACAAGCATGTTTATAATAACACTCAAGAAATGCTGTAAGGAACGTATGATCAGAAAAGGTGCACTGCTGGTGCAGCATGGGTATTGACTACTACGTAAGTACATATGAAACGTAAAAGGACTTAGAAAACCACCAACACTTTGATTGGATCCTCTGTGGAGGTTTTATGGGAGAATATAAGCAAGACTCAGATAAGATGAGAAGTCATGAATAGGATCTAATCTGCACCATTACCCATATAGATGTGATCATGGATGCATTAAAGTGATGAATTGCTATTTTAGAGTGTGGGATCTTTTGTCTTGACTCAGTGGTTCCCAGAGTACAGAAGTCTGAGAACTGCTACCTTCTCTCAATTCTTCCATTCCTGCTTCTATGCCTCTTTTGTGGTTCAGGCCTTACTTAGGCTGGTCTGGTGGTTTAGGCTAGGAATTAAAATAATATGAGACACTCAGACTTTAACATTTCATAAAAAAATGCTAACTATCATGTCAAGAAAAAAAAAACAAAAAACAATATCATGTCAAGGATACTCAGGAAGGACAGGAAGGATACAGAACTAGCTCAGGTAGGTATAGCTCCCCTCATCTCCATAAAAAACACATATCTGGTCAGCAGGGAGGGCTGGTTCAGAAAGATGTGGTAACTCACACAGTAATAATGGGTTATCTGTCTCAACAGCTCAAGACCTAGATCCTTGAACCAATCAAGTTTCACAGACAGCTTCCCCATTTTTTAGAGGAAAATCATCAAAGCCTACATAGGGACCCTAGTAGATATTGCTCCTACCACTCCCCTCCCGTTGGTGTCAAGGTCCTACAGCTCTTCTAGAGGAACTTCCACCACTTAAATGGCTCTAGGGTTGTTACTTGACAATTCTAACCTCAGAGATTCAAGAAGCCTGACATAAGTGAAGGGAGCAGATCCAGAAGAATGTTGTACACAGTAACAGCCATGTTGTGCAAAGACTTTGTTTTTTATTTTATTTTATTTTATTTATTTTTATTTTTAGGCAATTGGGGTTACATAACTTGCACAGGGTCACACAGCCAGTAAGTATCAAGTGTTTGGTCTAAGGCCGATTTGAACTCAGGTCCTGTCTTCAGGGCCGGTGAAGACTAACTTTGATAGATTTAGCTCCTCTCAGCGATGCAACGATCTAAGACATCTCCAAAAGTCTCTTGATGGAAAATGCTATCCACATCCAGAAAAAGAACTATGGAGTTTGAATGCAAATCAAAGCATACTCTTTGCTCTTTTTTTCTTCTGTTTTGTTTCTTCTTTCCTGTGGTTCCTCCTATTGGTTCTAATTCTTCTTTATAACATGACTAATATGAAAATATATTTACTAGGAATGTATATGTAGAGCCTATATCAGATTGCATGCCATCTTGGGGAAGGAAGTAGGGAGAGAAGGGGAGAAAATTTAAAACTCAAAAGCTTATGGAAGTGATCGTTGAAAGCCAAAAATTAATTAATTAATTAATTAAAAAAAGAAGAAGCCTGACATAAGTAGCACTGAAGGAGGAGTTTAGAGCAAGTGAAAAAAAAAAGAAGGCAGCTTTAAAAAGTCAGCAACCAGCGTAATGGTCTCCTGAAAGTGGATAGTTACCAGGGTGACTGAATATGAAGGATAATGCAGACCAGAAATCCCAGACTTTGTATCCTCCCTTCTGAAGGACAAAGTACCAGGACTTCTAGGTAGTAGCTGATGTTTGAGGACAGTTCAAAGTAGTTCTCCTGATACAAAGTAGTGACAATGAGCAAAAGAAGTGCCAGGAACATTTGGACCATTTGGACCATAGCACAGATGATGATATTTCTGGCACAGCCACCATTCTCCATTTCAATTCAAGATTGTCTTTAGTGAGGTTTCAAAAAGATCATTATCCTCTTGCATGTAGCCTGTCCTGGTTCCAGGGTCAATAGTCATGCTTTGCCCTGTACCACCACCAGCTCAGTGATCCATGGCCCATCAGCCAGGACCTCCTTCTCTCTATGAGTACTATAGGGGAGAAGATAAAACTAAATCTTCATCTTTTTAGAGGTCTCTGCTCAAAGACTCAGGCTTTCCACCAAGTCTGCTAAGGAATCTCCTTTCTTATAGGTAATTACACATATATCTACAAAATAGTTATACAGAGATACTTTTATCTCCTCAGTGGTTTTAAAAAACAAGGAACTTCTCAAAAAATGTTCTATCCCATGGTTTCCCAAGGCTTTTCTGGGAAGAAACAGTTCAAACCATTCCAAAGGGAAAGGAAACTGGCCAATTGAGGGAGACCTAAGTCATTTTCCCTGGATATATGGAGTCTCAGTGAAGGAACAGCTACCTTGAGACCCATTCTATGCTATCCAGGGGATAAAGTAAAGAAGGGCAAGAGGTCGTCAACTATGTTCAAAAGCAGCCCACTCTCATCAGATAAGTCTTCCTATAGACTATGTCCAAGAAACCGCTGGGCCAGACATCCTGCATTCCTAAGCTGTTGCTATTCATGCTGAACATGGCTTCTGTGAGGTAGAACACCTCCTGTCCCTCTCCAGTTACCCCTGCCTCAGCAAGATTCAGGGATATAATGACAAAAATGTCATTTCTCTATATTGGTCGTTTAGAGGTAGGTGCTCCAACTGGCATAAGGAGCCCTATTAGGTATAAATAACTGCCTCATTTTTAGTTGTGGAATCATATGATACTGCACCCACCATGGCATCATGGCCCCCATGATTGGTAGTGGGTCCTACTCCCCAAACTCTACCATTCTTATATTCTTTGCCAACTTGTTTCTTCACTTCAGCAGAATGTGTATGATGTTTGATGGGTGCTGACATGCCCCACAGACAATTACATATAGGAGGAGGCATTTACAAAATTCTTCCATTGATCCTGGCCCTAAAAGAGAGAGTCCATAATTGTCTAGTTTTGTTCCCCCCAGGCCCCATACAACTTGGCCAGATCCATGTTTTCCCCATCCCTCAAGACTCTCTCACATGCTAGACATGTCTCTTATACCTCAGCGCACTGGGAATATTTGCCAGGACCTCCATCCCTCAGGGCTGGTTTGAGGGAGGCTGACAAGTGGTTGCACAGACCTCTTTTGCAATGGGGAGTGAACGTGAACCAGGCAAAACATAGGATAGCTAAGTTTCTCATAGATGATAAAAACTGGGCTAACAGAAGAAGAATGGCACTAGAACTGAGACTAAAATCCTCCTGCAAGGTCGCAACCTCTTCACGAATACTAGCAGAAACACTACCTGTTTCCAGTGTCCATGATGCTGTTGGGAGTCTATACTCTTATTGTTGCTTTTGCCTGAGATGGTACCTGTTCTGCTAAGGGCCTGTGATGCTTCCGGTGTCAACTGAGATACATTTGGCATCATCTGGGCCTTCCCCATTCATTGTATTCCCCACTTGACTAAGTAGATTGGACTCTGGATTTTTCTTAGGGTTGATCTCCCATCTCTTATCCTCACATGAACCATCATCTTATCTCAAGCTTCTGCCAGCATTTCCTCATTTGGTCCAATGAACATTATATCATCATTGTAATATTGGAAAGCAGTACTCCCAAGAGTGGAGCCTTTTTGGGTCTCTGCCCACCAGACTGCAGCAGTGTGAGAGAGAGTTCGGGTAACTAGAGAAGGATGATGAGGATATATTAGATTCCTTGCAAGGTGAAAGCAAACTACTTCTGGCTGGTATCAGCCACAGGAATTAAGAAAAGGCATTAGTGAGGTCACCAGCCCCATACCACTCGCCCAGGGCCTGGTCTCCTTAGTCTACCATATTGACAAAGTCAGGAATAGCCTCAGTGATTGGCATGTCAACTTTGTTCATCTCCGTGTAGCCCCTAAAAGCCACTAGGTGCCACCTACCTTCCTTGCTGACCACATGATTATTATTAAAAAAAAAAAAGCTGGTGTATCAAAGTAGTTAGGCCTCCTACATTTCTATGACTAGGGAAGAAATAGCTTTCATTCATTCTAGGAAGTGATATTGTTTGATATTAACTACATGGGATAGCTCTTTTAACTCCAAGGATTTCCATTTGACCCTTCCCACAATAATGCACATAAAAATTGCTGTAAGCACCTGTATAGGTAACAACTTCTAAGACTTTGTGAAACCCTGTGGCAACTGGAATACCCAGATGGACGTATTGGGGTGTCTCTTGGTATGATAGTAACTGAGTTGCTAGGATCCAGCTGCCCCTTATATCCAAGTAGGGCAAGAACTTTAAGAGATGACTTAGGTTTGAGCATTACTGAAAGGTTCTCACTATTTAATACTAGATGTTGTGGTATTTTTATTAGCATGCCACTAGGATGGCCTTCAATCTTCTTCATTCCCATGTTTCAGGAACCACACCCAAAGCTTCTTATGGGAAAGGATGTCCTTCACCCACCTAGCAGGGAGACAGGTACCATGCTTTCTTCCACCACACTCAGAGTGTCTATTATAGTGGACAACCATATTTACCCAAAAAGGCCATTATATCTGCTGTGATAGATTTCCCCAGTTGATCTGCTCATGTCTGTGTGGGGGTGTACCAAGGGAAGCTCATAAATAAAGCCTGAAATGCCACCTAGAAGGGGGAAATCTAATTGCTCTAATTGGCTGGTCATGAGGTGAGGGGTCTATGGTAGAAACACCACAGATCCAATTTATCAAACCCTTATCTTTTAGTTATTTCACCATGTTCTTTGCCCTTCCACATTGGGGAACTGTCTATACAAGGAATTCATCTTTATGGAGCTAAGTTTGCACAAGTCCCTATCTAAGTGACCTAAAAAGGGACAATAGTTGATCCCCATCTGAGGTCTCTGATTTAATTGACTTTATGAAAGCAAGTTTCCTGTGAGCTCCCCAAGCTTACAGTTTCATCAGACCATAGTCTCAGTAGGCATTATTCCAGTGACTTTTCAGATTGTTGTTCAACTTCTGACATACATTGGTGTTGAAAGACTTCGTACTATCTCACCTTTGAGGTTATTGTTGTTCATTCATTTCAGTTGTGTCCTACTCTGAATGAACACATTTGGGGTTTTCTTGGCAAAGATGCTGGAGTGGTTTGCCCTTTCCTTTTCTAGCTCATTTTTTACAGATGAGGAAACTGAGGCAAACAGGGTAAAGTGACTTGCCCAGGGTCACACAGCTAAGTGTCTGAGGTCAGATTTCAACTCAGGTCTTTCCAACTCCAGGCCTGGAGGTCTATCCAAGGTGCCACCTAACCACCCATTGACCTTTGAGGAGGTAATAATAAAGTGAAACTGAGTCTCTTTTTCACTGAGTCAGGTTGTCAATTATCATCCTCATTCTTCCTCCCATGTTCTTGCTTAATGGTCCTCTTCTTAGTGGGATCCAATACATTTCCAAGACCTCCATGTTAGAGACTATAGTTCTGTCTACAGCGTATCAGTTTTGTCCCTATAAGCTTTGTCCCTTTGAATTGTGCTATAATTAGGTTCATAAATAGGTTTGTTTTCAGGGCACAATCCTTAAAAACCAAAAGTTGTGTCACTAGTTGCTGACTGCACGTTGTCAGTTTACTTTCCTTTTCCTTGTATTGGTAATGCAGCTTTTCTAGGACTGTTAACAATAACCAAGAAATGCTTGATCTGGCACTATCTTTATCTTTCCTGCCAACCTCCTTTAGTACTGATGAGACTTATCCTATCAATTCAGAAAAAATGCCTCTATAGATGAGGTTTAGATCCCATTAATAATGAGTTAGAACCCATTAACAGGACCTATATTGACAGAAGGGCCTTGGCTCCCAGGGTACCACTCCACCGTATTTGGCCAACCAGTCACCCAGTCCTCATCATTGCCCTTTCCTCACTTCAACCCCTGTAGCTACAAAGTCATTCTGATCCAAACCTGCCAATTAATGCCAAATGCTATAGGCCAGGCCTGACTCAGACCAGTCCAGTGGTTCAGGCCCAGAATTGAAACAAATGAAACAAATGAACTTGTGAAACATTTAACACTGAACAAAAATAAGTTTACTTAACAATAACATTGAAAGAATATTGATTAAGGATACATTTGCACAGGTGGATACAGTCCAGCTCTGCTTCCATATTGAAATCTGTCTTGTTAGAACAGTGTGTTTGGTTAAAATAATCAGGGGTGGGGAACCTGCAGTCTTGAGGCCACAGGTGTTCTGTGAAGTTTGAATTCGGTCAAAGGGCCACACTTGAGGACCTAGAAGGCCACAGGTTCCCCACCCCTGGGTTAGATGGATGTGGTGATTCAAACAGCAGTGGGACATCTGTCTAGTCTAAGGAGGCTCTGACCATTTGGGGCTGGCCCTTTGTGCCCTAGGTGATTAGGAAGCTGGAGCCCTGGCCCCTATACTAATCAAGTCTTGGGGACAACTTTCCTACCCTTTAGGGAAAAAACTAGCCCGTTTTATATGGTGGAGAACCAAGTAGATATTGTTCTTATCACGGCCTCCTTTAGTGGAATTTCAAATAATAGCAGAAAGAATAAATCTGGGTAATGTGATTGTATTACCACAAATCACAGCAGGTATTAAAGGCAGATAGTATCACTCAGTTACAAAACTGCTATTCCTATCACTAACGCAGTCAAAAAGCATCATAAGAAGAAGGCATTCTTTCCCCCTTCCCTCCTTGAGAATGGATGGCTGTGGAAAGAGGACAGAAGCACGCATAAGAAGAGAAATAGGGACAAGATGTCATTCTACTTTATACCTAACAAGTAGCCTCCTTTCCTCCATATCTTCTTCCTTTTGTAGATTAAATGTTGCAAAAGTAATGTTATCTTAAATGTCTATCTTTTGACAGAGGCAAAGAGTGGGCGCATCTCTTTTTTTTTTTTAATCTTGTATACATGTATCTATCTTGTTTTACTGGGAAAGAATGCCTGAAGAAGGTAAAGACTTTACATGATGTAGAGAGCCCAGTCCACTGAAGAAATTTATTCTGTGCTGTTTTTGTAGTTGGCTGGTTCATTTGGCTTTAGCACTGTGATAATGAGGCCAAAGTCATGCATTTAGTGACCTCTGGGCCAGTTAACTTCAACTCTGTACTATGGTCACAGTCTGCATAGCTGTGCCTCCTGGGCTATTATGCAAATACATGCTTAATGGTCATAGGGGTATCTGACAAGATCATGGAGATATCAGTGCAAATTCATTATGATTCCTGGAAAAACAACTCAAAGCACAGTTTATACTGTTGCTTTTTAGGAATAATATTATATGGCAAATAAAAATGATACAAATTCATTTTTTCAGGGCATTGTTTAAGACAGATTGCACTTGTTACTGGACATCTCTAAATCTCAGATATTCTTCTATAAAATGTGGAGTAATTTTTGCATTAACACAATAACAATACTGTCCACATGATTGATGAGCTCTCCAGCACAATAAAAACACTGTACTGATATCCAGGAGATCTGAGTTCAAGTCCAGCCCTAGCACTTTCCTAATAAACTAGGAGGTTTAAGACAAACTATCTCACTTCTCTCAGTTTCATTTCTTCATCAAAAAATGGAGTACTTGGACTAGATCATTTTACAATCCATTCTCTAACATTCTATAATGACACTCTCCTCAGGTGAAAAAACAGAAAACAAACAAACAAACAAAAACTCCAGCATGTGCTAGGAACTCTTGATTCTTTTCCGAAGAGAATTTTTTATTTTCCTCCAACTCTAAAGGCAAGGAAATTGTCCTTGTGAGGGTACAATACACATGCTGTATTAGCATTTTACAGTTTTAATTAGTAATTTTTAAAAACAGTGAAGGAGAATTGTATTCCATACTCTAAAGCATAATTCCAGAGAAATAGACTTCTAAATACAAGTACTTTGACTTGGATTCAGAATGATGTTTTTTTTAGCTGAAAGAAAAATGAGTCCAGGCACCCTCACATCTTTTTTGATTATTAAAGCTCTATGCTTAGGTATAAGACCAAGTAATTATTTTACTGGGGATAAACCAATTCAGAAAAACAGAGCCCTGGGGAAGACATCAGGCAGTTACGTTTATCTTTTTTGAGCTCATATATTTAATGAAACTGGACTGCATCCATTTTTTCCTTAGGCAACTGCAAACACTCCTGCATGTAATCTAGGGTAAAGGTCATTAGAGATACTTCTTGGAATCACTTAGGAGAGCAAGAATTTTAGGACCTGCTTTTCATTTCAGTTGAAGGAAAGGGAGTATGGATATTTTCCATGATATAATTTATTCATTCTCTAAATTTGCTAGGGCCTATTTTGCCATTAAAAAAAAGAAAAAAAAAGAAAAAATCATACTTTAAATATAAATGTACTTAGACTGTGGAACAAGAATCAAGAAGCTGGATCTGTTCTATTAGTAATAGTCAATCCTATTGACTGTGATTGTCAGAAATGGCATTTATAGCTCCCTAGTAAATAAATTTGAGATGGAAATTACATTCAAATAAGGAAAAATAATCCCAATAATCCCATAATTTTACTCTCTGGGTTCAGTTAAATTAATACCTGCATGACAGGATGTTGGTGAGGTTCTGATTATATGTTTTTGCCTACCTTCCTTGTAAATATTGAATTTGATTTTGCTTCAGAATATTAGCAGTTCTCTGGAAAGAAATCTGGAAAAATATTCTGAAGTCTTTGGCAATAGGGTCCTACAATTCTAATCCTAGTTCTGCCACTAACTAACTGTATGATCTTATCACCTTTTTTGGGTCTATTTCCTCATCTATAAAATATAGATAGTAATAGCTATACCAATTATCACACTGGGGTAGTATGAGTTTAAAATGAGAACATTTTTGAAAAATACTTTCAAAAGTTGTTTTCTCTTTTCTTAAGGTAATACAAATGTAGCATTGCTTGGGTTAATCCTTAATTTAGAGGTAGGTTCTCCAGTAGATGGGTACCTTATGTTAAAGGTACTCTGTGGGTCCACACTCCTAAAGCTGAAGCTCCCAAGCTCCCACTGATGTGTTTACTTTTTTTTTCTTTTTAATTTTTTTACTTTTTTTTTTACTTTTCAATATTCAGCCAGAAAACACAATTAGCTCAAAGTAAAAGCATTTATTAGAATGACAGAGTAAGAAGATTTACAATAGAATATTCCCCACCCTTTTCATAACTTACGGCATACCCTTCTGCAAATGTACAAACCACTCATATGTTGAGTGAGCAAATGCAGAGATTGCACATGAGAGAATCTTCACACGATGGGAAATACATGTGAATGGATAGTTCATACGTGCAATGTTACAGGGCCCCTCATGACCTCTCATGATATCTCCTTGTATTGCTCCTACCTGGGTGATAGGTCTTTGGTCGTCATGTTGCTTAGCTAATCTCACAGGGCTTGCTCTCTGCTGAATGTGTTAAGCATTTTTTTGGTTAGACATAGTTTTTGCTGATTCCAGTTTATGGCTAGGCTGAAATCTTGACTAGGTCACGTATAGGCTCTTTCAAAAAGAAGTAAAGCCCTTACCCTGGAGTCAATGGAAAGCCTGCCCAGCGCTGCTTCCTCACAGTCTCAGCTCTGAGATCTGCCATTTAGTAATTGTCAGGCTCTCAGCTCCAAGTGTCAATAATTTTCTTTTTGAATCATCCCTATGAGAGGATTCAGTAATTACTAAAGATCTAGCCTATCTAATTTTTCTAAAGTTCTGTTCAGGTCTTAACTTCTTATTTATTTTTGTTAGATTTGTCTAGGTCTAAAAGGGGTACATTGAGGCCACCAGTTATTGCTGTTCTGATGCACATTTTGCCCTATAAGTTGATGAACTCTTCCTTTAAGTATATACATGCTATACCAATTGGTGCATATATATATCAAGTACTGGTATTATTTAATTGTCTATTGTAATTTTAAGCATAATATAGTTTCCCTGCTTATTTCTTTTAACCATGTCTATTTTCACTGTAGCCTTGTCTGAGATCGTGTTTTCCACCCCTGCTTTTTTTAATTCACCTAAGGCATAATAAATTCTGTTCCAAATCCTCATTTTAATTTAGTATGAATCTTTTTTTTGAGTATGCTTCTTATAAACGATGTATTATTGGATTCTGCTTTCTAATCCATTCTAATCCATAATCTTCCACTTGTTCCCATGGTTATAATTGTTAATTGTATATTAACTGGGGCATATGGGATGTTCAGGGAAGACTAGCATCTCTGATGTAAGGGTTTACTGAGCCGTTTTCAGGGCTGTTCATCCACCTTTGGTTTCTAGATGCCACCCAGCTCTCACTTGTAGCTCCAAAACACTGCAGCATTTGCAGTGGCCACACTCCAGTAAACCATCTCCTCAGGCTAAATCAGGTTGAGGGTTTAGAAAATGAAGGATTAATATCTACAATAACAACACCCTCCATCCTGTCCTCTTTTACTTTTCCTTCCTTTTCACCCCTTGATCTACTCTGCAAAGGAGAAGATAGAAAAAGAGATGAATATAAACCAACACTATTAATCACTTTCATTGCCTGTGCCTACCCAAAAAGTCTTCCTGGCTTCTCTGAGCAGCCATTTCATCATGCTCCAGTTTTTTCTTTCCACCTACAACTCTATAGCAGTTGCCTTGCATCCTCCTGGGCACTCTCTCTCCTCATCCTCATGGGACAACTCTATTCCCCAAGCTAAACCCCTATGGACAAAGATAACCTACCTGAACTCATTCCCCAGTGATCAATATACTTTATTCCCTCCATGTTGTAATGTGGAGAAATTTGAGACAGGAAGACCATCCAGCAATTTATTGCAATAGTACAGTCATGAGTTGATGAAATCTTGCACTAGGGTGGTAGCAATGTCAGAGGAGAGAAGAGGATATATAGGGAGGTATTACAAAGGTAGGAGAAATAGAATTTGCCCATTGTGCTCCTAACTGCTAAGCCCAGAATGGATGCTATGAACTGAACCAGTGAGAGGGAGAAGGGGCTTGCCCTTTCTCTATTCTCCCTCTATCCTCTGCTCCAAGAAAAGAGCCTAGGGGTGTTTTTTTCTGTTTTATATTGTTTGTGTAGTCCTAAGCTTCAGTTGATGGGGGTGAACCCCATGGACTGGGGAATTCCGCCCTTTGCAATGTTGGAGTCAGGATGCTGGTGGGGTGGTGCAGCAGCCAGCTATCTCAGCATGAAAGCTCTGAGAAGCCAAGTTGCCTGGGATTTGAGCCCCATGGAGGTTTTGGACTTGGAGCTGGGATTGTGTTTTATGGGAACTGAGTTAAACTATACACCCAATCCCTTTCCCCTCCTAAGAGACTGAGGTAGCGCAAGGAAGGAGGATTTTTATGCCTTTCTGAATATTGGGGGGGAGTATGCTTGTATATTTCTTTACTTTTAACAGTATTTTTTCCCCAGTTACATGCAAAGAAAATTTTTAGCATTCATTTTTACAAGATTTTGAGTTCCAAATTTTTTTTCCCTCTCTCCCTTCCCCTCTTCTGAAAATGGTAAACAGTTTGATATAGTTTATATATGTGCTATCATGTAAAAAATATTTCCATCTTAGTCACAATTATAAAAGAAGAAATAGATCAAAAGGGAAAAAACCATGAGAAAGAATAAAGTCAAAAAAAATATGCTTCAATCCGCATTCAGAGCCCATCAGTTCTTTATCTGGATATGGATAGCATTTTCCTTTTCAGTCTTTGTACTTGTCTTGGATCATTGTGTTACTGAGAAGAGCTGACTATTCATAGTTGATCATCACATAATGTTGCTGATACTGTGTATAATGTTTTCCTGGTTCTGATCATTTCATTTTGTATCAGTTTGTACAACTCTTCCTAGAATTTCTTGAAATCTTCCATTCATCACTTCTCATTGCACAATTATATTCCTTTACATTTATATACTTCCGCTTGCAGAGCCATTCTCCAGCTGATGAGCATCCTCTCACTTTCCAATATTTTGCCACCATGAAAAGGGCTGCTATAAATATTTTTGCACATGTAGGTCCTTTTCCCTTTCTTATGATCTCTTTGGGATATAGACCTAGTAATGGTATTGCTGGATCAAAGGGTATCTACAGTTTGGTTGTTCTTTGACATAGCTCCAAATTGCTCTCCAGAATCGTTGGATTAGTTCACAACTCCACCAATAATAGTGCATCAGTGGCCTAATTTTCCTACATCTTCTCCAGCATTTATCATTTTCCTTTTTTGTCATACTAGCCAATCTGATAGTTATGAGGTATTATCTCAGAGTCATTTTAATTTTCATTTCTCTAATCATAAGTATTTTAGAGCATTTCTTCATGTGCTTATAGATAGCTTTGATTTCTTCATCTGAAAACTGCCTGTTCCTATCCTTCCATTTATCAACTGGGGAATGTTTGTATATTTCTAATTATGTCTTTAGAAGGAAAAAATTCCTTTGCAAAACTCCACCATGTTACAATTGTAATGGAATATTATTTGTCAAGATATTGGGAGACACCCTGTTTTGCAGAGCCAAGGCCCAGCAAGCAAGCCGTGCCCTGAGCTTGGTGTAACAACAATCCTTTGCACTCACCCTTTGAATGATCTCACCCTGTAGCAAAATCTCATAATTGTTGTATTGCTTTGATCAGCACCAGGTGTTCTCTGAGCTCAGACAAGTTCTGGTCATGAAACTCTGCTATGAATCAAACTTGACTCATTGTTTCTGTTATCCCTCATTGTCAGGGCTATAGCTCAGTGCCTAGCCATTGGAATAAGTATTGAGATCTTTCCACATGCCCTCTGGTCCACCTACTTGAGGCAGGGCCCCAGCACATGTATTCTAGATTCCCTCCTTGCTTGCAAGCCGTTTCCTTCACTTTGAAATTAAACTTCTGTTTGATTCCTGACTCTCCTGTCTCTAGCCTGCCCTGTTCAGCTCTGGCCATCCACAGTTTAGAGGCCAGTTCCATCTGGTTGACATACTGTGCTATAAGAAATGCTGAAATTGACAGATAAGAAAACTGAGAAGACCATTATGAGGGCAGAATCAGGAGCGATGGGTGGTAGTTGAAAAGAGGCCAATTTTCAATGGTGGTACATGTACAGTTTTAATTGTGGTAAGTCGCAAAAAAAAAAAAAAAGCAAGCCTCCTAACCATTTGAGCTCTCCATAGGTGGAATTATTTGCCTCAAAAAATGGTCACTTTTTGGAGGACTTCAAGCAAAGACTGGACAATCACTTGTCAGGTATGTTATGGTAGGTTTCCCGCCTTTGTGTATGGGTTGGACTATATGGCCACCAAGGTCTTTTCCAACTCTCAAATTTTATGCTTCTGTGATTTCTGTAATGAAGAGTGCTTGATAGTCTTCTATTTTATGAAAAGCTCATTCTCTCCCTGTAAGATTATATATAATTTTTCTTAAAAATTATTGTTGGTTTTAAGGCTTTGTCTTTTGCCTTTGGGAATACTGTATTCCAAAATTTTATCTGCTCTGTCCTACTCATGGCATAGTCTTCTGTGATCTTGATTAGAGTTTCTTTGGCACTTGAATTTTTTCTTTATAAGTGCACATGATCAGGGTACACAAGTAGACATCTACACACTCAAGGAGGGAGTGGTTGATACTTGAACTTCACTCTCATCTGAATTGGTCAAAAGAAGGGAGAACAAACACATACACATATAGAGATGCAAGTAGAAATACATTTCACTCAACAGGGTAATAGGAGGGAAATGGGAGAAGTGGGGAGGGGGAATAAGAGAGAAGGGAGATTAAGGGAGGGATTACTCTTAAGCAAAGTAAACTCTAAGGATGTCCAAAAGCATTTATAACTGTTTTAGAGGTGGCAAAGGATGGGAATCTGAGAGGGTGCCCAATAAATTGAGGGATGGATAAATAAGTTCTGGTTTATAAGTATGTTAGAATACTGTTGTGCTGAATTTTTATCAGCCTAATGACCATCCAGGATTCCAGAGAAATAATGATGAACATACTATTCACCTCCTGATAGGCAAAGGACTCAGAATGTAGAATGAGATAAATATTTTTTCGTACAATGTAGAAATTTGTTTTAATTGACTATATATGTTTGTAATGGATTTTGTTTTTCTTGTGTTCTGGGTTTTTTGGGGGAGGGGAATTGTGGCAAGAGGATAAGAAAGCAAATCTCGACTAATTAAAACATAAAATATTTTTTAAAAAATGGAATAAAATGAGAACAAAACTAGGGTGGGGGAGCTCCTATGTGCCAGAGATTCTGATAGATCCTTGGAATAAAAAGACAAAAATGTCTCTTACCTCAAGGAATTTACATTCTATCTGGAGAGAAAATATGTACATGTATACATATACATACAAGTATATACAAAATATATATGTAAGGAAGTTAATTACTGGAAGCCCAGGAACTAATTATATATAATCAGGGACATTTACATGCTTAAATGTCATATTTATAGGGAGTGGCCCTTTAGGCGCCATCCCAAGAACTGTTCCCTAGTGAGCGTCTGAAAACTTCCAAGGACTCCTGGGGCTCCGACTGTGAGGGCTTCTGCTGTGAGATGATGAAGATTGCTGGGTCATCAAGCAAAATGAGCTGCTGACTCAGTGAATCCTTAAAAAGGAATGAGCCTCTCTCAGTCTCTCAGGAGTATTCACAACTCTCCTTTGAGAGGGAAAGGAAGGGAATACTCCTCTCCACATAGCAACAGCATTTCAATTGCTCCCATGTGTCAGTTAGAGCAAGCACTTGGCCAGGCGAACTAAGCATGGGCCTTGGAATCCCCGGTTCACTTTTTAACTTTGTGTTTCCTATGGTGATTGCACAGCAATCCCAAGACGAATATGTCCAGCTTTGGAAGTAAGCTTATGGGTCTGAGACTATTCAGAAACCTTTGTTTCTTAGTTGGAACTGGCTAGTGGTAGAGAAAGGGTAGGGTTCTTTATTGGAGAGGATGACCATTGACAGTTGGGAAGTTCAGTCCCTAGCCAGAAGACTCCGACCTCAGGGGAACTGTTTGGACAGTGAAGAGTTGAGGTGAAATGTGAAGTATTTAACAGTCCTATACAAAGTTTTATGTTTTCATGGTTTTAAGCTTCAACTTCTTGAAAGAGTATAAATTATTGCTGTTTTTTAAAATATTTTTTTACTATCTTTTTGAGCTTGTTTGGCATTTATAGCCATCCTATACCTGATCTACATTGTACATTGAGTACTTTTCTGCTCCGCAACTCCCCATGGAAAGACATGAATCAAACCTAAACTTTAGGCGCTTTTCTCCCAGGGCTCCAAGGAGTGGAGTGTAAAGAATCAAAGAAACAAGACAAAAGGGCCTGGCACCCTTCTTTTAGGTGACTAAGTTCCCCCAGGGCTGAACCCAAGACAAGCATTTCTGGGTCTCAAGCTGAGAGAGGGTCCTCAGTGAGCTTGGGAGAGGGCACAGTCCTGGGTTTTTATTGTTATATGCAGAAAGGGGGCTAATAATGTAGTTTTAAACTAACTTTAAAAATTTGACCATTCTGGGGCAGCTAGGTGGCACAGTGGATAGAGCACTGGCCCTGAATTCAGAAGGACCTGAGTTCAAATCCGGCCTTATAACACTTACTAGCTGTGTGACTCTGGGCAAGTCACTTAACCCCATTGCCTAGCCAAAAAAAAAATTTTTGACCGTTCTCCATGCCCAGTGATCCTTTTATGAGGGGCAAACAAGTCTCTTGAGTGAATGAGAACAGGACCAAAGCTATTTGATAAACAGTAATTACACACACACACACACACACACACACACACACACACACACACACCCCTTTAAAAGACGTTTAAGAGTCAGTCCAGACTGGAAGAAGCCTGTGGAAGAGAACCCTGCAGGGAGAAGGGAAGAAGAGCATTTCTCTCTCCTTTCCCTAGCTGGCCATGGCATTTAGTAGCCCAGTAGGAAATACACCATCCAGCAGGTGAAAATGCAGTTGGAAAGAATTAAATGGACATTTGAAGGAGCAGAAATACTCTCCAGACAGTCTTATACAGAGAAGGAGCAATTCAAGCCTTGAAGTAGCTTCAAAGAATATGACCTCTGGCAGCAAAGAAGAAAGCAAGAGAGATAAGGAAACTTGCCACAGAGAGTCAGCCTGTGGAGAGGAGCAGACCCTAGGGAACCCAAGTGATCAACCCTCTCAGCAACAATTCTGCACTTGTCAGAGCATCACAAGGACTCCACAAGAAGTAAAAGGAATCTGTAGTTGCAGAGATGTGAGTTGCCTTGGCCATGTATTCTCTATTGTATTTTCCACTACCATTGTACTCTGTGTCCATTCTTTCCATAAACACATTATGTATTTGTGGAAGAATGTACTCCAGGTTTCTAGAGAGGGGTAGTGTTTTATAGCTACTGTGCTTACTATGCCATTTAATGCCTTTGCTTTAAGCTAATTTTGGCTGTTGGCTGATAATTAAAGGGAAGGACATTGGTTGGGGCTCATGAGCTGTGTGGTTTGGGAAGTAGCCACACACAGAGTACCCTAGGACTCAAGGCAGCAGCAGCCTCTGAGGGACCCAATCTACAAGTGTGAGAAAGAAGCACAGAGGGAGGCAAAATAAATATAAAGTAATTGTGGAGAGAATCAAATAAGATACATTGAAAAGGGAAATGGTCTGAAAATTATAAAGGGGGAAATCCCATTCCAAATAACTACAAAATGAAATAAAGTATCCAGGGATCAATCTACTAAAGCACACAGAAAACTTGTATAGATTCAGTTACAAAGTGTTCCTCTAAAAAAAAAACTTTAAATAGCTAGAAGAATATTCAGTGCTCACGGAGGCGCCATGCCAATGTAACATAAATGATAACGCTACCAAAGTTAGTTTATGTTTTTAATGCTATACTAATCAAATATGATGTTTGATGATGATCTGCAGGGGTTCAGAGTCACTGGGATGTGTAGGGTATGACCAGGTGTGAATATGTTAATTAAGTGGAAGGCACCACTCCTGTTCCAAGAGGAGGCTAGAGACCCAGCAGGACACACAAGCAACATGAGATGGCAGGCACAGATCATATAGAAGTTCTCTCTTCTCTTCTCTTCAAGTGCTGGAGATTAGGCAGGAAGCCCTGCTCCTTGCCTTCCCCTTCCCCTTCTCTCAGGGTATATAAGCAGGGGAGATGGAAGGAAGGCATGGTAGTCAAGTGGAAGGGCCCATCTTACCTCTCCTCTTCACACAAAGACTGGAGATCAGGCAGGCACAGCAGGGTGGTGGAAGTGAGAGATCACATCCCCTCCTGCCTATCCTTTTCTTCTTTCCATTTGGGGACATTTGTAGTAGAAGATAATGAACTGAACACAAACCACATCAATGCATTTTTACAACGCAAACATCTTATACCACCTCAGGAGGTAGTCACCAGTCAGAGCCTCAGGAAAGAGTTTTCTCCAAGGGAGCCCAGGGAGCTGAGGAGGAGGAGGAGAAGTCTGAAGAGTGAGTCTGAACATGAAGAAAGTGAAAGTTGGGTACTTCCTAAAATGGCGGTTCTGAGAAGAGAGTTAACAATCAAAAGAACTGGGCCTTATCACCTCTCACCTTGACTATTGCAATAATAGCTTACTAGTTTGGTATCCCTGCCTCTACTCTCTTCTCTCTCAAATCCATCCTCCACATAGCTGACAAGTTAATTAGCACAAGTCTATTTTACTCCTCTCCTCAAAAAGCTTCAATGGCTCCTTCCAAGGATAAAATACAAACTTTTCTATTTGGCTTTTTTGTCCCTGCACAACAATGCCTGGAAGGCTCTCCCTCCTTACTTCTCCCTCTTGGAATCCCTAGCTCCATTCATGGTTCATTTCAGCTGCCTCTTCCTACAAGACGTTCTTCCTGACCTCAGTTAATGCTACCCACAAAAAAGTTACTTTGCATATACTTTATATACACTTGTCTGCCCTATCCCCACAGTGGAATATAAACTCCTTGCATAGTTTATTGCCTCAAAGAAATAAGCACTATGTTCCAGGGGCTGTGCTAAGTGCTGTGGATACAAAAGCAAAAAGAAAGAATGTACCTGCCCTCAAGGAGCTGACCTTCTAAGGAGGACACAACTGTGGACATGAGCTCTGTAAATGCTTCTACTAACCAATTAATTATTTTACAGCTTCCCTTTTCCATAGGGGAACCAGACAGTGGAGTAGCAATCAGGACTTCTGATGACCAGGAGGACTTTTGATGCCCAGGACTGCTTGACATACTATGGACCCTTTGCAAAGTAAACTTTAGCTGAACTCAGAGATACCTGCAACTGCTAAGATCAGTCTTGACCAACTCAGAGAGAAAATCAAAGATCTTGGTTTGAGACTTATCTAAAGAGCAGCAATCCTCTTGATCTCCAATCTCACCTGACTTCCCAATCCATTTTGCTTCTCCCTTAATCCTGACTTAGCTTCTTCTCAGGCAATAAATGCAGTTATAATCTTTCTAAACTGTGATGCAATGCTTGTTCATTCCAGGTCCCCCTTTTGGACCTGGGGTTTCTTCTATCTTAGCAGTTATAGGGGGTTTTATTTTAACACAACACATGAAAGGGATCTGACAGCCAGAAGCCAACAGGAAGAAGGTACCAGTTTGGGAGTACAATGGTAGAGTCTGGAGAGTCAGCTAGAAGGGGAATTGAAGGCAGTAACCTCATTATTTTTGTTTTTGTTTCTCCAGCATCTACCACAGTGCCTCCCTGCACATAGTAAGCACTTTAATAAACACTTATTGAATTGAAGTGAATTTAGTCCAACCCACCAACTTTATGTGAAACTAGTGCCCAGAGAAGCCAAGTGACTTTCCAAAGATCATACAAAAAGTATCAGAGCCATGATCCAACCCAGGCCTTTGGATTTCAGATGCAGCAAATTTCCCACTATTCGCTATTGAGTGATAAGCTATCTTGCTTAAGTCTTCAATTATTCACTTAAGCTATTATTGTTTAACGTCCTTGTGGACTGAGTCCTTTGTAGCCCTGAGCCTGGGAGGGAACTGGCTAGGAGGGTGAGTGGCTCCTACCAGTTTGACCTTATCTAACACTGGTCACAGGACAAGCAGTACACAAGTCTACCTCAGAGACAGGTGTAGAAGATTAGGTGCTAGACATGGTTGATTTAAAATCTCTTTGTAAAGTATTTAAAGTAGTAATTCCCAAACTCAGTTGGCCATAGATGCCTTTAGGCTTATAATATATTGAAAGAACTCATAAGTATTTTTAATGGTGCATAGTTTCATATTTAGTATTAGAGAGGAAAATATCAAAACTTTCATACAGAACCTCTAATTACATTATACTTACCATAAAACAGTTTGAGAAATGCTGGTTTAAAACAGTGATATCCTTACCCTATGGCTGATCAGATTTTTATCCTGAGGCTATAAGGCAATCCTATATTCTCATTAACCTAAAATTAACACTGTCAGAGTAAAGGGATAGTGTGGTACTGGTGAGAATGCCTGGGCAAGACCATGAAGGAAGTCCATCCGAGGGCTTCTCTGAAGAGGAGATTAAAGAGAGGCTGTGTGTCTGTCTAGTGTACTAGAAGCCGTTTCAGAAGAAACTAAGAATAACCCAGAGAGCAGCTGGACAAATGCCTAGCAGCCAGTGTATTAACATAATTTCCTGGTGGAGGGAGAGGACACATAAATGACCTGCTGCCCTTAAAAGCTCTTCATAGCAGTCTGATACCCCTGCTTGAGATCAAAGGATAAAACTCATTCCCTAACTAGGAAGGGCTGAGGCATGTGGATGAGGAGGAAAAAGAATGCCACTCAGTCACCACAAGCTGTACTTCCTGACCTGTGATCTCAGAAATATGACAGAGATCTCTAATCAAGTTCCTTTATCTAGGCCTCTGTTTCCATACCTCATAACCAGGATGTTGAAAACTCATTTTAAAAATCATTTGCTCGATTTACTAAATATGTTAACCTGGCTTTATTTGAGCAATAGTTTATAGGACTCTAAGGCCCGAGATCTAACCTAATCAAATTGCCTGGGCCTAAGAAGGTTAAGACAAATGTTTGTAGATTTCTGGGTAGAATGATGGTTAGGGGAGCTAGAAGTGAAAGAGTTTTGTTGCCCTTTAAGAAAATCCGATTTTAAAAAAGCCCCATTATGGGGCAGCTAGGTGGCATAGTGGATAGAGCATTGGCCCTGGAGTCAGGAGGACCTGAGTTCAAATTTGACCTCAGACACTTAACACTTACTAGCTGTGTGACTCTGGGCAAGTCACTTAACCTTAATTGTCTCATTAAAAAAAAGAAAACCCAATATTTAAAAACTTGGACTTACTAAATGCAGAAATTAAAATTATTTCTTTACAAAATGATTGCTTACACAGGTATTTGCTATGCGATTATCATTTAAATCCTCTAGAGCATTTATAATGATTACATTTGTCAACATTTTATTTATGAAGTTTTTAAAGAACACACATATATACTCTTTAAAAATACATTTACTAACGGGGTTTGGAGTATGCTGTGGCCATCTAAGAGATATCCCACTTAAGAGATGCCAGAGACCTGCTTCTTTGAGGGAAACAGGAAGACTGGTGTATTCTGCATTGGTTTACCACGAGTCTGGAGACAGCTTTTTTCCATTAGTTGTGTAGATAAAATTATCTGCGTCTTTAAAATCACCTAATTAAATCACCACATAGCCAAACTCTTTTGGCAAGTTCAAGGGCAGAAAACAAGTGATACAATTAAGAGGAGAGCCTAGGGGCAGCTAGGTGGCAGTGGATAGAGCACCAGCCCTGGATTCAGGAGGACCTGAGTTCAAATCCGGTCTCAGACACATAACACTAGCTGTGTGATTCTGGGCAAGTCGCTTAACCCCATTGCCTAGTTTAAAAAAAAAAAAGAGAGAAGGGCCTAAACTTAGGCCAGGTGACCCCAAGAAATGGGCTTGGGGTTCTGTTCTATTTAGCTTTCCTTCTCAGTTTTAAGTACAGGGAATAGTGTCCCCAACCTGGGAGCTTGAGTCATTGGGACCTTGGAGCCCAGAATTCCAGGCTAGTTGTTGCAAAGAGCCCAGCAGGGAAACCCTGAGAAGCCAGGGTCCCAGACGCTACCCCAGTGGGGCTTTGGACTTGAACTTGGTAGGATTAATCCTATGTAAGAACTGAATTAAAGCAGTGAATCTAATCCACCCCCCCTTCCCAAAGAATGAGGTACTGTAGGGGGATTAAACCCTGAGGTGTTGGGGGAATTGTTTATATGTTTGCTCTTATTACGCCTTTAAATATTCCTTTGTAAAAGCTAATCTGAATTTAAGCAGTTAAATGGGACAAGCTAGTCACTGTGCCCCTAAAATTGAAGGAATACAGTCAGTCAGAGGTACAGTGAATGACAGGAATGAAACTCCTCCCCGCAGCACCCAAATACCCTAAGGTTACTTCAGAAATCTGTAGGAAGAGTGAAATGTAAACATACCTGGCCCTCTGGGAGTAGGGCCAAAGTAAACCCATGTTACAGACATAAGATTTACATAACCTTTGACACAGATCCCATTGGTATGGGACTCTTTGCCCATTCATGGAGATGAATGCCCTGCCCAGCCCTGGGTAAAATGTTGGTGGGCTCCAGTCTTCGTCAGTGCCCTTCAGGTTGCTTTAGGAACCTCTGGCTTCCAGCTTCAAGAAGGAAAATAGAAGAGATCAACACCGCTTCAGGTTGCTGAAAGAAAAAGACTTTGGGAGGAAGCCAACACAAGAGAAGTTGACAGTCTCCAACATGTCCAATCCCATAGGCTCTACACTACAGACTGTAATGAACTTCCCTCAGGTGAGATCTGGAACTCTCTGTTGGTTGGGCTGTTACCTTTCTCCCAACGGGAGAGCTCCTTCACTATATGTTGTCTGGTACATGTTCTCCTGTTGATTCCTTCTCTGATTTGTTTTGCTATGATTATTCACTGTGGAACTGGCATTTGGTGGGAAAGGGGTCAAGCCTTAGATATAGAGCTTAGGGTCCTCTTTTCTCCCAATAATGATTGGAAATTAGATAGAACCTGATAACATCTCCTAGACCAGACCTGCCAAAGGATTTTGGGTGGCCCAGGAAAAATGTGGAGGTTGTAAAAGAAAGCATAGATATAACCAGTGCTTTGTCTATGCCCCACTTAACCCGGCCTTCCACTAGTCACTATTGTGCCCATCATGTAACTTGGCAGATGGGTTGCCACTACATTCTGGCTCCTGTTTGTCACGTGACCTGTGGCAACCAACCATCATCGGTCTGTCTCTAGTCTGAGAGGAGTGGAAGTCGTGTCTTTTCACCATGTTTTCGGTTCTTGCTGCCGTGGAATAGGAGCAAAGTGAGCGCAGCCATGAGCCAACAAAGCTAATGCCCACTAGGCAATGAGCAGCAGCAACTCGAGGGCTTCTCCTCCCTTGCTGCTCAGTTGACTTCCAAGTTACTTGAGTGTCTGGTGCTCTCTCCAAGATCAGACACTGAGGTCAGTATTTCTTTGTATTCGAGTAGTTCCCTGCGGAGATTTTTTTCGTTCTAACATTAAAGTGTTTGGGATAAATTTGTAAAAGAAACAGAAGATCAAATCAGAACATAGACTGTTTAATCCAGAGTATACAAATAAATATTTGTTTACGTACATGAGAGACAAAATATTGTGCTTATTTTCCAAGAAATAATACCCATTCTGAAGGAATACAATCTTCATCGCCATTTAGAATCGAAACATCCTGACTCAAGCAAATTGGACACCAATGAAAAACAAAGCATCCAAATTGTTGAAAAATCTCAGTGGGGAACAACAGATTTTCAAGAAAGTAAACTCAGAAAATGAGGCGGCTACTAAGGTTAGTTTTAAGATTTCTAAAGAAATTGATGCTGCTGGGAAGTCTTTTACTGAAGGTGACTTCATAAAGAAGTGTTTGCTGATTGCAGTTTCTGGATTATGTCTCAACAAAAAAAAGTGCTTCTGAGAAAATAAGTTTGTCCTGCACGATCATGCAGCAAAGAGTAGCTGATGATAAACTGATTGCTGACAAGAAGTGTAATACATTCCATTAACTAAATATGAACAGTAAGAAAATCTGAAAAATGGATTAAAACTTGTACCACTTAGCAAAGTAATTTTTTAACATTAATGTGATTTCATGATAAATAAAAAAATAATAAGTATAATTAATTGATATTAATTGAAATTTCCCTTTTTTAAAAATAAGGTTTATTTGCAAAACAGTTTAATCATCAATTATATCTTTACTTGGAAAGTGAGTTGCTAAAAATCTATTTGTGGCCCGAAGAAATTTAGCCTGTTTTAATTTTGGCCCCTACCTACTGCCAAGTTGTGCAAGTCTGTTCTAGATAAACAATATATAAAGAATCAGATAGATATAATCTTAGCCTAGTAACACTTTTTTCTGAGGAAAGCAGAGGGGCCTCCAGCTCCAGCTTCCTGCTTTTCCTTCTGGCTGTAATGAAAGTCTCCCTTGGAGAAGGAGGGGGTGCGGGGAAAGCTAGAGACGCATATTCTGCTTATTTTCAAGCTGCACAAGGACACCCTTGGCCACATGAGGAACTTCCTTTTCAAGTGAGGCCTTTCTTACCCATGGAGGCCCACTGTTATTTACAATCAAGCATGAGAAGAATGGTTGAGGTGGTTAGAGTAGATCTAAATGAAGTCAATTGGATCATCAGCTCATAGCAAAGAAATGAAGCTTGGAAAAAGGCCCAATGCCCAAGAAAATCTATAAATAGTACAAAATCTTTGTGAAGAAAAAATGTCTCACATTTTTATTAGTTGAATTTGAAGATTTGTTGCTGTTTGTGGGTCTCCCTCCCTTTCCCCCTTCCCGCCCCCAATATTAAACTGTGAAGTTTATGATGTGTTTAAACTATGTTTGAATCTTAGACTTAGTTTGCATGTTCAACTAATTTATCTCTATACATTTTGTTTGATTCTTTTTTTTTTCCTCTCAGGGCTTTTACAAAAAAAAAATGGATCTTCTGAACTTTTTTTCTATCTGAGGTGCAAGGTTTTTTTGGTTTTGTTTTCTGATTAATGGACTTAATGCTGAGATAATTCAATCACTATTAAATTAAACACTTGACTGTGAAGCAAAGCAGAGAAAACTCTGTGGGGCTATTTTTTCTAATAGCTTTGGGGAGCTACATGACAGTCGAATGCCAGTTTCAGAAAGATTCATCACATTCTCTGACCCTTGTTTATCTGTATTCTCTTTCCCTCTCTTTCTTCAAGAAGGAAGTTAATCTTAGTGATTTCAGCCCACGCATTAAACAGGAAACAATAATAAATGTGTAGAATTCACATTTTTTCTAAAGGAAACTTAAAACTGCTGCTACAAGTTGTGTACAAAACTGGTCTATGCCACATGAAAGGAGAATCACAAGTTTTGTTCTGGTACTTTTTATTCCTCTTTTTATTTAGTTGTACAGTACTTCCAAATTCAGAATGAAAGTCAAGCTGTTCTGTATTGAACCATCTAAGCAATAAAATGTTATATTTAAAAATTTTAAAAAAAGAAAAAGAAAAAATGTCTCAAAATATCGGTTTGATCCCATGTGACATGCAGTAGGTTTTCCAGGAGATATTTAAACTTCACAGACTAGTTCTCTTTCGTACTGCCAAGTCTTTTTAAGAAAAGAAAACCTGCACCAAGGTAAACATTAGATTTGTAGCATCTTTGCAGTTTGGCACAAAGTCTGGGAAATTTGTGGCCAGTTATATACATAATAAAGACAAGAATGTGCACCAAGAGGAAGACAATTACTTTGATCTTTTAGTTTAGCTTTTGTGCTTTTGGCCTACTTATTTGCATGGCAAAACCCAAAGAATTTTGGGAGTTTGAGAAAAATCACATTGCTCAATACAGATAGCCCTTTGTGGTTTTTTTGGAAGGCAGCCTCTAAAATCATTTGAGGAGGATGCAATTTGGCAATTAGGAAGACAGGAATTAAAGAGCATTTTATAGGTAAGTGAAGCCCAAGATGAGTAGGAAGAGAGTAAGAGAGCACACACTTGCCTAAGATAAGGTCAAGTCATAAGGCCCAGGTATATTTTGAAAGAGCTGATTAATGTGACTGTTGAGTCATTGTCAATGATAGTAGAAAAACTATGAAAAATGAGATGGGTGCTACAGGGCCAGAGAAGGATAAATATCCCTTTTTTTTTTTAAGGAAAACTCTGCCAATTATAGGCCAGTGAACTTGACTTGAATTCTTGGCAACATTCTAGAACATATTATGAAAGGGATTATTAGGGAACACCTAAAAATACCCTATGCACTCAGTCCTTCAACTTATTCACTCCCTATGAGCTCCTCCTCCACCTCACCTCGGCCACACATAAAGATGGTCATACCTTTGATCTTGCCATCATGCATAATTGTGGTTGCCTCTGTGTTCAAGAATTCTGAAATCCCCTTATCTGACCATCATCTATTGGTTTTTCAGCTCTCCTTCTGTCTTCTCTTACAAAACTCTACTCTTCATCCACACTGTGACCTCCAATCCCCTGACCCCTCAATTCTCTCCCAGGCCATCTCCCTTGCATTAGCTATTATCTCTTCTCCTCATTTTGACCCCGTGGTGGGCCAATTCAACTCTATTACTGTCTTCCTCTCTCTTAATTTTTTTTTTTGGTTAGGCAATGGGGTTAGATGACTTGCCTAGGGTCACACAGCTAGTAAGTGTTATGTGGCTAGTAAGTGTTACGTGTCTGAGGCCGGATTTGAACTCAGGTCCTCCTGAATCCAGGGCTGGTGTTCTATCCACTGTGCCACTTAGCCGCTGCTTTCTTCCTTTCTTGAATCCCTACACCCCTCATTACCCCATTCGGCTGGCTGATGCCCAGCCAAACCTCAGCCTTGGATCATTCTCACCATTTGCTGCCTTTAGGTCCAAATACAGGTCCAATCATGTCATGCCTCCTACTCAATAAACTCCAGTGGCCTCATATTGTTTTCAGGAGGAAATACAAAATCCTCTCGCATTCAAAACCCTTCATAACACAGCTTTCTCTCACCTTTCCAATCACCTCATTCCCTTACTTCTTACTCTCCATCATATATTCATCCATCCAGTATCACTGGCCTCCTAATTATTCCACAAACAAGATACTCCGTCTCTCAGTTGCCGTCATTTTTTAAATTTTATTTTTTATTTATTTTTAAATTTTTAAAATTTTAAAAAATTTAAAAACTTTTGTTTGTTTATTTATTTATTTTTTAGTTGCCATCATTTTTTCTGACTATCCCCCATGCCTCGAGCATTCTCCCTCCTCCACCGTTGACTGCTGACCTCCCTTGCTTCCTGTGAGTCCTAACTAAAATCCTACCTTTTACAGGAAGCCTTTCCCAACCCGTCTTAATTCTAGTGCTTTCCCTCTATTCATTATTTTGTATTTATTCTGTATATGGCTTGCTTCATATATATTTATTTGCTTGCTGTTTCTACCATTTGACTGTCCGATTCTTGAGGGCAGGAGCTCTCTTTTGCCTCTTTTTGTGTCCCCAATGCTTAGCAGAGTGCCTGGCACATAGCAGGTGCTTAATAAATGTTTACTGATTATTTGACTGATAATGATCATGAATAGCTAGCATGGGTTTATCAAGAACACTGGGTTCCCAAAGAAGCTTCACTGACTTTCTATTGTTTCTAGGATTTAAAACAAACAAACAAACAAAATCCAACCATCAGTTTATAGTTTAAAATTCTTGATAATTTATTTTCAATCTGTCTTTCCAGGTTGATTTTTCCTTTTTCCCCTTAACAAATTTAGTTAAGCAAAGTCATAATCTCATATATCCCCTAAGAAAACAAATCTAGTTAAGCAGACTCTATAAGTAAACTAAATCAGGTTACAGATTAAATACTGAGTTTGCAAAATTCTACACTTACAAAACTACAAGCTTAAATTTTAAAGAAATCACAATGGGCTAATTGAGAGGAAGAGATTTACATGTCACAAAGACTTGGCATCAGGGAAATTCTTCCACAAATAAAATATTTGGGGGAGGTTTTAAAGATGCTGTATTCTCTTCTTCTCTCATTTGGTTTCTTATTTTAGCAATAACCAAAGTCTTCCCTTAACATTATTATTCCAGGGGTCAGGTTTTGGTTAGGTAAGGTTAATATTAATGAAAGACAGGCTTTTACTTAACCAAAAGTTGCAGGAGGAATGGCCCTGAGCCCCAAATTAAAAAAAAATTAGTAAAAACATAAAATTCCCATAACAATTCTAATCTGTAATTTGTTTGCTGTTTGCTTGAATTAAAAAATTACTTAATAATAATAAATTAATAAATAGTTACAATAGTAACTATTTGCGAAGGTCTTTTGAGTCTTTGGTGGGAAGGACCTAAGCTATTGAGTTTTAGGGAAGAGCTACTCCCCCTCAAGAGTGATCAGTGAAATGACTTTTGTTCTGAACTTATTATCCCCTAGACTACCAATATTGGGGAGGTGGGTATCATTCTAGCCCAATACCCCTCTTAGAAACTAGAGAAAAGAATACTTGGCGTCAGGCTCCCAAAGTCTACCTGCCCCTACTCACCCCAAACACCAACCCCAGCTAGCTTGCTGGCATTGAAAACATGGACCTTGGTGCTCTTCCTCTCTGCACAAGTGAGACAGACCTCAGGTCATACATATCCTTGTCACTGGCAAGTCAAATCTTTTTTAGACAAACCATGTAGGCATATATATTACATGTGGGAACCTGTGCACAGACAAATTATACTACTTGGTTGCTTGAGAACAGGGAGACAGAAAGGTCTATGGACACTGAGGACAGGATCTGACACATTCCATAGAGCATTCCAGGGACGAGGGACTAAAAGGAGAACAGATCGTGCAGTGGGGCAGAAGAGATCCCAACGGGTCCCTGAATGAGTAGACGATATGGAAACCAGTACCATCTGGCAGTTCTGTCTCTCACTACCCAATTGTGAGCCACAGATCTAGGGCAGATTGAGGAGAGGACCTGTGAGCAGTGGTGGCAGAAAGGAGTGGTGGAAGTCTCTGTCGTAAGCACAACCATATGGCTCTGACCACAGGACAAGAGCAAGGACTCAGTTCTAGCCTCCAACCTAGGCTAGGGTGGGAAATCCAGACCAAAGGTAAGCCTATAATTCAGTCCCCCATAACTTGCAGAGACTCCCAGTGGTCTAATAGTGGCTGATTCCAGCAGGAATCTACTAAAACTTCTAACCAGGGACAAGCCTACAGAAGTCTTGGTCAGACCCAAACCTAGGTCAGGACTTGTAAAGCTCAGACTAGGATGGCAGTGAGCAGACTTCATCCCGGATCACACTATTCTGGGGGCACTGAATGCTTAGTTTCCCTGCATGAACTGTCATTGAGATCCTATAACAACACAATACTCAATACCCCCAAAAAGTAACTGAAGGATGCAAGAAGATAAGAACTCAGACCAGATATTCCCTGCAAAGGTACACAGAGCTCAGCATCAATAGAAAATCCAAAGTCAAGAAGTAGGTTGAAAGAATAAGCAAAGAACAACAACAACAAAAAAGAATTCCACCATAAAGTGCTTTGAAGGCAACACTGAAATTCAAGACATAAACCTAGATGAAGAGAATGACACCAAGACATCTACAAAGTTGTCAATAAAAACACAGCTTGGGAATAAATCCAACTAGAATTCCCAGAAGAGACAAAGCAAGAATTTTTAAAAAGCTAAAAAGTGATTTTAAAAACCAAATGAGAATAGCCATATTTAAAATATCACTAATAATTAGAGAAATGCAAATTAAAACATCTTTGAGGTATTACCTCATACCCAACAGATTGGTTAAGTTGACAAAAATGGAAAATGACAAATGATGAAAGGGAAATGGGAAAATAATTATATGAATTAGTCCAACCATTTTGGAGAACAATTTGGAATTATATCTAAAGGGCTATAAAACTGTGCCTACCCTTTGACTCAGCAATACTAGATCTATTCTCCAAAAAGATCAAAGAAAGAGGAAAGGATACATATGTTATAATGGTAATTTTGGGGGAGTAAACAATTGGAAACTGAGGGGATGCCCACCAACTGGGGAATGGATGAAGAAGTTATGGTATTTGAATGTAATGGAATACTATTATGTGCTGCAAGAAATGATGATAAGAAATGTATTCAGAAAAACCTGGAAACATATGAAATGATGCAGAATGAAATGAGCAGAACTAGGAGAATAATTTATATAATAAAATATTGTAAGGACAATCAACTCTGAAAGACTTAGGAACTCTGATCAATACAATGAGCAACCACAGTTCCAAAGGACTCATGATGAAACATGCTACCAACTTCCAGAGAGAGAGATAAGTGATGGCCTCAGAGTGCACCTTGAAACATCTTTACTTTCTTCTTTTCTTTCTTTCATTTGGTTTTGGACAATGCTAATGTAGAAATTCGTTTTGCATAACTACACATGGGCTTTGCTTTTCTTGTGAGAAGGGGGAGGGAAAGAATTTGGAACTGAAAATAAAACTGAATTTAAAAAAAATAAGAGCAGTAGAAGAAGAATGGGGAAAGAATTAACAAATTGGAAAACATAAAAAACCTTACCCATGAAAATAACTTCATGAAAATTAGAATGGATCAAATGAAACCTAATGATTCTACCAGACATCAAGAAATATTAAAATAAAGTATAAAAAAACTGAAAAAAGAAAAAATGTAAAATATATATAGCAAATATATAGCAAAAACAACTGATCTGGAAAACAGATAGAGAAAAAATAATTTAAGAATCACTGGACTGCTTGAAAGCCTTGATCGAAATAGGAGCCTAGACATTGTACTTCAAGAAGTCATAAAAGAAAACTGTCCACATGTCTTAGAGCTAAAGGGCAAAGCGGAAATTAAAAGAATCCACTGGTTACCTTATCAATCAACAAACAAAACTCCTAGGAATATTACAGTCAAAATCCAGAGCTTCCAGTTCAAAGAAAAAAATACTGCAAGTAGCTAAAAAGAAAGAATTCAAGTACCAATGAGCCAAAGTCAGGGTCACACAAGATAAAGCAGCTACCACTACAAAGGAGTGGAAAACTTAGAATATGATATTCCAAAAGGCAAAATATCTAGGCTTGGAATGAAGAACAAATAAAGCAAAACAGTAAAATCTTATAGGAGAAAAAAATTGACTTAAACAGGACTGAATAGAAAATCTGACATACAAACACAGAAGGCAAGAGAAACATAAAAATGTGAATATGAGCAAGCAATTATAATGGATTAAACAAGAAAAAACTGTTTTCATTCTAATATGGAGATGGGGAGGGATCCCCTTAGAACTCTATTATCACCATCAAGGGTCATAGAGGGAGTCTAATTATACAAGGGGCCTAGGAATGATTCTTTCATGTTTTGAAGATCTTGAAAGAAGAATGGTGATGACATGTAGCTAATAGGATGGAGGACTAGACATTTTCTCTTATCCCCATGACCTTTCAAATCTCCCCAAAACAATAACTTTGTGCCAAAGATAAAGCAACTTCAGCTGTCTCCATGGTCTAGGACATGAAGAAACCAAAAGAAGGGACCCCCCGCCCAAACCAACCTTGCTGCCAGCAGAAAGGCTTTGTTAGCCAAACCAAGGACCTGACAAATGGGCTTTCAACAAAACCCAACCCCACATCCCAGTTCCTCCCTCCCTCTTTCCAATGTTATGGAGATCTCCAGGCTATGGAAATTTGCTTGGGCCATGTTAGCACCATGGCAGCAGCATTCTGTGCTGCAAAAGATCTCAACACAAGAGCAGAGGAAGAAAAGGAAAGAGGTCAGTCATGCATCTCAGCTTGAAATAGAGCTCAACCCTAAACCATGGCCTCTTCTTACTTCCATAGCCAAACTACAGAAATCAACCCTGAAACAGCATGGAGGCTTGCTGAACATCTGGTGCTGGACCAGAGAACTGAAAAACAAGGGAAGCAGGACACTAGTATGGCACATAGTGTGTAGGGAGCACTGTGTAACATTCCACAAAGTCACAGGGAAAGAGCTTAGCATTCAATTGGGGCCAGTTCTGTCCCACCAAAAGTCACTTGGGTCAGAGACCTAGGCTGATGAACCCTAAACTGCCCAGTGTGAAAGAATGCTCAGGGGGCAGCTAGGTAGCAGGAGGACCTGAGTTCAAATCCAGTCTCAGACCAGAGACATGACATTTACTAGCTATGTGACTGTGGGCAAGTCACTTAACCCCAATTGCCTTGCCAAAAAAGGAAAAAAAAAGAAAAAGAAAGAATGCTTAGAACATTTTAAGATCTAGCCCCAAAAGCAACCACCATCAGAGTGTCAGGAAGAAGAAAACTTGAAGACTTTGAACATAAACAAAAACATCAACAGGGAAAACATTAATAGCAGATTAGAAAACAAAGGAAAATGATCCAACACTTGATGAGACAGAGGACGCTGAGGAATGTAAGGAAAACATGGAACCACAACATGCTGTCCCTGAGTGGTTTAAAAGAGAAATGAAAACTATTGGAGCAGAATTTATGACTCGCACAGGAAAAATAATGGGCAGAATAAGAAACCTTGAATCAATGATGTCAAGTCTCACCACAGAAACAAAAGAAAGAACAATAGATGGGAATGCAAGCACACAGAACTGAAGTACAATCTAGGAGAAGAGAAGTAAAAAACAATAACACTTAAAAAATTATGCTCCCTATCCAAGCAAAATATACTGATCTTTAAGACAGGATGCATACAGATTAGCTAAGTATCACAGATCTCCCAGAAGAACACAATAAGAAAAAAAAACCTGAACACTATAATGAAGGAAACGATAGCACTCCCCAGAAACCCTGAACATAGAAAAGGAAAACAAACAAACAAACGAACAAACAAAATCAAGGCTGCAAACTCAAGACACATAGTGGTTAAATATAATACTCCCATTCAGAAAGACAAATTCTTCAAGCAATCAGGAGAAAGATCTTTAAATACAAAAGAAAGGAAATGAGAATAACACAAGACTATTTTGTATCCACCAAAAAGCATAGGAGGGAATGGAATACTTTGTTCTCAAAAACAATGGTAGCACAGAATGCAGTCCAGGGTGACTTACCCTGCAAATCTGAGCTTAACCATAAATGAAAAAAAATGGCCATTCAATAATAAAGAAGCATCTGAAACCCTCTTAGAAAGAAAACCAGACTGAAGGAGATTATTTACTTATCAAACACTCCAGACAGGAGAAATGCAGGTGGGGTGAACAAATGCAGTACCCAAGGACAGTAAAAGGAGGAATGTGATAGCAGAGAGACAGAACAGTAAGAGACTTCTTTCTAAATGTACACAAGGAGACAGCAGTGAAGTTGGAAGTCAGGAGAAGGTAACAGTGAAGAGGCAGGTCTGGGTATTGTGGACGAACCTATCAACACCTTGCCTAGAGCAAAATGAATGTTTTTGTGGGACTACATTACAAAATGAGAAAGTGTATGAAAGGAAGGGAGGGGAGCAGGGTGATAGAAGGGAATGTGTGATATGCTTAGGTCAAATTAAGGGCTAGCAATGAGGTGATCTCTGTGGTCACAGGAAGAGAAGAACTTGCAGGGGAATTAGGTGAGGACAAGGCAGAAAAGACTGACAAGGCAGGGAAAGAAGGGGGATCTTGTTTTGGTAGCGGGAAGGGGTTCCATTGATGAATGTTCCTATGAGTAAAGAGAAATGTTCTATGAAGGGAGATGAGGTCCTTGTATTGGGTGTGTTCTGGTGAATTTGGCGCTTGAAAAGGCCATTCATCCTATCTGAGAGGAGGTCCTTTTAGGAGTTGGAAAGGCAACAGGCATCTGGGGGAGTGGAGAGGGCAAGGTCATAGGAATAAGATCTTGAGGCAAAAAAATGGGAAAAGGTAATGAGGCATAGGATATAGAACAGTGGTGGGAGGCATAATCAATGTGTGTATGGGGGAGGAGGGACCTACCATGGGATAGTATCCACTCTGTCACCTGTAAGAATTGGCATTGTTCTGGGAATAAGGCCCAATGGAATAGGGCACTCCATGGGGCAAGCTCTATAAGGAAGTGGCAGAAACTGTCTAGAGGGAGAGCCCAGAATGAAGACCTTGGAAGTTTTGATTCTATGACTCTATTCCAGAAAATGGACAGGGACTAGATAATTACAGAGGTCTCGAAACAGAAAATGAAGGTCTAGAGAAGACAGAAAGAGAGGATGAAATATGAAACTAAGCAAACTGCTGGAGAAACAAGAACTAAAAAATTTATAATACCTTCTAAATGGGACTGCTAAATAATCTGAATTTTAAAAGTACCACATGGAACTTTCACAAGAACTGACCATGTATTAGGGCACAGAGATATTGCAAACAAATGTAAAAAGGCAGAAATAATAAATATATCCTTTTCGGCCACAGTGTAATAAAAATAGTCATTGATTCAGGGACCACAAAGGAAAGACACAGACCCAAATGGAGCCTTGACAATGAAATCCTAAATAATGAGTGGGTCAAAGAACAAATCATAGTAACAAATAATTAGGAGAGGATTCTAGGAAAATGGTAGAGTATGTCAGAAAACTTTAGGCTCTCCAAACATCCTCCAAGAAAAACAGACAGAACATTACCTCAAAGTGAATGTGGAGTGGCAGAAATAAACAAAGGTTGGGGTAAAGACAATTTGAGAAGATCCCAGGAAAGACTCAGCCTCCAGGAGTGGAGGTTTGGCCTGAGTGAAGCACAAACACTTCCAGGCCCACTCAGCCCTGGGGGCAGCTGGGTTGGGAGGCAGTTTCAGCCTCAGGAACTTTCACCTCACAACATTGTGTGGGTTGGAAGGCTGAATAAGAGAGGATTGAAGACCTTTTGCTGTTGAAGGGCAGGACACAAAGCACAGCTGTGCTGACCAGACTCAGTCCTGGGCGACGGCTGTGGCAGAGAAGGAGCTAGCACATGCCTGCTGAGCATTGTAACAGAGGGGCAGGGACCTTGTGGGCTGTGGGTACCTGCAGGAGAGCAGAGTCCTCATCTTCAGCTCCAAGGCAGAAAGGACAGTTGAAGTTTGCAGCCACCACAAGGACGACAGGGAGCAAGCGCGTTTGTGGGACAGCATGGCTGGGGGCCCTAGCTATGGCCTACTGGTGGAGAGGAGTGCCCAAGTTTGGACCCAGGGGCTTCAAGAGAGAAGATGGAAGAGGCCAACTCCACCTCAGGTCAATGAAGGAAAAGATTCTAGGAGGAAATGAGAGGAGCCAGCAGCCTCCATCATGTCCTTATCTCCAGCTTGCTTTAAGACACTTCGGGAAGTTTGCCCCGGGGTGACATCAAAGATGCTCTCTCTTGGTTGAATTGAGTTCCTCACTTTTCAATGGGAGAGCTCTTCTCTGTATTGTCTGACATATATTCTCCTATGTATGTATACCCTCTCTGATTTCTGTTTTGCTACCGTTAGAAATAGGCTTGACACCAAAAATTTAGTATCAAGAAAATTTATTATAAAGAAAGTCCAGAGGATTTAGACGTTTCTGGCCAGAAGCGGGCTCCACCCCTCTTCAGGAGGGGTGGGCCCTGAGTGCAAGGGAAAGTGTGCTGTTATGCAGTTGAATTCGGTGCGAAACCTCCCAGGCCGGGATTGGTCCAACCCTTCCCAGGTTACACCTTTCCTTACATGTTTCCCCTTGATATGCTCAAGTATGTTCCCCCTCCCTTGGTCATACATCCCATGACTCGTTAATGAGGTTCTAATTTTATGCGGGGTGTGTCAGATAATAGTAATGAAGTTCATTAAGCAGGTGCTCTAACATTTTTCAGGTGTCCTCAGGTTGACCCTAACTGGTCTGAGCTGGCTCGACCCCTATCTTGATTTTGGAGTCTTCTTGGAACAATCCACTTACTTCCTGTTGGTCAAGCCCAGCCCACCTACAGTGTACCACCTCCTGGGACCTTTGTTCTTTAAATCTCTGTATTATTCTACCTGTGGAAACTTAAGCCCTTCTAATTCTAACATTTGGATAAATGGGATATTTATATTCATCTGATAAAAATTTTTGGTTTAAGATTATTGAAAAAAAAAAGTTTGGACCAGGGACAGAGCTCAGAAAATAACAGTAAGAAGGACCTGAAGCTTAGGGCATCATTCCCACACCTCGAGACTAGAATCATCATAATAATAAACTGCTAAAAATAAAATAAAACAAAAAATAAAAATGAATAAGCAAAGGAGAAAGAACCCAACCACAGATAGCTACTATGGGGATAGGAAAGATCTAGATTCATATTCAGGGGAAGTAGTAGAGCTAAAAAAGCCACTCCTTTTTCAATGAGAAATGTCAAACAGTCACTTGTATGCATAGAGGGAGAAATGGGGCTTGTAAAATGGGGCTTGATGGTGGCAGAAAGCATTTCAATGATATGAGATGAGAAACGGGAAAGAAGAGAGGGATCTCTTATGAATGGCATTCACCAATCTAGATACTGGCTGCACCTTCTCATTACACTTAACACTCTGACCCTGGAAGGAAAAGATGAACACTCCTTGTTTCCCATTGCCACTTCCAGAATACACCTCTATTGCCACCACTGCAACCTCTCCTTCAAGGTTGACTCTAGTCAAATTCATCACACAATTCAAATGGCTGAACTGGCCGTCATACTAGGGTTTTCAGTACATTGATGTTGCCTCACACATTCTAACTTCCTAGTATCTCAAATGTACTTAACTGCCATGATCTACTTCTCCACTCTACCTCAGCTACACCATGGAAAGGCCATTCTCTTTCTCACTTCTTATCTAGTCTTAATCACTGAATGGGCATTGCCTCAGTCAAACTGAGACCTGGGAAAGACTTTAACTTAAAAAGGCCAAGGTCTCACTTACATGAAATGATGCAGAGTGAAGTGAGCAGAACATTGTACACAGTAACAGCCACATTATTCGATGACTAACTTTGATACTTAGCTCTTCTCAGCAATGCAAGGATCTAAGACATCTCCAAAATACTCACAATGGAAATCGCTATCCATATCCAGAAAAAGAACTATGAAGTATGAATGCAGATGGTACATACTATTTGCTCTCCTTTTCCTTTGCTGTTTTGTTTTATTGCTTCATTCTCTTGGTTCCCACCATTAGTTCTAATTGTTTTTCACTTCATGAAAAATATGCTTAATATGAATGTGTAAGTAGAGCCTATATCAGATTGTATGCTGCCATCTTGTGTGGGGAGGGGGGAAGAGGAGTTGGAAGGGAAGAAAATTTAAAACTCAAAATTTTATGAAAGTGAATGTTGAAAACTAAAAATAAATTTAAAAAAAAAAAAGGCCAAGGTCTCCCAGTGCATACAGAGCCAGAGCCATCTCCAGTCATCCTGATTTGTATCTTGCCACTGAAGCCAGATGGCTCCTGAGGAGAAAGTGAAGCTGCTGACTTTGCACAGCCCTCCCTCACTTAAATCCAATTCACTTTCATGTCATGGCATCACCTCCCTTACGTCATGGTCATCTTTGAGAATGAAAGACCTCTGCAATAGTAGGAGCTGCCCCACTGGGGACCCAACTGGGACCAGCCAATTGGGCTCTTCCTTTCTTTCCCTTCCCTTCCCTTTCCTTTGTCTGGATAGGGTATCAACCCCATACCTTGAGTGCTCTGCCCAAAGGAATGTAAATTTTGATCGCAGAAATCTCACAAGATATCTTGGGATTTACAGGCTAATTTCTTTCTTAAAGACGATGCCTTAAACCCAAATCATTCTGGCTCTTATTGATTGGTCAAACAATAGGTCCCAGGCCAAGCCCAACTTGGTCATTATTTGGACCCTGACTGGCTCAGAGTGAATGTATGCTTGCCTAAAAGACTATTTTATGGAAAACCCATGCAGAACAAGAGCTCACATGGTGGTCAGAAGAAACTATACAAGGACACTCTCAAGGTCTCTCTTAAGAAGTTTGGAATTGATTATGTGACACCCCAACTGTTAGGCATTTCACAATCTATATCACACCTCAAAGTCAACATGCACCAAATAAAAAACAATTCTTTCAATCCAAAGCCACTCATTTTCTAAACTTTCCTATTTCTTTGAGGCACCACCATCCTTCCAAATACCCAGGTTTACAATGTGTCATCCACAATTGCTCATTCTCACTCACTTCCCATATCTTATCAGTTGTCAAATCTTGTCTTTTCTACATCTCTCACATCCATCTTCTCTTTACTCACACATCTACCAATCTAGATGTGCAAATGTGAACACAGGCTCCTCTAAGAATATCAGTACATAAGAATATTATGTACACTAATAAATTGTTGGTGGAGTTGTGAAATGATCCAACCATTTTGGAGAACAATTTGGAACTATGCCCAAAGGGCTACAAAAATGTGCCATACCCTTTGATCCAGCAATAGCACTTCTACAGCTATATCCCAAAGAGATCAAACAAATGGGAAAAGGACCCACATGTACAAAAATATTCATAGCAGCTCTTTTTGTGGTGGCAAAGAATTGCAAATTGAGAGGATGCCATCAATTGGGGAATGGCTGAGCAAGTTGTGGTATATGAATGTAATGGAATACTATTGTGCTATAAGAAATGATGAACAGGCTGACTTCAGAAAAACCTGGAAAGACTTACATGGTCTGATGCTAAGTGAAGCGAGCAGAACCAAGTGGACTTTGTACACAATAACAGCCATGTTATGCGATGACTAATATTGTTAAACTGAACCCTTCTCAGCATTACAAGGATCTAAGACATTTCCAGAGGCCTCTGGATGTAAAACGCTGTCCATATCCAAAGAAAGAACTATGGAAGTCAAATCACTATCACTTATTTTTACCTTCTGTTGAATTTCGTTTCATCTTTCTGATGGTTCCTCCTATTGGTTTTAATTTTTACTTACAACTTCACTAATGTGAAAATGTTTAATGGGAATGTAAATGTAAAGTCTATATCAGATTGTGTGCCGTCTTGGGGAGGGAGGGGGGAGGAAGGGGTAGAAAAATTTTCAATTCAAAAGCATATGGAAGCGAGTGTTGATATATCAAAATAAATTAATATAATTTAAAAAAATATATCAGTTCCCTCCTCAATCAACTCTAGTGGCTGGCTCTCTATTACTTCTAGACTCAAATTTGGCCTTTGAAGCTCTTTATAATCTCCAACCTTATACATTCCTATACTCCTCTGCAGTCCTGCCAAACTGTGTTCCACACATATTTTAGTCCATCTGCCCTGTGCAAACTATTCCCCAATCTTTCAATCTTGACCTTGCAGACCAATTTCCACAGATTCAGTTCAAGTGCCCTCTTTTATGCTTTTCCTGATCCCAGCTGTCTGGCACATGGCAGGTGCTTAAACATGTTTGATCCACCTGACTCCAGCCAACTAGCACCTTCTTCCCCAAAATTACCTTGTATTTCGTGCATGTATGTAGAACTGTGTGCAAATTTGTTCCATGACTGATAAAACAGGATAAAGCAAATTTTGTGATTGCTTATTTAATGATTTTCACTGAAAACAGCCAAAGTACAGAAAACCACAACACTTCATAATAATTCACAAAGATACAACTCTTCTGACACTCACTTCCACAAGAAAACATCTGGTCTTTTTCAAGGTAAAGCGAAATGTTTACTACATGTCTTCCGGTGCCATAGAAGCTACAGGCTGAGGAGGGAGGGCTACTCTACCACACCCATCTTCCACCATGGCTTTCAGCTCTGAGGCCTGGAGCTGTAGCCTGCCCAACTTTGCCAGCACAGTCCTTAAGGGACCATTTAACATTAAGTGAAATCATGCTGTTCTGATTAGGTTCCTATCTTTTTTTGAGCATTATACTGGACTCCATTTTTCCTCTAAGACCTATTTAAGAAAGCAGGTGCTGTGTTACAGCAAAACTAGACAGCCTCACAGACCCAAAGACACACACAGTCTTCCCTGAGGGCAAAGACCATTTCACGCTTGTCTTTTATTGGATTGGCAGGACAGAACATGATGATGGTACAGTAAAAAAAAAAATTATTTATATAGGTTGTCCTCACAGTTGGAGCATACAGTCCCCAAACTGTTAAAATGTTCATGTATGCTTATTACCACTACTGGATGTTCTATCATATATGGTTCTATCATATATCAATATCATATATTGTTATTAAGGTTGAAAGTGGAGTCTTAAGTGTGACATTGTCTTTTTGGGTCACTTCAGTCATATCCAACTCTTTGTGACCCCATTTTGGCATTTTCATGGCAATGATACTAGATTGGCTTGCCACTTCCTTCTCCAGCTCATTTTACAGATGAAGAATTGAGGCAAACAGGGTTAAGTGACTTGCCCAGGGTCACAAAGCTAGTGTCTGAGGCCAGTTTTGAACTCATGAGGATGAATCTTCCTGACTCCAAGACCAGTGCTCTCTCCACTGTGCCATTGGTCTTGTATCTTTTCCAATTCTAATGAATGTGCCCTAGCACTGTTTTCTCCAATTTGCTCCCCTCTACTTCTCACACGACCCACCCACATTTTTCTGGAATGAAAATCTCACCTTTAGGCTCAGAGCTTTTCAAGGCTAGCCATACAATTTTAATCTTTAAAAGTGACTCACATAAAGAACTGATGGAATCTGAATGCAGATAGAAGCATATTATTTTCATTTTTGGAAGGTGGTTTTTTTTGTTCTGTTTCTTGCAACAACATGACTAACGTGGAAATATGTTTAACATAATTGCACATGTACAACATCAGACGGCTTGCTGTCTTGGGGATGGGATGGAAGGAGAGAAAAATTTCGATTTCAAAATCTTATAAAAAATTAATGTTAAAAACTATCTTTACATGTAATTGGAAAAAATAAAATACTATTAACATTTAAAAAAGAAAAAAAGTGACTCAGTTACAAGAAACCCAGGACAACTAATATATTTCATGAATGATTCCAAATTGTAAACACAAACACTTTATGAAAATACAGTAAGGTCAAAAGATTCATGTTTCCAAGGTCTAGTCCCTTCTACAGTCATTTTCATTAGAGGTCTTTCCATTTCTTTCCAACACTATGAATTTCTTCCCAGGGCCCTTTATCAAATAAAAAGAAATTTGGTTCTTGTGCCACAACTCAGTTTTTATTGCTGAAAAAAATAAATATTTTTAATGTGATTCCTTGCTAATGACATCCTGGAATGCTTATTTGCATTGTGATAGAAAACATTTCTTTTTCCCCACTCTTTTTTGGAAGTTGGACTCCTCAAAAATCACCCAGAAAACCATTCCTAACACTTAGAAAGCTTTAAAGATTTTTCTTTGTGTTTTTTTTAACTCTTTTACCTGGAGATCTGAAAAGCATCCTTGGTCCTAGAGACCAAAAAATTAGCTTATTTTTCCTCTTTAAAGAACCTGTTGATCTACTGACACTCCTGTTTGACCTTTTTGGAGGGGGACGAAAATCACAATCCGTTGGATTTTCTGTACTCTCTGCCAATTCCCTCTTGGATAACTTGGCCTTATCTTTCTGGGGAAGAACAACGCTGCTTCTACTAACCCACTTATGTTTCTTTTTTATCATTTTAGTGGTAGCTATATCCTGACACTCTGTCTCTAAGTCACTGGTTCTACTTAATGGTAACGCTTTCACATCAACTGTTTCTGAAGAAACCTTTGAGACTACCTGGGGAATAATGTGGTTGCTTCCATTAACAACTTGCTTCCTTTGCTTTGTGACCAATTTAGGAGTTCCTATGTCATTACTTTCTGGCTTTGGGGAAATAATAGGATGTGCTGACAATCCTTTCATAGAAGGAGTTTCTGTATAAGCCTTCTGAAGTGTGATGCACAAGTTTTTCGTTTGTTGTTCCTTGGTCTCTATCTTCTTACAAGCATCTTTTTTTCTGCTTTTGCCAATGGCTGGCATCACCTCAAAGTCTGTCAGTTTTTTTTCATTCTTTTGGGTCTCTGTTTCATCATTCTTATTTGGCTCCTGGAAGCCATCTGTTACTTCTACGGCTTTTGGTCCTTGACCCTTTGTTCTTTTACATGCTCTTCCTGAGCGGTTATTTTGAGGATTTAAGGGAACAACTGTATCAGACATGCCTGTGTCACTTGGAAAAGAAGAATCAGTACTCATATTCTTCCTTTTATTCATCTCCTTTCTCTTCATAGCTCTTGACCTATCTTTCTCAAAAGTCACAGGTATCTCCATATTCTGCTTTTCATCTTTTTTCCCTGTAAAAATGACAAGAAAGAAGATAAAAATACATTTAGCAGTTATATCCCATTGCAAATCAACAACTATTTATAGGTTGGCTACATTATCATACGTGGAAGTATGACTGGACGAAAAAGCATTAAGCACTTAGTATGTGCTAAGCACTGAGAATATAAATGGGAAACAGTTCCTGTTCTCAAAGAGCTCACACTCATAATTAGGGGAGACAACAGCTGCAGGACAGACGGAAAGGCCCATGATTCCTAAGGGGGCAGTTGTGGGGCAGACATCAAGGATTTAAGATTCCTGAGGTTACAAAAGTAGAGCAAATGACAACGCTAGGGCTGGTGCTCCTCCATCTTCTCAGATGGAATAGCTCTGTTAACTCCCATTTTCATCCAAACCCTATGAGCAGCCAGCAGGTTTTAGGCAAAAAGGAACAACAAAGGAAGAACGATGCCACCAGTGGTGGTAGGTTTTTTTTACCATCCAGCTCTCCAAGAGGTGCTGTGATAGCAAGGTCAATAATAAAAGTATTACTATCTCCATTTTACAGGTGAAAGACCTGGAGCACTGAGGCTAAGTGATAGGTCATGGTCATACAACTAGCATGAGAAACAGGATTCAAGGCCAGATCTTCTTGACTCCAAGAATATTCTATAAATTACAGATGTGTCAAACATGAGACCCTTGAAACCTACAACAGCCTACAATACTCCTGAGTGGGCCCAAGTCAGGTTAAAGTGTAAGTGGGAAATATTTAACACAACAAAACACAACAAAACACAAACATTACATTTTAAAACTAAGTCAATATGTGGCCCACAGAGACTCATATGTTCAGTTTAGTAGCCCTCATTTCTACTTGAGTTTGCATCACTGCACTACACCAAGTTCAACTTGAATAGGAAGTTTGTTAGTGATCCAGTTAAGAGTTTTCACAGTCACAATGAAAAGATGATGGCAAAGGAACACTGAAAAGTGGAGCTAAACTGGATAGGATGAAAGCATAGGGAAAGGGAACATGGGAATAGTACAGAGTAAAATGGATTTTTTCTACATCAATGTAACACTGATCTACCATATGGATTATATTTTGAAAAGATTATATAATCAAGACTATAAAAATTTAAGTCACCATGGCTTTGAGGATGCCATTTTGTCAAGAAAAGAGACCTGGCTCAGAATCAGTTAAATCATTAATTCAACAAGCATTTTATTAAGAGCTTACCTATTAAGTAAAAAGCAATGAGAGGTGTATAAAGAGATAACAGTTTATCAGGGACTAGTGCTAGGACCATTTTTGTTTAAAATCTTCATAACTGATATCAAGGATCTAGAAAAGGTGATGTGACGTGTATTAATTTGTTAGTATCTAGTATTAAGAAGGATGTAAGTACTCAACTGGCTTAGAAGGCATATCACTATAGTGGGGGACAGGAAAACATTCATTAGGCTAATATATTTTAATATCCTAAAAACTATTCTTGCTATTATCCTATTAACCAAACAACCTTCTTTTAATTAGGTTTCCCAGGTATCATGATGGGGAAAGAGTTTTCTACCAGTTTTACTGACAAACGTAGTTTTATACTCTAATAGCTTAAACTGCACTGAGACTCTGGGGATACCCTGTATGTTTATCAATGTTCCCCCTTCTAGGTTAGGCTAGTGTGAATTTGGTTAGTTAAGAATTTCTTGTTCACAGAGATAAGTGTACTGCTAATTTAAAAATCAAGGTCATGGACCTTCAAAACTAAGGACCTGGAAGCACAGTGGTAATCAACTATCCCAGAAGGCCAGGCTTAATCACAACTTTCTAATCCACATTACCATACCTATAATGAGAATGAGATGAGAAAGTTTTACAGTATCAGTCACCTTAATTCTCATCTGCTACTTTTCTGCACCTTGATAGTTATTACAATCTTGCTGTAGCATCCCCCTACAAACTTAATATTTCACTACCTAATAAGAGTTTTAATGGCATCTATAAATTTGGAGATTTTGGTGAGCAATCCTTCCTCCACATCAGCTGCCAATATTATGAAAATGAAAGTTAAGGTATAACTCTCCAAATATACACAAGAGTTTCACAGGCTAAGAATGCCTTTGACATCAAAATCTCAAATTTCCCTTTCTTTGCTGGCCCAGGACAGCTTGTAGCTTTATTAACCCGGAAGCTTAAGGCCTCCACTAAGCACAAATTGCACAGCTTATTTCCAAATTTTAAGTTGGCCTCCTACCTTTCTCTTTTTGCAATTTCGATTTTGGCAAACAACTCTTCTTTTGCTGAAGCCTGTTCCTGTTCGATTTTTTACGCTGAGGAAGGCCATCTTGAGGGAATATGCCTGTTGGATCAAAAGTCAAGTTCAATACATTGCTTTTTATATGACTATTCACCTTAACCTAAAACTTGCCATCTACATAATTATTTCTTATAATGAAAAGAAGGAACCTCTCCATTAAAAGACACTATTCTAAGGTTCAGTAACAGAAGACCATTACGATCTATATGACTTCACAGCTGAAAGAAACTAGTTTGCTATAGCTTTTCAAGTACAACCATTTTAGGTCCTTAGGTGGGATATTTATTGTATAGAAAACATTTATACTCAAGTCTCCAAAATCTAGGGCAAGATATGTCTATTAGAATTGGGACTATATTATTCACAAATTGGCATTTCTGAGGCATTGAAAAAAATTTACATCAAACGCATTAGATTTTTAAAAGCTCAGTGTTTTGAAAAATAATCTAGAGGTACCTTTACCTAGAAATCCCAAATTAAACTACTAAGAAAACAATTAGGTCTTTTTTTCTAATATAGAAAAACTTCATCTTCACAGCAGTATTTTTAAAATTTTTATTACATGCTTAATGATTATAAAAATAATCAAGGGGCAAATCTTACATAAAACCCTAAGCCTTGAAAAAGGCAGAACCAAGCTAACAAACAAGTAAAAAAAATGCTTTGTTCAGCATCTCATTCAAGGACTGTTCAAAATCTTAACACTTCTGGCACCTTCTTTGTATAATGGCATGAAGTATGTCTATTGTTATGGGTTTTGCTATTACCACATATAGATTTTTCCTTATTTCATTTTGATACCTCCTTTATATTTCTTTGTAGCTTTACAGTACTCCAATTCCGTAATAAATCTTAGCTCTTTTAGCCACCATCAGCACTTCTTGCATGCACAGGTTGCTTCCAAGCTTCCAAGACGCAACTATGAATATTTTTACAGTAGATTGCTTTCATGTTTGTTTGTGTTTTTTTTTGGGGGGGCCTCAAAATTCCTATCAATGAAATCACTGGGTTTGAAAAACAGTATGACAGGTTTTGTGACTTACTGCATTAATGCTATATTGACCACCAAAATGTTGACACCAGTCTGTAGCTGCACCAACTGCAGTTTGCATGATATTTTACTCATTATACAGTTCAGTGAGCCAGTCACCAAGCACTTATTAAATAAATACCTACTTTGCCCCGGCACTGGGCTAAGTGCAAAAAAACACAAAGAAAGACAAAAACCTTTCTTCATGAATTATATGTAGTAACGGGAGAAACAACACATAATTAAGAAGGTATATACAAAGACATGCAGAGAGAGAGAGAGAGAGAGAGAGAGAGAGAGACACACACACACACACACACACACACACACACACAGACAGACAAAGGTAATGTGAAAGTGGAAGGAACTGGCAGCTGGGGGAACTTAAAAAAGGCCTCTTGAAGAAGGTAAGATGAGATGAGTCAAGGTAACTAAGAGTTGGGAGGTGAAGGGGCAGAGTATTCCAGGCCTAGGGCATAGCAAGTGTCACAACATGGAGATGTGAAATTGTAGTGTCATTTTGAAGGAATAAGAAGTAGGCCAGGTGTGGCAGGTAGGTCCGACTCAGGACAGTACCCTATTAGTTCAGATTCAAGCCCAAAATGAGGTACTTTTTGGTCATTCAATAGTCAATGAAAGGAGGTTTATTTAGCCATAGCACAACAAAGATAATAAACTAGAACAAGGTGCCCCTCAATTCCATATAGAAATCACTGAGTCAGCATGATAGAGTATGGGGACTTGTATGCATAGTCTTGCAACATCCACCAAACATGAAATGTTCTGACTCCATGATGGTGGGCCTTTTTATATCCTTAGGTAACCACAAAGCCATATCAATATAGCCAGAGCGTTATCTAGAAGCTGTGTCAAGAGAGGTACCAGTTGAGCCTTGGCCCTTGGACCAATCCAGTCCCAGGGATGGTCTCATCTCCTTTCAGGAAAAAAAAACTGGCCTAACCCATGTTAAGGAAGGAGAAGAAGGGGGAGTGATCCTATCAAGCCAAGGTAGCTAGAGAGTCTGTGTGGAGAGTAACATTTAAGAGGACTGGGAAGGATAGCAAGGAGCCAGCAGTGTAGAACTTTCAAGGTTAAAAAGAAAATTTTATACTTGATAATGTACTTTGGCAGTTAAGTGGAGGATGGCTTAGAGTTGGGAGAAATTTGAGGCAAGGAGAAGGTGAATGAAGTAGTCCAAGTGAGAAGTGATAAAGGCCTAAATCATGGTTGTGACTATATGAGTGGGCAAGTCACTTAATCGCTGTCAGCCTCAGTTTCTCATCTGTAAAATAGCATCCATCTCACAGGACTGATGTATCAAAGGAGATAACACATAAAGTGCTTTACAAATCTTAAAGCTATTATGAGTAGAAAGAAAGGGACACTTTCTATTCTATTCTCACACATTCTACTTTTCACCTAAGTGAAAAGAACTTAGATCACATTCTTTTCTAGGATCAAATGATTGTCTCCAGTTTGTTCTAATTAATGTTTTGTTTCTAAAACAAATTCTGGACAGATATCCAAATCTAAAACAATACAAACACACACACCCATACCTACCCCTATAGGCCCCAGAGAAATAAGTGGCAAGGAAATTCTAAAAACTAAACAGGTAGTAAGATGTGACAGGCAAACTCTAACACTTACTCTTACCCCTCAAAAAACCTAAACCCAGTAATTTTCTCAGTACCAATGGAATCCAGATCATATTTGTATCTTGATCTAGGAATGAGATCCAAGTGCACAAGGGCTATGCCATGGAAATGCCTACCTAAAGGACATGTCCAAAACATTTCTTTGTCATCCTCTTTCCACTTCCAATTTAACTTTACTTGAAGACACCTTGTCTTTCTTTCCTGATTCTGACCAACTGCCTTGCATATATGTTGTCTTATACAAGAGGCAGAGTGAAAGGAAGTGTAATCCCATAAACTTAAAAATAATTCAACTCATTGTCACCTTTATTTACAAAGGGTTAGTAGTGTCACCCATGAAGGACAACACTCAGATACAAGGAATATGCCTCCTTTTCCACAAGAAATATTGCTAGATACTTTTGCAAAGACAAAGTACATAACTGTTTTCCACAAAGGATCAATCTATTTAAATAGTGGCAGCAATCCTTTTCTTTTGCTTTTCTTTTTTTTTTGTGAGGTAATTGGAATTAAGTGACTTGCCCAGAGTCACACAGCTAGTGAATGTTATGTGTCTGAGGCCAGATTTGAACTTGATCCTCCTGACTCCAGGGTCAGTACTCTAATCCACTGTGTCACCTAGCTGCCCCTGGCAGTAATCCTCTTCAAACAAGGGAGCTGCTAGCTCTGTACAATTTAGTCCTTACCTTCAGCAAGGCTCTGGAACCTGAAAAGAAAAAAAAAGATCATTACTTCAGAATACTGAAACGCTACTACATTCTCATCTAAGACATCATCTCAAACCTCTAGCCAGGTAGTAGACTCTCCTAGAATCCTCATTATTTAACTATACTACACAGGGGAAAATAGCCAAAAATATAGAAGTTTTGTTTCAATAAGCAATTTTTAAAAAAAATTTTAAGAGACTCAATCTCCCTAACTTACCTGGGCTAGAAATGCAATGGCCTGACCCAATCCCACCGCTAATCAGCATGGATGTTTTGACCTGTTTTTCTTTTTTTTCTTTTTGTCTTTTTTCTTTTTCTTTTCTTTTTTTTTGACCCGCTTTTCAACCTGGGTCAGTTCACCCACCCTGTTCTCAGAGGCTTCATCATACTGATTCAAGACTTAGTGCAGATACTCAAATTGGCTTTAGCCCTAGCTCAGAACCCCCAAGAGATCTACCAGCCTGCCTCTTCCTCCCCCAGTAGCAGCGATTATAGGCATGTGTCAATATAACTAGCCCTCGTCAAGCACTAAGCTCTACCCAGCCAAAGTGGCCTATATAATATTCCCTATTCCATCTACTATCTCCATGCCTTTGAACAAATTAGCCAGCATAGCTGAAATTTCCTCCCCTCTCTTCTTATCTGTTCAAATTCTAGCTCCATGCAAGGCTCAATTCAAGTGCTATCTGCTTCAGGACACCTTTCCTGACTCCTCCAGTTGTTAGTAACTTTTCCCCCAATTCACTGTGTATTTATTTGGTATATAACTTGTACTTTTTAAATCTGTAACTGTATTTTAAAGGCTAGACAGAATGTCTACATGTATATTTACATAAATGCTTCTGACTGAGAAAGGTAGACAGACAAACTGATCAATCTAGGAGTCATCAATACAGTGAGGATGGTTGAATGAATTTCTGGGAACTGATGAGAGAGGATATATAGAGAGAAGTGCTAAGGACACAGATCTGGGATAAATCCACACATATAGGGGACGGACAGAGAGGATGATTCAGGAAAGAAGATAAGAAGGAGCAGCAGGACAAGGAAAAAATAGTGTCAAGAGTGCCAAAAGCTGTTGGGAGTATGAGAAGGATAAGAACTAAAAAGAGTTTCTCAGCAAAAACACTAGCCTTGGTGCAAGTTAATTTGTAAAAGAACACTACTATAATCTTAACTTCTAAAAACTGTGCATGCTGAATGAAATCCTTTCTCTGACATCTAGCAAGTTACAGTCATCTCAGAGAAGGGGCTTCACTACAGAAACAAAGCAGCTTTTCACAAATAAGGATAAAGAGAATGGCCCCAAAGTACCAAAGTATCAGGAATGGTGCAGGAAAGAGCAATGCTAACCTGTTTCCAAAAAGTACTTACTTTCTGACCAGTTTGTAGAGACGCTTCCTATTCAAGGAAGGAGTGCTTTGCCTGCTGGCCATTTCAAACAGTCTACTGGCAATTTCCTCATAGTTAAACTATTTAAAAAAAAAAAAGATTTCACTTAAAACAACTCTACTACTTTTTTCTGGGCCCCTCTAGCATGAAACTAGCTAACATGAAAGGAACTATTCACAGCACAATGGTAGCCTTCCTATTGTGCATACCAATATGATCCAGAAATACCACTAGTAGGCCTGTACCCCTAAAATAAAAAAGAACAAAAAAGACCCTTATGTATAAAAATATGTACAGTAATTCTTTTTGTAGTAGCAAAAAACTAAAACAAAGAGGTTATCCACCTACCAGAGAATGGCTAAACAAATAAGATATATATTTTTAACAGGATATTAAGCACCATAAGAAATGAGAAATGGACATTTTCAGAAAAAATGGGCAAGATTATATTTCAACTAATATAAAGTGAAGCAAGTAGAAACAGGAGAATAATTTATATAACAACAACATTATATAGAAAAACAACTACCTTCTGACAGAAAGGTGACAAACTCAAGATGGAGAAGGAGACATATATTTCTGGACAGGGCCAATGTGGGAATCTGCTTGCTAGACTACGTACATATGTTAACAGGTGTTTTCTTTTTTCTTTGTTTTAGTTGTGGGGTGGGGAATGTGGGAGAGAGAAAACCAAAGTTAACTAAAAAAAAAAATAAAATCAGTTTTTTTAAAACAATGAACACTCAATTTTCTGAATTTGGTTTGGTCAGGAACGCTAACTTCTCTGGAAAAGCACGTGCGTAGATTAGCGTGCTAAGTCATTTTAGAGTGTATGTGCACCTACTTCCTAGTGAGTAGCCAATCTACTCTCTCCCACTATCTTACTTGGTGGAAGGGCAAATACTGCCTTCTTCCACACAAAAAAACAAAAGTTTTACTGGACCTACTCAGAGTATTCTCCCTTTTCTTCCATTCACTCACTGAAAATTGTTGCAACTGAGCCATCCTTTTCCTAACCAAAATATCTCAGTGAGTTTATTTCTAAAAAGAGTAATTCCTTTTTTAACTAGACAAACACTAAAGAGGGGTCCAATGCATGTGGTTAAGTCCCAGCTGTCTCCACTCCGCAAAAAGAAGTAGGCAGAAGTGTGCTAATATCTATGGCCTAGAAAGTTCTATAGAAGCTTAATTTCTGTCAAGGGAGTCCTATTTTATGTGATTCAAGACCTCCTATAAGGAAGTCTTTTAAACATAAGGATTCTCTGCTTGTGCAAAAATAACTACCAAATACTCTTCTTTGCTGTGGGAAGAACTGGAAAGGGAAGCAGGCATAGACAAATATAACAAGGTACTTAATAGAGATTCACTTCATTAAAAGAGACCCTGTCTCAAGAAACAACACAAGTAACACATGGAGGGGATAAGCCTAGAAATTCCTCCAGGGCGTGAGTTGCTTTGATCATAGATTTCTTAGGGAATCAGAGGGAATGAGATTTTTTATTTGGATCACAGAAATAAAGATGAAAAGGACTTGAGAGTCCATCCAGTTCAAATTCTCATTTTCCATGAGGAAACTAAGAACCAGGAAGCTTGTCTCTTGTCCAAAGTCACACAGGTAATAATCATGATACGCTGAATTTGAATCTCAGTCCTTTGGTTTCCACAGGGTCTCTTTACATATCAGATCCTTTTAGAACATGACCCTCAGGTGGCCCCTGAGAGAAAAGTGAGGGTGTGGGGTAGGAAGAGGAACCTCTACCCTGGAGGTAGCCTCAAGAGCCCAAGGCAGGAGAATGGAGTACAGAAAGGATAAAAAACCAAACCTTTTCTGATTTTTAATTTTGCTTTAAGTTAAGCTCTGATAGCAGAATCCATCTCAGGAGCCACTGAAAATTACATATACTAGTCCCATGTTATTATTTCCAACCTGTTCTAATTAATTTGCTTTAAGTATGAATAAACAAAAAACAAAACCTAAAAACAACACACACACACACACACACACACACACACACACACACGCATGCAAGCACGCACACAGACACACCCACCCACCCCTTTCCTTCTATAGTGTCCAGAGAAACAAACAGCAGGGAAATCTTGAAAACCAAGCAGGTAATGAAATGTGAAAAAACCTAATCCTCATCTTGACACGCTATTATTTGCCAAGGTGAAGCAAATCCTTGGCACCTGCCTGAGCAATGGGACGCCAGTGTACAAACGATGACCCTCTCAACACATACCTGAAGGAAAAGTCCAATGTGTCCCTTGCCACCACTCCGCTTTTTCACTTTTGGTTTATCTTCACCTAAGGAGGAATCCTTACCTTTCGTTCCTGCAAATATAGATATATGTGTCCTCAACAATGGTTTATTGATTGATAGACTCTGCTATTCTCAGCAATACAATAACCCAAGACAATTCCAAAAGACTCGTGACAGAAAATACTATCCATGTCCAGAGAAAGAACTATAGAGTCTGAATATGGATTAAAGCATACTATTTTCACCTTTTCGTTGCCGTTTTTTCTTTCTCTTGGTTTTCCCCTTTTGTTCTGATGGATTCTTCTTTCACAACATGACTAATGTAGAAATAGGTTTAATATGATTGTATATGTATAACCCATATCAAACTGCCTGCTATGGTGGGGGAAGAAGGAGGGAGTAAAAAGCTTGGAACTCAAAATCTTATAAATGTTGAAAATTTTCTTTACGTGTAATTGGAAAAAATAAAATACTATTAAAACACAATGGTTTGTTGAGAAGCTATTAACTACAGTACACTACCTATAAGAACATGCACTAAAAACTATACAAAGGCAGCAGATAAAGCCAAAGACAAACGGTAAAAGCTATGAGACTTTCAAAGGAGAAAGAATACCACCAACCAGGATGGTAAAGGATGGTTTTATGGACATGAAAACTGACCTAAGACTTTCAAATTAAATTCATACAGGAGGGTAAGGGGAAAATAAGGAATTAGGACAAGGCAGGCAAGGGGAAAGGTTAGGAACCTGATTGAAGAGAGATCAAAAACAGCATGTTCAGGGAACACCAAGTAGGCAATACTTCTGGATCAAAGGCTGCACAAAGGCGATGGATGGACAATAAAGTTGAAAAGATAAGCTTTGTGAATGGGACTGACAAGGGCCATTAATACTAGGCTAAAGCTTTTTAGATTTTATCCTTTGAGCCATAATCTCAGTTTCTGAATGAGTAAATGACATGGCTAAAAAAGTGTTTTGAGAAGACAATTTTGAGTTAGACTAACAGCTAGCAATAATGTAGAGCTTTAAGGTTTGCAAAATGCTTTACATGTTATCTCTTTTGACCCCCACAACAATTCTGTGAGGTAGGCACTGTTATTCTTGTTTTACAAATAAAGAAACCGAGGCTGAAGTCAAGTGACTTATCCAGCATTACACAACTGGAAACTGTCTGAGTTAGGATTGAAATTCAGGTCCTCCTAACTACAAGCGCAATACTCTATCCCAGGCCTGCATAACCTCTGGCGTGCCCATGGGCCATAAGCAGCCCACGGGCCACAGGTTGTACAGGCCTGCTACATCCCCTACATCATCTCAGTGCCCATCTACCTCTTGTTTCTAGCCTTACCTCATCTTCCGCGTACTCTAGAGCTTACCGGACATCTCTACGTGAATGACCCACAGGCATTCAGACTCAACACATCCAAATTTAAATCTGTAATAAGCTGAGTCACCTAGTTTCAAAGTTTTATCATTTTTTTGACTCCACCCTTCCTTACACCCAGCATCTAGTCAGTTGCCAAATTCTCCAGATTTTGTTTCAACATCTCACAGCTATGCCCTTCCTTCCATTTCCATCACCCTCACTCTAATTCAGGCCCTTAACATTTCTTAACTGACATATTATAAGAGCTTCCTGGTCTTACTTCCTTAAGTCTCTCTTCTCTCCATTACATCCTTTTGGACTGATCATGTCACTGCCTTGCCCAGATTAAAAAAAAAAATCTTCAATAGTTCCCTCTACAGCCTAGCATTTAAGGCCTTCTACAATCTGTCTCTAACCTACTTTTCCAAACTTATTTCACTTTATTTCCCCCTTCATAAACTCTGCATGTTAACTCACTTTGATCAATTCTCTTGCCCTTTTATTATATGTATAAGGAAGACCATCATCTTGGTGATTTAAAAGTCTCACATAGGGGCAGCTAGGTGGCACAGTGGATATAGTGCCGGCCCTGGATTCAGGAGGACCCGAGTTCAAATCCAGCCTTAGACACATAACACTTACTAGCTGTGTGACCCTGGGCAAGTCACTTAACTCCCACTGCCCAACCAAAAAAAAAAAGTCTCACAATACAATCATTAAGAATATACGACAATCAACAATACTGCCAGCTTGCTGCTGTCTAGGCAAGGGTCTTTAATTCTTCTATGTCATGGACTACTTTGGCAGTATGCTGAAGGCTACATACCCCTTCTCAGAATGTTTTGAAATGCATACTGTAAAATACATAAGATGACAAGGGAAACAAATTATATTGAAGTACAATAATACAATGCAATAAACATTTACTAAGTGTCTGCTATGTGCCTGGCACTGGAAACACAATGCTAACTAGGTATGGATTTGCTACAATCTAGTCAAAGCAAAGTATAAGTAGTTAAGGCAGGCAGGTCTTTCCACTACAATAAGAGAGAGAATTCAACTGAAAGCCAGGTTATGTGGTCTCACTAACAGTGTATCCAAATGTGCAGCTGCTGCACAAGCCTTATCAAGGCAAGACAAACTAAGCCAGAAGTCCTTGACTAATGCTCCATCCTCAAGAGGCCTGCCTCCAGTAGTAGGGACCATAACAAGGGGCAAAACACTTAAAAATAAAGTTTGACACAGCAAATTTACAAAGATGACAAAACATGGGAATAATCAATGCTGGAGGGGTTGTGGGTCCTTAAGCACATTAGTATAATGTCAGTGGGGCTGTGAATCAGTATAGGCATTTTAGAAAGCAATTTACAATTACATAAATTAAGAAACACAAATGTGATAAATGCAGAGAAGCATAAAAAGAATGAGCTGCTGCAGAATGAAGTTATCAGAGCCAAGAAAGCACAATGACCATACCAATATAAAATGGAAGGAACAACCACCAAAAAACAACTGAAGGTGAATGTTGCAAAATTACGAAGAACAAGTGCACTCCCAAAGAAAAAACGTAAGAAAACACCATCACTGTCACCAGCTCCTCCTATGCAGAGCGGGGAGATCCATAGGTGTAGAATATTGTATGTATTTTCATATTTTTGGATATACTGATCAGTTTTGCTGATTGTTTTTCTCTTCTTCCTCTTTTTCTTTCAAGGGGAAAGTTAAGCAATGTAAAAACAAAAGACAGCAGTAAAAATGTATTTTAAAATATATCTGTATGTATTTATATAGAGAAAGATTGAGAGCCAGACAGAGAGTGTTTAAATTCATTCCTGTGTCTTACCTTTCTTTTGCTTCCTAGGTAATCTTATCGATGTCATATCATCTGATTCAGCTTCAAATAGCTCACTGTCCTCTTCATTTGCATTTAATTCTCTTATTAAATCTTCAATGGCAAAGGGAGCTTGTTCCAAAATTGCTTCAAAGATGCCTCCGACTATATTATACAGCAAAGTAGAACTAAAGAGGAAAAACATGAACTATAAATGTGAAGTTTAAATATGGTTAAATTAGCATAAACTTTTGCTTTAAACCCCAACTAACCACGTAACTTAATGGAGTCCTAGTTATTTTCTACATTAGTGAATTCTTTCACAAATGTCCATTGCTCTTTTTTTCCTCCCTAAAATGAACAATTATTTCAGAAAAAGTCATCCTGAACAGCTCAAAAGCAACTAAAAGAATAGTAAAGCCCAAAGACAATATATAAACTTACTCCTTTGTCTTAGCTGCAATTTTGCAGAATGGAACAATAAACTTCAGGTTTTGATCTGCTGTAAGCTATTTAAGAAAGATAATAAAAGCGTTTAAGTGAAGTTTCAAAGACAGAAGAAATTATTCCCTAACCCCAAGGCTCATGTCTAGATCCTTCTTACCTCTTCTGCTCCTACTTTAGTCAGTTCTTCCAAGTAGATGTCAATAAAGTGGGACTTTACTCCACAAGGTGACTGACTATCTGGTTGCAAAATTTCTTTCATTAGGATATCCAGAAGTAGTTCAACCTGACTGGGGGAACCAGAGGGAGGGTGGTAGAAAAAGGCAACCAGTTATTAAAATTAAAAAGTTAATTATACTTTCCTTGCATTTAAGTCATTAAGTCAGTTAACCAAGAAAAAATCATTCAAATAAAATCAAAAGACAGGTTTTTAAAAATGCTACAAAAATAGAAAAATTCTAAAGACCAAAAAAGCAAGACTAAATAAAACACTCATGAATCAAATTTCTTATTTCAACTCTATTGTAAAGAATCATATTAACATCTTACTTAATGATTATAGGTAGGAGGGTACCATATTCATTCTATGAAGTACAAAATGATGGTACCATCCATTTGAGTTTCCATCAACTCATAGCACTTTTTCCTGACAATAACCTTGAGGCAGACAACTCATACACATTTAAGAAAATAAAATGCTATAGATCCACTTACGTTCTAAGATTTAATTTATTTATGAATTTAGAAAATGCAAAAATAACACTTATCCATCAATACTTATCTAAACCATTGTTAGTACTTTCTTCATTCTAGACTTGAAATACAAACAGCAAAAGTATAAATATTAACTATGGCAATGAACAACTTACTAAATGCATAAAAATATGCCACTTCTTCTATGAAGCATTCCCTGATTCCCTAAGCTGAAAGTGTTTAGTTTCTCCTCAAATTTTCCCAGAGTACTTTGTCTGGTATGGCAGCTAGGCCAGTCTTGAAGTCAGGAAGACACTTATTAGCTGTGTGACCCAGAGTAAGTCACTTAACCCTATTTGCCTCAGTTTCCTCATCCATAAAATGAGCAAAAAAAAGAAACAGCATACGTAAGCATATCCCTTATTTTTCTAGGAACCAGGTCTCCATGTCATTTCCCATCATATTCTCCCTACCCTTTACAACTCCCCTTTATTTGTTGTATCCCTTTGTCAGAATGGAGGGTAGGGGTTATCTTGCTTGCTTATATTTGTATTCCCAGTGCCAGCCAATGTCTTATAGAAAGTTAGGCTGGCTCAGTGACCACTGTTCCCAGACCTGCTTGTAAATCAGTGTTGGGGGGGAAGCATCACCCAGTCCCCTGATATTTGTCATGTAATTAAGTTATGCCCTTCCTGTATGTACTTGGAAACTGTCACATACTTGCTACCTTGGGGAGGATATGAGATGCAAGGGCCCAACCTCTTTTACCGATGTAGAACTATTTGAATTATCTTTATCTTATTATGAAAGTTAATAATAAAAGCTAGCCCCACCTTAAAGCCATTGCTGATCTCCAGTGATTAACCTGCCAACATGTTGCTACCTTGATGTACTTAAAATAAATTCCTTTTAATTGCAAAAAAAAAAAAAGAAAGAAATAGCAAACCACTCCAGTATCTTTCCCAAGAAAACCCCAAAATGGGGTCACAAAGAGTCAGACAGACTAAAAAAATGACTACACACTGTTCCTCTCCTTTGACTCTATCACAACCAACCTTGTACAAAATGGTGCATTAATTACTTCAAATGATCAATAATACTTGGCATGATTTCATTTCATGATAGCAATGAATGTTTGTGCAAGTGTGATTTTACCAAAGCCAGGCTGACTCAGAAGTTTGAACACTGACCAAATAAATCTAGATTGAGCTAGGATCCCCACCATTAGTTAATTAAGTCAGTTCAGTGCTGGATTTTGTATCATAAAGAAGTGCTTCATTATACCCTTTTATTCTACTTTTCATTCTGTGGTTTTTAAGAAAGGGAATGTGTAAAACTTGTAGCTCTTAAAAAGGACATTTCAAAAACTGTTAAGAGATATTGTAGTAGCTGTTAGTATATAGAAGTCAAGTTTTTCAAAGACCATTCAAGCCCAAGATGAAATAGACAGGTGGATCAAAGCACAAAGGAAAGTTTGGTTGAAAAAGAGAAATATAAAAAAGTGAAAAACTATTGTACAACAGCCTGATTAAATCCTCAAAAAAAACAAGAGGGTTATGGATTCTTTTAGAGTTTGGAGTAGACTTTCTGAAGTTCAAAGCAAGAATATCAAAAGCAGTAAAAAAAAAAAATCTGCTAATCACTGCTATGAAGCAATGGGCAAGACAATATAAAGACTTTTTTCATTCCAGGCTACACCAAAACTACTGTCAGAAGTCCAAGGGAGCTTCTATGATCTAGGCATCTTCATCAGACTATAAAACATCCACCCCAAAAACAGACTGGGGGATTTAACTCTCAGCGGAGACGGAACTCTTGTCCCAACTGAAGGAATGATGAAGTCAGATAAGTCTACTGATTTACTGAGAAGCAGAATTGTTTTGGAATATAAAAATTCCCAAAAGAAACATACCATATCTTCTGAAAGATGGAGATAAAGATAAACATGTTTCAATAGCCTGGGAACTCACTTAATTTAAACCTCATTGAAAACCAGTGCACTATATCAAGGCTACACTTGCAAAAATGGATTCTTCAACAAACAGTCCATTTATTCCACTTAATAGCCAAGTGTGGTTTCATGATGAAAAACTCAAGACGTATCAAAATCTTAAAAATTCAACACCAAATTTGTATAAAAACAAGTGATTACAGCAAAAAAAGGAATCCTTTTAAGACTTTTTCTTAATATCTAAACTTCTATGGTTTATTATATGTCCAAAAATGCAATTATTTTCTTTTATTCCTGTTAATTTGCATATCATTGTGGCATACTTATCAGTATTTACATTATATTGCTTCCTCCACTCCCAAAAGAAGGTAAGCTCTTTGAGAGCAAAGAGTGCTGTCTTTTTATCTTTGGATGCCCAATGCCTATCAAGGTGTCTGATACAAATGATCACTGTCTTAAGTGAATACAAATTTTAAAATCTCTTCCTAACCCAAGGAGACCTTTTCCAGTGAGACAAAAACCAGGCATATAAACTCATCAGGAGAGATATGGCTTTGAATCTTCTAACACTTAATCAGATATGGCAAGTAATTTCATCTTTTGGAATCCCAGTTTCTCCATCTTCAAAACAGGAGTAGTATTTTTTACTAACTGACTTTAACTGGTTGTATGAAATAAAATATATTCTTAGTTCCTTACTGTATAACATTAAAGAATGACAAATCATTTAGCACCTTTCCTTACATGCACCAAACTTACTCACTGGCATGTAAATAAAAAAATTTTAAATTATTTACTTAGTCTACTGTTAGATATTGTGAGAGATACAAAAATGAACTCAATATGTTCCTCTCATCCTCAAATAATTAAAAATACGGCTCAGCTATATATCTAAGGCTCTTTCCGGTTCTATAACTTCAAAGGAAAAACATATCTACATACAAATAATACTATAACGCCTTCCACTTAATTACTGGAAGTGCAGATTACCCAGAACTTTTCATTTCTTCCCTTCGACAGCCTGTCTACTGCTACCTCACTGCTCTTTATTGCCCCCATCGGGAGAATAGCAGAGATGGAAGATATAATTTAGCTAATTTCCCTCTGCTGGGGTCAATTTATATTGCTGTTGTCACTGCACCTCAGGGCAGTGGCCATAGACACCAGGAAGCCTTCGAATCCCAAATTTCAACACCAAGCAAATATGGGAGTGAGATGATTATTAACAGCTACTTAAGATGAGAGATAGACTATAAAAAGACAAACAGAGTCAATCACTAAAGTTGAGTATATGAAAATTTGAATTTTTACAAATAAAATTTGAGGTAGGCTCATAAGATTATTAGCTAACATTTATATAGCACTTAAGGTCTGCAAAGTGTTTTACATATATTATATCTCATTTGATCCTCAAAAAAACCCCTATAAGGTAGACATTATTATCTCCATTTTATAGATGAGGAAAATATGACTCAGAAAGGTTAATTTATCATAATTTAGATTTGACTGAAAATATTTCAGATCTTCCAATCCAAAATTCCAAACCCAACGTATTTTGTGATCCTGTCTACCTTTAAAATACATAAAAGAAACTGTACTTTAACCAAAACAAAAAACAAAAACAAAAACCTTTTAATGTCTGAATTAGTCAGTTATAAAATGAGTGCTTTGCTCTGGCAGTTTTAATGTCTGACAGTATGAATCACTCTATAACAGATTCACTGACCTTTCCTCCCATCCATTTCTTTTTAATGCCTCGAAGGACTGGTTCAGAAGCAGGCGCATTAGCTTTGATACAAAAGAAGAATTAGTAAATGAGAATACATAAGCTTTACCACAAAGATAAAAAAAAAAAGCAGGGTAGTTACCACCACGTGATTAGGATATCTATCCAATAGTTCCAACCTTCCCAGTGTTAAAAGTTTTAAGGTCATGGTCAGATATAGAAATTTTCCTTGTAACTAACACAGTAACTAAAGCAAGAAGTATCAGTTTTCTTCTTGAAGGAAGACTGGCTCCTCTTAAAGCCTGGGAAAAAAACTTCTCATAAGCCTTTTTACTTAGCACCTAAACTCAACCGAGATTCTTAGGCAACTTTTTCCCTAACCAGGCCTTATACTTGGTAGCAGCATACTTAAGCTAATTCTACAGTTGCCTTTTACAATGAATTTTATGCATTCACCTTTTCCATTTCATGTGGTCAACCACCAGAGGCTCCTAGATTAGGGCAGAATATATCAATTTTGGCCACCTCATCCCAACAAGAAGCATTTAGGTTTTTTTTGTGTTTTTTTTTAACTTTTTATTCATTTTAAACTTAAATACAAAATGAGAAAAGAAAAAAAAGAACATTTCCATGTACACAGCAGAACACAAAAGATTCAATATAAAACAATAAATTTCTATTTCAAGAAAACCTATATATTAAATACTATACATTGTTTACAAAGCTATCCAGCTTTTCTCTGCTTCCTTCTAGGTTTTTTTTATTTTCTGCTATGCACTTTTTGTTTTATTTTTTTTCTCCTCTCTCTCCTCCCCCCCAAAGAAGGCTACAATTAAAAGCAGATACACACACACTCCTATAAACATACACACATATGTACACTTATACACATATATGTAAATCCATACTATGCATTTTTCTCTTTCTCTGGAGGTGAATGGTATATTTCTTCGTAGGTCCAAGTCTTTCCATGTTTTTCTAAATAAACCAGCTCATCATTTCCTGCACCACAGCAGAATTTCAACACCCATCACAACCTAGCTGAGAGGTTGTCTATCAAAGTTTTTCCCCTTTCTGAATTCTTTATATTCTTGGCTACATTGGTTTTATTTATACAAGAAATTTTTAACTTAAAATAAATAAAATTATCTATTTTATACTTCAACAATGTTCTTGACTTATAATAAAATAGTTTATGGTCTGATACTGCTGAATCTCCTTCCTTTACATCTTTTTTCCCTGGTGTCTTTGAAATCCCTGACCTTTTGTTCTTCCAAATGAACTTTGTTATTATTTCTTCTAACTCAGTAACATTTTTTAAAGTAATTTAATTTGGATGGCATTGAATAAAGAGATTAATTAGGTAAGAAACATTTAGTTTCAAAGCACAGGTTATACTTCCCTAGAGGCAAAACAGCTATAGGCCATTTCCCCTTTCTCTTCTCAGTAATCACTACTGAAACTAAATGACAACTACAAGGCAGCAAACTAGGAAACTAAACTTCTCCCTAACACAAATACAGCCTGCCCCACTTAAAATGGGGAATGCACATGAGCAAATCTCTTACCGTGTAGAACTTATCCAAGCGCAACCTGTCTATTCCAATCCACTCACGGTTCATGGTTTGCCAAAAAGTCTGAACAAACAGATGCTCTACAGGAGAACAAAGGAGAATATCAACGATTATCAATAATCTATAAAATAATTGATAGAAAATACTTTGATAATGAATGCATTGACCAATCATGACTTCAGAAGACTGATGGTGATGCATGATTGAGACACAGAACAAGGAACACATTTTCAAACATGGTCAATGTGTTGATTTGTTTTGCTTGACTAGACTGATCTGTTACAAGAGAAGGTTGGGAGTAAGTAGAGAATCCCTTGGAAGTAAGTTATATAAAAAAGAGCATTAAAAAACCAATTTTTATAAAAAGAAGGTGAACATAGTCTGCAATCTTGATTCATTCATTTTTTATCTTGTGACTTTTGATGTGTTTTCCTAAACAAGAAATAATCTTATGATAAAGGAGCAATATGAGGGAAAATGGGAAAGAAAACACAATGGATTTTATCAACGATAAAACCTCCCTATGATATGTGTAATTTCAAGATCACTATTTCTTTATTTGTAGGCCACAGACAGGACTACAATACTTCCCACTAACCATTCTTCAATACAACAAATTCACTGAGGCAAAGTATCTTATCAAGAAATTGAGTCATCAGGCAGCTAGGGGGCCCACTGGACAGAGCACCAGCCCTGGAGTCAGGAGGAATCGAGTTCAAACCAGCCTCAGACACATAACACTCACTAGCTATGTGACTCTGGGCAAGTGCTAAGCACTGGGGATACAAATACGTCCCCAAGGAGCTTACACTCTAATGGAAGAGACAACACTTATAGGGAAATGGTAACCAGAGAAAGGTGTTTTGGTTTGAGGGGATCCAACAAGGTTGATGAATAGAATAATCAGGAAGTTAATTCATAAGCCCTTTTCAGAGGCAAGGTTAAAGTTCTGAGAAGGCCAATGGAAAGGTATAAATTGGGGATGGGGGAGGGGAGGGATGAAGAAATAGGTGGCAACAGGGCAGAAAATGGCCAGGGTAAAGATCAAATTGCTTGATCATGGAGTTTAAAACTGAGTATCTTAGCTTGCTACTACCTGTGTGACCCCAGAGGAAGAAGTCACTTCTCCCTAGGTCTTAGTTTCCTCAGCTATAAAATGAGGGGGTTGGACCAAACTGACTTCCAAGTTCCCTTCCACCTATAAGTGTATGATATTATAATCTATCCTCGCACATCTGGTATATACAAACCAATTATCAATCTATCCAATAGGCCAAGAGCAGTCATTACTATTTCTGGTAGACCTAGGCTACAAGAATGGGCACTCTTGAAGAGCACAGGAGTTTCCCTCTCTCTATGTATACAGATAGTATTTGGGAAGGGAGTGGAAGTGAAGGGAAGTTAAGGCTCATGTATGGAAGTCAATCAAAATTTCAAATATTGATAACTTTTCCATTAAAATTCTTTAAAATGCCTATTTTGGGTGATGACTGACTAGGACAGAACCTTAAAAAAACCCTGAATAATGGAATATTCTGTCCTTCTAATAATAAAACTGACTAGGGCTTAGATTAGTATCTCTAATTCACCTTGTTTGTTACTTATGCTTCATGCTGAGGCCAGGGGTTTTATTGGTGGCTTCTTTCTTAGATTTTGTCTCCTATAAATTACTTGGTATCACTACTGTTAAATCTTTTCCCTACACTGTTGTTAGTCTCAATGGCATCTAGTTTTGTAGATAAAACAGTTTTCCTTTTTCCTTTCTCTTATCTTTTTAGTTTAAAGCATTCTTGATTAGATTTTTAAAATATCAAGCAAATAATTGTTTTTACTAGCCCTTACAAGAATACATCATTCCTATATGGTAAGCCATGATCTAGAAGGCGAAACTTCATCTGGAGACACCATCTTGCTAACCAGGCGTTCATTCCCTAAATTTACTTCTCTCTTCCCAAGTCTGTATTTAACTGATAACAACAATGACAACACCAAGTGCTTCCTTAAGATGCCCTTCAGTTTCTTGCCCAGACCTCCAAAATCTTTAGCAATACTTTCTGGATTCTTTCCGCAGCGTCATAGGATTATAAATCTAGAGCAGGGGGCTCTTAATCCTTTCTTTGTCACCACCAGTCTGGTGAAACTTATGAGGCCCGCCTCAAAACAATATTTTTAAATGCATAGGTTTATAGATTTAAAAACTGCATTGAAATAAATATGTAATTTTTTAAGCATTTAAATTCCCAGATCCTAAAATCCATCCAAAAGCCTCCTGACGTAGAGCCAGTAGTGACCTCAGAGGACATCTTATCCAACTCTCTTATTTTACAGTTGAAAAAACTGAAGCCCAGGGAAGTTGAATGACTTGCCAATATTATTTAGCCTCACATAACAATAAAAAACAAGTTGTAGTTATACTTGTTAAGTCTTGAGAGGTATTTGATCATGTTTTGAATGCTTATCCCAGGAAAACAGTAGTATTACTCCTAATATCAAGCTGAAAAAAAAAAAGACATAAAAGCAAAACCCCTACATCAAATACTAACCACCACTGTTCAGCTCTTCTTACCCTTTAATTTTTGATATCTTGTTTTTACAAAAAAATTTTTTCTCGAAAATATTTTACCCACATCCTCTGTAATAAAGAAAGAAAGACAAAAAAAGTCTACATAACTACTCCCAACACAATTCCACTGATTCTCACAGGAGAGTATGAGGTCACCAAAAGAGCAGAGACAAAGCATCTGGGAGGCCTAGGCGAGGTTTAAAAATTATCTCCTTGGTGTTACTGTCTACTGGAAATTTTAAGACTTCATTATAAATGCATGCAACTTGACACACTACAATACACTTACATCCTACAGAGAACCTAATATTTTGGCATTAAAAATATGTACAACAGTAACAGCAATATTGCACGATGATCAACTATAAATGACTCAGCTCTTCTCAGCAATAAAATGATCCAAGATATTTCCAAAGGACTAATTAGGGAAAGGGCTCTCCACACCCAGAGAAAGAACTGATGGGAATTTGAATGCAGATCAAAGCATACTATCTTCACAGTTATTTTTTTTTGGTCTGTTCCTTCTTTCACAACACGACTAATATGAAAATATTTTACATGACTGCACATATATAACCTATATAAAATTGCTTACTGCTTTAGGGAGGGGGAGAGGGGTGCGAGGGAGAAAATTTAGAATTTTAAATTTTTTAAAAATTGAATGTTAAAGGGCACCTAGGTGATGCAGTGGATAGAGCACCAGCCCTGGAGTCAGGAGGACCTGAGCTCAAATCCGGCCTCAGACATTTGACATTTACTAGCTGTGTGTCCCTGGGCAACTCACTTAACCCTTGATGGCCTTGCTGAAACAAAAACAAAAAAATGAATGTTGAAAATTGTCTAGCTGAATGCCCAAAGTAATTAATTACTGGTTCTAGTTACGAGGAGCTATAGTTTTTGACTACTATACCTACCTAAGGAGAACTGAAGTAAAATCAGTACTTCCTGTGGCAACAGAATATCACCTGTTAATACCTTACTAAAAAGTAGTATTATTCTTTTATAGTACTGATGCTTAAACAACAGACCAAGACAACAAAGGTGTCATTAACCAGGAAAAAGAAGCAGTAGAAACAAACAGAATTTAATCAGGTACTAAAATTCCACTGGCCTCTGAGAAACTCCACAGATTCTGGCTGAGTCTTTCAAGTAGGAGGAAATCTATGACATAGTTGTATTGATTGGCACAAATTTGAGAAGCCAGTTATTGATTGATTGATTAGTTCTGATCTAGAAAGATCTAAACTCACCATTTAAAATACATCTTAAATAAGACCACAATATACTTACGGGTTTCTGTGTTCTGAAAAACATGAATGAGCTGGGAAATTGTATTTCCAAGTTCCTCCTATGCAGGAAACAAAAAAAAAATTCCCCTGGTCATTATATGAATGTGGCTCTAATGAATGGGGAAAAAAATAAAGTAATTGCTTACTATATGACAAGCACTGTGCACAGAGCCAGTTCCTGTTCCCATGAAGTTCACACTCTAAGTGGGGGAGACAACATATCAAAAAAGAGCTCAGCTACAAGTGAGATAGAAAGGCCCATCAGTCCTAAGGTATCCTTGGGTTACATTAGTAAGTCAGATGACAGTGTCTGGGGGTCTGCAGGAAGAGAGGGAGAAGAGGGATGGTGACAGGGGGAATGGAGAAATGAAGGAGGGAGTGAGAGAGGGAAGAAGGGAAGGAGTAAGGAAGAGAGAGATAAGCATTTTTAAAGAGCCTACTATGTGACCTATACATACAAAAACATTTATAGCAGCTCTTTGCGGTGGCAAAGAATTGGAAACTGAGGGGATGCCCATTAATTGGGGAATGGCCGAACAAGCTGAAAAACGATGAAAGGGAGGGTTTCGGAAAAACCTGAGAAAATTAAATGAACTGATGCAAAGTAAAGTGAACAGAACCAGGAGAATATGGTACATAGTAACACCAATATTGTAATGATGATCAACTATGAAAGACTCACCTATTAATACAATGATTCTTGACAATTCCAAACCAGTCATAACAAAAAATGCTATCTACCTCCAAAGAGAGAAAATAATGAACTGAGCACACACTGAAGCATTTTTTAAATTTTATTTTTCTTGCCTTTTTTCTTTGCAACATGGCTAATGTGGACATATGTTTTGCATGTTTTCATATGCATAAAGGGCATTTCTTGCCTTCTCAATGGGTGGAGGCGGGAGCAGAGTGAGAGAATTTGGAACTGGTCATAAAAAAATTTTTTAAGGGCTTATGATGGGCACTTTATATATGTATGTGTATATATATATGTATATTAAAATTTATATATATATATATATATATATATATATATATATATATATATATATATATATATATATATAAAAATAAAAATTTTAATACACACAAAAACCTTAGAAGGTAGGTGATGTTATAAGTCTCATTTTACAGTTGAGGAAAATGAGGCAAAGAAAGTTTTTTTTAAGTGATTTGCTGGAAGTCACATAGTTAGGTAAGTGTCTGAGGCCTGATTTGAACCCCAGTCTTCCTGACCACAGGCCCAGTGCTGTCATCTTCTATACCACCTAGCTAGCAGACTGTAGAGACAAGGCAGATAGTAAGGTATGGAATCTCTTAATAGGCAGTGGATATGCAGATGATAAAATATGTTGGTTTTCTAGCTCACCTGAAGGAATAGAATTGGTGACTTGTACCTCACTCAATTCATGTGAACAGCCAAGTAGCCATGATTACTAGCAAATGTACACATATTTGTGGCCCGACATGATCCTGTTTTCCAGGTCACAAATTTTTGGCCATGATATGCCTTACATTTTCTTTTATTTTTTCAATCTTTTGAATGTCTTAATATTTCTTGTTGTATTGTGGAGTCATTAACTTCCATTTGGTCCATTCTAATTTTCAGGAGTTTTTTTCTTGGGTAAAGCCTCATACCTCTTGTGCAAAGTTATTGATTCTCTTTCCAATTATTTCCTTCAGAGCTCTCATTGCTTTTCAAATTGTCTTACTCTACTACTCTCATTTCACTTATTTTAATTAAAAATTTTTTAAATTCCTTTTTTAAAAACACTCGCTTCATTTCTACCAGGAATTCCACATGAACTTGTGCCTAAGTTGTGGCACAAGAAAGAATTCAAATAACTAGAAAGACACAAAATCACATTAGATTTAGCAGTCAGCACTTAAATAGAGCAAAAAGTTTGAAATAAAATATCCCAGAAGGCAAAAGATAGAGTCTTACAACCAAGAATAAGTGACCCAGAAAAACTGAGATAGCTTCTACAGGAGGAAAAAAAAGAACCTTTAATGAAACAGAGGACTTCCAAGCATCCCTGGTGAAAAGACCTAAGTTGTGTAGAAATTATGAGAGTCAAAAGAAACATAAAAAGGTAAACGTAAGCAAATAAATATAAGGAACTAAACGAGGATAAACAAGCGTACCCTAAAACCCTATGGGTATACTAGTACATTGGTTTTGGAGCTGTGAATTAGTACAACCATTTGGGAAAACAATTTGTAATTATGCAAATAAATTGACTAAAATGTCCACATATTTAGATCTAAAGATTCTAGCACTAAGTTTATGTCCCAAGGAAGCCGATGATAAGGAGGAGATTCACATATGCCAAAATATTTCTAGCAGCACCTTTTTGTGATAACTAAAAATCAGAAAGAGAGTAGATGTTAGTTTGGCTGTAATAAAATATTACTAATCTCTCTTATTAAGATAATGACAACAAGTCCTTGACAACAGGACTGTCTTCTGACTTTCTTTGTATCCATAGCACCAGGCACAATAAATGGCAACTAATTATGCTGTAAGAAATAATGAATGTTGAAAAAAACAACAAAAAAGAAATAATGAATGTAATTACTACAAAGAAGCATGGAAACATCTACATGAATTGATGCAAAGAGAAGTAAGCAAACAAAAAAAAATACCTACAATGACTACAACAATGTAAATGAAAAGAACAATTTAAAAAGTCAGTCAAAAGTGAACATTACAAAATTATAAAGAACAAGCAAATCCCCAAAGAAGAGATATGAGAAGACACTGCCACACCCCGCTTTGCAGAGGTGGGAGGTCAAACATTGTGCATAATTTCAGATTTTTTTTGATGTATGGACCAATTATGCTCATTTTTTTTTCTTTACATGGGATGGTTCTCTGAGATGAGGAAGACAGGAAGGGATACTGGGGAAACTGATAATTTTTTTTTAAATACAACAGTAAAAACCTGGGGGGAGGCAGATAAATTAGATTTTTGCTGATTGAAAAAATTTATAATTTTTTAAATGACTAGAAGAGAATGAAAGGAAGTTCAAAAGAAATAAAAGGAAGCAGAGAAGCATAAAACAGGATGAATTTATTATAGACTTTAAACAAATTCAAGCTGTACCTAACACATCTGCAGTTTCATGCACAATCTTTTTTCTTTTTCATATTCATTTGTTGGTGTTTACCGAGTTCAGAACAACTCTGTGTGTGTATGTATGTATGTATGTATATATGTATGTGAGAGAGAGAAAGAGAGAGAGAGAGAGAGAGAGAAGAGAGAGAGAGAGAGAGAGAGAGAAAAAAATGTGTGTGAAACCAAACAAAGCATATTAATTAGTGTAAGATGAAGATAAACATCTGTGGACCTGGACTAGGAATAGTTTCAATGGCACCTGGAGGGAAGCTATTTATATCAGGGCTCAAGGCAATACTGAAAAGCAAAAAATATTTCTTTGTACTTTTCCATCTCCGTTTCTGTATTCTTGTCCCCTACTCTGGGCGCAATGCTGGCTAAGCCCTGTCACTGTCGTTCTTCCTACCACCTTTCCCCTAAGGTGTTAAATGTTCCAAAATGATCTATGATATAATGGAAAGGAATCAGAAGACCCAGGTTAAAATCTAAGCTCTAACATCTATTTCCTATGTGACCCTGGACAAGTGACTTAACCTTCCTGGGTTCCTTCTTCTATAAAACAAGAAAGTTTGAACTAATTCTATAGGACTATTCTAAGACCAGTCACTCCAGATGTATAGAAAACCAATGACGCTGACAATTCTGGCCCAATTTCTCTCTCTGCATTAACATAAGTATTAATCACCCTGGTGAGTCTGTCCTACACAGGACAGACTTCTTCTATAACTCCTGGCAGACTGCTTTCAAATGTCCCTATTCAACCCAAACTAAGAAATAGGATCTCACCTGTAGGAGAGGTTTGTCCTGCATCCACATACAGTAGAAAAGCCCTTTCCATATTTTTAGCAATTCTTCATGATTGAAACCACCTAAACAAAAACAAAAATGACATTTAAATTTCACTGGTCTAACCCTTCACATCTCTATATCTGTATGTATACATATAAAAATCAAAATTAGGAAACTACCATAACACAATCACACAAACCCCACAAAAGCAACAATTTAACAAATAAATACTGTGCTCACAAAAGAAAATATCAGGATTTTAAAATGTCAGTTTCCTAGGCATCTAGATGGTATAGTAAATTGAGTGTTACACTTGGAGTCAGGAAGATCTAAATTTGAACCTGACTTTAGCTGCTTACTATCTCTGTTACCCTAGGCAAGTCACTTAACCTCTCAGCCTTCAGTTTCTTCCTCCATAAAATGACATGACATCACCTACCCCACACAATCAAATGAGATAATACATCTAAAGGTATTTGAAAACCTCAAGCAATATAAAGTTTTACTTCTACCTCCTGTCTACAAATGAATAGAACTCATTAGAGAACGATTTTCATACTCTCCACTCCAAGCTGATCCCAAATTCATTCTGAGTATAAATTGATAGGTTTTGTTTTTTTTAAATCTTGGAACAAACAATCAGTAATATGACTCTACATTAAATATAGCAGAATGGCCTTAACACTAGAATGGCAGAATAGCCCTTCTGCATTTGGTGGTAACTCAAATTCAATTGAATTCAAGTTCAATTCAAGCACTAAGTATTTATTACTTACAAAGTGCTTTGCTAAGTACTGCAAAACAAAGACAAAATGTTCCCAGAGACAGAAAATAGCCTTTTGAGGAGGACACAATATGTACACACATAAATATAATACAAAACAGGATAAAGACTGACTAGTACTGTAGGAAAATGTGATGAGGGACTGAACATTCATGGTTGGAAAAAAACAGGAAAAGACTTCACAGAAGAGGTAGCATCTAAGCTAAAACTTAGTAGAGACTTAAAAAATACATCAGTGATACTGTTCTGTATGATTATCACTACCCTCCCTCTTCCCACCAATTTAGAAAGACAGAATTGATGAGAGCGAACTCCATATATAGGGAAATAAGATACAGATTGAGAGCTAGAGATGGAGAGATAAAGCATTTAAGTGCTTACTACACGGCATACTGTGTTAAGCTTGCAGATAAAAACACATCTAAGACATCCTCTGACCTCAAGGAGCTTACATTTTAATGCAGGTATGTAACACACAAAAGGAAGCAAAAGTGGGAAGTAAGAGACTAGCAGCACAGTTTGGAGCTGGTGGTTAAGAACTGAAGTTAAAAGGTTTGGTTCTGGGCAAGACAAATTGAAAACCTAATTATCAGGCCCCAGAGTGCCATATGAAAAAAAAAAGTTCCAAAAAATTAATGATTAGAGAAATGTAAATTAAAATAACTCTGAGGTTCAATTCACACCCATTAGCTGGCAAAAATAACAAAAAAGGAAAATGACAATTGTTGGAAGGGTCATGGGAAGGCAGGGACACTAAATGTACTGGTGGTTAAATTGTAAACTGATTAAGTCCACCATTCTGGAAAGCAATTTAGACTTATACTCTCAAAGTGCCCTTTATACCCTAAAGAGATCAAGGACAAGGGGAATATTGTTTCGGAGAACTGGAAACCAAGGTGGGTTCATGTCAACTGGGGAATGGCTAAACAAAATTATGGTTTTTGAATGGAATGAATTACTTCAATGGAAGCAATGACATCTTGAAGTAGGTGACAGCTGAGTTGAGGAAGCTAAGCAGCTGAACAAGAAGGTAAAGTATTCTAGGTATTGAGACTTATAAGACTATGGAAAGAAAAAGACTATTTCTAAGAAACTCTAGTCTCTGATCTGTTTTCTGAAAAGCAAACAAAAAGGCAGAAGGCAGCAGCTAGGATATAAAGCAGTAACCACTCCCACCATATTCTATCCCACCCCTGGGTTTCCTGAGGCAAACGTAGCTTGTCAGCCATGTACTTCTGAAAGTCATTATTTTCTGCTCCTTCAGAGACAGGGAGTAAAGGAAATCCGACACCCCTCCCAAGCCCTTCCCTTCAGTCTGAAAGTCCAAGACAGAAAAAGGAAAAATGAAGGGAGACTCAGTCCATATTCCCTGATGGACTGAAGAGGCAGCACGGTACAAAGTCTATCAACTGGCTCTGAAATCAGAGAACATAGTTTCAAAACCTGCCTCTGATGCATACCATTTTTTGTGTGACACAGCAAAGCCACAATCTTCTTGTTCCTCAATTTGCTCTATTAAAAATTAGGCCTACACAGCTTCTGAGAAACCTTTTCAAAGCTTGGAGCTATGAAGATATGATCACACTGCCAAGTATGCTGGGAAAAGTCCCATTTGCAGGGACCAGAAGAATTCCCTTGTCCTTTTAGCAAAGGCTAAGACCATAGCCTTATCTCCCTCTACAGCAAATCCACAAACTGTAATCTCAACAAACTGATAGGCCAGGAAGGACAGAGAAGTGTTTCATTAAATTTATTAGGGGATTTCCCTAATCACCCTTCTAATTAAGTATTTTCTGGGGCATCAAATAAAACTGGGGTGTGGAACATATTGTTCCACATCCCCAATTCTGTAGTTACCTGGAGATCTTGGGGAATGAGTGTCAAACAGTTGTCCATTAGACACAGTTCTTGAATGCGATTTTGTCCCAAAGGTCATTAGGTTTAAGATATATGGTACCTTAATAATAACATAAGCAGACCCTTCCCTCTTCTGACACTGCCACCATCCTGGTACAGATCCTCATCACCTCAAGTCTGAATTACTGCAAGTTAGTCAGTTGGCCCATCAACTGGGCATTTATGCATAGGACACAAATGCAAAGAAAGACCGCCTTCAAAGAACTCACATTCCTAATGGAAGAGATAACGTGCAAACAACTATGTATCATATAAAACATATGAAATGAAAAGGGATAGCCCTCTCCCCCCTCCTCTCACCTATTAAAGTGATCTCTCAGGAGTACAGGTCTCACCTACACATCAGACACCCCTAAGTGAATAAAATCCAGTGGCTCCCTATTAGCTCTAAGATCAAATAAAAAATCCCCTCTTCGGTTCTCAAAACCCCCAGCCCCTTAGTATCTTTCCAGTTTTCTTACTCCCCCACCTCAAGTACTCCACAATCCAGTAACAATAGCTTCTTTCCTGTTCCTCTCTTCCCACTGGCATTTTAAATGGCTGTCTCTCATGCTTGAAATTTTCTTACTCCTTATGTCTGTTTCCTAGCCTGCCTCTTGAAGTCCCAGCTAAAAAAACAAAAACAAAAAACCCTGCTGTGTGACTCTAAGCAAGTTACTTAAGCTGTCTCAGTCTCTTCATCTGTAAAATGAGGATAACAACACATACCTCCCTGAGTTATTGTGAGGACAAAAATGAGATACTTGTAAAGAATTCTGCAAACCTTCAAGTGCTAATATAAATGTTAGCTTTTATCATTACTGTCTTCACTATCAACATCATCATCGTCGGAAACCTATCTCCAATACTCTAAATGCATCATATCCCTCTGGATTTTGTTTGATTTGCCTTTCTTTGAATTCGCAGCACTTAGTAGGCACTTCATATGCTGATTATTTCCAATTTATCCTGTAAACATCTTGTTTGTACATAGCTGCTTCCATGTTATGTCCTCCGCCCCACCTTAGATGGAAATCTTCTTGAGATCAGGGGCAGTTTTTTGACATTGTATTCTGAACAACAGTGCCTGGCCCGTAGTAGAGGCTTAATAAACGCTTGTGGACTGTCTGACTCATAACTGCCATTTTACGATCATTGTTTAGGAAATCACATATTTTCCCCATTAGAAGGCCAATCAAAAAACAATAACCCATTTTTATGCTGCTAGCCCGTGACTCCACCCCCTCTATTTTGGAAAATGGGCGCCAGTGCCATTAAAATGATAAAACGCCCCCAGACTCTATCGATGGCATCGTCATCGTAGACTTGGTGGGGAAAAAACAACTACTTGAAAGCGAAGTCAGAAGTCGCGAGTTCTAATCCCAACTCAGCTGGAAAAGTCACTTAGCCCTCCGAAGTCTAGGGAAGCAACCAGCGAGGGAGGGACTAAATCTTAATAATAAAAGCCTAAGGGTGAGCATCCCTAACCAACAGTCACACTGGTCGGAAAAACCCCAAACTTGGTCTGGGATGGTGACTTCGGAGGCCGCCTCGAAGCAGGCCCGCAGCCCCCCGCCCACCCGGGAAGGCTCGCCCCCTCCTCGGGGCTTCCTGCTCCAAGTGGACCACTCCGGCCCAGTCAGCTCCAACGGCCCCCCCGCCTCCCGCTCCGACCACAGACCCCTCCCCCCCGCCTCCCGCTCCGACCACAGGACCCCCACCCCCACCCCCACCCCCGCACCCTCCGCTCCCCTCCAACGCCCTCCGTCTTCCCCGCGGCGGCCCCAGGCCACGTGCAGCCGCCGCTCAGCCCTCAGGACGCCCCACCTGAGGCGGCTCCGGTCTTGGCGCGGATGTATCTCCGGAGCTTCCTCACCGCACGGTCTCGGGTCGTCTTCTCGTTGCCAGCCAGCCGCTGCGCTAGCTGGATTTCCGAGGGAAGCTCCGGGGCCGGAGCCATGATGGAGAACAGCTCACGAAGCGCCCGGGAGATGAGGCGCGACGAAGAGATGTCGGCGCCGTTTGGTGACGTCACAGCGACCCCCGAGCTACGTCGCGTTGGGAAGCGAGAGCGCCACCTGCAGGGCAGCCTCCGAAACGTGCAACTGCTCCGCCGGGGAGGAGGGCGACCTCCATCCAAAGGCCGATTCAGTCTACAAGTAGACTCGTGCTAATTTGCTATGTTTGGGCAGTTAGAGAGGATTACCATCTGTATTTCTGACCTCCATTCTCACTTTTCCTACTGCAGCAGCTTCGTAAATTCCAAGGCAGACATAATGTTGGGTTAGCAAAAATGGAGCACATGACTTCAGAAAAGGCTGGAAAGACTTGTATGGTCTGATGCGGAGTGAAATGAGCAGAACCAGGAGAATGTTGTACACAGTAACAGCCACGTTTGTGCAATGACTAACGTTGAGAGACTTAGCCCTTCTCAGCATTGCAACGATCTAAGCTCCAAAAGACTCATGGTGCTATCCATATCAAGAGAAAGAACTATGGTGTCTGAATGCAGATCAAAGCATACTATTTGCTATTTTTTTCCTTCCGTTGAGTTTTGGTTCCTCCTGTTGGTTCTAATTCTTACTTACAACATCACTAATGTGACAGTATGTTTAATAGGAATGCGTATGTATGGCCTATATCCCCATCTTGGGGAGGGGGAGAAGAAAGAAAAAAAAATGGAGCACAGCTTCTCCCACAATGCTATGTTGGCTGGAGAATCTTAATTCATGTTGATTGAATTGAATTGGCCAATAAATCCACACTAAAGACCTCCTCTCAGAAAGTCTTAGTGCCTTGCCAGCTCAGTAAAATCCCCCATTATCAACTGCTACCAATTTCAGAGGAGTTATTAAATTGAATCTCTCAGAGACCCTTGTGATCACTGATCACAGGATCATAGATTTTGAAATACTCATTGATTTATATCCCTTCTTCAAGCCACACTTATCTATTGGGGAATAACTTTGGTATGTATATATACATGTACATATGTATGTATGTATATCTCATGCATGGCAGCTAGGTGGTTCAGTGGTTAGAAGTGCTGGGCCTGGAGTCAGGAAGACTCATCTTCCTGAGTTCAAATGTGGTCTCAGATACTTAATTGCTGTGTGATCCTGAGCAAGTCAATTAACCCTGTTTGCCTTAGTTTTTTCCTCTGCAAAATGAGCTGGAGAAAGAAATGGCAAACCATTCCAGTATCTTTGCCAAGAAAATCCCAAATTGGGTCACAAAGAATCAGATATGACTGAAACAACTGAACACATATCTTATACATAAATACATGTATACAGTTTTCAAAAGAGTTGCAAACTATTAACAACCCAATGAAACAATACTCAAGCTCACTAATAATAAGAGAAATAGGGGCAGCTAAGTGGCACAGTGGATAGAGCACCAGCCCTGAAGTCAGGAGGACCTGAGTTCAAATCTGGCCTCAGACCAAACACTTGGCACTTAACTCCAATTGCCTAAAAAAAAAAAAAAGGAAAAGAAAAAGAAAGGTACATGATAAATTTATTTAAAAAAATAATAAGAGAAATAGAGTCCCCATAAGAGCCAAGATAGCAGAGTACAAGCAGCAACCCAGCTGAACTCCCTCAACATTACCCTTCCAACCACTTTAAAATAATGCGTCCAATCAAATTTTGGGTCAGCAGAGCCACCAAAAAGGTCATGATGAGACTTTTTTTTCTTGCCAAAGACAACTTGTGAGGTTACCAAGAGAGGTTTGTAACTCTGGAGTGGAGGCCTATCTTGAGGGAATGCATTCAGTGGCAGCAGAAGCTGCCTTCAGAAGCTCTCGGCCCAGAGGTGATAAAAAGATTGGACAACTGGTCAGAAAGAAATCACAGGAAACCGTTTGTGGATATTGGGTGCAGTTGGCACTGATTGGCAATTCTATTGCCCGTATGCACTTCTGGGTTACAGTTACTGGGTGGAGAGGAGCACTTATGGTCTGTCACAAGGGAACAGGGGTACTGGTCACAATTCCAGGGCCAAGAGGAGCACTAGCACTTGTGACTACAGAAAAGTCAGGGATCTGGTCACAGTCTCAAGGCCGAGAGGAGCATTAGCACTTATGGCTGCAGGGGAGCAGGGACTCTTCCTAGATAAAGATCAGAAGCTGAACCAGGAGAACAGTGACCATGCCTCTCTTCACATCACACCACCATAGAAGCACTGAAAACTTTCATGCCTCCAGAACTAGTTCTAAAAACAGCAGCACAAAAAAGCCTGAAGCTTGGGACAATGCTTCCCCACCCCTATGTAAGCAAAGCCCAACATTAACATAAAGTTTGAAGTCAAGAAATAGAATGAAAAAAAAATGAGCAAACAGAAAAAAAAAATCAACCCACAAATCTTGACCATGAAGAGTTACTATAGTGGCAGGGAAGACCAAGACACAAACTCAGAAGACAACAATGTGAAAACAGCTACAACCAGAGCCTCAAAGAAAAATGCTAATTGGACCAAAGCCCAATAAGAACTCCTGGAAGAGTCTAAAAAAGAGCTAAGAATGATAGCAGGAAAATTGAGGAAAGAAAGGAGAGTGATGCAAAAAAATTATGAAAGGAGAATTAACTTTGTAAAAGAGGCCAAAAAAAATACTGAAAAAATACTTAAAAACATAATTGGCTTAATGGTAAAAGACACAAAATTTCACTAAAGAAAAGAACTGCTTTAAAAGCAGAATAGGCCAAATGGAAAAGGAGGTACAAAAGCTCACTGAAGAAAATAATTCTTTAGACATTAGAATTAGGCAAGTGGAGCTAATGAATCCATGAGACATCAAGAAACAATAAAACAAAATCAAACAAATGGTGGAAAAAATAGAAGAAAATGTGGAATATCTCATTGGGAAAACAATTGACCTGGAAAATAGATCCAGGAGAAATAATTTAAGAATCATTGAGCTACCTGAAAGCCTGATCAAAAAAATTGCCTAGACATCATATTTCAAGAAATAATAAAGGAAAACTGCCCTTAGGTGCAGAGGGAAAATAGAAATTAAAAGAATCCAACAACCACCTCCTGAAAGAGACCCCAAAAACAAAATTCCCAGGAGTATTATAGTCAAATTCCAGAACTCCCAGGTCAAGAAGAAAATATTGCAAGCAGCCATAAAGAAACCATTCAGATATCATGGGACCACAGTCAGGTTCACAGAAGATTTAGCAGCTACCATGTTAAAGGAGCACAGGGCTTGGAATATGATATTCTAAAGGGCAAAGTAGCTAGGATTATAACCAAGAATAACTTACCTAGCAAAACTGAGTATAATGCTTCAGAAGGGAAAATTGATATTTAACAAAATAGAAGACTTTTAAACATTACTGATGAAAAGACCAGAGCTGAATAAAAAATTTGACATTCAAACACAGGACTCAAGAGAAGCATAAAAAGGTAAACATGAATGAGTAATTATAAGGGAATCAGTAAAGTTGAACTGTTTACATTCCTATGTGGGAAGATGATATATGTGAATCCTAAAAATTTTATCATTATTAGGACAGTTAGAAGGAGTGTACATAGATAGAGGTATGAGTCAATTATGTTGAGACAATCTCAAAAAATTTTTCTTTAAAAAATTGGAAAGAGAGATGCACCAGAAGGGGGAAGGGAAAGTAGTATGGGGACGTTTTTCTCGAATAAATGAGGCATGAAAGGAAAGGTTTGGGGGTGGGGCAGGAGATGGCAGGCAATGCTTGAATCTCCCTCTCTTTGGAATTGGATATAGAAATCTATCTGACTCCATAGAGAAGTAGGAGGGAATGGGAATAAGATATTGGGGGGCATGATACAAGGGAGGGTGGATTAAAAGAGGCAATAGGGATAGGATAAAAAGAGAGAAAGAAGGAAAAGAGAGAAAGAAAATAAGATGGAGGGAAATACAGTTAGCAATCATAATTAACATTAATTGGGATGATATTGAATATATAGATTAATTTTGGTAAAATTGTCATTTTTATTATATTGGCTCTGCCCACCCATGAACAACTAATATTTTTCTATTTAAATCTGATTCTATTTATATAAAAAGTTTTTTTATGATTTTCTTCACATAATTCCTGGGTTTGTTTTGGCAGATGTACTCCCAGGTATTTCATACTGTCTAGTGTTATTTTAAATAGGGTATCTCTAACCTGTCTCTTTCTGCAGAATCCTGTTGGTGATATGTGGGAATGCTGAAGATTTATGTGGGTTTACTTTATATCCTGATACTTTGCTAAAATTATTAATGATTTCAATTAACTTTTTAGTTGAGTCTTTAAGATTTTCCAAGTATATCATCATATCTACAAAAAAGATAGTTTTATTATCTCATTGCCCATTATGATTCCTTCTGTTTCCTTTTCTTCTCTTATTGCTATTACTAGGATTTCCAATACAACATTGAATGATACTGGTGACAGTGGGCATCCTTGTTTCACACTGGAGCTTACTGGAAAGGCTTCTAGCTTATCCCCAATACAAATAATACTTGCTGATGGTTTTAGGTAAATGCTTCTTATCAATTTAAGGAAAAGTCCCTTTATACCTAAACTTTCAAGTGTTTTTAATAGAAGTGTGTCATACTTTATCAAATGCTTTTTCTGCATCTATTGACATAATCATATGATTTTTGTTACAATTCTAGTTTTCAAGGTGTTGTTTTTTTCTTAAGATTTTGGATCTCTTTTTCTAGTTGGTTAACTTTCTTTTCATAATTTTCTTGATTTTACTGCATTACCCTTATTTTTCTTCCTAATTTTTCCTTAATCTCTCTTATTTGATTTTTGAAGTCCTTTTTTAAGTTCTTCCAAGAACTCTTTTTAGACTTGTGACCATTTGACATTGCTTTTTGGGGTAGGAGTGGCTTTTTTTACTTCACTATCATTCTCTGAATATGAACCCAGATCATCTCTATCCCCATAGTGGCTGTCTATGGGTTCTTTCTCCTTTGCTTACTCATTTTTATTTTATTTTTAGTAGCTTATTATTATAATCAACTCTAGTCCCTGGGTGTGGGGAATGCTGCGCCTGGCCTCAGGTCTTTCTGTTATTTTCTGAGTTCTGTCAGGGGCCCAACCTCAGGCACTCCTCTGCCCCACCAAGCCAAGACTAGGGTCCCCAGCCATGCTGTGCTGCAGACACTCTTGCTTCCTGAAGACTGCAACCTTTAGCTCTCCCTGATGGCCTGGAACCTAAACCAGGTACTTTCCTCCTCATTTTGACTGCATTGGTTTTATTTGTACAACAACTCTTTACTTTTATATAAGCAAAATTATCTAATTTACCTCACATGATACTCTCTATCTCTTGTATGGTTATAAACTCTTCTCTTATTCAGAGATCTGACAGGTAATTTTTTTCATCTGTAATTTCTTTATGATATCACATTTTATTTCTAAAGCATGTGCCCATTTTGACATTATCTTGGTATATGGTGTAAGATATTGATCTAAGCCTTTTTTCTGCCTATTTTCTAATTTTCTCAGAAATTTTTGTTGAATAGTGAGTTCATGCCCTATTAGCTTGGATCTTTGGATTTATCAAACACTAAGTTACTGTGGTGAATATATTGTGGTCAATGTATTGACAGTTTTCAATACTGTGTGCCCAATCTATTCCACTGATCAATCACTCTTAGCTTGTACCAGATTATTTTGGTTTCCACTTTGTAGTATATTTTGAGACCTGGTACCACTAAGCAGTGTTAACAAATGACAAGAAAATGAAGATGCTCATTTTGTAAATCATAAAATATAATTTCAAGGCAATTATATACCCTGCCTATCAAAACAATATAATTGTTATAGAAGTGAAAAATTTGATAGAAAATTTTGAAGTATTAAATGAAAATATGTAAATGTCATAGAATATTTTGATTTCTTGTTGAGGTTAGAGTTGGTTCAGGTGTGAAAGAACTCACTTAGACCTTCTCTGTAGCCATTAGTGATGAGTTCAGGGTGGACCCCAAGAATGTTGGGGTGCTACCTGAAATGATGAGGAATAGATGTTCAGGTCCTAGTGTCCTGAAAGAATTCACTGTGACAGTCTCCTAAAGAAAGGCATTTATTGGGGTGTTGTATACAAGTGGGCCTGCTCCCTGTGAGGCAGAGCCCCAGTGGGCTGTCCTCCACGTGGGAGGCAGAGCATAGGCCACAGGCCCTGCTCCCCTAAGGGAGCAGAGCTGCCTCTGCTTCCTGTAGGAGGCAAAGGCAGTTAGCTACGTCAAAGATATGGTTTAAATACAATTTTACAGAATAGTGGGAAGGGGACAAGAGAATAGGAGTAGCAAGCATAGCTCCAAAATGACTGGGGAGGGAAGAGTTGTTTTGGAATTGAGGGTGCTTTGTGAAAGCACACAGTTAAGGCTTCAATGTATAGTCTTCTTTGATCTCTTTTCCTGCATCTTATCTCCTATCTAGAGTCCTGCTTGCTCCATCTGCCTCAAGCACTCTTTTCTACCGCATCATTGTCACAAATTTTCAAATTATTTTGTAAATGGGGAAGTAAATGACAAGTTCCAGGCAATTATTTCCTTATGTACATTTCATTAAGCTAATTTTGCCTTTGGCTAGTATGATGAGATCTAAGAGAAATCCTTTTTAAAGATGTGTTTATGGCAAGATGAAGGGTTTTTGGGTTTTTTTTTTGCAAATGTAAAAAAAAAAGTCAAATGACCCCCAAGCCCAGTTTAATGTATTTATGGTCTGAAAAAGGGCTTGTATGGGAGAAAGTTCTTCAGCTGCTCAAAGGGGTGAGATAATAGTTTCTAGAGGCTGGGGGCAACTAGGTACATTGGCTAGAGAACTGTGCCTGGAGTCAAGAAGATCTGAGTTCAAATTTGACCTCAGACACTCATTAGCTGTGTAACCCTGGGCAAGTCACTTCCCTATTTTCCTCAGTTCCTCATCTGTAAAATGGGGACACACTGGAGAAGGAAATGGCAAACCACTCCACTATCTTTGCCAGGAAAATTCCACAGACAAGTTCACTGAGTCAGGAAGAATCAGTTACACATGACCAAATGACAACACTATTAAGAGGAAATAGGTTTTATGTCATCTCAGTTTTTCCACTTATCTAAGTACACTTGCACAAGAGTATTTCCAGACTACCATTTCCTGCAGGCTGGTTATACACATAGCCAAAGATCAAGCAAGGTTTAAGCATGGAGCCCATTTGGGTAACTTTTCACACCAGGATACAGCAGGATTATAAATGAATCATTCAACAAGTAGGTGGGGCAGGTAGGTGGCATAGTGGATTGATCACTGGGTTTAGAATCAGACTTATGTTGCTGAGTTCAGATATGATTGACTTCAGACACTTACTAGTTGTATGACCTTGGGCAAGTCACATAACTCTGTTTGCCTTAGCTCCTCATCTGTAAAATAAGGTGAAGGAAATAGCAAACCACTCTAGTATCTCTCCCAAAAAAACCCCAAATGGGGACATTGACAGTTGGACATGACTGAAAAATGACACAGTGGTGTAAGGGAGTCACACGGTCAAATTTGCACTTAATTAAAATTACTTTGGAGCATAGGAGGCAGTGGTGAGAAACTGGAGGCAGGAAGACCAATTAAGAGGTTAATAGAATAATCTAGGTGAGAAGTGATAAGGCCTAGAACTAAACTGGTAGCTCTGAGTAACAACAAAGGGTCCAAAACAAGAAATGCTATGAAGATATAGAGGGGAATGTTTGATTTGGTTATTTGGGGTGAAACTGAGTCCATGAAAATGTTAGGATTAGGAGTTTAGGATATTTGGAACGAGGGAGAGTGAGGAGTCCACGATGCTGCTTTTTGGAACTGGAGAGATGGCGGAACCTTGCAAGACCAGGGAAGTTAGTAATTCTGGAGTGATTGGGCAAACTGTCAATTCCTTAGGCCTGTGACTTAACTTAGTTTTCAAATGTATTGTCACCTATGTTTTATCGTATTGTTATTGGTTAAATATTTCCCCACTATATAATGAGGTTCCCCCAGCACGGGGGCGCGTTTGACCCCTCCCAAGCACAGAGAAGCAAAGCAGGTCAGCGTCCTGAGGGAGGGCGGCCAGGCAGGGTGGGGCCCTTTGTTCTCCTACTAGCCAAGGGGGACTGCAAATGAGGGAGGCTGAGACGAGGCAGGGGAGCGCCCCAGCCCCTCAGGAGCTCCTGGGGCGCTCAGGGTGGGCCGCGGGCGGAGGCTGCCCCGGGACGGCCCCTCCGGTGCGAACCCCGGTGCACACATTGTTCCTTAAAACCAACTAATTAATTCGGGGTCAGTGGGAGGAAGGGTCCCGGAGGGATTCCAGGTCAGGGGCTTCGTGTCCGGGTCCCCCCCTCGAGACTCTTCACAACTTCAGCTTCCCTCGCAGGTAAAGGTGCTCCCACCACCTTCTCCCAGAGAGATCGGAAGCGCTTTGTAAACCTCGGTGGCTCCACAGGAATGTAAGCAAGCCGTCCAAGAAGCCCAGTTTACAGGAACTTTCCCAAAAGCACTTCCAAAGACCAAACCAGAACAAATGGAACCAGCGACTTCCTCACGCTTCCTCGTGACTGCGAGGCAGCGGGCGAAACCAACGGCTGAAGTTTTGGGGGGGAGGCCCCGCGGGAAGAGATGACGCCTCCCCTTCGGGTGGACACACAGCACGCAGCCAGGTTAATTCCTGCCTCGGCTGCTTCTCCCTCTTTCCTGGCCCTGGGAGCTTCTCATGGAGCTTCTCGATTCTTCTCTGCAGCTGTGACAACCTCCCCCCCCCGAAGGCAATGGACCCGGCGGGTCACGTGGCGGGACGGGGCTCGTGACTGCGTCCCCTCCCAGATGTTGTCACTCTGTCCACCCCTCCGCCCCTCACTGAGTCTCTGCAGCTGGACTTGCAAGGATGATGTGCGGAGGAGTGTCGGCCACCAAACCGGCCACAGCCGAGACGCAGCGGATCGCCGACCAGGTAAGAGCTGCGGCGGGAGGCCGTGGGGCCCGGCTGCCCCGGAGGCACCGGGCTGCCTCCCGCCTGCCCCGCGCTGCCACGCCTTCTCCTCCGGTCCGTGGGAGCTTTTCGGATGGGGAAGGCTCCGCCGGGGTCTCTTCCGTCTCTGACTCTGAGACCCCTCCAGTGGATAGGGACCAGAAAGAGCCCAACTCATTGTTCACTAGGCGCCTACTGTGTGCGACACCGGGAATCCCAAAACGAGAAATGAAACTTCCAGCAACACCTTAACTAGCGAACCACACCTAGGACTCAGATTTAGACCTGGAAGTGACTCCTGAATTAGCGTCCTCCAGGCTGGTAATCAAAAAGTCCCGCAAAATAGGGTGTCCCACAAGTCTCAGGGCAGTTTAAGCTTTGATAACTTAAGTGTAAGTGCTTCAGACTTACAAAAAGCATCATTTGAATGCTTAATAATTTAAATTTATTTTCATTAATTTTTGCGGGCATCCGGTTATGCATTGTGTGTGCGACGTTTTTTGGATTTCACTTTCTTAGACCGATGAATCTAATCTATCCCTGTTAGGCTGTTTCTTGTATGTTCGAATCAAAACCTTGTTGGGGGAAGTCTTTATGAGACTAAAGTGACAAATGCAATCCTTAATGAGGATTAATGAGCAGCAGATGATTAAAGTTTTTACAAAGTTCAAAAATCTAGGGTGATGTATATATGTATGTATGTATATATATATATAAATAACACAATGTATAGGATTATAGGGTTATATATAACCCTTGAATTTTGATAAGAAAATTAATATTTAAAAATTTAACCTTTCAAATGTTTTTGGAAGTTTGTAGCTTTATTAAAACTTAAAACTGCACTAAGTTTTGGGACGTGGTGTACTTGTTTCTTGCAAGGTAAGGTTCTGTGAGGGAAGAAGGAAGTAATCATTTTAAAGTTGTGGCATTTAACTAGCGAAATGAGAGGCTACTCATCTTGACTCATCTTGTCTTTTTTTTTTTAAGCCAGAAGTTTCCAAACTATTTCTGGTTTTTATGGGAAGTATTAGTAATGACTAGATCTTATGATAACTAGATTACAGGGAATAACCACACAACTTCTGTAAAATAAAACTTATTCAAAGTCTTTTTTTTCTCTTCTCTCACCACTAGGAGAAAACATCATTGGTATCAATGTTGTTTTCTTTTTTAAAGTATATTTTGTTGCTTCCTTTGGTCTTTACATCACAGTCATTTTCCACCTCCACTCCCTTGTGGCAAAGAAAAACAAGCAAAAGCATAATGACTGTATCTCACTGTATACACAAAAATCTGTTTTAGTAGTTCCCTTCATTTCTGTCATGAGGAAAAAAGCTATATTCTTTGGGACCTTCTTTTCTTTGTTTTTTCCTATTACTTTGAATTCAATTTCTTTGTAAAGATTTTTTTTCACTTAATTGTTGTAGTCATTATGTATATTGTTCTTTTAGTTTATTTCACTCCTCATCAGTTCATATATGTCTTGCCATGTTTCTCTGGATTCTTTGTCATTTCATATTCTATAATCCACATGCCATCATTTTTTCTGCCATACCTCAGTTGATGGGCATGCACTTCTTTTCTAGCTCTTTGCAAAGAATTCTGCTATGTCTACGGACTGAACCTGCCTCTAACCTGTGGGTGGCCTGAACAAAACAGAGCAGGCTAGAGACAGGAGAGTCTGGAATCAAACAGGGACATATGTGCCAGGTCCCCACCTCTGGTGGTGGGACCCAAGGTAGTGGTGTTGAACCTTGATTTATTTACTTGTGGCTAGACAAAGAGTCAAACAGTGTGGTGTAGCAATAGTGGTGAGGCAAGGTTATCTAGTGACAAAAAGTGTGTCCATAGCAGGGCTTCATGTTGGTGCTTGCCTGAGCTCAAAATCAGTTCTAGAAGGTGAGTGCAAAGGATTGTTGTTATGCCAAGCTCAGGGCAGAGCTTATTTGCTGGGCCTTAGCTCTGCAAAACAGGGTGTCTCCTAACAGTATCTTGACAATATTTTGGTATTTATTGGGACTTTGTTGCTATCTTTGACTTCCCTGCTATATATGCTGGGTCAGAGGCAAGTTTTTGTCCCTTTTCTTGCATAATTACAAAGTAGTATCCCAAACAGGTAAACCACTTCCCATCTGTCAATGTGCCTTTCTAACCATGACTGTTAGATATTTTCTAAATATCTATTAGATAATTTATAAAAATTTATGAAAATAGATAATTTCTAATTTGCATAGTGTAAATGAAACCTCAGAGCTGTTTTGATGTGCATTTCTCTTACATTTAGAACAAACATGGTGTCAAACTCAAATAGAAACAGGGGCCACTAAAGGGTGCATAATATATTTTTAAAAATTTGTTAACTACTTCCTTATTACATTTTAGTAATAACTCTTATTGTTCACTGCAATACCTCTGTAGTGGATCAGCCTCAAAGCCTTATTTTGAAAATATCTTGTTCATATACTTTGAGCGCTTATATATTGAGGAATGGCTCTTAGTGTAATACATTTTTATCCATTTTCTGTGACTTTTGGATATCAGACCTTTATTGATGTTAATTGTGTAAAAGCTTTTTAAATTGTATATACTTAAAGTTGTCAGTTTTCTCTTTTATATAGATTCCTTGTTTGGTTAGGAATTCTCCCCCCACTAATCATAATTGTAAAAAATGCTCTTTCCTAGAGTTACTAGTTTTATTTTTAAGATATGTGACTACTCCACCTACACTTAAAGGTTAAGATGATTACTATAATTGGCCCTAAATGTCATCATCAAAACAATCATATACATTTATCTCTTGGATTCGAGTTGTGTTTTTTCTTCTGTCCTAATTATTCAGACGCCTTTTTTGTTCTTTATTCCTCAGGTAAAGGCACAGCTTGAAGAGAAAGAAAATAGGAAGTTTCCAGTCTTTAAGACTATGGAATTTAAAAGTCAAGTGGTTGCTGGAACAAACTACTTTATTAAGGTACCATGCAGAAGTACAGTGGTTCTCTAATCTGAAACTGTGTTATTTTAGGTGCCTTCATGAATACTTTTTAGTTAATTGTTTGTAGAGAACTCTAGTAAACTTTAAGGGGCAGACAGAGGTGATGGTATTTTTTGTTTCATTAACTAAATTAAATACTCCATAAGTAGTAGACACCAAAAGCAACAAAAGCATTGAAGGGGGTAGGGAGAGAGAACTGGGACATAAACTAATCCTACCCCATGCAAAAAACCTGGGAGATGGAGAAGAGTTTTGTGGCAGGATATGAAGATCAATCCTTGCCTTTGAAGCAAAGAAATAAAAGGAAGAGTGGTGGGAATGATCCCTTCCCTTCAAACTCCCTCTCTCTCCCTCCTCCTCAAAAAAAAAAAAGTAGGAAAAATCTTGGGAATTTTCTAATTACAAATTGGGTAATTTCTGATCCTACAGTACCAGTACAGTTACTAACCTGTAAATTACCATCGTGTACATCTTGTTCACTTTTATCTGTGTTGTTCAGCCATTCAGTTGTGTCCAACTCTTCATGACCCCATTAGGGGTCCTCTTGGCAAAGGTACTGGAGATTTTTGCCATCTCCCTCATCACTCGTCTCTATACAAGTCATATAAAGTGAACTTTTTTTAATATTCAGTCTAAATAGAATAAAATATGTTGTTTAAATCTACAGCTGTTATTTATTTTATTTTTGCTTCTTAGGTTCATGTCGGTGAAGAGGAATTTATACATATTCGAGTGTTTGAAAGTCTCCCTCATGAAAACAAGCCATTGGTTCTGTCCAGTTATCAAACCAAGAAAACCAAGAATGATGAATTGGCCTATTTTTAATGCACCATTTTGAATAGGGGCCCTTTGTTCTTTTGTATGGGTACATTATATACATCATATAGGCAGGTATTAAAATTTGGGACAATAAAAGAAATCTGATATTTAATAAGTAGCTTTCTGTTTTCTAACTCTGATATATGACCACAGATCGTTTCATTATTCACCAGTGATCTTCAAGTACACTGAACTTATGTAGCAATACAGCTATGCCTTCTCTGGGCCTCAATATCTGTAGTTCAACCTTTCAGTTTGTAAAAGATTGATAACATTCCTTAGAAGAACATGCTGGAGAGCTAATTTTTACCTTTTGGCTAAGGTGGTCATGAACTTCATAGATTTAGAGATAATCGAGTTAACCCCTTCATTTTCAAATGAGGAATCTGAGGCCTGGAAAAATTAATCAACTTGAATAATTTCATACAGATAATAAGTAGCAGTACTAGGACTCATCTGGTTCTAAAGCCGGTGCTCTTTCCATCAGGTTGCTATGCGCTGATGCTTTAATCCAGCAGGTGGCCGCCCTGCAGGGGACCTGCATATCTCTTGGCATTAATTATATCCACATATAATTGGTTTCTTTCAGTTGCCCACATTGAAATTTTCATTTGTAACAGAGTAAGGCTTTTGTGGGCTGTAACTTGTGAATGACCACTTATTTCATCATCTCTTTCCTGCTTGCTGAAATTCTGTGGTAAGACACCTTCTTTCCCTCTACCCCACAAAATGGCCCAGACCCCTTCCCTTCTCCTGTACATTGGATTAGCAAAGTTGCACCCTGGACTTGATTGGCCTCAGCTTTGCTAACACAATTTATTAGCCACATAAGAGCATAAAAAGTTCTAGTCACACATAGATGGGCCACTTGGACGTGGTGGATTTCTGAAAACCACACAAGTCACCATGTCCTTCTTTATATTCTATCTTGATGACCAGACTTATTTCTATATGGTCATGCAGCCAGAAGAACTAAGTGCCCCAGTATCTTTGTTGTATATTCCTGCTGTGTTAGGGCAAAGTAAACCTTTTTCAAACTGCTTAATGACTCAAGTGCCTCATTTTGTCTCAGTATCAAACCCTAAACTCGGAGTGCTGGCGTAAGAGCTACATCCAACAGATGGGCTAGTGGATTGTCAAAATATTAGGAGACACCCTGTTTTCCAGAGCTAAGGCCCAGCAAGTAAGCTGTGCCTTGAGCTTGGCATAACAACAATCCTTTGCATTCGCCCTCTGGCAAAATCATACAATTACTGTATTGCTTTGACCAGCACCTAGTGTTCTACAAGCACGGGGTCCTGAAGCCCTTCAGTGCGTCAAACTTGTCTCATTGTTGGTGTTACCCCTCATTGTTAGGGCTCCAGTTCACTCTGTAGCCATTGGTTAAGTGTCAAGGTTTATCCATACTAAGGTGGGTCCCCAACTAGAAGCGGGCCTGGCTCCTTGCTTGCAAGTCATTTTCCAAATATTGAAATTAAACTTGTTTGATTCCTGACTCTCCTGTTTCTAGCCTGCTCTGTTTGGCTCCAGCCATCCACAGGTTAGAGGCCAGTTTGGTCCAGGGTTTTGGTATTTTCTCATTGGGTCTACCATAGTACTACTGTCAGGCAGCTATTATCTTATGCCCTTTGTGAGCATGGACCAAGACATAACATTAAATAAGGCTTAAAATGTCATGTACTAGTGGAACATGTCATGGAATTGCAACCTAATTCTAGAGGATGACATCATTCCTGACAAACTGTCATACTGAATATATTTGAAACTCCGTTTATGGGTCTTACTGCCTTCCCAGGAAGCTCATTTATTCAGTTTTTCTTTATGCAAGAGAACATATACTATCTGTAATTTCCATCCATTGATAGAATGTAGGCTGTCTGAGGGAAAGGGTTGTCTCACTTCAGTATTTGGTTGGGTTTTTTTGCTCATTTCAGTATTTGTGTCTCCAAAGTTTAGCATAAAGTAGAGGCTTAATAAATCATCGATTGATCCCAGTTCTGCCATCTAGGTCCAAACAAAATAAAGCTGTCTTTTACTTGTCAGCCCTTCCAAGTATTTGAAGCCCCTTGATGCATTGAATGCTGGACTTGCAATCAGGAAGACTCAGGTCCTCCTTCACTTATAAGTTCTGTAATTATGGAAAAGTCATTTAACCTGCTTGTCTCATTTATAATAGCACCCACCTCCCAGGGTGGTTGTGAGGATAAAATGAGATATATGTAAAATGCTTTGCAAACCTATATAAACGTTAGCTATTATACCTTAATAATAAAGAGATCCAGACTTGGAGAAATTGGAGCAATGTCTTTTTTTTTTTTTGGCAATTGGGGTTAAGTGATTTGCCCAGGGTCACACAGCTAGCAAGTGTCAAGAGTTTAATCTGAGGCTGGATTTGAACTCAGGTCTTCCTGACTTCAGGGCCTGTGCTCTATCCACTGCGCCACCTAGCTGCCCCTCTTTTTTTAGTAACAAAAGTATTTTCCCCCTTCCATTGAAAAAAGGAAAATGAAAACAAAAAAACTTGTTAGAAATTCTTGCATTGGCTATGTCCAATCATATGTCTGTCTCTACACCTTGAGTAGTCTATCACTTCTATTAGGAGGTGGGTATCTTGCTTCATCATTATCTCTGGAGTCATGACTGGTCTAAGTTTTTCAAAGTTATTTGTCTTTACAATGTTTAGTGTATTCTATAGCATTGTATGGTTTATAGTATTGTTCTAGTTCTCACTTCCCTCTGTCATAATTTTTGAAAATTGTCCCTTTCACCATTTAACCATATAGCATATTAATACATTCATATAATTTGTTCAGCTATTCCCCAATTGATGGACATCTCCTAGGTTTTCTTTTCTACTATAAAAAAAATCTGTTATAAATATCTTTGTATATATGAGCTCTCTTTTGCTGATTCCAACGGTATGTTTAGTGATAACATTTAGGGCCAGATTGTTTTCCAGAATGGCTGATTCACAGCTCCACCAACAGTTCATAACAACTAGCTTACAACCTCATATTTGTCATTTTCCATTTTTGTCATCTTTGCTAATATGAGAGATGTGAGGTAAAACATCAGAGTTTTAATTTGTATTTCTCTATTGGTGATTTGGAGCTTTTTTTAATGTGGCTGTTGATAATTTAGTACTTTGAAAACCACCTGTCCATATCTTTTGACTATTTATGAATTGGAGAATGGATTTTATTCTTATAAATTTGTTCAGTTCCTTATGTATCTTGGAAATGAGACTCTTATCAGAGAAACTTGGCTGCAAAGACCTTTCCTCAGTTAATGGTTTCCCTTTTAACTTTAGCTGGATTGGTATTTTTTATATAATTAAAATTGTATACTTTATAATCTGATCCTAACTTGTTTGGTCATGAACTCTTCCTTTATCTGAAGTCTTAAAGTTAATTTTCTTTCTCTTCTGAATTATTTATAATGTCATTATGTCTAAAGCTTATCTTGGTACACAGTATGAAATAAATGTTGGTTTCTCATTTTTTTGCCATATAGTTTCCCTAGCAGTTTCTGTCAGAGAAGTGGGTTTTTTTTGTTTCTTTTTTTGGGGGATGAGCCATGTCTTTTTTAACACAAGTTTTGTGTCTGTGGCCAAGTCCCTTAAAACTCTGAGTTTCAGTGTCCTTTGTTAATTAAGATAATAATGCTTGTAGTATTATTAACTCAACCCTACTGCATAGTTATGTTATGAGAGTGAAATAAGTACACACACAAACACATACACATAATAACAATTATATTAATATAGTAGAAAATAAATGTTTTGCAAGCCACTTAAAAGTAATACATAAATGTAGCCATTATTACTTGTAAGTAAGTTACTATTTATTACTTGATATGTAGTCAGAAGAATAAAATATTCATCTAGAACATGGTGGCTGGCTGCAATTGATTCTTAATTCACATCATGGATGAAATGCTCTACTTTGTCAATGCTATCTCTAAAATGTTCACAGAGCTCAACACAGCTTGACAAGTACAAAACCTTATTGTAAAATTTGGGTTAAGTATTTGGTCCTTGGCTCTGTGTTATCTACTGACCTTTGTGTGTCATCTGTGGCTTCTGCAAAACTCCCCCCAAAATTCCCATTTAATATCTTATGCCGACCTGCAATATATCAAAACTGTGATGGAAAGAAGCAAAGTAGGAGGGAATAACTGTAGCATGCTTCAGTTTGTCTTCAAACAACATAAATTCTCTCTCTGGAGGCAGATAGTATTTTTCATCTTAAGTCCTTTGGGATTGTCTTGGATCATTACATTGCTGAGAATAGTTAAGTCATTCACAGTTCATCATAATATATATATATTTGGGGGGGTTAGGCAATGGGGTTAAGTGACTTGCCCAGGGTCACACAGCTTGTAAATGTTATGTGTCTGAGGCCGGATTTGAACTCAGGTTCTCCTGAATACAGGGCCGGTGCTCTATCCACTGCACCACCTACTTGTCCCAATCATCCTACAATATTTTTGTTATTGGGTATGATGTTCTGGTTCTGATCACTTCACTTTCTATCAGTTCATGTAAATCTTTATAGGTTTTTCTGAAATCATCCGCTTTTCATTTCTTATAGCACAATAATATTCCATTACAATCATATACCACAACTTTTTTCAGCCATTCTCCAGTTGATGGGCATCCTCTTAATTTCCAATTCTTAGCTACCACAAAAAGAGTAGCTATAAATATTTTTGTACAAATAGGTCCTTCCCTTCCTCATCCCCCCCTTTAAAAATCTCTTTGGGATACAGAACTACTGCTGGATCTAAGGGTTGTATAGCCCTTTGAGCAGTTCTAAATTGCTCTCCAAAATGATTGGATCAGAACACTACTCCACCAACAATGCATTAGTATCCCAGTTTTCCCACATCCCCTCCAATATTTATCATTTTCCTTTTTGTCATATTAGCCAGTTTGATAGTTGTGAAGTCAGTTGTTTTAATTTTGCATTTAGAGCATTTTTTCATGTAACTATAGATAACTTTGATTTTTGTCTGAAAACTGCCTATTCATATCCTTTGACTTTCAGTTGGGGAATGACTTGTATTCTTATTTGACTCAATTCTCTACATATTTGAGAAATAAGTCTTTTATCAGAGATACTTGCTGTAAAATTTTTTTCTCAGTTTTCTGCTTTCCTTCTAATTTTGGTTGAATTGGTTTTGTGAAAAAACTTATTTTATAATAATCAAAATGATCCATTTATATTTCGTAACACCTTCTATATCTTGTTTAGTCCTAAATTCTTACCTTATCCATAGATTTGACAGGTAAACTATTCCATGCTCTCCTAATTTGCTTATGGTATCACCTTTTATGTGTAAAGCCATTTTATGTGTACCCATTTTGACCTTATCTTGGTATACAGTGTAAGATAGTTTTCTATACCTAGTTTCCACCATACTGCTTTCCAGTTTTCCCAGGAGTTTTTTTTTTTATCAAATAATGAGTTTTTGTCTCAAAAGCTTGGATCTTTGGGTTTATCAAACACTAGGTTACTATGATTGTTTACTGCAATGTATTGTATACCTAATCTATTATTCCACTGATCCCTGCCACTTTTTTCTTAGCCAGTGCCAGATTGTTTTTTTTCTCCCATTTAAAAGGCTTTTATTAAGTATATAAAAGTACAAACTAGCTAGAAGCTTTATATTGTATCATTATTGGTATACAATACAGTTATTGTATAATTCACAACTTATTAATAAGTATCTGGGCCCTAGGTGATATATTGCACAGGCCCTTTTTGCTACTAATTTCAAAGTTACTAACTCCCAGGGGACATGCCACCTTAGCATTGTTTTTTTTAGGGCAAGAGACCAAACCATCTTCCCTAGCCTCAGTTCTACTGATGATCCTGTTAGAGCCAGAGGTCAGGGCAGAACTGAGGAGTTGTGAATGGTGTTAGGTGCTATGAACACACTCCAATGATAATGACATTTAGTCTTTTGCAAATGATTATATCCAACTTGGTGCAAATTTTAGGGATACTTGTCTGTATTTTACAGTTTGGATCAAAGAAGGGTGCTAGCCCAGCTCTCTGGACCATCTTTGGTGGGGAGTATCAATTGCATGTTACCCCTCCCAAGTCGAATAATATAATTTACAAATGTTAAACATTAATGAAACAGGACATGGGCTCTTACCCAAATAGAATAGGGCTATTCTGTGCAAAAAACAATTACCACTGGCCTAGTTCAGCTCCACTCCACAGAGCTTTGGGTAGGGCACAGGATTCAGGGTCAGGTGTGTTAAGGATTCAGAATCCAGGATGTTGAGGCCACCCACACCATGACTAAGAAATAGCTTTAAGGCCTAAGCTTTTATCCTACCTCCCATCAAGCTGTCAGGGAGCCTCTAACCACCATCCAACTATCCATGTATTTGCCACAAATTCTGACCATAGCTCCATGTAATTTGGGAGAAAAGGAGCCATCGTTTCACAATGGAGCCATAGCTTCACAATGATCACAAACAATTCAGTTTCTGAACTTTGAAAATTCATAAACACCTATTGATTTTACAGGACCTAAGAGCAAATGCAGCAGCTGACTGCATTTATTTAGTAACAAGAAAGCCATCCATTATACATGTGTCCATGTAGGTGGTAGGCTGCCTTTGTGGTTGTATACAATGTAACAGCAAAGTAACTTTTTTCCTTGGCAAGTCTTTCAAAAAGAATTTTTTTCTGCTGTGATTAAGCAGGACGCACTCATCCATGGGATGGACGAGTTATGGAAGCAAACAAAATAATTCTGTAGTTCAAAAACAACTTGGAATAAAATGACTATAAGTAGTTCTCAATTAAATATAACACTCTAGATAATTCCTTCCAGCGGTTTTGCTTTTACCATCTGGAGAAAATGAGAGCTAGAAAGACTGAGAAATTTTTTTTTAAAAAGTCAGAAGTGGGAGGAGCAGATTGCATAAGATCCTGGTCTTGGGGGCCCCTAAAGCTCCCTGGTTCCAAAGTACTTCCTAGAACTTTAGTCATGGGACATGGGTACTAGACCTGCGTCAGTGGCAAGAACTTCTGGTAGTAGCTCTTGGTGACATCAATCATCAGCTCCTGGGTACACTCTGGGAGCTCACCAGAGAAGAGTCCTGGACAACCTGAGAAGATGGTGAATGGTGGGACTACAGTTTCAGGAAGTAATACTGTATTGTCTAGAATTTTGCAACAGTTTTTCAACACATAGCATCAGCCAGTTTATACAGTTCTTACCTGTGCGGACATAGGAACAAATTTTGGCTCCACTGACCACACAATCCTCTTCAATAAAGACACGGTCGCCAATGTGTAGAGGAAAGAATACAACTCCTTTGCTGAATTTCTTATATGGTGGCTTTATGATGCTATGGCTTTTCACAACACAGTGGTGCCCAATTCTTACATTTGCCAGATCCCCTCAAATAATACAGTCATTCATTATGATTGTCTTTCCATTTAGGACAGTTTTGGCTTCCACACAGAACTGAATGTTGACTGCCTTTGTTTCCAGATGCCTTCTCAATGTACTCGGACTTATTGTAGAGTAGCTTGCTCAACTCTATCTCTGCAACCTTTGTCTCCAAAGCTCAAGTCTCCCTTCCTCTTGCTTCCAGTCTCCCCAGATTGTTTTAATAATTACCACTTTATAGTACAATTTGAGATCTGGCCAACTTCCTTCACATTTTTTCATTGATTTCCTTGATATTCTTAACTTCTTTCAGATGAATTTAATTTTTGGTAGATTTATTGGTATGGCACTGAATGAGATTAATTTAGGTAGAACTGTCATTTTTATTATATTGGCTCAGGCTCCCCATGAGCAATTTTTCTTTTACTTTTCTTATTTGCTTTTTAAGTTCTTCTAGGAGTTCTTTTTGAGCCAGAGACCAATTTACATTTTTCTTTGAGGCTTTGCATGTAGCTATTTTGACACTGTTGTTCTCCTCTAAGTTTGTGCCTTGATCCTCCCTGTCACTATGGTAACTTTTTTTTTAATTAAACAATTTATTTTTAGTTTTCAACATTCACTTCCATAAGATTTTGAGTTTCAAATTTTCTCCCCCTCCCTTTCCTTTCCCTCCCCAAGATGGCATGCAATCTGAGATAGGCTCTACTTATACATTCATATTAAGCATATTTTCACATTATTCATGGTATAAAGAAGAATTAGAACCAATGGAAGGAACCATGACAAAGAAGAATCAAAACAAGACAACAAAAGAAAAGGCGAGCAAATAGTATGCTTCCATCTGCATTCAGACTCCACAGTTCTTTCTCTAGATGTGGATAGCTTTTGCCATCATGAGTCTTTTGGAGTTGTCTTAGATCCTTACACTACTGAGCAAAGCCAAGTTATAGTAACTTTCTATAGTCAACTTTTTTTTTGGTTGTTGTTTTTTGTTCACTTTTTCTGCCTATTTTGTGACTTTGTGCTTTTATGTAAGAGTTAGGCTCTGCTCCTGCACTGTTCTAAGCTTCTTGTTTCTGGGCTTGTGGCTTTGCTACTGGCTTTCACTGGGACTCAGAGCCTAACTGCCCAGGGGCTTACACTGATGAGGGCTTCCCTACTGGTTTGTACTGGGGGTAGGGCCTTCCTGCTGGCCTCCCCAGGGGTGGGATCTTGCTGCTGGCTGGCTTCAGGAGCAGGGTCTTGCTACCAGTGAGCAAAGGGGGTTGGATCTCACTGGTATTTGCTAGAAATGTTTCACATGAACTATTTTCTAGGTTGGATTTTTTTAAATATATAAGTATAGGATTTTAGTAAGATGAAATTAAAAATGATTATTCTAGCTGCAAATCAATTTAAAGCATTTATTAAACAACTACTATTGGGAATATAAATTAAAAAGTCAAGGAGATTACGTTCTAATAGAGGTATATAACATTATGGAAGAGTGTTGACTAGGTGTTGGCCAGGTCTGATTCAGGTAGGTGTAGTGGTTCAGGTTCAGAACAAAATGAGACACTTGTAGGCTACTTAGTCATAGCATGGAAAGGGTACAATATTGATTCAATAAAGCACAATTTAGCTTCCTTGCTGATCTTGCTGGCAAAGTGGTCAGAAACCTGAGCGAACACAGAAGATGCCCTCCCTTGTGCCTAGACCTTTGGTAGGTCATGGCATCCTATGCTGGGGCCTGCACTGGGATTGACTCTGCCCCCTCCCCTCCTCTCAGATTCTTTACAGATATTTGCTGGGATTTAAGTCCTAGGGAGTTACTTGTTTAGCCATTCCCCATGATGGCCATCCCTTCAGTTTCCAATTCTTTGCCACCACAAAAAGGTGATATAAATATGCTAAAAATATAAATAGGCTAAATTTTCTGGACATGGTTCCAAATCCCTCTCCAGAATGGTTGGAGTAGCTCACAGTTCCACAAACAGTACATTAATGTACCTATTTTCCCACATCCCCTCCCTCATTTATCATTTTCCTTTTCTGTCATCTTAGCCAATCTGATGGGTGTGAGGTAGTACCTCAGTTGTTTTAATTTGAATTTCTTTAATTATTGGTGATTTAGATCATTTTTTCATGACTATTGATTACTTTGATTTCTTCTTCAGAAACTTCCTATTTATATCCTTCAACCATTTATCAGCTGGGGATTTATAAATGGGCTCAATTCCCATGAGACGTAATCTTTATCAGGGAAACTTGCTGCCAAGATCTACCCCTCACCCAGCTCCACCCAGTTTCTTGCTTCACTTCTAATTTTGGCTACATTGGTTGTGTTTGTGCAAAACCTTTTCAACTTTATGTAATCAAAATCATCCATTTTACCCTGCATTAACCTCTCTCATGCTCTCTTCTTAACTCTCAGAAGTCAAGCCTTCAACTTCATTCAAGTGAAACTGATCCCTCCAAAGTTACCAATGACCTCTAGTCTTTTTGTTTCAGGTAAAGTTTTCCACCTTATATTTCAATCTATTTTCCCCCCAACCCTCATTTCTAGTTATTTTGGAATTACTCTATTCTCTTGGGCTTCTCAACTCACAGTGGTTTTTTTTCTTCTTTTTTTTGGGGGGGAGGCAATTGGGCTTAAGTGACTTGCCCAGGGTCACACAGCTAGTGAGTATCATGTGACTGAGGCCAGATTTGAACTCAGATCCTCCTGACTCCAGCGCTGGTGCTCTGTCCACTGTGCCACCTAGCTGTCCCTCACCGTATTTCTTCATTTTATTTTTTTCTTCTTCTCTTTACTTCACATTTTTAGCCTCAGTTCTTGATTAGGGACTTTGCGCTCAGGACAATCTTCTCTCAGGCTGCACCCAGTCTCCTTGGTAACCATATATTGTGGCTGATTCTGTCTCTGCTTCTGTCCTGACAGGAAAGGGTCAAGATCTGACTTCAGGTACCTGAATAGTGGAGTTCACCTTGGCTTGGATTCTGATTCCTGGCTGGCTTCCAGTCTGTTTTCCTGGAACAGCTTCTCTCCTCACCTCATAGCCTGTTTGCCTACACTCACAATAGCTTCGTTGGCAAGGCTCTTCTCCTCACCTCTGCTGGTTTTAATCTGGTTTACTAGAATTCATGTTGGATACCTTAGCACAAGCCATCTCCCTGCCATTTCTGGTTTCCACGTTTACTTGAGTTGGCTCTGGCTTACCATCTGTCTTTGCCACTTCTGAAAATATTATCGCACAGTTCTAACCTATAAGAACTCAATTCCATTTCTTTTTAGTTGTCTTTATTGTTGATATTTCTCAGATTCTTTGTAGATATTTGCTGGGATTTATGTGGAATGTGTTTAGTCATACTAGTATCTGGATTTTGCATACAGTTCAGCATCAATGTCAGAAAGAATAAGGAGAAATCTTCAGAAATGAACTTTGGGATTCAAACCAGCAGCAGCTGGGCCAAGGACTCATCACACAGTGACGCTGCCTTTTAATGTGAACGTGAGGGGAACAGTGCCGTGTAGGAAATGAGCTAAGAGTGAGCCCACTGTCTCCAGAGATTGGGATGGGATAGAGGAGAGTATACCCCCCAGGTTGTTGGGAGAAATGTTTGTATTTTTGTTACCGGTAAATGTTTGAAGTAAATTTGTTGTCGTAGTGGTTTAGTTGTGTCTGATTCTTTGGGACCCCACTTGGGGTTTTCTTGGCAGAGATACCAGAGTGGTTTGCCATTTCCTTCTCCAGCTCATTTTACAGATAAGGAAACTGAGGCAAGTGACCTGCCCAGGGTAAAACAGCTAGTAAGTGTTTGAAGCTAGATTTGAACTCAGGTCCTCCTGACTCCAGGCCGAGCACTGTATCATAGACTGAACTGCCCTTAAAGTAAATATCCCTTTGTAAAAGCTAACTATGTTAAGTGGTTAAACAGAATTGGGACGATACTCACTGGCAACTAACAGTGGGGAGAAAACAGCCAAAAGGGACTTAAGTTGATGGCACTGGAGGAGAGAAACCCCAAATCTCTCTCCTGAGGGGGAGATATAGACAGCCAGGCTCTAACAGAACGACCGAGAACATACTCACTACATGAGGACTGCTCTGATTGCTGGACAAAATGTGAACAAAACATGCATGCTACTTCAGTTAGGGTGGCTTGTACAATTCCAAATGGATAAAACTCTCTTGTTTTACATTCTTTGTATCTGACCTAACATTCAATTTAAGTTTTCTGAGGTTAAAAAAAAAATCAAAATACAGATGCAGTCTGAGGTCCTATTCTATTAAAAATAAAAAAAAAAACCAAAACAAACAAACAAACAAAAAAAACCCCAAAAAACTTTCTGATCACCAGCCCAGAAACTTGCAATCAACTTCTTTAGTCAAGAGCATCAAATGACTTCATTCTAGGCGAAATTTTTCTTTAAATAATAAATCTCATAAAACAAACCTAAACACACAAATAAATATATATATTTATTATAATCATGTGCTATTAATAATTATTATTATTTTACATCAGGGCACTTCAGGAATCACAATGCAGGCTTTCCCTTTGCCTATTTCACCCAAACACTAAGAGAACCTTAATTAAAACTGATTCATGTATCGGTGCAATTAAACCAATACTGGTTTAGTCTGCTGAAACTGCCAACAATGTATTTAAAAATAGGCTCTAACAATTTTGTTATGAGTAGTATAATAAACAATCATTTTATAAAAATCTAGTGACATAAACTGCAAATTAAATTAGACCATTACAATCACCAGAGTAGTACCAGATAATGAATTAAAACAAGCTAATAAAAATGGACCATAGTTTTACATCCTTCTATAAAGCCACACTTTAGTAACATCTTAACAGAGAAAGGATTTAAAAATGTAATCAATAATAGCTGACCTTTACATAACACTTTAAAGTTTACAATGCACTGAGAAACAATTCAGATGCTCTAATATTAATAAGTAATTCTGTTCCAACAAATCTCCCACAGCTTGTGATTGCTTATTAGATCTCTTTGCAAGTACAAATCTGAGACTTTCTCACATTACTATTAAGTCATACCAGAGATATTTATATTTCCACCGATAGATCTTTGAATTTGAAACTACAACTGCCACCTTTCCTCATATTAAAGGTTGATTGGGGATGTGCTCCGCACATAAATGATGTAAATATCACTTTGTGATTTTTATTGTATTCATGATGAAAAATAAATTTCCTTTAAAATAAGTAGGGATAATAAATGAAGTGATGAAGATAAAATAACAGAAACTTATTTTCTTATGGAACTAAAATGATTTCTATGTAATGATCTCATGTTAACACACAGATCTCTGCTATCAAACTGTACTTTTAAAGTGTATATATATATATGTATATATATATATATATATGTGTGTGTGTGTGTGTATGTGTGTGTATGTATATTTAGAATTAAAAAACCATATATGTATATGTATGTATATACGTATATGTATATGGCATAGGGACTACTTTTGGCACAAAGTCCTTGCCCTTGAAAACTCTTTAAGGTCATGCTTCCAAGGACAAATGAATCATAAAGTGATAGCATTTCAGATTATTTCACAAAGCCAGAAGAATTTACAGGAGGCCCTTAGTAGTAAAATGTTTCTGGTTGTTCTGAGACAAGATACTAGATAAGTAAAACCTAATGCAATACTCAATTTTACCATTTAAATAATATTTAAAACAATTTTAAAATTAGTGTTTGTCAAACCAAAATGTGCATTTTTTTTTAAGTTAAAGCGGTATATACCATAATTTCAAATCACAGATCAAGGATATATTCCCACCCCTTCAAATTTTAACATATTCATTGCATTTTCAGTTTTGTATTTCTATATTCTCCTTTCTCCTGCCCCAAAGTGCATACAGCCTCTAAGCTTAAAAACAATGCCTTGGATTTTCTGATACATTGCTATCTTGCTTTGATTCAAATTTGGTAACAACTTTGTATACTAACACTTTGTAAAGCCCCAAATTTACACTGATTTTAGACTCTGCACCTTGTGTTCTAATTTCTTGGAGGGGGGGTGTTCTATGTCAGAATGTTGCAATCTTTTCACTTTGAAGTAACATCAACCAGGTCTCTTCCACAGCTCTTTAGCTCTGATTTGACAAAACATTCTAAGTCTCAAGAAGCACTATTTATTACCTATATATCTGTGGACTTGATGTAAAAAAACTGAACTGTCAACATGATGCAGGAAGTGATATTAGTGACTTCATTGGCCAAGAGGAGTTAAACCACACAGAAACGATCTACAATTGTTTATGTCTAACTGACATTCATCAGCAGATTGAACCATTAAAGAACGTATAGATTTTTAAAAAATAAACATAAAATTATAAAGTGAAATAGTATAGCTAACTTAACAGAGAGCAAAAATTACTATTTATTTTATTGTAAGAAAAAAGTTAATAAATTTTCATTTCTGGAAGACAAAAGATTAAAAATATAGTTTGATAACCACAGTTACTGAGCTCTGCTTTGCTAACACAACTTAAACGTTATTTTTATTTGTGGGAGGGGAGGTGATGTGAAGAGAAAACATTTGGTTCTCCTTTCACCAACAACCATATCCCAAAACATCACTCATTACAATATACCCAGATATGGTGCTGACACTAGCTAGGCTTCAAGTCTTTACTTCATTGTAGACTAGAGGGCTTCTCCAGAAGTCAAGTGATAAGAATCAGCCAATAAATTCTACAAAGATCACTCCACAGACAAATGGAGAGGGGAGTAGGTAGTGAAAAGCTAAGCAGGTAGGACACGTCAAAGGTGTTCAGAATAAATAATTCACCTAGTTATCCTACTCACTATAACTCTAATACTACCTTCTAAACCTAGGCAAGACAATGAGAGCAATCATCCTTCTCAAGTGAAAGGATTAGGGAGGGCCGAGCTACTCTCCAGTAAGTTCCTAGCTACGACCTCAACCAAGAAGGAAGGAGATCTGTGGATGGCTTTTCTGGAGCCAGCAGTGACGTCGGTCCAAGGGAGGACCAAGCTGCAGAAGTTCTGTTGCTGGCTTTGAGAAGAGACCCTCTGCCTAAGGGAAGATATGAGAGCTGGCCTTACGGCCTCCTGGCTTTGAGTTCTTTTGATAGGAATGTGGAAAGTAGAACAAACACTAGTGATTATCTGGCAGTAGTGCTATGTAATTATAGAGTGTTTGACACCATACTATGAAATGTTCATATAAGTTAACTAAGAAAAACTAGTTTTCCAGGGGGAAAAAACTTTGTGTTCCTTGTTATGCCCTTCAGTGCCCTATGTCCCCCATCCTAGTGTTCTTAGATCATTGGGTTCCTGATAAAGATGCTCATGATTAACAAGTCCAAATACTACAAATTCTCTCTTCCTTAAATAAAGAGGATTTGCTTCTATGTATTGACAAAGAAACCACCAAATGTGGCATCAGCAAGGGAACTGTAATTGTGGGTGGGCAGCTACTTAATGGGCCCTGGCCTAACAGTTAGCTGGCTTCTTTTCTTTTAGTCTTGGAAAATTATCTGTGGTCACCAGAAATTTCAGAGAAGAAAGATTCGCTTTCATTCTTAGGGCAGAAACAAAGGAAAGGATAAGAGGCAGTTATTAGAGAAGTACAAAACTGCCACCCCAATGCTTTGGCTTCTGTGAAGACCAAGACAAGTTGTGAAAGGAAAAAAAAATGTATTACTAGAATTTTAAAAAACTGAATGTATCCAAGGACCTTAAGTTGTTCAGGTCAAGAAACAGTAGGTAGTCAACTCCACTGGCATTGCAAATGACTAATTGATAACATTGCATATGCTACCTTCCTTTGCCCAAGGAGTTCCAATCTCCCAGTACTCACCCTCCAGACTAATTCCATGAACAAATCTGGATGCTGAGGATTTTGAAAGAGACATCCTTGTGATATTGTCCAGGGCAGTATACAGAGTGGATAAATTGAGGGGAGAGGCCTCTCCTTCTCTGAACAAGGAAATAAAATCCAAACATAGCCATCACATATTTTGACAACAAGAGATCTGCTGATACTTGACACTATTTTGAGAGAGAAAAAATATCAAGTTTAAGTCACATCTCTCAGGCAGACATTACATTTTTTACAGGAAGGGAAACAAAGACATCAATACATTGTGCGTTATTGGGTGATGTATTCACATTCTTTATAACACAGTGGCTTCCACTATGATCTCTGGATTCTCTATATCCATTTTGCTTTGGACCATTCTCAGTTCCAGTTGGGCTGGACTAGGCTTCTTCCCTTTTCCAGCTTGCACTGAAAGAATAAATCAGAATGTCAACTGAAAGGAAACGAAGCAGCGAAGAAAAACAGTTTCTTATTGCTTCCATTAGGAAGGAAGGAAACCTCTGCCTCACTGAGAAGGGGAAAGCTGCCAATAGTCAGGTTACTATTATACTAAAGGCTAGGGTGGAGAAAGGGGCAACTGTTTTATGTAGATGATAATTTCCCCTCTAAAAGGGGTAGGAAGAGATTCTTAGGATCTGATTAGCAAGGGAAATTAGGGTTTGAATGACTGGTTTGGCTTTCTCATTCTCTACAGGCATAAAAAGCCCAGTCAATGTAGAAATGGTAGCCTGGAGGTTTCAGCAGAATTTCCAATATATTTCAGTGAGATAATCAGATTGATTCTTTTTTTTTCAATTGATCCTACTTACAGTTAATTGACTTTGTCCTGCAACTGCCTAAGTCATGGTTCTTTGTCTCTGAACTTAGTTCAAAAATTCAGCTGGCCTGTAAATGAGATAAGTTTAGAAATCCAGTTCTCTTGTTAATGACTGTCCTACTCTTTGGCTAGGAAATCTGTTGCCCTTGAAGGAGGCAGGTGGACATCAGGGTGTCTGGTCTAACATTTTTACACCATCAAGCTATCCTTCAAGCATGTCTGGTTTATTACCCAAAGAAGTCTAGATTCATATAATGAACAGTTCTTAGTCATAGGAGGGAAGAAAGGGGTGGTTGATAGCCCTTATTCCCAATCTCCATCCAATCATATCTTTTCTTCCATCTACAAAGCTAGTCTTCCTATTTTCTGTACTTCCCCAAACTATAAAAGATAGCTATCCCCCTCATTTGGGGTGTTAGCTTTGCTGAGGAAGCTGAGACCCTATTTATTGGTATATGTGCATTTTACTAATCTGTCATGCTCAGAACTTTGTGCCTCAGTCTACCTTAATTTTAACTGTTACACAGGGATGATTTCTTGACTAAATGTTGCCAACTGCTGCGGTGAACATGAGGACTCTGGGGAGTTACATATTACCTGAATTTATTTACAAATTTGTTTTTATTGCATCTTATGATCCCTAGATGCCTCCCTGTCTTCTAATTCATAGCCTTACTCTCTGGACTGGCCTCAGCCAAGATATTTGGCATGGCTGGCAGGGATTGTTTGCAAAGACTACAAGATTAAATTAATTGCTAAAGTAGGGAAGGGTGGGTGGTGTGAAAGAAAGAGAGCTTTGGTGACTGGATGGCCAGAGACAGAACCCAGGTATGTTGTGTTATTAGGGGCAGATGAGATGGGAAGCCTTGTTACTGGGATAAAGAGGAAGCTCCCATTTATCACACTGGATAATGGGTATGATGAATGCTTGAAGAGTTTGATGAGGAAAATAGGAAAATGGCAAATTTAAGTGTCCTTGGATCTCATTAACAGTTTTAGAAAAGCCAGCTTACCAACGGGGATAATGAAGAAAAAATGGCCCTTGAATATTCAGCCTAAGAGGCAAAGGTGAATGAGCTTTTGATCTTTAAGAATCTGTCTTCAAGAAGACAGAGAAGCAGCTTATTGATCTAGTAACAGCACAAGGGAAAAAGACAATGCTAACTGGAGTGGAGACTGAAAAGGCTACAAATGGTGAACAGCCCTGACTTAAGAGGTTTCCTTTCCAAATATGTTAAAGCTTAGCATGGTTATGATTGTAAGAAGAGAATAAGAACAGCAGCGAATAACAGAAATTGGGAATTGGAGCCTGTATGGTGGTAGCCAGAGCTTGTATGACTCCACATCGTGAATGTAAACTACCTTGCATAAAAGTAAACAGGAAAAGAAGCTCCAACTATCTGATGGGAGAACTTGAACACAACCCTGAGCCATCCCTGGCATTATGCCTTCTTTGTTCCTTTTCTATATAATACCTGGCCTGCTCTGAGGCTGGCAAGGGGATCCATTTTACTTTGTCCTGCTGCCATCCAGGACAACTGACCCCTAGTGAGTAAGCTCCCAAATTAACCCAATTAACCCTAATAAAACCTATTAATAACCAAGCTGGCACTTTTAAAAAAATTAATAACCAAGCTGGCACGGGCCCTTCTTTCTTTGGTATCTCAATATTCTCTTGGAGGCCATGCTAACCTACAATTGGCATAATTACGGCAGAACAGATCTGCCCCCTTACAGAGATGTAAGTAAGAAAGCCTTGGGTTTGTCTCATTACTTCTACTGTTTCTTAGGCAGTGACTTTCTTGAGGGAAGTCAAAAGGATGGACAGGCTTTTACCACCTTAGAACTTAGCAGTCAGAGGGGAAATTGATACAGCTAGGTAAGGAATCATTAGAATAATGCTGAACGAGGGTGTGGTCTAATTGGGGCTGTTCAGTTTTTGTCAGTTTCAGACTTGAATCAGCTTGAAAAGTGTGATAGGGAACCATGTTTAAATCCCTGCTCTCACATAGGTTAGGCTAGTTTTTGTCAGTACCTTAAAAGGTACTGATTCATTCCACCAGCCTTGTTTGGTTCAGGGGACTAAGGCCTCGGACTGCTCATGTCATTTCCTCACTGCCTAAGTGGCAATGGTGGCTCATGACGGGTAAAAATTAAGATGAGGGAGCTTCACTCAGCTGAAGAAATTCAAAATGTCCTCAATGTCTATCCTTGTTGAATAACCTTTTTTTTTTTGGATACGACTAAGTAAATCTTCCTTTAACTGCTTAAGTCTAGTAACTCATTTTGTTCCAATATCAAACCTAAACTACCAGGGGACTGGCCAGAGTCAGGATCAGTGCAGAACAGATGGAATAAAGTCAGCTAAACCACCCCTTTTGTGCCTTTTTTTTTTAAAAAGGTAGCTAAAATGAGAAGTTCTGTATCCTTGGCCTGATAAATATACATTTTCTCTACAGTAGGTCTCCATCAGGAATAGTAAAGAGATAGGCTTGGGGGACTGGATTCCTGTCCCCACTTCAGGAGCACTCTACCCCTTCCCTATGGCCTGCCCATCTTAATGGCTTCATACTTTGGGGATAGGCCTTTTCTTTTTTTTTTTTTGACCATCACCACACAGGCCTGGGAAAACGTACTTGGAAAAGTGGGAAATTGGGCAGCCCCTGTGACAATTTAGGCAATTGTGTTTTGTTGTCTGCAAAACCGGGAAAGATGGCAGAAAGCAATGTGCTCGTTGCCTTATTAGGTGAACAATACTGCCAAGGTAAAAATCTTGAAACTAGATAGGGATAAAAGGAATTTTTATAATAGGCCGCTGGTGGTAATAAATAACCCCTATCAGTTAATTTTACAACTTGGTCTGCTATTATTTTTCTTCTTCAGTTATCTATTGATATATCTCATTCCTCTCCATTAACCTGCTATAAATTTTACAAGTTTATCCTTGAAATGTAAATCTTTACCTTTTTTTGGGGGGGGGAAGGCAACTGTAAATCCTAATTGTATCTTTTTTTTTCCTCTGAGGTAACTTGAAACTACACAAGCCTTAGGAAAAACTTTGTCTAATACTCAAGAATTAATCAAGAACTCTGACTCTGTGCTCTAAGCATAATAAAATCTGGTTTTCAAATGTCTCTACATATTGATAAGTATGATTGGCAGCAATACCTATTAAGGAATCATTTAATATTTCCCTAATAGTCCTCTTAGGGTGAGAGCTAAGGTGCTTTTGAGGCTAGTCTGTTCTACCTGCCTGAGTTATTGTGACTTGGAAAGGAAGAAGTACCAATAGTCAGGTTACTACATACTAGGGGACCCTCAACAGGGCCATAGGGGCAGCCTAGCTTCTACTGAGGGTTTTGGTGGGCGAGACCACTAAGGGAAGGAGCACACTTGCTCAGACAGATTTGGATGGAAGACCCTGTGTTTGGGTCTCAGTTGCGCTGCCTCAGCAGGGAGAGTGTACGGAAGGCATGGATATTATGAGTTCTTGGGGGGAAGTACTTATACAGGGACTTATGGTAGATATTGTACTGATTATTGTAGATAAGGCTAAATGGAAGCCTTGGACTGGCTTGAACCATTCCATGAAGTCAAGATTAAACAACTTTAAAGAACTGAAAATTGTTAGTCTAGAAGAGACTACCTTTAGCACTTTCAATAGTCCTCTGAAGAACATGGTGCATAGCTGACACCGTCTTTTCACATGCCACCTGTAATAAAGGGAAGGAAAACAATTGACACACAACTCCTTCTGTGACCCACAAACAGTTTATGTAATATTTAAAGATTAACGTGGAAGTTTTGTTAATGAGAATTTAATTTTCCTTTCATCAGTCACCAAGGAGATGGCAGCTGGGTTCAACATAGTGTATAAAATTACATTTCTTTCATACTATAATTAAAGACAAAGGATAAAATCAAGAACAGTATGTCTAAAAACAAGAGGTCATAAATACTTAACTCTACATTTTCAATAAAAAGTTTTTCTTTAGGGCCAGCTAGGTAGCACAGTGGATAGAGCTCTGGCCTTGGAGTCAGGAAGACCCAAGTGCAAATTTGGCTACAGACACTTGACATTTAGTAGCTGTGTAACCCTGGACAAGTCACTTAACCCAGACTGCCTCACCAAAAAAAAAAAAGTTTTACTTCACTCAGAGGAAATTAATTCCCTATATCTTCCTTTCTACATGGTTCCTGCCCCTTTCAAATTCTTTGTAGGGAGATGTCAAATGCCTCTGCTACAAAGGGGCAAAACCATTGGATGTAATTTCTGAAAAGTTTCTCTAATCCAGAGAGACTGAGTGAGCAGCAAGTGCTCTAAGGGAAAAGATTCTGCAAAGCTTTAAAAGCTCTGGTGTGGTGGGCTGGGTCCCACTGCAGGCTCCTTTCAGAACCCCCTCCTCTTTAACATCCTTGCTCTTCCCTGTCAGCCAGTCTCAAACTCAGCCTACTGGCATATTTCAGTAGATCTCTAAAAAAGTTTTTTTCACTAAACATGAAGAAAGAAAAAGAAATGAGTATTTCCCTACACACAACAGAACACAAAAAAAGATCATTCTTAAAATATAGACATATGAATCCCAAATACCTATCATACAATCTTCCTTTTTAAAAAAGCTCTATAAATTCAATATGCCACTTTCAGAGCTTTCTTACTTGTCTGTTTCCTTTTAAATTTGCTCCTGTTCGAAAATGATAAATGCTGGAGAAGATGTGGGAAAACTGGAACACTAATACATTGTTGGTGGAGTTGTGAAATGATCCAACCATTTTGGAGAACAATTTGGAACTATGCCCAAAGGGCCACAAAAATGTGCATACCCTTTGATCCAGCAATAGCACTTCTAGGGCTATATCCCAAAGAGATCAAACAAATGGGAAAAGGACCCACATGTATAAAAATATTCATAGCAGCTCTTTTTGTGGTGGCAAAGAATTGGAAATGGAGAGGATGCCCATCAACTGGGGAATGGCTGAGTAAGTTATGGTATATGAATGTAATGGAATACCGTTGTGCTATAAGAAATGATGAACAGGCTGACTTCAGAAAAACCTGGAAAGACTTATATGGTCTGATGCTGAGTGAAGCGAGCAGAACCAAGAAGACTTTGTACACAATAACAGCCACGTTATGCAATGACTAATATTATTAAACTGAACCCTTTTCAGCATTACAAGGACCTAAGACATCTCCAGAGGCCTCAGGATGGAAAACGCTGTCTACATCCAAAGAAAGAACTATGGAAGTCAAATCGCTGTCACTTATTTTTACCTTCTGTTGAGTTTTGTTTCATCTTTCTGATGGTTCCTCCTATTGGTTTTAATTTTTAATTACAACTTCACTAATGTCAAAATATGTTTAATGGGACGTAAATGTAAAGCCTATATCAGAGTGTGTGCCATCTTAGGGAGGGTGGGGGGAGAAAAATTTTCAACTCAAAAGCATATGAAAGTGATTGTTGATATAGCAAAATAAATTAATAAAATTAAAAAAATAATAAATTTGCTCCTGTTCTCTTCTGTGAACTTTTCCCTTTATCCAGAACTTAAATTCCCCAAAAGATAACATTTTCACATTAAAAACAAAACACCAATAATAGGACTGTACTGAGAATCTTCATTTTATATCATTTGCTTAAAAAAACCCACCCTTTAAATTCCACAGTACTTTCACAACTGTTCTGTTCATCTGTGCTTATCTCCTATTGTTTTTTATAGAGTTAAGATTGTTTCAATGGCCCTCTTTTTATGGTATTACTATTTGTTCTTCTTATCTCTCCCTCCCATTAAAAACAATTGAAAGAAAAAAATCCTCATAAAAAAATCAGCGCAGTCAAGGAAAACAAATCCACACAATGACCATTTCCAAAAATGTATTTCCTTCTGAAGTGAGTTCACTTTTCTCTCAGAAGAAGGGGAATGTGTTTCATCACAAGTCCTCTGGAGGCATGGCTGATGCCTCTATTGATCAGAATTTTTTTTTAGAATTTTTTTTTTAAAGGCAATTGGGGTTAAGTGACTTGCCCAGGATCACACAGCTAGTAAGTGTCAAGAGCTTGGTCTGAGGCCACATTTGAACTCAGCTCCTCCTGACTTTAGGGCCAGTGCTCTATCCACTGCGCCAACTAGCTGCCCCTGCTGATCAGAATTCTTAAGACTTTCAAAGTTGTTTTTCTTTACAATTGCTGTACAATGTTTGATAGTTATACTCACTTCTCTTTGCATTATTTATTAAGCACCTGCTATGTGCCAGGAACCGTGACAAGGACTAGGGATGGCAAAAATGAACAGTTCCTGTCTTTAAGGAACTTCTGTTTTACTGGGGGAAAGATGTGCACATGTGAGGAAATACAAATATATATACAATACAAACAACACATGCAGAAATAGAATGTAATTGGGGAAGGGGATCAGAAAAGGCATCATGAAGGAGATGCCCTTTGAGAGAGATTCTAAGAGGCAGAAATGAGGAGGGAAAATAGAACTTTGCAAGGGAAGGACAGTCCAATTTGACTGGAATGTAGAGTGTATGAAGGGGAATGGGTTGGAGCCAGACTGTGAAGTGCTTTAAACATACAACAGGGGAGTTCATATTTGTATAGAACTGGCAACTGAACAGATTAGAGCTGAAAACCTCACCAAGAGTAACTGTAGAGAGAAAAGAAGAGGCCCAGGACAGAGCTTTGAGAAACATCCAGAGTTAGGGAGCCTGATACGGATGATGATCCATGAAAGGGAAACTGAGGTTAGACAAGGCAGGCAGAAGGAAACTCAAAGAGAGGTAGTGTCACCAAAACCAAGGAAGGAGAGTAGTCAGGGTCAAATGTTAGAGAAAGAATATGAAAGACAACGACTAGAAAAGCCCTTGTTTTGTGATGATCAATTAAGAGATCACTGGTAACATTGGAAAAGAGTGGTTTTAGATCAGTAAGAATGCTAAATTATAAGGATATCAGAAGTGAGAGGACAGTAAGTAGAGGAAATGAGCACAGAAAGCTTTTTCTAGGAGTTTGGCTATGAAAGGGAAGGCACATTGGGGGCAGCTAGGTGGTGCAGTGGATAGAGCACTGGCCCTGGAGTCAGAAGGACCTGAGTTCAAATGTGGCCTCAGACATATAAAAACTCATTAGCTGTGAGACCCTGGGCAAGTCACTTAACCCCACTGCCTGGCACAAAAAAGAAAGAAAGAGAAGACACATATTCAATAGCTTGAGGAATTTTTCAGGATGAGAGAAACCTTGGAACAGTAGGCAACAGTGAAAGTGCCAACCAAGAGAATGAAGATTAGAGGTAGGGGATTGGGGACGATTGTAGGGGAAATCTGCTAGAGAGACAGGAGGGACAAGGGTACAAGTAGAGGGAAGGGAGGAAAGGGAATAAGCACTTACTTAGTGCCTGTATGTCAGGCACTGTGCTAAATGCTTCAGAAATATTATCTCAATTGATCGTCTCGGTAATCCTGTGAGGTAGGTGGTATTATTATCAACATTTGCAATTGAAGTGTTAGCCTTGGAACAAGGGACTACTCTTCATCAAGCCTGGGGTTAAAGGAAGAGAAAATGGAAGATGATGTCACAGGGTTCTGAGAAACAGAAGTGGGGAGAAGAGGGAGCTCACAGAAAACGACATCTATTTTCTCAGTAAAGTCTAGGACAAGGTCATCTCTTGAAGGGGAAAGGAATAGGTGACTGTGTTTGTGCCTTGAAGAAAGAAGGGGAGGTCTGAAATAGTCACTGTGGGAAATACAACAGAACGAAATGATTGATTTATGGCAGTGAGGACCCAGCTGAAATGAGAAAACACATGTAATTAACCTAGTCAGCCCTGTCTAGCATCATGCAGGTGATATCAGTCTGTCATGACCTCATTTGGAGGGAGGGAAGCTCTCTAGTATCTCATCATCATCATCTTTTTTTTTTTTTTGGTGAGGCAATTGGGGTTAAGTGACTTGCCCAGGGTCACACAGCTAGTAAGTGTCAAGTGTCTGGTCTGAGACTGGATTTGAACTCAGGTCCTCCTGACTCCAGGGCCAGTGCTCTATCCACTGTGCCACCTAGCTGCCACCCCCCCCATCATCTTGTTCCTGCTCTCCTGTCATCGTATTTGAGCATTGGTTAAATCTTCTACAGAGGATTTATGGAAGGATTTGAACAAGAACAGTACAAGATGAGAAGGTAGGGATAAGTTTTAATCCAGACTGGTGGAAAGAGTATAGCCGCCCTGAGGAGATTACAATTCACTGACCCTCAAATTTATCTAAGTGCTGTTGATGTAAACTTCCAAGCAAATTGCACAGGCAAAGTTTCAAATTCTTTGTGTAGAACCAACAGTTCTGGCTGAAATTTTCATGCCATCTACTTGATTATTCTTGGCATTTTACCCCCCCCTTTTTTTTTGCAAAGGACTGCTTTCAAATAGCCTTTTTTCCCTTCCACCTTTCTTTTCTTTTGAAGGAAGATTGTCATGTAATTGCTGTAATTTCAGTTTAGAACTCTGACTGGTATTCAAAGCCACAAAAGCTGTTCCAGGTTGCCTAGGATACAATGAGATCATATATTGTGTCTCCTCTGGCTCTCAAACTAAAATTACACACTGTTTTTAAAAAATCCAAATGAAGATTATTCCAGAACTTCAAAGAGCTACAATTTCACTGGTATGGGGTTCACAGTCTCCTCTATACCTTAACAGGAATACTAGTAAGTTACTGTGATCAAATTTGCTTAAAATCTTCGCTCAGATTTTGTTGTGTATTATATTCTTTAGCTTCATCCATTCAGCCGGAGAAGGCAGGGGAGAGAAGCAAAGAGCAGTCAATAAATCAACCAAGAAGCAGGGTTGTGCTAACTGCTGGGAATACAAGGATGACAATGAAACAATCCCTGTCCTCAAGGGTTCTAATGTGGGGCAGAGAAAGGAAGAGACACTACATGTGTATTCTGTATAAATATAACATTTATAAAATAGATCAAAGATAATTTTTGGAGGGATAGAGGCACTCATAGCTGTGAGGATCAGGAAAGGCCTAAAGTAGGGGTGGGGAGCCCGAGGCCTTGAGGCCACTTGTGGCCCTCTAGGTCCTCAAGCAAGGCCCCTTTGACTGAATCCTTCCAATTCGTACACCAAACCACATGTAGCCTCGAGGCTGAAGGTTCCCCACCCCTGGCCTAAAGTGCTGGCTCTGGAGCAGACAGCTTGCAGGTGACGGGACTCAGCGAGGTAGAAATGAGAAGACAGGCACTTCAGGCATGGGGGACAACCTGTGTAGAGACTGAAGGAAGAGGAAAGAGGAGAACTGGATCAAGGTAGAATAGCATGGAAAGGTAGGCTGGAGCCAGGCTGTGAAAGGCTTTAAAGGACAAACACAGAAGTTTGCATTTGACTCCAGAGGGAACAGGAAACCACTGAAATCTACAGAATAGGCGAATGACATAGTAGGAATTGCCTTTAGGAGCACCAACGGCAGCCGTGTGGAGGACAGACTGAAGAGGGGAGAGACTTGAGGCAGGAAAACCAATTAGGAGGTGAAAAGTGATGATGGTAGTCCTGAGAGCTAGAGAGGAAGGGACAAACGGGAAAAGCGTTAACGCTGCTAAATTCAAGGCTTGGCAACTGAATGGAGAGATGAGGTGAGGGGAGAGTGAGAAGCTGAAGATGCCTCCAAGGTTATGAATCCAGGTGACTGGAAGGTGAGTGATGTCTTCAAAAGAAACAAGGAAGTTTGTAAGAAAGGTGAGTTTGAGGAGCAGAGGGGACGTGTGAGGAGGATGAGGTCTGTTTGGCCCATGTTCAGTCTGAGGACACTCATTTCAAATGTCAAATAATGAGGCGGTGATGAAGACCTGGAAGTCTGCATGGAGAAGAAGTGAACCCATGTGAATCAATGAGGTCCCCAAGGGAGAGAAAGTGTAGAGTGGGCAGAAAGTGCCCAGAGGAGAGGCTTCCAGTGTACCCACAGTTAGGGCATGTGTTATGGATGATAATAGAGCAAAGGAAGCGGAGAAGGAAAGGATAGGTAGAGAACAAGAGAAAGCAGTAAAAATCCAGAGAGGAGAGATTATGCAGGAGGAGAACATGGTAAATAGCATCAAAAATTGCAGAGGGCAAAAAAGGATAAAAACTGAGAAAAGGCCTTTGGATTTTGGCAAGTAGACATCCTTGGTAACTTTGGATAGAGCAGTTTCATTTCAGTGATGAAGTCTGAAGCCTGAATACAAGGGGTACAAAAATGAGTGAGGACAAGAAGTAGATACTCAAGGAACACTCCAAGTAAATGAACCTAAGTGCTGAAAGGACCATAATTTGGAGGTTGGACATAATTAGTTTGAGATGCCGATGGGACTGTCTGGAGGGCACAGATGATGTGGGCCTAGAGTTCAACAGATTAGAGCTATATATGTAGAAAAGGGAGCCAGGGGCAACTAGGTGGTGCAGCGGAAACAGCACCAGCCCTGGAGTCAGGAGGACTTGAGTTCAAATCCAGCCTCAGACACATAATACTCACTAGCTGTGTGACTCTGGGCAAGTCACTTAACCCCAATTGCCTCTCCAACAACAAGAACAAAAGGAAGCCAACTGCACACAGAAGGATGACACCAAAGGGCTGATTGATGATCTAGCAATGAGACTGAGGATGAGCCAGGAAGGGAGAACTGGGAAAGCACAGTGTACTGGAAGTCAAGAGATGAGAGCACTGTCAGTGGTGTTATGAGCTGCAGAGGAGTCAAGAGGCATAAGAATGGAAGCAAAATTTATTCTTGTCATTTCTGACAGAAAGAAAAAACAAATTTTCTCTTAAGTTCACCTTGAAATTATTTGGGTGCTTGTGTGTCCAAGCCAGGAGCATGGCAGCAAACAAGTCTCCTGTTCCCACAAAGACAGCATCCACTTTCTGAATTTCCATTTTGATTCTTTCTGTCACTTTTGTGCCATCTGGTTTTTCTGTACAAAGGAAACAAATGAGACTAGGATAGTAGTGCCTTCGTGAGAAAATAAAATTCTCAAATAATTAGACATGAGAGGATAATTAAGTATACCTCACTGCATGCATTAACAGCACCCTCATTCAACAGATTCTGAATATATCAAATGTATTAAAGCAAAAGGACTCAGAATGCTGGCTCCTCATTTTTCAAAAGCAGGGTGGGGCAGTTTGGGATTCTCGATCTAGTCCATAGAACATGGAGCGGGGATTTCATTCTGGCAGCACTGTAACTTAGTTCAGCAATCAGGGATTTAGCTAGTGGAAACTCCCAGGCAGGTGAACTTCCTCTACCAGCCCATCTTTAACTTACAGTCGTGCTCCTGCTTACTATCCACAGGCCCATAAGCAAGTCATGAACCTCACTAAGCTCCAGTCTCCTCATCAGTAACAGGAGGGAGCTGGGTCAGATGATCTCTACAATCCTTTCCAGCTGTGGATCCTATGATCTGACTCTATGGGAAAGAATGGGTTCCCTCACATGTGCAACTGCTCTTAGCAATTTTGGAAATGGGTTTAAATCCTTCTTGAGTTGATTTTCAGCCTACACTTCTTCTTGGAATAATAAGTTCCACAAAATTAGTACTTTCTGTATAAAATGCTCTTTACCTTTTAACCTGTCCTAAAATTCTTGGCATTTGATGATCACCATAGCCATACCCTTAAGGATTATACAGAGTACATCATATATCCTTCCCTCAATCTGTTTTCCTTTCCAAACTAAAGTCTGAAGTTTATAAATCAATCTTCATATACTATATAAGTCCATTCATTCCCTTTATAATCTTAGTCTTCCTTATTTTCGATACTCCTTCATGATACTCAGAATTTTGTTGGCCTTTCTGGCCATAGCTGCATCTTATACCCTGAATAAAGGAAAGAAGGGAGCAAGCTTTATAGAGTGCCTGCTATGTGCCAGGTCCTGTGCTAAGTACTTTACAAATCTGTAGCATTTATACTTTTGAAATTATTAAACCTTAAAACTGCACTAAGACTTTTGGGACAGCACATACAGTTAGGATTATGCTTTCTTTAATTGTTCATTTTAGACATGTCCACACTGACATTCCCTTATAGCGAGCAAACTAGAAGAGCCATATTAGGTTAGAAAGTAGGTGAAGAACATGACTTACGTTTCTTCTGGCTTCCCAGAACAATCAGGTAGTTGTTGCCTGAAGAAGCTGGTAAGTCGGAACTGGTGATAACTACAGTCTCTGGTCCCATAGAATGAAGTATATCCATTACCTACCCAAGCACAGAAAAACAGGATCTTAGTAACAATCATTATCATCTTATTAAGACCAACTGAATTAAATATTATTCCAGAATGGCAAATCAGAGTTCTCTGCCATAATGTAACAACATCCTAACCATCTTCTTTCGCATCCAAAATAAGTCAGATTCACAAGTCATAGTTCACCATGATGACATGAGTTCCCTTAAGACAAGAACTGCATTTTTTACATTTAAAAAATATTTTTATTGTTAGCTTGTTAATTTTCAAATATATTCTTCCACCACCCAGAGAAGCATCCCTTTTCAAAAGGGGAGGTGCGAGAAGAAGAGAAACAAAAGGTAGTTCAGTAAAACAAACTAACATATCAACTAGGTCCAACATTTTATGCAATGATCCACTCCCAGAGTTTCCTCCTTCTTAAAGTGGGCAAGTACATATATTCTCATCTCTTCTTCAGAGCCAAGTCTAAATGACTGGTTCAATCATTCAGCTTCAATTTTTTGCTCTCCCCCCCCCAATTAACATTGTTGCAATCACTATGTATATTATTTTCCTGGTTCTGCCTACTTCATTGTGTATCAGTCCAGATGTTTTACTATGCTTCTTTGTATTATTGTTCACATCGATAATTTCTTAGTGCAGTAACATTCCTTTACATTTGCATTTGGTTAGCCATTCTCCTTAACTGATGAGCATCTACTTTGTTTCCACTTCTATGCTTCCACGACAAGGGCTGCTATAAATATTCTGGAGCATATGGATATTTCTAACTGTCTTTGACTTTCTTAGGGGTATATGCCTAGCATGAACTTTGGTCCAAAGGATATAGATATTTCAGTTGCTTTCTTAGCACAACTTCAAATCTGTTTTTCCTGTCCCCACTCCACCCTATTTCAAACCATATATACAATCTGTTTAGAACAGCTCTGTACAAAGAGAAAGGCAGGTTAGTCACTCTCCAAAGAATAATGATGCATTTAACTTTCACCAAAAGAAAAGCAAAAAAATAGAATATCTATACGGTAGCAGGCAAAAGGAAACATTTTTGTCTTTCATTAGGAGATTTCCACAGGCTAGCTAATCTAATAAGGAGGGAAGTTGGACCAATGCTATTACCTCTTACTTCTTTACTAGGCTTCCAGATGGATAACAATACCACTGAGCTTTCTGACCTCATCCATGAAGATTAGGAGCTGTCTGCTTCCTCATCCCATCTACCTTAACCCTACACCAACGAAATCCTAATACAGATTTGTCTGCCAATTCCTGCAACCAACTCTGGGCCCTCTGAAGCTCATATTTCGTAATTAACAACCTTCTTTTCATTTTATATGATTTTTCTTCTTGTATTACCCATCTTTTAGCATGCAAATCTTCTTGGCTCCTTCTCAGTGACACTGCCAACCTCTCAACTGCACTGCCTGTCCACCAGAGGCATCAGGCATATATCACTAAGCCTGGAGTTGGGAAGACCTGAGTTCAAATCCAATCTCAGACACTTTTCTAGCTGTATGAACCTGGGCAAGTCAAATAACTTCTACCTGCCTCAAGTTTCTCACTAGCACCTACCATACAGGGTTGTTATGAGGATCAAAGAGATAATATTTGTAAAAAGCATTTACCATACTGCCTGGCACATAGTAGGTGCTATATAAATGCTTATTCCCTTCCTTGTTCTCCCTCTGCCTCCTAGAATCCATGGCTTCTTTCAAGACTCAACTAAGCTAGCTTCCATACCAGCATTAGGATTGATACAGAACATCCATTTTAAAAAAAGTTATATATAAATGAATCTTTGTACTTCACTCCAAATGTTTCTATAATATATGTAATTAACTAAGGCAGCACTTCTGGAAAGTCATGCATTTCCATGACCAAGAACTTTTCCTCCTGTTTGTAAACTTCCATCAATAAATGAAAGAATCCAGGGGAAAACATCATATTTTCTACTGTCTACATCAACATTCGAGATTTAATATCTAAATAATTGTTGAAAGTTTGGTTTAATAAGGTTTGTTTAAATAATTTGCCTTACATATACTATACGGATTACTCCATATTTCTGTATTATAGCTTGCTTTTCATAGTTGGAGCCCAAAACCAATGCAAGTAAGATTTCCTTCATCTCTCATCCCATGAGATAATTCCAATCTCCAGTGTTTTTATTAGACTGTGGGGAAGATCATACCTCCATCTTCATGTTTTCCATTTCTCCAGCTGACTGATTGACTGGCTGATATGTTAACTGAGAGGAATGGTTACCTATCTTGCTGGTTACTAATGCACAAAGGCTGTTGATTCCTGGTGACTCTGATGGCATTGCTAGAACCTTTGCCACACCAAGCCACCCCACTGCCAATCCCCTTCAGCTGCTCTGATTCTTTCAAAGTATCTTAAATTGCTTTGGATCAATTTTGGATCAATCAAACTTTAAAAAGAAAGAAAAAGGAAAAGGAGCTATATGTACAAAAAATATTTATAGCAGCTCTTTTTGTGGTGACAGAATTGGAAATTGAGGGGATGCTCATCAACTGGGAAATGGCTGAACAAACTGTGGTATATGATTGTGACTGAATACTATAAGAAATGATGAGCAGGATGCTTTCAGCAAAACCTGGAAAGACTTAGATGAACTGATGCAAAGTGAAGTGAGCAGAATGAGGAGAACATTGTACACAGTAACAGCAATACTGTATAACGATCAACGGTGAATGATTTAGCTATTCTCAATAAAAGAATGATCCAAGACAACTCTGAAGGACTTATAATGAAAAATGCTATTGACGTCTACAGAAAGAATGGAGAGACTCTGAATACATATCGAAGCATGCTTTTTCTTTTTACTTTCTTTTTCTTTTCTTTTGGTCTGTGTTTTCTTCTGCCACATGGCTAATAAGGAAATCTTTTGTGTGACCATACATGTATTATATATCAAATTGTTTGCCTTCTCAAGGAGGGGGGAAGGGAAAGAATTTGGAACTCAAAATTAAAAAAAAATGTTAAAGATAATTTTTAGATGTAATTGGAAAAAAAATAAAATACAAAAATTTCCACATACACGTAAAAAACACAAACTAGCTTCAAGAAGATTTCATATGAAAAAACTTTTGATTTACCAAATAATCCCCAAATTCAGAGCTTTATATTCCTTCCCATGCATGAAGGTGTTGTCTTTAGGAATACTGGTATGAATCTAACCTCATATCAGATGGTTCTCTCTAAGTTGTTGTTTCCTTTTTTTTTTTTTTTGCAATATATGCATCAAACAGAAGTTCTGAAGAATCACTTAATATAAAGGAAACCTGATTAGGCCTTGGTCTGAGGGCAGCATTGTTAGCATTAACAAATTTTTGCTAATACACCTCTGACTAGAATTCTGAATAAATTCTAGTAACCCTACTTTTTCTAACCTAATTCTATTCCTATTCTAATAATCCTACTTCTTTTATCATGTTGTTCTAGTGGAAAGACCCAGGATTACCAGAATCTGCTTCTATAGGAACTAGTTTCACCATCATGAGTGAGGACTCCCTTTTACTGTTGGGATACTAGCTGTGTCACATATATTACACTCATGCATAAATTCACTTGCTCTAACTCTTGTGCCCGTGGAGGCACACTATCTGCCACATGAGGGACACCTGGGGTAGAACCCACCTTCAGAGGAATCCATGGGATCCACTGTATTTTGTCTTTCCTTCTATAGCACATGAAGACAAACTGATCTCCAGTGGAGTCACAAAGTTAAAAAGACTAGGGCACTGGTTACAATAACCAAGTACAGTTACAGTAACAAGTCACAGTCTCTCTTCCCTCTGTATTTCCCAGAAGCATGGCATAGTGGAAAGAGTACTGGACTTGGAGTCAGGACATCTGAGTTCAAATCCCTCAGAATAGTAGTGTGGCTGTAGACAAAATCACTTCACCTCTCAGTCTCAGCTTCCTCATACGCAAAACAGAGAATGTGAACTATTATTATTGTCCAGAGATATGCTGGATGAAGGTGACATAATGGACATCCAGAGTCAGGAAGTCCTGAATTTAGCTAGCTGTGTAACCCAATGCACTTGTTTCCTCATCTCTAAACTGGAGAAAATACTAGTACCTACCTCATAGGATTGTTGTGAGGTTCAAATAAGGCACATATACACTGTATAGCGCTTTGCAAACCTAAAAGCTCTATGTAAATGCTAGCTATTATTACTGTCACGTTAGAAAAACATTTTCAAAAAGCTTACACAAATTAAACAAACTTGAGTTCACACAAATCACAACATGGACTTCAATATTTTAACTGGGCATCTAGGTCTTTGGGAGCCTAAATATATCTTTACAGTGTGGGTCAGAATTGAACAGGTTTCCCAGGTTGTCTAAGATTTCTCCTGAGATATTCGGCAAAGACAATGTGGGACTTTGTCCTTCGTATGGTCCCATCATCATTACACAGGCTGAGGGATTTGGACCAGATGGATCCAGTGCTGACATTTCTCTGTGCCCCTATTTTTTCAACCAACTTTATGATCACGTTGTTTTAGTTCTGCTTGAAAAAGGAAGGAAGAAAAAGTGAACATTCATATCATATGACCTGGGAAGGCGAAACTATATGAGCTTCCAGCAGACAGCAGGGAGAGGACAGAAGCACAGGACCAAAGGGTCAGAGATGGAGATCTGTATGGGACTTAGAGGTCATGTAATTCAACTCTCTCATTTTACAGATGATAAAATTGGTAAAGTGAAATCTATCTTCATCCTGGGTAACAGTTTCACAAAATCCAAGAGACCTTTTAGAATGCATTATGTGAAAATAAATAATGAATAAAATATGCCATGGGCAGAATACTTCTCTCCATAGCATTGCTTGAAATTCATTTGCCTTGAAATCTATTTGCCTTAAAGAGAATTTCCTTCCCTTCTCTCTTCTTCCCCACCCCATCAATTAGAGACAGTCTTGAATGTAAAAGGTGCTGAAATTGACAGGATATAACAAAGTTGATTCTTTTTTTTTTTGGTTTGTTTTCAGGCAATTGGGGTTAAGTGACTTGCCCAGGGTCACACAGCTAGTAAGTGTCAAGTGTTTGGGCTGAGGCCAGATTTGAACTCAGGTACTCCTGACTTCAGGGCCAGTGCTCTATCCACTGCACCACCTAGCTGCTTCAACAAAGTTGATTCTTAAATTATTTTGAGGTAGTATGCAGTTAAAATGAATTATAAATTCAAAGGTAGCTGTGCCTACCTCTAATGCTTCTTCTTGTGTATAAATCTTTTTTCCAGTGAGTAACCTAAAGGACAAACAAAAAGAATAGGGGAGGGGAACAAGAAGAAGAAAAAGTAATAAGGTTTATCAAGTTTTTGGTTCTATGGATTAGGTTCTCAGAGACATGTTTCATGTATGCCTTAAGCCCTAACCTACGATAATGAATGTCAATCTAAAAACACAAAGGCAATACAGTAGTATATAGAAATGCATAAGAATATAATGTTATCTGTTACATACTATCAGGTAGAATTTACCTTTGAAAATGAAAATATTACAAGTTTTTAAACTAATGAGTTTATATATTCTGTTCAAAAGTTTGATTAAGGTTTATATATAGCAAAGCATAGATTATTATACAATATCAAGCTACCATCCAGGTATCTCTCAGTTATCTAAATAAATGGGGAAATATAATTCTATAATTACAACTTAGTTAATTAAAAATCTTTTTTTCCCTTGTCTTTCTTATCTGAAATTAATGATGTATTGCCAAACAATTTTTTTTGGGGAAAACATTTTACAATCGTGGCTTGTCATTGCTAAAAAAAAAATTCATGTCCCAACAGTAATGAGACTTCTCTTAGTTAAGTTGATCTTGGAGAGCTGATACTTTCCTACTTAGTTGCCAGGGCAGCCCTAATCTGTTGGCATAGCCTTAGAAAACCCAGCGTCATCTATACCACGATGAGGCAGGCATTAGAGTAACGTATTACTATGTACGTAATTTTTCTAAAAAAAAAAAAGAAAGAAAGAAAGCATTTAAAAATCAAGGAGCTCAAATCTGTTCTCCACTACGGGTACCCTGAAACACTCTTTTCAGCCATCAAGACACATATTTTTACCTGAATCTTAAAATTCTGGTTAAGTTTTTCTAAGGGGTACTACATACACATGTCTTTTGGGGTTGACACGCACAAGTTTTCAGGTGCTTAGGTTGCTGGAGCACAGTTTTCCAAATAGTTATCTTGATGTTATGGCATCCAGTTTTATCCACTACCCAAATTTCTACATGGAATAGGATGGCTAAAAAAAAAATTTTTTTTTCTTTGCGTCCTAAAGACCACATATGTCAAGGAAGCCCTCACAGAAATGAAAATACCATCTGCTTCCAGTGTTTCCACCCTTTCTACAGACATAGGCAAAAAATTCAATCAAAATAAACTTGTGATTAAATGGTTACTATTAAAAACTATAGTTTTGGGGCAGCTAGGTGGTACAGTGGATAGAGCACTGACTTTGGAGTCAGGAGGACCTGAGTTCAAATCCGATCTCAGACCAGACACTTGACACTTACTAGCTGTGTGATCCTGGGCAAGTCACTTAACCCCAACTGCCTCACAAAAAAACCAAAAAAACAAACAGACAAACCAAAAAAAAACTATAGTTCTGTCAATTTAGCTAAATCTTGCTTGTGAATGGCAAGTAACTTGCTTACCTTCTAGAAATGAATTAACCCTTTCAGACACGCAATATACTGGGGCAGAAAATTTTCTAAAATGGTACCTCAGTGATCTGAAAGAACTCATATCTCCAGCATCAAGCCCATCAGAGAGAAGATTCCTACATGATCTCAGTGCTACCCTCAGTAACCTTAGATGTAGAATCATGTACTTAACAAGAAGTCTTAAAAAAAAAAGTTGATTTACTCAGCCTCAAACTGATTTGGAGTTATTATATCTGCGACAGGCACGACTTTTTCCCTGTAAACTGGAAGGAGATCTGCTGGAACATACTATGAAAAAGAAAAAGAGAAAAGTTATACATTAAGCAAGAAGTAATTGAGAAACTAGTAGGTATTCAGGACAGTGCTTAGCATATTCACGGAATACAAAACAGTACAAACACTTCGTATTACCCTCAAAACATTTAAATTTTAAAATAGGGCATACACATGGAAAGATATTCAACAAATTATGACAGTGTATACTAAGTGCCAAATGAGTGGTTCAGATAATAACTGCTATAGGAGCTCAAAAGAAGGAGAGCTCACCGTGGGCTTCGAGGGTTATAATGTCAGATGTGGAGGGAAGGGCATTCCAGACAAGGGAACTGCATGTTATAAGGATAGTAAGTAGATCAATCCTTTTTCAATCAGAGTTCTTATAAGGAAATAATGCAAAGAAGGGAAAAATCATAGCATGAGATAAAATAAATGGGAGAGGCTACATGGAGATGTATCAAATATTCTAGTTTTAATTACAAAATACATAGTATAGAGAAAATTTGCTTACTTTTAATTTTGGCTAAAGTGATTAAAATGTACCCCCTAGTCTACTAGAATATTGTTTTCTCTTAGGATGTCTGATTAGTAATTCAATATGAGAATTTTCATTAGATTTCAGACCTCATCCAGATTTCTCTAAAAAAAAAAAATCAGGGGGCAGCTAGGTGGTATAGTAGAGAAAGCACCAGCCCTGGAGTCAGGAGGACCTGAGTTCAAATCTGGCCTCAGACACATAATACTCACTAGCTGTGTGACTCTGGGTAAGTCACTTAAACCCAATTGCCTCACCCAAAAAAAAAATCAGATTGAAGCACACAGTATGTAAGGATCTGATAGAAAACTCATGAACTTTATAGCATACTTCAGATTACCAAGGAAGTTTTTAGATGACTATTAATTAGCCAAAATTTCCTAGCACTGGTTTACTATAAGGTAACTTCTCTGGAATAGAGGTACTGAAACATATTTGCCAAGTGAGCTGGTCATGCAACATTTACCAGACCCTCACACTCTGAATAAAGGTAACCTTTGGACGTGTAAATCATGACAGGGTGACTGAACAAAATCTACATCTTGAATAATCACTTTATTTGGTTTAAGTCTTATAACTTTACTTATACTGAATTGACTTAAGAATTTTTTAAACGAAAAGCACAAAATTGCTCCCACCTAACCAACAGTCCCAACTACTTACAAATTGAATAAAAGCATCTTTGGAAAATGAAGTTTCACTATTGACTTCATATATTTTAGCTAAGTCTTATTGGAGAGGTTTACTGGCTGACTCTTTTTTTTAATGATGGCATAAATAAAAAACGAGGGAATAGCAAATAAGGGCCATGAGGTTATGGAAATTAAAATGAAAAGATAAACTGGAAGACTATTAAGTAAAACAAAACAAAATACAAAACAAAACGGAAGAATAGATTTATGTGGCAGAAATTTGGTTTTCCAACATTAGATGAGATCATACGGGTGATGGAAAGACTTGCACAAACTGATGCTAAGTGAAGTGAGAAGAACCATCGTACACAGTAACAGCAACATTATACGATGACAGACTTTGTTAGATTCAGCTCTTCTGAGCAATGCAAGGATCTAAGACAATTCCAGTCTCATGATGGAAAGTGCTATCCACATCCAGAGAAAGAACTATGGAGGCTGAACGCAGATCAAACCATACTATTTTTACTTTTTTTTGGTTGTTTTTTGTGTTTTCTTTCTCGTGGTTTTACCCTTTTGTTCTGATTCTTCTTTCACATCATGACTAATGTGGAAACATGTTTAATATGATCATACATGTATAGCCTATATCAGATTTGCATGCTGTCTTGGGGAGGAGGAAAAATTTAGAACTCCAACTCTTATAAAAGCAAATGTTGAAAATAAAAAATACATAAAATTATTATTATTATTCTTATTATTTTTTTGTGAGGCAACTGGGGTTAAGTGACTTGCCCTGGGTCACATAGCTGGTAAGTGTCAAGTGTTTTGTCTGAGGCTGAATTTGAACTCAGGTCCTCCTGACTTCAGGGCCAGTGCTCTTATCCCCTGCGCCACCTAGCTGCCCCCCATAAAATTATTTTTAAAGGTCATCTGGGTGACGCAAATTTGTGAATTGCTTCTAGTGTCCTTTGTGGCAATTAATGTCTAAGCCAGGGAAGAAGATGGAAGATTTAACGACCCCAACTTTGTTCTTAACATTGGAAGACCACTCAAAAGAAGATGCCATAGCCAAGGATCCAGATACTTCCCAGAACATAAAGTTTTGAGAAAGAGTATAAAGTTAAGGAAGAGTAGAGAAGTAAATGCCTTCCCTAATAGTACAGTCCCACCCCCACCCCCCATCCTTTGTGGGGTTAAGGGGAAAGCAGCTAGAAACTATCAGGCTGTTTCTCAGAGAGTGACCAATTTCTCACTGAGCTTAAGTGGCAAGAAAAGGTAGGAATGGGTCAGAAGTCTGCTTTTTAATGTTTTTGCAAACAAAAATGGAACAAATCAAGTGAAATGTATCTTAATGTATTTGCTAACAAAATAGAAACTGAATGAAAAGCATTGGATTTTAAGGTCATGAAACCTGGGTAACAAATCCTGGCTCTGCTATTAGGTGACTGTGGCCAAGTTATTTCACCTCTCTGGCCCCCGTTTCTTCTGTAATATGGTAGGGGTGGAGGCATGATTTCCATGGTCTAAATGCCATAACCCCATGATCCTAAATCAACAAGAAGAAGGGAGGCTACATAGCGACCTGAGGAGGAACATACTGTAGCTTTCAGCAGGGCAGCCACAAAATCATCTATCTAGCTTCCCACAGGAAATGGAGGAAGGAAGAAAAGGAAGAGCACAGGAGCAAAGGATCAGAGCTTTAGAGCTGGAAGGGGCCTCAGAAATCATTTAGTCCAACTCCTTTATTTTATAGATGATGAAACTGGGATGACAGACCTTTGCTCTGGGTAATGGTCTCAGAAGATCTAAGGGGCCTTTTATAATGCATTATATAAATACATTTGGATTTCATAGCTAATAACAAATAAAACTTTATACTGTTGCCAAATTTTTTGTGACCTCATATGGGGTCACGACCCACAGTTTAAGAAGCGCTTGTAGAGTCTAAAGAACCTCCAGAAATCAGGGAGCAGGCCACTTAGGGCTTCAGCAATTTAGCTCAAGGAAAAAGAGGGAAAGGCAGAGTGACAATATTTTGTGAGCCAAAAAGGGGCAGCTAGGTGTTGAAGTGGATAGAACTCCAGCCTAGGGGTCAGGAGGATCTGAGTTTAAATCCAGCCTCAGACACTTGACAGTTACCAGCTGTGTGACCCTGGGCAAGTCACTTAACCCTGATTGCTTTTTACTTTTTTTTAAAGTGGGATTGTCCCAGAAAATCCAGGATGCATAGTTGGTGTAGGTACAGGGAACCCCTGGGACCTCAGTCCATCAGGATAGAAAGAAAAGAAACAGGGTAATAGAAATTATACAGTTAGCATAAGTCAACTGTGAGATGATCCTTGGGAAAAGAAGCATTATAGACAGGAGACTAGGGAGAAGAAAGAAAAAGACACTAACTAAAGCAATGGTTCCCCATATTTTTTTTTTTACTCCTAGCATAATATCGTCTGCTGGGAAGAATCTGTACACACTGACTGTTTTAGCTGGTAACACTATATGGGTGTGGAGTTCATGTAGTTGGCTTTAAATAAGAAGAGCTGTTTTTGTTGAATTCTTTGTGAGTTCAAAATCTGACATGCTGAGGTCAGTGCTTATGTGTAACAGACAAATTTTGTTTACTTTGCAAATACTATACTTACCACATAATATACACTGAGTATTAAATGAAATGAAATTATTTATAAATTTTTTCTGCATTAATTTTGAAGTACAGATCTCCAAGGGGCAGCTAGGTAGCTCAGTGATAGATTTCCAGGCCTGGAGTCAGAAAGATATGGGTTCAAATCTGACCTCAGACTCGCTGTGTGACCCTGGACAAGTCACTTAACTCTGCCTCAGTTTCCTCATTTGGAAAATAAGCTGGAAAAGGATATGGCAAACCACTCTAGTATCTTTGCCAAGAAAATCCCAAATGGGGTCACAAGGAGTTGGACACAAATGAAATGACTGAACAAATAGCTCCCCAAACTGCCAGTGCCAGGGCTCATCCTATACAGTTACATAATCTCATTTAGATTAGGATTAGGACAGTTCTGTAGCAAGTTATGGGTATTTCTCCAGATACTTCCAAGCTTTCATCTGCTCCTTAAGCTCAATTATTTCAAGTTCCCCAGCCATGTTTCATGGTGGGGAGAGTGTTGTTAATAGTGATGGAGTCAGGAAAAACCATGACTCATATCCTGCTTCTGGTGCCTTCTGGTCGTGTGACCACAGGCAAATAAATCTAAGCCTCAGTTTTCTCTTCTGTAAAACGTGCAGTACCTATACCTCACAGAATTGGTGTGGGTCTCAAATCCCACAATGTATTTAAGCTGGCCTCAATTAGCATGCCATACAAATGTTACATTATCATTACCAAATACTGAGCAATATAAGGGCACCCTTTCAGTTACTTTTAGAAGTGAACCAGGGGCAGCTAGGTGACACAGTGGATAGAGCACTGGCCCTGAAGTCAGGACGACCTGAGTTCAAATCCAGGCTCAGACACACAACACTTACTAGCTGCGTGACTCTGGGCAAGTCACTTAACCCCAACTGCCTCACCAAAAAAACCAAAACAAAACAAAGAAGTGAACCAGCTTCATCATTCAAACAGTCAGGGAATTACTAACCATGAAGCCTTCTCCATTCCTCTTGTCACCCATCACCGGATCACATACTGCAAAAGAAAAAAGCACTTTAGGAAAAGACCCTTTTCATGTCATAACAGAGAAATAGGATGTAACATACTCTTCAATGTTATAAAAATCTTAATTGACTGTTAAAAACAACCCAAAAAATACAAGAAAATATGATAAATGATCTTGCTTCTTTTCCACCATGCATCTTGTTACATGGTCTTCTGCATTTCACTGTCCAAAGCTGCCTTGTTAATTTTTTAAATTTATAATCAGTTTCATTTTCTACTGAGACTGTATGACTGTAGAAAACCAGCCTAGAAGCCATAAAGACCCTAGATTCAAGTGTAGCCTCTGATACGAGTTGTGCGAGTATAGGCAAGTCACTTAATGTCTCTGTGCTCTAGGTAACTGCAGCAGAAAAAGTGCTGACCTATGTTGGCAAAGGGACCTTCTTCACCCAGGAGCTCCTTGTACCAATGCAACGCTCCAGGCCCCATTCCTACCTCTTCACTGTCTTTGTGAGTAGAAATATTATTATTATGGAAATAACAGTGACTATCTCAAATTTCACTAAGTAAGCCCCAGATTAATAGCTCATAGATAGCATTCAAATGTTTATGAAGAACTTTCCTCAGAACAAGACAGGATCAGAAAAGGTAAGTGATTTTCAGGTGAGTGCTGGAGAACTGGGTTTGAAGCTGGGTGCGAACTTTTTTTTTTAATTGTAATTAACAGTTATCCACATATATACAAACATTTCAATATAGCTGCCATAAAAAGGATTGTACAAGGTGTCCCAAAAATTTAGTGCAGTTTTTGAGGTTTAAATAAAATAGCAGTTTTAAGGTTTAATAACTTCAGAAGTATAAATGCTACAAACTTACGGAGAAAAACATTTGAAACGTTATTTGAAATTTTAAAATACTGACGATTCAGCATAACCTCATATTGTGCTATCTATTGCTCTCAACAATTTTTTAACTTTGTAAAAACTTTTATCAACTGCTAATCAGTGAATCAACAGAACGCATTTGTAATCATAGCCTTACGATCATCCAAAGAACAAAGCATGTGTGATGGTTTTGATATAGCCTCAAGAGAAAAAAGTCTAATGGAGGTAGAACAGGAGACCAAAGCAGTCAAGCAAGGAGACCTCCTCCATTTATCCACTGGTTTGAAAGTATCATCCAGAATGTTACACACAATACATAATGACAGTATGCCCCATCTTGTTAAGATTTAAAATGCTATTACTCAAAATTCATAAAACTAAGTTTTAAAAAACTAAAATAAACTTTCAAATGTTTTTGTAGGCTTGTAGCATTTATACCTCTGAAAAAAATTTTTTTTTTGGTCAAGGCAATGGGGTGAAGTGACTTGCCCAGGTTCACACAGCTAGTGAGTATCATGTGTCTAAGGCCGCATTTGAACTCAGGTCCTCCTGACTCCAGAGCCGGTGGTCTACCTACTGCGCCACCTCATTGCCCCCTACTTCTGAAATTTTTAAAGGTTAAAACTATACTAAGACTTTTGGGACATATGGTATATGAAACTGAAATTGTTGTGTATAGCTTGTTTTGAAAATTTTACAAGGTAGTAACTTGTCTCATTTTTATCTCCTAAAATTATTTTTCATTTCTCCTGGGTATTTAAAATGTTTTGCTGACATTCATTTTTTTCCTTTTAATTTTTTTATGTTTCCATCACTACCCACTAATTCTCCCCACTCTCAGCCTACAAAAGAACTCTTAACAAGTAAGTATTGTCAAGGAAAACAAATCAACACATCAGCCACATCAATTCAGGGCTCTTTCCTACCACACTAAGAAACGTCTCTCAGGATGCCCTCTTTTTCTCTCTATCTCTATGATCCTTTCTTCCTATTTGATTCTGAGTCATGTGAATCAAAACTCCCAGTTCTAGCTGTCCCTTAAGTTCTTTTGATATTTCAGTCTTTTTCTTCTATTCTCCAGCTCTCATTTTTTGACTCTTCCCCTCCTTACTGTTATTACAGACCCCATGGCTGGGCTGAATAATCCTCCTCAGTTCCAAGATACAGACTTATCAGCCTGCGTCCCTGACTTGTATAACCTCTTGGATACAACTGGTTCCAGCTCACTGTTAGTCACTTTTCCCTCAGGGATGAAGTAGCCCCCTGAATGGGTTTTTTCTCTGTGTTCCTTTCCTTTATGTGGCTGTGCAGAGTCAGCACCTGCTTTTTGTGGAGGATTGTGTGGGGTTGTTTGGGCAGAATTACTGAAGCTACCTACGGCTACCCTACAGCTGCCCACACAAGCTTTTCCATTTAAGATTACGTTTGCAATCCCGGGCATGTGGTGATGGTTAGAAATAGCATTGAGTATTCCGAGCACTAAAGTGCTCCTGTTAACACCCTGCTCTTGGGAGCACCCAATACCTTGCATGCCCTAAGACAAGGCAGCCAACTTGCTTCTTTTTCTATCATTTTACACATTTTGCATACCGACACTCTTATTCTCTCAAGGCTAATTTGAAAACCCCACTGAAAGAAATGCATTGGTTTGTCATCTAACATGGTCTCGCCTCAGGTCTGGAAATAGAGGAATAAGAAAAACAACTTCCTACCATACACCAAGCTGGAGTTCTGCTGCTTCAGCTCTTGGATTATGTCGACCACCATTGCAAGGAATGATTTATCTCTTGTGTAACCTTCGGGAAGAAAAACAGCCAAGTGCACATGAGCTGGTTTGACTAAAAGAGAAAGCTCCTCATGACCTTGACAGAGGGAGGATGGCAACTGCTGTGAATTGCACATTTCCGAACTAAAGTGTTCTATGACTATTCAGCAGGACTGAGAGGAAGCAAGAATTCATGGAGCCAACTCATTTAAAAAAAAACAACAAAAAACCCACAATGGAAGGAATGTTGAAAAGCAAACACTGCCCACTGAATGGTAGATTCCCAGAATTCCGTACTAAGTATTAACTATTTTCTTGCTAGTTTGGTTTCAAAAAAAAAAACACTTTTCTAGCCTTATTAAAGGCTAATGAATTAGTGGGGAGCTAAATCCTCAAAAGTATTTGTAATATGACCAGAGCAATATAAGGCACTGCTTAATCCAAAAAAAATTTGGATTTTGCTGTTTGAGAGGTCTTCATATTTAAGAAAATCCCCAGTTTTAAAATGGAGTGTCCTACATTCCCATTTTGGATGTTTAAACTACCATTAATGTAGGATGAATTCCACTAGTCAAAATAATGATGTCTAAGAATAATCCTGTAAAGTAAGAAAACAGTGAAATCTTAGAATAAAATCGTACCAAAATATTAGAACAGCATCCTAATACCTTTGAAATTTACTAAATAATAATATTATCACACTAAAAACAAGATCTTTAGAATACAGGAATATGTTCATTCCCCCAAAATTTACATAGTATAAGAATCAGGCTAGGTAAGAGGAATCACAAATAGGAAGGAGAAAGTGAACTACAGTATAGATTACTAGAATTAGGACAGCTAAGCTCTATGAGGCTATATAGCAGGTTCACTATAATATGTCAGATAAGCCATTTCATATCACCATGTCATAGATATCCCCAATGTGCACATTGTTGTTGTTTTTAGCTTTAATAAGTCCCGAACAAATAGAGTTTAACTTAAAACAACTAACTCATTAGCATCTGAACTAATGAAAGACAAGGGAGACCATAGATTTATAGAAAATTCCCCAATCTCATTTTAACCAATAATTTCAAATTCTTTTATCAGCCTTTAAGAAAGAAAACCAACCACCAGCACTCCTGTTAATAAAATGGATGATTTTCTTCTTCTCTCCATTTCTTAAATACTAAAACCCAAATGATATTCTTTATGTGGCTGAAATAAAGACAGGCTTGGTAACACATATGGCCCTGCTTGTGAATCTGTCTACAAACTACAATGACTAAGACAATAATCACATACTGCCTTTTATTATTAGTTAACTTTTCTCCTAAAGTAGACTTGAAATTTCTTGAGAGTAGTTTCAGAGTTGTATACTTCTGTGTCCATTATAAGACCTAGCAGTGATCCTTATACACCATTTTTGATTACTTATGATTTAATTTAAATCAAGAGGACAATGAAATATTCCGAAGACAGGCAGCAGAAGCAAAGGGGAAAAAGCAAGTACAGTGTTATAAAAGCTATTAGAGAAATCAGTCAATGACTAATAAGAATGAAAACTGTTTTATTTCATAAAATGCTACAAAGATATTGTTGATAAAGGGGAAAATACCATCCGGTGCTATTGTAACTCCTGCCCAACAAGTAAAAGACTTGTAAAATAGAATAAAACACTCCCAAGGCTTCTTACTGACTTTAATAAGAAAGAATTACAGATGTATTTTTTGTGAGAAGACAGTCCTTATTGGGACTATTTTCTCTAAAAAATCATTCCTGTGTTTCATAATAGATGTTAATGTTTTGCTGAGCCAAAAACCAATTGTTAAGTGTAGTTTTAGAGGTCATGCTATAAATTACGGGATCTTCATTATAGTTTTAGGACAATTCATGGAGCCTAAGAGAAGGTAATCCACAAAAAAAGATTTGATGCCAAAGAGGCCCTTTGGATAATTTTTTAAATTAATTAAAAAATTCTTCACTGGAATAGATTAGGTATACAAGACACAATAGTAAATGATCACGGTAATCCAGTGTTTGATAAACCTAAAGACCCCAACTTTCGGGACAAGAACTCACTTTATGACAAAAACTGGTAGGAAAACTGGAAAACAGCGTGGCAGAAACTAGGTATAGACTAACATCTCACACTACATACCAAGATAAGGTCAAAATGGGTACATGATTTAAACATAAAGGGTGATACCATAAGCAAATCAGGAGAGCAAGGAATAGTTTACCTGTCAGATCTACAGATAAGGGAAGAATTTGTAACCAAACAAGAGACAGAGAGCATTACTAGATGTAAAATTGATTTTCTTTATTATATTAACCTCAAAAGGTTTTATACAAATAAAATCAGTGCAACCAAAAGGATTAGAAGGAAAACAGAAAACTGGGAAACAATCTTTACAGCAAGTATCTCTGATAAAGGCCTCATTTCTCAACTATATAGAGAATTGAGTCAAATTTGTAAGAAAACAAGTCTTCCCCAAATGATAAATGGTCAAACGGTATGAACAGGCAATTTTCAGTAGAAAAAATTTAGCTACCAAAATCATGTTAAAAAATGGCCTAAATCACATTGATTAGCAAAATGCAAGTGAAAACAACTCTAAGGTACCACCCTTACATAATATCAGACTGCCTAATTTGACAGAAAAGAAAAATGATAAATGTTGGAGAGGATGTGGGAAAATTGGTGGAGCTGTGAATGGATCCAACCATTCTGGAGTGCAAACTATGCAATCAAATTGTACACACCTTTCATCCAGCAATACCATTTTAGGGAAAAGGACCTACATGTACAAAAATATTTATAGCAGCTCTTTTTGTGGTGGCAAAGAAGTTGAAATTGAGGGGATGCCTATCAATTGGGGAATGGCTGAACAACTTGTATACGGCTATAATGGAATACTATTGTGCTATAAGAAACGATGAGCAGGTGAATTTCAGAAAAATTTACATGAACTAATGCAAAGTGAAGTGAGTAGAACCAAAAGAACATTGCACACAGTAACAGCAATCTTTTACAATGATCAGCTGTGAATAAATTAGCTATTTTCAGCAATACAACGATCCAAGACAATTCCAAAGGACTCATAATAAAAATGCTACCCGACTGCCTCACCAAAAAGAAAAAAAAATGCTATCCATCTCCAGAGAAAGAACTCATAAGAGTCTGAATGCAGATGGAAGCATACTATTTTTCACTTTATTTTTTTCTTCTTTGGGTCTGTGTCTTCTTTCACAACATGGACTAATATAGAAATATGTTTTGAATGATTACACATGTATAACCTATATCAAATTGCTTCCTGTTTTAGGGAGGAGACAGGTGAGGAAAGGAGAAAATTTAGAACTCAAAAAATTTTTTTAAAGAAATGAATCTTAGGGGCAGCTAGGTGGTACAATGGATAGATCACTAGCCTTGGAGTCAGGAGGACCTGAGTTCAAATCCAGCCTCAGACACTTACTAGCTGTGTGACACTATGCAAGTCATTTAACTCCAACTGCCTTCTCCACCCCCCTAAAAATGAATGTTAAAAATTGTCTTTACATGCAACTGGGGGGAAAATAAAATATTATTTTAAAAAATTCTTCATAATCTCTAGAGAAAAGGCTGATTTGTGATATAAATCTACTATTGGGGGGAAAAAATCTGTTTTCCTCCATTAATAGAAATAGTAAATCAGAGCTGAGTGCTCATACTACATAAACTACAAATAAAAGACTAAATAAAACTGAGCTGCTGAATGGGGCTGGAAGAAGTTACAAAACTGAACTGACTAGGTCCACTACAAATTTATGTTATTTAATCTTAACTGAGTCATTAGGAAAGCAAAACAAACTTTCTCTTATCTCCTCAAGCTTCTCTCCACTCTCAGGTAAAAACCTTCTCTAACATTTTTCTCAATCAACAAGGTGTGGAATTGCTGTTCCATAGTCAATAAATTTTCCTTCATCTTATTCCTCCATCATTCCTCTCCTTCCACCTATGAGCACTCCCAGAGATTGGCTCCCCGCGATGACACTATATCCACTATATCCTTGGCCATTTCTAGACTATCTCTACCACAGTCACTGAACTCCTTTGAAATTCACTCAATTACAATTTTACACCAATCTAGATCATGATGATTATTGTATATTTAGTGGCCCCTAAAGCCTCCCCTTATATCAGGGAACTTTAACACCCACATTCAAGTTATCTTCCCCTCCCTAACTTCCAAATTCCTCAGTCTCCTTAAATCCTATGATCTCATCCTTCACTCCACTGCAAGGAGAGGGAATTCATCCAGTCGTTACTATGTATCAGGCACTATGTTACACACAGGGACCACAAATCAAAAATAAAGTCCATACCCTCAAGGAGCTTACATCCTAATAAGGAAAGACAGTGTCACAAACTGAATCTCATCATTACCCACAAGTGTTCTGCTTTCACGATGAAAAACTCTTGACATTCCTCTATCTGATCATAACCATCTCTCCCTTGCCTCACTCCTCTTAAATCTATTCTCTGTTCTCATTTAGACCTCTAACGCCTCCAACCCCTCAGTACTTTCTCAGGCTATTTTCCCCTGTTTTGATTTCAGTGTCTTCTGTTTCCAATCATGATTTCCTTTTCCTCATCTCCCCAGCTCCCACGTGGCATGGGGTTGTGGATCTCAATAATGTCCTTTTCTCTATTCTTGTGGCCAAGAATAGTCAGGAACAGTTTGCTTTCACCTGGGAAGGACCCCAGTATATCTTCACCATCCTTACTTTGGGCAACCTGAACTCTCCAATACACAACAATCTAGGAAGCAGAGGTGCCCCACTTTCTAAGGACACTGATGACCTGTACTACAATAATGACCCAGTAAGACTAGCTTAGAGAAGGCCACAGTGACAAAGACCTTGGATTGCATGGTAGCCCATATAATGGACAAGGGGGTGTGAAGTCAACCCTAAGAAAATCCAGTATCCAACCCACTCTGTCAAGTTTTGAGTAATAAATACAGTAGATGGGGAAAACCCAAACACTTCTGGACATAGTCCACAGTAAACTACTGACATTCACTTTCCTACAGTTCAAAAGGGGAATCCAAAGATCTGCTGGATGCTTTGAGTTATGAAAAACCCAAATTCCCTATCTTGATAAGCCCCAATTGCCAAGTCACATGCCAGTTTGCCTCTTTTGAGTGGGAACCTAGAACAGGCTATAGCTTGGGAAGGCCTAAAGTGGGCCATTCAGCATTCTCTTCCCCTAGGCATTTTTGACTCCATGGAGAACAAGTTTTGGTATCAAGCCTGAGCTGACTTCAGTAAAACCCTAACTGCAATTGAATGAATGACGAAAGATCAAATAATTACATTTCATAGAGAACTGACTATTACAAGTTGGGCAATACAAGACGGTACCTCTAATAAGATATACAGGAAATAGAAGACCTCTATTGTTAAATGGAAATGGTACATTCAAAATCACACTTACATAGGTCTTTTAGGTGTTAGCATCCTTAACAAACAGGCTGCAACTCTACCAAATGTTGATGCCTTGAGTCTCAATCTGCCTCCTTGACTAGTCCAATAGGCCCTGACCTATGAGGACCCTGCTCCTTAAGATGGTGTTTTGTGTGGTTCACCAAATTATGTGTAGTATGAGAGTCATGAGCACCTAGATTCTGGCGTCCATTAATTTGTTAATAGGATATGAGAGATGGGGATTTTGGCAAGTCCTCCCAGTGTGCTGAGCTAAGGAACTGCATTTCTGGCATGTGAGAGGGCCTTGAGGGATGGGCTAGATAAGATCTTCATTTCCACTGATTCGTTGGTAATGGACATGATACGGTTCTGGTAGACTAATCAGAGGTCTGGAGAGAATGGGACTAAGCAATCAAAGGCTCTCCCATCTAGGGTTAGGGCCAGTGGAAGAATTATGCCAATGAACCCTTCTATATACAGTGGTTGGCAGGTATGTCAGAGACATTATATGACTTCTGTCCTCATGAGCAATCAACTAAAGTTGATGAGGGCCATGATGCCAAGTTGTAATAGGGTCACATGAGCCCTTAAGGATAATATTTCTCTCCAACAGGACTCTTCATAACAATCAAAGCACCCACTTGTCCTATAGGATCTTCAGCCTACTTTCAAACGCAAACTGAGCTTTTCCAGAACTGCCTAATTCAGGGCAAGAACTTTGCTCCTACTAAAGAAAAACTTAGTCAATATGCCCTAATTATCAAGGTAAGGTATTCCACCTCATCTCCACCCAACTGATGCCATCTTAGGAAGAAGGTGGTCTTGGAATACAGTTTTCCAATAAAATAGGCTTGCAACCAAGAATAATTTACCCTACAAAGCTAACTGTATCTATAGGGGGAAAAAAACAACCTTTAATGGAATAGAAGACTTTCATGTATTCTTTATAAAAAGACCAGAACTTTGAAAAATAAATATAAGAATCCAGAGAAACCTAGAAAGGTAAATTTATTTGAGCAACTGGAAAGACCTATATGTTGATTTCTTGCTACCATTCTAAAAGGGGAGAAGAAACAAGAAACAACCTTTAGAAACTTAAAATGTCTTCAGAGGGTATTGAGGAAGGCAAATGAGAAAAACAGGCACTGGGGTCTGATTGCTTATAATCTGGGTTTTTAAGATGCAAAAAAGAAAGGGTAAAAGGAAGACTATATTAGTATAGAAAGGAAGGAGGATTAACTTGCGATGTATTGTAAATGGAGTATGTAAGAAGGATATGAAAACATGGAGGAAGGGGTCAGGGAAGCAGGCATCAGATGAATCTCACTCATCTGAAAGTCAAAGATTGAAGGAAAACACACACACACACACACACACACACACACACACACATATGCATGCTCACATACCCAGGGCAATAATAGTCATGTGGAAAAGAACTACAATCTAAGGGGGTACCTTAGGTTACCTTAGACAATTGGGGAACAGCTGAACAAACTGTGGCATATGAATGTAATGGGATATTACTGTGTCATAAGCAATGACAAAAGATTATTTTAGAGAATCTTAAATAATATGAATTGACATCTAATGAAGTCAGCAAAACCAGGAGAATAATTTATACAAGGACAACTATACCATAAAGAAAAAGAACTTTGAAACACTTCACTTTGAACGACCTCCGTGATGAAATGTAATACTCACACCTCCTGACAGAGAGTTAATGCACACTGTTATACTGTTAAGTGCACATATACATTTTTAGATATGGTCATTTTGTGTATTCATTTTGGTTGACTTTACTTTTTTCTCATTTATTTTTCTTGATTACTTGGGGACAGGAGTACGGGGCACAGAGATAGTAATAATGATGCCAAAAAAAAAGATTTTTTTAAACATTTTTTAACAATTTAAAAATTTTTTTAAAATGCACAAAGAAGTTACAGCTGGTGGACTGTGTGAGCTTGGGAGCTACAGGAGGGCTAAAGTCAACTGAGTAACTGTACTAAGTCAGACACACTCCTGAGAGTGGAGGGCCACCAGGACCTAAAAATAGGTAAACTTGACCAGGTCGAAAAAATGCAGCAGATACTTCCAGCCTGGGAAAGATGGGGAGACCCAGTTCTTAAAAAAAAAAAAACACAGAAGAGAACAGTACAGAATGAAGGATTAATTTTGAAAGTACATGCTGAACTTAGATACTTTTTTTTTAATGCAAGTGATATGAAATGGAGATTCACAATTTCATAAAGAATTATAATTTTGTGTTCTGCTGTGTGTATGGAAATGTTCTTTTTAGTTGTCTTATATGCAGAGGGTTAAGTTATAGTAAGGATAAGATCCAGAGATCTGACACAACTATAGCAAAAGGGCAAGATGGCAGAGGGTAGGCAGGAGGCAGATGGTAATGCTCAAGGGGCTGTGAGTTCATTCATCTCTTTGCCTACCAGGAAGTATAAAAAACAACATAAACAGCTCTAAGATGAAAATCACCAGGTAAATTTACTTCCTCTCCTGATCACACATACTAACACTCTACTAAGAGGCAACTAGTCCTTTTGAGGAAAGGAGAAGGGTTATATTTTCTTACCTGTGAGAACATAGTCATATTTATTTACATTGTTCAGTTTAAGACCTTCATACAGCTCATGGAGTTCATTTGAATTTAACACCTGACCTTTCCAGTATGGATAACCTAAAAGAAAAATAAAAGTATTGAAGACTTTACTTACAATTATAGACATGACCAATATCAATATCAAAACAATACTTGCTTCCCTAAAATAGCATTCTGGTTACAAACCACCATCTTTTTATTATATTTTTAAAATTTTATTTCTTTATTCTAAACTGAAACACACAAAACTCATAATGCACACATGAGTTAAGCTGCTGATTTAGATATCATTTTCCTGAAGAATGGGCAGTGCCTCTAGTGAAATCCTAAAATCACAAAATTGGTTACTTTAGCTTGGGTTTTTCTAGAGTAATTCCTTTTTAGCTTATCAGTAACCATTTTCATCTCCACGTGATAAGTTTCAGATAATTTCCACAGGGCAGGTTAGGACAAGGAGAAGATGGAAACAAACACCTAAAGGGCAAAAATGGAAGGTTGTAGGGGATCTTTTTCGAAATTTCAGAGATAAGAGGGAAGAGCATTTACAAGTAATTATTAGCTGACTAGATGCTGGAGGAGGCTGCCGGGAAAGTAAAGAAAACACCGAGACCAACATTCCTTAGTTGTTGACTACATTCTGCAGAAGTTTGCCTGCCAGCATTATAAATAAGAATGAAAGTAAACTGGCCCAGCATATTCAGTATAAAAGACCACTCTGGGCCTTTAAGCTCCATTTTATGAAGGCTGACAGGTAACTAATGGAGCTTGATGTGATTGTTTTAAGAGAAGAGAGCTCCCAAAGGCCTGGGAATGGAAGTAGTCTTCAACCCAGAAGTTTTGCTGCATCCCAAAAGAGATCAGAGACAGGGAGACAGGAGAATGAGAGAAGTAAGAGAGAGAGATAACTTTCACAGAGGGCAAGAAAGCCCCAAGCACATACTGTTACCGCTCCAAGAAGGAAAGGGATTCTTTCCACTGAAGGAGCAAAGACTGGATGGGCTTTCACCTGGGGAAGTTACAAGAGAAGTTCAAACACAAATCTGATGAGTCTCTAGAGCAATAATTGCTCCTGAGAGTATGGTTTAATGAAGCCAATGCCGAGGTCTCCCCAGGAGTAAAGACTTACTCTTACAGATTCAGCTACGTTTGGGGCTGCCCTTCGTCCCTTTTTCTGTGGCTGAGATGGCAGCTATTTTCACTAGAATACAAAAATTCCCTTTAGGGATCTTCAAGGGAGAAAGAAAAAGAAAACTGTTTTCATAGATGAGATCTGTTCTACTCCACTGCACTCCTTCCCACAGCTCACCATGAACCCTCTGAATAGCCAGCCTCAGGGGAATCAGATCTCATCTTCTGAGTGGAGTCTCACCATAATGATAACATCTTCAGAATTTAACTATGTATCTCCCTGCCAGGCAAAACTGTACAGCTATGGGTTGATAAAATGGGAAAATCAGAGAAATATATAAGGAGAGCTGCAGCTATGCCTTGGTGCACTCTGGGAGAGAAGGCAGGTGGAAAGGAAGTACAAGGCCCACTATCTTGCTATCAAAGGGTGAGGACACCAGGCTGATATAAAAGAGCACTTGATGACTACTGTCCATGGAGTATAGGGAAATTCAGAACTCAAACCTTCAGCTCCACCTAAACCCTACCGCATTTGGATCATTCCAAAATGGTTATAGAGGGCATATCACAGAAGGAAGAGATCTGAGTCATCAGTATCTGTGCAAGTCCTTTTGGCAGCCTCTATGTGGATTAATGTGAGTAGGGTCACATGGAAATCCTTGAAATTGCAAGGTAGATGACACCTGGCAGCTTATAGTAGATTATAGGGATCTACAGCTTTCATTTTACTATAGCTGATCTGACTTCATTAATGTTATAGACCAAGGAGCCCAGGCCTGGGATGAGTAGTATATGGCTACTGACCTCACCAATGCATTTTTTCACTTTTCCTCGTCTGAGACATGTCAGGAGAAGTTTGCTTTTGTCTGGGAATGAGTTCAGTATATTTTCACTGTCCTTTCCCAGGATTACCTGATCTCTCCCTCATGCTGCCACATTATAATGGGCCCGGAAACCTGAAAGAGTCATCTCTTCATGGGGGCACTGATGTACAGCACTACAATGATGACAAAATGTTGACGAAGCCAGGTGAGCCATGGTGTCAGAATCCTTAGATCAGATGGTAGAGGCACAAGGAATAAGAAATCACCTATGAAAATCCAGGGTCTAGTCTACTCAGTCAAGTTTGGGTGAATTCAATAAGTGGGTAAATTCCAGGATTCAGAGGATTCTAGGAACACTATGGAATAAGCTACTGATATAATCTAAGAAGAAAACCCGGAGACATGCAAGTTCTGGAGAACCCTCTTTCCCAACCCGAGTAACCTAGTTTTCCATGTACCAAGTCACCCACAGGCACACCTCTTTGAAATGGGGTCCAGAACATGCTCCAGCCGTGGAAGATGTAAAAGCAGGCTATTTAGCAATCTCCCCCCTTGGGCCATTACAAGGCTCATGTTGCTGGAACTCTCTGTCTAGAAAAAATAAGCTGGCAAGCATTTGGCAGGGGTAGCCAGAAAGAGACTTGGACTTGTAGAGATACATGTTTGCCAAAAGGAAAACTCCCTACTACCTCTTTTAAAAAGCAGTTGTTCACCTATTTCTTGGTCCTACTTGCTATTTAACAAATAACATGGGGTCATAATCATCCTTTTCATCCAGAGTTGCCTCTTAGGAGTTGGGTGATACAAGATGGGCAGAGTACAGGAGGCTTCTATTGCTAAATAGAAATGCTTCATTCAAAATCATGCTTGCCTGGGTCTCTGCAGGATTAGTGCCTTTCAATGCATGGACCTGCCACAGAGATCTGAGATTTAGTTCTTTCAAATGAAGGTAGGGGGAGGGGAAGGAAGGGAAGAAGCCTAGAGTTTTTAGCTTTTGTTTTGCACTATTTTTTCTTTTCTTTGCCTTTACTGGTGACTCCTTCAGAGAGAAGGGAAAGTGAGCTGTAAATTTTTTCTTCTCATTTTTCTTTTTCCCCTTAGTACTGCCTATGCCAGGAGCACTGTTTAATAAAAAGCCCTAAAAGCATTTATATGGGAGAAGGTCCTCTAGAAGATCCTTAAGATTTGCCATTACGGGATGTAAGTAATAGGACCAATATCAACAAAGGTTCCCCGCTACTCTCTCACATGGATAAAGCTAGTTTTTTCACAAAAAGTCAACAAAGGTGGTCACGATTGGCTCAAGGAATGGGCCAAGGCTCAAGCTGTTCCCTCCTGGGCATGGCTTCCTGGTCATCAACATAAAAAGACCCATCTTCATGGGGCTGGGGTCCTTCAGACTCGGTGAATGCCCTGAAACCACTGGAGTCACTACATCCAACCCTGCTGACCAGACACATTTCTCTGTGGAGAAAAGGGGCAGGGGATATGTGTATCCAAGCTAAGTTCTGGAGCATCCTTATTGTATACCTTTCTACGTCAGGGCTAAGTAAACTTTGTTCTCTTAACTGCTCAAAGACCCATGAGTATCTCATTTTGTTCTGATATTAAGCCTGAACTGATAGAGTGACAACCTAAATCAGGTCTGCTCTTAACAAATGGTCAGAAGTGAGGGAACCTGAGAGTAAAGTGTCACAGAAAACAGTGGACATTACTTCAGTTCTTCTGAAAGGAGGTTCTACCTGGAGGGACATTTAGTGCTCATGGAAAGATCATTTACTATAAGAAAATGACAATATGCCCCCCCCAAAGGGATCTCTCTTCATAAAGCTGGATAAAATCATACTGAAATTTACATGGAAAAAACAAACAGGAAAGAATGTAAAGGGCTGCTGAAGGAAGTTTTGCACTGTCAGGCTTTAAATCATATTGTGAAGTGGTTATCATCAAAACTATCTAGCACTACATAAAAAAATGCAGAAAAAGCATTATGGTACTCAATAGCAGATATCAGAGATACAACCACATACATATAAAACATTAGGGGAAGGGATAAGAATTGGACTTGCGATTTCCCAGATTTCCTTCCAAATAAGGAAACTCCAGCTCTCTACCAGTAAAGGTGGTGTCTGGTCTGCAAACTGCAGTCAGTACATGTCAATGGTAAGACTTGAACCTCGTAACTTCCTGGCCCTAAGGCCAGCCCTTTTACTCAAAAGGCCACAATGCTGCTACAAAAGATTAGTGTTTCCCAAAACTATAGAAAATAAATTGAGGAAATGTATAGCACTGCTTCTGCAGTCAGAGGATCTGGGTTCAAAGTCTGCTTCTGATGCTTATTCCCTCAACCCATCTACCCAGTCATTTGCCAGACATTATTTCTACCTATACAGCAACTGTCACATCAGATCGCTTCTCTCAACTCAACTGTTTCTCATTAGGTTCTTATCACTCCTCACCTAGATTACCATGATAGCCTACAACTGCCAGTGCCCTCCCTCCCAAACGATTTCATATTTAGCTGCTTTGTATATATTTTTATTTATGTTTTACGTACTTACAAATGTTTTTGTTGTCTCTTACATTAGAATTAAGCTCTTTGACAGCAGAGATTTTTTTATTTTTTGTATATATATATATTTGAATCTCTATTTTGTATATACATATTTTGCATATAGATATATTTGTGTATATATGTATATATATTCCATGTATATATATTTGTATCTCTAACGCCTAGCACAACGACCAGCACATAGTAAATATTTTTTAAAAAATGTTTGTTGATTTATTAACTAATCTCTATGGTCCCTTCCATTTACAAAATGTGTTCATTTTAGGTGAAATTCCAAAAGTCAAAGAAAGGCAAAAAGAAAATAAACATAAAAATTACTCCATATTAAACAAAGCAAGTTTCTTTTCAATTATACTCTTATTCTAGCTAAATAACAACCAGCTACATAACAACAAGTATTTTTGTACAGGTAGCTCTATTTATAAAGTTAATTATTATCACACACTGCTTCCTAAGTCTTCCAATAAAAAGCACCACCCCGGGATTTAACTATGTAGTACTACACCAGGCTTAAAAATACTCTTTTATCCTGCCTACATGGGAGTTCACTTGTCTCTGGTTTCAGGAACAGTCTGCACTTTCCTGTGTCACTTTGCTCTTGGTTCAAAGTAATTTGGACTTACAAAATACCTGATCGTGTCTTTCAATTTTACATATGTGCCATATTACAAATCTACAAATTACTGCCAGCCTTTAGTGCATCCATAACCAAAGTCATAGAGCAGAAATCTCAACATAAATTGTTTTAACTCGAAGACAAATGGCATCACCAGGAATGATGATTATGGGACCACCCGTAATCAAAATCCAAAATCTGGTTCTTCAGGGATAATCCCTTTAAAACAATTTGAGAGCTCTTAAGTACTTGTGATTCTGATATCATCATTGTCCCTCCTTCCATACAACAAAACAATACAATTTAAATGAAAATAAAAATAACATATTTTAAGAGTGGCAGTGTAGTGTAATGGGCAGAGAGATGGTTGCAAATTCAAGAAGACCTGAGTTCATGTCCTACCTGTGACACTTTAAGTCAGTGTGACTGTGGGCAAGTCACTTAACTTCTCAATGCCCTAGGTACTTGTCACTTAATAAAAGTTACTATAGATGTAACCAATGTGGGATATTTTTTTGAAGCCCATTTCCAAATAAAGTAAATTTACCTGTATGATTTGAAAATTGGACAGAATTCACTGTGTCAATTTCGAACCCCAAAACCTGCAATAGAAACAGAACAAAATTTAGAGACATAAAAAGATGTCTTGAAGTCTGGAACATGCCTAAAAATAAAGGAAATGATAAAAATTAGGATATACTTCATGACTACATACCTACCTCAAAGCTTAGGATTTTGTTTTAACATACACAAACCCCATAAACAGATGCCATGGAAATATGGTTTAGAATTTATAAGTCAGATGATAGAATAGAGCATACTAATACAAAAGACCCAAAATAGAAACAGAGGTTTACCAGTCTTCAGGCAGAGTAAAACTGCTGCCATGATACACATGGGCAAGACCTAATTTAATACTTGGATTTTCAGTATCCTTTTTGCCTAGTAAAAGGCTCTCCTGCTTCACTTTAGCAATGATGTTTGTGAGAAGAGTACTACACATTCCAGGGCCTACAGGATCCAGTGAGTCATAATCTCAGAAAACAATACATGAAAACCATTTACATAAGAACTCAAATGAAAAACAAATACATAGATTTACGTCTACTTTATATAGCATGTTCCTGAAAAGGACAACAATCAATTGGTCAATCAAAACTTACTACTCAATGCACGAGAGAGAGAGAGAGAGAGAGAGAGAGAGAGAGAGAGAGAGACAGACAGAGAGACAGAGACACAGAGAGAGACAGAGAGACAGAGACACAGAGAGAGAGAGAGATTACAAAATAAATAGATGGTAGCTATGGAGATAAGACACTAGAGACAGAGGGAACAATGAATGAATAAATGCTTTGGGTAGAAGCCAGTGCTTAAGCTTAAGAAGCTTAAGCTGCTTCTTAAAGGAAAAGAGGGTATCTACTCATATAAGCTGAAATAAGGAGAAGTTACATTACAGGAATAGGGATGGGCACTGCAAAGATAAGGAGATGGGATACCACCCTGGGAACACCCTGCACCCCCCTTCCCCCCAATTCTCCTGGAGTTTTCTCCTTTTCCCACATGGTCAAGTCTCTGGCATTCGCCTGAGGCATCATCCCAGTAATTTTCTCCACTGGCCTTTCATTGTGGCTATGCCCAATCTCCTAATTCAGTCCAATTACCTCCGCCCCAGCCAATTCCCACCCTTAAATTCTATCTAGCTTCCAGTCTCCCTCGGCCACGTGGTCCAGGTTCCTGGCTTTGCAGTTTTTCTGTTACCTCACAGTCACCTCACCTACTTGGCCACTCCTAGATCCCTCCCACAATCTATCTGTATATAAGATCCACCTTGGCCTCCGTTTAGGTGCTCAGATTCTTAAAATCTAGCCAATAGCTAGAACTCACTAGAAATCTCAGTCGCCCCAATCAATGTTCCAATAAAACTTGTCTTGCTTGGGTCCAATTCATTCGGGCAGGACCAGCATGTTGCTACTTTGGATTCCCAGTACCCCTAAACATCTAAACTTCAACAGTAAGATGTGTTAGAAACAGAGAGGGCCAATTTTGGTTGGATCATAGAGTCCAGAGACTCTATGGAACAAGGTTATGAATGGCTTTAAATGACAAAAAGAAAAGTTTATACGTACAAATCCTAGAGGACAAAGAGAATTCACTGAACAGGAGTGACACGGTCAGATTTGTGTTTCAGGAAAATTACTCAGCTCCTCTGGCTAAGAAGTGGCAGAAGGAAACTCAGCTGCCTCCAGCAATCCGGACAAAGGAATCCATTTCTACCCAGACCACTCGGATTGGTCTTCTCCAGATACTTGCCCATTCTTGTTAATCTTAACTACACATTTTTCCCATTCATCCCCTTCTGCCCACTGTAATGGACACCACCCTAATTTAGGCAGACAGACACACACACACACACACACACACACACACACACACACACACACACACACACACACAGAGACAGTGACAGAGAGAATGCTTACTATATGCCAGGCACTGTGCTAAGCACTAGGGAGGAATAAATAAGCAAAATAGTCCTTGCCCTCAAGGAACTTAAAGTCTAATGGAGGAAAGGCAACAAATAAAGGGAAGCCGGAAGGGTAGGGGGTATACACTCAGCAGAATAGTGTAGAAATGGCTAGGAAGCCACCCTGATTCCAGGCAAGTTAGGGTGAAAGCTCATTTATCAGACTCCACTTTGGTGGAATCCAAAAGTTCCTGTAAGGAGGTAGAAATGATAGCCAAAATGGAGGCAGCATAGTCTGCAGATAAACAGGAATTGAAGTCAAACTTACTGACCTATAATTTGAAGAATCTATTTTCTTCTCTTTTTTGAAAATATAGATACTATCAAGGAAATTAATGAAAAAAATGCAAAAGAAGGTGGCCTATCCATACCAGATCTCAAATTATATTATAAAGTGGCAATCACCAAAACTATCTGGTACTGGATAAGAAATAGAGTGGTAGAACCATGGAATGGATTAGGTACCTGAGACATAGTAGTAAACAGCCATAGTAATTTAGTGCCTGATAAACCCAAAGATACCAGCTTGTGGGACAAAATCTCATTATCTGACAACAACTACTAGGAAAATTGGAAAACAGTATGGCAGAAACTACATATAAACCAACATCTTATACTGTATACTAAGAGAAGGTCAAAATGGGGACACAAGTTAGACATAAAGGGTGATACCATAAGCAAATTAGGAGAGCATGGTATAGTTTGCCTGTTAAATCTATGGAGAAAGGAAGAATTTATTACCAAACAAGAGATAGAAAGTATCATGAGACATAAAATGGATAATTTGGATTATATTAAATTTAAAACTTTTTGCACAAATAAGACTAATTCAAGTGAAATTAGAAGAAAAGCAGAAAGCTGGGAAATAATTTTTACAGCCAGTGTTTCTGATAAATGCCTTACTTTTCAAATATATAGAATACTGAGTCAAATTTATAAGAATACAAGTCATCCCCCAATTGATAAATGGTCAAAGGATATGAACAGGTAGTTTTCAGATAAAGAAATCAAAGCTATTTGTAGTCAAATGAAAAAAAATGGTCTAAATCACTATCGATTAGAAAAATACAAGTTGAAACAACTCTGAGGTACCACCTCAACTGGATAATATGACAGAAAAGGTAAATGATGAATGCTGGAGAGGATATGGGAAAATGAGGACACTAATGCATTGTTGGTAGAGTTGTGAACTGATCCAACCATTCTGGAGAGCAATTTGGAACTATGTTCAAAGGGTAATCAAACTGTGCACACTCTTTGACTTAGCAATATCATTACTAGGTCTATATTCCAAAAAGACTAAGCAATCATATTCAACAGTTTTTCAGTACCTCAGGATATAGTGTGTCTGGATCAGACGACTAGAACTCATCAAGAGGAAGTAGGTATTATCTAATTTCTCTTGGGTGTGACACCCCCATAAGGATGGTCAGTGGTTTCAATTTATTATTATTAGCTAGCCTAATTAATAATCATACAGTACATACCCAAGAGATTATATAGAAACCGTCTTTCAGGTTTTATTTGCTACAATATAAAACAAAATATCTAATGTTTACAACAGTAACACTGGGAAATGGAGAAAAAAACATGAAGAAAATGCAAAAAATGATTCCCACATAAGTTCCCATTTCTAGCAGTGGTATGGGGGTATCATGTTGATATGTTGCTCCTGAGGCCAGGAAAGTACAGAACAAAAATGGCTAATATTATGCCCAGATAGAGGCCTTGGGGATAGGAAAAAATCACCCCACTGTCAATACACTTCTAAAACTGTCCAACCTTTTCAAGAGTTGAGTCTTAACAGAAATAGTAGGGAAAGGATGGATTATAAATTAATAATTAGTTATTAATACTAGTATAATACTAATTTCCCTCAATATCATTTCAATTTTTCTGTGATGCCGAGTTCCAAATTTTATCTAGTTCAACTTTCCTGCTATTTTAGGAAAAATTACTGGTTGTTGAATTGTATAATTTTGATAAGTAATTTAAAGACTTTGCTCCCTTCTCACTGAAATTTTACATGTAGCCAAATTTTCAAAAATCTTGTTTCTATTTTAGGTTTCCTTTTATTTTTGTTCTGCATTAATTTTTTGTCTAGTTCCCATGGGCATTTTTCTCCATTGTACTAAATCTACTGCATCCTAGGTTGAATTTACATATGAAAGACTATTATTGAATAATGCTAATTAGAGAATTAGAAATGATTCAGTGCCACTATGGTGTACACTCAGAATGCTATTAATATCATGCTGGTCCCCATAGGCATACTTACTTCCATTTTTATTTGTTATCTCACTTGCTCATAGTTCTGCTTTACTGTATCACTGTGATATAATAATATTTTCACATTTATATTGTAGTTTGTTTACTGCCATTATGGATCAATCCATGACCAACCAGACATGCTGTAAGTTGTCTGAAAAGTTTTTCTTGTTATTCCAACCCCAAAATATATGGGTTTCATAATTTTGGGAGGGAACAGAGAATAATAATAAGGATTGTTTTGGGGGGTGAGGCAATTGGGGTTAAGTGACTTGCCTATGGTCACACAGCTAGTGAGTGTCAAGTGTCTGGTCTGAGGTTGGATATGAACTCAGGTCCTTTCGACTCCAAAGCAGGAGCTGTATCCATTGTGCCACCTAGCTGCCCCTAAGGATATTTTTTAAAATGTCAAAAAAATTACAAGATGTTTCCAATAAGATCTAGAGTAAAGCAAGGATGGTCATTTTCACTACTACTATTTGAACAGTACTAGAAATACACTATAGCCATAAGTCAAGAAATAGAAATTAAGGGAATAAATATAGGCAAAGAAAAAAATTATGACTTTTTATAAATGATATGACATGAAGAACCTTTAAAAATTAATTGAAACAATAACAGCAAAGTTGAACACAAAATGAATTCACATAAACCATTAGCATTCCTGTATGTTACCAACAAAACCAAAAAGGAAAAGATAGGGAGATAATACTTTTTCAATCTAAAGATTCCATCTACTGGGGTAAGGACTCACTATCTGACAAAAACTTCTGGGAAAACTGAAAAGACCTTCTGGCAGAAATTAAATATAGGTCAACAACATCTCATACCACATACTAAGATAAATTCCCAAAGTGTACAAAATTACCTTTTAGATCTACCTACTGGAGAAGAGCTGATGATCAAAGAATTGAAGCAAAGAGGATAAAATGTACAATTCTGATCATATAAAATTCAAATTTTTGCACAAATCTGTGAACATGCAGCTAAAATTGGAAGGAAAGGAGGTAACTGGGGACAAAAATCTTTGTATCAAGTTTCTCTAATAAAATTTTCATTTCGGACTGATTCAAATTTGTAGGAATAAAAGCTATTCCCCAACTGACAAGTGATTTTTCAGAGGAAAAGTTTAAATGGCTCATTAAGGGGTCACGATGGGAAAAGGAGGAGAGTATAGTTAGTGCAGGGATGATTACGCAGGATGGGGAGCTGCATTTGGAAATTCTGCTAAGTCGTTTTTCAGTTGTGTCCAAGTGTCCATGATCACATTTGGGGTCTTTCTGGCGGAGATACTAGGGTAGTTTGCCATTTCCTTCTCCAGCTCATTTTATAGGTGAGGAAACTGAGGCAAACAGGGTTAAGTGACTTGCCAGAGTCTCACAGTTAGTGTCTTAGGCTAAATTTTAACTCAGGTCTTCCTGACTCTAGGCCTGGTGCTCTACTCACTATGCCATCTGGCTGCCCATAAATGGTTTATACCAACTTGGAAATCTTCCTCTCTCAGGCAGAAGGCTTAGATTTAGAAGGGAAAGGAATAAGCATTTTATATAGCACCTACTATGTGCCAGTATTTTACACTTATTGTCTCATTTGAGCCTCACAACAACTTTGGGAAATAGGTGCTATTATCATCACATCGTACAGTTGAAGAAACTGAGGCAAATGGGTTAAGTGACTTGCCCAGGTTCACACAGCTAGTAAATGTCTAAGGCTAGATTTGAACAGTTCTTCCTGACTTTCAGGCTCAGTTCCCACTGGGCTGCTACTCTGGCTTCTCTTTCCTCTCTCTCATGATTCTTAATGAACTAGTTCAATTTTATACCAAATCCCTTGTGTTCCCTTGATTTACTGCCAGTCAGACCTTGCCAACCCCTAACCCTAGATTACTCCCACCACCCACATCCTCCACTTCTGTTCACATACCACTGAACTTAGCCGTAAGTAATGTAGCTACACTGACTGGGTCCACTACAAATTAATATTTTCTAATAGCAACTGGGGCCTACTGTAGAAAAGAAATTTCCACAGCCTGCTTACTTGGTGAGCCATCCTTTGTAACAAAGGTTAAAAACTAAACAGGAAAAAGCAATTCAGCAAAACCAACATATTAACCATGTCTGACAGTCAACAAGCATTTATTATGTATCTATTATGACCAGTGACTGTGCTAAGTGCTTGAAATATAAAAAAAAAGTCCCTGCTCTCAAGGAGCTCAGTCTAACTGAGGAAACATCTAAACAGTTATGTGCAAAACACATATACAAAATAGACTGCAGATAATCAATAGATGTAAGGCACTAGAATTAAAGGGGGATTGGGGAAAGCTTCTAATGGAAGGTCAGATTTTTATCTGGGACTTGAAGGAAGCCAGGGAAGGTCAGCAGGCAAAAATGAGGAGGGAGGGGTAGCTAGGTGGTGCAGTGGATAGAGCTTTGTCTGGTCTTGGGGTCAGGAGGCCCTGAGTTCAAATCTGAACTCAGACATTTACTAGCTGTGTGATCCTGGGTAAGTCATTTAACCCTGACTGCCTCACCAAAAAGCAAAAAAAAAATATCCTAGCCATGGGAGTGAACATGCTCAGAACCTGTAAATAGAACGTCTTGGGCTAGGAACAGCAAGGAGGCCAGTGTTACTGGATCATAGAGAACACCAGGAGAAGTAATAAGAAGACTGGAAAGGTAGAAGGGAACCAGGTTAGGAAAGGCTTTGAAAGCCAGAGGATTTTATATTTGATCCTAGAGGTGATAAAGAGTCATTGAAGTTTACTGAATAGGGTCAGTATAACATGGTAAGAGCTGTGCTTCAGGAAGATCAATTTGACATCTGAGTGGAAGACAGACTGGAATGTGGAAAAACCAGACAGGGAGATCAACTACTGGAGATCAATCGAGGCTACTGCAATAAACTAAGTGTGGGAGGACGAGGGCCTGGACCATAGCGGTGGCAGTGTCAAAGGAAAGAAAGGGCAAATAAGAGTTGTTACAAAAGTAAAAGTGACAGGCAGACCTTGGCAACAGATTGGTTATGTGGAAAGACAACAGGGAGTCAAAGAGGACACCTAAGTTTCCTCAGTAAGGAAGCTCAGAAGAAGCAAACTCCTGGGGAGGGAAGTAATGAGTTCAGTTTTAGGCATGTTGAGTTTAAGGTGGAGAAATGAGAGACCAGGAGACAAGCTGGGTCTGGATAAGTGGATGTGAGAATCACTTGCATAGATATGATCACTGAATCCATGGGAACTGATGAATTCACCAAGCAAAATGGTAAGTATAGTCTAGGGAGAAAAGCACTGCGGGACCCTCATGGTTAGTGAGCAAGACCAGGATGAGGACCCAGAAATCAGACAAGTAGAAGGAAAACTAGGATAGACAGAGCAATGTCATGGAAATCCACAGAGAAGAGAGTATCAAGGACGCAGAGAGAACAAGAAGGATGAGGACTGAGACAAGGCCACTAGATCTGACAATTAAGAGATCATTGGTAACGTTAGATTGAATAGCTTCAGTTGAATGATGAGGACGGAAGCCAGATGGCAGAAAGGTAAGAAGAGAGTGAGAGGAAGTAGAGGCACCAGTTATAGAGTACCTTCTCAAGGAGTTTAACCACAAAAGGGAGGATTAATAAATAGCTAACATTTCTGTAGTGCTGCTACATGCTAGTTATTGTGCTAAGCACTTTACAAATATCCCATTTAATCCTCCCAACAATCCTGGAGGTCAGCACTGTTATTATTTTATAGTTGAAGAAACTAGGTCAGACAGAAGTTAAGTGACATACCCAGGGTCACATAGTTAATGGCTGAGGTTGGATTTGAACTCGGGTCTTCCTGACTCCAGACCTACTTGTGCCACCTAGCTGGAATAATAACTAGTAGGGATAGAGCGAACAAGTGACCGATTTTGGAGGGTAGGGGAAACATAGGCATGTTTGTGGGCAATAGGGAAGATCAATAGTATCTCACCTCTACAATGAAGGGAGAGAGGTACATTTTCTCAACTGTCTTCAAGGGGGTCAAGACTGGTCATTATAATTAGAGTGTTCAGTTTCATTTTACTATTCTTTCCATTTACATTGATATAGTCATGTGTGTCGCTTCCTTGGGTTTGCTTCCTCCACTCAGTTCAAATCCCATGTATTTTCATTTCTTATGGCACAATGATATTCCACTGTATCCATGTACTACAATTTGTTTAGCCATTTCCAGCTGATGAGCATCTACTCTGTATTGATATTCCTATCTTTCTACAACTCCTTTACCATTAGCTATTCACATTTTCCTGGGTATGAAGTTAAACCTGAGTTGTTTTGATCTGCATTTTTCCTATTATTAGTAATTTGAGCAGTTTTAAATAAGTTGTCAGTAGTTTGGAGAACTGTTTGCTCATATCCTTTGATCACTTATCCATGGGGGAATGGCTCTTGGCCTTGTATTTTTATATTAAATTCCTAGACATGTTCTTCTATAAGACCTATAATATTAAGTTATTTTTGTGCATTCTGTCTTCAAGGCTTCTGCCTCTCCCTCTCTCCTAAACTCCATCTTCAACCTCTATCTACTTGTCCATCTAACATGGCTAAGTCTCTTCCAACTTACCATCACTTACATGATTGCTCAAGATCTCTCTTTCCTTTCTCAATTAAACTCCTTTAAAAATTCCCTACATTCATTTCATCTGCTTCTTCTCTAACACAATCTTCGGCCCACCTATTCTGGCTCCTGACCCCATCACTAAATTGACACTGCTTTCTCCAAAGGTACAATCTCTTACTAACAAATTGATGGGGTCTTCGTTAAATCCTCATTCTTTTGAACCTATTTGTTCGTACTTGATACTGCAGACCACCTTCTCCTCTTGGATGTTTTCTAAGGATTCTATGACACCACTCTCTCCTAGTTTTCTTTCTACTTGTCTGACTGCCCCCTTTCCAGCCCATATCATCATCCATAACTGAGTGTTCCAAGTCTCTGACCTAGGCCTTCTTCTCTTTTTCTGACACACATTCTCTTAGTCAATTCATTAGCTCCCACTGGTTCAAGGATCATCTCTATGCAGATGACTCATAAACCCATATATCTAGATCTAGTCTCTGAGCTTTAGTCCTGCATTACTAATTGCCTTGAATTTGAAATTGAATGTCTAAGAGATATCTCAAACTCAACATTTCCAGAATTGAACTAATTGCATCCACCACCACGACCCTCATTCCAAACTTCTCTATGCCAAAGGTACCATGATCCTTCCAGGCTCCAAGGTTATAACATTCACATTATCTTGTACTTCTCATTATCCTTCATGAAACATAACCAATCAGTTGCCAAATTTCTACCTCTATAATATTTCCTGCATCTGACTCTTTCTCCCTCTTCTTAAAGATAGCTATTGGCCTATATCAGTTCCTCATAATCTCTAACCAAGAGTAATGCAACAGCTACTCAAGCCACTGCAGCTTCAGCTAATTAGCCTCCCTGCATCAATTTTCTCACCATCCTATACACTGTTGCCAAAGCAATTTCCTTAAGAGCAGAAGTGACTATGACACTCTCTACTCAATATAATTCAGTATATATTATTGTTTTCAAGATAAAATAGAATGTCCTCAATTTAGTTTTTAAAGCCTTTACAACCTGGCCACAACATGCCTTTCCAAATAAATTTAATTTTCTTTCAATTAAAAAAAAAATACACACACACACACACACACACACACACACATATACACATATATATACACACTCTCCCTTACCTTCCTACCCACTGGGGGGAAAAAAATGAAAACAAAACCTGTTTTGAGCATACATACTCAAGCAAACACATTCTTGAATTGGCCATGTCCAAAAACATACATCTCAAACTAAACTCTATGTCAGTCACCTTTCTGCCTGGAGGTTGGGTAGCATGCTTACTTCGTTGTGGTTTCTTTGGAATTAGGACCAGTCACTACATTGACCAGAGTACTTAAATCTTTCAAAGTTCTTTATAATTTTACTCTTACGTAATTTTTTTCTTGCTTCTCTTCATTTCATTCTGCATCAGTTTATACAAATGACCCAAGTTTTTTCTAAAACCACCCTTTCATCATTCTTATGACATAACAGTATTCCATTACATTTATATACCATAATTTGTTCAGCCATTCCCCAAAGATGGATATCCCCTTGGTTTCCAGTTCTTTGCTACCACAAAAAGAACTGCTATAAATGTTTTTGTACACATGGTCTTTTTCCTTTCTTCTCTCTCTGGAGTAAAGGCCAAGCAGTGAGCATGCCAGTTCAGCAGTTTTTTGGATATAATAATAATAACAGCATTTATTCACCAACTACTAAAATACCATCTTTTACTGGAAGCCTTCCCCAATCCCTCTAAATTCTACTACCTATCTTTAGTGATTACATCTTATTTATCTTGTACATAGCTTGCTTTTCATGTATTTATTTGCATATTGTCTTCTTTGGGGGTGGGGTCTGTTTTTTGCTTATTTTTGTATCCCCAAGACTCAGCACAGTACGTGGCACATAGGTGCTTGATAAATGTTCTTATCAATTGACACACAGCACCTTCCATGTTCTAGGTACTAGGCTCTACAAATATCATCTCATAGCACCTTCTATGTTCTAGGCACTAGGCTCTGCAAATATTATCTCATCTGAGCCTCATAACAACCATGGGGTAGGTGCTGTTATCATCCCCATTTTACAGATAAGGAAACTAAGGCAAAGAGAGATTAAATTACTTGCCCAAGGTCATACAGCTCGTGAGGCTAACTGACACCAGTTGTGAACTCAGGCCCAGCACCATATCACGATATCTATCTGCTTTACACTCTATCTGCTTTAAATATATATATATATGATATATATGTATATACATATATTCTATCTGCTTTATATATGCATATGTATATTTATATAGTTCAAAATTGCTTTTCACAATAACTAGAATAATTCACAGGTTCAACAATAATGCATTAATATGCCTCTTTTCCCATTGAACCTCCTTGGGCAGCTAGGTGGTGCACTGGATAGAACACTGGCCCTAGAATCAGGAGGACCTGAGTTCAAATCCGAACTCAGACACATGATACTCACTAGCTGTGTGACTCTGCACAAGTCCCTTAACCCCAACTGCCTCGCAAAAAAAAAAACACAACAAAAAAACCCAAAACTATTGAACCTATAATCTTTTTCATTATTCATTTTTGTCATCTTTGCCAATCTGATCTGTGTGATGTGGAACCTCAGAGATGCTTTAATTGCCACTTCTCTACTACACAGGATTAATGAACAATTCACAGCTCCAAAAACAGTGCATTAATGTATCCCTTTTCAGACAATCCCTCAAAGATTTATTGTCCTTTTATATCATCTGAATTTTGTTATTTTTTCTAGCTCTGTAAAATATTTTTTGGTAGTTTGATTTGTGTGGCACTAAACAAATAAATGAATTTAGGTAGAATTGTCATTTTTATAATATTGGTTCAATCTACCTAAGAGCAATTAATATTTCTCCAACTGTTTAGATCTGACTTTGTGTGAAGTGTTTTATAATTGTTTTCATATCATTCTTGGGTTTGTCTTGGCAAGTAGACTCCCAAGTACTTCATACTGTCTATTGTCATTTTAAATGGAATTTCTCTTTCTGTCTCTTGCTGCTAGACTTTGTTGGTAATATATAGAAATGCTGATGATTTATTTTGGATTCTTTCAACTAGTTTTTTTAGTAGATTATCTAGGATTCTCTTAAGTATATCATCATAAGATCTGCAAAGAGTGATAGCTTGTTTCTTCTTTGCCTATTCTAATTCCTTCAATTTCTTTTTCTAGTGTTATTGCTATAACTGGCAGTTCTAGACCAATATTGAATAATAGTGGTGATGATGGGCACCCTTGCTTACCCCTGATCTTACTGGAAAGGCTCACAGCTTATTACATTTACAGATAATGTTTACTGATAGTTTTAGCTAGATAATACTTATCATTTTAAGGAAAACTCCATTTACTCTATGGTTTCCAGTGTTTTTAATAAGAATAAGTGTTCTATTTTGTCAAAAGGCTTTTTCTGCACCTATAGAGATAATCACATGATTTTGTTGGTTTTGTTATTGATATGGCCAATTATGATGATAATTTTCTTCATACTGAACCAGCCCTGCATTCCTGGTATAAATCCCACCTGGTCATTGTGTATGACTTTTGCAATAAACTGCTGTAATCTACTTGCTAGTATTTCATTTAAAATTTTTATATCAATATTAGGGAAATTGGTCTATAATTTTTTTCTCTGTTTTTGCTCTTTAGGTATCAGCACCATATTTATGTTGTAAAAGGAATATGATAGGACTCCTTTGCCTATTTTTCCAAAGTTTATATGGTATTGGAATTAATTGTTCTTTACATGTTTGGTAGAATTCACTTGTAAATCCATCTGGTCCTGGGGATTTTTTTTAGGGAGCTCAGGGATGGTTTATTCAATTTCTTTTCCTAAGGTGGAATTATTTAAGTTTTCTATTTCCTCTTCTGTTAATCTGGGCAATTTACATTTTTATAAATAATCATCCACTTCACTTACATTGTCAGATTGAGTGGCATATAATTAGACAAAATATTTCCTAATAATTGCTTTAATTTCATCTTCATTGGTGATGAATTTGCCCTTTTCATTTTTGATACTGATAATCTGGTTTTCTTCTTTCTTCTTTCTTTTTTTTTTTTTACAAATTAGTCAATAATTTATTTTATTTTATTTTTCATAAAACCAGCTCCTAGTTTTATTTATTAGTTCAATGGTTTTCTGACTTTCAATTTTATAAACCACTACTTTGATTTTCAGTATTTCCAATTTGGTGTTTAATTGGGAATTTTTAATTTGTTCTCTTCCTAGCTTTTTTCAGTTGTATGCCCTATTTTTATTGATGTTAACATTTAGAGATATAAAAATTTTTCCTAAGAACGGCATTGGCTACATCCCATAAATTCTGGTATATTGTATCACTGTTGTCATCCTCTTTAATAAAATTGATTTTCTATGATTTGTTCTTTGACCCACTCATTCTTTAGGATTAGGATAGTTTCCAATTAATTTATAATTTGTTTCCTCAAACGCCTTATTGAATGTAATTTTTATTGCATTGTAGTCTGAAAAGGATTCATTTGATATTTCTGCTTTCCTGCATTTGATTGTGAAGTTTTTATGCCCTAATACATAATCAACTTTTGTGCAGGTGCCATGTACTGCTAAGAAAAAGATAAATTTCTTTCAATTTCCATTCATTTTTTCCAGAGGTCTATCATATCTAACTTTTCTAAAATTCTATTCATCTCCTTAATTTCCTTCTTGTTTATTATTTTTTTTAATTAGATTTACCTAGTGCTGAGAGGGGAAAGTTAAGGTCCCCCACTAACACAGTTTTATTTCCTCCTGTAACTCATTTAACTTTTCCTTTAAGAATCTGAATACTAAATATATAACTTACATCAAGTTGCTTACTGTTTTAGGAAGGAGGGAGAAAAATTTGGAACTCAAAATTTTATAAAAATGAATGCTAAAATTGTCTTTACATAAAATTGGGGAAAAAATAAAATACTATTAAAATTTTTTTTTAAAGAATTTGGATGCTATACTATTTAGTGCATATGTTCAATACTGCTATTGCTTCATTGTCTATGCCCATTATCTTTTAGCAAAATGTAGTTTCCCTGCTTATCTCTTTTAATTAGATCTATTTTGGCTTTTTCTTTGTCTTAGATCACAATTGTGTGAAGGGAATTATGATTTTCATACTGATGTATGTGTAATGAATATACTAATAATTTAGATTTTTCAGAATTGCCTCATCTGGCTTATGAGTCAGAAGCCTGAAATCATCAATCAAACCTTGAAAACACTCTCACAATCACTGCATTCTTGTGCCGTATACCTTCAGTGGAGTGAATCAAAGATTGTAGAATCTGCTCTTGTCACAGAACTCTAGTCCTGTGACCCACCAATGACCCCCAAGGACCTGAAATAATAAGGTTCCCATAGAACTCCAGAACACCTATATTGTGGGCTTCTCATGGGAAACCACTCAGACCCTGAGAAACAGTTATTTGTAATCCATCTTCCCCCTCCTCTTTCCCAGTTGTGATTTATGTATATAATCTCTGCTTTCACTTCAGCAAGGTGGAATTCTGATCAGGAGAATTCCTAATTTGCACATCTGCTCTTCATAATGAAACTAATTAGATTTCTGCTTGATTACTGGCACTTTGTCTCTGGCCTGCTGTTTCATCATTACCAGGTTACACAGGCTCAGTAAAAATCTTGTTAACAATTGCTACTCCTCCTTTTTTTTCCTTCAGCTGAAACATAATAGATTCTGCTCCAGCCCCTTATTTTAACTCTGTGTATGTGCCTCTCTACTTCAAGTGTGTTTCTTAAAAACAACATATTATTGGATTCTGGTTTTTAATACACTCTGCTATCCAATTCTGTTTCATAGGTGAGTTCACCCTGTTCACATTCAGTTATGATTACTGCGTATTTCCCTCCATCCAATTTTTCTCCATTTATCCTTCTCTCTCCTTTCATCCTTCTGACTACTGTCTCCCCCAATCTGCCCTCTCTTCTATTAGCACCCCTCCTACTTCTCTGCAGGTTAAGATAGATTTCTACCTGAGTGTGTATGTTATTCCTTCTTTGACCCAATTCCGATGAGAGTATGGTTCAAGCAGTGCCCACCCACTCCCATTTTCCCTCCACTGTAAAAGTTCTTCCTTTCTCATCCTTTCTATGTGAACTAATTTACCCCATTCTACTTCTCCCTTCCCCTTTCCCCATCCATTCTTCTTTCTTACCCTTAATTTTATTTTTTTGAAGTCATCCCATCATAGTCAAGTCATACTCATGCCCTCTGTCTGTGTATACTTCTAACTGCCCTAATAATCATAGTTTTTAGCAGTTATAAGTATCATCTTCCCCCTGTAGGAATGTAAACAGTAATCATATTGAATCCCTTATGATTTCTCTTTCCTGTTTATACCTTTTTTTTTTGCTTTTCTTGAGTCTTGTATTTGAAAGTCAAATGTTCTATATAGCTCTAGTCTTTTAATCAGGAATGTCTGAAAGCCCTCTTATCTCATTAAATAGCCATTTTTCCCCTGAAGGATTATATTCAGTTTTGCTGGGTAGTTTATCCTTGGTTGTGATCCTCACTCTTTTGCCCTCCAGAATATCATATTCCAAGTCCTCTGATCCTTTAATGTAGATGATGCTAAATTTGTGTCATCCTGACTGTGACTCCATGACACTTGAATTGTTTCTTTTTCTTTTTTGGCTAGGAAATGGGGTTAAGTGACTTGCCCAGGGTCATATAGCTAGTAAGTGTCAAGTGTCTGAGGCTGAATTTGAACTCAGGTCCTCTGATTCCAGGACCGGTGTTCTATCCACTGTGCCACTTAGCTGCTCCTGCACTGTTTCTTCCTGGATGCTTGCAGTATTTTCTCCTTCACCTAGGAGTTCTGAAATATAATAATAATAATATTCCTGGGAGATTTCATTTTGAGATCTCTTTCAGGAAGTGATTAGTGGATTCTTTAAATTTCTATTCTACCCTTGTTCTAGGCTGTCAGGACAGTTTTCCTTCATCATTTCTTGAAATATAATGTTTAGGCTATTTTTTTCTTATCATGACATTCAGGTAGTCCAATAATTCTTAAAGTCTCTCTCCTGGATTTTTTTCCACTTCAATTGCTTTTCCAATGAAATATTTCACATTTTCTTTTTTTTATCCTTTTGATTTTGTTTGATTATTTGATGTGTCATGTAATCGTTAGCTTCCATTTGCTCAATTCTAATTTCTAAGGAATCATTTTCTTCAAGGAGCTTTTGTACCTCTTTTCAATTTGGATAATCTTACTTTTTCTTTTCTTTTTTCTTTTTTTTGGCTAGGCAATAGGGTTAAGTGACTTGCCCAGGGTCACACAGCTAGTAAGTGTTATGTGTCTGAGGCTGGATTTGAACTCAGGTCTTCCTGAATCCAGGACCGGTTTTCTATCCACTGCACAACCTCACTGCCCTCGAAAAATCTTACTTTTTAAGGAGTTCTTTCCTTCAGTGAATTTTTGTACATCTTTTTTCCACTTAGCTGATTTTTAAAACATTCTTCTCTTCAATGGATTTTTGTGTCTCTTTTAACATTTGGTTGATTCTCTTTTTCAAGGTATTTTCAGTATTTTTTCTGCCTCTTTACCAAGTCGCTAACTCTCTTTTCATAAATTTTTTTCCCAATTTTTCCTCTACTTTACTTGATTTTTAAAATTCTTTTTGAGTTCTTCGAAGAATTTTTTTTTTGGGCGGGGGTGCTATGACCAATCACATTTTTCTTTTTTTGCTTTTTTCTTTCTGGTAAGGCAATTGGGGTTAAGTGACTTGCCCAGAGTCACACAGCTAGTGAGTGTTATGTGTCTGAATCCGGATTTGAACTCAGGTCCTCCTGACTCCAGGGCCAGTGCTCTATCCACTGCACTACCTAGCTGCCCCCAATCACGTTTTTCTTTGAGGCTTTGCATGTAGCAATTTTGTTTTCTGAGTTTGCATTTCAATCTTGAAAGTCACCACAGTAATTTTTTATAGTCAGGACCTTTTTCTGCTGTTTTCTCACTTTTCCAAAATAATTCTTTATTTTTTCCTTTATGTTAAAGTTGGGCTCCCAGTGTGGAGGAGGTACTGTCCAAAGCTTCGGGCCTTTCTTGCTGCTTTCAAAGCTAAGCCTGTGGGTCTATAGGATTTTGGAACCTTCAAAGTAGTATGATCCAAGACAGGCCTGTACAACAGATGGCCCATGGGCCACCTGCAGCCCACCAAAGTAGCCCATGGGTGGTATGTTGTGCAGGCCTGTTTTACATCCTCTACATTTTTCGCAGGCTGACCAAAATCCTTTCATGGACCGAATGTTGTGCAGACCTGATCCAAGGAGAAGTGTGGTCATTACTCTCTTGGCCTGTGTTGTGGTCTGTGACCAACCCCAATCACTCTTTTCCACCCTGGAACTGTGACCAGGGCCCCTGCATCTGTAAGCAGCTGTAAGGGCTAATGTGCTAGTGTTTCTTCTTGTCCTGGGATCACGACTCAGAACTGGTTATGTGCAATATAACAGAGTCTTGCACCCAGTTTCAGCAAAGAGTCCCTGTAATCTCCTGACCAGTTATCTGACCCTCCTACTGTCTATGGCTCAGAGTTCTGGAAGCCATTGTCACCAAGGACTACCACTGGCTTGCCAGGGACCGAGCCCGCACTACACTGTAGTCTAATCTCACCATGGTGAGACAGACCTTTTCTGCTGACCTTCTAAGTTGTATTAGGCTGGAAAATAATTTCACCCTGACCTTTTGTTGGTTCTGCCACTGTAGAATTTGTTTTGAGGTTTTATTTTAAAATTGTTTGGAAGGGAATTTGAGAAAGCTCAAGTGAGTGCCATGTCTATACTCTGCCATCTTGGCTCTATCTCCACGGGATTTTTTCAAAGGGCTATTGATAGTTTGGGTTTCTTTCCTTAGAAAACTGCCTATTCTGGGTAGCAGTTATGATTTCAGATGAGACTACAGGAAATATGGATATGAAAAAAAAGAGATAAGAATGGAAATTATATTATACCAATATCAAAACAAATATATAAACATCAAGGAGTGTAGTGTTGTTCACAGGAACAACAAGAACCCAAAATCTGAAATGGCTTTAGAAAGAAATTTACTAGGTTATTTGGTACAGGAGAATGAGCAAAAAGAAATGTGGCCTCCTCTCCTCCAGACTCTGGAAGGTTACCAGGGTGCCTGCACTATGCAGTTGAACAATTCTTAGTATAGACTTCTTGCAGAGAAACTTCCTCTACAGCAGACCTGGACAACAGGGCAGTAGGAAGGGGCCAAAATTAAAACAGGCTAACCTTCTTCAGACCACAAATAGGTTTTTAGAGACAGACTGACAATGGTTGGTTGCCAAAATTCATGTGACAAACAAGAGAGAGTGCACAGTGGCAATGCACCTGCCAAGTTACAAGACAGGCACAATAGTGACTACTGGAAGGTGGGGTTAAGCCAGGTATGGACAAAGCATCATTATATCTTTACTTTCTTTTACATCTTTTACGTTTTTCGAGGGCCACCCGAAATCCTTTGGCAGGCTGCATATGGCCCGCAGGCCTGATCTACATGGATGGATTAGTAATGTATCTACCCACTCCAAACCTATTCCTTTCTTGCTCCCTACATCTTTGTGCACTCAAGGAGATTTGGCTCATTCCTAAGCCAAGGTTCCTTGCCACGTTTCATTCATATTCCCAACTCACTGGTCAAGGTGGGGGGGTATCAATATTCTCTGCTCCCCATCACCACTTCCAGGCTCTCCCATTACCACCATCACTAGGCAATCTCTCCTCCTTTGAGGATCATTCACCCAATCAAGATTCTGGTAACTCTTGTACATCAGGCATACCTCCCTTCCTCCCTCAAAGATTTCAGGGCCTGGCTAACAATCTAACACTCTTTCTCCCACCACCCAAACCACTATGAGCACTTGCGCTCATGCAACGGAACCTCAATATGTACACTGATACTCCCCCAGCGACCTAACTTTCCAGTTTCTCAACTTATTTCCCCATGACCTGTTCATTCATACTAATTCAGCTATCTTGCCATCACCACAAATGTTCTAATTTCACGCTCATGAACTCTGAAACTGCTTTATCTGCTCATAACTTTTATGATTCCATCCTTCCCTCCGCCTTACACTCCCTAATGCAGGAGCCCGAGCTGGGGTAGCTGGTGGAGTTCTCCCAGACCTAGTCCCCAACCAAGGATGTTGGCAGTGGTGTGGGCAACACCAAGGTTAAACGAATTGTGACCCAGCATGTGAATGGAGAAATTTGTAGTCACTATCCCTAGTACATTGTGTTCTGGAAGCATGAGAACTCTGAAAAGGAGAAAAACACATTCGAAAGCACCATGCAGGTGAGCAGACTGGCCTGGGCCGAGGGCCCTTTGTCCGCCCAGTCATCCTCTACAAGGGCAAGCATATTGGCAGATCAGCAACCCTGGCTGGATGGAGTGAATTGTATGGGTGGACTGGGTACAATTATATCTTCTCAGGGGGCTCAGAAGATGCTTAGGCAGATTCAGAGGATATTACAGAGGATGGCTGTATACTTCAAAGTGCTGATAATCAACTTTTTGATAAGGCTAGAGGATATGACATCAAACTGCTTCAGAATTTATCAGTCAGATACATCTCTGACCTGATGGTGGAGAACAAAAAAGGTTAAGTTTGGCCTAAATGTAACTTCTTCTGCTTCAGTTTTTTGAAGCACATCACTTTTAAGAAGTTCTCTGCTCTGAAGTTACAGAGAAGGAAGAACTTTCCAGACAGGGACACAGTCTCACTGTAGATGACCTCTGTATCCTGAAAAGAAGGGAGCACAAGCATCCTAAGTAGTGACTTCTCTCTCATCGATGACAGCTGCCCTGGAGCTACTGAGAGCTTCCCCTACAAATCTGGGGACCCAAGCGTGACAGCAGCACAGACACAGGCAACTTGAAGGACGAGTTGTATATCTTCTCCCCAGATTGTGCCCTGAAGCCATCCCAATAATCAGAAGACAGAAAGCCTTCCTATCAAGGGGCTGTGGAAGGCAAGTTTTCTAGTTTCTCATTCTTTAACCATTCCGGCAACTTTTTCCAAACAGGAAGCAGTTTTTGGAGTTTTCCAAAACCAGATCAGAGGACCACTCCTTGCCTGGATCCTCCATCTCTAAAGGTTCTGGCAGCTGGCAAATGGTGATGGGCTTTACCTTTCAGCTTCTCAGATAAGCTCCCTAACAGCTGCCTATTTACAGCACTGACCAAACAGGAATCCAAGCTGGAAGAAGTCCATTCAACTCGAGTCCATGACACTCAGACCCTCGGGAGCCACTGGGGGTCTCCTTGAATAGTTTCCACGAGGAATAAGACTCATTATTCAGCAGCACTCTGTGAATCACTGCAGGTTCACACAATCTACTGTTCTACTCCCTCTCCATCCCCAGCTAAGCCACTAGAGGAGTCCTGAAATAGCAGGATTTCCCCCAGACTCTTAGGGAGTCTCCTGACACCACTGGGCTGCCTCTGCAAAACTGTAAACCTCTGTGACCACTAGACTCTATCCCCTTTTTGGGTCTTCTTAGCCCTGTCTGCAAGGCCTTCCCCGCACCCCACAACACACACTTCCAGTTCTGTCCAGCCTCAGCCTGGCTGATCCCTCACCCGGAAACTGAGTGTTCTGAGAAGCCCTGTCCAGGAAGCATTTCTGAGAGGAGTCCCTTTGTTTTTATCGCTGTAGGTTCAGGTAACCTAAGATGAAGTGACTGTGACACAAACAACTAAAAATGTTGGAAATAAAAGCAAACAAACAAAAAACCATGACTCCCTCAACTCTCTCCCAAGCCTATTAGCCCTGAACATTCCTGCTGCAGCTCTTCCTCTTCCACCCTTTAGCTGAGAACTTTGCCTCATATTTCACTGAAAAAACTGAGACCATTTGCCCCTTTCCCTTCTTTCTCATCTCACATTGCTCAGATGCCTTCTGCTACTATTCCCTCCTTCACCCACCTAACATGAAGAAATGGTCCTTCTTGGCTAAGGCAAACCCCTCTCTATATGCACAAGTGATCCCACAATTTCCAGCAGACTTCTCCTATATCACTGTTGTTCAATCACTAATCTTCAATCTCTCCTTGTCTACTGCCTGCTTCCCTAATGCCTAAAACAAGTCTGTATCTCCCCCATTCTCACTTGATACATCCATCACCACTAATTATCATCCTATATCTCTTTTCTCTTTCCTGGCAATTCCTGACAATTGGTGCTTCCACTAGCTTTCCTGTCATTCTCTTCTTAACTCTCAGCAGCCTGGCTTCTGATCATTCAACTGAAATTGTTTTCTTTCTCCAAAGCTATCAATGATCGCTTTATTGCCAAATCCGATGGTCTTCTCAATTTTCATTCTTTTTAAAATTTTAAATATTTTTCCCAATTACATGTAAAGATAATTTTTAACATTCATTTTTTACAAAATTTTGAGTTCCAAATTTTCTCCTTCTGTCTTCTCCTCCCTCTCTTCGCTAAGTGGGTAAGCAATTTGACATAGGTTATATATGTGCAATCATATAAGACATATTTCCATGTTAGTCATGTTGTGAAAGAAGAAACAAAAGAAAAACACACACACACACACACACACACAAAATCCAAAGTGAATATAGTATGTGTCAATTCGCATTCACAATCTATCAATTCTTTCTCTGGATATGGATAGCATTTTCCAATATGAATCTTTTGGAATTGTCTTGGATCACTGCATTGCTGAGGAGCTAAATCAATCACATTTGATTATCAAACAATGTTGCTGTTACTGCGTACAATGTTCTCCTGGTTCCGTTCATTTCATTTTGAATCAGTTCATGTAAGTCCTTCCAAGGTTTTCTTAAATCCACTGCTCATCATTTCTTATAGTTCAACAGTATTCCATTATATTCATATACCACAACTTGTTCAGCCATTCCCCAATTGATAGGCATCCCCTCAATTTCCAATTCTTTGCTACCACAAAAAGAGCTGCTAGAAATATTTTTGCACATGTAGGTACTTTTCCCTTTTTTATGATGTCTTTGGGATACAGATCTAGTAGTGGTATTCCTGGATGTGCAGTTGATTGCCTTTTGGGCATAGTTCCAAATTGCTCTCCAGAATGTTTGGATCCTTTCACAACTCCACCCACATGTATTAGTGTCCCAATTTTCCCACATCCTCTCCAACATTTATCATTTTTCTTTTCTGTCAATCTGATAGGTGTGAGGTGGTACTTCAGAGATTTTTTAATTTGCATTTCTCTCATCAGTTAGTGATTTAGAGCATTTTTTATATGACTACAGATAGATTTGATTTTTTCACTGAGAACTGCCTGTTCTTATCCCTTTGACCATTTATCAACTGGGGAACAACTTGTACTCTTATAAATTTGACTGAGTTCTCCATATATTTGAGAAATAAGGCCTTTCTGCTTTCCTTCTAATCTTGGTTGCATAATTTTCACCCTTCTTGATTTGACGCACCCTTTTCTTGATGCTTTCTTCTGTTTTCATAGCACTGTTCTCTCCTGCTTGGACCTGTTGGACCACTCTCAGTCTCCTTTGTTGGATCTTCATTCAGGTCAAGCCCACTTAGGGAATGGGTGTTCCCCAAGGCTCTATCCAGGGCCCTCTTTTCTTTTCCCTCTATTATTTTTCTTAGTGATCTCCTCAGGTCACATGCATTCAATTAACCTCTTTATACAGATGATTTTCAGATCTATTTGTCCAGCTCTTACCTCTCTGCTGACCTCCAGTCTCATTCTCCCCAGTCACCAGGCTTATAATGTAGGTATTATGCTCCACTCCTCCAATTAGTTTGCCAAGTCCTATCATTTCATTTGTAACAACTCTCAGACATTGCCATAGACCTATTGTATTCATCACCTCATAGTCCCAGTCAACTAAGCACCTATTACATACCAAGCACTATGCTAAGTGATAGAAGAAAACCACAAATTAACATGATTTAGGCTGTATTATATTTTATTAAACGTGTCCAATTATATTTCAATCTGGTTCAGTAGTCAGGTGCTCAAGTAATTTCAGCCTAATTCATCAAACCTTTTTATCAGTACTCTATGTTTGATATAGTTACTAACATGAAGAACTATATCTAGCATGAGACCACTAGACTTTTATCCCAGGGCTTTGTCATATGGGGTTGGTGCTTTTTTCCTACAGCAGATGGCACAGGGCCAGTGGACTACCTCACAGAGGACTACCTCATGGAACAAATAACAGTCTCCCTCCATCCACCTGTTTTTAGTACCCTGACAGAAAGAAATGTGCTGCCCAAGACCCACACCATCCTCTTCCCAAGGTACTTTTTCCTACCATCACAATGGCACAATTGCACTCAGTCTCTGCACTGTTGGGATCCATGACACATGGGGCATGTACTGCCTTGGCGTATCCTAGAATCTCTTTCTCCCTCCTGTTCCCCTCTCTAACTAAATCTGCTCCAGGTCCCAGAATTCCCAGTTAAAACATTACTAACAAAAAAATGAAGCACCCATAATGTGGGCTATTGAAGGAATGAGGAAAAACACGAGGTTAGTTATTACAAATGAAAAATTTGACTTTGAACAATTTGGCGGTACAGTGGATAGAGTATTAGGCCTGGAGTCAGGAAGAGCTGAGCTCAAATCCAGCCTCACACACTTATTAGCTGTGTGACCCTGGGCAAGTCACTTAACCCTGTTTGCCTCAGTTCCTTACCTATAAAATGAGCTGGAGAAGGAAATGGCAAACCACTCCAGTACCTTTGCCGAGAAAACCCCAAATGAGATCACAAAGAGTCAGACACAACTGAAACAATTCAACAACAGCAACAGATTTTTCTACATAACACTGGTATTGGACATGACTGAAAAATGACAGAGCAACTGAAGTTCAGATTGAGCTACAAGAGTATGTTCTCTTTTTTTTTCTCCTTATGCCCTCTATCCTCTCAGGGTTTGAACATATTTGTTATTATCTAGCTTTTCATTTAGGAATTTCTGACACAAATATAATTACAGGTACAGTTCTTATCTCTCTTAACCAAAACTTGATTAAATGCCTACTATGTACCAGATACTATGCCAGGCACTGGAGGTACTATTACAAAGGTACTATCTGAGTGACTTTAGCCATGTTACTTAACCTCCCTTGAGTTTTCTCATTTGTAAAATGAAGGGATTTCACTAGATGACCCTGAGGTCCTGCCCTGTTCTGACTGTCAGGGCAGATGACTGGGTGGTCTACTTGGGCAGAGAGGGATAGGGTGATTGTTTTACCTTCCATGGACAGCTCCACCCAAGGGAAAAATCCCAGAACTAAGTGGATTAATTGGGGGGGGGGTACAAGGGAGAGTAGAGATGAGAAGTGATAAAGTCACTGCTTTACAAAATTAACACATCTGTTGCTAAATAGTACTATATAGTATTAAATAAGTACTATAAACAAGTTCAATTGTCCACAGCACTTGCCCATTATACTATGAAGCTCTAGTATCAGGTGGTTTGCACAACCAATTTTTCTTCTTTGTCTTGCTTTTTTTTTTTAATTTTGCAAAATGGCTAACATGAAAATGTTTTGCATGACTTCATACATATAATGGGTATTATATTTCTTGCTTTCTCAAAGGATGGGAGAGGGGTGGAGAGAATTTAGAATTGAAAATGAAAATAACTTTTAAAAATAGAACAAAATTGTCTGCTATTAAAAATATACACAATTATACAAAGCATACCTCATTGCACTGCCAATGCATTCCACTCTAGGCATCTACCTGGCTTGCCTACTCCCTAGTCCAGGTTCTGCATGAAGTTTATCTCTAATCTCAGTTGCACCATGAAGCTTTTCCCCAAGTGCTTCAGCCCTCACCAATTTCTCTCTTCTTCAAATTCCTTTTGCTTTATGCCAGCACTCTATAAGAAAAGTGGCCTTTTGGATGGCATATTCTAACTTGTTTGTTTGAATAGGCAGAAAACAAATTCAATTTTAGTTTAACAATCATTTAATTTTTTAATTGTATTGATATATTTTGTTTTCAGATCACCTTAATACAGCCTCAGACACCAACTAGCTATGTGACCCTGGGCAAGTCTCTTAACCCTGTTTGCCTCAGTTCCTCACCTGTCAAAAAATGAGCTGGAGAAGGAAATAGCAAACCATTCTAGTATCTTTGCCAAGAAAACCCCAAAATGGGATCCCAGAAGAGTTGGACACAACTGAAATGACCAAACAACAACAAATGCTTATGGGGGCAGCTAGGTGTTGAAGTGGATAGAGCATTGGGCTTGGAATCAAGAAGACTAATCTTCATGAGTTCAAATCCAGACCCAGACACTTATTAGCTATGTGACCTTGGGCAAGTCACTTAACTCTTTGCCTCAGTTTCCTCATCTGTCAAATGAGCTGGAGAAGGAAATAGCAAACCACTCCAGTATCTCTGCCAAGAAAACCCCAAATGGGGTCATAGAAAGTTGGACACAACCGAAAAATGACTTCACAAAATTTCTAAATATATCTACCCCCACTGAATCCTCTCGTAACAAAGAATAAAGGAGAGTGAAAAAATAGCAATTCAGCAAAAGTACCCTAATATTTGAATCTGACAGCATATTCAATATTCCTATAAGAACATCTCCCCTTTCTACCTCTGTAAAACAGGGAGAAAGATGCATTTTCTCATCTTCAAGAATAAGCTTGGTCATTAAAATTATGCAACTCAACATTTATTAAGTTCCTACCATATACACAGAATCGTGTAAAGTTGTATTGCAAAGGGCCTTCAATGCCTGGTGAAGGATACTCAACTTTGTAGGCAAGAGGAAATTACTGAAGATATCTGAGCAAAGGAATGACAGGACCAGACCTATTCAAGAGAAAGGTTATTCTGACAGTGTATGAAGGAGAATGGGGAGGAGATGCAAAAGAGGCTACTGAAATAACTTTTCTAATCATTGTATCCTAAACATCTCACTGGTAAATTATGCCAAATTGAGCTGACTTATCTCTGATTCTGGCCCTCATCCTGAAGAGACCACATCACCGAGCCCCAGGATCTCTTTTACCTCTTTTTTTTCCCTTTGTTCTCTTGCTGTAAGCATCATGATGAAGAATATGGTTGTCAAATACCTCCTGAATATAAACCTTTAGTTATCCATGGTAATGGAGTGCTCTCACAACCTCTAAGATATGCCCTAACAATTTGGCAATTTGAAAGTATTACAGAAAACAATTAGCATACCCACAAGTCATAAAAAGAGCAAAAGAAAGAAAATATTTTGAAATCAGCAACAGAACCAAAATTAAGATTCCTGGAAATATATGGATTCAATACATTGATTTTGGCACCATCTATGCAACGTACCTAAAATGAAATTCATGAAAACAAACCAAATGCAACTCTAGAAAAATGCATGCACTTGCTTTTGGATGAAACCAAAAGCAATAAACCATGCCCCTCATTTCAGTCTATTCTTTAATCTACAAAGGGAAATCATTAATAAAATCTTAGAAATTTTTTTTTTTGCACAGGCCACTGGGGTAAATCAACAACCAGCATCAACACAAGCTATCTGCACCATCTCATTCTCAAGCTATGCCTGACTTTATGCTGTCTTCCTTCACTTCCTCATGAAAAGACAAATAAAAACCCAAATCTTAGAGACTTAGATGATTTGGACTTTCCTCTTGTACTTTTTTTTTCTTCAAAATCCCTAGATTATACAGCAGCTTCACAGAGAGACTGAGTCTCTAGACAGAACATGGTAAAGTAAATGCACCCATTTTCTTTTCACTTTTTAACATTTCTTTCTGACTTATCCTATGGAAAATCCAAACGATCCAGGGCACTACTTTGTTTTGTTTTAATTTGCATTTTTTTAAATAAATAAGCTTTTTCTGTATTCACCTAAGGAGAAGGAACATTTGATCTACTATAAAATCAGTAAAGAAAACCTCCATCTAACAAAAACCTGTTTAGAATCTCTAAATACCTAAGGCAAATGATTACTCCTTTAAGAAAAGGAACCTTCTCACAAAGGTAAAAAGAACAGGCAACAATCTCTATTTACTAAGGTTTTCACTCTGCAGGAATCTTGGAAACATGTCCTAATTCGGGGCAGCTACGTGGTGCAGTGGACAGAGATCTGGCTCTGGAGTCAGGAGGACCTGAGTTCAAATATGACCTTAGACACTTACTCACTGTGTGACTCTGGGCAAATCAGTTAACCCTGATTGTCTCAAAAAAAAAAAGACAAGAAATCTGTCTTAATTCAATCAACACTAGTGGGTTTTTATTTTTAAAAATACTTAAATTCTATCTTGTTCCCCACACCAAGAAAAGTGCTTATAAGTTGCTTAGCAGAGCATTTTTACTATACTACTACTACTGCTCTCCCAACAAAATAAAAAAGCCAAAAAAACCGTTCCAACATCCTATCTCTCAAACATCTTATTATCCTTTTCTGCACAACTCTGGTCTGCAAGCATGCTCCCATAATGGGCTCATTATACATAGGCATTATATATATATATTACAATGTATAATTTACATTGCTTGTGCAATGACAGCTTTTTTTTTCCCCCTTCATAGCTAGTACCTTCCCAATCCTTAAATCTGTTTCAGTGAGTGCTTCTCGACAACTAAAGACAGGGAAGATAATACTAGTCTTGGCCTGCCCCAGCCTCCTAGATATGTATGTATGTATGTATGTATGTATGTATGTATGTGTGTATGTATGTATGTATGTGTGTGTGTGTGTGTGTGTGTGTATGTGTGTGAGAGTGTATACTAGGGGTCTTCTAAGTGTCTGTTCGGGGCAACTAGGTGATACAATGGATAGAGGAAGAAGAACTGAGTTCAAACCTAGCCTCAGACATGGTGTCTGGGCAAGTCACTTAACCCTGTTTGCCTCAGTTTCCTCATCTGTCAAATGAGCTGGAGAAGGAAATGGCAAATCACTCCAGTATCTTTGTCAGGAAAACCCCAAATGGGGTCATGAAGAGACAGGCACAACTGAAAAGTGACTGAACAACAACAGAGTGTCTGCTTAAGAACTAAGAGCTGCCCGAGAACTAAGGACAGAGAAGATACTAGCCTTGCTCTGCCCCAACCTCCTATACCTCTACACATATGAATACATCCACACATGTATAAGTATACATATATAGATGCATATATGATGTGTATTTAGTGTAGATGTACATGTGTATATATAAATATATAAAATGAGTCTTCTGAGTGTCAAGCCCTGCCCTGCTCCAACCTCCTATACATATGTGTATTTATAATGTAGATGTACACATATTTGTGTATATACACACACATATACATATAATGAGTCTTCCAAGTGTCAAGTCTTGCCCCAATCTCTTATACATATGCACATATGATGTGTTTTTATCATGGGTGCTGTGTTCTGATTAGTGCATAAATTGGTGTAGACAGACATATATGTATATATAAATATATATGTAATATATAAAATGAGTCTTCTAAATGTCAGGTCTTGCCTTGCCCTGCCCCAACCTCCTATACATATACATATATGATGTGTATTTATAATCTAGATAGACATATATAAATACATATGTCTTCTAAGTGTCAAGCCTTGCCCTGCCCCAACCTCCTATACATATATATGATGTGTATTTATAATCTAGATAGACATGTGTGTACATAAATACATATAAAATGAATCTTGTGTCAAGCCTTGCCTTGCTCTGCCCCAACCTCCTATATACATATAGGATGTGTATTTATAATGTAGATAGACATGTGAGTGTGCGTGTGTGTGTATGTGTGTGTGTGTGTGTATGTATGTATATAAAATTAGCCTTCTAGGTGTCAAGCCTTGCCCTGCCCCAACCTCCCTTCCAAAGCCCAGACCACTTAAGAGATCATTAGCAATCCTGACAAAAGAGTTAGCTACATAAACTCCCAAGGAAAGAGGAGGAGGGTGGGTGGACCGGGGGTGCTCGTACATGCCGAGGGAGGGTCGCGGGATCCCGATCGCGTCTCCAGGCTCGCCCACCTGCAGCCTCCCAAACCAATGGATTCTCCCCGAACCTCCCCGCGGCATCCAGGCAAACGAAGCCAGAGCCCATTCCCACGCAGACTCTCCCCCAGCCTCCGCGCCCTTCCACCCACTCCTTACTTGCAGCGGAAAAGTGGCCGCTCGGTTGCCCACGTAGCCTCGGACGACGTGACTCTGGATGGACAGGACCCTGCACTCTTCCTCCATGCTGGTCCGCTCCGCCGGGCAGCAGCAAACCCGAGGCTTAAGGTCGGCTGAATGAGGAGGGAGGAGAAAGAGACAGAGCGTCAGGAGCAAGAGCGCGGGCAGCCCACCCGGACAGAGCCCCGGCAGGCTTGGACGCGGACCGGTCCAGGCTACTGGACAGAGGCGAGCTCCGCCAGGTTAAGACCGCGCCGACCAGCGATCTAGCAATGAGCGCAGCAGCTGTAACCGAGGCAGAAGAGGCGGGGTCCTGGCGGGCGGGGGGGCGGGGAAATAGGGGGCGGAGCGCACAGACCGGAAGTAAGGAGCCGAGGCCAAGCCGGGAGCCGCTGTGAGCGCGAGGCGGGCAGGCGTGGGCTGGGGGTGTCGCTGGCGGGCGTGACGTAGGCCGGAGCCAAGGTCAAAGGGTCGCCGGCGGCTCCCGCTTCTCCGGTTGGCCGTGGCACGCTCGGTGGGCCTCTCTCCGAGCCCGGCTCAGGCGATCCGCGCAGACACCTAAGTCTCGGTTTCACACCATTCACTCTGAGCCAGCTTCTGGACGTTTGGGACCCGGCGGGGAGGGCTCGGGCCCGCGCTCGCGTGGCATCGCGTCAGACGCCCCCACTGCGCAGCAGGTCACCCCCGCATGTTCTGTTCCCCCAAAGGAATAAACACCCCACGCATGTTTCTCTCCAGAATACGCAAAAGCACCCCCCTCCCCCTGAGCCTGCGTTTTTACATCATTAAATCTGAGCCGGCTTGCGAACAAGGCAACCTAAGGACAGCGAGGGGAGGAGGCGATCGTGAACCTCGCGCTGCAATGGCTGGTGCTCCTCCCCCTCTGCAGATGCCAGAGTCTACACACGCTCTGGTTTGCAAATTGCAAGGGCTTCGTCCTGGACCAAACACATTCATAATTACGTGTACGTAGTTTATGAATGAGCAAAGAAAACCAGATAGCAATGTTGCATTATACAGGTTATTTTAGTGTTGTGCTGGTTTCTATCAAGAGTTACCTATCGTCGCTTTGCCTTGTCTTTCCACTGCCTCAGACAAAATTATTTATGATCTTTTAGCTTCATTTATCACTTCTTTTTTTTTCTCTGTTCCATCTCCTACGATAGACATTGTTACTCCACTTCTGTCCAAGGAAACCAATGTGATTATGTATATATATTATATATATATATGTAATCTAGATCTATGTTTCTGTAAAAATTAAAACAAGGTCCACCAGCTTTCAAAGAATATGAAAAATTATTTGTTAACGTTGAAGCACAGTCCTACCTTCTTTGTCCTTGGCTTTCAGGCATGCTAAAATATTATGCATCATGCATGCACACACAGTATGTTTATGTGAACAGACACACAACATGTATTTGTGTATGCAGGCATGCATACATGCCTGTGTTCTAGGTTATTAAGGTTAAGCTTGTAAACTTGTAAATCTCCTTTACTTTTATTTGTCCTTGTGTTTCACCTTGGCCTTGGTTTTCACATGGTTCAAAGAAGAGCCCATTGCTCAGCTACCAGCTGACTCGGTAATTGGTGTTGGATGAGTCTACCACATTATCCAGATTTCATGGCTCCCAATTTCTGTCACCCACGTAACACACAAACAAATGTTAGCAAACATTATTATATTTTATGTGACACTAGAATAAAGTGGCAAAAGAATGGGGAAAAAAAGAGCCACTGTGGGTGTATGCTAACTGGGTACAGCCAGCTGCTACAGGAATGGGGATTTCCCTGGATTGACTCTGTTGATGCAGAATAACTGAAATACAAACTCCAGAGGAGTATTGCAGTTAAGGGGAGCTGCCTTTTCCCAGCTAAGAGCCATGACAGAAGGATTTTAGGGAAACAAGGGTCAGGGTCATCTCTTCCAATCTAGTCCACTAGGCTCAGCACTCACTGGTCACCTTTGCCTTAGAGACAAAGTTAATTGAGGTGGCCTCTACTGCACTAGCAATAGCTTCTACTTTTGAAGTCTTTGAAGAAGAGAGCAAAGAAGCACAAATCCCATGCAAAATGCTTAATTTTGCAAAGTTCACATTGGCCTCAATATGGAGATATATGTCCTTCTACCCCTTGGTTGCAGTGTCTTTCCCTCTTTTGGGACTCTCCTGGAAATCTCTGTGGATAATCCCAGCAGCCTTCATGACCTCATGCCCAATTAAATCCTAGGAAAATTTGAATCTCTGTGGTCACACTAATATAGAGCCAGATACTGACACAAGATTACACCAAATTCCAAGAAATATACCATTTGAGTTGTCATGAGTTTGATTTGGGTAGCAATGGATTTATCATTCACAGTAGGATTTATGACACCACTGGGTTTTCAACCTTTAAATTCAAATTAGTGAAAAATAAGTACTAATTTGAGAAGAGGCTTTTAAGTGAACCAATGAATCTATACAAGCTGATCCATAACATCTGTCCAATAGATTGCCAAGGAAGAAAACCAATAAGATGTATCAGATAGATTTAAGAATCACTGAATTTTGGAGTTAGAAGGAAATTCGTAGGTCATCCAATCCAACCTGTATCTAAACAATGGTTCTCTATCCTCTGCTTAAAGACCTTCAGGAAGGGGGAAACCACTATCTCCCAAGACGGCTCATACCATTTTTGGAGAGCTCTAATGATGAGTATAACACTTTATTATAATAATTAGTTCATTTTGAGCCTATGGGCAATATAACACCTTCTAAGTTCCATATTGTTCCCTCCTCTGCAGCTTTAGGGAGTTTATTTTATTTTATTTTGTTGTTGTTCATCCTTTCTTTTCTTCTCTTATTTTTAATTTTGTATTTTATTTTTGCCCAATTACATGTAAAAACAATTTTAACATTTGTTTTTAAAACTTTGAGTTCCAAATTCTCTTCCTTCCTCCCTCACCACCCCCTCATTGAGAAGGAAAGCAATTCAATATAGGTTGTACATGTGTAGTCATGCAAAACATATTTCCACATAAGTCACATTGTGAATAAAACATAGACCCTCCCCCCCAAAAAAAACCTGAAGAAAAATAAAGTAAAAAAAGTATGCTTCAATCTGTATTCAGACACACATCAGTTCTTTCTTGGGGGATGGACAGGATTTTTCATCATAAGTCCTTCAGAGTTGTCTGGGGTCATTGTATTGCTGAGAATAGCTAAGTCATTCACAGCTGATCATCTTACAATATTGTTGTTACTTTGTACACAGTACATTTCACTTTGCATCAGTTCATATAAATCCTTCAAGGTTTTTCTGAGAGGAAGCTCATCACTTCCCATACCACAATAGTATTCCATTACAATCACGTATTACGGTTTCTTCAGCCATTCCCCAATTGATGGTCATCCCCTCACAATTTCCAGAAAAGAACTGCTATAAATATTTTTGTACATATAGGTCCTTTTCCTTTTTTGTTTTTTTTTTTTATCTCTTTTGGAATACAGACCTAGTTTTGGTATTGCTAAGTCAAAGGGTATGTATGGTTTTATAATTCTTTGGACATAGCTCCAAACCGCTCTATGAAATGGTTGAATCAGTTCACAACTCCAACAACAGTGAATTAATGTCTCATTTTCCCCACATCCCCTCCAGCATCTGTCATTCTTCTTCTCTGTTCCACTAGGCAATCTAATAAGTATGAGGTAACACCCCAGAATTGCTTCAATCTGCATTTCTCCAATCAGTGGTGAGTCAGGACATACCTTCATATGACTATAGATAGCTTTGATTACTTCATCTGAAAACTGTTCATATCTTTTGAAAATTTTTCAATTGGGGAATGGCTCTTATTTTTAAAAATCTGACTCAGTTCTCTATATATTTGAGAAATGAGGCCTTTATCAGAGAAACTTGCTTCAAAATTTTTTTCACAGTTACTAACTGTATTTCCCTCCAGTCTATTCCCCTTGTCCCCATTTATTCTATTCTCTTTTTCCTTTCACCCTGTCCCTCCTCAAAAGTGTTTTGCTTCTGACTACCACCTCCCCCAATCTGCCCTCCCTTCTATAATCCCATCCTCTTCTCTTATCCCTTTCTCCTCCTACTTTCCTGTAGGGTAAGATAGATTTCTATACCCAATTGAATATGTATGTTATTCCTTCTTTGAGCCAATTCTCATGAGAGTAAGGTTCACTCACTCCCTCTCACCTTCCCCCTCTTCCTCTACATCTTGAAAGCTTCATCTTGACTCTTTTATGTCAGATAATTTACCCCATTCTACCTCTCCCTTTCTTTTCTCCTAGTGCATTCCTTTCATCCCTTAATTTTATTTTTTTAGATATCATCCCTTCATAATCAGCTCACACCTGTGCTGTCTATATATACTATGTATACTGTCTATATATACTTCTAACTGCCCTAATAATGAAAAAGTTTGTGTGAGTTCCAAATATCATCTTCCCATGTAGGAATGTAAACAGTTTGACTTTATGAAGTCCCTTGTGATTTCCCTTTTTATGTTTCTCTTGAGTCTTGTATTTGAAAGACAGATTTTCTATTCAGCTCTGGTCTTTTCATCAAGAATGCTTGAAAGGGACTTCTGGAGCCAAGATGGTGGTGTAAGAAGTAAGTCAATCTCACCCTTCCTTATTGATCTCTGAAAGCCCAGAAAATATCATCCTAGGAAAAACTCTGGAACAGCTGAGCCAGCAAAAAGACAAAGTGCAGCAGTCTTGTAGCCCAGGAAGGGATTAACTGGAAAGGCCCCTTTCACTCTCAGGGAGGGGGAGCAGTACAGGATGGGAAGTGTCCCAGCAAGCCAGTGGCAAGCCCCACCTCAGCAAACCAGGGGGACATCCTGAGCCCCAAGGTGGTGGATTAGGCAGGCGCCAACACCAGGACCCCTCCCCCTGCCCTGGCCAAGTGCATCAGCACAGGCAGGGGAACCAGTAAACACCAGCCTGGAAAACCACCACATGCACTGGCATTCTCCAGCAGCCAAATCTCCTGGTGCTTCAGCACAACTCCAGGCTGGCAGACATCTCCAGCAGCCAAACATTCTAGTGCTTTAAAGAAGTCCAGGTTAGCAGGAGTCTGCCAGGGGCCAGACTCTCCACCCCTACTCTGAGAACCCCAGGGCTGCCGACCCTAGCTCAGATACCTACAGGCTCTAGCTGCTAGCACCTGAGGCCCCAGCACACAAAGTCAGTGACCAGGTCCCAGGCTCCCAGTACAGGAAGCTTGGGTCAGTGGCCCCTGCACTACAGCAGGAGAGCTCAACTTTAAAAGCCAGAAAATAGGTAAACACCATGAGCAGAAAGCAGAAACAGACAATGACCATAGATTCTTATGGGAACAGGGAAGATCAAGGCACAAATTCAGAAGAGGACAACATTGTCAATATACTCACAGCCAAAACCTCAAAGGGGAATATGAACTGATCTCAAGCCCAAAAAGCCTTCTTGGAAGAGCTCAAGAAGGATTTTAAAAGTCAAATAAGAGAGTTTGAAGAAAAATTGGGAAAGGAAATGAGAGATATGCAAGAGAGAGTAAATAGCTTTGAAAAAGGACAAAAATTGACTGTAGAAAACAAGCCCTTAAAAAAATACAATTGGCAAAATGGAAAAAAAGTATACTGAAGAAAACAAGTCCTTAAAAAATACATTTGGCCAAATGGAAAAAAAAGTACACAGAAGAAATCAACTCCTTAAAAAGTAGAATTGGCCAAATGCAAAAGGAGGCATAAAAACTCACTGAAGAGAAGAACTCCTTAAAAAGTAAAATGGGCCAAATGGAAAAGAAGGTACAAAATCTATTAGAAAGAAACAATTTGTTAAAAATTAGATTTAGGCAAATGGATACTAATGACTCTATGAGAGATCAAGAATTAGTCAAACGGAAACAGAAGAATGAAAAATTAGAAGAAAACATAAAATCCCTCATTGACAAAACAACTGACCTGGAAAATAGATCCATGAGAGACAGTTTAAAAATTATTGGTCTACCTGAAAACCATGATGAAAAAAAGAGCCTGGACAGTGTCTTTCAGGAAATTATCAAGGAAAACTGCCCTGAGGTCCTAGAAACAGAAGATAAAATAATCATTGAAAGAATCCACCGATCACCTCCTGAAAGAGAAGCCAAATTGAATTCGGCAAGAAATATTGTAGTGAAATTCCAAAATTACCGGGTCAAAGAGAAAATACAGCAAGCAGCCAGAAATAAACAAATTAAATATCATGGAACCACAGTCAGGATTATGCAGGACCTTGCAGCTTCTACATTAAAAGATTAGAGGGTATGGAATACAATATTCCATAAGGTAAAGGAGCTTGGATTACAACCAAGGATCAACTACCCAGTGAAACTGAGCACAATCTTTCAGGGGAGGAGATGGGCATTCAGTGAAATAGGGGACTTCCAAACCTTCCTGATGAAAAGACCAGAGCTCAATAGAAAATTTGATCTTCAAATACAAGACTTAAGAGAGGCATAAAAAGGTGAACAGGGAAGAAAAAAAACAATAACATGTTATTAATAAGGGCAAACTGTTTACATCCCTACAAGGGAAGATGACACTTGTAACTCTTGAGAACTGTATCTTTATTACAACACTTAAGAGGGGTATACATAGACAGAGGGTGTGGGTGTAAGTTGATTTTGATGTGACGATAAAATATCTAATTAAGTGGTGAAAAGGGATTGTTCTAGGAGAAGAGGAAAGGAGGAGGCAGACTAGGGTCAGTTGTATCACATGAAAAGGTACAAAAACCTATTACAGTAGAGACAAAGAAGGGAGGGAGATTAGTATTGTTTGAAACTTACTTTCATCAGATTTGGCTGGAAGAGAGAATAACAAAATTAGTTAGGTATAGAAATCTAACTTACCCTATAGGAAGTAGGAGGGGAAAGGGGAAAGAAAAAGGAGGGAGTGGATAGAAGGGAGGGAAGAAGAAGTAAGGGTAAAAGGGGAAGAAAAGGGAGGGGACTGATAGAAGGGAGAGCAGACTGAGGGAGGCAGTGTTAATAGCAAAACTCTAATGAGGAGGGAAAAGGAGAAAGGAGAAAGGAGAGAGAAAAGCATAAACAGGAGGGAAAATAGGATGGAGAAAAAGACACAGATAGTAATCATAACTGTGAATGTGAAAGAGATGAACTCTCCCATAAAATGGAAGTGTACAACAGGGTGGATTAAGAACCATAATTCTAAAATAGTTGTTTAAAAACCTGGAAAGACTCAAACTGATGCTGAGTGAAATGAGCAGAAACAGGAGAACACTGTACACAGTAACAGCCACATTGTTCGATGACTAACTTTGATAGACTTAGCTCTTCTCAGCAGTGCAAGGATCTTAGAAAACTCCAAAAGACTTACGATAGAAAATACTATCCATATCCAGAGAAAGAACTTTGAAGTTGAATGCAGATGGAAGCATATTATTTGCTCTCCTTTTCTTTTGTTGTTTTGTTTTGTTTCTTCTCTCTCATGGTTCCTCCCATTATTCTTTATATCATGACTAACACAAAAATATGTTTAATATGAATGTATAAGTAGAGCCTATATCAGATTGCATGCTGTCTTGGGGAGTGGGGAGGAGAGGAAGGGGTAGAAAATTTAAAACTCAAAATCTTATGGAAGTGAATGTTGAAGACTAAAAATGAATTAATTATTTTTAAAAAAGAAAAGGAATGTTAAAAAAAAAAAAGAATGCTTGAAAGTCTTCTATTTCATTGAATATCATTTTTCCCCCCTGGAGGATTATGCTCAGTTTTGCTGGGAAGGTGATTCTTGGTTGTAATCCTAGCTCCTTTGCTCTCCAGAATGGCATCTATATAATGGTCCAAATGTTTATTAAGCACCTACTATGTGCAAGGAACTGCCCTAGGTCATGGGATACAACAATGAAATATGATACAGTCTCTGCCCCCAATTAGTTTACAATCTAGTAAAGTTGTTGTTGTTGCTTCTTGGGAGAAGGAGGGTTAAGGTTGAGGCATGTATTTTCCATGGTATGGGGAGTGCCTGGTGTGGAAATCTCTCTCTATATTAGTGTAGTTCAGTAACTTCATCTACAATTTATAGACAGTTGTATTGAGGCCATGAGAGGCTGAGATGCTTGGCCATGGTCATACAGCTAGGTCATAAATATAATAATTAGATTGATTGGAATAGATGGAATCACCCAAAGGGAAAGTTTAAGAGAAAAAAGGACAAAGTTTTGGTCGATGCACATGCTTTAAGGATGATCCAGCAGAGGAGACTGAGAAGGCTTGGTCACACAGGTAGAATAAGAACCAGAGAGAACAGGGGAATGCAAGGGAAGTGAGGAGAGTACATCCGGGAGGGGAGTATGGTTAAACAGTGCCCCAAAAATGTAGTGAGGTCAAATTTGATGAAATCTGAGAAAAAAGTGTCAGATAAGGCACTTGAAGTGAACAGTTTCTCCTAAGTGGTAGAGTCAGAAGCCAGATTACAAGGGGAATGACAAGTTTTTTTGGAGTTAAGAAAGTAGAGGTAGTAAATGCCGATGACTTTTAAGAGTTTGATTATACAAGAAAGAAGAAATATAGTATGATAGCTTGATGGATTATTAGAGCCAAATAAAGGGGTTTTGTTCTGTTTTTGTTTTTATTTTTTTTAATTAATTTATTTTTAGTTTTCAACATTCACTTCCATAAGCTTTTTTCTTTTTTTCTTTTTTTTTCCATAAGCTTTTGAATTTTAAATTTCCTCCCCCTTCCTTCCCACCTCTTTCCCTAAGACAGTATGCAATTTGATATAGGCTCTACATATAAATTCCTATTAAACATATTTTCACATTAGTTTTGTTGTAAAGAAGAATTAGAACCAATAGGAGAAACCACAAGAAAGAAGAAACAAAACAGAAGGAAAAAAAAGCAAATAGTATGCTTCAATCTACATTCAGACTCCATAGTTCTTTCTCTGAATGTGGATAGCATTTTCCATCATGAGACTTTTGGAGATGTCTTAGATCCTTGCATTGTTGAGGAGGGCTAAGTCCATCAAAGTTAGTCATTGCACAACGTTCTCCTGGTTCTGCTCACTTCATTCAGCATCAGTCCAGACAAGTCTTCCCAGGTTTTTCTGGTCTGCTTGCTCATCCAAATAAAGTTTTTGCAAGTATACGGGGCAACCTGGTCCTGTTTGTAGCAGTTGAGAAAGGAGACAGTAGGTCATAAAAGGGTAAAAGATGATAGAAAGAGAGTGGGAATAATAAAGTCATTTCCTTTAGTGGAGGATGAAATCAAGACACACAAGAGGGGTTGATATTGTCAAAAGGAAAGATCACCTTTTCTTCGAAGACTGGATTTAAAAAAAAAGAGGCACAATGTAAAGGGGATTTGAGACATAAGAGTAGAAGAGAAGAGTGGACTTATTGTGACTAGCTTCAGTTCATTCATTCATTCATTTATTAAGTAAGGAGGTAAGGGAAGAAAAGGTTTGAAACAGCTACAGCTTCAAGGAGTATGATAATAAACACAGAAAAAAAAAGATTACTTATAGCAGTGGGCATCCAGTTGAGATTAGATAATTTAAATTTCGTATATATGTTTATATATGTTTGTGTGACTTCTTCCGGTGCTATAGCAGTGTGAGAATAGGAACAAAGAAGGAAGAAGGTGGGAGCAAACTGGGGTTGTGGTTTGACAAGGAAAGATCAGCTGTAAGATAAGTTGTTGTTCAGTCCTTTCTGACTTTACATGACCTCATTTGGGGTTTTCTTGGCAAAGATACCAGAGTGGTTTGCCATTTCCTTCTCCAGCTCATTTGACAGATGAGGAAACTGAGGCAAACAGGGTTAAATGACTTGACCAGGGTCACACAGCTACTAAGTGTCTGAGGTTGGCTTTGAAATCAGGTCCTCCTAACCCCAGGCCCTGCTATCTATCCACAGCACCACCTAGCTGCCTATGGGACAGCACCTTGGAAATGTTCAATAGGCAGTTTGTGATGAGGAACTGGAGATAAGAAGATAGACTAGGATTGAATGTATAGATTTGGGAGTCATCTGCTTAGAGATTATAATTGAACCCATCGGATCTGACAAGATCACTAAGATAGAATGTGTAGAGGAAAAAGCGAAGAAGGCTGAAGCTAAAACCTTGAGATGTGCCTTCAGTTAGGAAGTGGTGGCTTGGATGATATTCCAGCAAAGGACACTGAGAAAGAATGGTCTGATAGAGAGGAAGAGAATCAAAAGAGAGCAGAGTCACGAAAACACAGTGAGGAGAGTATATCTAGGAAGAAAGTTCAGATGCTGCAGAGAGGTCAAAAAGAATGATGACTGAGAAAAAGGAATTGGATCTGGCAAAAGAGTAATAATAATAACAAGTAGCATTTATATAGCATCACTTATGTAGCCCCAGGCACTATGCTAAGGGCTTTACTCATTTAATCTTCACAACAGCCTTGAGAGATAGGAGCTATTATTATTTCCATCTTATAGTTGAGGAAATTGAAGCAAACATAGTTTAAGTGACTTGCCCAAAGTCATAGCATGTCTGAGGCTGGATTTGGATTCAGGTCTTTCTGAATCTATTTCTAATGTTTTATCCACTGCTCCATCTAAGATCTCTAAGCTCATGGAGAAACCCGAAAGTTCAAGTTTCAGGCCAGGTATGAGGGTAGGATAATGTCACAGTAGACCAGTAGGAACATTATTTTAATGGCAGGCAGAACTTTGTAGTGCCATTTAAATCATACTGTGTTAATTAAGGTAATCCTCTCTATAACTGCTGCTGTCACACTGCTCTGGTGCCCTGATGCACTGAAGGGTCAAGCTTGGCATGAGAGCAAATGTTTAGGCACACTGAATGCAAACCAATTCAAGATACTTTGGTGGGAAATTGGGGGAGGGGGCAGAAAAATAGAGAACAGCAAATGAGACTAGCATTAAGGAAATATAGGGAACTCCCAGTTAAATAGAGACATGGATGGAACACACCTGGACCTGCAATTTCATTGGTATTGGGAGCCTCTAGTAGAGAAACTCCCTCTGCCAATGCTGATGGGCATCTTCTCTGCAATTAATAGTTTTAAAGTCTCTTGGGGCACTGAGAGATTTTAGTGATTTGCCTAGGATTGTATAGCCAGTATGTGTCCCTTCTCACTTCTAGTCGCTTCCCTCTAAGATTATTTCCCATTTGAATTATATAATCTTGTATATAATTTTTTTTTGCTTGTTGTCTCTCCCTTTAGAATGTGAGGTCCTTGTGGTCAGGGTCTTTGTGTAGTTTTGACTTACTTTGTATCTGCAGTACTTAAAACAATGCCTGGTATAGAGTAGGTGCCTAAAAAATGCTTATTGTTGTCATTGTCATTATTGTCTTCTTTTCCTTCTCCTCCTCCTCTTCCTTCTTCTTTTCCTCTTCCTCCTCCTCCTCCTCCTTGCTTCTGGCCTCTCCCTTCATTAATTTGGTCACACAGCTACCAAACAGATATTCCTAAAGCATAAGTATGATGCTGTCACTCCCCTCCTCAAAAGACCCAGTGGCTTACCTATCTTCTCTGTAGGATTAAATACAAATTCCTCTGTTTGACATTTAAAGCCCTTCACAATCTATCCCTGGCCTGCCTTTCTGGACTGACTGCCCATTAATCACTTTCACACAGGGCAGCTATGTGACACAGTGGATAGAGTGCTGGGCTTGGAGTCAGGAAGGTGAGTCTTCTTGAGTTCATCAGGCCTCAGACACTTACTAGCTGTGTGACCCTGGGCAAGTTACTTCACCCTGTTTGCCTCAGTTTCCTCATCTGTGAAATCTCCTGGAGAAGGAAATGGCAAACCACACCAGTATCTTTGCCAGGAAAATCCCAAATGGGGTTGTGAAGAGTAAGACATGATTGAAAAAAGACTGAACAGCAATTCCTTCATACACTCTGTGATCCAGCCAGACTGACTTGCTTGCTGTCTTTCAGATGTTTATACTTCATCTCTCTTCACAACTATAAACATCCTTTTTGTTGTACTTAAGCATTTTTTTCAAGCCTTTTCTCATTCTGGGCTTTAGCCTTTATGACACTATTTTTACAATTCTGTTCTCCTTTTGGGTTTGTCTTCATGTTAGTTTCCCTGACTGCAAAAATTAGATTCCCTGACTCTGAGAGTCTTCTGGTGGAAGAGCTAGCAGATAGCGAAAAGCAGAGCAAAGAAGAATCTGTAAGTGAACTTGGCATTTCCCCCCACTGGCCTTCTCTGCAATATCTGCTGACTGACATTACGACTTTTATTGTGGGCAATTAGGGCCATTGGCTGGGATTTGCTGATAACTGATTGTCCTTATATAGGACTGTAGGAACCTGGAAGGACTAGAACTTTGACAGGCCAGAAAAGCCTGGCCTTTAGAACACAGAGCCCTCAGCTAAGCAAAGAGGTACTGAGTAGGGGAATCATGAAAGACTTCCTATTGGAGGTAGACTATGAGCTGAACCCTGAAGGATATGAGAGATTCTGAGAGTTAGAGATAGGAGTGAGTGCATTCCAAGACAATGCATACAAAGAATGTTGAGTTCTATCAATAGTAAGTAGGTCATAGTACATGAATGGCGTCTAATGTCAAATAATACTGGAAGGATACATTGGAGCCAGATTCCCATTGGTAGGGCAGCTCCAAACCCACCTGAGAAGCTCAAGGTACAACATACCTTAAGATTGCAGAGTTTATTATAAACTAGGCCAAGCTTAACTGAGCGACAGTAGACATGGAAGAGAACTTTTAGCAGTTTATCAAGTAGAAATAAGAAAGCAATTGAATAAGGATTAGCTTTGAGCTAACATTTTTTTTTCAGGCAATTGGGGTTAAGTGATTTGTCCAGGATCACACAGCTAGTAAGTGTCAAGTGTTTGATCTGAGGCTGGATTTGAACTCAGTTCCTCCTGACTTCAGGGCCTGTGCTCTATCCACTGCTCCCCCTAGCTGCCCCTGAACTAACATCTCAATAAATCACTCACAGTATTATCCCAGGTTGTATAAGTGAGAGAGTAAGAATTCATCTAAAGTTCGTAATTAGTGGAGCTGCAGGGAAGGCATTTTACACCTCTTTCTGTCTAAGTGCTTTGGGATCATTCTGTTCGTCACAGTAACATTGTGGGTGATCAATATAACCTCTGTTTCCCTCTCTTTCTTCTACATGGTAATATTGTGCCATGTGGTATAAGGCAGAGGTGTCAAACTCAAATAGAAACATATCCCTACTGGGGGCATATTGACTTAGATAATCACAAAATAACCTTATCTTTGTTGCATTGTATTTTTATTTATGTTGTTAAACATTTCCCAGTTATATTTTAACCTGGTTTGAGGCCTGCTTGGGCAAAGAGTTTGACAGCTCTGGTGTAATGGACCTCATCCCGCAGAAGAGTTGGGTTCAAGTCCTGACTCTGACATATACTAGCTCTGTGACTAATTCCTTACATCAAATGAAATCACAGGTCCAGTTCCGATCTAAAATGTTAAGAACTTGAAACTCAAGAGGACACATAGCCCTAGGTATAATATGCCCCCTTTTCCTCTACCCAACCATTTGATGTTGGCAGTGATACAACCTCATGCCTCTTTGTTAAGTTTGATTTGATCAGGTTTTTGTCGTTGTTTTGTGGTTGGAAGGGGAGCATATGCTTTTAGAAGAAGGCAGTCAGACAGCTCTGATCTGGGTGAGATGGTAGCTATGGAAACAATCGACTAAAAATTCCATTTTCCTAGGAAGGGTCACTAAATTGTCAATGGGGAGGAGTCAGGAAGAGAAAGAGTTGAAGGATTTCTCAAATAACAGAATACTTTAAACTTAAATGCTAGTTTCTTCTATGCGTCTGTGATCTCATCATGGTGGGTATTTGCATCCCATCTATTTCTTGTTCAGGTCTTCTTGTAAGTTCACCTCAAGGCATCTGCCATCAGGGTGATGCTGGGGGCCTTCCTCACTTACTTTTGATGTCCTGAGGCTTCCAGTGGAGCACATGAGCTATCCATTGGTCATTCTTGTTCTTCCACATGACTAGCCCATCTTTTTATATTCCTGCATGTTCTTTACACTGTTTCTTACTAATTCCTTGTTTATAATATGTTAGTCTTTCCACACTTATCATGAAATTCATCATTGTCAATTCTTAGGAGATGGAGTTATTCTATGGCTTATGGCCATAGTGCTGTGGCAGAATATTTGTATTCAAAAGACTGGAAATGCGGTACAGGGGATAGGGAACTGGATTTCAATGCAGGAAGATACTAGTTTCGTAACTCTGGTGTAAGTCCCTCAGCCTCTCTGAGCCTCAGTTTCCCTGTCTGTAAAAGGGAGATAATAAGATCACCTATCTCACAAGACTGTTTTGGGGAATCAAATGAGAAAATGGATGTTAAAGCACTTTGAAGCAATAGTGAGCTATTATATTCAGGAGAAGTTTGGGGTTGGTAATTTCAATGGGGGAAAACCATTGAAAGTTTTCAGGAAGAAACACAGACATTGCTGTAAGTTTCCCCTTCTTTTTGCTTTTTCATGATGAGAGAATTTAAGGGAGACAAAGGGCGTATGGCAAGTACTTTTGATGAGGAAGACTAGAAAAGGCCACCTAAGGTTGTCCCTCTATTAGATCAAACTACTTAAGTTGTACAATGACCATTTGTGGCTGGGATAGAGAGAAGCTGACTGGCCACTGACTCAAGTTTCTGGAAGGGCTTTTGATGGCTTACTGGCTTGAAGTTCTGGAGTCCCACGTAAGCCCTTAGAAGGTACATCTCTGGGGCAGCTAGGTGGCACAGTAGATAGAGCACCGGCCCTGGATTCAGAAGGACCTGAGTTCAAATCCAGCCTCAGACACATAACACTTACTAGCAGTGTGACCCTGGGCAAGTCACTTAACCCCATTGTCTAGCCAAAAAAAAATTCATGTATCAAATTAAGACACTGCTTTCCACTGTCATACAACAGAAAAGCATATTGATAAAAGGAGGACAGAAGATGCCTATATTTGAAAAGGGTGAGAAAGAGGCACATGTAGAAAGATATAAAAGGTTCTTAGCATTGGGTTATACTGGGCCAGATAGTGTCCTGAAGTAAGAACATTCATCATCAGGGCCCCATATACTTTACTTGTAATCAGAGTAAACTACTAGATGGACAGTGATCTCTTGAGTTTTAATTTTGTGATATGGGGGGTGGGGTGGGAGTGGGGATGGTGATTCGTGATGGTTAGAGATTAACATATTTTCCCATTCAATGTTTTGTTTGTTTGCTTGTTTGAAATAAAAACAGAACTTTTTACATCAACAGTTATGCACAAAATAACCACTTCATTTAAATAGGCTATGGAGTGAGAACAAGACTGAGAAATATAAGTAATAATTAATAAACACAACATAAAATGAGGCTTTTATCACTAACCCTTAACCTTTCTTTCAATCAATGCTTAATCTAACCTGCCTTTCCCTTTCTCTACCCTTCTCTACCCAGCTAGGCTCAAACAGAACATCAACCTCCCCTGAATCTTTCTTGGAGATGTACCTTTTTTTTTTGGCTAGGCAATGGGGTTAAGTGACTTGCCCAGGGTCATTCTGTCAGAGATTTTTGAAAGATTATGGCAGATGAGAGAGGTGTCATAGGAAAAGAAGAGGGCAAAGAGAATCTTGATTTTCGAAATTAGGGAAGAAAATGGAATGTTTTGTCTCTAGGTCAGTGAATTCAATTTATATTCCTGAAAAAAATTCTATTAGCATTATTAAAAAGAACATGTGGAAATGCAGAATGGTAGTCCCAAAGACTAGAATTTAAGAATACTTTGAAGGCTCAAGTTGTGTCAAATGATATAGTACCATTGCACATACTAGAGATAGTAGGATGCATGGTTTTATGGCCCTTTGGGCATAATTCCAAATTGCTCTATGGAATAGTTGAATTGGGTCACAACTCCACCAGCAATGCATTAATGTATCCTTTTCCCCACATCTCCAACATTTGTCGTTTTCCTTTTCTGTCCTATTAGCCAATCTAATAGGCATGAGGTAGCACCTCAGAATGGTTTTAATTTGCATTTCTCTAATCAGTGGTGAGTTAGGGATTCCCTTCATATGGCTATAGATAGGCATAGATATAGATTAGATAGATTATTTCATCTGAAAACTGTTCATTTCTTTTGGTCATTTATCGATTGGGGAATGGCTCTTATTTTTATAAATTTGACTCAGTTCTCTGTATGTTTGAGAAATGAGGCCTTTATCAGAGAAACTTGCTGCTGCAAATTTTTTTTCACAGTTACTCTTGCTGACTGCGTTTCCTTCCATCCTATCCCCCCCTCTTATTTATTCTGTTCTCTCTTTCCTTTCATCCTGTCCTCCTCAAAAGTGTTTTGCTTCTGACTACCATCTCCCCCAATCTGCCCTCCCTTCTATCATCCTCCTCTCTTCTCTTATCCCCTTTCCCTTCCTAGTTTCTTGTAGGGTAAGATAGATTTTCTATACTCAATTGAGTGTGTACGTTGTTCCCTCTTTGAGCCAATTCTGATGAGAGCAAAGTTCACTCATTTCCTCTCCCCTCTCCCTTCTTCCCCTCCACTGTAAAAGCTTTTCCTTGACTCCTTTGTGTCAGATAACTTACCCCATTCTCCTCTCTCTTTCCCTTTCTCCCCATACATTCCTCTCTCATCCCTTAATTTTATTTTTTAAGATATCATCCCTTCATATTCAACTCACACCTGTGTCTTGCCTATATATACTCCTTCTAACTGCCCTAATAATGAGAAAGTTATTATGAGTTCCAAATATCATCTTACTATGTAGAAATGTGAACAGTTTAACTTTATTAAGACCCTTACGATTTCCCTTTCCTTTCTACCTTTTTATGCGTCTCTTGAGTCTTGTATTTGAAGTCAAATTTTCTATTCAGCTCTGGTCTTTTCATCAAGAATGGTTCAAAGTCCTCTATTGCATTGAATATCAATTTTTCCCCTGAAGGATTATACTCAGTTTTGCTGGATAGGTGATTCTTGGTAATCCTAGCTCTTTTGTCCTCCAAAATATCATATTCCAAGCCCTCCTATCCTTTAAAATAGACACTGCTAAATCTTGTATTATCCTGACCATGGCTCCACAATACTTGAATTGTTTCTTTCTGGCTGCTTGCAATATTTTCTCCTTGACCTGGGAGCTCTGGAATTTGGGTATAGTATTCCTGGGAGTCTTCATTTTGGGATCTCTTTCAGGAAGTGATCAGTGGATTCTTTCAATTTTTATTTTACCCTCTGGTCCTAGAATATCAGGGCAGTTTTCCTTGATAATTTCTTCATTTTTTGTGTGTGATTTGTTTTGTTTATGCTTTTTGGTGAGGCAGTTGGGGTTAAGTGACTTGCTTAGGGTCACACAGCCTTGATAATTTCTTGAAAGATAATGGCTAGGCTCTTTTTTTGATCATGGCTGTCAGGTAGCCCAATAATTTTTAAATTATCTCTCTGGATTAAATTATCTCTTGGATCTGAAAAACAGTGAAACATTTCACATTGTCTTCTATTTTTTCATTCTTTTCATTTTATTGTTTCATTTCTCATAAAATCATTAGTTTCTATTTGCTCAATTCTAATTTTTAAGGAATTATTTTCTTCAGTGAGTTTTTGTCCTTCCTTTTCCATTTGGCCGATTCTGCTTTTCAAGGCAGTTTTCTTCTCATTGGCTTTTTATACCTCTTTTACCATTTGGTTTAGTTTATTTTTTAAGGTATTATTTTCTACAGTATTTTTTTGTCTCCTTTACCAAACTGTTGACTCTTTTTCCCCCCATGATTTTCATTTATCGCTTTCATTTCTCTTTCCAGTTTTTCCACTACTTCTCTTACTTGATTTTCAAATTTTTTTTTTAGTTCTTCCATGGCCTGAGATCAATTTATATTTTTCTTGGAGGCTTTGGATGTTGGAATTTTGACTTTATTATCTACTTCTGAGTGTGTGTTTTGATCTTTCTTGTCACCATAGTAACTTTCTATGGTCAGAATTTTTTTCTGTTGTTTGCTCATTTTCCCAGCCTAGTTCTCGACTTTTAAGTCTTTGCTAAAGTGGGACTCTGCCTCCAGGGTGGAAGGAGAACCATCTCAAGCTTCAGGGGTCTTGTGCAACTGTTTTTAGAGATACTTCTAGGGACCTGTAAGTTTTCAGTTCTTCCCAAGTAGTATGACATAAGGAGAGGTGTATTTACTATTCTCCTGGCCTGTGTTCTGCTCTGTGAGTGACCACAAGCATTCTTTTCTGTCCTGCAACTCTGGTTTGCTAGCTCTGGTGTGCTAGTGCTCTTCCTTGCCCTGGGACTGCCACCCAGGACTGTGACCTATATCCAAGTATGGGCAAAGAAATAGGGTGCTGCCCCCAGTGCTAGCAAAGAGACCCCTGTAATCTCCTTCTGACCAATGTTTGACTCATTTGCCATCTGTGGGCTGAGAGCTCCAGAAGCAGCCACTGCCACTGCTGATTCAGTGGTTCCCAAGGCCTGTTCGTTGTTTGATGTGGCCAGGTCTGCGCGGGCATGGCCTGTGCTGAACTGTGTTCCACTCTCACCCAGGTGCGACAGACTTTTCCTGCTGACCTTCTAAGTTGTCTTTTGCTGGAAAATTATTTCACCCCATCCTTTTGTGGGTTCTGCCTCTCTAAGAATTGTTTTATGGCATTATTTAGAGGTATTCAGAGAGGTTTTGGAGAGAGCTCAGGTGAGTCACAGCCTTTTCCCCACCAACTTGGCTCTGCCCCCCATCGGGAGTTTATTTTCCATGAAAAGTTGGGAGTTTCCTAGGAATATTGTAGCCAAATTCCAGAGTTCCCAGGTCAGGGAGAAAATATTACAAGCAGCCAGAAAGAAAAAATTCAAGTATTGTGGAAACACAATCAGGATAACACAAGATTTAGTAGCTTCTACATTAAAGGACCACAGGGCATGGAATATAATATTCCGGAGGGCAAAAGAGATAGGATTACAGCCAAGAATCACCTACCCAAAAAACTGAGCATAATCCTTCAGGGGAAAAAATGGACATTCAGTGGAAGAGGACTTTCAAGAATTCTTGATAAAAAGACCAGAGCTGAATAGAAAATTTGACTTTCAAATACAAGACTCAAGTGGAACATGAAGAGGTAAACAGGAAAGAGAAATCATAAGAGACTTATTAAGGTTGAACTGTTTACATTCCTGCATGGAAAGACGATATTTATAACTCATGAGACCTTTGTCAGTATTAGGGTAGTTGGAGGGAAAAAATCATATCTATGTATATATATGTATATATAGATAGAGGGCACAGGGTGAGTTGAAGATGAAGGGGTCATATCTGGAGAATAAAATTAAGGGATGAGAGAGGATTATATGAGGAAAAGGAGAAAGGGAGATGTAGAATGGGGTAAATTATCTCACAAAAAACAGAAAAGAAAAGGCTCTTGCAGTGGAGGGGAAACGGAGGAAGGTGAGAGGGAATGAGTGAATCTTATTCTCATAGGATTTGGCTTAAGGAGGGAATAACATACACACTCAATTGGGTATGGAAATCTGTCTTACCCTACAGGAAAATAGGGGGAGAAGGGGACAAGAGAGCAGTGGGATGATAGAGAGGAGGGCAGATTGGGAAAGGGGGTAATCAGAAGCAAATACTTCCGAGAAGGGACAGGGTCAAAAGAAAGAATAGAATAAATGGGAGGGCAGGATAGGATTAAGGGAAATAGAGTTAGTTTTTCACAACATGTCTACTATGGAAGTGTTTTGCATAACTCCACATGTATGGCCTATATTGACTTGCTTGCCTTTTCAATGAGGGTGGGTGGGGAGGGAGGAAGGGAGAAAATTTGGAACCTAAAGTTTTAAAAACACGTTTAAAAAAATGTTTTCACATGCAACTGGGAAATAAGAAATACAGGAAATGGGGTACAGAAATCTATCCTGCCCTATAGGAAAATGGAAGGGGAAGGGAATAAGAGAAGGGGGGAGGAGATAGAGGAGAGAGCAGACTAGGGGAAGGGGTATTCAGAATGCATGCCATCTTGGGGTGGGGGGGAGGGGCGAGATAGGGTGAAAATTTGGAACTCAAAATCTTGTGGAAGTAAATGTTGAAAACTAAAAATAAATAAATTTATATTAAAAACAATAAAAAAAGAAAAGAAAAGCTGGAAGTTAAATCACAACTGCTCTAAGCAACTAATTAGAAAAAAATCATTTACTCAGAGTTTGGACTTTCTGTTTAAATATCTATGTGTAGTTAACTCCTGAATTTGTGGTTGTAGCAAAATTCAGGTCACTTGAAAACTTTTGGGTAAAGAAACAACTGATTATATTATAGTATTTGTAGATAAAGACACACTAGGAGGAAAAGTTAGGAGGGAAATAGACCTTTTCTTAGGATTCTCTTCAATGCTTGAGTAGGTGGGTATGGTGGTGATATCAGCATGAGTCTTCTCCAAGATGACTGTAGGGTCAGTGTCTCTCCTGTGGTGGTAAGTTCATCCCAAACCTCTATTCAAAAAAGCACCAAGCCAACCAACCTTATTCCAAATCTGGTTTAGCCCATGACTCCCAGACTCCTTCTGGAATTTTTCTCTATTATGTGCCCATAAATGCTAGAGGGCCAGGACTGATGGATTGTAAGGAGAGTAAAGTGGAATGGAAAGGTAGTGTGATGGGACCAATATGTATCAGGGTTTCCCTGTTTCCTTAAAACAAGGTGTAGAAAGTCAACTACTGCTGCTGAATCAGCCAGAATGACTCCATGTTAAACGTGATTTAGCAGATCATGGGTACTAATCTCTTCTCCCTAAGATACTGTAATGAGAGGGGATTTGAGATGGTACTAATCCCATCTCCTCAGAATTTTTTGTACCAATCAAAATACTTTTGTCCATATATGGAAGTTATTTACTCCTTTCTATAAAAAGCAGGCCCAGTTTGAATAAGGGCGGGAGGCACCCAACTACAGGCTGTTTTAGAGCACTAAATACAATTCTTTTAACTTTCTTGAGTTTGCCTTATTGACCAGGGCAAGGTCTGAACAGGATTTTCTCTTAGATGTGTTTTCCCTAAAAGGTGACAAAACTGTCTCTGAGACCTGGTTGATTCTTACATCATTTGACAAAAGTTTTTGGTTACTCAACAACATAAAATGCCCCATTCATGTAGAGTCTGGATCCTTCTAACTTGGTGGGTAGCTGAAAACTGTGCAAATCACCATACTCTGTCCTGTTGACCAAAATGCGTTTCTGTATAAAACAAAGTGGGCTGCAGCTATAGAAGCTGCATACCATTGTAACCTTTTTTGCATATCCTGGCTATATGAGCACAAAATAAACCTCCTTTTGTTAACTGTTCAATTACTTACTAACGCCTCATTTCATCTAAAAACGGAACCTGAACTAACAGGGTGCTGGTGTCATGTCCATCCCTAACAGATAGGAAGGGTCAACATTGTAAAGAGCTTTAAAAGCCAAACAGGATATTTTGTATTTTATTCTACAGGTAATAAAGAACCATGGAGTTTATTGAGTAGGACCTGGCTGAAGTAGTTAAACCTTCACTTTAGGAAGATGATTTAGCAGCTGAGTGGAGAATGAACAGTAGTGGGGAGAAACTTCAGACAGACACACCAACCAGAAGGCTACTGCAATAATCCAAGCACGAGGTGAAAAGAACCTGTTTCAAAGTGGTGGTTATGTGGGTGGAAAAAATATACTTATATTTTCTCATAAATATATTTTGCAAAGGTAGAAATGATAGCACTTGGTAACAGATAGGATATGTAGGGTAAATGCAGTTGAGAAATCAAGGATGACACCAAGGTTGTGAGCCTGGTTGTCTAGGAAGATGGTAGTGCCCTCCGCTACCTCCACTAATAGGGAAGTTTAGAAGATGGGAGAGTTTGGGGGAAAAGATACTGAGTTTTAGTTTGGATAAATTAATTTAATATGCATTCATAATGGGCATTCATTTCAAGACATCCACGAGGCAGTTGGTAATACAAGAATTGAAGTCATCTGAGAGGTTAGAATTGGATAAATGGATATGAGAATCATCTGCATAGAAATGATAATTTAACCCAGGGTAGCTGATTGATTAGATTACCAACAGAAAGAAAGAAGAGATGATGAAGGCCAAGGACAGATCCTGGGGGTTATTCATAGTTATTGGGCATGACCTGGAGGAAGATCTCATCAAAGTACAAAAAGTGAGATAGGTAGGAAGAAGGAGGAGATAGGGCATCAGAAGAAAGTTGTGTGGGCAGCCAATCTGGTAGGAAGAGAACCAGGAGAGAGAGTGTCATGAAAACTCAGAGTACTTACTATTACATGACTATTATGTTCAAGCCACTGTGCTGTGAGTACAAAGACAAAAATTAAATAGTCCCTGGCCTCAAGGAACTTATATTCTCCTGGGAAAGTACAGCATGGAAACAGGAAATAAATGCAAAGTATAATACATAGGACAGGAAGACTGGCCAATAAGGTCCTGGAAATATGTGCAGTGAACTCTGCCTGATGATAACCAACATGGACAGTTTGGTGAGACTGCTTCTGAAAATGCATAACGACATGGAATGGAGTGACCTGGCTCTTTACTTCAGAGTATGTATAGGTGTTCAGTGACTGTTTCCTCTTTATTTATGTCATGGCAAAAAAAGAAAGAAAGAAAGTTTTTATTCTATCCAATTCTATCAAATATTCAAAGAACAGTTTTAATATTACATAAACTGTTTGTAACAATAAGAAAGGAAAGAAACCTTCCAAGATCTTTCTATTGCTTTCATACCTTAACTAAGAAGATATGAAAAGAAAGAAAACTATAGACAATGTCCCCAATGAATACTAATGTAAAAAGTTTAAATAAACCATTAGTAAATAGTTTACAATAACACATTTGAAAGATGACAGGAATGTAGTGTTGGTTCAACATAAGGAAAAATATAAAAAATGATAAAAACTCCACGATAACATCAATAGATGCTGGAAAGGCATTTTGACAAAAACCAATACCAATTTCTGTTTAAAAAAAACCACTTGAAAACATAGGAATAAAAGGACTTTCCTTAATATGGTAAATAATATCTATTTAAACCCAAGAGGAAAAGTTATATATAATGGAGAATGTCTTTCCAATGTCTTTAGATGCCTTAGATCTTTCCAGAGCATCTAAACGCCTTTTCAGTAAGATCAAAGGTAAAGTGTTGATGTCCCTTAACACTAATACTTTTGAATAGTTATAGAAATGCTAACTGAAATTATGGCTAATAGAGAACTTATAGGGTCTTTCCAATAAGATCAGGGAAAAGCAAGCATATCCACTGTTATGACCATTATTTAACATAGTCCTAGAAATGCTAGCTAGAGCAATAAGACAAGGAAAAAAATGAAGGAATAAGCAAAGACAAAGTGGAAATAAAATTATCTCTTTCTTTAGATTGTATAATAATAATAATAGTTTATTTAGAGATCCATAGTCATCTGAGAAATTAACTGAAAGAGTAACTTCAAGAAAGTTGCAGAATATAAGTCCATCTAAATCATCAGCATTTTGGTATATTACCAGCAAAACCCATCAAGAAAAGATAGAAAGAGAAGTTCCATTAAAAATAACAACAAAATGTATAAAATATTTAGGAGCCTCCCTATTAACACAAATAAGAACTATATGAATAAAGCTGCAAAACACTCTTTATATGGAGCAAGAACCTAAATAATTGGAAAAATAGTAACTGCTTATGGATAAACCCAGCCAAAATAATAAAAATTCTAATACTATTTAAATTAATTTATGCGCTCAGTTCCATACCAATACAAATACTAAGATTACTTTACAGAGAAAGAAAAAAATAAACTTGATCTGGACACAAAAAGGTAAAAACATCTCAAGAGAAATGATCAGGTACACAAAACATAGAAAACAAATTGCTGGGGAAAACCAGAAAGTATTCTGGTAGAAATTAAGTAGAGACCAATATTTCACATTGTATACAAAGATAAACTCCAAAGAGATCTATGACTTAAACGCAAAAGATCACATCATAAACAAATTAGAGAAGCAAGGAAGAAAATACATCTCACAACTATGGATAGTATATATAACCAAAACAAGGGATAAATAAGATCACAGAAGCTAAAATAGCTAATTTTAATTATTTAAAACTGAAAAGTTTTTTCACAAAGAAATATAAGGCAGTTAAAATTAGAAGGAAACAGTTAACTAAAGGGAAAAATAATCTTTGTAGCAAGTTTTCCTAATAAAAGTCTCATTTCCAAGATATGCAAGGAACTGACAGAATAAGAACAAGAGTCACTCTCCAATAAATGAATGGTCAGAGAGTATGAACAGTTTTCGTTTTTTGTTTTTCTTTTGTTTGTTTCTTTTTTAGGCAATTGGGGTTAAGTGACTTGCCCAGAGTCACACAGCTACTAAGTGTCAAGTATTTGGTCTGAGGCTGGATTTGAACTCAGATCCTTCTCACTTCAGGGCTGGTGCTCCGTCCACTGCGCCACCTAGCTGCCCCCAGACAGTTTTCAAAGAAAGAAATCCAAGACATCAACAACCATAAGAAAAAATGCTTCAAATCAATAATAATTGTTGTTTTTTGTTGTTTAGTGGTTTTCAGTTGTGTTTGACTCTTCATAACCCTTTTGTAGGTTTTCTTGGCAAAGATACTGGAGTACTTTGCCACTTACTTCTCCAGCTCATTTTACAGATAAGAAAACTGAGTCAAACAGGAGTAAGTGACTTGCCCAGGTTACACAACTAGCAGATGAATGTCTGAGACTGGATTTGGTCTTCCTGACTCCAGGCCCGGTCCTGTATCCACCTCGCCACCTAGCTGCCCCAGTTTTGATAAATAGAAAAATGGAAATTAAAACAGTCTTGACTTTCCACCTCATGCCCATTAGATTGGTAAAGATAACTAAAATTGGAAATAACAGTTGCTGGATGAGGTTTTTGGGAAAACTGGTACACTAATACAATATGGGTGAATTTGTGAATTTTCTAGTCATTCTGGAAAGCAATTTGGAGCTGTGCAAAAAAAAAAATTAACTGTGTATACCTTTTGACCCAGCCATACTGCTACTAGGCATAAAGAGATCAAAAAAAGAACAAAAGGGCCTATATGTATAGAAATATTTTTTAGCAGCTCTTTACACAGTAATAAAAAGCTAGAAACTAAGGAGTGCCTTAATTTAGGGAACTGCAAATGAAATTATGGTATATGAATGTAGTAGAATATTATTGCACTATAAATAGGAATGATCAGAGTTGTTTTCAGAGAAACCTGAGAAAACCATTATCAATTAATGTAGAGTGAATTGAGTAGAACTGGGACAGCAATTTAAACAATAAAAACTCTATAAAGAAAAATAACTTAAAAAGACTTTAAAAACTATTATCAATTAAATGACATCCAGGACTCCAGAAGGCCTATGAAGAAGCACGTTACCTACCTCCTGACAGAGATAATGGATTTAACACACAGAAGGAGATATACATTTTTGGATGTGTCCCATGTGGAAATTTGTTTTGCTTAATTGTACATATTTTTTAAAATTAAATTTAATCTTTTTTCAATTTACAAACCTTTACTTTTCTCTCCTTATCCACCTTCCCCTGACTGAGGAAAAAAACCCACACTAAGAAGCAGAGTCTCTACCCTCAAAGAGCTTACAATCTATCGGAAGAGACAACAAGCAAATAAATATATACAAAGTAATCAGCTATATACATGATAAATAGGAAATAATTAAAATGGAGAACACTGGAAGGCTTCTTATAGAAGGTAGAATTTTAGTTGGGACTTAAAGCCAGAGAGGTCAGCAGTTGTAGCTGAGGAGGGCAAGTGTTCCAGGCATGGGAGACAGCCAGAGAAAAGGCCTTAGTCAAGAGGTGGAGTGTCTTATTGGTGAAATAGTCAAGAGGTGAATGTCACTGTATGGAAAAGTACCTATTGAGGAGTAAGTTACAAGACTTGAATGATAGGAGGGGGCTAGGTTATGATGGGCTTTGAATGTCAAACCTAGCATTTTATATTTGTAACTGGAGATAATAAGATGCTACTGGAGTTTACTGAGTAGGTAGGTGACTTGATCAGACATGTGTTTTAGGAAAATCACTTTAATGGAGAATCGAGAATGGATTAGAATGGTGGATTGGAAACTTGGGGCAGACAAGCCCCCCCAAGCCGGCTATTGCAATAATGAAGGCGGGAAGTGATGAGGGCCAACACTAAAGTGGTGACAGTTTCAGAGGAGAGAAGAGGGGCACACTGCAGAAATGTTGCAAAGGTGAAATTGACAGGCCTTGGCAACAGCTTGGATATAGGAGATGAGAAATAGTGAGGAATCTAGGATGACTCCTATGTTGTGAGCCTGAACAACTCTACAGTAATAGGGAAAATAAGAGGCAAGGAGAGGGTTTAGGGGGAAAGATGCTGAGTTCTGCTTTGGATACTTTGAGGACCTTATCTTATAGAGAATTTCTCTTCCACTGGAGCTGGGAGGGCTTTGTTGTTGTTCAAAAACAGAGTAGATTGGTTTTTTTCTTTTTGCTTGTTTTGTTTTTGGCTAGGTGATGGGGTTAAGTGACTTGCCCAGGGTCACATATCCAGTAAGTGTCTAAGGATGGATTTGAACTTAGGTTTAACCCTGACTTCAGGCCTGGCTCTCTACTTACTGAGCCATCAAGCCACTCACCAATTCTTTAGGATTAAGCTATTTATCCTTCAATTAATTTTTTGTTTTTTTTATTCTTATCCTTTATTGATCATACTTTTGGTTACACTGTAGTCAGTAAAGGATTTGTTTAACATTTATTCTTCTGTGCATCTTTTTTGAAATTTTTAATTCCCCAATACACGGTCAGTTCTTGTAAAGTGCTGAGAATATGCATATTTCTTTTTCTCCCCCTTTCAGTAAGCACCTGAGTTCTATCACATCCATCTTTCCTAAAATTCTACTTAGGACCTTAACTTCTTCCTAAATTTTTCTGGCTTGAAAGGGGGCATGTTGAGGTTCCAAATCATGATATTTTGATTGCCTTTTTATCCCTCTAACTCATTTAACTTTTCCCTTCCATATTTAGATTTTATGCCATTTGGTGTATGTCAATTAAGTATTAGATCATTGTCTATGGTACCTTTAAATAGAACTTCCCTGTTTCTCTTAATCAAGTTTTTTTGATGTTGCTTTGTTTGATATCATAATTGCTACTCCTGTTTTTTCCCCCTCAAAATTGAATTGAAGTTTAATAGATTTTGTTCTACCCCCTTATCTCTTTGTTAATCTTTGTATCTCAGGTATGTTTCTTATAAACAATATTCTGTTGCATTGTCTCTGTAATTCTCCTTGAAATAATAAAGTTATTGGTATGTTAATAAGAAGTACAAGAAGGGAAAGGGGGGAGAAAACCCTATGGTCATAATCTAACAGGGACACTTGGGCTCGTAGACCCTTGTGAGCAATAAACAATGGCAACTTGAAACTTGAAGCACTGGTGAGCCAAGAGGAGCCCAGGCCTGATGGTGGTAGGGTACCCCATGGTACAATAGCTTATTTCTGGTCATATCACTCTTCCAGGCAAAAACCATCAATAGTATCCTATTAAGTTCAAATTCTTTTTTCTGACAGTCAACACCTACCACAACCTAGTGCCAGCCTACCTCATCTCATAAATGTTCCATCCTGTGTACTCTATACTCCAACAAATTCCCCCACGTTTTACTTTACTTTACTCAAGCTGTTCTCCATTTCCTTTTTTTTTAGGGGAGGGCTAAGCAATGGGGTTAAGTGACTTGCTCAGGGTCACACAGCTAGTGTTATGTGTCTGAGGCCGGATTTGAGCTCAGGTCTTCCTGACTCCAGGGCCAGTGCGCTAACCACTACACCACCTAGCTGTTCCTGTTCCCTATTTTTTAAAGCCCACTTCAAATCCTACCTCCTGGGGCAGCTAGGTGGCACAGTGAATAGAGACTGGCCCTGGATTCAGGACGACCTGAGTTCAAATGTGGCCTCAGACACATAACACTTACTAGCTGTGTGACCCTGGGCAAGTCACTTAACCCCACTGTCTAAACAAAAACAAAAATATCAAAACAAATCCTACCTCCTTTGGGATGCTTTGCCAGATCCAACTAGTATAATGATTTGACCTCACATAATTGTCTCTTTCACTTGTAGATTGCTTTGTATTATAGTTGCCTCTATCTCCTTTGGTCTAGGCCAGTATTAGTCACATAATAGACACTTTAAAATGATGTTATTTAGAATTCCTTGGGAAACATTGCTCAAAGTAGGAATTGCAACTCTCTTTGGGGATTTGGATCCCAATCTGACAAACATTAAGCATCTAAAGGATTTTACATTTTCCAGGGAGGGGTAAACATAAAACAATGACAAAAATTTGAGAGAGGTCAGAGAACTAACAACTGTAGATGAGGTGCCACAGGAGGGGGCTCCTGAGCTGTGCCTTGACAGAAGTTAAGGATTCTAGGAAATGTGAGAGGATAAAATCAATTTTAGATCAGAGCGACAATGTGTACAAAGGCAGGGAAACGAGATGGAACACTAAATTTGGGGAACATCTAGGAAACCACTTTGGCTGGAATAGAGATGATGTGAATATTTGATTCATCTGATAGGTAGGTTACAGCAGTGATATCAACCTCAAATAGAAAAGGAAGCCATTAAACTGTATATAGGGGGCAGCTAGGTACCAAAGTGGATAGAATGCCAAGTCCTATAAGTCAGGAATCCTTCCCGAGTTCAAATCTGGCCTCACACACTTACTAGCTGTGTGATCCTGGGCAAGTCACTTGACCCTGTTTGCCTGTTTCCACATCTGTAAAATGAGCTGGAGAAATTACTCCAGTATCTTTGCCAAGAAAATCCCAAATGAGGTCACAAAGAGTCAGATATGACTATGACTGAACAAACTGTACATAAGGATCTCAACGGACTTCCGACTGACTTAGTTTTAAAAATGTAATATTATCTATATCTTATTGTATTTTTATTTGTTAAATGTTTCCCAATTACATTTTCCTCTGGTTCTGTTGGCTTATGGGCATAGCATGTTTGATACCTCTGGGTTAGAGCCCTTGATGGGGCAGAGAACAAATCCCAAGACTGAAATAATCTAGAAAGAAGTTTATTAAGAAGTTTATGGCAGAAGGAAGAGCCAAAAAGGTGTGACCCACAGCCTGACATGCCCCCCCATCATCTGTAAGTTACTTATCATATAGGATTCAAAGGAACAAAGAAATTACTGCTGATTGGCTAGCACAGGCATTTTCCAGAAAAGACATGTGGGGTTGCTTGAGATATATAGTGAGGCAAAATCCCTCACATTCCTTACATCAATCTCCAGTTCTGTTTAGAGTAGTTTTATAAAGTGATGTACATGGAAGGTATATTGTGCTGGAGCCAGATCATATTGGTTCTTGTGGGGGAAATATCTTATTATTTATTGATACTGTTTGAACCTAACATTATGTGTGTAGAAAATTGTCTAACCCAAAGCTTATGGTACAGCTCAGGTTGACCACTGAAAGGCTCCTACTCCTGGGAAGTCATATGGTTGCAGGGAATGCTTAGAGTCCACCCAAAACTCGTGTTAATTTGAATGTTTATACTTACTGCTGAAATATACCTCTGGCTGCCTAACTACATACATATGACCAGTCAAGCAACCGTCCTTTTGCTGTTGTGTAAACTCTATGAAATGTAACCTCGCAAAGACTCAATGCCCTTTTTTTAGGCTCTTCTCCTTTGCCAGTGACCCAATACAATTTTTTCTAAAACTATTTCAGGTTTTGGGATTTGTTTTCTACCGAAATTTGCCAATATTCTGGAGAGTTGTTCAATTTTCAGTGTAAGCATTTACACCTCAGAAATCAACAAATGCTACAAATGAGGGGTTGAATTGTTTTGTTGATTCCCTAGACTTAAGAAAGTGGTGAAGAAAATGTTAATTGGGAAGAGTATATTTAAAAGTGTGTCCTGTAGACACTGTTTTTCAGAGAGCCAGTTATTAAATATTTACCAGCATACCCAATTGTATGAAATAGTAGGTACTTCATACTGGCAAATATAGAAAGGCCTAACAATTGTTCTCTTAAACATACATTTTGATTCTAAGTACATATTTAAACAAAGTAAACCTCCAATATCCATCGTAATTGGTTTTTATAGATAGAAATACTCTTATCACTAAAATACAAAACCCATCAGAGTAAAGACTAATTTTTATTGGATTTGGCTATGTGACTTTCTTAGTTGAAATACCACATTGACAAACACTGTTAATACAGCAGCTGTTAATACAAACTTACAGTAAAGAAACATAGTTCTTGCTAGCATAATAAAAATACAGAGAAACACACACGATTAAAATTAAATCCAATTTTAGACTTTTTCAACACTTAAAACCCACCTCTTCCAGATTTCCTGTTAACACTTCCCTTTGTGCTTTCAGTCCAGTTAGAAATTACAAATTATTATAAATCTTAAGAAGAGTCTGATACAAAATTGTACAAAATTGACCAGACCTGTGAAAAATAACTACCCTTTAGAAAAACCTGTAATTCAAGGTTACCAACATTAGTCATTTCCTGTTTTTGGCCTTTTTAAGTATTCATGGCAATTTTCTCTACAAAAATAACATATACTCAAACAGAAAGCTGTGATTTTCAAAATACGTTTTCTTTAGGTTTTACATCTCTTGGGTGTACAAGGGGAATTCAAGTAAATGGTACTTGTCTCCTTCCTTTGTTGTTCACATTTAACAAAACAAAACAAAACAACAACAACAACAAAAACAAAACCCAAAACCAAAACCCTAGAACAAACTTTTTCAATTTACTCACAACATGAAACAATTCAGAAACAGCTGAAGATAAAGTAAACTAAAGGCATTCAGTGTTACTCCTCGGAAATATTCATATATGACAGAAGACCATTTATATTTGATACAGGCATATTTACAGGTTATTACAACAATACCACAGTATGGATAGATGACACTATAACTGAGGCCTTCAATTCTGTGAAGGAAAAAAAAATCACTAGTCACTGTAAAACCAATGCCTTCTTTTCATCTTAGAATTTCTTGCTTTTTTTTTTTTTAAATACTTTGGGGCTAAAAAGAACGCCTTTGGTGGTAGGATTCAGGATCTCAGTGCTTAATAAAAACTGGATATTCTTTAAAAAGAACTAATTTTGTTTGTGAACATCCAAATCCAATCTTTCTAATACATACTGGCTGTTTTCTTGAATACGACAACCAAATGCATATAGAATATAATGTTTAAAAAAACATGCATTTTATACAACAAAAACTATTAATCTATATATAGTAACATAAGAGAATGTTACCACAAGAAACAAGATAAAGAGCACAATATCAACTAGTTCTTTCTTCCTTGGCTTATGATTTGTAAATCTATGCAATCAGGCAAAGCAAAAATCATCAAAGTTTAAAAAATGTTACTAGACCATACTGTCATTTCTATCAATTAACTTACACAGACAAGTTGGTTTTTGTGGTTAAAGTTTCTTCACTGATTATGTGAATTAACAAAAAAGGAATGAAACATAACTAGTTTGAGCAATACATCAGATTTCTAAAACTTTTGTCATTCTCAAAAGCTGTTCCTGTCACAGTTGGTATAATATCAAGCACGCTTTGTGACTCAACCATGGAACAGGAGGTGAAGTCAGGGAAAAGAGCCTAGAGATTCTAAATGTGGAATTTCAAAATTCTTAGGCCTCGTATACAAGTATAAGTTTCTTTTTCCGTGATTCATGGAGACATCTGAAAAAGCCCTGACAATAAAGCAGAATGAAAAATACTTGTAATACGTTTGAAGTTTCAATGTCTGTTGCTGCTTGACAAGCATGAAGTATATTTTTATAGTATAAACCAAGGAGAAGGGCCCTTAATGATCCTTTTCTTAGGTTCCTAAGGGATCCTTGCTCCCTAAACCCAACTATGGGGATTTGAAGAAGAGGCATTCTGAATCTGTATCTCATTACATATTCAGATGCAAAGCAGAGATACATTTTCCTTCCAAAAGAAAAAAAAACTGAATTACCAACAGAACATCACAATCTTGCTTACAAAATGCAATGTGGACAAATAAAATTCCTGGTGGCTGACTGAAATGGGGGAAACTTTAGAATCTTAAATGTTTAAATTCCAGGAAAAAAAAAACCCAGACCAAATAAAACAACAGATAATTACAAACAATTTTGGGTCATATCTTAAATAAAGTAAAAACAGTATCCCCAAACAGAATCTTCATAGGCTCCTTGTTTTGTGCATCTTAGAAAGAAACTGGGATTCTAAGAGAGGGCGACACTGCCTTATTACAATATAGAAAAGCCACTTCAAGGATCATAAGACCCTGGTTCAAATAGTCAATTAAGAGAAAACATGCAACAGAACAAAGAATGAAACAGAGATCTCCATGTAAGAATACAGAAGATATCAATAAATTAGTTTTTCCATGAAGCTCAGCAGTAGGGTCATTTTGAGCATTGGCCTTAGCATCACCTAGCAGGTTTAGAAAAGCAGTGCAGTTCTAGTAGACAACAGAGGAAAACAATGAACAAGACTGAGATGCTATTTTATTTAAGTTAAACTGGCTGATCACGCAAACTATGGTAGTGCTAATCCACCAATTTGAAAGAAATGTTCTACCAGCAAAAACTACCAAACATCTAAAGGTTATATGAGGATAACAACACCATATGGTATTTTTTTTCCTCAAAGCCAATCACACAGAGCTCATTAGGACTACAAATAACCAGAAAACAATCAGCTACCACAACACGTACAACAACAGTAGCAAAGCTCCTTATAAATCAGCAACTGGCCACTAGATATTGTTTTATCCTTTAAAAAAAAAAAGACAGAATAGAAAAAGTCTGAGTTTCTTCACTAACAGCTCTTGCTGAAGACATGAGAGAGAAATTCCCAAGGATCCAAGCAAAGACCAATTATAATCCAAATGCAAGAATATATTATACAAAGCATCTCCATGGCCTTAGACTGAGGGGATGGTGAAATAGCAGTGTCACAGATCACAACCAGAACCTTTTATATACAATTTATAGGAATTTATAAAATAATAATAATAATAAAAAGGCCAAAAATTTCCAAAGTTATAATTTACAGAATATTCTGTACAAAAAGCAGTCCTGAAAGAGAAAAGAATCTCGCTATGTTCAAAAGAAGTCCATAGCAGTTGGTCTTCTCTTTGGAGGTGCAATAAGCAATTTCTTAGTCACAAGGGGAGTTTCTGGGGGTGAACTTGTAGGTGTCTTCAGCACTCCATGGAGAGGCTTCTGTTCAGGATTAAAAGCTATTCGGGAGGGTCCTGTTGGACTTACCAAGATACTTTTGTCAGTCTTCTTGAATTCTGTAAGAAACAAAATGGAATTATATTTTGTCAAATGTTAGAGAAAAGAATGAGGCTACAGCACACTGATTCACTAAAGCAATGTCTTTAAAATGCTCCCCATTCCACATCTCCCTCCCCGGAGGAATCTAGACTTGGGTTGTTCAGTTACTAGGATAAGATGGAAAAGAGCAAGAGCTTTAAAAGATTAATTCCAGGAAGGAGGTTATCAAAAGAAGGGAGGAAAATACCTGATCAATTGTCTCAAGACCATCATATGTCATTTAGGTTTTGTTCTAGTCTTATAATAGCAGGATAAATTTTAGAACAAAAGTTAAACAACTGATATTCTCCTGCACCTTTTTCATTTACCACTTGACCCCAGCTTTAAAGAGCCTGAGATTAACTCTACTAGGAAAGGATGGGCTCTTAAACAAATACACAGTAACATCAATATTTCTTCTTTCAAAAGAATGCCTTAACACACTCCAACCCACCCTCCACCCCCAATTCAAGTCTTTTGACTTTTTTTTTCTGTTTATTGTCTTAGTCACAATAGGGGCAAGCAGTTCAATTATTTGCTACTATCTGAGTCCCACTGCTTACATGACCATTTGAGAATGATATAAAAGCTCTTAGGAAAAATCTGTTTTGTGAATGGAAATGAAGAGAAAATCTGGAAAACTCCAAGAACCTTCTTTTATTGCTTTACAATGGTACAGTCACTAAGTGAGGATAATCCATTGGAATGCTTACCTCTGTTGGAGAAATAGGATAAAAAGTGGGATTTCCTGACCCACGTGAATTTTATATAGACTTTAATAAGATGCTTTTGGGGGCAGATATTCAACTCTTTTTTTTATTTGTTTTTGGTAAGGCAATGGGGTTAAGTGACTTGCCCAGGATAATACAGCTAGTAAGTGTGATGTGTCTGAGACTGGGGATTTGAACTCAGGCCACTGCGCCACCTAGCTGCCCCCAGATATTCAACTCTTGAAAAGAGAAACCAAGTCCAATCTAAGCATAGACTTCAAATGCTCCCCATCCCCAAGACACACACACCCTCTCTCACCTGCAGTCATGTTTTTGTTCAACCCAAAAGTGACCTTTTTGGAGCTGGATGATGGTTGCTTGTTCAACTGTAGAAGAGAATAGAAATGACAAGCTAGGATGTTTAAATCAGTTTTATATAATATTCTTGATGTTTTAAATTTTTCATTATAAGACTAGCTAGTGCATATTAGTACCAAAAAGATTATATACAGATCTTCCTGTTTTTTTGAGCAACATAATTTACTAGAAGTAATCAAATTCTTATCTTACCAGCAAAGACCACAGATAGAAACTCTTCAGTAAGTAGTGAGTACAAGTATCATCATTAAGAAAACTGGTTCTTGGGGGGAAGATTTAATAACTTCTATTCAAGTCTAAAAGTGTAGAAATCTTAATCTGGAGATAATCATAATATCATGGAATTCATCTAGTTGGATATGATCCAGGTGAGCTACAGTTCCATTGAAGACATTTTCAAATATCATTTCTTTTTATAAATTATTATGGTACCTTGAACAAGATGGCTGAGGTAGAACAGGCTATGGCATGGCCTACTATTATATTATTTTGCTGTCGTTCAGTCATTTCAGTTGCCAACTCTTTGTGACTCCATTTGGGGTTTTCTTGGCAAAGATAATGGAGTGGTCTGCCATTTCCTTCTCCAGCTTATTTTATAGATGATGAAACTGAGGCACACAGGGTAAAGTGGCTTGCCCACAGTCATATAGCTAGTAAGTGTCTGAGGCTGGATTTGAACTCAGGTCTTCCTGCCTTCAGGCCTGGTGTTCTATCTACTGCACCACCTAGCTTCCCACTACTGTACTATACCAATATACTATATAACTGACCCAATGCACTAAGAAACTACACAGATTGGTGGTTCAGATAAGGCCTTCAGGTATCTAATTGGGAGGGGCCCACCAAGAAGGATAAAAGGACCACCTATGTATCCCCACTTGACTTCTCAGACCTTACAGACTCTCTAGTGCTTCTATGAAGTTATCTTCACCTGGAGACAAACCATCTTCACAAGGCAAAGAAAGAGACAGGGAAGCCATACTCTCTATGTAAGTGTGTACATGTCATACACATACGCCTTCTTGTACTGCTTCTTGAGAACCATATCCTATACTTTAGTAACCTCTTACTTGCATACTCAGGCTTCAAGTACTCCACTGCCCGCAGTCAGAACCCTGCTTAGGTTGGGCAGGAGGTGGTACAACGAACTATACTTCAGAAAAGGCAATTAAAAGGAGACGGGTTAAATGCCAGCATACACCTGTATTTGGTTGTGTAGGAATAACAAGTGCTTTGGTGGGATAAATCCTACTGGTGAGACCAGGAAAGATGATCCATGGAGCCAAGGGTTATGACCCTCCACTGGATTTGTAAGACACAGTTGAGAGAGATGAGAAACTTCAAGGAGCTATTCCTTACAGTAAGAGAGTAGCAAGGAAAGGAACTAGACCAACTTTGTCAGGAGTCAAAGGCAGAGAGGATGAAGATTCACCTTTTACCATCTTGTCCTTTCTGACCCCTTCCTCCTCCACCTCCATAACATTAGGGTCACTGGAACAGATAGGGGAACCAGAAGAACTGGCTAACAAGACAGCTGATAAACATTACTGATGAATGGTTGAATAACAGAAGCAGAAAACCCTGGAATCTCAAGTTTGGCAAGCTGGGTCCAGCTGGAGTACTATAAAATCCCCAGGCAGGAAAGAGGCCTGCCTATTTATCACCATCCCCATCAAGTTAATTCCTAGGTTGGGATGATATCAATCAGGTCTCAGAGGTGGTACAATATTCTGTCAAGAAAGTGAGTCAGTTATATACCACATTCCAATAGCAGCCACAAGCGAAGCTATGGGATATTGACACAAATCAGATGAATCCAACTGAGTGAGTTTAAGCCTCTGGAAGTACTAATGACTTCACTGGAGCTGTAGCTAAACCACCTAACAGCTCATCCTGTTCCAGTAGAGGTGTTAGTATGGAAAAAATGTCTGGAAAAGGGGAACCTTCCCCTGGAAACTAAATCAGTCCAGGGAACTGACTGCTTCATGGGGCTGCTGTCTTGCTTGAATCATTGATGAGTTAGACCTAGGAGAATTTCCAAACAGGAACAAACACCTGTGCATATACTCTCTTCTCTCCCACCTCCACCCTCCCCCCAAAAAAACCAAACTAGAGTCTTTCTGAAGATCTCATTGGGTCTTACTAATGGCCATTCTAGGACCTAGCAAATACCCTGTGCCCATGAATCTAGATGCAGGCAAGCCTAATTACTGAACATGTGGTCTGAGTGGTGGAAATAACGACAGTAATGATACCCTAGGCCAAACCCCAAATGAAAAAGGGGTCTAGTTCCAACAGGAACTATGGGGCAAGGTTACTAAAACACTGGATGCTAAAGGAAGAAAAAAGTAGCAAGACAAGCAGCACTTTTGTGTGGATGTTTCCAGAGCTCCGGGCAGAGATCTGGGCACTGAAAGCTATCACCCTCCTTCCCCTGAAAGATGTCCTTGTATACAGATCTAAAGGGTTCCAGAGGGGAGTATGGCCAACATCCATACATTTGGCTGGTTTTAGCTCATCAGGGGATCTGGAGCATCAAGATTTGAGAGGTTGGAGCAAACATGGAGCAGAGCAAAGGACTTGAACTGTAGCAAAAAAGAGAATGAGTAGTCCTTGTCTCTAGGGGAATATCAGGGAGGAAAATGCAGGGTGAGAGGATATAGGCTCTTTCCAAGTTTCCTTATGTCACTATCCTGCCAAATGTAGAGTATGAAACTGTGGCTGATGCTTCTCATTGGGCACTGTACACTTTCTGCCACACTAAGGCCATCATCTCTATGTATTTCTTGAATATTTGCACTTCCTGCTGGATAAACCCCTTCAGCTTCCCATATGATGCCTCAAAGAAGTTGTCTACTGAGGACAGCTAGCACTGATGGGCAAAAGAAATTCACTCCATAAATAATTATGCCTAAGGACTCAAAATTCTCTGGGTAAACTGCCAGTTTAAAAAAATATCCTTCCTCTCTTCAGAAAAACCCTGAAAATCTAGATATTTAGGAAAAACAATAAATAATTCTTAGCTTTTCTTCTAGGAATCACTATTTTTGTGACTCCTATATTTCTATCTTGTATGCAATGATGTGTTGGTAAATGTGTTACAAAAGGTTTGGGGTTGGGGGAGAGGAATCCACATATGGCACACTTTTAAGTTCAATCTGCATTATCAAATTTTTCCCTATCACTTTCTTAAGACTAGACAATCAATAAAATAATAAATCAACTCTAATTTGTAGCATTTGCAGATTTCCTAGGTATAAAAATTCCAAAAATTTAACAACTGGCTCTCATATGAGCTGGTTCAAGATGACCCCAGAATACTCCTATCTATAAATTTCCTACTTTTAGATCTCAGGGTAAAGACCAAGTTTCTGAATGTCTCAGACTACGTAGCAAATATAAGGAAAAGTAAGTGCACCTCTACTTTTTCACACTTTGTACTGATCCATTCAAGCTGTCTAACGAGGATATAGAATGTCCATACTTCTCAAGACTTTCATTTGTTTTATAGGTTTCCTTAGCTGTGCCTGAGTAAACCAGAGGGTTTTCTAGCCATTAGTAAAAAGCTCTTACATTACCAGGTAATCAGCTCATACTTTACACACTTCACTGGTTACCATTTTCCAACTCTTCCCCTTCAAGGCTGCCGTTGAAATACACGGATGTGGGTATGGATGTGGGTGTGTGGTGAGGAGAAAAGGAGGGAAGAATAAACAGGCGTTCCTAATCTTCTGTTGTCCTGAACTGTTTGTTTAATTAAGAAATAAAACCAAAACTACTTAACTTCACTGCAGTCCTTTATAATACCTTCAAATATTAAAATGCAGAAATAAGAAACTGATCCTTGAGTACGGTCTTACATAGATGCCTATGAATGTACATGTCTATATATGAGTATGATTATAGACAGATCTAAGTATATGTACATGTATGTATATAAATGCACATGCATGTGTGTATGTATGTACAGACATGTATACAACACATATATGCACACATACATGTATATACAGATATGTGTCTACATATACATACATACATACACACATACATCTCCGAACTTAACTGCAGCCTTTGGTGGGGGGAGAGAAGGAAGGGGAGAAAAAAAGAACAAAGTAAAAAGTGCACAGCAGAAAATAAAAGAAAGCTTATAAGAAAACAAAGAAAAGATGGACAGCTCTGAACACAATGTGTAGTATTTATTATATAGGCTTTCTTGAAACAGAAATGTATTGCTATATATTTTGAATCCACTCTTACATTCTGCTATGCACATGGCAATGCTTTTTTCCTTTTCTTATTTTGTATTTAAGTTTATAATATGTTTCTTTTTCTTTTCCTACTGTTAAAAAAAGAAAGAAAGAAAATGATCCTTGACACTAAATGAGACTAAGATAAGTAAATGTAGTAGTTCTAACCTCACTTGGAGAGCAAATTAAGGGTAAAGTCAATAGACTCAGGTATCAGAAAAGAGACTATTGCTGTTCATATAGGATATTGGCAATACTAATACACACCTCAAACCAGTCAAGTTTTTATCTTTAGAAGTCATGCCTTTCCCTCTTGTGAATGACTGACAAATGCCAAGAAAGAAAACTAAAGACCCATACCTATTTAATGAGACACAAGGCTTTCATTCTGTGCTAAGGCCTTGTGGCTATGTCACAAACAGTTCCCATTCAGTTTTGGTAATGATCTAATTCCACAGAAGCCAACATTTTGGAAACTTTGTTTCTAAACCTTCTAAACCTTGTTTCTATCCTTTGTTACCTCCTCTAGACTCTAAATGAAGAGGATATGTGGGGCTATATTCTGTATGTCTGGTAGAGAGGTTGTTCTTTCTTCCACAATTGCTGCTTGAAACCCTCTATGAGCTTAGTACCCAAGTCCTGGCCTTCCAAGTTAAGAAGGACTTTGAAATGAAGAAAGAGGAGTTGTTACTGACTTTCTAGTCAGTTTCAGAGTCTAGCCATCAAGTCCATTTGCAAAACTGTCACTTGTCACAAACTCAAACAAAGCTGAAATTGACCCATCCCTTTTCTCTTCCTTTTCCTTTATTTTCTTCATACTGATCTTCCTTTTCCCTTCTCTCTTTAGTATGCTAGTCAAGCAAAAGTTCTGGGAAGACCTAGCCTCAATACCATCTTCTCCACCAGCTATGTACAGATCCTCTCCTCACCAAAAAGGTTTGTTCTGGGATGGGGAAAATACCCCAAAACATAGGCACATAAAATGTAGAAATATCTAAATATATCACCAAATCAAACAGCAGTCTAGAAATACTCAGGACCAATTATGTTCACTGCCTCAATTCAATCGATCTTTAGCTACAACAAAGAATCACTAGAATTTTACTCGGAGGGGCACTTCCTGCCTAATAAGAGACAAAACAAGCAACTCCTACATACCTACTCCAGCAAAATCCTGCTCATACCCTCCTTCTTTCTTAACTAAGCAATACAACCAGAAACTATATTAAGCGACTTTTTCCACTACAGAATTGCACTACAGACCCCTCTAGCAAAATGAGCACCAGTAGGACCAGAGAGGGAAATGGCGTAGACTGCAAGGCTGTGTATCTGGAGTAAGTAAAAGTGTCTGAAGAAGCCCCAGTGGGATCAGAAAGACCCAGAGTAGGGACTCTGGAAGCTCTGGAAATGAATGGAAGCAGTGTGCAGTGAACATTCGAGTAGTGCCCTATTTCTCAGACCACAAGAGCCAGGGCACTTAATGTCCAAGAACTAGGTGGCCTAACCCTGGGAAGCAGAGGTTAGCATAAGAACTCAGGAGACCCACAGTGAGGCGGACCAGTGGGTGAAGCCCTTCCCTGTCATAAAGTCCCAATTCAGGTACTAAAGCTGGAGAGACACTGATTAATATAAAAAATGATTACAAATCTGAAAATACTCCCAAAGATGCTAGTAAACAGCTAGTTGGTGCAGTGGACAGAGCACCAGCACTGGAGTCAGGAGGACCTGAGTTCAAATCCAGCCTTAGACACATAACACTCACTAGCTGTGTGACTCTGGGCAAGTCACTTAACCCCAATCGCCTCATCAAAAAATAAAAAGAAATTTAAAAAAAAAAGCTAGTAAAACTGTGAGACTCAGAGAAAAAAAAAGAGGATATTCCACAAGGACTACATGAATACTCAGAAGAAATGAAACAAGAATAGTTGAAATTGGACGTCATAAATTTGTAATGGACCTCATTGGTTTTTTAACTATGGACAGAAGAGTTGAGGACTGACACACCACGAATGGTAGCAGGTCAAAGAGTTAAGACTTTCAAGGGTGGAGGAAAGTTTACAGATGAACTGGCTAACGACAGGGTCAATAATGTGAAGGAAAGAAAGAGGCCAGAGTAACAGTGAAAAACTGGGAGAAAGAAGGACGGACTAGAAGTCTCCATGAGAATGAAGAATAGAGAGAAGTGAAAAGACAAGGAAATTCAGGAGTGAAAGATCATGGGGGGTGACACAGTTGGGCATGAGAAGGATGATGAGATCTAAGCCACAGCCATCCTTTTTGGTGACTAAGGTATAGTGAAGATATGAGTGGGTCATGGGAGCTACGGAGACTGATGAACTGGGAAGCCAGGTTGTTCAAAGGATATCAATACGCATGCTGAAAATGTTGAAAGTCCCTAAGCATGAGGGGTTAGAGCGGGGAGGAACACTGTAAGTCATAGACAAAAATATCAGATTCTCCTGGGATTCACCTTTGCATGTCTGGAGATATGGCTAGTTTTGAGTATGACTAATGTGTGGAAAAGGTAGAAAAAGAGTGTAAGTCAGAAGGGAGAAAATTTCTTAAGTCATTAAATTACGGGGGGCTTTTTTTGGTTGATTTGGAGAAAAAATTAATAAAGATTTGATCTATATTTGGCAATATTTCCATCCCACCTTAGTTGAAGAACTGTGTTTTTTCTGGCATGGAATTGTGATCAACCTCATTAAATTGTTCTAAGGTTTAACTCCTAACAAAAATAACTTCTTTAAAAAAAAGTGAACAGACAAAAATGAAACTCCGGAGGAAAAAAGTAGCTTATAAAAAAAAGTGGTACACTTTATCCAAGAAACAGCCTCCTTGAAAACTAACAATTTCATGAGATAATAAGAAATCTTAAAACAAAATCAAAAGATTGAAAAAAATAAAAGAAAATTAAGATAACTGATATAAAAAAGCTTGGCCTGGGCATGGTGGAGTACACTTTTAATCTCTCTTACTGGAAGAGGCTGAGGCTGGTGGATTTCTTGACCTTGGACTTTAACAGGGCTAAGTCAAACAGGTATCTGAAATTGGGCATCACTATGGGATGCCCCTAAGAGTAGGGGACCACCAGGCTGCCCAAGGAGGGATGAATTGATCTAGGTCAGAAATGGAGATCAAAGTTCCAGAAATACCAGAAATACCAAAAATTATATTTCAATATAATGGTTTTGTTTCCCTTTGAAATCCTACATATTTCATGCATTTAAAAGCATTCTGAGAAGTTTACAAGTTTTTACCTGACAGCCAAAGTAGTTCATGATACAAAAAAAGTTTAAGAATCTTGTGAGAGAGGGTCATGAAGACACAGCACAGATGAACCTCAAGAGTCAGGGTAGGGCCTAAACCTGGAGAGGTAGAGGTCAGGGCCACTGCTTAATAAATCAATATTCTCAGAAGACTGAACCTTTGTTTCCTCAGTTATTTCATCTTTCATCCACCACACTCTATAGTAACTACAAGCAGAAATCCGAAGGAAAAAAATGGATTTTCTACAAGAACTACATGAATGCCTAGAAGAAATAAAGCAACAGATTTAAAATAACTCTGCAGGAAAGGACTGGAAGAAGAATAAACAAGTGTGAACCTTATCCAAGAAATGGACTCCATGAAAAGTAGAATAAACCCGACAGTAACAAATGACTCCATGAAATATTAAGAAATATTAGGGAAAGAAACCCACTTAAAAAATTAGAAAAATATATCTGATTATCAACAAAAAATAATCTGGAAAACAGGTCAAAAGGAAAAAAAAAATCAAGAATCATTAGGCTACCTGAAAGCCATGACCAAAAAGGGGCCTAGACATACTAATTAAAAAAAAAATCATAAAGAAAAGCTATGGAGATCTGTTAGAACCAGCAGGCAAAATGAAGGCAGAGAGAACAGACCAATGGAGTTTCTTCGTAAAAAGAACTCTTAAGTAGAAAAGTCACAGGAATGCTGGAGCCAAAACTCAGAATTCCCATGTCAACACATCAAAAGAAAAAATATGACCTGTAAATGCTACAAGTATCCACAAAGAAGTAGGTCAAGTACCAAGGAACCACAGTCAGAATCATACCTGGCAGCTTTTATCATAAAGAGAGAAGAACTTATAATACAATATTCCAAAAGATAAAATATATAAACTTACAAGTAAGAATAATTCAACCTGCAAAAGAACTCTACCTAACCTCAGGTACACACAGAGATGGCCAAACTCTTGATCTTGCCATGACCCATATGTGTTCCCCTTCTGAGTTTATGAACTTTGAAATTCCTTTATTTGATCAAAATCTTGTTATCATTCCATCTCTCCTTCTGTCTTGTAGTGCCTAACCTGGTTCTTTGTTTTCACTGTTACCTCCAATTCCTCTAACTCTCAAGTTCTTTCTCAGACCATTGCCTCTGCACAAGATATGCTCTCCTCCTCCTTTCTCCATCTGGCAAACCAGTTCGACTCTCCTCTGTCCTCTTCTTTCAAGTCTCTTAATCTAATAAAGAAATTGCTCTGCCAAGCTTCAGCTTTGGATCACTCCCACTATCCACTGTTTTTCCTTCTACTCACATGCTAGTGAACAAAGCTAGAGAAAATCACGAAACTATGTTGACTGGGTCCACTACAAATTTATGTTACATAATCTTTTTTTTTTATTAATTTATTTTGATTTATCAACAATCACTTTCATACGCTTTTGAGTTGAAAATTTTTCTCCCCCTTCCTCCCCCCCCCCAAGACGGCACACAATCTGATATAGGCTTTACATTTACACACCCATTAAAACATACTTTCACATTAGTGAATTTGTAAGTAAAAATTAAAACCAATAGGAGGAACCATCAGAAAGATGAAACAAAACTCAACAGAAGGTAAAAATAAGTTGATAGTGATTCGACTTCCATAGTTCTTTCTTTGGATGTGGACAGCATTTTCCATCCCGAGGCCTCTGGAGATGTCTTAGATCCTTGTAATGCTGAGAAAGGTTCAGTTTAACAATCTTAGTCACTGTATAACATGGCTGTTATTGTGTACAAAGTCCTCTTGGTTCTGCTCACTTCACTCAGCATCAGACCATATAAGTCTTTCCAGGTTTTTCTGAAGTCAGCCTGTTCATCATTTCTTACAGCACAATAGTATTCCATTACATTCACATACCACAACTTGCTCAGCCATTCCCCAATTGATGGGCATCGTCTCCATTTCCAATTCTTTGCCACCACAAAAAGAGCTGCTATGAATATTTTTGTACATGTGGGTCCTTTTCCCATTTGTTTGATCTCTTTGGGATATAGCCCTAGAAGTGCTATTGCTGGATCAAAGGGTATGCACATTTTTGTATCCCTTCGGGGATAGTTCCAAATTGTTCTCCAAAATGGTTGGATCATTTCACAACTCCACCAACAATGTATTAGTGTTCCAATTTTCCCACATCTTCTCCAACATTTATCATTTTCCTGTTTTGTCATGTTGGCCAATCTGATAGGTGTGATGTGGTACCTCAGAGTTGTTTTGATTTGCATTTCTCTAATCGATAACGATTTAGAGCATGTTTTCATATTATGTTACATAATCTTAACCTGCTCTCATGGTGACAAAGCAATACTTTTACACCTCCCATTCACCACAGTATCTTTTCCAAACTTTCTGATCCCTCTTCAAACTTCCTATGCTTCCCCCTACCCTGCTCTCATAGCTGAAAACCTTGCCTCATATTTCACTGAAAAACCTGAATCAATTCACTAAAAGCTCCCTTCCCCCTTCATCATTTCAACAATTGCTTATATTAACTAACATACATATATCTATATTGCTTACTATATGCTAGGCATTGTCCTAAGTGCTTTACAATTACCACCTTATTTGATTCTCACAACCACTTTGGGAGATAGGTGCTAGTATTATCCCCATTTTAAAGATGAGGAAACTGAGACAAACAGGTTAAACGGACTGCTCAGAGTCACAGAGCTAGTATTTGAGGTCAGATTTGAACTTAGGTTTTCCTTACTTCATAACTGCCACTCTAGCTACTGCACCTCCTCACTGTTCCTATCACTCAGATGCCTTCCACTACTAATTTCTAACCCTAACATTACCAGGTGGCCCTTTCTCCTTGTCAAAGCTAATCCCTCTGCATGCACAAGTGATCCCATTCCATTCTCTTCTCCATGAGACTGCCCCTTCTAGCATCCTCACTTACTTCCTGTCTACTGACTGATTTCCAACTGTCTAAGAACAAGCCCATGTCTTCCCCATCCTCAAAAATTTTAGATTGATCTATCACCTCTAATTATCATCCTATATCTCTTGTCTCTTTTGTGGCTAAACTCCTTGAGACAGGGAGATCTACAACTGTCATCACTACTTCCTTTCCTCTTACTTTCTTCTTAATTTCTGACCTCATCATTCAAATGAAACTATTCTCTCTAAAGTTGTCAATCTCTTAACAGCCAAATCTGGTGGCCTTTTCTGAATCCTCACGCTTCTTGACCTTTCTACAGCCTTTGACATTGTTGATCACCCCCTTCCCTTCTCTGTACCTTTTCAGGACACTATTCCCTCTCGATTCTCCTGTCTGACCACTTCTTGGTCTCCTTTGCCAAATCTTCAGTCAGATCATGCCCACTACCCATAGGTGGTCCCCAAGCCTCTGTCCTGGGCTCTCTTCTTTTCTCTCTAGTCTATACTATTTTGCTTGATGATCCCATTAGTTCTTATGGATTCAATTATTATCTCCATGCAGATGATCCCCAGGATCCACTTATCCAACCCCAACCTTTTCTCCTGATCTCCAATCTAACATCTATTGGACATTTGGAATTGGATGCCCTATAGATATCTTAAACTCGATATGTCCAAAACTGAAGTTACTATCTCCTTCCCCCAACCTTTCTGTCTTCTTAATTTCCCTATTACTGTGGGCAGAAACCACCATTCTTCATATCATCCAGGCTTGACTCCTCATTCTTCTCATCCTTCCCATATCTAAGTAGTTGCCAAGTCCTTTGATTTTTTTACCTTTATCACATCTACCAAATATACCCCCAATCCCCACCTCTAACATTGTCGCTATTCTCATGCAAGCCCTTATTACCTCATTGAGCTTTCTAAAATGTAGATCTGATCATGTTACACCCCTATTCAATAAACTTCAGTTTTATAATTCCACGATCAAATCTGTTTGGCTTTTAAAGCCCTTTATAACAGGATTTCTTCTTAAATTTCCATAGCACTCTTACTTTCTCTGAGATCTGGTGACACACTAGCCTCCTTGCTGTTCACCAAACATGATATTCCAATCTTTGGGCTCTGTACATTTTCATTGGCTGTCCTTCATCTGGAACCCTCTCCCAAGTTTCAACTCAATTCCCATCTTCTACAAGAAGTCTTTCCCAGGTTCCCTTAACCTTAGTATTTTTCCTCCAAGATAATTTGTCATGTATTTATTTTATTTCTGTTTGTATGTTCCCTCCCACATTATGCTGTGAGCTCCTTGAGAGCAGAAACAGGTGGTTTTTTTTTGTTGTTGTTGTTTTTTGCCTTTCTTCATATTTTCAGTATTTAGCACTGTGCTTGTCACATAGTACTTAATAAATGTTCGCTGACTTATCTCATTGCAAAGCTGAGTATAATCCTATTGGGGGAAAAATGGATCTTTAACGGAGTAAAGAACTTTCAAGCATCTCTGATAAAAAGACCAGAGTTGAGTAAGAACACTGAAATATGAAAACAAGAGTCCAGAGAAACCTAGAAAAGTAAATTTATTTAAGCAACTTAAAGTTGTATGCTATAGTGCTAACATCCTAATGGGAGAGAAGAAACAAGTTTTCCTTTAGAACCTAAATATCTTGAAAGAGGATTGAAAGAGTTAAATGAGAAAAACAGGGGCCTCTGCTTTGAGGAATTAAAGAAGTAAAAGAGAAGTGAGAATAATAGAAATGCACTATTTCTGGGGTGTGTGAGAAGAAGAGTTTTCAAAACCATGGAAGGGGTTTGGGAAAAGGGGATCAGATTCATTTCACTTCTATGTGAAACTGACAAGGAAGAGCTGAACACAGGGAGTGCTGTGTAGAAAAACACCAAATTCAATAGGGAAATAGGTGGGAAAGGAGGTAGTAGGTGGGGATGGGATAAAGAGGGAGTATAATATTGGAGAGTGTAGAGTTGCAAGAAAACAACTTCCTCAAAGGGGGAAAAGAAAGGGATCAAAGAACTCAAATCTAAGGGGGTGCTTTAGGTAGCCTCTTAGACAAGTGGAGAGTGGCTAAAAAAATTGTTGCATATGCATATACAGTGGAGTTTTAATGTGCCATAAGAAATGATCAATGAGGATTTCATTGAAATTTAGGTAGTCTGAACAGATGCAGAGTGATGTGAGCAGAATAAGGAAAACAATTTATATGAGGACAGCAATATTGTTTCAAAAAAATCAAGAAACAAATTATAATAACTTTGAAAGAATTGATCAATGTATCATCTCTTCAGGGCCTATCATGAATAATACCCACCTTGGGACAGATGTGATAATTCTGGATATGACTAGTGTGTAGAATAGTTTTTGACCAACCTTATTAATATAAGGTTCCCCCTCCTCCTCCCTTATTTCTCTAGGTTTTTTTATTTAGGGGAAGTGGTAGTTATCAATAGTGATGGCAAAAAAGAGGGCTACTGGATCATTTTTAAAAATTCATAGAATAAAACTGAGGTTCAGAAAGAGGGACAGATAAGCAGGGCAGTTTTGAAAGTAAGGGCACAGAATATAGTATATACTTTTTAAAAAAGCAAGTGGTATAAAATGGAGATACACAATACCATACAGAATCCACTTTTTGTGTTCTGTCCAATGTACAGAAATCATCTCCTTTAGATGTTTAAAAGTTTGGGATTTTAAAAACTCAACAAATTATTTAACAAAAAAGAGAAAGAAAGAAATTTATTCAGGTAGGCACTCATGCTGGGAAAAGTTAGCTATAATAAAATGGTTTTAAATTTTATATAAGTAGTGCTGTTGGAGTACAGCATTACTCAACAGAACTGTCCATAAGTAAAAAAAAAAAGTTACTGAACTCCCTGAATTCCTCAGGCTGCCATAATTCTAGCCAAATCAAATCTCTTGTGTTTAGGTTAGAATTGTACTGATTTCCTAGTGGGATGTTTTTGTTTTCACTAGCATTAGTCCACTGACCCCAGGTTGGTTTGCTTCACATTTACTCTTACACTTGCATGAGTATGGATCATAATTTATCAAACTTATTTCAGACTGGTTGCCCTAAAACTATCCTCAAGACATTCAAAGAGTAATTTGAATTTTTTTATTTTCCCTAGTACTTGGAATAACTCAAGTTACTGTAGACAAGCAATGAATCCTATCCCCAAGAAATGCCTAGATTAAACTTAATCCCAAGAGTTTTGGTGTGAGATAGGTTAGTTTTGGCAAAGCAAAATAAAAATGTTTGAACTTAATGTGGCAGACTTCCTACTGCTCATTAGCAAAGTATCCATTACCAGCTATGGATATGAAACTGCTTTTCAACTACATATGGATGTGGCAAGGGTAGCTATGGGAAACACTTTAAAGTATAGTTTGGAATAAAGGCAGGAAATATATATATCCTTAAATATATATAAAACATATTTAAATGAAAGAAATTCTACCATACCTGAATGGTGGGGCTGGGGGAAGAGATATTAATGCTGCTTTTGGATTTTCTAAAGAACAAGGGCTTAGGTAAGGTTGTATTTTCAAATTTCACAAAGTCATTTTCAGTCTTTAGCTTCTTTTTCTTCAGTGGGCTGAAAGTTGAGCCACTTCCCTACCAGGAAAGGGAAAAAACACAAAACAAATCATGACCTGACACAACAGTTCAGTCAAATCTATGTATCTCTCAGGTAGAAAGTGACAAATCAGGATCCCAGTATAGACATCTAGCTGAACAGAGGGAGAGCCCCAACTGTTCCAGCTGGGCTCTATTAACACTTTTGTCTCCCTTTTCACTTTTTTTTTTTAAAGATTCATTTGCTTTACTAGAACCCAAATTTCATATGCAAAAATTGTGTACTTTTCTGGCATTTTATTCATCCACAGAGCTGAGGTCATGTTGATAGGACAGTCAAGAAGTATTAAGATATTACTGATAAGAAGGAGGAATTCCTTTAGGCAGTTTTTGCTGAGTTGCTACGACAGATCTAATGCTGAGAGGATACAGGGGCTACCACTCTTTAGATACAACCCAATACCACTGAGAAAAGGATGCCCTTCCCTTTACCTACAAACATATACCACCTTACCTCCTCGACCCTGGCAGCCCTTTCTCCCACCAGCAATGACCAAACTTCTTGAAGATGTTGTCTGTGTTTACTGCTCCTAGTCCTTAACTCTTTATGGTCTAGAAAATGAGCTGAGACTCCATATGGGGTTGCAACCCACAGTTTAAGAAGCACTGAAGGGGTCGAGAGAAGAAACAGTTTAAGCAGCCCTGGTCTAGATTAGACTTTCCTCACAATTCTACTGAAAGGACTCTAAGCTAAGGGGTATATCCAATGACCTTTCCTCAGTTACTCATTCTATCTGACCTGCAGTATTAGATACTATTAGACCTCTGTGCTTTTCAAAACTTGCCTCTCTTTGCCTTCTCAGCACTACAATACCCTGGTTCTCCTACTTCTTTCTTGGTTCTAACACTGACTGGTGGGAGGGAGGGGGGAGAAATAGAAATGATGGGGGTGTTAAGAGTAGCTGAGGGCAAGGGGAAGGAGAAAATAAGGGGAGAGACAGGGAGGGAAAGGGAAAAGGAGGGACTGATTTAACCTGGGTTTAAATCTTGCCTCTAACACTTAATGGTTAAGTGGCATTGAGCACATTACACAACCTCTATGTGCATCAGAGACTTGGTGCATTGTCACTCTGCATGGAGAAATTTACAGGTTGTCTGGTGAGGGATATTTTTTACTAGATCTATGATTTCATCAATCAATTAACAACTATTTATTAAGTACCTACTATATTCTAGGTACTGGAGATACAAATACAGTGTGCTGGGGCAGCTAGGTGGTGTAGTGGATAGAGCACCAGTCCTGAAGTCAGGAGGACCTGAGTTCAAATCCAGCCTCAGACCAAACACCTGACACTTACTAGCTGTGTAAACCTGGAAAAGTCACTTAACCCCAACTGCCTAAAAACAAAATCAAACAAATAGAGTGTGTCCCATTCCAGGCAGGGTAGGGTGGATGAGGGGAGGGTAGGGGGAAGGCGGGAGAGAATATGACCAGCGCAAAGCCACTGACTGATGTGGCAGATGGAGTATCTTTTGTGAGGAACAGAGAAAAGGCCAGTTTGTCTAGACAAACTAGTTACATGCAAAATATGGTGAATTGGCTACTACAGTTCACTGAAATGACTGGATTGTCATTGAGAGGGATTGGATTATTTTACGATCAAGAAACAAAATGTTTATTTCATTTTATTATTGTAAGCCTGTGGTCAACTTAGAACTATCTCCTAAACTTTTCAGTTATATCATAATTTCATCCCCCCTGAACCAAACAGGAACAGTGAACCAGAGCCATGTAAGAAAAAAGACCCCAAAAAAGATACCCCTGAGAATGAAACAGTTGCATTCTTTGGTGTAGCTGAGGAAAGTGGCATGCAGCATGCCCCATCTACCAACACCCAAAACAAAAGAAAAGGGTCATATTTTGTCAGGATGGGAGGCAAGAGCAGTATGCAATGAATCTGAAAAGACCAGGTTGTAAAGGGATTTAAAAGAAAAACAGAAGAGTTGTTATTTTATCCTAGAGGCAACAGGAAGCCCCTGAAGCTTACAAATAAGGAGTACATCACCTCTATGCTTAAGAAAATCACTTTGAATTGGAAATTGAGGGGATGCCCATCAATTGGGGAATGGCTGAACAAGTTGTGGTGTGTGAATGTAATGGAATATTACTGTGCTATAAGAAATGATGAACAGGCAGACTTCAGAAAAAACTGGAAAGACTTGTATGGACTGATGCTGAGTGAAGTGAGCAGAACCAGGAGAAGGCTGTACACAGTAACAGCCACACAGTGCAATGACTAACTTTGACAGACTTAGCCCCTCTCAGCAATGCAAGGATCTAAGACATCTTCAAAGGTCTCATGATGGAAAATGCTATCCACATCCAAAGAAAGAACTACGGGGTTTGAAAGCAGATTGAAGCATGCTATTTTTTTTTCTTCTGTTGAGTTTTGTTTCCTCTTTCTTATGGTTCCTCCTATTGGTTCTAATTCTTCCTTACAACATGACTAATGTGAAAATGTTTAATAGGAATATATATGTATAGCCTATATCAGATTGTGTACCTTCGGGGGGGGGGAATTTAAAACTCAAAAGCTTATGGAAGTGATTGTGATAAATCAAAATAAATTTAAAAAAAAAGAAAAGAAAATCACTTTGGCAGCTTTGTGGAGGATGGAATGGAGAGGGAAGAAAGCAGATTTCTTCAGTGAGGAATGTTCCCAGATCAACCCCTTCTCCAGGGCCCTGAAGGGTGAAAAGCCTGATTACAAAGCTAGTGTTCCACCCACAATACAAAGCTAACTTTCTCACAGAGATGTGAGGTATCTACATACATACACATCAATGACTTGTGATTGCATTACTGAGGGTATTCTCTCTAAGGAGGTAATTCCAACTTCTCTGACTTGGTAGATATTTCAGAGCTGCTGTGGTTGAAAATTTTATCACTCTGTGTAGAAGTTAGAGTAGGAGGGTGACATATAAGCCATCCTTGCTTGGATTTTACTCTGAGGGTTTCAAATCAATTCAATCAATGTTCGCTAAAGGCATAGATGGTATTGTGCCAGGTACCAGAGATTCTAAAAACTGATTCCACACTGACGTTGATCTTAAGTAGTTTATATTCTAATAGTGGTATACAAAAAAATTATGATGTAACTGAAAAGTATAGGAGATAGTTCTAAGTTGACCACAGGCTTATAATAAAACGAAATAAACATTTTGTTTATTGACCATAAAACAATCCAATCCCTCTCAATGACAAAATCCAGTCATTTCAGTGAACTACAGTAGCCAATTCACCACATTTTGCATGTAACTAGGTTTCAGTCTGATACTAAACCAGAGCTTTCCTATCCTCATAGATGCTGAAAATGCACAACCACCTTGAAACTGTATGCTAAAAAATGTGTTGGTATATCACAAGGACAGATAAATGTATAAAAATGTCAATTGAATGCCACAAATATTATAATATTTAAAACAAGGCAATAATATTTAAAGAACAAGATTGAGTCTTTCTTTTTAGTTTACACCTGACATCTGTATACAGAATGCCAGGACCATTAAAAAAAAGAGGGCAATAAAGCCACCCACCCATCAACATGTTAAGTTTTTTTTCCTCCCATGTGCAGAAAAGACTCATGACTGACTGAGTTAATGACAAAAGTTAATGAGTTAATAGTTTTTCGTTTTGCTACACATTTGTATCATTTTGTAGTCCATGGAGCTGTCATTATATTTTCATATATGGTTATTACTAAGACTGATCTGTAAACTGTTAGCTTGTTCCAATTACTTCTTCATCCCAGAGGTCTATGGCATCCAAGAACCATGCCATGATAGCAAATACTCCAGAGAAACCAAGGAAGCCACTCTGGAGAGTTAACTGGGATCCTGTAGGAAGCAAACCCTACCCCCAAGAACATGTTTTTCTTACCGTAGACTGGATTTTCTTCAGTTCAGCCTCCAGAGCTCCATTCGTTTCCACCAAATTGAGTACCTCCTTTATTTTCTTCCTCTTTTTCAGAAATGCAACTTTTTGATTTGGCAGGCCAGCAGGCTCAAGAGCATCCAGCTTCCCCTTTTTTTTCTTTAACCTGACACCCTGGGTCAGGAGGGATGGGCAATCCCCTTCTCCAGCTGGACTTTCTAGCAAACTTTCTCTCTCTGACCGAATTGCCACCAATGGGGATAAACCATTGCTACTGACTGTCAGAGCCCCAAGTTTCCGCTTCTTTTTCACTATTTTGACCCCACCTACTGGGGTACTGCTGGTGACAGGGTCCTGGGCAGCAGTACTACTAGGGCCATTTTGAACAGCAGAATCAACAGGTGGCATCCCCATCTCTGGAAGTTCTTCTAGGACCTTTAAACTCTTCTTTCTTGGCCTTTTCCTTTTGTTTTGTGTGTTGGTAGATGGGGGATGCTCCATGCCACTTTCCTCAGCTATACCAAAGGATGCAACTGTTTCATTCTCAGGGGTATCTTTTTTGGGTTCTTTTTTCTTACATGGCTCTGGTTCACTGTTCCCGTTTGGTTCAGGGAGGATGAAGGCATCACCTGAACCTGAGTTTTCAGGGTGGGAATTATTTTTCTTTTTCTTTCTCCGTTTTCTCTTTTGAAGGTTACATTCACTTTCTTCCTCAGGCATTGAATTTCTTTGGCTTGCACTGCCCTGCAATCAAATCAAAATCAATAAAGAAGAGTATCAGTAAACAGATGAGACTCCAGGTAACACAGATTCTGAGGGAGACACAGAGGTCTTATTAGCAACGAAGTTGTTTTTTTCCCTCTTGATACTACACTGTAATTCTACGTGGTTAGCATGCATCTTGTGAAAGAAACTCTCAGAGAAACATTTGTGCTGGCATTCATATCACAAATGAAAACTGGGAATGTCTTTTTCTAGTTTGCCTCAGGAATAGCTGATGATCATCTTTCTTTAGAAAACTGTAATAAAAATGCAACTATTTTGACAAATAGGTTTTCTCTGGGTGTTTTTAATCCCAGATGAATTTTCGTGAAATGTTAAAACTGGTAAACTCTATTCAAAAAAAAATTTTATATATATATATATATATATATATATATATATATATATATATATATATATATATATGTATCTCCAGTACTTTCTTCCTTTTTTCTCGAAATGAATAAATAAAAACTACTAGCAGCTTCCACCAACACCTGTAGTAAAACTTTAGAAATGATTTCCTTGTTTTTCCCCGTCTTGTAAGTGAAAAATTTTACCTTTACTATGATAAATTAACAGTTAATCAAACAGAAATGGGCATAATGGATCTGGGTGTGGTACAATGAAAATGGCACTAGATTTGGGGTCAGAAGACCTTGTTTAAATCTCTGCTCTAGCATTTATCTTTCTGACTGTGGGCAAGTCACCTCATCTATGTGGGTCTCCAATTTCTGATCTGTAGAATGAGGTTAGACAGATGATTTCTAATTTCTCTTCCAACTCTAAAAATCCTAGGATCGCTTTCCTACTTTGTGCACTTCATTTTGGTTTTTCAGCTTTACAGCTTACCTTTTTCTTTTTCTAACTTGGCTTTCTCTGTAAGTTTATTTCTTTTTTTCTTACGCCTTCCCTGACTAAGGGTGTGGTCATCTTCATCTGTAGAAATGTCTTCAGGGAGACTGATCTGAGGGAAAATGCCTGCCAGACATAAAGTCATATACATCAATAATGCTATTTCCCTAAGCAAAAAGTGCTGTATAAATGTTAATTCATGACTCTCAGACATTCCATTCCACCCTACTTTTCTCCCGAGAGCCAGCATTCCCCTCATTTAAAAAGCAACATATCAGGAGGAAAACATTTCATGGACCTGTAAACCAGTGAGGATTAATAATCTTAGGAAAACTTTATTTCTGCAGTAAACAATCATACAGCTCAGTCCTAAAATCCAGAGGGACCATACTTGAGACTGAACAGGTAACATTAGTCTTTATACTTGTCAAACCTTTTTCTAGACATGGTATAATTTTTGAATGAGCATATAGCAAACACAATGGTTTTAGTGATGCAGCTGCTTTATTCTTTGAATTTTTGAGATAAGCTTCTTTCCCCTTCCTCATCCACCCTTTCCAGTGGAATAGTGAATAATTTACCAATCTCTGGAAGAAACTTTGAAAGGTAATCCCTTTCCCCTAAAGACAGGACCAAACCTAAACCACCCTAAACTAATAAAGATTGACTTTGTTCTTAATCAGATCCCTAAAAAAGTAGACTCTAAATATTTTACAGTATTTCGTAAAAATCAGCAGGTCTCTCTTCTTGAAACATGTAAACTGGTTCCTGATGGTGGTAAAATGCTAGACATTATTATGGTATAAGGCTTATGAAAAGTTATTAGGACATGTCCAAACAGCCACATTACAGGTAATAATTCAACTTTTAAAAAAGAAACTGATTACTTATAGAAGAACATTCTACAAGTTTATAAGTCTCACCTTCAGATAAATCTTGAAACCTGGAAGAGGAGAAAAAAAATTTTAAGATGAGTCCAGTGTCATATGTAAAAAAAATAAAACAAAATCAAGATTACATTTTAGCAACACAGTTATTTCCACAATTGCCAAATTCCAATTTCCCCTAATTTTTATTTTTAAAACAGTGGGCAGGGTTTGAAAGGAGATGGGAAGAAGAGTTGGAAAAAAAACCAAACAAACCAACTTTCTTTCTCTGGCACCAATTTTTTCATCTTTATCACAAAAGATCATAAACAGTGTGCTCCAAAGACCTTCTGAAACAAAGATCTAGTCACTCAAAAAATAAACCTACTAAAGAATTCCTGATTACTTTTTCATCTGTTGGTTGTAAACAGCATAACCAGGGACTTAAGAGCTTTATTTCAGAGCCATAATTATATTGCTAAATAAAATGAAATTCACAGCACACAAAAGAACTGACAGTAATTCTGCTCTGTGTTAATTAAGCCAGGGGGTCCTGGGAGTTAAAGAAATATCAACAGCAAGTTTTCCAATTAAAGTTTTCCATTTTAAATGCAGCTGAGGAAGAAAATGAATGTAACCTTCAAAAGAGAAAACGGAGAAAGAAAAAGAAAAATAATTCCCACCCTGAAAACTCAGGTTCAGGTGATGCCTTCATCCTCCTTGAACCCAACGGGAACAGTGAACCAGAGCCATGTGAGAAAAAAGACCCCAAAAAAGATACCCCTGAGAATGAAACAGTTGCATCCTTTAGTGTAGCTGAGGAAAGTGGCATGGAGCATCCCCCATCTGCCAATTATTTCCGAATAAAACTTACTTTTTGACTAATTTAGAGAGACGTCTCCTATTGAAGGGTGGTGTGTTTTTTCTGCTGGTCACTTCTAGGAGTCGGTCAGCAACAGCTTTGTAGTCAAACTATTTAAAAGGAAAATTAATCAAAAAATTGAAAAATCCTATCTCTGAACTTAGGTTTAGCACTGGGAAGGACTTTAGATGAATAAAAATGAGAGAGAAAGAAAGACTCAGAAGCCTTAGGTTCCAATCTCAGCTCTTCCTTTTAACAGCCAGTAATTATAGTTATTTAATTTCTCTGGGTCTCAGTATCCTCACCCAATTCAATAAACATTTATTAAGCATACAAAGAACAGGGGATACAAAAACTGAAGAAAAATAGTTGCTGCCCTTAAAATGCTCACAAATTCCTGAAGGGATTAATATGGATGCAGTTAAATTAACATATTTGTAAAATATGGAAGTTGGATGAGTTAATCTCTAGGATTACTTCCAGCTCTGAAATTTAATACTTGCCTTGCTTAATTTGAAACAGCAAAACTTTTAGAAAGGAACTGGCAGGGTTTTAATGTAAACTAAGCATTGGGGGAAACTTGCCTTTTCTTTTTCCTTGGAATCCACAAACGTACAATTTTAATTTAGGAATATCTGAAACTTGATTATAATGGTTTAATTAAGTTATTAAAACTTTTGAAACTGAATATTCAGTAATGTTTAATAGAACATAATTAAGCAAGTCTAGTTTCATTTTTTCCCCCCAATTTCATGGCGTCATTAAATAAACCCTTTTCACAAATGAATGTCATAGGGAAATTAAAAAAGGAAAACAGACTTCTGGTCAAGATGCCTAGATATTGGGCATAAACCAGTATTTTAAACCATGCACCAAGATAAAGTCAAAATGGATACATTACCTAGATATAAAGGGAGATAGCACAAGAAAATTAGAACATGGAACATATTACCTATCTGACTCATGGATAGGAGAACAATTTATGAATAAACAAGAGATAGAGAGCACTGTGATTTGTAAAATGGATAATTTTGATTATATTAAATTAAAAAGTTCTTGTACTAATAAAATCCATATACCAAGATTAGAAGGAAAACAGAAAACTGGGAGGAAAAGCTTCATAGACAGTCTGCCAGATAAAGATTTAATTTCTCAAATATATAAAGAACTTTGTCGAATTTATAAGAATACAAATCATTCCCCAACTGATAAATGGTCAAAGGAGAACAGCAGTTTCCCAACAAAGAAATCAAAACTATAGTCATATTTAAAAATGTTATAAGTCACTACTGATGAGAGAAATGCTTAAACAACTATGAGATATCTTATACCTATCAGATTGGTTAAAATGACAAATGCCCTTCAATTGAGGAATGGCTAAACAAGTTATTTCAGTTGCCTTCTCTAGGGAGGGGTAGAGAGAGAGAGGGAGAAAAAAAAGTGCAGAGAAGAACAAATGAAAATTGAAAAGGATCCACAGAAAAGCTAGGTAGTTTTGAAAACAATGTGTAGTATTTATTATGTAGTTTTTCCAAAAAGAGTAAACAGTCTGAAATAGAAATCCATAGTTTTATATTGAATCCTCTCATTTATGCTCTGCTGTGTACACGGAAATGTTTTCTTTCCTCTCGTTTTGCATTTAAGTTTGAAATGAATAAAAAAATAAAAAAAAAAAACAGGACTTCCTGAACACAGGCTGACCTCCCAGCTCTAATATAAATCTACTGCAGCAAAAACATAAAATTTGTAGCAGACCGAATAATGATAAAAGAAATACGATTAAAAACTACACTAAGAGATTTCTTCCACTCAGAACTTGACAAAAAGTCCAATGGCAAGAAAAAGGTGCCAACGGCACAGGCAAATTAGCCAGCAGTCTCCAATGGGAGCAGAGATGTCAGAGTAGAGACATTTGGATCCTGAAAGTCTCTGAATCCAGAGCCCTACGACAGTTGGAAACCTATAAAAGGAACCATGGAGGCCTTGGAACAGTAGGTAACCGTAGAATGAATGGGGCAGTGCTCAGACTCAACAGTCCAGGAGTCCAGAGATTCTGAGGTCCCTAATACTCCGTCCTGAGATGCCAAAGAACTCTGGTTCTCATCCTGGAGTCTATGAAATTTTTTTGAAAATATTTTCATAATTGATAATTTGATAAATGTTTTGATAATTGATAATGTGGCAATTGAGAGCTGGTTTGTGTTGCATCTTATGTATTTTATGTTAGGCATTTAAAACAATTATTCTGAGAAAGTATATATTAGGCTTTATAAGACTGTCCATGATAATAATAATGATGACAGCATTTATATTTCACTTTAGACTCTTTATAAATATTAATTCTTTTTTATCCTTACAACCAAGCTGGAATGTATACATTATTATTATTATTATTATTATTATCATCATCATCATCATCCTTATATTAGAGATGAGAACACTGAGGCAGACAGAGGGTAAAGTAACTTGCCCATGGCCATACAGCTATAAAGTGTCTGAAACTGCATTTGAACTTGGGTCTTCCTAACTCCAGGTCCAGTATTTCTATCTGTAGTACCACTTAGCTGTCTCATGACCCAAAAAAGGTTAAGAGCCCCTATCAATTACTGTTCAGTCATTTCAGTCACATCTAACTCTTTGCAACCCTATTTGGGGCTTTCTTGGCAAAGATACTAGAGAGGTTTGCCATTTCATTGTCCAACTCATTTTACACATAAGGAAAATAAGACAAATAGGGTTAAGTGACTTGCCCAAGGTCACAGAGCTAGTAAGTATCTGAGGTCAAATTTGAACTCAGGAAGATGCTTCTTCCTGACTTCAGGCCCAGAGCTCTATGTATTGCACCACCTAGCTGCCCTAACCCCTATCTAAGAGGACCCTTAAGTTTTAAGCATGTTGAACCTACAAGACTTAGAATTCAAAGCAGGAATGTTAATAGCTAGCATTTACACAGCACTTTTAGGTTTGCAAAGCACTTAATAAATATCTCACTGGATCCTCACAACAATCCTGGGAACTAGTAGGTGTTCTCCTTTTTACAGATGGGGAAACTGAAGCAGAGTTCAGTGTCTTCCTGAGGTCTAGTGCGCTATTCACTGTGCCATCTAGTTGTCTGAGATAGACCAAGAAGGACTGACCACCCAAAACAAAAGGGCAGAAGAAGAGGGAGCCTGGACTTTGCAAGTCCAAATTCAGGAACTAAGGCTAGAAAGATGTATAAACCAAGATTTCAACCAGAAAAATGAAGAATTATTGCAAATCTAAAAAATCCCCCTAAAGAAGGGGTATAAAGAGTAACTTTATAACAACTGCAAGAAGGAATTCAAAGGAAAAAATGGATTTTCTTTAAGGACTAGAAGAATGAAGCAGCAAGAGATTAAAAAATAAAATAACTCTGTAGGAAGAATAAATAGGTTAGAAAATAAAATGTGTGAACCTTACCCAAGAAATGGCTCTCTGAAAAGCAGAATAAACCAAACAGAAATCAATGAATCCATGAAATATTATGAAATATTAGGAACCCCCCCCACCTGGGAAAAATGGAATAAAATATACGATATCTAATTATCCAAAAAAAGACCTGGACAACAGGTTGATGAGGAAACACACACACACACACAAAAGTGAGAACCATTTCACTGCCTGAAAGCCATGACCAAAAAGGGGCCTGGATATCTTATTTTAAAAAAATCATAAATGAAAGGTAACCAGATCTGTTAGACCCAGAAGGCAAAGTGAAGACAGAAAGAACATACCAATGAATTTCTTCATAAAAGGAACTCCAAATGTAAAGTCCCCTAATACTGGTGCTAAAATTCAGAACTCCCATGTCAACATGTCAAAGAAAAAATACAAGTATCTACAAAAAAAGAGGTCAAGTGCCAAAGAACCAAAGTTAAGATCACACAGGACTTGGCAGCTTCTCCCAGAAGATTAGAGAACTTTGAATACAATATTTCAAAAGGCAAAAGATATAAGCTTACAACAAAGAATAATTTAACCTGGAATGGAACTATACCTCATCTCACCTACAAAAAAAGATGGTCAAATCCTTCATTTCACGATGACCCACGTGTGCTCCACTTCCATGTTCATGAATTTTTAAATTACTTTATCTGATCATCATCTTGAGAGACCAAAGAATTTTCATTAATGCCAACCATATGTCTTAAGAGAGAGATATTTCTGGACATGACTATGGTCTTGTTTTTTTTTTCTTCACTGTTTGTTATGGAATTTATTTTTCCTTCTCTGTTTTTAATGGGGAGGTGGTTTAGTGACTAACAATATAGCTAACATTTATAAAGTGTTTTAAGGTTTGCAAAGGGCTTTAAAAATATTCTCATTTGATCCTCACAAAAAGGTATAGGTACCATTATTATCCTCATTTTAGAGATGAGGAAACTAAGGCAGACAGAAGTTAAGTGACTAGTCCAGGGTCACACAAATGTATGAAGCTGGATTTGAACTTTGGTCTTCCTGATGCCAGGTCTAGTTCTCTATCTACTGAGCCACCCAGCTGCTAACTGATTGGTTAGCAAATGATACCAAAGGGGAAAAAAAAGCCACTAAAATATTTTTTAAAATGTATAGAACAGAATAGAAGGTTTAGAAGGAAGCAGAGACAAGCAGGGTTCTTTTGAAAGTAATGCCTATAATTTATTACATACTTTATGAAAAAACTTTTTGCTGTTAAAAACTATTTAGCTTTTTTTAAAGAAGTTCAAAAATTGGAATTAAAAAATTTAAGAGAGGGAATATTGCTTAATTGGATTTGGCTCTGAATCAAATCAAGTAAGCTAATAACTTCCAGCTTCTTAATGGTAAATCTATATACTATGTGATGTGAAAAAAGCCACCAACCTGGAGAAGTGGACTTGTGTCTTCAGAGGTACCGTCATCATCCTTTTCCTCTTCAACATTCCATCCATCTCTTCTTGTTGAATATTTGCCTACTGCTGGCAAAACAAATCCAAGATATTTTACAAAAGGCTTGAAATATCAAGTACCTAAGAATTACCATTTGTAGAAGAACTTAAAAATTCAAGCAGAAAATTGATAGTTTTTACTGATTGTTCAAAATTTCCCAAAGATTAAAATTTTTCCAATTGTTCAGCCACTATGGTTAAAGGAAAGTTAGAGATATCACATACATTTCTTCCTTTCTTTATTCAGCCTGACTTTCTACATAAGCAGCTGAAAATACACTATCACAAATTTCCTCCTTTAAAAATATTTCTATAGTGCACACAGATCAAGGAAGAAAGAAAACAAACATTTGTTAAGTGCTGAATTACAGGCACTGTGTCTAAGTACTGGGGATACAAATGTAAGCTAAAAGAAAGACAATCTCTACCCCCAAAAGTGCTTACATTCTAATGGCAGGAGATAACCTGCAAAAGGGAGGCAAGAAGGTGTCAGGTGAGGGGGACATGACTGTGAAGTCTAAAGAAGCTAGGAACAGGGCCTGGAGGAGAATAAAGGCAAATCAGTGTTAGTCCTTCCACAAAACGCAGCCTTCAGAAATCATCACCAATGGGCCTTGTAGAGGAATACCTATGGTGAGTGGAAAGAGAGTCCGGGGCACTTGGGGAGAGGGAGGCTGTTCTAAGTGTGGAGGCTTCCCAGACACGGAGGTAAATACCAGGCAGCAATAGAGGGGACATGATTCTGAATTTCAGATAAAGTCAGGTCTTCTCCTCTCTACCACATTCATCCTGCTAAGAGCGCATTTGAGGTCTTAAGGTTATAGCCAAGTGTAACTCCCCAGCAAAAATGTTAACAGTTCAGAGATGAAACAATGATCAATAAAACCAAAGGGAAAAGCTGGAAAACTACAGTGCAGGGCTGCACAAGAAGATGATTACCTCATTATCTTTCCCTCCAAATCCTCCCCTCTTCCTAACTTCTTTATTTCTATTAAGGGTACCACCATCCTCCCAGTCACCCAGGCTTACAATCTAGTTGTCATTCTCAACTACTTACTAAATCATCTCCTGCCCCATTATCCAATGTGTTGCCATGTCTTGTTTCCACATTTATAACATTTCTCCTATATGCCCCCTTCTCTTCACTCACACAGACACCACCCTGGTTTAGATCCAGACTAGTTAAAAAAAAAAGTTTATATTACATTTCAAACATTTTTTTAAATTCAATTTTCAGGCCTGAATTCTCTTTCCTCCCATCTTTCCGTCTGTCTCACTGACAAAAAATAAAATCTGTTGCAAACATGCATAGTTAAGAAAAGAAATTCCTGGATTAGCTATGTCCAAAAAACCTCCACGTTTCAATTCACATTCTGAGTTCATTATCTCTGGAGGTAGACAGCATGGTTCATCATGAGTTCTCTGGAACCACGGTTGTCATTTCATTGACCAAAGTTCCCAAGTCTTAAAACTGTTTGATTTTCCAATACTGCTTTTCTCCTGGTTCTTACTTCACTTTGCAATTAGTCCAAGCAAATATTCCCAGGTTTCTCTGACCATTCCAGTGCTTCATTACATTCACATACCATAATTTAACTGATGGACTCTCCCCACCCCCACCCCTCAGTTTCTATTTCTTTATCACCATGAAAAAAGCTGCTATAAATACTTTTGTACATCTTCTTAGGGTATAGACCTAGTAGCAGTATTACTGAGTCAAAAGGTATGTACAGCCTAACTACTGCAGTGACCTGCTAGTTGGACTACTTGTCTCAGGTCTTTCCTTACTTTCATTAAACTGAAAAAGTGATTATCCCAAAGCACAGATCTGACTACGTCCTTCTTTCAAAAAACTCCAGTAGCTCCCTATTACCTCTAGAATCAATTATAAAGTTCTTTATAATCTCCCTTTCTTCCTTTTCAGTCGTCTTATTCTCCTCCACATACTCTAAAATCTAGCGATGTCAGCTTTCTTGCTGCTCTTCACTCAAGACACTTCATCTCCTGACACCATGCTGTTCTGCTGGCTGTCCCTAATGCCAGAATCTTTCTTCAAGACTCAGCTCAAATCTTACCTTCTACAAGAGACCCCTTCACTGCTTCTGCATTCCCTCTAAAGTTACCTCCCATTTACACTATATATGCCTTGTATGCACAATGTTGTTTGCATGCTGTCTCTCCCATTAGATGGTACAAAATTCTTGAGAGCAGGGACTGTGGTATCAATCATACATGTGAAATAAGGCAAAATATATTTCCATATTTTCCATGTTGCCAAAAAAAAGGGGGGCAGGAAAAATAAAATGAAAAAATTATCCTTCAATCTGCACTCTGACTCTACCAGTTATTTCTCTGGAGGTAGACAGACAGCATTTTTCATCTTAAGTCCTTTGGAATTTTCTTGGATCACTGCATTGGTCAAAACAGCCAAGCCATTCACAGTTGATCATTATACAAAATTGCTGTTTATTGTGTACAATGTTCTCCTGGTTCTGCTCATCTCACTCTGCAATCAGTTCATGTAAGTCTTCCCAGGTTTTTCTGAAACCATTCTGTTCATCCATTTTTATAGCACAATAGTATTCCAACACGATCATATACCACAACTTGTTCAGCCATTCCCCAACTGATGGGCATTTCTTCAATTTCCACTTCTTTGTCACCACAAAAAGAGCTGCTTAAATATTTTTGTACATAGAGGTCCTTTTCCTTTTTCCTTGATTTCTTTGGGATACAGATCTAGCAGTGGTATTGCTAGGTATGCAGAGTTTTATAGCCCTTTGGGCACAATTCCAAATTTCTCTCCGGAATGGCTGGACCAGTTTCATAATTCCACCAATAGTGCATTAGTGTCCCAACTTTTCCACATTTCCTCCAATATTTTTCATTTTCCTCTTCTGCCATGTTAGCTGATCTGATAGGTCAGAGGTTGTAAGTCAGAGTTGTTTTAATCTGCATTTCTCTAATCAATAGTGACTTAGAGAATTTTTTTCATATGACTATAGATAACATTGATTTCTTCTTCTGAAAACTGCCTGTTCATATTCCTTGACTAATTATCAATTAGGAAATTAAGTAGATTTTTTGAAACACAAGCACAGAAGACAAGACAAACCTAGTACTTTAAAGAAAGCTGAGTGGGTTAAATAATGAACAAGTACTTTAATTTACATTCTAATAGGGAGAGAAGAGACAGGTCTCCCTATAGAAACCCACTTCTTCAAGATTCACAGTGAGTACAGAAAGACGAATGCAAGGCTTAGATGTGATTTTAAGACAAGAAATAAAAGGAAAGGAAAGGAAGGAATATATTAAGGCAAAAATGAAGAAGAATGGGGAAGAATTTACTATTTCTCATAATTGGGTCCAAGATAAACGTTTATAAACATAGAGAAGGGAGTGGGCATCCATCCCATGAACCTCACTCTTATTTAAAAGTGGATAAAGATGGTTGAACACACACACACACAACATAGTGTAGAAATACAAGAAATTCAACAGGAAAACAGATGGAGGTGGAGAGAGGGGAATTTAAGAACCAGTGATTGGGGAATGTCACTAAAGTATAGGTAGAGAAGTGGGATAAGACTACAATTACAAACTACTAATGTTGAGACTATTTCTTTTCTTTCTCTACCTTTTTTTTGTGGGGGGAGATAGAGGGGAGAAAAGGTCAAAGGGGAAAAAATTATTAAGAGTATATGATGGAAGAATATAATTGTGAATGTGAATGGGATGAACCTCACTCACAAAATGGAGACGGGTAGCATAATGGGTCAGAAAAAGGAATCCAATAATATGTAGAAACATTTGAAAGAAAAATTCACACAGAATTAAAATGACTACGTAAAAAGAAAAACAAAAACAAAACACTAAGTTGTTAATACAGTTTGACCTAGAGATACCATTATTATACATACAACTCCTAAGAGATAAAAGAATCTATATGTATACAAATATCCAAAGCAGCACTTTTTATTGTAGCAAGGGACACGTCCATCAGTTGAAGAAAGGTTAAATTATGGTTTAAGAATGTAATAGATTATTATGCTATAAGAAATAATGAAAGAGATGGGATTCAGAAAAACCTGGGAAAATCTGCATGAATTGATGAAGAGAAAAATGAGCACTTTAAAAAAATGACTACGATAACATAAAGGAAAATAACTCCACAAGATTTCAAAACTCTGGGTAACAGAATTATTAGAATAATTTTTTAAAAGTAAAAGAAAACAATGTAAAATAACAAGAGAATTCCAATTAATATAATAATTAATCTTGATCTCAAAAAAGTGTTAAAGGCTGAAGTGAAGGAGGATTGAGAAAAAGGACATTAGATATGGCAATTAAGAGATCACTGGTAATTTTGTGGAGAGTTTTAGTTGAATCATTAGGTCAGATGCTAGACTGAACAGAGTTAAAAAGAAAGTTAAGAGGAGAGAAATTTCTGAAATAGACTTGCTGTCCATTTATAATGCTTGTTATTCATGAGATAAGTGTACTAGTGGGTTAATGCAACAGACTATCCACCCATATAGCTACCTGTCACAGTCATCTGAACAAACATTCTTCATAAATTTACTTTTCCCCCAAGAACTGTCAGGCTGATTTCTTCTGAGTAATCACATATCTCAACTGAGACCAATTAGTATTTGGGGATTAATTAAATAATCACAATATCATCCACAAAAAGGAGCATCTGGAGGATATCTATGGGAATTCTTCTTTGTGGACTCTGTAGAATATTCTCCAGAAAAGTGAAAGAAACCCTTAGAGAGCAACTATCTCCCTGTTTTATGACTGATGTTTATAATTAATGATGATATTTATAATTAGAGGACTACTGAATAAAATTATCTTTCTGGTTACATCTCCCATCTTACATGATCTAAATATATACAAAATAACAACAATAATAGATAACATTTACATAGAGCTTACTATTTGCCAAGCACTGTGCTAAATGCTTTACAATTGTCATTTGATCCTTACAACAAACCTGGGAGGTAGGTGCTACTTATTATCTCCATTTTACACACAAGGAAACTGAGACAAACAGATTAAATAACTTGCCAAGGGTCACAGAGTTAGTAAGTATCCGAGGCCAAATTTGAACTGAGGTCTTCTTGACTTCATGCCAGATCTTCCAGACTCTGAGGCCAGTATCCTACATCTGATATAGTTCAGTTACTTTTAATCACTGGACAAGAATTTTGCCTATGGTTAAAGTAATGTTTATACATAGCCTAAAAATTTTGATTCTTATCACCTAATACTTTCTTTATTCTACTATCACTAACACTAACACAGGGTTGAAAGCCTTTTTGTATTTGTCTTTGTTTCACAAGTTGTGAAGCCCAAATAATTTATCACCTAACAGCCAGCCTACTTGTGGATGTTCTTCACTGTCAGGCAGGCTGGCTGTTGGGTATCAGAGAGGGTGCTTCACTGGGATCATAACCCAAAGCTTTTCTAGTCTGATAGAATGTGTTCAGTTGGCATTGCCTTTAGTATCCAGGGGTTACCGCCAGAGCACAATGAAGCATCAGAGTAAGGCTTATGTGGAATACAGATTTCATTAGTGTTCTATTATTTCTTACTCTAAACTTGGCAATATCCCTTTCTTAACAAGAAGTCAACATAAATAGAAATTTTCAACCACATAGGTTGTTCCCTCCTGCTACCACTGTAAACACCCCCTTCTCCCACGCCTAAAAGAACTTGTTGGAAGAAGACTATTTTTCAAGCTTTTAGTTTATATAATCTTTTTCATATCCTACTTGGATATGGTACTTGGAAAAGATGGCACATAAGCAAATTTCATACACCTATCATACTTAAATGTTCTCTCAGAAAATACCTTAAGAACCTAAGACCATAGGAGGATTATCTAAAGATAATGAAGTCTGAATTACTTGCAGGTCCCATTATTAAAAAATTTCATAAAGGTCACTTGGCTCTTCACCTAAGTTGTTCATATAAATAGGAATAATATGACTTAAAAGTGCTGGTATGAATAATGAAAATCTAGTATCAGTAACAATGAGGGATGACCACAGAACATTAAAAAAGAAATGCTGGAAATATGTGTAAGGCCAGGTTATAACAAAACTATGCACACTGTAGCATAGACAGAAATAGTATAGCACTGTCCTTGGTATCAGTGTTTTATGCTGAAAATGTGTTAAGGACTTTCCAGTCTTAAATTCACTATTCTCTCCAGCAAATTGTATAAAAGGTAGTTTAGGTTGATAGTTAATGAGTTTCCACCTTGGTGGCTTAGAGTCAGGAAGATCTGGGTTTGAAATCCTGCCTGATATTAGTTATGGGAAAGTCAATCTGAGAATCAGTTTTCTCATCCGTAAAATGGGAATAATAATAGCATCTCCCTCACAGTATTTGAAGATTAAATGATTAATGTAGGTAAAATGCTTTGGAAACCTTAAAGTACTAAAGTTAGCTTTTATTATATAAATAAAAATTCAAGACACTCCATACCTGGTTTCTTTTTAATGACTGCTTTTTTAGATGTTAATTCATTATCAGATTCTTCTTCCTCAGACAGCTCACTGTCACCCTTAGTCTTCTGTTCTTCCATTAAATCTTCAGGGGCAAAGGGGGATTGATCTACAATGACTTCAAAGATTCCTCTAGCTATCGTTTGTACCAAGGTATGGCTGAGGATAGAAACATAAGGAAAACAATGAGATTAAAATTAATGAGACCTATTGTACAAAGATGAATAAAGGAATGAAAATGATTAAATTTCTGATTTTGACTTGCTTTGTGTTTAAGCTGGTCAACAAGCATCTGAATGACCAAGTACAAAGAAAAATTCACTTATACATTAACCAACCATAGTGATAAAAGCACTAAGTGACTAGTAAAGTGTAACAGAAAACAGATGGCAATAGACAGTGGAACAGATTGCTTGAGTGATTAGAAACAGGGTTAAACTAGCAGCTAAACTATCAGCAAAAACTTTAGTGTCTAACCAATTGGTATTTCAGATTTGGTTATCCTTCCCTTCAACTAACAGCTATTCTTCACACTTAGCACTTCAAGGTTTATAAGGACCTCCTGCATAACAACTTTGGGAAGGAGGGAGTGCAAGTACTATTCTCATTTTGCGGATGAGGAAACAGATACTTAGAAAGGTTAAATGATGTGCCAGTCACAAGACTATGAAGTGTTTATAGCTGGGACTGCAAGGCCAAGGCCAGTACTCTTACCACTTCACGATACATAACCTCTTATAAACAAAACAGGAAGATGACTGGCTACATGATGGTCTTTTGTTCTCTCCCCCTCCCCTTCCCGATAAGGAGAATTTGAAGAAAAGTTATACACAGGGCAATAAACTTAAGTTTTTACTTCTTAGTTACTTACTCCTTAGTTTTAGCTGCAATCTTGCAGAATGGATCAATAAACTTGAGATTCTGATCTGCCACAAGCTACAATTTAAAAGTATGAGGAAACATAGAAGATAAGAACAAAGAAAATAGTTCTTGTTTCTTTTTCAAATGTTGCAGGTAGTAAGCTTTTTGGGAAACGCTTTAAGTGAACCACTAAAACATTTCAATATTGTTTGACTTAGAATTTTAAAAAGTTATTTCTATATTAACAGGAGATACTTTTTTTATGCACGTGTGCTCAGAGCTACCATGTTCATTTAGTTGTCGTGCCATGGCTCCAATATTCAAAACCAGGAGCTAGAGAAATTCTGACCTATAAAGTCCCTGATGTTCCCTTAGCCAGCAAGTTTCTGAACCCAGCTATCTGGATTATCAATGTTATGTCATGAATGCAGACTATAAGAAACTTGGTTAATTTAATTCTACACCAGAAAAAATTTCATTTCTTAAAGGACAGTATCACATAAATATAAATATCACAATATCGTATAAATATAAAGTAATGTAACTTTAAAATCATACCAGGTTATTTCAGTTACCTGGGTGGCTAATAATAGTTGCTTCACCAGCAACATAAACCATAAGCAAGATGCTGGCCTTACCTCTTTTGCTCCTACTTTTGCTAGTTCATCTAAGTAGATGTCAATGAAGTGAAATTTCACTCCATTAGGAGAATTACTCTCAGGGTGCAGAATTTCCTTCATCAAGACATCCAGAAAAAGCTTGATCCGGCTAGTGAAAAAAAATACAACCTAATTATTTCTCAACTATTATGTGTGTTATGGTTAAAAGTTGAAAACAATTGTCAAACAGCTCAAAGTGCTATTTTCTTTTTGGTAACAACTATAAAAATTTGTATTTCAATCAACTAACAACTATTTATTAAGTACTTTTTATTTATTTATTAAGTATTTTAAGTACTTTTTAATTAAGTACTTTATTAGGTATTAGGCACTATGCGAAATGTTAATAAACAGATACATACAAATTATTTAAATGTAAGGTAATTTGGGATGGAGGACACTAGTAGTTGGAGGAATTAAGAAAGGCTTCATGCATAAGATGGTGATTGAGATGCATTTTATGGGAAGAAGGAAAATCTAGCAATGAGTGTATTCCAGGCATGAAGGACAGCTAGTACAAAGAAATGGAGACAGGAAATGGATTGTCATGTGTGAGGAACAGAGAGGCAAGTGTGGCTGGATCACAAGGCACAGGGAGTAATGGTCAATGAGGCTGGAAAGACTGGTTGAGGCCAAGTAGCATACGGCTTTACCTAGCTGTTAATTTTCTTATTTTTCTTCCCTAGCTCTTTTCCCATTCTTTTCTCTCTTATTTGGTTTTTTAAAATATTTTTACTTCCTTCCTTAACTCTTCTAGGACTGCTTGCTGGACTTGTATTCAAGTTGCATTTTATTTTGAGGCTTTGCTTACATAACTTATAGACTCCTTCCCCAGCGTCTTTTTACTTAAGCTGCTCTGGGCTGGAAAAATGACTCACTATGACTTCTTGGTTTCCCAATTAGAATTCATTCCTGTGCATTCTCTAGATCTTTGTTGAGGAAGCTGGGTGTGGGGGTTGAGCTAGGTTAAGTGTTTCCCCTTTTCTCTCTCTTAACACCTCGGGCCCCACCTGTTGTACAGGGCTTTTTTTTTGGGGGGGGGGCAATCAGAGTTAAGTAATTTGTTCAGGGTCACACAGCTAGCGAGTAGGTCTGAGGTTGGATTTGAACTCATGTTCTCCTGACTCCAGTGCCAATGATCTTATCTACTGTGCCATCTAGCTGCCCCTAGTATAGAGTTTTAATGCCTAAATGGTATACTTCATATTTTATTCTAGAAGCAACAAGAGGCCACTGGAATTTGTTTGGTAGGGGAGTCATATGGTCAGATCTACGCCTAAGGAAAATCACTTTGGAAACAGCATGTAGGATGACCTAGAGAGGTGAGATACTTGAGGCAGGGAGATCACTGCAGTAGTCCAAGTAAGAGGTGATGAGGACCTGAAATAAGGCAGTAGCTGAGGAAAAAGGAGGAGGTCAGATGCCAAAGATGTTGCAGAAGTGATAAGATTTGGCAACTGATTAGATATATGGGGCTGGTGAGGTGATGGGGTGAGTGAGCAGTCAAGGATAATGCCAAAGTTACAAAGCTGAGAGACTATAAGGATGGTGCAGTTGCCTTGGACACAAGCAGGGAAATTTCAAATAGGGGAGTTTGGGAAAAATGATGATGAGTTCATTTTTGCACATGTTGAGTTTAAGATGCCTCAAGGACATTCAGTTTGAATAAATGGGAGTAATGTGGGAGTAAAGGTCAGAGGAGAGATTAAGTTTAACATGCATTTACAGACTCTGAGATTTAGAGAACACCCTCTCATTTATTTATTTGATTTTTTTTGAGCGAAGCACAGAAAGGCCAAGTGACTTGCCTTAGCTCTGGAGTCACAAGCTAACAACTGAGAAGTTAACTCAGGCCTCCTGAATCTTAGACCAGGGCTGCTTCCATGATGCCACACTACCTTTTTTGTAAACTGAACTCTTAACAGTGCACAGGGTACTTCTGGTGCCCACAAAGTTCACCTCATCGGAGGTCTTCAAGCAAAGGCTGGACTGACTACTACTTTGGAATGTGGGGAGTGGCATCCCTTTTTGGAGCTGGGTTGCATCAGGTGGCTACGGACATTTCTTCCAACTCTGAAATTCTGTGATTTACTTATTTGTTGTACTGGGGCCTTTTTTTTTGGTCCTTTGCTCTGGTTTTTCTTTTAGTTTCCCTTTGAAGGTTTCTTTCCACTCCTCTCTTTTTTGCTGTGTTCCTTGATCTGGCATACTGGTTGTCTTGTAAAGTGGCATGGGAGTGCTGGTCCAGGTAGATGTTCTGAGCAGTCCAGAAGAACCACCATAGCACTGGCCTCCTGTAAAGACTCCCTACACCAACAGTTCTTTTTTTTTTAAATTTTTTAAATTAATTTATTTTGATTTATCAACAATCACTTCCATATGCCCTTGAGTTCAAAATCTCTCTCCCCCTTCCTCCCCCAAACCCTGCCCCCCAAACAGTGCACAATCTGATATAGGCTATACATATACATTCCTAGTAAACATATATTCACATTAGTGATGTTCTAAGTAAGAATTAGAACCAATAGAAGGAATCACCAGAAAGAGGAAATATAACTCAAGAGAAGAAAAAAAAATTAGCAAATAGTATGCTTTGATCTGCATTCAAACTCCATAGTTCTTTGGGTGTGGATAGCATCCTCCATCATGATGCCTTTGGAGATGTCTTAGATCCTTGTATTGCTGGGAAGGATTTAAGTTTAACAATATTAGTCATCGCACAACGTGGCTGTTACTATGTACAGTGTTCTCCTGGTTCGGCTCACTTTACTCAGCATGAGACCATACAAGTCTTTCCAGGTTTTTCTGAAGTCTGCCTGCCCATCACTTCCTACAGCACAATAGTATTCCATTACATTCATACACTACAACTTGCTCAGCCATTCCCCAACTGATGGGCATCCTCTCAATCTCCAATTCTTTGCCACCACAAAAAGAACTGCCATGAATATTTTTGTAGATGTGGGTCCTTTTCCCATTTGTTTGATCTCTTTGGGATACAGCCCTAGAAGTGCTATTTCTGGGTCAAAGGCTATGTACATTTTTATAGCCCTTTGGCCATAGCTCCAAATTGCTCTCCAAAATGACTGGATCATTTTACAACTCCACCAACAATGCATTAGTGTTCCAATTTTCCCACATCTTCTCCAACATTTATCATTCTCTTGTTTTGTTATCCTGGCCAATTCAATAGGTGCGATGTACCAACAGTTCTTGTAGTCAGTGTGCAGGCTGAGTAGGGGCATGGGAGCCCCAACAGCAAAGGGCATCAAGAGTAAAGAGAGGACATTTGCTGGCTTAAGGCTGGATTTGGGTTTGGGAAAATAAACTGTGCCTTCATGAGTTGTTCACAATCCACATGTTCTTCACTCAAATGCGTTAGTATGAGTTCATAATGCAAGTGTCCTTAATTCAGGACATGAATACTAATGGATTATATTTGGGCTCCAAAACACAAAGAAAAAAAAAATCTAATTTTATCTCATGACACTGATATTACCCCAAGGACTGCTGACTCTGGAGGCAGAGGATCTGGATTACACTCCCAGCTCTGCTACCTTTCACTTGTGTGAATTTGACTAATTTGCTTAACTTGTTTGTACTTCAGTTTCCTATCTGTAAAATTTGATATGAGATCCTTTTTGGCTCTAATCTATGATCCTACAATAAAAGCAAAATAACTGAAATGCATTAAAAGTGTGGAGAATTTAGACAAAGAAAAAAACTGAATTTAAAATACAAAAAGACTCTTCTCACTGTCTTCCTCACCCCCAAGTCCATTACGTATTTTTGCTTATTCTGTCCCTTCTGTGCATTCTTTTCCCTGGAACATTTACGTTTTTCATATTTATCCTAAAAGGGCCAGCTCAAGTCCCATCTGCTATATGATACATTCTCTACCAAACCACACTGATCCTTACCCTAATTCCTTTTGTACTTTTTTCCATACTGTGTGCCATCAGAACCTCATTAAATACTCCTATTATTAAAACGCACTACACAAATTAGAACTTCCTATTAATACATACTGCTATTTTGTAATTAACTTTCATGTGTGTATATATACATATATACATACATATACATATACATATATGTATACACACACACACACACACACACACACACACGGGGGTTTTTTTTGAGGCAATCAGGTTAAGTGACTTGTCCATGGTCACATAGCCTGTAAGCATCTGAGACTGGATCTGAACTCAGCTTCTCCTGACTTCAGGGCTGGTTGTCTATCTACCACACCACCCAGTTGCCCCCAATTAACTTTCACTTATGTCTCATCCTCTAACTGGATTTCAAGCCCTGTATGAACAAGTACTGTGATATACTTCTTTTATATTCATCAAATGCCTTTAGCACTGTGTGTTTGATATTCAAATGCTTTACTAGCTGATTGAAGCTTTAAATAAATTCATGATCTTGAAGTTTGCTATTAATAGAGTCATTCAACAACTGTTTATTAATTAGTTACTCTGTACAAAAATACTGTGCTGTGGCTAAATCTTGTGGATTACTAACCTTTCATCCCAACCATTTCTCTTCAGTACTTCAAAGGACTGTCTCAGGACCAAACGAATTAGCTAAAGATAAAAAAGTTTGTTACCCAAGAAAGCAGACATTTCCACTAGTTTAATGAAATGAAAGTATTGACACAACTGCTGCAGCCCAGATGCTGATGACTTATACTGTAATCAAATGTAGCCCCCAGGTAATATGGTATCAAAGTCATATTTCCCAAATCTACTTTCCTTTTAAAATAGCACAGGAGTGACCCAAACCTCCATTTTTCAAATATGTAAGCAACTAATGGCAAAAATGAACCTTTCTATTTTTACATCTTTAATTTTTATGTCTGTTCATTTTACATTCTGTTCTTGTCCTTGTAATGGTCTTTGCTGGCTAATTTCTGAGTATTTTCCCCAACAAGAGATTTTGATTTTGTATGTTATAATAACTAACTTGTGTCTCAGAATGTTATACAACAAAGTTGAAAAAGAAAACAAAATGAAAAACAACCTAAGCTCTTACCATGTAATATTTGTTTAGACGTTGCCGATCTATTCCTTTCCATTCTCGATTCATGGTTTTCCAAAAGGTTTGGATGAATAGGTGTTCTAGAGTGAATAAAAGCACCTGAACATCTGATTCCCAAAATAATGCATTATGCTATCTTACAAACAACATATGAATAGGGACACATTCAGAACAGTGTACCATTTAGACTAGTGCTTATAAATTATTCTTTTCGGTAAACCTGAAATAAAAAATATGCCAAATAGGTCCAACAATTTTTTTTAAAAAGAGAAAACATAATTAAATAATAGGAAATACATGGAAGTTTATGTTTCAAGAAGCAGAGTCCTCTAGAAACATATTTTTCTTTATCTATGGCTAAGATAATATTCATAAAGTACTTAACACTGGCACATTATAGACACTTAACATATGCTTGCCTACCCCCCCTCCAAATTAAGATCTAACTTTTTTCTGATCCATATTCATAAGCCTTTTAAACTTGTGCCTGTATCCACAATTAATTAAAAACCACTTATTTTTATGAATATCCTCAAAGTCTCTGTAAGATCTACCCATACATTTTCACTCCATATCATATATTAGTTGAGTGGGTAAAAGCACAAAACATTTTATCAATCAACAAGCACTTACTTAGCACAAAGCATGTGCCAGGAACTGTGCTAGGCACTTATCTTCTCAAAATTCAATTGGTACTCAACTTAGAGCTGCTTTTTTCCACTTGAAAGTGAAGTGATCATTCTCTGTGCATGTAGTTCTCTGTAGAAATTTGCCTTTTATTACTGGCTGAATACAGTTCAAGTTCAGAAAGCTACTTTGGGTTACAAAGCCATTAGAATCATTAGGTCTGACTTGTTAAAACAGAACAAACTAAGTTTTGCTGTCTTTTATGTCCTCAGGGCAAAAGCTTAAATGTTTCACAAATATCCTTGGAGTGCTCATCACTTTTAAAATTCAGTCCTATTATTAACAACCATCTTCCAAAATGTATTATTACTTTAATTTGTTTTCATTAGCTTTAAACAGTTCTCTGCACTTGAGAAAGCCCCATTTGGCCAAAGGTTCCCTCAAATATATGAATATGTATATACAGCTATATAAAAGTGCCTATTAAAGTACTTCAGTAGTTTTAGTCAATGAATAGTTATTTGTTAAAACAGCACGACATTTAAATAGATATTTACAATGTATGCATGTAGTTACCCAGAAAGCCTGTCTCCTCATAATGTCAAAACATCAAAAACCGACCTTATGTAGAAATTGACTGTACATTATATACTTGCCCTAAGTCTTAAAGGTAAAGGCCAAAACTTTAAAGGACAGCAGAAAAAGAGAAGAACAATGACCAACTATGTCACCCAAAATTAAATAAGACTTACGAGCCTCCAAGTTGTTAATAACATGGATGAGCTGAGAAATGGTATCAGCTAATTCCTCCTGTAAAGATAAGGTTAAGAAAGATATTGGTGCTGATATGTGGTAATAATACACAGTGACAACATAATGGCCTGTGCCTCCTCTCATACCTGCTGATGAGAAAATCCGAGCCTCCTGTTTTCAATATAATTTCTACTAGAAAATATGTATGAGTGTTTCCATATCATATATGAAAAACCACATTTTCCATTGATTCATTATGCCAGAATATATGTCTCTGAGGTGTTGTTTAAGCAGCATGTAGGAAAATATTCCCTATTTGTCACTTTAGCTGACCTAGACTATACATAAATCAGTAGTCAGTTTCTTTCTTCAAACACAGGTATTAATATACATTGTGATTTAAAAAAAAACAGTCAAATAATTAAAAAACAATGAAGCCTACAGTGGGATCTGATAATGCAAGTACAGTATAGCTATACATAAGAAATTCCCCTCTCCACTACTGACTTAATCTATGATTTTAGACAAATCAAGACAAAGTAGACGATAAATGTAAACTGTGACCCACAAGAAACTGAGAAGCATTGGTTTAAGACTCTTCCTAGTATTAGGAAGAAAACAGTATAGTACATGCATGAATTCTATCATGAGCTACACACATGGCTTAAAGGATATAATTAAGTGACATTTGTGTGGAAAAAATGTATTAAAAAAAAGAAAATCTCATCAGAGGAGAAAGCAAATCTTATTAATTTTAATATCTATGAATTTTTCTGATCTCAAGTTTGGTTCTAGATCTAATTTCAAATTTTCATACTTCTATTAAATCTAATGTTTTACTAATTTTCAATGCAAGTAAAAAACAATTTACACAACCATCCTAACTGCAGCAAGTAGATATTAGTAAAAATCAGTACACCAGAACAAATTCTTATATGCTCGAGAAAGTAGCTATGCTAAAGGTTATACATTAAAATCCAAAGTAGAATTTATTCTATTATTTCTTAAATGGCAGAATCAATGAACAGAGTTATACTTAAAGTGAACAATGGAAAATATCTTGTCCACTGATAGAAAAGAAACCTGTAAAACAAAACTCATTGGAGTATCTACTGAATTATGACTGAAGATATCTAAAATGTATGGGCATCTTTCATTTTAAGATTAATATTTATGGTTCATAATCCCTTTGCTCTTTCTGAAGCAGAGTGGAATACTGAACAGAATACCAGAATTCCCCCTGAAGATGCTTGCCTAGCCTAGCTTAGCCTGGGCATATCAATCAACCTCTCTGATCCTCAGTTTCCTCATACATAAAATCAGAATGTTGGACTCAATGGCTTCCAATACCTTCCAGCTATGATCCTAAGTCTTCCTGAATAGTAATAATGGCCTGTATTAACATATGACTTTAAGTTATTTACTTCACAACAATCCTGTGAAGTAGGTGGCAATTATCCAAACTTACAACTAACCAAATTGGGAATCTTTTCTACTCACCTTACAGGGTTGTTAATTTTGTTTTAAAAAGTTTTTTTTTGTTAAAGTAGCTTGAAGTAAATGGTCTTACCTGTAGGAGAGATTCATCTTGCATCCACATGCAATAAAAAAGTCCTTTCCATATTTTTAACAGTTCTTCTTGACTGAAGCCCCCTAGAGTATAAAAAAACCCACAAAATTCTTGTTGGAAAATGTACACATTCCTTTTCTAAAAATTGGGAGTAACAACTGAAGGAACAAAAGTAAAATATGCATCACGTAGATGAGATCTATAGAACGTATCTGTAGGTGATATGAATTTCATTTTCATTGTTTTAGGAGCATGGGAGAAGAATTAAGATTTATTTTGCTCGGCTACAGAAAGGAGTTCTAAGACCAATAGATAAAACCTAAAGGGAAATAGATTTTGGTTCAATATAAGAGCTTCTAAATAATCAAAGCTGTTTCTTTTTGTGGTGGCAAAGATTTAAAAATTGAGGGGATGCCTATCAACTGGGGAATGGCTGAATAAGTTGTGTTATATGAATGTAATGGGATACTATTGTTTCATAAGAAATGGTGAGCAGGCAGACGTCAGAAAAACCTAGAAAGACTTACATGAACTGATGCTGAGTGAAATGAGCATAATCAGGAGAACACCGTACACAGTAACAGCAACATTGTGCGATGACTGACTTTGTTAGACTTACCCCTTCTGAGCAATGCAATGATCTAAGCCAATTCCAAAAGACTCATGATGGAAAATGCTATCCATATCCAGAGAAAGAACAATGGAGTCTGAATGCAGACTGAAGCACACTATTTTTTTCCTCTCTTTTTTAATTTTTTTTTGTGTTTTCTTTCTCATGGTTTTTTCCTTTGGTTCTGATTCTTCTTTGCAACATGACTAACGGGGGAAATATTTTTAATATGATCATACATGTATAGCTTATATCAGAGGGCATGCTGTCTTGAGGAGAGGGGAGAAAATTTAGAACTCAAAATCTTATAAAAGCAAATGATGAAAACTAAAAAGAAAGAAAAAATAATCAAAGCTATTGAAAAATGGAATGGGACTGCTTTATGGGATATGATGAGCTCTCTGTTGTGGGATAGGCTTACTAAGGATGAGGAAAACAGAATTTATCCATTGGATGGGTAGCTGGATAAAAAGACCTCTAAGGCCTTTTCCTAATACTAGCTTTCTATGATCTCATATTTAATACTTCCCCATCATTAGGGGTCTTTTTCATCCTAAAACATTAACTTCTCTTTTCTCACTAACAACATAACTGATGTATAATAAATCATTTTAAAAATCATTACATGTGGGGCAGCTAGGTGGTGCAGTGGATAGAGCACCAGCCCTGGAGTCAGGAGAACCTGAATTCAAATCCGATCCCAAACCAAAAACTTGACACTAGCTGTATGACCCTGGGAAAGTCACTTAACCCCAACTGCCTATTTAAAAAAAAAAAGTAAAAAACCCCATTAGATGTTAAGTAGCTATTTTCTCTATTCCTGTGGTCAAATTCCTATTGATAATATTAGCAACAACAAATGTAATCTTGCTGCACCCTGACATATTCTGTATATCACAATATATCAAAATCCATTAAAGGACAACAAGATAAACCTTTTGGGGGCAACAAAAGCAGGATCTAATGGATGATAGCAAACATATTGGAGATTAAATTAGTTGTACTAATATTCTAAAAAATAAAAAACACCCATGCAACACATATGACTACATTCAAACCCTTTCCTGCACTCAAGCTTGTTTACTGTATTCAAAAAGTGAATTCATCTCTTCTATAATTTGTAACATTTTACATATTCATAGGACAGGAGAATTTACTTTCTCTGGGGTAGACTCATCTTGTGCATTTAAAAAAATCAGAAGACAGTTGTAAAATGAAAGGTTGCTAAAGTAAATATTGCTCAAAAACGAGGAAGACGCCATACCAAGAATTTATTCTTCCCTCGAGCTGTAGAGCCTTTAATTAGCAACTGTGCATTGTAACTGGCATGGTGCCTAACACATAGTAGGCACTCATTAAATATTAATTGAATGAATCAAAAAAGAACTAGACCAACTTTAGAGGTTTCATACTCCATTCTTCAAAGTAAGGCTCCAAACACACAATGCTCCAAACCAAGCCCCCTTCTGAGGCAGTATGAAAATGGAAGGCTCAGGAATAACAAAAATTGAGACAAGGGTCACAGTGGTCCACAAAGCAGGGGACCAAAATAACTTATATTTTCTAGAACATTTTGATAAGATTTATAAAATGTCTTCCTCATAACAACTCTATGAGGTATTTCAAATATTACTAATTTCACTTTATACATGAGGAAACTGAGGCTCAAAGAGGCTAAAAGTGACTTCCTCTGGGGTTTGGTCTAAATTATAGGCCTTGAGAAACTTCTAATTTTGATATAGTGGTGGAACAGTGGTGAAGGTAGAGAAGTTATATGTAAGAAATGGCAAATAGAATCTGAAAGAAAAGGAAGGTATGTAGGTGGCAAGTGTGTAATTTAGGGAGATGAAAGCTCTCTGACCAAACTATCTTCTTCTTCTTTTTTGTTTGGTGAGGCAATCGGGGTTAAGTGACTTGCCCAGGATCACACAGCTAGTAAGTGTCAAGTGTCTGAGTCTGCATTTGAACTCAGGTCCTCCTGACTTCAAGGCCAGAGCTCTATCCACTGTGCCACCTAGCTGCCCCTGACCAAACTATCTTCACACCAGGAAGGGACATTCTAATGAGGAAGCTCTTCTGGCAGTTCATCAGCTCCAAAGGCAAATGAGAACAAAAGGCCTTCAATGTCCTCATCTGTAAAATAATGAAGTTGAGCCAAATGACTTCTAAGGCTCCTTTTTCAACTGAAAAATTAAAAAATGGAAAAGTTCCTGACACACATTCCTACTTATCCTTGAATACAAAGAATACTCATTTGTAGACGTAGTTCAAAAACTGTATGGGTGGGTCAGGAATTGACAATACGCTCTCATCTTTAAAGCAAAACTGGCATTTTAAATCACACAGAGCTAAGATAAAATTTAGTATTTTTGGTCCATTACATTTTGTGTATTAAAGGTTGTTCTAAAATAGAAACACCCATATTACAATAAAAAATACTGAAATTAAAATGCAGTTCTGGCAATGATTTACTTCCAGATAGAGACATATTTAATCCAAAGTACTACTCTTTTTGATGGGAAACATCATGGGCTAGAATATGAGAGTTAACCTTGAAGGTAGTTATACTGGACATATGCTAGCGTGACCCTAGAAAAGTCCATCATTTAACCTCTCAGTACCCTAAGCAACTCTCTATGACTCTAAGTTGCTGAGAAGGTACCTGGACTGGTTGAGGGAGTTTCCTCACCCATACCAATAAAACCACGTGTCTTAATCCTATCCCAATGACTTCAATTGAACAACAGATTGGGAGGAGATTTTGGCCATTGGCAAGAAAGGGACTCAAATGTACAAGTACATTAAAATCATTTCATCTCTATGTTTTGGTTTTTCCAACTGTTTTTTACTTTATGGGAATTCCATGAAAACAAGGTCCATTTCTGAAGCATTTTGTGCAATGTACAGTATTTATTTCAGCTGTAAAAAAAAAAGTCTCAGAAAATTAAAATTAAATGTTACGCAAACTAATTTCTTTCATATTATTCAATATTAAGTCTTTATGGATAAAAACTACATTATTTGGTGGGTATAAATTTAACATAATTTTATTTACCTCAGGATGTTCTAAAGGCTAACATGCTTTGAAATGATAAAATGGAACAGTCATTCTCACAATAAAATGAAAACAATACTTCCCAGTCCATCATAAGTTGGTATCTATCCCACTGTGATTATAGTTATGAATACCATTTATCATCACTACTGGTTCTATACCAAACAAATCAATATGAAAGAACATTTATATCCTATCACCTTTGGGAGGTGATAAACTTTCTAGAGGACAAAAATTTGGGAGAGAATGTGGCAATATACCTAATAGTGAACAACAGCTTAACAGAACAGTGAAATTAATATTACTAAATTATCTGAGTATTGAATGAGTGAGTAAACTGTATGTAACATTTACATTAGGTCCACATATCATCCCTACTTATCCTACATATGAATTCAAAGAATACTCATTTGTAGACTTAGTCCTACAATGGTGTGGCCAAGTTGGGAAACCTGACCACCATGGGGAAATATCAGATCAGATGTTAGACACTCAAAACATGTTAAAAGTTTGTTTTGTTTTTAAAGGTCTATGATAATAATTTGTCTTGATGGGACAATTATACTTTCTGCGTGAGGGAGGCTTTGATAACACAAAAATCTCTCTTGTTAAGATAGGCAATATATTTCTATACTCTCATTTGAATATAAGAATTCATGATCTAGAACAAAATAGTGAAATACTATAATATCAAGATTTAGAAAGAGCTATACATCGATCTAGTTTCTACAATCTCTGTTAATTCTCCTTTTTTGTTCCCTTATTCCATAAAATTTCTTAGGCTACTTTGTTCTCTTTCCTACATCTTATCAAGTCAGACTTGGTTTCTGTGTACAGATTTCGTTTTCCTAAAAACTGTAACTGCTTGAAATTAGAGGCTGAATTTTTCATCTCTGTATCTCTAGTGCAGGGTTTCTAATCTGGGATCCCTAAGCTTTAAAAAATATTTTAACCGAATTTCAATTTAGTTTCCTTGTAATCCTATATATTTTATTTAATGCATTTAAAAACATTCTAAGAAGTGACCAATTGGCTTCATCAGATTGCCAAAAAAAGTCTGAGTCCCTGCTCTAGTGATCTGCATGCAAGTACCTATTTAACAAGTGCTTGTTGAACTGAATGACTGAGGGATGTCATCAGTGGTCCTTCTGAAGCCTGATGTAAATCACTGACTCTCCCTTACTTACAAATATTTACATCTTGATGCTTTCCTGGGTTAAAGGAGATGATAAAGTTTTAGGCTGTTAGAGACTTTTATTTTCAGCAAATATAATTGTTCCTATCTTTTCTAAGCACTCAAATGCAAGAAGAGAAATTATGCATAGCCCAAAGAGACTTCCAATGGCTCCTGAGGATTGCCCTAGAACATTTACCCAAACAGTTCTCTCCTTTGCCAGGTTTTAGTGTTAAAATTATCTCCTTTAAAGAGAAAGGGATGTAAGGGGAGAGAGAAATCATTAATTTCTCCAAACCACCATAAATTTTAGAGTAGTTTTACCAAGATGAATAGATGTATCAGACTGCTGTGAATGCTTTAAAGAGAAACTTGGAAGCTGAGATAAAATTTCTAGAAAGATTGAACCACATCATTTGGTCTCACTTGAAACAGATGCTATGGAGCTTTTCCTTTATAAAATCTTGGAAATAAGCAGAGTGCATTTGATTGTTTGAAAGTCTTGGGCTGATGCCAGTTAGTTAACAAGCTGCAAATATTAATATGTTCTTATTAACTAATTCAATTTAGTCGGTCAGTTCATAAGCATTTATGAAGTGTTTACTGTGTTCCAGGCTACGTGTTAAGTGCTGGCAAAAGACAGTTGCTGAATTCAAAGAACCTCCGGTCAAATGGTTTAGACAACATGCAAACAACTAGGCAGAAACAAGTCATACAGAGGATAAACAGGAAATTATCAACAGAGAATGGCACTAGAATTGCAAGGGATTGGGAAACTTTTCTGTTAGAAGGTAGGATTTTAGTTGGGACTTGAAGGAAGCCAGGGAATTCTGGACGTGGAGAATATTCCAGGTATGGGTAACAGCCAATGAAAATGCCCAGAGCTAAGAGATGGAGTGTCTTGTTAGAGGGCCAGTAAGAAAGAACACCACTGGATCAAGGAGTATCTGGGAATGGGAGGGTTGGTGGGTGGATGCAGGCAGGCTGAAAAGGCAGGTAGTGGAAGGCTAAGTTATCAAGAGTTTTGAATGCTAAAAGGAGGATTTTGTATTTGATCTTGGAGTTGACATGGTTGGACCTACACTTTAGGGAATTCACTTTGGTGACTGAATAGAGGATGGAAGGCAGAAGACTCACAGCAGGCTACTGCAATAGTCTGGGTGGGAGTTGATGAGGGCCTTCACTGGGGTAGTGGCAGTATCAGAAAAGAGACAGTGGTGCATTCAAAAGATGTAAAGGTGAAATCACCAGGCCTTGTTAAAAGATTGGCTATGAGGGGTTGGGTGTGTGTGAGAGATAGTGAGGAGCTGAAGATGACTCCTAAGTTTCGAAACTCAGAGACTGGAAAAATGGTACTGAGGGTGAGGTGGGGGCCAAGGTTTATGCGGAAACATCATGTACTCAGTTTTGGACATGTCTGGTTTAAGATGTCTACAGAACCTCCAGTCTGAGTTGTATAATGTGCAACTGGAGATGTGATACTAGAGGTCTGCAGAGAAGTTAGGCCTGAATAAGGAGATTTGAAATCATCAGCATACAGATGATAACTGAATCCATGGGAACTGTTGAGATCACCAAGTGAAGTCATATAAAGGGAGAAGAGAAGACAACCTAGGACACCTACAATTAGGAAGTGTAACCTGGATGAGGATTCAGCAAAGGAGACTGAGGAGGAGTAGTCAGATAGGTAGGAGGAGAACCAGGAGAGCTAAGCCCTAAAAATCTAGGAGAGAGTATCAAGAAGAGAGTGATCAACAGTAAGAAGGATGAGAACTGAGAAAAGGCCATTGGATATGGCAGATCTTTGTCAGAGATCACTGGTAACTTTGGAAAGAGTAGTTTCAATTGAATGATGATATCAGAAGTCAGACTGCAGAGAATTAAGAAGAGAGTAAGATAGGGGCAGCTAGATGGTACAGTGGATAGAGCTCCCACCTTTCAGTCAGGAGGACCTGAGTTCAAATGTGAACTCAGACACTAGACACTTACTAGTTGTGTGACCCTGGTCAAGTCACTTGACCCCAATTGCCTCACCCAAAAGCAAAAGAAAAAAAAAAGAGAGAGTAACACGAAAGAAAGTGGAGGCACGTATTGGAGACTGTCTTCTGAAGGAATTTAGCCACAAAAGGAAGAAACGATATGGGACAATTGTTATAGTGGGGATGGAAGGACAAGGGAGGTAAAACACATCAGTAAAAAGCAGTATGCTAGGCACTACAGGATAATACACAAATAAATGACAGGATTCTTGCTTTCAAGAAACCTCAGGAAATGATACCTTTCTGGTTTCTTACCCCAAATAACTTTTCTTAGGGCTCATGAGAGTCAGTTAAATTAGAAGCAAAGTTCCAATTTCTTGACCCAGGGACTCCAGTGTTACATCCATAAGAACATGTGACCTTCCTTTAAGCCTGTTTTTCTTTTTCTGGGAAGTCTTTTATCTTTCCTGTCAATAGTTCTTTTCTTGAAAGAATTCAAAGAAATGGTACCAAAAAAATATTTAAAGGAAGAGAGAAAAAGGTTTCCAACAGGAAACCAGGTGAAGAGATAGGAGTAAAGTCCAACAAAATCATAATGTGGGGAGGCAACCTGATATAGTAGGCACTGGACTCAGGAAGACTCCAATCCAATCTCACACATTTTCTAACTGTGAGACTCTGGGTAAGTGACTTGATTTCTCTGTGCCTCAGTTAACTCAAAGGGGTTGGACCTGATGGCCTCTAACTCACCCTTTGAGTTCTAAATCTAAGATCTTATGCTTCTTATAAGTTCACAACTTATACCTGCTCTCAAAAAAAAGCATATACTACTTATCTGCTACATGAAAGTAATTAAGTTACTGATCTTAATACTGACATAAAAGAATGTATTTATGTTAATACTTCAAGGATTAGGAATTCTTTATCACTGTGGATGAGGGACAGAGACAGAGATCACAGCACCTCCATGGCTTTCATATATGGTCTTTGAGAATTCTTAAGGCTAAAACACTCATTAACTTGGAGTCACCCTAGTGATATGTCTGTGGGACACATAACAAAATACACTGAAAAAGTAGTTGTTTCGAGTCGTGGAAAATGTCATTTACTTGCAGTCAGAAGATGTAGGCTCGAGTCCTACTGGCTCTGCCATTTACTAGCTGCTGTCATCTTTTGTAAAAGGGGCATAAATATATTGCAACCTAGCTCAGCGGTTGAGGGGAGGTCCAAATGTGATGTTATGTAAGGGGGCTTTGTCGGCTATCAAGTGCTATATGCATGCTCTCTCCATACTGTTTACTACTAACTCTATCTGACATAATATTTTATCCTCAATACCTTGCTCTCAAAAGTCTCCTTTTTCAAATCGGCTTCCCAATACCTTGGCCCCAGCCCTACTAGTAATGCCAACCAAAGCTGACTCCCCGTCATTTTCCCATCCCCAATTCATAGTGGAAATTCCCGTCTCTTTGCTCACTGACCCAGATCACCACGACTGCTGCTTTTAGCTAACAAAATAAAAATTTGAAAACCCCCTAGGATGCTCTCTTTGCTCCCCGTCTTCCTGTCCTGGAGGCGCAGCCCTGCAGCTCGGGAACCTCCTCTCCACCAAGCTCCACTTCCAAGCGCCGCCCGGCCGCAGCCGCGCTTGCACCTCCCCGCTAGTGCCCCATGTGCTTCCCCTCCTACCCCGGTCCCCGTCCCTTCCCCCGCCTCCCACCCGGGCCAGTCAGCCATGTGGCGCGTCGTCCCGCCGGCCGCCTTCCTTTCTCCCTCGGCCTCTGCGGGGCCGGGGGCGGCGACCCCCGCCTCAAGGCTTACCTGTCACTCTCTGAGTTTTCACGCTAATGTACTGGCGCAGTTTCTTGGCCGCGCGATCCCGAACCAGCTTCTCGTTCGATGCCAGTCTCTGGGCAAACTGGATCTCGGCCGGCTGCATGGCAGGGGCCATGATGCCCCCGGAACATCCCCTTCCTTCCTCCCTCCCACGCCGCCGCTCTCCTCCTCCTCCTCCGCCTCCTCCGCCTCCTCCGCCTCCTCCGCCGCCGCCTCCCACAGCCGCAATTGCGCAGAGGCCGCGGATGAGCAGAGCGGCGGGCGGGGGAGCCGCGCGTCACGTTCCAAGGAACGCGGGCTGATGACGTCATAAAGGGGGGCTGCGGCTCGGAGCGGCCCCTGGGAAGGGAGCGTGGCTGACGCTGTGCCCGCTCGGAGCCGGGGCCGGCCGGCCGGGGGCCTCCCGCCGCGTCTGAATCCGCTCAACAAGTCCCCGAAAGCACTGTGCTTCCTGACCCGCCCCCCTCTCTTTTCTCCACTCCATCCTTCCTCCGGTCACTTTTCTGCTCAGAAATTCGGAGCACTTCTTTATCTAGCGTTCAGGGCTCTCCACGATCTGGTGCCACTTTCTCCGCTTATCTTTTTTATCTCTCCTTTTCCTCTATGCACTAACCACAGCCCAAATGCCTGTTTAAATCTAAAGCCCAACAAAACACAACAGAAGCACAACAAGCCCCTATTTTTTTTCTTCTGTTGTGTTTCTAAAGCAGCCTGGTAGAATGGATAGCCCAGATTCAAGTTCTGCCTCCTGCCACACACAAACTGTGTGACCTTAGACAAGTCTATTAACTTCTCAGTGATCTAGGCAGCTGTCTAAGACTATAAATTGAGGGCATTTCCTAGGCTAATGAAATTACAGGTCCAGGCCCTATTCCCTTATTAGACTATCAGCTAACATAATGACAAAGCTTGGACGAAGGAAAAATGCAATTCCCTTCCTTAATTGCAGAGATGAGAGGTGATGAGTTTGGACTATTGCATATTCCGTCAGACTTGTTAGATTTGTTGACTGGTTTTGCTGAACTACATTATTTCTCTCTTAAAAAAATCTTTCATGCAAAGGAAGAATCTTTTTGTGCTTTGCAGCTAATCTATGCCACTAACTGATCAAGCCAGTGAAGGTGTTCTAGCCTCCTGTGTCTGATTGTGATGGGGTGGACTCTCATCTCTGATACCCACACAATGCTGACAATAGAATTATGAGACTATCACACATGTGGCGTTGAGAAGCTATCAGTATTGCCTGTACTCTATAGTCTTGCCAAACTGTTTTCTCGGTTTCTCATACATAGTATTAGAAATATTCCATTTCCCACCTTTGCCCGGAATGCAATTCCTGCCTCACATCCGTCTCAGAGACTCCCTTACTTCCTTTAAGTCACAACATAAATAACACCTTTGACATGCTAGTGTCTTTGTATTGATTCTCTATGTATTTATATATGTACATGGTGTTTCTCCCAATATAATGTAAACTTTTAAGTAGTTGTTTTTTTCATCCCCAGTAGATCAACTAGGATTTATTAATCACTAACTGTGTGCCAGCTAGGTGGAGAAGCTGATACTGTACTTGGCCTGGAGTCAGGAAGACATCTCCTGAGTTCAAACCTGGTCTTAGACACTATGTGACCCTTAACCTTGTTTGCCTCAGTTTCCTCATCTGTAAAATGAGCTGGAGAAGGAAATGGGAAACTACTTAAGTATCTTTGCCAAGAAAACCCCAAAAGAGGGCATGAAAAGTCAGATACAACTAAAAAATGACTAAAGAAGTCCTACCTGCCAGCCTACACATGCTTGTTCATCCCATCCCCTTATCTCTAATCTCATTTTTTATGATGTGGTGATAGGAGAGGCACTGAGATGAATGGCCCATTCTCTTTTATAAATGTGTACTTGTCAGATTTGTCTTTCTCTTATTACAAAGTTGTTTTTAAAAATTGCTGGTGTCAAGATATTAGGAGACACTCTGTTTAGAGGTAAGGCCCAGCAAAACAGGCTGCACTCCAAGTTTGATATAACAACAATCCTTTGCACTCAGGCACAGCAAAACCCCGGAATTGGAACTTGTGATTTCTCTATTTCCCAGGAGATCCTGGCCTGAGAGCTGGGGCTACAGCTGACACGCTATAGCAGAAAGTGATCAATCACATCTCCTGACACTCTGAACAATCCCTGTACCTGTAATTGCTAAGTGAACTGAACCAGGTTATGCACTTCTGTTCCCACCATGCTAACTCTGGTTCTGTACCCTACTGAATGATCACAAGGCTCAATGACTCTTATGACTTGAGACGATCACAAGGCTCAATAATTCTAATAACTTGGGGACAGTTCCCACAGAACCCAAGAATGCCTATACTGTCCAAAAAATGCCTGCATGCATGGGCCTGACATGGGAACTGTTAACTCAAGACCTAAGAATGACTGTGTTAAGTCCTGCCTTTTTGTGGTTTTCATGCTTAGAAACCCTATACCAGCCATAAGCCATAAGCCTTCCTTCTCAGGAGGACTTCCGCTTGCAAGCATTTTCCTCACTTTGAAATTAAACTTCTGTTTGATTCCTGACTCTCCTGTCTGTGGCCTGCTTTGTTTGGCTCTGGCCACCCACAGGTTAAGAGACCTGCTCTGGTCTGGTTGGCACTGGTAATTTGAATCCTGCAATAATCCTCAGTGATCAGCCTGGCAATGTGTTTTCTGCCTTGGTATTATTTAACAAAATGCTTTAATGGACAGCTAGGTGGTGCAGTAGATAGAGCATCAGCCCTGAAGTCAGGAGGACCTGAGTTCAAACGTAGCCTCAGACCACACACTTGACACTTACTAGCTGTGTGACCCTGGGCAAGTCACTTAACCCTAATTGCTTTTAAAAAAATGCTCTTAATTATTTTATTTTTTTTAAAGGCACCTAGAGACCACAAGATAGGCCTCTGCATAAGCACTATGGGCAAACATGAGAGGCAAAGCACAGTACAAGGACCTTGGTTTCTGCATTAGTATCATTCCTCGTAGAAATGATGAAACGCTGCTTACAGAATGGGCAACAGGTCCATAATACACACAGGACTATCACAACAAACAAAGTTGCAATAGCTGAATGAAGAAACCCAGTATGGCTGTAGCTTTAGGGGTGTGAAGACCTTTGGCAGGATCCATGATGTTCAGGGGTCTGGCAAGCACTTCCTATACATCTTTCAAACAACTGAGTTTGGATAAGGGCAGGCTTGTAGAAGCATTTCCTCAACCTATAGAACTAATCTTCACTTCATTGAATTTTTCCTTCACCGTTAGCACAAGTTTTTATTATGTAATTCCAATTAATTGCAATACCGTTACCTTGTTACTTTTAGGATTCTTAAGAAAGCTTAAAATGTATGATCTGTTCCAGTACCTTTTGGTGAGTTTTGCTTGTAGTTTACCTAAACAATTAAATTCTGTTATATCATTCACAGAAGAAAATACAGTGGCAACACAAAATATTCTTCCAAATTAAATTTTACTTACTTTTAAGTTGCTCCCTGATTTAAACAAGCTTCTTCCTTTTCATGGTCTATAAAAGAGTTAATAGTAGGCAGTTCTTAAAATTTAAACTGCAAACTCATTTTTTTCCTTCATTTTGGAACTTTATTGATACTACTTTCAAACTAGCTTCCCCCTTCCCGTCCTTCTCCCCTCCCCCCAATCAATGAAACCGCTTTCCTCCTTTGTACTAAAATAACAAATCTGTCACTCTCCAGGGAGAAGTATGATAAAAGGCCTAAGTGCTGTTTCCTTGTAATTTTCACAGTTCTTTCTTATTTGTCCTTAAAACAAATTCTACAGAGTAGCGCCCCAAAACTCACTAAGACATTTCAGCATTCATAAAAACATTTAAACTACAATTTGAAGATTCACAATACAGAATTATATTTCAGTCACAGCTTTAGTCTCCAATTAGTTTTTAATGCCATAATTCTCACAGAACGCCTCCCCCACCCCACACTCTCACCCTCAGGCCACTCAGATAATCCTGATAGGCATGTATTTCTAAGTGGGGATATACTAGTGTTATCTCAGAGGTGAGTTTACAATCCTGGTAGAAGCAGATTTCTAAAAGAGGATCAAAGCACATGAGACTGCCCTTTCCTATGCTTGGATTGCTATATTCCGTGGTCATCCCTGACAAGAGGGCTAGGATTACAACTATGAAAGGGGGTGGGGCATCATGGGCTCACTCAAGTTAACTAGGTGGTAATGGCTAAATTCTACACAGTGATCTAGAGTAGAACAAGAAAAAAGCCTTCTTAGTGTTCATTACCCTTCACACTTGACATCCTATTTCCATTCTCTATGCCTCTGTCCACAGTCTGGGTTTCTCCTTCCCTAAACTTAACAGAATATCTTCCTTTCTATAAGTCTCAGGTTAAGTACCACTCCTACATAAGGCCTTTCCTGATTTGCACTCCTCTGGTACTTTACATCTGATACTATACTTCCCCTTTTAGGGAAAAAATTAGCCTAACCTACATGGTGGTGGAGACCCTGGTAGATATTGATCCCATCACACTTCGTATTTATTTTGTATATTTATCTATATCTATCTATCTATTTATCTATCTATCTATATATACACATTATATATATATGTATATGTATATATACATATTGTTTCCACTGATGAAATACAAATTCCATGAGGGCCCAATTATTTTTGTCTCTGTACACCTTGCTGTGCCACATAGTAAACCTGGAACTTAATAAAAATGGTTGTTGATGGTCTGAAGTACACTGCCCAAATAGTATTGTAAGGTAAGTATATGGAATAATGATCTGTCTAGTGAATATGCTCCTTTCCTTCTTTGTTTCTCAGAATCTCTACTTTTCTTCAAGGTTCAGCTCAAGTATTTTTATTTTTTTTTTTTTAGGCAATTGGGGTTAAGTGATTTCCCCAGGGTCACACAGCTAGTAAATGTCAAGTGTTTGGTCTGAGGCTGGATTTGAACTCAGGTTGTCCTGACTTCAGGGCCAGTGCTCTATCCACTGCATCACCTAGCTGCCCCTCAAGTATTTTTATGTAAGGCTTTGATTCCCTCCCACCTCCTCAGCTGCCAGTCTTCCCAATCACTTTTAATCCATTCTGGATAATTTGTATATACATATATATGTGTGTATGTGTGTGTGTGTATCTGTACAAACACATACACAATTAACATTTTCGGGGAAAGCTGAAAGATCTAAAATAAATACTGATGAATTATCAGTATTTCTATATACTGCCAAAAAAAATACAGCAGGAAAAGTAAAAAAGAGAAATTCTATTTAAAAATTAATAACGACACAAAGTATAATCATCAAAATAACTTGGTCCTGGATAAGAAAGAGAGAGGGCCATCAGTAGAACAGATTAGGTACACAATATATTGAAGCAAATGAGCACAGTAACCCAGTGTTTAATAAATCCAAAGATTCTAGCTACTGGGCAAGACCTCAATATTTGAAAAAAGCTGTTGGAAAAACTGGAAACCAGTTTTACTGAAAACAGGTATAAATCAACATCTCACACTATTTACCAAGACAAGCTCCAATGGGTATGTGACTTAAACATAAAGGGTGACATTAATAAAAATAGGAGCATGGAAGAAATAACCTATTACATCTATGGATGGGGAATAGTTCATGACCAAACAAAATATAGAAAGATTCACATTAAGTAAAATGGACAATTTTGATTATGTAAAAGTAAAATGTGTTTGCGCAAACAAAACCAATGCATTTAACATTAGAAGAGAAGAAGGAAATTGGGGAGAAAAAAATCTTTGCCAAAAGTTTTTCTGATAAATGTCTCTTTTCTAAGATACATAGGGAAGTGTTTCAAATGTATAAGATTAAAAGTTATTCCCTGACTGATAAATGGTAAAAATATACAAATAGGAAGATTTCTGAGAAAAATATATGAGCTACCCATAGCCATATAAAAAAAATATTCCATATCTCTACTAATTAGATAAGTGCAAATTAAAGTAACTCTGAGGTGTTGCCTTACACCATCAGACTGCTAAATTGACAAAAAAGGAAAATGACAAAGTCCATCTGGAGTGTGGCCTGGAGAGAACCAAGTATGACTGCCTTGTGTGCCCTCCTTCAATGGAGGTTCTAGGAGTAGCCATCCAAATCACAGGAAGAGTAGAGGCAGAGGGGTACTTCTAATGTGTGGATTCTAGGGATGGAGTGAGCTTCTGGATGAGTTCAGGCATGGTAGAGGAATTATAGAGTATCATCCGGGGAAGAGTGAGAGTTCCAGCCAAACTGCTCTACCCATTGCTCACCACGAAGAACATGCCATTCTTTGTCTCTGTGCCTTTGAACAAGGCTGTCCTTCAAGCTGGAACGCACAACCTTCTCGTCCTTTCCTCTTTTTTTCCCTTTAATTTTGTTTCATTGTCAAGCATTTATTTTTCTTCCTCCCTCCATCCTGAAAAATAAAAATGAAACTTTTATAACAAATACAATCAATGAGTACAACAAATTCCCGTAGCGATCATGTCCAAAATGTGTTTCATTCTTAATATTAGTCCATCACCTCTATGTCAAGAGGTGGGTAACGTTCTTCATCCCTAGTCCTCTGGAATGAATCATGGTTGATCACGGAATTGATTAGAGTTCTTAAGCCTTTCAAAATTGCTTGTTTTTATAATCCTAGGAGTCTCTGTGGTAGTTTTGGGCAGGAAAGGAATTGTTTCTGAGTTTAGTTCTTCTGCCCTACGACAATTCATACAGTTTTCTTTCCTGGACACATCACTTTCAGTGCCCAAATCTGGGTGAGAATCTAACTGGTGGATGGTCTCTTTTCCTCAGCCAAACACTAACATGCTCATCATACAGAACAGGAGGCTTTTCAGGCAGAATTTGAATCCAGATCTTCTGACTCCCCGTTGAATTCTCTATCCACAACACCTTACTGCTTCTGTCTATCTTGAAGAAGTCTTCAGAAGTCTATTGCTATAAGTTCCTTATGAAAATGGTATAGGAAAGAAGAACCAGAGAACATAGGACGCTTCCCGAGTCACTTGAGTGATGCTTTACTTGGTGACTTACTGGTGTTTGGTCTGGACAAGATTTATGTAACACAGCTGAATTTTGCCTATGCTTTTCTTTTTTAAAATTAATTTATTTTGATTTATCAACCATCACTTCCACAAGCTTTTGAATTTTAAATATTTCTCCCCCTTCCTCCATCCCTCCCTCCCCACCGTCTGGTGCACAATCTGATATAGGCTATACATATACATTCCTATTAAACATATTTTCACATTAGTGATGTTGTAAATAAGACTTAGAACCAATTGGAGGAACCACCAGAAAGAAGAAACAAAACTCAACAAAAGAAAAAAATAGTAAACTTCTATCTGCATTCAAACTCTATAGTTCTTTCTTTGGATGTAGATAGCATTTTCCATCACAAGGCCTTTGGAGAGGCCTTTGGCGATGTCTTGGGTCCTCGTATTGCTGGGAAGGATTAAGTTTATCAATATTAGTCATTGCACAACGTTTGCCTATGCTTTTACATGAAGTATAATCAGGGTTCATACTGGTTGCTCAGTCCTGTCAGAGTCTTACTTAACTCTTTTTGGATTTCCTTGGCAAAGATATTGGAATGGTTTGTCATGTCCTTTTCCAGCTCTTGGGGCCAACAGGGTTAAGTGACTTTCCCATGGTCACATAGCTGGAAAGTGTCTGAGGCCAAATTTGAACTCAGGAAGATGGAAGATGAGTTTGATTCCAGACCTGGCACTCTATCCACTGTGCCGCCTAGCGCTATTCAAATAATACTAATGATTGACATTTGAATAGCACTTTAAGGGTTTTGCCTTGTCTATCTCATTCCGGCAGTATTCCTGTGAAGCAAGGCACTACTGGCCTCATTTTTACAAATTTGGCAACTGAGGAATAGAGAGGTTAAATGACTAGCCCGGGTGTGAAGTTTGGATTCAGTAAAAGGGGTGCACTTGAGGACCCAGAGGGCCACGTGGGGCCTCCGGGCTGCAGGGTCCCCACCCCTGGACTAAGATGGTGAAAGTCGGCAAACTGAGGTCTCCAGACTTCAGCCCCACACTGCGTCCTTTCCACCGGTCTGTCTACTCCTCAAGCATACCAATCAGGGGCCTCACAACGCAATGCAATTAGAGCGGGCAGGACTAGAGGGCCCTGAACACCTCCTCCAAACGCACCTGAGTCACGGCCTCTGGCGGCGACGCAGCCCCCCCGCAACTCCTCGCCTCATTCCAGGTGGAGGAACCTCACGTGACGCTGCCGCGCAGGCGCAAACAGCCGAGGCCGGTGGCGGCCATGGGGGACGCTACCTGCGTTACGGCGGGCGGGGAGGATCCCTACCGGGTCAGTGAGGAGGCCCAGGTGGCTCCGCATCTTTCCCTTTCTTTTCCAGAGCCTTGCAGCTGTTTATGTTATTCCGTGTCTAGGAGACGGCTCCACATTTGAACTGCCCTGCTCTGGTGGCGGCCCAGTCGTGTTTGTGTAAGGGTGGGGGCGGGGTGGGGGAAGCGGAGGCTCCCGGGATTCCCCGAAGGTGCGGGGGGGGGGGCCAAGGAGCGGAGAGGGGAAGGGGGCGCCCGGACCTGCCCGGCCTGGTGGCACCTTCGGAGAAACACTCCTCTTGTTTGGGGGCGCCCTCGAAAAACTGCCTTCTTCGGTTGTTTGGGGGACCCCAGCGAAAATCAGCCTTCCTAGTTTGAGGGGAGTGGGGAAAGGGGACCGGCCGGGCTAACAACCTTTTTAATCTTTGAAATGGGAGATGGGGAAAGAACCGTCCTGGGCGGCCTGATATATTTATACTTTTCGAACCCCCTGTTGTTTCCGGTTATTCTACAAATAAAAGCATTTGTATTTTCAGAGGCAGCAAAGTTTGCACCGTTACTCGGTGATGCACACTGGTGGGAGTTGGAATCCATTTATACCTCATTCTGTGTGATTCTTGTTTATGCACTTAAATTCTCTGTTTTTGAAAACCCAAAGTGGATGAGAGGCCAGCTTTGGGCCTGATTCCTTAGGGGGACAACCTAAGGCCATTCGTGAGATTTTTTTTTTTCTTTTTAACCAAGGAACACTTAGAGACTGTGAATGCAAACCAAAGTCCGTGGGGCATTGTTATTTTTACTGTGGGAGTTATGAGATGGGAAAATTCATTCAAGAAATGGTTGTTGAACATCTAGAAAAGGAAGTGTTGATTACAGAGAGAGTTCGTTAAGAACAGGCTGTGCCAGACTAATTGCCATTTATGATAGGGTTACTGAACCGGGAGGTGAGGAGAATGCTGTAGAACTCATTTGCACAGATTTTTAGCAAAGCTGATAAAAGTATATCATGCTATTTATGTGGAGGAGATGGAGAGATGTAGATTAGCTGATAGTACAGTTGGATGATTCAGAACTTGGGGGGGCAGCTGGACTTACTTGTCAGGAGGACTTTAGTGATGTATTTTAGGAATCTGTCCTTAGCCTTGTGCTGTTACATTTCAATCAATGACTTAGATAGTAATACAACTTTCTTGTCAGATTTGCAGGTGATATAAAGCTGGGAGGGATAACTAACATACTAGATGATAGAGTCAGTATCCAAAACAAATCTTGACAGGTTAGAGTAGTAGAGTAGAATCTAATAAGATAGAATGCAGTAGGGTTAAATTTAAGGTCGTATACTTGGGTGCAAGAAATCACGTTCACAAATACAAGTTGGAAGAGGCATAGTTTTCCTTATCTAAAAGAAATCTGGAGATTTTAATGGACTGTTAAGTGTAATACGAATTAGCAATCGTATATGTCAGCCTAGTGTCCATTGAGAGCCGCTATGCTGCTGCAGAACCTCCCTGGAAAGGGTGGGGGGGCGGGTGGGTAGGAGGCAAAGGAGGGAAAGGTGTCTGCTTCATTAGTGCAAGCTACAGTCCAGGTGATGAGCAAGAGCAAGCTGCAGACCCCCGGGCAGCCCTGACCCTGACACCAGCAGCTGTGCATAAGATAAACCCACAATGTAGGTCTGAAGGTTGGGTTCTGGATCAGAGGTTGTAATGGACTTTCTTACACTTTAGAATATGCCAAGACAAAAGGAGAGTCTGATGAAAAAGTTGTTCAGGATGGAATTAGAGTGTTCATTGAAAAGAAAGCACAGTTAACAGTATATGGCAGCCTTCAGAGCTAAAAAGAGCTTGTGCTACATTCATAGAAACATAGGAATAAAGAGTTGATGATCCCACTAGGCAGTTAGGTGGCAAAGTGAGTAGAGTGCTGGGCCTGGAGTTAGGAAGACTCATCTTCCTGAGTTCAAACCCTGCCTCAGACACTTACTAGTCAGTGTAACCCTGGGCAAGTCCCTTAACCCTGTTTGCCGAGTTTCCTCATCTATAAACTGAGCTGGAGAAGGAAATGGCAAACCACTCCAGTATTTCTGCCAAGAAAACCTCAAATGGGATCACCAAAGATCGAACATAACTGAACAACAACAATAACAATGCCACTGGGTTCTGCCCTGCTTAGATTTATCTGGAACGTTATGTTCTGTTTTGAATGTTGAAGTTTAAGAGGTTGTTGATAAACTGAAGAATACTCAGAGGAAGGCAGTGGAATACTAAAGAGCCTTGAGTCCATGTCATATGAAAATCTGTCAAAAGAACTGGGAATATTTAGATTAAAGGAGAAAAGACTCAAGGAGGACATGATAGCTCTCCCCAAGTGTTTGTGGAGTTGTGTAGAAGGATCAGATTTGTTCAGTTTGGTCCTAAACAGTAGAACTTGGAGGGTAGAGCCCCCAGCTGGTAGAAGTTACAAAGAAGCAAATTAAGATTTGATGTCAGTTAAAAGTGTGATGAGGTGGTGGATTTTCCTTCCAAGGTCTTCAAGCATAGGCTGTGTGACCATTTGTCATGCTTGTTTATAATAGGAATTCTTTTCAGGTATAGGTTGGACCAGATGGTCACTGAAGTCCTTGCTCACCCTCAGATTGTGTCAGTGTGATTCTGTGTGTCACCCACATACTTGCTGGCTCAGTGCAACACACTGCTTTCTGGGCAAAATGGCACATAGATAATAGGGAGTATGTGAAGTCTACTGAGGTTGACTCTACTATGGGTGAGCCATGAATATTGTATAATATGTGACGATGTGTTACATAAATAGTACATATATATCTAGTGTGATTCACAGGGGCTGTTTTTTGACTGGGAAGATAACATGATGGGGACGTTAATTTTACCAGCTCTTCAGGGGCAGCAGAAAAGCTCCTCTGTTCTACAGGCATACCTTGGAGATATTATGGGTTTGGTTCCAGACCACCACAATAAAGCAAGTCATGAATTTTTTGGTTTCCCAGTGCATATATTTATACTATACTGTAGTCCATTAAGTGTGTTATGTTTACATTAACAATGTACATACTTTAATTAAGAATACTTTATGGGGCAGCTAGGTGGCACAGTGGGTAGAGCACCGGCCCTGAAGTCAGGAGGACCTGAGTTCAAATGTGGCCTCAGACCAAACACTTGACACTTACTAGCTGTGTGACCCTGGGCAAGTCACTTAACCCCAATTGCCTAAAACAAAAACAAAAACAAGAATACTTTATTGCTAAAATAAATGCTAACCATCAGCAAGTTATAATACTTTTTGCTGGTGGAGGGTCTTGCCTTGATGCCAGTGGCTGCTGACTAATCATAGTGGTGGTTGCTGAAGGCTGGGATAACTGTGCCAATTTCTTAAAATAAGACAGCAGTGAAGTTTGCCACATTGATTGAGTTTTCCTTTCACGAAAGATTTCTATGTAGGATGCGATGTTGTTTGATAACATTTTACCCACAGTAGAACTTATTTCAAAATTGGACTCATTCTCAAACTCTGCGGCTGCTTTATCGACTAAGTTTGCATAATGTTCTTCAGTGTTGTGTCTCAGAGAATAAAGAGGCCTGAGGAGAGGGAGATAGGAATGTCCAAAGGAGCAATCAGAACACACACAACATTTATTGAGCTTGCTGTCATCTATGGGTGCAGTTTGAGGGGCTCTGAAACAATTGCAATAGTAACATCAAAGATCACTGATCACACACCATCATCATAATGAAAAATTTGAAATATTACAAGAATTACTAAAATGTGACAGAGGCATTATGTGAGCACATTTTGTTGGAAAAATAGTGCTGATAGATTATCTTGATGGTGCCTTTGAATTGTAAAAAAAAACCCCACAATATCTGCAAAGGGCAATAAAATGAAGCACAATAAAATGAGGCATGCCTGTATTCGCATCTTCTTCTGGAGCACTGCAGGCCACCTATGAAATCTGTAGCAAGACTTTCATGAGGTCATAGACCAAGAGCTAACAGAGTGACCTTGAGTGATTTGCCCAAGGTCATTGTTAGCTGGTGTTTTGTTTTTGTGTTTTAAAGAATATAGTTTATTCTGTATTAAGCAGTTGGGGTTAAGTGACTTGCCTAGGATCACACAGCTAGTGTCAAGTATCTGAGGCCAGATTTGAACCCAGGCCCTTCTGATTCCAGGGCCAGTGCTCTATCCACTATGCCACCTAGCAGCTGCTAGCAGGTGTTTTAAAATCTAAGTCCTCTGATTCCAGAGTCAGTGCTCTTTCCACTATATCATTACTGCTTCTATCAAATGTACATGTGGTACAGATATTTCAGTAGGGTGTCAGTTCATTGGTCCCTAGAAAAAAGACAGCATATTTTAGAGGATCAACAGTTAACTTAGCGTTTATAGATCTTAGTACTCTCTGCCACCTTTTTCACCAGTCCATTACCTTTATTGTAAAAGTGGCACCAGATTGTATATGACTGAGAGCCATTACAATTTTTTCTCTATTTTATAAGTTGTCATGGCCAAAAAATTCAGTGGCTAATCTGTGAGCAACGAATGTCTTCTTACCACACAGGTCTCTAAGCCATTAAAGCTTGGTAGAAAGTGCTAGAGTTTGCTTTCCCATGGCATAGCCTTTGAAAACCCAGTGTTTCTTCCATGGAATTGAAACAAGACTTTTGTGTAATACAAGAAAATGTTCATTTTATAGGATTTTTTAATATTCTGGTTTTCAGGATGTAGAGATCTTGTTTACATTTTTCAGTGTTCCTTAATGATTTTTATTTTATCAGTTTTTATTAGGAAAGAATTAAAATTTTATGAATTAGCTGAGTCTTTGGTAGAAAATTTAAGAATCCTCTCTACTATATATTTTTAATTTTGAAGTTGTAAGTTTTGTTTCTTACCAAAGGCAATTTAAGTTTAATTAAACACCTACTTTGTACAATGTGAGGTTACAAAGTTAAAAAAAAAAGAAATAACTATCCTCAAAGAATTTATGTTTTTAAAAAATGTCTAGAAAACAAAAAAACAAGAAAAAAGTAATGGAAAATGATTATATGGCTTTTGTTTTTACATATTTTAATTATTTGTCTATCTTGGATATCAGATCTTTATCAGAGGTCCTCGATACAAGGATTTTTTTCCCCAGTCGACTGTTTCCCATATTGTCCTATTTGTACGAATTTTGTTCATTACAAAGCTTTTCAATTTCATATAATTAAAATTATATGTTTTATAATTTGTAATTGCTTCTAACCTTATTTGATTAATAATTTATTCCTTAGACATTCTATTTATTTAAAGGTATGATCTTTAGTACTCAGATAATAGCTATATTTTGAATTGTGTCATATCTTCCCATGCCTCCCCCATATTCATCATATTTATTATTTCTTAGAGTACAATTGTTTCATTACACTAACGTACTGCAGTTTGTTAGCCATTCCCTACTCTACTTTGTAGATACTAGTGTAAACCTAATTTTGACCAGACTGCTTTCCAGTTTTCTCAGCGATTCTTATCAAATAGGGAATTCTTTCCTAGATGATTTATGTTTTCAAATTTATAGAACACTTAGTTATTGAATTAAATTATTTGATTCTTTTTCTAGTTCCATTGAACTACACCTCTGTTTCTTAACATACCAAATAATTATGTTATGTTATATAATTATGTTTACATTTTTTAATAATAGAGTTTGAGAACTGGAGATGCTATCTTCCCTTTAAGCCTACATTTTTCACTAATTCTCTTGATACTCAAGATTTTTTGTTCCACAAAATGAATTTTATTATTTTGTCTAACTCTTTAAAATATCCCTTTGGTAATTTGATTAGTACAACACTAAAACTGTAAATTACAGCACATTGTACTTAATGGTTGTTTAATGACTTCATATGTATAGTTACAAGCAATGCATATATTATTATTTTGTTTCTGCTTTATTCACTGCATGCCATGTAAGTTTTCCACATTTCTTTGTATTTTACATATTTACTGTTCCTTTCAGTACAATGGTATTACCTTATATTCCTATCCCACAAATTTTTCAGCCATTCCCAAATGATCAGATTCATAGTTTATTTGCAGCTTTTTGCTATTACAAATAGTGTGGCTATGAATATTTTAATAGATATATGTCTTCTTGTGTATCTGTTTACACCTCCTTAGGGTGTAAACCTAACAGTAAAATCCCTGAGGCAGAAAAGGTCTGTTCAGGTTTTATTGCTTTCCAAAATGGTTTTACCACTCTACCAGCATTTTTTCCACAGCTCTTCTGGCATTGAATTTTAAAATCTTTTACCATCTTTGTCAGTTTGATTTGTCAATTTGATGTTTCTCAGGTAAAATATCTCAGTTGTTTTAATTTGTATTTCTTTGATTATTAGTGACTTTTGACACTTTCAAATGTTTGCTAAAAACTTCTTTTTTCTAATAACTAGCTCATCATTTTTAATATTACATTACAAAATAAAGATACGTACATGAAGTTCTTTACATTCATTTAACAATCATATATGAGTTTCTTAAAAGCATATATCCAGAAAAATGCAAAGAAAAATATGCAGAATAGTAAGAAATATGAGAAACATTCCAGTTCTCAGAAAAATAAAAAATGTATAGAACTGTATTTGGGCCATGGATAATCTAAAGAGAGGAACAATGTACATTCTTTTTAATATTTTTCCATAGTTTATTTGACATGTACTTTTTGTGTTCTCATAAGGAAAATACATTGCTGAGATTTCAGTGGTCACTTCTATCAGCAAACATATTCATCATATAGGCTGCAGATTATGTAATTCTTGACTTTTTTTTAATTAATTAATTAGTTTAGTTTTAGTTTTCAGCATTCACTTCCATAAGATTTTGAGTTCTAAATTTTCTCCTCCCTTCCCTGCCCCCTCCTCAAGATAGCATGCAGTCTGATATAGGCTCTACATATATAGTCGTATTAAACATAATTTCACGTTAGTCATGTTGTAAAGAAGAATTAAAACCAATGGGGGGAACCACAAGAAAGAAGAATCAAAACAAAATAACAAAAGAAAAGGATAGCAAATAGTATGCTTCCATCTGCATTCCGATTCCTAAGTTCTTTCTCTGGAAGTGGATAGCATTTTCCATCATGAGTCTTTTGGAGTTGTCTTAGATCCTTATTTTGCTGAGAAGAGCTGAGTCTATCAAAGTTAGTCATTGCATAGTGTGGCTGTTACTTTGTACAGTGTTCTCCTGATTCTGCTTACTTCACTCAGCATCAGTTCATGTAAGTCTTTCCAGGTTTTTCTGAAGTCTGCCTACTCATCATTTCCATTACATTCATATACCACAGCTTGTTCAGCCATTCCCCAATTGATGGACATCCCTTCAGTTTCCAATTTTTTGCACCACAAAAAGAGCTGCTATAAATATTTTTGTACATGTGAGTCCTTTTCCCATTTTATGATCTCTTTGGGATACAGACCTAGAAGTGGTATTGCTGGGTCAAAGGGTATGCACAGTTTTATAGCCCTTTGGGCATAGTCCAAATTACTCTCCAGAATGATTAGATCAGTTCACAACTCCACCAACAGTACATTGGTGTTCCAATTTTCCTACATCTTCTCTTGACTTTTCTTTTAACTAGTACCTAAAACTTACAGTAGAATGATATATAAACAGTGTAATTAGAAATCTTATCCCTGAGGAATAGAATAAAAAAATGCCTCTTTAGAAAATTCGGACAAATATTTTTCACATTCGAAAACTATCAAAGGAACACAAGTAGAACAAACAGTACACATTTTTATTCTAAGTAAATATCAAGTTTGGTTGCGTTCCCTCCCACCCCCTGAGCCCAGTACTAGGGGTGTGGAACCTGTGGCCTTGAGGCTACATGTGGCCCTATAGGTCCTCAGATGTGGCCTTTTGACTGAATCCAAACTTCACAGGACAAATCCCCTTAATAAAAGGATTTGTTCTGTAAAACTTGGCCTCAGTCGAAAGGCCGCACCCAAGGACCTAGAAGGACACATGTGGCCCTGAGACTGCAAGTGTCCCACCCTTGGAGCCTCTTTGAAGAAACTAAAAATCACCAAATGACATTGAAATAAATAATATTAGGCATTTTCTTTTTCTGTATTTGAAAACCAGGTGAAAAAAGTCTAAGTAGGGCATCTAGGTGGTGCTATGGATAGAATACTGGGCCTAGAGTGAGGAAGCCTCATCTTCCTAAGTTCAAATCTAGCCTCTGAGACTTACTAGTTGTATAACCTTGGCCAAATCACTTAACCTTGTTTGCCTCAGTTTCCTTATCTGTAAAACATGCTGGAGATGGAAATTGTAAACCACTCAAGTATCTTTGCCAAGAAAATCCCAAATGGGGCTATGACGAGTCAGACATGACTGAAAACAACTGAACAATAACAACAATGTCTAAGTGGGAAAAATACTTGCAAGATGGCCTAAGTACTTTAGAAACACATTTATAATTAATTTGTTTCATGTGCAATTTGACTAATCTGATTTTATATTACAGTTATGTAACTTGTGGTAATGAAAAAAAGTCATCAATATACTACCTGTAAGATAAATTATTTAAGGATACACACAAATAATATTTATTATAGTCTCTTGGATAAGCCTTCATCATTGTCTTTTTTCTGCAGTATTTCTGTATTCAGCAAAAAAAAGTCTGAATTGTGAATACTGCTTGTGAAGTAGACTTAGTGGCCAAATGATATAATGGAGGAAAGTGCTATAATTTCTATGTGTGCTGGGATATTTACCCATTTACTAAATTTCTTAGCTACTTCACAGTTATTTCTGCTAACTTTGTTGCCATCATTTTTCCTGAACTGACCAAATACATTGTCCTTTGTTAGTATCCTTAATGTTTTCTAACAGAGTAAGGGCTGTATTTATTTAAATTTGCTTGAAGGAATTTAGAGAACAGTTGTTCATAGTTAGCTAGATAAGTAGACCAGTCTTTCATCATGAAGATTTCTGAGGTCAGTGATTGCTAACTGAAATCTCAGCAGGCTTAGAGCTAGCAAACACTTCACATTGTATGAAATCTAAGTGAAATTGCTGCATAGTTCCTTGCTTAAGTTTTTAACACTATCAAAACCTCAGCATCATATGTGACTGCTCATTTTTCTCCACCCCATATATCAAAATCAGTTGCACAGTGTCTATCTCCCCAATGTCTCTTAATTCTGACCTCTTCTAACTCATACAGTTACCATCTTATACCATTTTTACCTATTGCAATGGTCACTAATTGGTCTTTTTTCAAGTCTCTCACAACTCCAGTACAGATGGATTCACTACACATGGCTTTTCTTTTCTTTTCTTTTTTTTTGGTGAGGCAATTGGGGTTAAGTGACTTGCTCAGGGTCACACAGCTAGTACGTATCAAGTGTCTGAGGCTGGATTTGAACTCAGGTCCTCCTGACTCCAGGCCTGGTGCTCTATCCACTGTGCCACCTAGCTGTCCCATGGCTTTTCTTTAAGCATGGATTCAATCATGTAACATCCCTTTTCAGTCAACTCCAGTAGTTTCTTATTGCCTCTAGGATAAAATATAAACTTTAAAAAAGCTTTTAAAACCTGAAACAACTGAGCCCCAAATGACTTTTCTGTCATTGTTTTTTGATTCAGAGAATCATCTGTGTAGAGTTTATCATTGAACCCGTGGGAACAGATGAAGTCACCAAGTAATATAGTATAGAAAAGCAAGAGAAGACACTTGGCAGTGAATGAACATGATCTGGAGGACAGTTAACAGCAATGCAATCTGTGGAGTGGTCAGACGGATGGGAGAAAGTGTCCACGAAAAGAGGGTATTTGTCAGAGTCAAAGGAGAAGTCAAGAAAGATGAAGACAGAAAAAGACATTAGACTTGGCAATTGAGAGATCATATCTTTGGAGAGGAGTTGAATGATGAGATAAGAAGCCAGACTACAGAGTGTTTAGAAAAGAGAGAAAGGAGAAGCATTTATTATAGATATCTTTCTCATAAAAGGGAGGAGAGACGTAGGACAATATCTGGTGGGAATGGAGGGATCAAGTGAATTTTTTAAAGATAGGGATGCTTGTAGGAATGTTTGTAGAGAATGAGAGTTGATAGAGATCAAAGATTTAGAAGAGGAAGAAGAAAGCCAAATTACCAGTATCAAAAATGAAAAAAAGGTAAATTTGCAGCTAGTGAAGAAGAAATAAAAGCAATTATTATGACTGTTTTTGCCCAACTATATATATGCCAATAAAACCGACAATCTAAATGAATGTTTAAAAAAATATAAATTACCCAGATTAACAGAACAAGAAATAGAATATTTAAATAACCTGACCATAGAAAAAGAAATTGAACAAGTTATGAGTGAACTCCCAATGGGGGGAAAACAGACATAGATGGATTTGGGGTGAATTCTACCAAACATTTAAAGAGCCATTGCAATACTACATGAACTATTTGAAAAAAAGGTAAAAAGGCATCCTACCAAATTCCTTCTATGACACAAATATGATCTTGATATCCAAACTAGGGAGTGTCAAAACAGAAAAAAAGCTACAAATTTTCCTAATGAATTTCGATGCAAAATTTTTTAAATGAAATATTGGCAAGGAAATTGCAGCAATATATTTGAATTATATAAAATCGACCATATTAATAACAAAAACAAAAATCATATAATCATTTCTGTTGAAGCAGAAAAAGTTCTGACAAAGTATAACACCTGTTCCTGTTAGAAGAATAGGAATAAGGGGGCAGCTAGGTGCTGCAGTGGATAAAGCTCCAGCCTTGGGGTCAAGAGGACCTGAGTTCAAATGTGGCCTCAGACACATGACACTAGCTGTATGACTCTGGGCAAGTCACTTAACCCCATTGCTTAGCCAAAAAAACCCCCAAAAAACAAAAAAAACCCCACAAATGGGGTCATGAAGAGTCAGACACAACTGAAATGACATGGTGCATGTAGAGGGAGGGATATGACTTGGTAAGAAGGGTCACTTCTTCAGTGGAAATCAGTGTGAAGGAGAAGATAACGGAGGAAGGTTTTTGAGTGATTTGAAATGAGAAGGATAGAAGGCAGTGCTCTTGGTAAACAACCCTCAGCTTTTTCCAGTGAAGCATGAGATGAAAGCCTCAGCAGAGAGTATGGGAGGAAGCCTTATGGATAAATCGAAATGTCTGGAAAAGCATCTGTGTAGAGTGAGATAGTAAGTAGATCAGGAAGGAGCAGAGTGAATGCCTCACTGTAGTGAGGGCTCAGTAGAAACGAGATAACAAATTTATAGTGGACTAAGTCAATACAGTTTCATGATTTTCTCCAGCTTTTTTCAGCAGTACAGTAATAGTAGTGAAGGAGCCATACAAGGTTGGCAGGATATCATCAGTCATAAAACAAGGGGTCAAGAAATTAAAGAGTAAAGGATAGTATAAAGTTTATCTGGTTCATTATGGGTCAAAATATGGAAGAGAGGAGAGTACATAATTAAGGTTATAAGGATCACAAACAGTGGTAGGGGTTGTAAGGCACAAAATGCAATGATAAAGATTATAATTGTTTGTTTTGGTGAGGGATTCAGGTTTAAGTGACTTGCCCAGGGTCACACAGCTAGGAATTGTCAAGTGTCTGAGGCCGGATTTGAACTCAGGTCCTCCTGACTCCAGGGCTGGTGCTCTATCCACTGCACCACCTAGCTTTCCCAAAAGATTATAATTGGATAGATGAATTTTTGAGTTTATATACAGAGAAGTAGAGCTTAATGTCAATGCCATGGCCTTCTCTGTGTGGAGCTGAGGTAGAGTAGCAGTTATGTCATGGCATCCAAGTAAATTTAGGAACTAAGTATGTTTGAGAGAACTAAATATGTATGCTGAAGTCCCCTGGTATGAGAGTAGAACTTGTGAAGAGAAAGGCTATGAGCTAGCCCTGAACTCGTTGAGAAAGGAAGAATGTCCTAGGAGCTAATAGATAATAGATACGATGATCTAGATTGGATGACGAATTAGGATAGTGAAGACCTCAAAGGAAAACAGATTGGTGAGTGATGGTGGTGGAAGGAAAGTCAGGAAGTGATAATGAAGAATAAGGAGTATTCTAACTCCTCCATTGGACCACTGAGGCAACCAGGGAATTAATCATCTTTGACCACGTACTGAGTCATATATACCCAGAAATAGGGATTATTTGCAGGTAGGTGGTTCAATGAATAGAATGCCAGGCCTGGAGATAGGAACACTCATCTTTTTTTTTTCATTTGCTTTTTGGTGAGCGTTTGGGATTAAGTGTCAAGTGTCTGAGGCTGGAGTTTAACTCAGGTCCTCCTGACTCCAAGGCTGGAATCCACTGCACCACCTAGCTGCCCCAACGCTCTTCTTCTTGAGTTCAAATCTGGCTTCAGACACTTAATAGCTATGTGACCTTGGGCAAGTTACTTAACCCTGTTTGCCTCAGTTTCCCCATCTGTAAAATGAGCTGGAGAAGGAAATGGCAAACTGCTTAAGTATCTTTGCCAAGAAAATTCCAAAAGGGGTCATGAAGAGTTAGATACGACTGAAAACAACTGAACAACAACAACTACAAAAGAGAAATGATAATTGAAACAACTCAGGTACCATATCACCTATCAGACTGGCTAAATTGACAAAAAAGGAAAATGACACGTTTTGTAGAGTCTGTGGGAAAAAATGTACTTTTTGATCCAGTGACACTGGCCTCCTGGCTCCTCCACAAACAAGACACTCCATTTTTTTCTTGAACAATGTCTTTGACATTCCATTTCTCATCTCTAGGCATTTTCTCTGTCTCCCGTTCCTGGAGTACTCTCCCTCCTCTGTTCTGACTACTGCGCTACCTGGCTTCCTTTGGGTGCCAAATAAATTCTCATCTGTTACTAGAAGCCTCCTCCAACCTTTACTCTGTTAATTATTTGCCATTTGGTCTTTATATAACGTACTCTGTGTACATTTGTTTGCATGTTGTCTCCCCCATTACATTGTAGCCTCCTTGGGGGTATGTATTATCTTTTGCCTCTTTTTGTATCCCCAGTGCTTAGCACAGTGCCCGCCATATAATACGCACTTAAATGTTTGTTGATTGATTGAATGGCTGAACAAGTTATGGTATGTAAATGTTATAGAATATTACTGTTTTGTGAGAAATGATAAAAGAGATGATTTCAGAAAAACCTGAGAAGACTTGTATGAAATGATGCAAAGGGAAGTGAGCAGAATCAGGAGAACAATTTATATAATAACAACAATATTGTGAAGACAACTTTGAAAGACTTAGGAACTTTTATCAACATAATCATCACAGATTTCATGATGAAGTATACTATCCACCTCCAGACAGAGAAGTGATGGACTCAGAGTGGAGACTGAATTATCACTATCTTTGTTTCTTCCTTTGTTGTTGCAATTCACTTTCTGCATTCATATTTTCCCCCCTTAATTTAGGGAGAAATATATTAAATTTAAGAAGGCTATGTATACTTTATCCCCAGTTCATACAGTTATCAAGGTGTTTGCTATATGCTCTCTTATCTTTATTTGTGTAAGTTTTTTTACCTCCTATATTAAGCTGTTTTTTCCTCTAAATTCTTTCTTATTTAATTTATGATATACTTTTAGCTGTCATTTCATCTCTTCTAGGAATTCTAATAGAACTCGTGGCCAACCTATAAATTTATCTGAGGCTCTTCTTGGTAGTTTCTGTGAGTTACTTTGTTCCTCTTGACATGTCCTGGCTGTCACTAGATGTCATAGGCATCTTCTGTTTATATTTACAGCTTTACTTCCCAAAATGGAGCTTTTTGTCAGGGCTAGGCTCTGATTGCTCCTGTATTTTGAAAGGATGGCGGACCCCTGTTTCCTCTACATTAGTGTTGTCTAATTTTGGTTGCTGGACCTTCTGCTGGTATTTGCTGTGCACAAAAGGTTGCAGTTCCTAGGCTCACTCATAGCCTCATGGTGCAGAGTGCTGAGCTCTTCCAGGCTTTTAGTGGTAGCTTAGATAAGTGCATATAATCTTTAAGAGCCACCAGGATGAGCAGACTGATCAGTCACCTTCTTGGTAAAAGGTTTGTTGCTCTGCTGTCTCCTATCTCTATTTCTGAACCTACAGCTCCGTAAGTGCTTAACAACATAGGGGTTTCCTTCACAGCAGAACTTAGGTCTTTTGATCCTGGAATCTGGGTTGTCCTTGCCCTGCCTGGGACTTTCCAAGATCTCCTGGTTCCTGCATCTGGGGACTCCCAGGTGGGACATTCTGAGTTGTGGGAGTTGCAAGGTCTCTCAATGATATGTTTGCCTTATCCGGAGTATCTGTGCTCCATTTTTTAGTGCCTGCAGACTTCTGAATATCCACTTATACTAATAAGTGGACCAAGGTACTTACTGTAGTTTATTTCTTAATCATTATTAAATTTGGTTTTTTTTTATCTTTTCTTGAGTATGTGTATGGGGTTAGTACTGTTCTGCTTTTATTCACTCTGACACCTTGATTAAAAATTCCCTACTTTAATTTTTAATAGGTGGATACTAAAGAAGAATTTGTTCAAGTCAGAAAGAGAGAGCTAGAGCGGCTGACAACAGAAGTGATGCAGTTACGAGACTTTTTACCCAAAATACTAAATGGAGATATGTTGGAAAGCTTCCAGCGACTGGATGCTGTAGAAACAAGTAAGTCCTATTTTACAGAAATGGCAATAACAATTCAACAAATAAATGATATTATTTTATATATGAAAATAATCATAAAGAAATTTGTGATTTATTACCAAACTCTGACAAGCTAGAAATTTATGTTATGTTCCATTTTCCACTTCCAATTTATTATGTAACCTTATGTTTTGGGTTTTTTTGTTTTTGTTTCTTTAAAAATTTTTTTTGTTAAATACTAAAACTTAAATACACAATGAGGAAAGGAAAAGAAGCATAAACTTAAATATTGAAACGTAAGTATAAAATAAGAAAAGAAAAAAAATATTGCCATGTGCACAGCAGAATGTAAGAGAGGATTCAAAATATGTAGCAATAAATTTCCATTTCAAGAAAGCCTGTTTAGTAAGTACTACATTGTGTTGAGTGCTGTCCCTCATTTCTTTGCTTCCTTGTAATTTTTCTGCTGTGTACTTTTTATTTTGTTTTTTTCCCCCTCCTCCTCCCCTCCCCCCCATGAAGGCAACAATTAATTGCTGATATAAACGTATATACACATATACATATATAAACATACACACAAAGATATATATACATACATATAGTTACATGCACATGCATATACTTAAATATCTATAATCATACTCATATATAGACAAATACATTCATATGCATTTATGGAAGACTGTACCATACTTAATTGTCTTCTGTTTCTCTGAGGGTGGATAACCTCTTGATAAGTCCAAATCTCTCCACAATTTTCCAAGTCTACCAACTTGTCGTTTCCTATACCACAGCAATATTCCAGCCATATACTGTCTAGTTATTTTAGGTAGTCCAAAACAACACTGATGGATATGACTGACACGTAGTGTAGTTGCCCTGTGTTTCTCTTTTGATTAAATCTATTTTAGCCTTAACTTTGTCTGAGATCGTGATTACCACCCCTACTCCTTTTTCTCTAACAAATTCTACTCTTGATCTTTATTTTATATTTATGCGTATCTCTTTCCTATCCCTCCTGACTCCTCTACTTTACTTTTACCTGCTACCTTACTCTCCTATTACTTGAACTGCCCCCACCCCTCAAGGATGACTCCCTTATCCACCCATTCCCATTAATCTAAACTCCCTTCTATACCCCCCTTTATTCCTATTCCCTCACCCTCCCTTCTAAAGGTCCCTCCCTTATACTCTCCCCCTTCCCTATCCCTTTAGCATTTTATTTCTTTCTGAATTTAGAAGGCTTTTATACTCTTTTAGATATATATGTATTGTTTCCTCTTGAACCCATTCCCAGTGAAAGTAGGTTTCCAGAACTACCAGCCCTACTCTCTTATCTAATTCCTCTGTGTCAGTTCTTCCTCTCACACCTCATTTATATAAGATAATTATTCTTTTTAGCTGTTCCTAAATGGTTTTACTTTTTAAAATCATATGATACTCAGGTCTACCCCAATCTTTTTTTGTTGTTGTTTTAGGCAGTTGGGGTTAAGTGACTTGCTCAGGGTCACACAGCTAGTACATGTCAAATGTTTGGTCTGAGTTTGAACTCAGGTCCTCCTGACTTCAGAGCCAGTGCCCAGTCTTTCTTATAAACTATCCAATTACTAATAACCATTTTAGACATATGCTTCCTCGTATAAAAGGTAAACAGTCTTGTCCTTATTGAGTCCTTTGTAATTAGTCTTTGATAAGTACCTTATATTTCTCTTGGATCTTATATGTCAAATCTTCTATTGAGTTCGGGTTTTTTTTAAACAAAATCCTGAAAGTCTGACAATTTATTAAATGTCCGTTTTTTTCATTCAGGATTATGCTTAGCTTTGATGAGTATGATATTTTTGCCAGAACCCCAGTTCTTTTACTCTTTGATATATAGTGTTTCAAGACCTGTGGTCTTTTAGTGTTGCCGCTGCTGTATCTTGTGTGATTCTGATTGTGGTGCTGCTATATTTAAATTTTTTGTTGTTATTGTTGCACATAATATTTTATCCTTGACCTGAGGGTTTCAGAATTTGACTATGCTATTCCTGTGAATTTCCCTTGTAGGATCTCTTCCAGGTGGTGATTGGCGGATTTTTCCTGTTTCTACTTTCCTCTTTTGTTCTAACATTTCAGGACAATTTTCTTCCATTATTTCTTATATCAAGATTCTTTTTTTGATCATAGCTTTCAGGTAGTCTTATTATTCTTATGTTTTCTTTTCTTGATCTATTCTCCAGATCAGTTGTTTTTCTTATGAAATATTTCATATTCTTTTCTATTTTTTCATTCTTTATATTTTGTTTTATTATTTCTTGGTCTCTTATGACTTCGCTGGCTTCCCCTTGCCCAGTTCTGGTTTTCAAGGAGTTGTTTTCTTCCTTAAGATTCTGGATCTCTTTTTTTAATTGGCTGCCTTTCTTTTTATAATCTTGTTTTTCTTAGATCTTATTTCATTTTATTTTTTAGTTTTTCCTCAATCTCTCTCATTTGATTTTTAGTTTTTTTAAAGTCCTATGAATTCTTATTGGGCAAGTTGATGTTATTCTTTGAGGTAGGAGAAAAAATTACCATTTTTTTGCTTTTGTATCCTTCTCTGAAGAGAACCCTGGTCTTCTCTCTTCCCGTAGTAACTTTCTATGGTTGGATTCTTTCTCCTTTGCCTGCTTATTTATTCATTTTTTTCTATTTGTAGCAGCTTATTTTTGGTAATTACCTCTAGTTTTGGGGTATGAGGATTGGTGCCTCTGGCTTCAGATCCTTCTTCAGTTCTTCCCTCTGGCCTGGAACTGAAACCAAGACTTCCATCCTCTAGTAAGTGCTCACAGCCAGTGGTATCCCTGCCCCACTGCTTCTGCCCTCAGTGCGTATGTGCTGGTTTCTTCTCGCCCCAACCACATCTCCTCAGCATGACTGGGTCTGATGTTCCTTATCAGCAGAGGTTCTTCCCCTGGCTTAGGCACCCAACTGCCCTCACTGTCCCAGGAGTAAAGTTCCTCTGGCTGGGGCAGAGGCTGCCTCCCAATCCAGCTAACCCCAGGGTTTGCTGCTTGTTGTTTAAGTGGAATTAGCCTGGAGGTGTTTATTCTTCACAAGGACCAAACTTCTTCCTGGGATTTTTCTTCAGCTCTTTTCTGATTGTCCCAGGGAGACCACTGTTCTGCCCCTACTTTTATTTTTACTGCTTTATGTTTGCCCTGAGGTGTTATTTTATCTTGTTTTTGTGGGAGATATTTGGAGAGCATGGAATTTTCTGACCTACCTTTCCATCATCCTGAATCTTCTCCATTTTTGTTTTTTAAAATTATATTTGGCTTTGTTAATTTACTCAAGCATGAGTTTGGTGCATGAGGCATAAAACATGGAGATGTATGCTTGCCAAAGTATTCACCATTGTGATGGAGGAGACATAGTACATTTAAAGAAGGAATTCCCGGGGAAGTTTGAGGTCTTTTAGGTTCTCAATTTGTGGATGGCATCTACATCAAGTCCCCCCTGAATTGCAGAACCTCTTAGGAGAGAGCTTTAATTACTCAATGTAGTTTGGCCTTTCCATAAAAGCAAGACCTATAGATGAAAATAACCATTGTCCAGATTTCAGCATGAATTTGGATGAGACACTGTCTTGAAATTATCCCTTAGTATATGCTATACATTTGAGAAATATTGTACAGTTAGAATAATGAGTTGGGCTCAGAGTTGAAAAGGAGGGGAATGGGCTGGATTGCTTTTGGGAAATTTAAAAATTCTTTTACTAACCCACAAGCTTCTCATGAAAGCACAGGTCTATCTTTTCAGTGCCAACATTTAATTGGTAGGTTTCCAGAGACTTGGAATACCACTGCCTCTGAAGAAGTGAAGATGAGAATCACACAGAGGGCAATGGAGAAACTTATGAGTGTAAGCAGACTGTACCATATATGGTATATAACCAGTATATGACTACACCATATCACCAGCACATAACCAGTAGGAATTCTGAAGAAGAACATGAGTAAAGGATGTCATCAATGAATTGTTTGACAAGAAGAGAATATAGCACAAAAGCAAGTGGTGGTGGGTGGACAGCCAGAGTGCTGTACTGGTATCCTTGTGATGTTGGGACAGTCAGTCAATTAAACATTTATTAAATGCCTGTTATGTGCCAGGCATTGTGCTTAGCACTGGGGATACAAAAGGAGACAAAAGACAGTCTCTGTCCTCAAGAAGCTAATAGTGTAATAGAGGGAGATATCAAGCAAACAAAATGTACAAACAAGATAAACATAGGATAAAAAGGAAGTAATTAAAAGAGGGACAGCACCAGAATATATTTATTTATTTATTTGTTTATTTTGGTGAGGCCATTGGGATTAAGTGACTTGCCCAGAGTCACACAGCTAGAAAGTGTTGTGTGTCTGAGGCCAGATTTGAACTTAGGTCCTCTTGACTCCAGGGCTGGTGCTCTATCCACTGCACCACCTAGCTGTCTCCTGGACAGCACTAGAATTAAGAGGGACTGGGAAATACTTCATGTAGAAGATTGAATTTTAATTGGGACTTGAAGGAAATTAGAGAAAGCCATAGGCAGATATTAGGAGGGAGAGCATTCCAGGGATGAAGGACAGCTAGAGAAAACTCCCCAATCTGAGAGATAGAGTATCAAGGGTGTTATTTGAGTAAGACAAAGGCCAATGTTACTGGATTGAAGAGTAGGTTGCAGTGTGTAAGGTGTAAGAAGACTGGAAAGGTGAGGTAGGCATGGAGAGGTTTGTTATGAAGGTGCCAAACAGAGGATTTTATGTTTGCTCTGAGAGGCAATAGGGAACCACTAGAGTTTATGGAATGGGCGGTATCAACAGGCTATATCAATGGGGATGGGGGAGGGGTGAGAGATAGTGAGGAATCAAGGATGACATATGCCTAGGTTGAGAGCCTGAGGGAGTGGGAAGATGGCGTTCCCCTCAACAATAATAGGAAAGTTGTGTGTGTGTGTGTGGTGGGGAGAGTGGTTTAGGGGAATAAGTTTTGGACATTTTGAGTTTAAGAAGTCTATTAGACATCCGTTTCGAGATTTCTGAAAGGCAGTTGGAGAAGCAAAACCGGAGGTCAGCAGAGAGATTAGGGCAAGATAGGTAGATTTAAGACTTGTCATCATAGCCATCATAATTAAATCCATAAGTGCTGTTGAGATCACTAAGTTAAATAATATAGAAGGAGAAGAGAAGACCTGGGACAGAACCCTGGTGGAGAAATCTACATACAGTTAGAGGTTTTGACCTAGATGAGGATCCAGCAAAGAAGACTGAGGAGAGATCAGATAGGTAAGAAGAGAACCAGGAGAAAGTGGTGTACTCTAAACCCAGAGAGAAGAGTATTAAAGAAGAGAGAGTGATCAATAGTATCAAAAAGCTGCAGAGAAGTCAAGAAGAATGAGGGTTGAGAAAAAGCTATTGAATTTGGCTATTGAGATAATTGGTAGCTTTGGAGAAGGCAGTTTCAGTGGAATGATGAGATCAAAAGATGAATTGAAAGAGTTAAGAAGAGAGTGAAAAGAGAGGAAAGTGGAGGCACCTATTATAGATGACCTTTTTGAGGAGTTTAGCTGCAAAGAGAGGAAGAGAAATAGGATGATAGTAGGGATGGAAGGGTCAAGTGAGTTTGGTTTTTGGGTTTTTTTTGAGGATGGGGGAGACATGGGAATATTTGTAGGCTGTAAGGAGGGAACCTACTTACCTACTCTAGAGAGAAATTGAAGATAAATGTGGGAATGACAGAAGAGGCTATTTTTAAAAAATATATTTCATTAAATATTTCCCAATTACACTTAAATATTCATTTTTTAAAATTTTGGGTTCCAAATTCTCTCTTTCCCTTCTGTTGTTTCCCCACCCCTTGAGAAGGCAAGCAATAGGATATCAGTTATCCATGTGAGGTCATGCAAAACATATTTCCATGTTACTCATGTTGCAAAAGAAAACAGCCCCCCATACAAGAAAAATTAAGAAAAATTAAAAAATATGTGTCAGTCTGCACTCAGACTCCATCAATTCTCTCTGGAAGTGGATAGCATTTTTCATCATGGGTCCTTTGAAATTGTCTCGGATCATTGTCTTGATCAAAGTAGCTAAGTCTTTCACAACTGATCAGCATTACATCGTTACTGTTACTGTGTACAGTGTTTTCCTGGTTCTGGTCACTTTACTCTGCATCAGTTCTTATAGATCTTCCCAGGTTTTTCTGAAACCATCCCGCTCATCATTTCTTACAGCACAATAGTATTCCAACACAATCATACACCACAGTTTGTTCAGCCATTCCCCAATTCATGGGCATAGAGGGGGAAATCTGTTGAAGGGGATAGAGTGGGATGGGCTTACTTGTACAGGTGGTGGGCTGTGGTAAGGAGTAACGCTGCCTCTTTGTGTATGACAAGGGCGAAGGAAGAAATAGTGATATCTTAGTGATATGAGATAAGGAAGAGGAAGCTCACAGTGAATGGCCCCAGTTTTTTTCTGTAAAATATGAGGTTCTCAGCTGAGAAGGGAGGAAGGGGAGTCATGGGAGATTTATGAAAAGATGAAAAGCTTTGAAAAAGCTGCTGTGATGTGTGTGACAGTGAGTTGATAAGGCAGTTATAGAAGGATTTCCTTGTGACTTTGAAGGCCTTGTTGAGGTTGTGTAACATAAATTTGTAGTGGACACTGTTGGAACTGTTGTTTGATTTTCTTCATCTGCATTCAACAGCACACATGTAGGAATAAAGGTAACAGATGGTTGGAGTGATCTAAGGCTGAGTGAGGTTTGGTAGGGTGCATTTAGTGATATGATAAGGAGACCAGGGACTGAAGAGAAGAAGACAATGTAGAGTTGAAATGGTTCATCAAAGGATCAGAGGAGGAGAGAGATGACCTGGGAGACAAGAGAGAGGGATTGGAGATGGTGGTGTGGACAAAGAATAGGGGTTGGTAAGGAAAAGCAGAGGAAAAGGTTGAAAGCCAATAGATCTCAAGGGATTTCAGAGTTCTTCAACATGGAGGTGATACATTTGTGGGTGATGGCAAATGCAAGGGTGTGACCATTTTGGGGTATGGCTGAATTATGGTAGAAGAGTAGGTAATAGGAAGTGAGTAGTTTGAGGAACTGAGTGGTTAAGGTGTTTGAGAGAGTTACTGTGTATGTTGAAGTTCCCTAGTATGAGAGCAGGAATTGGAGAGGAGAGAAAAATTATGAGCCATGTACCACTCATTGAGGATGGAAGGTCTGTAGACAGTAACTACCAGGATTTTGATTGAGTAGTAATAGGAATAGCATGGACCTCAAAGCAGGAAAATTTACTGAGTGATGGAGTTGGGGGAAACCTGAAAGTTGCAATGGGGAGCAGGGAATATTCCAACTTCCTTGCCTCAGCCAAGGATAATGAATGAAGATGCAGCCAGTACTGACACAGAGACAATATGTCATTGTGAAGAGCCAGATTTCAGGGATGTACAGAAAATGGAAGGAGTGGGAGAGGAAAAGATTCAGGATGAAGATAAGTTTGTTGCCTATGGAACAAGTATTCCAGAGGCCTCAGTGCAATGGGTGGGTAGTGTTAGGTTGTACTTTGAGGTGGAATAGTTGAAGGGGATGGAAATAAGGAATTAGAAGATGAAGAATGGGGTTTGGAGGATGACTTAAGGGATTCAGAAAGACTTGGATGTGTAGAGTATGACCTTATGTGAGAATATTCATCACTGAATGGAAAGTGCTACTTCTCTTCCCGGGAGGAGGCTGGAGATCAGGCAGGAAGCAAGTGCAAGATGAGATGGAAGACATATGGTCAGATGGGAGGCCCTGTTTCACTACTCCTCTTCCCTTTGAAACCTGGATATTAGGCAGGAAAGGGAGCAGTAGGAGATAGAAATCAAATCTGCACAGCAGGAGAAGGAAGTCCTGCTCCCCACTGACTTTCCTCTTCCCTGAAAAGACAGGTGCAGAAGGAGATGGAAGATTTGAAGTCAAAGAGAAGGTTGCTTCTCTTTGCCCCAAGTTCTCCACATCAGGCTGGCTTTAGGAGGTGGAAGTTATCTTGTGCTGGCACAGATAGAAGTTGTTTCACTAACCTCTAGTGTCCTTCCCTCAGGGGACAGGCAGCAGGAGATGGAAGTCTCCATCAGAGGAAGTTCTCATTCCTCTTCTCATATGAGGCTGTAGATCAGGTGGACTCAGCAGGAAGTGGAAATCTCCTGGTGCAGGGGGAAGTCTGGTTGGGATGTAGCATTTTCTGTAGCAAATTTTGAGAGAACGTAGACAAAAGTCACACAGATTGGGCTGTCATGGGGCAGTGGGATATACTGTATAAGAAGGCTGGAAAGGTTGGGGAGGGGGAAGTTAGGTTGTGAAAGACTTTGAATGCCAAACAAAGGCAGTGTGTACCAATCTTTTTTAGTCCATGACATAACTATATGTAAGAATTTAATTACTAGGGCATTTGTCTTATTTTTTTATATATTCTTTTTATATCTCCAGGTACTAACTGATGATATACATTCAGATATGCATACACATATCTTCTCTGTCCCATTGGGAAGGGGACTAGGGGCAATTTTGTGACATGACAGATTGTCATGTTAAATTTCATGAAGAATTGATTTAAAAATATTGGCCAATAGCATGTCTTAATTCTATAGTCAGCGTATTGGTTTGTTTTGTTAAGTTGAGCTTTTTTGCAAGGGGTTCTATTGTATATGTGGGGATTGTGATTAAAAGTAATAGCAATGTAAAAAAGCATCAATAAAACAATTTAGAAGTCTCAATTTCTCTTTAGATAGATATTTTTCTGTTTCATATGAAAAGATTTTTAATAGACTGTTTTTAGGATTATCATAAAATAATGCTTATTAAATCTTTTGTGCTCCCATCATTACTTCCACAGATCTCTAATCTCATCAATATGAGTACATCATTAGTGGATATTGTAGCCCATCCACATCCCATTATATAAAATTCTTGTCCATGGTTTCCTACATAACTTTTTAGGAAGATTTACCCAATATATGTGGAGGTATATTTTATGGGTACCAGTCTGGTACTCACTTTGGCCGTATTTTTGTCCTCTTAGCCAATCTCCTTCCATTTGTCATAATATATTTTCTTATGCTACTTCTATTGAATGATAGCTTATATTTGGAAACATGTCATAGTAGTCTTTTTATGTGTACCGTGAATCTTTCCATTGTCCTGTGGATCACCTGCAACTTCTGTTCTCATATTCATTATATAGCATTATATTTTCATAAATTGCATAGCATCGTAAGGAGAATATTTAAGTTGAAAAGATGGACTTTGGGGGTGGGCTCACCTTGGGGTTGTTGAAAGCAACCACATGATTTCTTTAACTCGCTTAACTCTCCATCTTATTTTATGTCATAGGCTGTACAATAGGTATTCTTCATCAATTTAGCAATTGATCATGTTTTTCCTGTAGGAATTGTTAGGAATTCTTTTTGCCATATCTTTGAGGAGGCCCTATAATATTTTGAGGTTTAATGTAATCAGTACAAGCAAGGTTTTATAGGGATTTCAAAAGTATGTCTCCCTTGGCACAAATAGCATGTTTTCTCTGGACTGTATCTCTCATAAGGTTTTGAGACAAACTTTGGCCATCCAAAGATTTCTTTTTTTTTTACTTAAGAGACAGAAGTAAGGAAGGGAATACATTTCAGGTATGGGAGACAGCCTGTGCAGAAGCACAGAGAAGGAATATACGATCATAAATATTGAGCTGGAAGAAACCTCAGACATCTTCTAAGACAGTAGGACCAAGGAAGTTAAGTTACTTGCCCAAAGTCATGCAGGTAGTAATCATTAGAAATGGTATTTGAACCCAGGTATTCTGACTCCATTCTGGATTGAGTGTTGTGTGTAAGGAACAACAAGAAGGCCAATTTAGGTAGACTCCAGAGTGTGTGAAAGTGAGTAATTGATTAAGTGTGGAAATCTGGTTTGGAGCCAGGTGGCTGAAAGCTTTAAATGCCAAACAGAATCAGTGAAGAAACTAATCAAGACCAATTAGTAGCTTTATGTTTGATTGTAGAAATAAGGGAACTGCAGGAGTTTAGTATATAGAGGAGTGACATTGTCAGACCTGTGCTTTGGGAAAACTATTTTGACATCTATATGGAAGATTGAATGGAAGACAGGAGATACTTGAGGCAGGGAGGCCAATTAAAAGGCTGTTTTAATAGTCCAGGTAAGATATGATAAGGACCTGAATTAGCTTCATGGCTATGTGAGTAGGGAAAAGTGAATGGATATGAGATATGTTGTAGAGCAGTGGTGTTAAACTCAAATAGAAATGGGGGTCACTAATCTGTATATAATGATCCCTGCATCCCTCACTAAGGGACACATGTTGACTTATTTAAAAATATAATACTAGCTGTATTTTATTGTATTTTTATTTCTTTTGTTAAATATTTCCCAATTGCATTTTAATGTAGTTTGAACTGTACTTGAGAGTTTTGTGGGCCACATGTAGCCCAGGGATCTTGAGATCTGAGAGGTTGAGACCCCTCAAAGACTAGAGTACAGGACAGGGTCATCTGGAATGAATTCACAGATTCAAGCATTCTTTAAGTCAAGTTGGCAAAAAGTTTATTGTTACGCTTTTCAGTGGGCAAGGATTCTTAAGGAACTTGTGAGAGACTGAGGATGGAGCTAGGGTATATATGGAAAGGACCATGGGAAAGGAATACCAGGGATACTGATTAGGTAATCTAAAGGTCCAGGTGTCTTTGGGAACTATGGATGGGAAAGTGTAGGGAGTATACCAGACAGGGAGGGAGATGTCAGAATCTGGCAGGAGGAAGAGTCCCTGGGCCAGCCAGGGACAAAACTCCTTGGGCCAGACAAGACACCCCTCTCTCTCTGCCCTGATTAGAGAATGCTCTGCAGCAAGGGAAAGTTTTCTGACAAGACAGGAGCTTACTAAGGAATTGGGAGGCTTCCAGAGACTTGTTCTTAGGGCTGAGGCCTGAGCAGCTCAGCACTCTCTCACCCAGCTTTGTGTAGCTGCACCAGAGAGAGAGATAAGGGTCTTGCTGGGGCCCACTCATGAGTCATTGCTAGGTACAGTGCCTTTGGGCTGGGGAGAAATTGTCAGAGACAGTGTTTCTGAGACTAGGGAGAAATTGGGGTCCAAGTACAAGCACAAGCATCCAAGCACCCCATCAGCGCCTTATTTTTTTTTTTTTAGGCAATTGGGGTTAAGTGACTTGCCCAGGGTCACACAGCTAGTAGGAGTCAAGTGTTTGGTCTGAGGCCGGATTTGAACTCAGGTTGTCCTGACTTCAGGGCCGGTGCTCTATCCACTGCGCCACCTAGCTGTCCCTGGCGCCTTATGTTTAACACCTCTTATAGAGGAAGAGTCATCAGGGTTAAGCAACTGATTTGAGTATATGGGCTGAGGGAGAGTGAGGACTTGAGGATGACTCTGAGCTTATAAACTCCAGAACATATGGTGCACTTAACAGAATTAGGAAAGTTTGGAGGAAGGATGGGACATGTTGAGTTTGAGGTACTTGTGGAATATCTAATTCAAAATATATAATATGGCAGTTGGTGATAAGAACCTGGAGCTCAGGGGAGAGAATAGGGTTCAGTAGCTGAATCTGGGAGTCACCTTCATGTAGATGGTAAGCAGACCTCATGGGTACTGGTGAGGTCATTTAGAGGGAGTATATAGAGCAGACCTGCATAACCTGGCAACTAGATAGGGGCCAAAATTAAAACGGGCTAAACTTCTTTGGGACACAGATCAGTTTTTAGTGGTTCAATTTCCAAGTAAAAGGTATAATTAATGATTAAACTATTTTGCAAATAAACCATATTTTAAAAAGGGGAATTTCAGTTAATATCAATTAATTACACCTATTAAGATTTTTATTTATTATGAAATCACTTTAATGTTAAAAAATTACTTTGCTAAGCGGTACAAGTTTTAATCCATTTTTCAGGTTTTCTTACTGTTTACATTTTAGTTAATGAGACTTATTACTCTTCTTGTAAGCACTCAGTTTATTGTACTCCGGAATCATGTTTGAAATCAATGTTTTCAAAATATCTTCCAAGTGTTCATCGGTTAGAGTTGATCATTGCTTATTTTTATTCAAGTTCATAATGGAGGTTTGTTCACATATATATATATATATTCGCTCCCAAATGTGCTGAAAATCTGTAAAGCACTGTCTCACAGATTTTTAAACTTTCCCTTGTCCAAACTCTTGTAGAAGTCTTGAAGGCTGGTTTCTCTGTGTTTATTTCAGTGAACTGTTGAATGCTGAAGTTCAATAACCTCTGGCTGTAAATACACAGGGAGTTCCTGTGGATCCACAGAGAGAGGATCTTCAGTTAACTTAAATTTAATGTTACCTTCTTTGGATAGTGTCAGTCTTCTGTCAAGTTTCTGGATCAAAAGTTCAATATTTTTCTCCTAACTTGAAGTGGCACTTTCTCCTTTTGACAGTTGGCTTTTTAATAGCTTCAGTTTCATTTTGAAAGCCTTTACTGCGGCAATAATTTGAAAAATAAGTTGACTTTTCCTTTGAAGTTGTAAATTCACTTCATTTAGATGGCTTGTGATGTCACATAAAAAAATACAGGTCATTATTCCAAACTTCAGTATGCAGCTCTGGGAAATTTTTTGTCTTTCTCTAAGAATTGAACAATTTCTTTCTTGAGAGCAACAAAATACTGTAATACTCTTCCACAGCTCAACCAAAGAACTTAGAGTACATTGTTGCAGGTGGCCCCAGCCTCTTCAAGAAATGCTCAAAATGACCTATGTTTTAGTTCCCCTTGAACAAATATAGTTTACAATCGAAAGTACCACTGACATTACATGGTTGAAATTCAAAACTTTGCTTATTACACTTGCCGATTTACAATGCAATGATACTTAGTTATTTTTTTTTGCCAGCAAACTCTTCAACAAGAGGTACTGCACCAAGGTTTTTCCCCCACAAAGATGGAGCGCCATCAGTGCAAATAGCCACTAAGTTTTCAAACATTGTTCCTAACTTTTCAGTTATACACTTGTTTACTTGATTTGTGATTTCTTTTCCAGTAGTTTGACCTCGCATGGGGTAAAAACCAGCCAGTTGCTCCGTTACTTCAAAGTTGTCATCAACACCTTGAATGAAAATTAGAAGTTGAGCAGTGTCTGTCAAATCAGTGTTCTTGTCCATCACTAAAGAATAATAGCTGAATTCACTTGCCTTCTGATTTAACTGATCGTTAAGTTTATTGGATATATCAGCTACTCTTCTCTGCGTGGTCATATGGAACAAATTTCTATTCTCAAAAACACTTTTTTTATTGGGACATAATTCAGAAACTGCAATCAGCAAACTCTTCTTTATGAAGTCTCCTTCAGTAAAAGACTTCCCAGCAGCAGCAATTTCTTTAAAAATCTGAAAACTAATCTTAGTGGCCACCTTATTTTCTGAGTTTAATGTCTTGAAAAACCATTGTTCACCACTGAGATTTTTCAACAATTTGGAAGCTTTAATTTATTTTTCATTGGTGTCCAATTTGCTTAAGTCAGGATGTTTCAATTTGAAATGACAAAAAAGATTGTATTCCTTTAGAATGGCTGTTCTTGGCAAATAGGGCACAGTATTTTGTCTCTTGTGTAAGTAAACAAGTATCTATTTGTCCGCTCCAGGTTAAACACTCTATGTTCTGATTTTCTCTTCTGTTTCTTTTTATCACCAATTTTAGAAATTTACCCCAAACACTTTAATTTTAGAACCAAAAAATCTCCACAAGGAACTGCTTACATACAAAGAAATACTGAACTGAGTGTCTGACCTTGTAGAAAGTGCCAGTTACTCATGTAACTTGGAAGGTGATCGAGCAGCAAGGGAGGGCAAGAAGCCCTCGAGTTGTTGCCACTCATTGCATAGTGGGCAGCAGCTATGTTGGCACATGGCTGCGCTCACTTTGTTCTTGTTAGACGGCAGCAACAACTGAAAACATAGTGAAAAGATATGACTTCTGCTCCTCTCAGACTAGAGACAGACTGATGATGGTTGGTTGCTGTGGGTCATGTGACAAACAAGAGACTGCATAGGGGCAACCCACCTGCCAAGTTACATGACGGGCAGAGTAGTGACTAGTGGAAAGCAAGTTAAACGGGACATGGACAAAGCATTGGTTACAACTTTACTTTCTTTTACATCCTCTACATTTTTCGTGGGCTGACTGAATTGCTTTGGTGGGCCACATGTTGTGCAGGCCTGATGTAGAGAGAGAAGAAGAAGAAGATGGTAATGATGGTGATGATAGTTGCTACCATTTATATAGTACTTTAAGAATTACAAAACATTTTACAAATATTACCTCACTTTATCCTCCTGACAACCCTGGGTGGTAGATACTGTAATTATCCCTATTTTATAGATGAGAATACTGAGGCAGACAAAAGTTTAAGTGGTTTGCCCAATGTCCTATAGCTAAGTGTCTGAGACCGGCTTTGAACTCATGTCTTCCTGAGTTTTTAGATCCAGTGCTCTATCTATCATATCAAATAAAAAGGTTTTAGACAGAACTGAGGTTGTGGTTTGTATATCCATTCAGATCATTTATCCATTGGAAATTTAATATTATATGTATATTGTAATAAAATCACCTAAATTTAATTTCTATTAATATACTTTCTGGTTTTATTGTAGGTCTTGTGGACCTGGGTCCTTCTGTGTTGACTTAGGTTCTTCCTCAGCTCATTTGTGTTCTCGGGTTTATTGTATTTGATTGCTTCTCTTATTTTCCTTGATTCATTGATCTATTTTACTACTTTTGAAATGATTATTAAATAGTTTTGATAAATCACTGCTTTATAGTATAGTTTAAAATCAAGAATACAATTCTCTCTTCATTTCCTGCTTTCTTTTAAAGTTATTTTCCTTGACAATCTTTGGGATTTTCTCCTTCAAATAAATTTTGTTATTAATTTTGACTTTCTATAAAGTGACCACTATGTGGCTTGATTGGTATAGGAATAAATATGTAAATTAATTTTGTATTAATGTTGTTTTTATTATGTTAGTGCTGTCAACAATAAGAAATTAATGTTTCTCCAATAATTCAGTATTTCTCTATTTCTTTAAAGAGTACTTAACATATTTATGTAAGTCCTTAGAATATCATTGTAGATTGACTCCACATCATGCATTTTGTAGTTATTTTGAATGGTATTTCTCTTTTGATCATTTCTTCCTGGTTTTTGTTAGTACTAAATACCACTGATTTTAAAAAATTTATTTTATGTCATACTACTTTAATTAAATTAATCAGTTGTCTTATTTAATTTCTTCACTAATTCTCTGAGGAGTTTAAAATGAACTGTTATGCAACCTGCATAGAGTGATAATTTTGTTTCTTTTTTGCCACTTTTTATATTTTTATTTCTTTCTCTTATCTTATTGCTATATTTATAGAACTGTATCATTTAATAAAGGAGCACCTTTGATTTATTCCTGTTCTCATTGGAAAAGCTTTCAGTATTTTTCTATTTCAGAAGAAGAAAAGCACTTTCAGGCCTACTGTGCATTTTTAAGATTTCTAACATAAGTGAGTGCTGTATGTAAAAGAAAATTTTTTCTAAGCCTATTATTATAATCCTATGGATTTTTTGATCATTTATGAGTAATTATATTGTTTTCCTAATAATTGAATTTTTACATCCTTGGCATAAATTCAATGTAGTAGTCTTCTTTTTTTTTTTTTTTTTGGCGAGGTGTCAGGGTGAAGTGACTTGCCCAGGGTCACACAGCTAGTAAGTGTCAGGTGTCTGAGGCTGGATTTGAACTTAGGTCCTCCTGACTCCAAGGCCAGAGCTCTATCCACTGTGTCACCTAGTTGCCCCTCAGTGTAGTCATAGTCGATAATCTTTTGTAGACATGGAGTCAGGAAGACTTGAGTTCAAATTTGGCCTCAGATATTTACTAGCTGTGTGACCATGGGCGAGTCACTTAACCTTGTTTGCCTCAGTTTTCTCGTCTGTAAAATGAACTGGAGAAGAAAAAGGCAAACCACTCCAGTATCTTTGCCAAGAAAAACCCAAATGGGGTCACAAAAAGTTGGACATGACTGAACAATAAGAAGTATGGGAATTAATTAGTTTTTAAAAATTTATTGGAATTCACTTATAATAGCCATCTAGACCACCTCTGATTTATTTATTTATTTATGTATTTTTTTTACCCCATTCTACCTCTCCCTTTCTTCTTCTCCAAGTATAATCCTCTCTCATCCCTTAATTTTATTCTCCAGATATGACCCCTTAATCTTCAGCTCACCCTTTGTGCCCTCTAGCTATCTATCTACATATACATACATATAATTTTTTTCCTCCAACTACCCTGATACTGACAAAGGTCTCATGAGTTATAAATATCTTTCCATGCAGGAATGTAAACAGTTCAATCTTAATAAGTCTCTTATGATTTCTCTTTACCTCTTCATGTTCCACTTGAGTCCTGTATTTGAAAGTCAAATTTTCTATTCAGCTCTAGTCCTTGTCATCAAGAATGCTTGAAAGTCCTCTATTTCACTGAATGACCATTTTTTTCCCTGAAGGAGTATGCTCAGTTTTGCTGGGTAAGTGATTCTTGGTTGTAATCCTATCTCCTTTGCCCTCCGGAATATTATATTCCATGCCCTGTGGTCCTTTAATTGTAGAAGCTGCTAAATCTTGTGTTATCCTGATTGTGTTCCCACACAGTACTTGAACTGTTTCCTTCTGGCAGCTTGTAATATTTTCTCCTTGACCTGGGAACTCTGGAATTTGGCTACAATATTCCTAGGAGTTTTCCTTTGGGGATCTCTTTCAGGAGGAGATCTGTGGATTCTTTCAATTTCTATTTTGCCCTCTGGTTCTACTATATCAGGGCAGTTTTCCTTGATAATTTCTTGAAAGATGATGTCTAGGCTCTTTTTTTGATCATGGCTTTCAGATAGTCCAATAATTTTTAAATTCTCTCTCCTGGATCTGTTTTCCAGGTCAGTTGTTTTTCCAATGAGATATTTCACATTGTTTTCTGATTTCGTGATTTCTCATAAAGTCACTGCCTTCCAGTTGCTCTATTGTAATTTTTAAGGCAGTATTTTCTTCAGTAAGCTTTTGGACTTCCCTTTCCATCTGGCCAATTTTGCTTTTTAGGGCATTTTTCTCCTCATTGGCTTTTTGGACCTCTTTTGCCATTTGGGTTAGGCTATTTTTTAAGGTGTTATTTTCTTCAGTATTTTTTTGGGTCTCCTTTAGCATCACTCTCAGTTTTTCCTCTACTTCCCTTACTTGCTTCTCAAAATCGTTTTTGAGTTCTTCCATGGCCTGGGACCAATTCATATTTTTCTTGGAGGCTTTGGATGTAGGGGCTTTGACTTTGTTGTCTTCTTCTGGTTGTATATTTTGGTCTTCTTTTTCACTAAAGTAAGATAATATAGTCTGACTCTTTTTGTGCTGCTTGCTCATGATCCCGGCCAATTACTTGAGTTTTAAACTCTGTGTTAAGGTACGAATCTACTTCCAATGTGGAGAATGTACTGTCCCAAGCTTCGGGGGTTTGTACAGCTGTTTTCAGAGATACTTGTAGGGACCTGTAAATTTTCAGTTTTCTTCCAAGGTGGTATGATAAGGGGCGAGGTGTTTACTCTTTTCCTGGCCTGTGACTACAACTACTCCTTTCTGTCCTGTAACTGTGAGGAGGGGCTCCTCTCCACAACCAGTACAAGCTCCACCAAGCCAGCGCTCCTCCTCATCCCAGCACCACAGCCTGGAACTGTGGCCCAGATCCAAACATGGGCAAAGCAAGAGATTCCTGCCTCAGCACTGGCAAAGAGATCCCTGCAATCCCTCTCTCATTAGCCACTGGATTCCCCCTCAGTCTGTGGGCCAGAAGCTCGGGAAGCATCTACACCACAGGGCCACACTCTTGGGGAATGGAGCTGAAACCCCGCCTTCCTTTCTCAGCACTGACAGAAACAGACTTTTTCCACCGACCTTCTAAGTTGTCTGTGGCATTGGTGGATTGAGGATGCTGGAAACCTCCACAGCTGCCTGAGATTCAGTCCTCTAAGGCCTGCTCCAGGTTTGCTGCGGCCTGCGCGCCCACTCCACGCAGCGCTGTGCTCCCAGCCTGGCATGATACACCTTTCTGATCAATCATCCAGGTTTTCTTGGGCTGGAAATTTGTTTCACTCTGTCTTTTTGTGGGTTCTGCTACTTCAGAATTTGTTTAGAGCCATTTTTTTATGAGTATTTGGAGGGGTTTGGAGGAGAGCTCAAGCAAGTCACGCTTTCACTCTGCCATCTTGGCTCCGCCCTGATTTATTTTTAAGTTTCAAAATGCAGAATATGTACTTTGAAGTGGGGCTAAAAGTCTATCCCATTTACCATATGATCAGACCTTGGCAGCTTCAAATTTATGGAATAGTCAAGAACCAGGAAGTAAGCCAAAGAGATTTTATCTACAATAAAATAGAGATGACACAAAACACATGATACATTTTCTTTCCAAGAATGTACCCACGACTTGTCCAAGGCAAAAGTCTGGGAGGTTCTTCTCATACCCTATTCTTATTGCTTAATTCCTCCATTCCCAGCCTCCATATCTCTAGTTTTTTCATGTTCCTTTAGCTATCCAGAGCTGGTTTTTGAAATAACCTTTTCAGATGTGACTTCTAATTGTACAGTGTTTCCAAATTACCTCTCTTTATCTTTCTGACATGAACATTCCCATTCCTAATTGGTTCAGTTGGTAGAACTCTAGATTTGGAGTCAAGAAGATCTGAATTTGAATCCTGTACTAGACACTTAGTATGTTACCCTGAGCAAGTTGCTTTACCTCTTTCAGCCTCAGTTTCCTTGATTGTAAAATAGAGATAATAATAGCACCTATCTTATAGGGATGTTGTGAGCGTCAAAGGAAATCACACATTATTTGCACTTTGCAAATCTTGAAAGCTATACAAATGCTAGCTAGCATTTTTTAGCTGTGGTTGATCTCAGCTAGTTGTTAGGTAAATATCCTGTGTAAGCCCATTTCTCCTGGGGTGCAAAAGACTCTAATCATCTTCAATCGACCTCCTCCAAGATTTATTAAAAAGACAATTAAAATAAAACCAAAAAAATCTCTAATTGGTTGAAAGCATGACAGAATGAACAATTTTAGGCAGTATGGATGACTCTGCACACTGTATATTTTATTTACCTTTGTATGAATTATTCAGGACTATTCTATATTAGGATCAGGAAAGTTACAAGCTTTGGACAGGAGGTTAAAATTTCATTGGTGTATTGGGGTAAAGCAGCAAATTAGATACACCTAATCTAAATCTTTTTTGTAAGCCCAAATCCTATAATTTGTAGCTGAGATAACTGAAGCCCAGAGATGGTAAGTGGTTTGCTCAAGGTTCTCCAGCTAGAAAGTGGCACTGATCATTCTGTTCATGTTCATATTCTCTAAACTTCCTAGCACATATGTAACGCTTATATCAAAGGTCTCTCCTTCAGGTCTCTAGTGATTGCTACTGTCTCTTTAAGAGCCAGAGACGTTGAGAGAATAATAATGTTAACTAGTCATCTGTTACAGATTTCTGTCACAGTTGTGGAGAAACTGAGAAGCTAGAGTTTTAATAGAGATGTCTGAGAGAAATTAGAGAAGACAGCATAAAAGAAATTGGGCCTTTTTTCCTGGTGGAAGTTTTAACTTCCTGTAAAGGATAAAGGGAATCTTTAAGAGGAGACATTGCTTGGTATCTTGAGAGAAATTCATAGAGGGACTGTGTTTTCAGAAGTCAGTTTATTAGAGTGATATTGAAAGTGACTTTATGATCTTTCTTCTAGCTTGAAAAGTGTAAATATAGCCTGGACATGGCTTCTGCTGTGTCACATGCACCCACCTTTTCTCTCTTTGGGCTGGCTCATTCACTTCACTGGTTACTGTGGGGGATTTTTCCCTGTTGTGGCTGGCCATGGCTACCACACTGTTACAAACTACTCTCAGAGTCCTAAGAGTAACCCTTATATGGGGGAATATATTCCTGCTACTTGCTGCTGTAGTACCTGAACCCCCACTGGTGTACTTCCCACTTGCACAAATCGGTTACAGTAACACCATTAAGTCTTAAACAGGAAACATAAACTAAATGAGAAAGCAAAATCAAGAATGATCATCACACAACACTTACTAAACAGAAGGCAAGGGCAAGAATAATCAAAGCAAAATAGTCCATACATAAACATGGGTCACATTCTCCAACCCATACATACAGTGTCTGGGGCAGAGACTAGGGCCTAGTCTTCCACATCCTTGGATGCATCTTTTGACTGAATCCAAGTTTTACAGAACAAATCCTTTTATTAAGGGAATTTGTTCTGGGAAATTTAGCTTCAGTCAGAGGGCCTCACTTGTGGACCTAGGACACATGTGGCCTCGAGGCCATAGGTTCCCCACCCCTGGAATAGGCACAAACTTACAGAAACGTAGCAATGAAACATATGAAGAGAGAGCCCGTGTTTTGGGGGATGGAGAGCAACTTGAAATTCTGGACACCATAGGCCAGGTTGTGTGCAATCTTTTTAGATAACAGTTAATACCACAGATCCTCTGCTGGGCCCGGCTGTACTTCTCCTCTGAGCCTCTCCACTCTCCTGCTAATCAAAGCCACTTCTTTGCTACTCAAAAGCACACTGAAGCAGTGTTAAGCTCTTTTAGCTGACATCTCTTTAATCCTGGGATCATAAGAACTTTGAAACTCTGTTCTTTGGCCATACTTTGAGGGAACATGAAACTCTTTCAGTAAAAAGGAGTTCGCTTAAGCCTAGGATCCACAAAGCTTTTCAGATCTGCCTTCTACTTATTAACTTTGAGGAGTTTTTTCTCTTTGAGCTATAGAAGGCAATAAAAGCAATGTAGTCAAGTCACTGGAGAGTTTACCCTCTTCCAAGCTGTAGTAGGTACTAGAAAGCAAGTTATCCTTTCCCCAGCTCCCTCTTCACACAGTACAGGATGTAGTTGGTGACACAGTGGATCTATACCTGCGCTTGGAGCCGGGAAAAGTCAGGAAGACCTGAGATCAAATTTGGCCTTAGACACTTACTAGCTGTGTGACCCTGGACAAGTCATTTAACTCTGTTTTACTCAGTTTCCTCAACTATAAAATTGGGATAATAATAGCATCTACTTTGCAGGGTTGTTTTGAGGATCAAATGAGGTAAGATTTGTAAAAGGCACCTAACACAATGCCTGAAACATAGTAGGCACTATATAAGTGCTTATTCTCTTTCCTTCCCTTTCTTCATTCAGCTCCCAACATCAAAGCTTGCCTTCAGTCAGATCAGCTTTCTCTATCAAATGCAGAGCCTGTCTGTTTATGGTAACCTGGTCTCAGCCGTGCTTATCTGTATAAATCTTAATGTTATAGGTAATGTAATACCTATAATATAATAGATAATATAAGAGACATAGGTAAACAACAACATATTGTTGGATTCTGCTTTCTAATCTAGTCTGCTTTCCTCTTCCAATTTATGGGAGAGTTAGTTCTTCCCATCCACATTCATGGTTATGATTGTTAATTGATTATTTCTTTACATTTTGTCCTCTTACTTTTTCTTCCTTTTGTTCTCACTCCCCTCTTTACAAATATGAAGGTAATGAAAGAGAGATAATTTGCTTGACACTTGTGATCTATAGATGAAGTAGTCTGTTTACACTTCATGGTCCCCATTCTTCTTCCAGTAGCTTCACCTCTGATCCCAGTCAAAATGAGAGGCAGAAGCAAAATCTGTTATGCTTCTACTTAATTAAAAAACAAATGAGAGTATCAATTGTGGTTTCAGATAAGGCTGTAGTAATTATAGATAAGAGATAAGCAGAGAAATTATATTATGTTTAAAGGCACCACAGATAATATACATCTTTTACCATTTGACCAGTTCTTATTTTTAAGAAGTTATCTTCTTCAGTATTGTTTTGTGCCTCTTTTACCAAACTCTTAATTCTCTTTTTATATATTTTTTTGCATTGCTCTCATTTTGCAATCTTTCCTTTACAAATCTTTTTTGATTTTAAAAGTTTTTTTTTAAACCTGTTTCTTTAGCTTTTCTAGGCATTCCTGTGCTTTTGTGCCTGATCTGCGTTTTTCTTTGCGACTGTAAGGTTTTAAGTCATTGTCTTCTGAGTTTTTGTCTTGAGCTTTCCTGTCATCATAGTAGCTTTTTGTGGTCAGGTTCTTTTTTTTGCTCATTTTTCTAGCCTATTTCTTGACTTTGGGCTTTATGTTAGTGTTGGGTTCTGCTCCCCTCTGGGAAGTGAGGGCAAGTCTAGTCTAAGCTTCTGTCTTTCATGAGCTTTTGCTGCTTTTGTAGCTCAGTGGGCACCTCTAAGTTTTTATTGCTTCCAAAGTGGTATAATCCAGGAAGAGGCATGGTTGGTCACTGCCCTCCTGGTCTGTACTCCTGGTCCTTACACAGGTAGGGTCCCTGCTGACCATTCCTCTCCAATCTGGAATTATGACCTGGAACTGCATAATGGTCAACAGACCTGCCAATTGGCGCCAAATCCTGTGCTCAGTGTTAGTGGAGGGGTCCCCTGGTCTTTTTGGAACTATGCCCAAAGGTCAATCAAACTGTGCATACCCTTTGATTCAGCAATACCACTACTAGATCTGTATCCCAAAGAGATCATAAAAAAGGGAAAAGGACCTACATGTACAAAAATATTTGTAGTACCTCTTTTTGTGATGGCCAAGAATTGGAAATTGTGGGAATGCCCATCAATTGGGGAATGACTGAACAAATTGTGGTATATGAATGTAATGGAATACCATTGTGCTATAACAAATGATAAGTAGGTAGATTTAAGAAAAACTTAGAAAGACATATATGAATTGATGCTGAGTGAAGTGAGTAGAACTGGGAGAACATTGTATACAGTAACAGTAATATTGTGCGATGATCAACTATGATTGACTTAGCTCTTCTCAGCAATACAGTGAGCCAAGACAATTCCAAAAGACTCATGATGGAAAATGCTATCTATATCCAGAGAAAGAACTGATGGAGTCTGAATGCAGATTGAAGCATACTCTTTTCAGATTTTAAAATTTTTTTGCTTTTTATTTTCCTTCTGTTCTGTTTCTTTTTTCACAATATGTGGAAATATGTTTTACAAGATTGCATATGTATAACCTATATCTGATTGCTTGCCATCTTGGGGAAGGGATAAGGGGAAGGAAGGAGGGAAAAAATTTGGAACCCAGAATCTTTCAAAAACTGAATATTGAAAATTGTGTTTACATGTAATTGAAAAAAATAAAATGCTATTAAATAAAGAAAAAAAGGAAGTTAAGTGACTTGCCCAGGGTTACATAGCTAATAAATTTTTTTATGCTGGAGTGAACTTGGTCTTCCTGACACTAGGCCCAGCACTCTACTGCACCACCTAGCTGTCACCCCTTAGTAATGGGGGGACTCAATGTATCCCTTTCAGATCAAGATAAATCTAACTGAAAGATTAAAACAATGTTAAGGACCTGAATAGAGCTTTAGAAAAAATAGATGTGATAGATCTGGTGACTACTGAATGGGAACAGAAAGGAGATTACAGATACTGAGATGAGCATGACACCTTTACATAGCTGTGCATAGTACTTTTACAAAATGTGACTATGTATGTATATAATATATATATGTATGAGCACCTCATCTAAAATTCAGGAAAGTAGAAATACTGAACACATCATTTATTGACTACCATATGACAAAAGTTATATTCAATAAAGAGTCTTTGAAGAAAGACTCGAAATTTGAGACCAAAAAAAACTTTGGTGGGTCAAAGAAACAGAAAATTTCATTAAAGAAAATGTCCATAATGAGATAATGTATTAAAACGGCTAGGATATAGTTAAAGCAGTCTTTTAGGGTATAATTTCTATCTTCAATGCTTTCTTTAGCAAAAGAAAGATCAATGAATTGAACACAAAACTAAAAACGCTAGAATAAGAAAAAGAGCAAAAAACAGGATAGAAAATTTAAATATTAAAGAAAAGGTTAACAAAGCAAAAAAAATCTCATTAACTTGATAAATAAGGTGTTTTAAAAAAGAATACAATAGATTAATCTCATTAAAATAGAAGGAAGACCAGATTATATAAAAAATGAAAAAAAATTGTTATAGTTGAAGAGGAAATAAGGAAAATTATCAGAAAGTTTTGTTTAATTATATACTATCAAAATAACAAGAAATGGATGAACACTACAAAAATACAAAGTACTCAGATGAACAAAGATAGAAATAGATTATTTAAATAACCACATCTCAGAAAAAGAAATTGAACAATCCATAAATGGACTCCCAAAGGAAAAAAAATACCTACAGGACTAAATGAATAAGGAAATATATTCTATCAAATATTAAAACAACTAATTCTAATATTACACTATTTATAATTATAGACTGTTTATAATTAGACATCTTTAACTGGATATCCCATAGATATTTTAAATTCACCATATCACAAACTAATTTCTTTATCTTTTTCCCTAAACCTTCCTTTTTCTGAACTTCCCTTTACTGTTGAAAGTACTTCCCCCAGTCACCCAGACTTGTAATCTAGATCTCATACTCTATTCCTTCCTCTCCTGTCATATCCAATCATTTGCTAGGTCCTTTCTCTCTTCTGATACTACCATCATTCTAGTATAGACACTTATTACCTCATACCTGGACTGTTATAATAGCCTTCTACTTGGTCTCCCCACCTCAAGTCTCTTTCCATTTGATTCTGTCCTTCACTTAGCTGTTAAGTTGATCTTCGTGAATTTCAGGTCTGACCATATCACCCCCCCACCCTTCTATTCAGTCATCTCCAGTGGTTCCCTATTACTTCCAGGATCAAATATAAAATCCTATTTTAAAGCTCTTCATAACATGGCCCTTCCTACCTTCCCAATTTTCTTGTACCTTATTCCCACACTAGACTGTGAGCTCCTTGAGAGCAGAGACATTTCTCCCTCCTTCTTTGTATTCCTAATGATTAGCAAGGTACTTGGCACTTAGTAGATAACTTAACAAATACTTGTTTACTAATAAAAATAGGAAAGAAGAAATTTACAAAATTCCTTCTATCTTGATACTTAAACCAGGGAGAGACAAAACAAAGAAAAAAAATTATAGGCAAATATTCCTAATGAATATGGATAAAATATTTAAAATAAAATCTTAGCAATTACCATAAGATTTCATAGATATGATTTTTCTTTCAGTTTTTTAATGTAATTCACCTTTATTCTATCAATGTTATTTTCTCTGCTTAGGTAACAAAGATTAAAAAATAAAATTAATAACAGTTTGAGATTATTTTAGAATTGCAGGAAGATTTTAAGAATGTTGTATATAGGCAGTCCACACTTTTAATCCTAATGTAATTTTTTTTTGGGGGGGGGATAAGGCAATTGGGGTTAAGTGACTTGCCCAGGGTCACACAGCTAGTAAGTGTCAAGTGTCTGAAACCAGATTTGAACTCAGGTCCTCCTGACTCCAGAGCCCGTTGTCTATCCACTGTACCACTTAGCTGCCCCTAGTCTTAATATATCTTAAAGATGACACTATAAAGCAAATTATTATAAGAAAAAATCTCGCCTGTGTGTTGCCAAAATTAAGCAGAAACCATTGAATGAGCAAGTAAAGATATAAGGTTTTATTAGGCAAGATTGAATCACTGAAATCCCAAATGTAAGATGGTGAAAAGGGGGTATTGCCTGTAAATGGCTTGTGTGGTAATGTTTACAACTGGCCACAAGGAGGAGGCATTATACAAATGAAAAAGTTTAAAAGAGCAGCCTCCCATTTGTCAGCCAAACACGAAGAACCAAAAAATGTTAGAGATAGTAGAGATCTTAGAGGGTCTTAGTCTGATCCTGTTACTTTTATAGAAAAATTAAATACAGGCTTTTCTAACAGAAGAGTCAAAAGTTTGAGCTTATAGAGATTAACTGTTTGAAGACTCTCAAGAATACCTTTTCTTCCTTCTCACCAGGCCTGGAAAAGAAAGAGCAGGAAGTAGAACAGATAAGAATGGATTGTGAACATTTTAGAGTCCGACTGGAAATAGCACAAGCAGATAGCATAAAAGAAAAGAAGGTATAGTAGTTGTTAAAGAAAAAAATTAACCCTCCAAATCTATGCTTATGTTCAACAAATAGTAGAGTATTTCAGTTTTGCATAAGAAATGAAAAGAATTGTTATTTACCACTCTTAAACCTCATTAGATAATATTTCTCAAGTTTTTTTTTATTCTGAGTGAATTGGCAAATTGTTTGTACAGTGGGCTTTTATAGTTAAGTAATGTGGATATTCATTTTATGCCTTTCAGTAGCTGCTTACAATTAATTTGGTATAAAAGATTGTTCAAAAACATAAAGACCTATATTGTAATAAAAATAATAAAATTAAAAGGCAGTCCCAGTAGTGATTTACAACCAGACTTAAAGATATATTTAATCTGAAGTATTCATCTCTTTTTGGTGAGCTATTTATTGGTAAGAGGCAGAGAATGCATTTGAAAATTGTTGGAGGTTAAATTTTTTTATAACAAACATTGATATTCGCTTTATGTCTTTTAGTAGCTGATTACTATTAATTTAGTATGATTGTTCTAAAACACACACACACACACACAGTCTCTCTCTCTCTCTCTCTCTCTCTCTCTCTGTCTCTCTCTCTCTGTCTCTCTCTCTCTTCTCTCTCTCTCTCTCTCTCTCTCTCTCTCTCTCTCTCTCTCTCTCTCTCTCAAAGCCCCACCTTTGACTCATGTCTCAGGACCGGCCTGAACTCAGAACTCCACTTTCTGTAGTCTATAACTGAAAAGGACAAATGAAAAGCACCAAAAATCCAGTTCTGTTTTTTGGCACCAATTGTCTAAGGGGAGGGAGAGATAGCCCTCAGGTCTTCTCCTCCAGTACGTGGTGTCACCTGCTTTGAGTGAATGAGTCTTTCAGCCCTGGAGAGAGAGAGGAAGAGAAGGAAGAGAGGGAAAGAAGAGAGGCTGTGCCCAATCACATGTTAGGCTGAAGCAGAATATCCATATCTGCCCCCAGTTTCATGATATTCGCTACCTAGGTTCCTCCATTTTAGTTGATCTCAGCATGCTCCAAATACCCATTACATTTATGTAAGAAGAAACCCCCTTTAACTAATATCTTTATAGTATTCAGTTAAAGCTGCAAAATCTGTTGAATCCCAAGGAAATAGAAGTCACTTTTACCTTGGTTAATTAAGTCTATGTTCCATTTAAGAACAGTCTTGGGCAGATATCTGAGAGAAGAAATTAGATTTGGGGAAAATGGGCAGAAACCATTGACTAGGAAGCAAATGAAGTTGTATTAAATAATCAGTCTAGAGGTAAGGTCAAGCTGGAAGTTATAGAATCCAAGATATAAGTCAGAGGTCAATTTAAAAAGTCAAGACCTGGTAGAAGTAGTTGCAGGAACACATTGGAATAACTTAGAAGATAATTTATTTGAAGATTATTGTTCCTTGTTCTCTGTTTCTTTTGAGTCCATGTCTAAGCTTAATTAGTCTAGGAGGCAAATTTGGGCTCTTTAATTTAAGGATTTGCACTTGTGTTAGGAGATGGGGAATTTTAGGTTTCAAAGCATAGAAAAACTGCTGAAGTGTCTTTGAAGCAGAATTGTATATTCTGACAATGTACCGCTAGTTTAAGCCTAAGTATGGTTTTTTATAATGTTGACTACTTAAAAGTTTGTCTGGAATTATACAAAGATCTTTTTTAGTGTCATCCTTATATAAAAATATAGAATCAGTTATTTCCAGGGCTTCAGTGTATCGAAATTATCAAGGATGTGTTTAAAGAGTGTGCTGGGAGTGCCAAGCAAACTCTGTCTTTTAAAACATATCTTTGTGTTTTAATTTAATTGTATAATATTATCTTTTACTTTAAAGCATAGATTTTTATGTTATGCAGTAAGCACTGACTGCCATAATATAGTTATTGTTGAAAATGTATTAAAAGCTCATGTTTACTTAAAGCATGCATCTCTACTTCTGTGGCAGAGCATTCCTATTGTTACTCCTCTTCTCTCACAACTATTGTAAAAAAAATTTGACCTATATAAATGGCTTGGTATGGCATGCCTAGTGCATTGTAGTGTTCGTAATCTTTGTCACCTCTATTTTAATGAAATAACATATCCAGCTTGTGGCCTTACATTCATTATAGTGGTACCTCTTTTAAATTTTAAAGCATAGATCATTTTGATGTTAAGATGAGAAAAGGAATAAACAAACTATTAATGAATAGGCTGATATTCATACAAATACTTCAGCCTCATTGGTTAAGAACTTACATGAAGATAATACTACCACCAGTTCTGCTGTGAGCCACAAACTGAATAATTACCAGTAGAAACAGATTTTGTACTTTAGTTCAGGTTAATATAGTTCCTAATCAAAGTTATCAAACATCCACCCTATTGATTTGTTCTGTGGTATTCCAAAAAATAGATTGGAACTCCATTCCTAATTATCCAGAGGTCCTTGTCAGCTTCTATTAAGTAAAATAGGGAATAAAAAAAGTTTTCAATATCGTATGAAAAAGTACAAGTGGTTAGAATATAGTTCATCAGAGAAAGCAGTATTTTGGTTTTAGTGCTGTTTCCATTTCTCTTTTAATCTAGTGATATGTTAATTCTAAAACTTCCATAGAGCTAACAATTTTTTAAAAAGAAAATGACTACAAAATGTAAAAAAAAGTCTGAGTTTCCATTCCAAGATACACAAAACTATGTAAATATAATTACAAACAATTGTTTACAGAAATAAAACCAGACCCAAATAATTGGAACAATACTAATTTTTCATGGTAGAACCAGTCAATATAATGAGAATGATGATGCTATCTAACTTTATTTATTTATTTTAATGCAGTACTAATCAACTCACCAAAAGATTACTTTATAGAACTAAAAAAAATAAATTAATATGGAGAAAAAACAGGTCAAGAATCTCAAGAGAAATGAGAAAAGAAATGGGAACAAAGGGGACTAGCAGTTTCCAAGTCTTGAACTTTACTACAAAGCAGTAATTATTAAAACAGTTTGTTACTGGTTAAGAAATAAATAGATTGAGCAGTGAAACAGATCAGATATACAACATACAGAAGAAAATATACCTAATGCTCTAGTATTTGATAAACACAAAGAGGACTGTTGCGATGAGGACTTACTATTTAACAAAAATTATTCAGAAAATTAGCAGTATGGAAGAAATTAGATTTAGACCAACACTTTATGCCTTATACAAAGATAAACTCCAAACCTAGATATAAAAGGGTCACATCATAAACAGATTAGAGAAAAATGGAAAAAATTAACATATTAGATCTATGGATAAATAAGGAATAGAGTTCACAGAAAGTAAAAATGGATAATATTGATTACATAGAATTGAAAAGTTTTTGCACAAACAAATCCAATGTGGCTAAGATTAGAAGGAAAATAACTGGGAAAAAATCTTTGCAGCAAATTTCTCTGAAAAGGGTCTCATTTCCAAGACATATAAGGAACTAATTCAAATTGATAGGAAATAGAGCCATTCCTCAATTGATAAAGGATATGAACAGGCAGTCTTCAAGGGAAGAAGAAACCCAGGCTATCTATTAGCCATATGAAAAAATGCTCCAAATTAGAGAATGTAAATTAAATTAAACCTCATACCCATCAGTTTGACAAAAGTGACAAAAAGGAAAATGATAAATTTTAGAGGGATGATGGGAAACATTGATGTGTTATGAATGAGTATAACTTTTGAATGGGTGAAAGCAGTTTGGAGTTACACACAGAAAGTTACTAAACAGTGTGTCCTCTCACCCAACAATACCGCTGCTAGGCCCATGCCCAAAAGAGATCCAAAAAAAGAGGAAAAGGTCATTTATATGTATGAAAATAGTCATAGTAGCTCTTTTTTATTGTGGCAAAAATGTGGAAACTAAGATAATATATAACATTTGGGGAATGGTTGCATAAGTTGTGATATATGAGGGTGATGGAGTAATATGTTGAAGAAACGAGGAAGTAGATTATTTTGAAAATACAAAGGAAGACTTATATGAACTGATGCAGAGTGAATGAAGCAGAACCAGAAGAATAATTTGTATTATAACATCAATATCATAACAATGAACAGTTTTGAGAAAAACGATGAAGAATGAAGTGAGCAGAACCAGAAGACCAATTTATAAAATAACACCACCACTGTAAAAACAAACAATTTTGAAAGCTGATTAATATTGAACATTCATGATTCCAGAGGACCAATGATGAAACATGCTATCTATGACAGAGAGATGCTGCATTTAGGGTTTAGAAAGACACAAACATGTTTGCATGTATCTATTGAGGGAACTTATTTTGCTTGATTCTGCATGTTTGTTCCAAGAATTTTGTTTTTCTTTCTTTTTTTCCAATAAGGTAGGAGTCAGAGAGTAAATAGATTTATGTTAATTGTTAAAAAAATAGTGAGATAGAGGGATACTCCATATATGAAACGTTGAATGCATTTTCAGATGAGGTCACTGGTTCTTCTTGACTATTTTATTTTGTTACAAGATATTTCTCACAAAGTGGGAGTAATCTGTGTTTGTAATGTAAAACAAAAAAAAAACAATTAAAAAAACACCATCTTTCAAAACCTCATGTTCTTAATGGTCAAATTTAATGAATGGAAACCTACTATTTTATTGTTAGATGAGCACAAACAAGCTTATCTGTCCAAGGAAGAAGAAATATGCCATAATCAAAGAATAATGCAGCTCTTGATTGATTCTGTTCTGTATTGGGCCAAAGGGTGGAAACTATTAAGGGAAAATTATGATACAATGAAAAGCTGACAGTTTTTAAAAAAAGGTTTTTTTTATAAATCTTGACAATCTACCCCCAAAGTATGGCCTTGTAATGTTAAGGTATTTGCAACACTCTCCTCAAAATACTGCCTTTCTCATCTAAAATAGTCTAATTATGGTCTTTCAGAATGTTGTGCTACAAAAGATTGTGATTTCACTAAGTGAAAAAATGTTTTCAATAATTGCTAATGTCACTAGTGACTGGACACCATGAACCAATATTCTTTTTATGATATTTTGACAATGAAAAATATAGTTCATTTGGACATTTTGTTTCTGTTCATACTTTATTTTTGACCAATTAAATGATGTCCTTTGTATTCTCAAAGTCGACTAGTCATCAGTGATGTCTGTCCGTTTGGATGACACATTGACTATATCTGGATGTATTGTGAGAGCTCAAATGAAAGTGAAAAAAGAAACAGTGAAATATTCTTAGCATATTGCTATGAACACTGTTTGAACATTATCCTAGTAGTTTACTTCAAGTAAACAAAACAACTGTTTTTATTTTTAATTTTTTTTGGTGTTAGACTTTTTATGCCTTTGTGGGGAAAATTTCACCAGGACCCAGGTTGAAAGGCTTTGAAGTTCCTGTCAAGTGCAAGATGGGCTTGCAGAGCAAAACCAATGTCTGTTGTAAAGCAAAATTTAATCCATCATTTTATAAACTTAACAAGAGCATAAGAAACGACTTACCTTTCTGAAGCTAAAATGAAAGCCAGAAGTCTAATCCATGAAATCAGTTTATTCAAGTTCATTTTTGCCGTTCATTTGATATATTCTATATTCTGGATAGTAGTAAATTAAGGTAAATTTAAGTGTCAGATCTTAGCTTATTTACTGCAGTAGAAGGGTTGGAAAATTCCCATTGCTCTGGTCATGACAAGTGTCCCTGAATATTTTCAATCTATTAAAAAAATTAATTTTAGTGATATTTTTTGTTTTTAGGTCACTCACATTTCACAATGTAACCTTTTCCCTCCCTTTAAAAAAAGTTTTAGGTTTAGTTCTCTCTGTCTCATCCAGGCTTGAGTGCAGGAGCTACTCATGGCCTACCTACTGATTAGGATCAAAGCTTTGACCTGCTTCCTTTTTGACCTAAACTGGTTTGCCCCTCCTTAGACAATCTGGTGGCCCCTTGCTCCTTCGAGCATTACCACATTAATGTTGAGCTTAGTTTAGACACTGCATTAGCAGAACCCAGTGCAGCTCAGAACTCCTTTGCTCAAGACCTGCCAGCCAGTAGCTGACATATAGTACCATATAGTACCATACTCGGCTCAGTCCTGTTCGGCATGAGATCAAGTTGGTCACTTAGGATTTTGTTCCTCACTGGGATAGGCTGACAGAAAATCTGGCATGGCCTCTAGCTCCTAGACTTCAAGTGGCTTGCTCTCCCAAGCTTTTGAAGCATACAAGGTTGCAGTCTGTTCAAATACTTTTTTTTTTTTAAAAATCTAAGAACCAAAAAACAACCAAAGAGGCAAAGAACACAGGCCTGTATTCATGGGCCACATGTTGGTCCAGGTAGGGAGATAGGCAGTTAACAGCAGAAGGCCACTGCTGCCTCTTTATGCTGCCCTCAGAGTTGTGGTAGCTGAGAGCCAATAGCAGCCTATCCTTGCTCATACCGAAGAATGAAAAAGGGCCACATCATCCAGTCATTGTCTTTTGTACACATTCTCATTATTTGCTCAACAGCCGATCTAAAGATTATTCTTTACTACATGTGATGGGGACAGGAAATAGTCACAATACCTGGGCACTCTCTGAATTGGAGAGTAGGAGCCTTCCATTGCATGTGATTTGAAGCAAGTTCCTCAGTCTTTTTTTTTTTTGGAGATGGTAGCAGGCAGAACAAACTAATTGCTCTGATAATGACAGGCCTTCATTATACATAAAAATAACCTTTTTGTTTGAATATCTAATTAGTGTTGGCCTTTAAAGACAATTTAAAATCCTTGGATGTACACTTAATGAAATATACTGCGCACACCTATCTCTGCAGATTATTTACAATTTGGAACCATAGTCTAGTTGCAAGAGTTCTGGATTTTCAGAATCACAAAATCAGAAAATCATAGAATTTGAGAATTTTTTATTAATTTATTTTGGTTTATCAACAATCACTTCCATATGCTTTGGAGTTTAAAATTTTTCTCCCTCTTCCTTCCCACACCCTCCCCAAGATGGCGCACAATCTGATATAGGCTGTAGACATATACATTCCTATTAAACATATTTTCACATTAGTGATGTTGTAAGTAAGAATTAGAACCAATAGGAGGAACCACTAGAAAGAGGAAACAAAACTCAACAGAAGAGGAAAAAAAATAACAAATAGTATGCTTCAATCTGCATTCAAACTCCATAGTTCTTTGTTTGGATGTGGATAGCATTTTCCATCATGAGGCTTTTGGAGAGATGTCTTAGATCCTTGTATTGCTGGGAAGGGTTAAGTTTATCAGTATTAGTCATCGCACAACATGGCTGTTATTGTGTACAACATTCTCTTGGTTCTGCTCACTTCACTCAGCATCAAACCATACAAGTCTTTTCCAGGTTTTTCTGAAGTCAGCCTGTTCATCATTTCTTATAGCGTAGTAATATTCGATTACATTCATATACCACAACTTTCTCAGCCATTCCCCAGTTGATGGGCATCTTCTCAATTTCCAGTTCTTTGCCACCACAAAAAGAGCTGCTATGAATATTTTTGTACATGTGGGTCCTTTTCCCGTTTGTATGATCTCTTTGGGATATAGCCCTAGAAGTGCTATTGCTGGGTCAAAGGGCATGCACATTTTTATAGCCCTTTGGGCATAGTTCCAAATTGCTCTCCAGAATCGTTGGATTATTTCATGACTCCACCAACAATGCATTAGTGTTCCAATTTTCCCACATCTTCTCCAACATTTATCATTTTCTTGTTTTGTCATCTTGTCCAATCTGATAGATGTGATGTAGTGGTACCTTAGAGTTGTTTTGATTTGCATTTCTCTAATCAGTAGTGATTTAGAGCATTTTTTCATATGACTGTACATGGCTTTAATTTCTTCCTCCGGAAACTGCCTGTTCATATCCTTTGACCATTTATCAATTGTGGAATGACTTGTATTCTTAGAAATTTGACTTAATTCTCTATATTTTTTTGTTTGCTTGTTTGGGCAGTGGGGTTAAGTGACTTGCCCAGGGTCACGCAGCTAGTAAGTGTTATGTGTCTGAGGCCAGATCTCAACTCAGGTCCTCCTGAATCCAGGGCTGGTGCTGTATCCACTGCATCACCTAGCTGCCCCTTAATTCTCTATGTATTTTAGAAATGAGGTCATAGTCTAGTTGCAAGAGTTCTGGATTTTCAGAATCACAAAATCAGAGAATCATAGAATTTAAGATTTGGAATCTACCTCAGTGGCCATCTAGTTGAACCTGTGCATGAAAGGATCCACCCTATAACACTACCAAATATATGATTTTCCAGCTCTAGCTTGAAGACCTTTGAAGAGGTAGAATTCCTATCCTCTTTACACCCCCACCTCCCAATAGTCCATTTCATTTTTGGACAGCTCTAATTATTAGGAAGTTTTCCCAGACAAAACTTATATTGACTTCTTTCTAACTTCCACCCAATATTCCTAGTTCTGCCCTGTAGGAATAAATGGTAGAAGTCTAATATCCTTCACAAATACTTGAGAATAACTGTGATGTTCCCCCTCTTTTTCAGGCTAAACATGCCTAGTTCCTTAACTAATCCTCATGTGAAATGGACTCAGTGCCCTTTAGCATCCTGGTTGTCTTCCTGTGCATACTCCTAAGCTTATCAATGTCCTTTTAAAACTTTGGCATTCAGAACTTACTTCAAATAAGATCTGAAATAATGAAGATAATTAAAACAGGGTACAGTGAGACTATCATTCCCCCTATTACCAGAAGGCATGCCCCTTTTAATGCAACCCAAGATCTCATTAGCTTTTTTTGGGCTGCCATCACATTGATGATAAGTATTGAATTTATAGCTCATTAAAACCTGTAGATCTTTTTTAAGAATACTTACTGTCATCCATGCTTTCTCCATCTTTATGAATTTAATTTTTTGGTGCCCAAATGAAAGATTTTACATTTATGTCTATTCTATTTTAACTTTTTTGGTTCAACTGACTATTCTAGTCTTTTCTGGATCCTGACTCTTGTTATCCAGTATATTAATCATCTCTCTCAGTGCTCTGTAAATCTGATGATCTGTGTCTTTATTCAAATCGTAGATTTGTTAAACATCATAGGGCCAAGCATAGATCTGCAGCAACTTGCTAGAGATTGCCTGTCATGGTGACATTGGACCATTAACAACTACTCTTTGAGTTCTTTTAATTCAAGTATGCAAAAAATTTTAATAGGTTCTATATTACCAACATAACCTAGCAGGAATAGCAAAAAAAAAAAAGAAATTACTCTTAAAATAAGTGTAAAATATTTTATTAACACTTGAATTGAACTACCCTGGCCATGTTAAGTCCAAAACTCAATTTCTTTGGTTCTTGCTATTGACTTAATAGAGGTCTGATGTTCAAGAGATACTGGGAATGGTTGTAAAAATAGAAGAATAAGAACCATTTCCTAGTAGATAAATGCAAAAGGATATGAACAGGTAGTTCTTAAAGAAAGAATAAGCTCTCAACCATCACATATAAATATGCTCCAAATAATGAATATTGAGACAAATATTAATTAAAACATTTCTGAGGCTCTACTTTACATTCTTCAGATTGACAAAGATGACGAAAAAGGATAAATGACAATTATAGGGGATGTGGTAGGATAGGTACACTGATGTTTTATTTGTGGATTGTGAATTAATGTAGCCATTCTGGAAAACAATTTGGATTTATTTCTCAAGAATCACTACACTTCATTGGAACCACCACATTTAAACTGTTAAATGAGGAATGACATAAAGATGAATTTGGGAGGAGAAAATGGATAGACCATATAGATACAAAGGGAATCCAAGTTGAAGGTGATATACTTTTTAAAATATTAAGGAATTGTTTTTATTGATTGTATTTGTTGTATCTCATTGAGAGGACAGAGTAACAAAACATGGATAAGCTCAGGGATGCTGTTGTTATGCCTTCCTCCTAAAAAAGTAACTGAGAAGATGTCTATAATTACTGAATACATATGTCTATTTTGTCATTTTTATAAAATGTTATGAGAATAGCCTATACACATATGGAGAGTGTCTTTAATGCCATTTTACAGGGGACAGACAGGCATTTCTACGACAGATCATTTTTTCATAATTATATAATTGACTGAAAAGTATAGAAAATATAAGATCCTACTGGGCTTGTTGTTTGCTGGTTGCTTAGGCTTTACTGACCTTATCTACCATATGGTAGGCCAGGAATGTGACTATACTGGTAGATGAGACAATGACTTTGCCCCTGGACTTATCTTTGACTCTGCCTTTTTCGTGCCCACTTATCTACAGGGGAGGATGAAAGAGGCTTGGAGTTGAAAAACTGGGGAACCTGGTGCCCAAGAGCCTTTACATGGATAATGATGAGACATAGTTTAGGTTTTAGAAGTTAAAATCAGGAGATTTGCTTGCCATAAGTGAGGTCTCCAGAGATGCTAAAGGCTATTTAGTCCAAAGGAAATGTAGATTTTAGACTGAGGGTACTAACTCTTTAGATAAGAGTGTCCTTTCTCCTCTTTGTTTTAATGAACTTGATGCCTGGAACTGATAATTTCTAGATAGAGTTTAGAAGTTTCATAATTAAGACTCTTAAGGAAATGAGACAGGTTAGTCTGTCAATACTGTTAGTCTGGAAATAAGAAGTATTTTTTCATAGGACTTCTGCTCATCAGTGGTTAGGGTGGCTGTTTTTCTAAGAACTACAAAATTATCTTTCTGGCTTTGAGCTAAAAGATCCAAACAGAAGTAGCCCTAGAGATTGTCTCAGCTGAAGCCAGACAGTCTTCAGTCAGAAGCAGGCAGAAACTCCATATCCATGTAGTGTTCTTGGGATTGGAACTGGCAGTGCTAAGTGAAGACTGTGATTAAGCAAAACAGCTTTTGGAGTTGACTGTGTTTAATAGAGCAGTTTTCAGTGGACCAACATCTAGTGGAGCTTATACATTCAATGTCCAGAGTCTAGTAGAGCAGTATCCAGCTGAGATTGTGTGTTAGAGTGGGGAGCAGGCCAGATGGGGCAGTGTGATGATATCACCAGAAGACATCAGTCTCTCTAAAGCATCAGAAGCATGAGTTGTCCCTCTCTACATGTATCTTGGCCAAACATATTTCTTACATGTTGCCTTTTCCACTCACATTCCATACATATATTCATGTTTCTCACTGATGGTATGTGTTTGTGAGAGATTTTATTGCTACTTTTCTTACTATGAAATTTCATTATATATTTTTACTTTGAACTAATTGTCACGTCTGACTATTAAAGGTAGGGTATCTGAGCTATTGTTTTAGGGAGTACAAACAGGGCTTTTTATGTCTTCAAGTTAATAAATACTTTAAAAATAAGTTGCACATAATAGAGACTTACTGTTTCATATACAAATCTCTTTTTCTTTCTTTGTATGTGGCCGTGTTCTTATTTGTTGCTGTCTGTCAAATTCATAATTTAAAAAAAAGAAAATTTTAAAAGATATAGAACAGTTATACTCAGTAGTATCCTTCCTTTTCTGAGCTTTGTTTGCCCTGTATAGTGGCTCTCTATGAAATAATTTTGATGCGTCAGCCTTTCTGGTTAATATTTACACTTAACAATTCTAGAATTTTATTTTAATTTACTATTACTTATGAACAAGGGTAGAAATAGAATGATGTTGTTAATCTTCTGATATTTTATTCTGATATTAATTTCAGGAGAAACTGGCTCTTAGACAGCAGCTGAATGAATTGAAGCAGCAACTCTTGCAGCAGGCAGAATATTGTACAGAAATGGGAGCAGCAACATGTACCCTTTTGTGGAGTGTCTCCAGCAACGAGGAAGTAGTAAAAGCCATCTTAGGAGGAGTAAGCATCCTATGTGAACTAGATCTGGTGTTATAGCTTAACATTAAATAACTTAAAGGACATGGTAGTTATGTTAATACTTCTATATAAAATACCCAGTTCTTTGTGTCTTTTTTCCCCAGGCACCAATGGAGTGAAGCAGGGTTGTTTGCTTGCTTCCGTGCTTTTTATTTATTTTTTTTTTTGGCTAGGCAGTGGGGTTAAGTGACTTGCCCAGGGTCACACAGCAAGTAAGTGTTATGTGTCTGAGGCCGGATTTGAACTCAGGTCCTCCTGAATCCAGGGCCAGTGCTCTATCCACAGCGCCACCTAGCTGCCCCTCATGCGTTTTAGCATGATGAAAATTTTGAATTCTGTGGATAAGTTCACTTACCTTGGCAGTATACTTTCCAGGGATGTACACAGATGATGAGGTTGATGCATGCATAGCACTAAACTAGCTCAGCATTTGGGAGGCTCCAAAAAAGGTGTAGGAGAAAAGAGGTATTAGGTTGTCTACCAAACTGAAGGTCTACAGAGCTGTTGTGCTGACCTCATTATTGTATCCCTGTGAAACCTGTACAGTATATGAGCACCATACCAGAAAAATGAATTGCTTCCATTTGAATTGTCTTAGGAAGATTCTGAAGACCACCTGGTAAGATAAGGTACTGGACATTGAAGTTCTTTCTTGAGCTGAAGTGCCAGTCATTCGAACTCAGTTGCAGATAATGCAACTCCAGTGAGCTGGCCATGTTGTTTGAATGCCAAATGTATTTTTGCCTAAAAGTCTATTTTACTGACAACTCATATAAGGAAAGCCTCACTTGGAGGTCAGAAGAAGTGCTACCAGAACACGATCAAGATCTCTCTGAAGAACTTTGGAATCAATTGTGAGGCACAGGAGACACTGGCACAGGATTGTCCAGCGTAGTGTGCCCACATCAATGAAGGCACTGTGCTCTATGAGCAAAGCAGAATTGTGGAAGCTCAAAAGAAATGTGTGAGATGTACATTTTTATTGATAGCTTCCTTCCAAATGGTCATACAGATTATTTGTGCATGACCTGTGATAGAGCCTTCTGGACTTGTATTGATATGATCAGCCACAGCCAGACACACTGTAAGTTGACCCCAATATCATGATGTCACTTTGGTCTTAAGAACGAAGGACAAACAATGGGAGGCACAAAGAAATAGTATAAGATTTTCTCTTCCCTTAAAAAACCTAGAGCTTAAGCTTTTCATGGAGATGAGACATGGACATAACATCTGTAATACAAAATCATATGTAATAAGAGCTATATGTTATAACATATTTAGTATAGGTGTTAAAAGAGAGAGTACTTATAGTCAGAGCGAAAAGGGAAGGAGATGACATTTGAGCTAGACCTCAAAGGGTAGGTTGGATTTTGAGAAGTGGAGATGATAAGAGGAACATTTGAGGAAGTCAAGACAGCAATGACTTAATGACCTTCTTCCCCTCCCCCCCACTGCCCTGAGGGTGACACTGGCATGGACTGTTTATGTGGCAGGTGATAAGGCTAGGAAGGCAAAGTCATTAGCTCCTATAAAGAGTCATAAGCAAATTTAGAAGTCATCTCATAGTCCTACTCCCAGAAATGGATTTCCAGAGAAGTATGTATTGATTTGTTCAAGGTTGTACAGGAAGGAAGTAGCAGAGCTGGAATTTCCTTTGCCTCATCACTCTGCCTCTCATCTCTAAAATATCAACCTCATAAATATGAGATGGGGAGGTATAGCTAGATTACAGTTCATCTGAAAAAGATTCGTAAGGTTTAATAGATTAAAAGCTCAAAATGAACCAGCGGTATGAAAAAAGCTAATGTGATCTTTGGCTCCATCAAGAGAAACTTGGTGTCTAGTAATAAGGAAATGACATTTCCACTGTTCCACATCTGGAGTGTTCTGTTCTGCTTACATAAGATGTGCCACATTTTATGAAGGACATTGATGAGCTGGAGAATATTTAAGGAAAGAAGTCAGGGTGGTTAAAGACCTCAAGTTTATGCCTCAAGTTCAAGATCTATCAAAGGAAATGGAACTTTTTAGCCTGGAGAAGAAAAAAATATAAGGGGAACATAATAGTTGTCTTCTAAGAATCTGAAGCATTGTCACATGGAACAGTCTGTTCTAGATAGCAGACAGATGTGGTGCAGCAGATAGGGTGATTGAAGTCAGGAAGACCTGAGTACAACCCAGCCTCAGACATTTCTAATTGTGTGACCTTGGCCACTTCACAACCTCGCTGAGATTCAGTTTACTTATCTGTAGAATAGGAATAATAACAACTGTAATATCTACCCCCACAGAGTTGTTGTGAAGTTCAAATAAGACAGTGTGTATAAAGTACTTGGCAAACTTTTTTTTGAGCAGCTGGTTTAATGACGTGATTTCTACATGCACTACATGAAATTAATAAATTTCATAATTCATTGAAGTACAGAACATTAAATTCCAAACCCCAACAGCATTAGTGGTGGGTGGTCCTTTCCCATCCCAAGTCCTTAGTAGGCAGGCAGACAGACTGGCCCAGGTTGCTATTAAAACAGGTCTTTTGTTTCCTCATACAAAGAATCCAATCGAACCCACATTTAATTATTTATTTGTTTGTTTGTTTGTTAGGCAGTGGGGTTAAGTGACTTTCCCAGGGTCACACAGCTAGTAAGTGTTATGTGTCTGAGGCTGGATTTGAACTCAGGGCCTCCTGAATCCCGGGCTGGTGCTCTATCCATTGCACCACCTAGCTGCCCCCTAATCCACATTTATTAAGCACGTACTATGTGCCAGACACCGTGTTAAGCACTGGGGATACAATTAGTGAAAAGAGAATCCCTTCCCTTAAGGAGCTTACAATCTAAAAGGGGACACAATACACAAAAGGAGGCAGGAAAGGCGGGGAGGGGAAAAGGGGAGATAGAGACACCAGTGGATATCTTGTTCTGTGGAGGTGAAACCAGACAAAACAGCAGATACAAAGTGGAGTGATCTGAGAATCCAGTTTCTCCTCTCTATAAAGGAAGGCATTGGGAGGTGTTTGGTACTCCTCCCTCTAGCCCTCCAATCAGAGGGGAGAGGAGGCTGAGGGAGATTGTGTCAGTCAGGGCTTAAGTTAGCAGTATGGTGGTGAGTTTGGAAGTGATGAACTCATCTTGTTATATGGAGTGGAAACCAGGCAGAACCATAGATGCAAAGTAGAGTGCTATTATTTCTATTAAAACAGGTTCTTTGTTTCCATATACAAAGAATAACTATGATCAGTATAAAATTGTATTAAAAATCAGTGATGCAAAAAGCTGTAGGATCATAAACACCTTCCTGGTACTACTATTGCCCAAGACCCCACTTGATACTGAAACTACCATTTTCCCACTTGGTAAACTTTTAAAACACTGCATATATGTATCAGTACTTATTATTGCTATTGCACCAGCAAAAGACTCAATGGGCAGGAAAACCAGGAGGGCATTGCAGTATTCTAGGCATGAGGTAATTTGGGTCTGAATTAGTATGGTGGCAGTGAGAATAGGAAGGAAATATTAAGATAATATGAAGATCAAATCAGTGGGACCTAGTGATGTGTTGTAAATAGAGATGAACCATACAGGAAACAGAAATAACTACGGTTTCAGTAATTAGAGGTATGTAATAACAGAGATACAGACATCAACTGGAAGAGAAAGTTTGGGGTATGGGTATTGAAAGTAATGAGTTGTTTAGATTTTTGTTTCTAGAAGTCAGTATTTTACTTAGTGTATGGTTTAATACATAGAATAAGCATAATAACATTTTCTGTCATATCTATTGTAAAAGCAAGTTGTTTTCATTTAGTCTTATCTTTTCCATGCTGTGAGTTTCCTAATTTCTTTACTACAAACTTCTTTAAAACACTGAGAATAAGTGAATGAGGCCTTCTCCCCTTATTCTATGTGACCTCATAGTTTTTGATACCAGTTAGCCCTTCCTTCTGGATACCATCTCCTTCCTTGGTTTCCCTGACACTCTTAGGTTTTACCTATTTGACATCTCTGTCTCTTTTGCTGGATGGATCCATACCCCACCTCCTAAACATGCAATTCCTCAGGATTGTCCTTGGCCTTCTCCTTCTCTGACAACACTCTCTTGATGACATCATCAGCTTTAGTGAGTTCAATGATCTTCTTTATGCAGATAACTTTAAAATCTATCCATCCTAATCTTTCTCCTGAACTTCAGCTCTTTATTACCAGCATCTCAACTAGATCTCAGTAGGTCCTAAATATTCACAGTGACCTTATAAATCCATTTGTCTTCTGAACTTTCTGTTGTGGGCATTGTAATTCTTCTATTTATCCCAGATTTACAATGGCAGAGTAATCCTTGACTCTTTTCTTTCCCCCCTCTCCCATGTCCAGTAAGTTGCAAATTTTTGTCAATTTTACCTCCATGTCATCATTTACATCCACTTTTTTTTTCTTTACTCATGCAGCCTCAACCCTAGTTATGGCCTTAAAATTCTCTTACCAGGACCATTACAATTTCATTCTAATTAGCCTCTCAGTCTCTTGCCTCCCTAATTGATCTTCCACACATTTGTCAAGTTGACATTCCTAAAACATATCTGACAGCATCACTGCTCTACTCAAGACATCCTCATTGGCTACCTACTGCCTTCAGGGTAAAATATTCTTAGCCTGACTTTGAAGTCCTTCAATATCTGGCTCCCATCTATCTTTCCAGTATTATTTCATCAGACTCCACTTTGTGTACACTCTCTTTCAGTCACAGTGGCCACTATGTGTTGCTCATACATGACATTCCAACTCTTCCTTCCTGCCTTGCCACAGGCTCTTTCTCATGGGTGCCTCAGAATCCTGCATTTCTTTCAGAACCACAACTGAGGTGCCACGTCTTATGCAAAAGCCTTTCCTGATCCTGCCAGTTGTTGGTATTCTCTCCTTCCAGAAATTACTTAGTATCGATGTTCCATTATCTGTGTACATGCTGTATATCCCTAGTAGAAAATAAGCTCCTTGGTGGTAGGTACTGTTTTGTTGTCTTATAATTTAAGTGTTTTACACTGAGTAGGTGCTTAGTATTTGTTTAATTGATTTAATTGGTCCTGGAAAAAGACGAGAGTAATGTTCCCTGCTCTGTTTTTAAAAGCTTTCAAGGAGTATGACTCTTTAATTGTTCTTTCCAAACTTTCAGGGTAAGGCATTGAAGTTTTTCAATATCACTGGACAAACAATGGAGAGTTTTGTAAAATCACTGGATGGCAGTATAAAACAGGAGCTGGATTCTGATGAAAATCAATTTGTATTTGCTTTAGCTGGAATTATAACTAGTAAGTAATTTTTTGAGTTCATTTATCTTTACATATACTGTCTATAGAGAATGTATTATATTGACATGGTACTGGCCAGTATATTTTGTTCAGTTACATATGCACACAAAGATCTTTTTTATGATATGTCTCAAACCACAGAAGTTTACATTAAAAAAATCCTGAAGTTAACATAAAATTTTATTGATTTTGTATTTAAATGAGGAAGTACTTTAAAAATCCAGAGTTTCAACTTTTTTCAAATTAGCCTCTTATATTACCACGTTTAAGCTGTGTACTAATGTGCATGCTAAGTTAAGTGCTATTTTAGTTTTTCAAAAGGCTTCATAGAGAAGTCCTCTAAATTCTAAAATGAATATAAGGAAACCACGCTGTTCTTAGCCAGGCCAGATGCAGGCTAATATGGTGGTTCAGACTCAGGACTGGAATGAAATTAGATCCTTACAGACCATTTAACAAGAAATCTGGATGTGAAAAAAATCACTTTAAAAAACTGTCCACATCACTTAGAAGAATAGGGCATAGTGAAAATACAGAGAATCTACTAGTAATCTCCCAAGAGAAACCCCAAAATAAATACTGTCAACAAGGTTATAACCAAAGTTTAGAACTCCTAGATGAAAGAAAAGCAAGCAACCAAAAAAGAAAGAGTTCAAGTACCAAGGAACCATCGTCAGGATCACAGAAGACTTGGCTGCTACTTTTTTAAACAGGAGATTTTGGAATGTGGTGTTCCAAAAGGCAGAAGATAACAGTTTACAAACCAGAATAACCTGTTTTGCAAAATTGAGTACAATCCTATCAGGGGAAAAAGGTATATCTTTTTCTTTATTTTTTTGTGAGGCAATTGGGGTCAAGTGACTTGTGCAGGGTCACACAGCTAGTAAATGTTAAGTGTCTGAGGCTGAATATGAACTCAGGGCCTCCTGACTCCAAGGCCAGAGCTCTGTTCACTATGCCACCTAGCTGCCCCTAAAAGTATATCTTTAATGAAATAGAAGACTTCCACATATTCCTGATGAAAAGGTCAGAACTTAGTAGAAACTTAGAAATCCAAATTGGAAATCAGGAATAGCAATCATGATTTAGAAAAGGCAGCCATAAAAATAGATACTATATTATACTTACAGGCACCTTAAACAATGAATATCAGTACTGTATGTGCCTGAATGCGTGTGTACAGGCACACGCACACATAACCAAAATAGACAATAAAACTGTAATAGTGGAGGATCTCACTGTATTCCCTTCAGGACTAAACAAATCTAACAGAAACCTATTTATTTTGTTTTTTAAATTTTGGAGAGCTGTAGTGTGATGAAATGAGGATTAGGAGTAGGGTAGCCAAAAAGAGAAAGAAAGAAAGAAAGAGAAAAAAAAGAAGGAAATGAGAATCATTGAAATATTTTTTTAAAAATGTACAGAAGAGAACAGAATGGAGGTCAGAAAGAATGACAGACAATTAGGACCATTTAAATTACATATTGAATTTATCATATATAATAAAAACAATCAAAATTTTATTCTAGATGCAGAAAAGGTTTTTGACAAAATCCAATCATTGTTTAGGTTAAAAATTTTGCAAAGTATAGAAATAAATGGACCTTTCCTTAATATGATAAATAGTATTTATCTAAAACTGAGAGCCAGCATTATCTATAAGGAAAAACAGGAAACCTTTTAAATAAAAAGGGTAAAGCTATTGTTCATTGTCATCACTATTATTTGCTATAGTTCTAGAAATTATAACTATACCAAATAAGTCAAGAAAAAGAGAAGTCTGAGTAATTGGAGAGATATGAGTTGCCCACACAAAATTGATGTCTCACCAATTATTTGTCTGTTAACAAGTAATACATTTTAATAATATAGGAAACATATAATAAAATAACGAATAACAGTAATGATAATGATAGGTGACATTACTACTTAAATTGACATAGTCAATGCTGTTAACAGTCAAACTACAAAAGAGTTACTATATAGAAATCGGCAAAATAATAACAAATGTAAAAAAAAGGTAGAATGAAAGGGGGCATTTGATTCTACACTCCCCCTCACCACCCAAGGTTATGTAGTGATGAGTAGTTTTAATGCGTAAGAAGGGTGTGTCCTTTCTCAGTTCAGGTATTAAATCTCTGATTTCTAGGAGAATGGAACAAATAAGCTAGCCACACCCGTGGAAAATTTTTAGGTGTCTGGGTCATGGATGAGTTTTAGACTTGGGAGAGTTGGAGGCCATTGTGCAAGAAACCCTCATGCCTCTCCCAGAGGGCACACCAGTTTATTTGAGACATGAATACTTGTGTACTGATATATGTTATATTACTCTGTTCATTATGAGTTTAGAAGCTATATCAACAATTTGGATTTTGTGGTAGTTCATCCATGTTCAATTTTTGGTCCTTGTAAGCAGGCCTAGGTTATTAGCTTTTATAGTGTCGTGATTCTAGACAGTTCGTTTGTGGTGCTTATAGGATTTGCCTGATGACGTAGAAACTCAGAGTAATAAACCCCAAGTGCTTTATCCCTTTATGAGCCCTGTACCTGTCTGAGGATTTTATGAATGTTTTCTTTTTAAGTTGAACTGTTTGACCTCACTGTGGATGGCCCTTTGTGTTGCAGGTGTGGAATAGGGAAATTTTAGGTGCCCTATGTAATGATGACCTAGAGAGAATTTTTTGCTTGAACCTTGAGTTGGATTGCCTATATGTTGCCAGAATCCCTGGATAAATATTGGATACCCTTATTTTTTCTAGCGACTCACATGAATTTTTATCTAATAATTATAACAGCAATAATAATAATAGTAATAACTACCATTTATATAGTTTTTTAAGGGTTTGCAAGATACTTTGTATATATTATCTCTTTTGATTCTTACAACAGTCCTAGGAGGTAGGTGCTGTTATTATCCTCATTTTACAAATGAGTAAACTGAGGCTGAGAGAGGTTAAATAATGTGTCCAGGGTCACATAGATAGCCAGAGCCAGCTAAGTGGTACAGTGTATAGAGCACTGATCCTGGAGTCAGGACAACTTGAGTTCAAATACAGCCTCAGACACTTACTAGCCACGTAACCTTGGGCAAGTCACTCAACCTCTGTTTGCCTCAGTTTCCTCAACTGTAAAATGAGGATAATACAGTACTTACCTCCCAGGTTGCTGTGCAGATCAAATGAGATATTTGTAAAGCACTGACTAGCATAGTGCCTGGTACACAGTAGGTGCTATATAAATACTTATTCCCTTTCCCTTCCCTTCCTCTGAGGCAGAATTTGAACTCAGGTCTTCTTAACTCCAAGTTCAACACTCTAGTACATCATCTAGTTTAGTTTCTCACTTGAAAGGTTTACATTGACTTCCAGTTAATCCCAGATTCATGAATACCTGTGGCAAAGCTTCACATTTCTAGGAGCTTTATAAGAACTCACAAACCACAAATACCTAAGCATTGGTAGATGCAAGGGCAGCCAGGTGGCGCAGCAGATAGAGTGCCAGACCTGGAGTCAGGAAGTCTCATTTTCCTGAGTTCAAATCTGGCCTAGGACACCTAACTATCCATGTGACCCTGGGCTAGTCACTTAACTCTGCCTCAGTTTCCTCATCTGTAAAATGTGTTGGAGAAGGAAATGGCAAACCACTCCAGTATCTTTACCAAGAAAAATCCAGATGGAGTTACAAAGAGTTGAACACAACTGAAATGACTGAACAACAACAAAGGGGGAAACGTGCATATCTTCATGCCAGATATATTTTTCTTATTTGTAAAATGGGGATAATAGCACCCATTTCCAAGAGTTGTGAGAATAAAGTGAGATAATATTTGTAAAGCACTTTATAGACCATAAAGTACTATATGCATGCTATTATTATTATTATTGTGGTGGTGGTAATAGTAGTAGTAGTAGTATTTGACATTACTAACCCATATAATTAAATTTTGTCAGTAGTGGTGATACTTTCCCTGTTTTTCTCCTGGTCCCATTTAGTAACTTGTGACTTTATCATCTTGGTTAAAAGTCACTAGTAAACCCAAATATGTTTTGAGGCAGATATTCTCTTCCTTGGCTTTGCTATATGGTAGTCAGCTGGCTTTTCCCTCATCAAATATTCAAATACTGATAGTTTAACAGACATTTAGTCTGGGAGCATAACGTAATATTTATTCTGCTTCTGAATACATGCTTTAATTAAAGTAAAACAGCGTTTCATTGCAAAAGGAGTTGTTTGTTCATCACAATAGGAATATCTGACTTACCTTAGTTAAAATGCTATGGTTGTCAATTCAGCTTTATGGCCTGTCAATTCTTGGGCTAAAATAATTTTTAATCGACTTTTTAATACATTCTGTAGTTCTGAAACTGAAATCAGATATTATTATGCACTAAGAACAACCTCTTTTAACTATTTAAATCTTAGAACCATGTAAAATTTAACAGTGAACTTCATTTTTTTTCTGTTGCAGATGTTGCTGCCATAGCTTGTGGTCGTGAATTTCTAGTTAATTCAAGTCGTGTGCTGTTGGACACAATAATGCAACTTCTGGAAGACTTGAAACCAGGACAGTGCACCAAACTCAAAGTGTATGATGGATAATATTAAAAAGATGAAGCTTATTTACTTACTGATTAGAATGTATTGAACTAATCTATCTAATTAAGCTCAATTCACTTGGGAATATTTTTTTAAAAATTGAAAGGATAAATTTCTTGGTGAGTTAAGGGAGCACTTTCTTGTATATGTATGTGTATGTGTATATATATATATATGTACATATTTGTATGTTTATACACACATACATATGTATACACATACCATATATGCATGTGTATATGTGTGCATATACACATACACACATACCTAGGAATATGGACTGAATCTGTGATTCATTGAATTGGGAGCTCCTGGCTGAGGAAACTCCTTCTAATATGCAGGTCAGTACCTTCTTTGCAGCTTACAGTATTAGAGAGTTACCTAGAGCACAGAGATGTTAAATTACTTGCCCAGAGGCATGTAGTCAACCTGTGTCAGAGATGGGCTTAAACTCAGTCACATCTTTCTGGCTTCAAGGCCAGCTCTCTATGCATTCTGCTTCTTATATATATGATGAAATATTAAACCTTAAAATTGCAATAAGACTTTTTGGACACCATATATACATACATACATTATGTGCATATGCATAATACATGGATATATATGCATATACCTACTTGCTCACATCTACATATGCACATTATACATTATCTGTCTCTCTCATGTGTGTTTGTGCATATATGCACCAATGCAAACATTGAATTCAGATTCATTCATTCAAATATAAATTCAGATTAATTCAGGTTCTGAACTTCAGTTCCTTAGGCTAATCACTGATTTACAAAGAGGGTTTTATAACACCTCAAGGTAAGACATAGTGAATAGAATGCTAGATTTGGAGTCAGGAAGACCTGAATTTGAATCCTGCCACAGACAGTAATTAACTCTGTAATACTAGTCAAGTCACTTAACCTCTGTATGCCTCGAATTTTTTTTATAAAATGAGAGAGTTGAATTTGGAGTCCTTTGGAGTCCCTTCCTACTCATAAATTTATCCATATCACCATGGTCAAAAAATTAATTTTAATCCATTTTATTTAAAATACATGTATGTGTGATATAACACAAATGAGGAATGTTTCTAGAATTAAACCAAAATTTTCGTATGTGTTAGAACTCCAAGGTTAGTAATCACTGCCTTTGATGATACAACAGGGAAAAATATTCAAGTTCAGATTTACTTTCTTGCTTCATTTCATTTGTTTTAAGTTTTGTATTCAGATTCGACCTGTCAAATCAGATTATTTCACTTGATAATCAGTTTTATTTTTTATTCCTTTTTGCAAATGCAAAGATAATTAGTGAGGTTGCAAATATTTTGTTCCTTAGTCTCTTCTTTATAGTTGTAGTTACTCTTTGGGAGTATTTATAGGTAAAATAATCTGTTTACCTCTGTTGTTGTTGTTACTGTTGTTTTGCAGCAATTCCCCAAATGTTTCTTTTTTTTTTCTTGAATGTACATCTATTTCATTAATGATTAGGCTCAGTTTTGTGGCGTGTTATTGCAGTTCTCTATTTTTGGACCGTATTATTCCATTCCCTTCTCTGATTTCTTATAGCTTAAAACTAATTCTTTCTTATTTGAATTGCCTTCATATTTAAAATCTTTCTTCTGGATGTTTGCACATTTTGCTGTTTGTACTTAAAATTGCTTAGTATAACCACTACATGTCTCAGAGTTTGGAACAAAGGAATTTTATTCTGGTGGCAGTTTGTGGGTTCTCTAGTTGATGTTTTATTGTCTATATTCAAACGTTTTTAGCAGTGCTCTTGTGTTGTTTCCTGTAGTATAGTATTTAAACTTTTTGATTTGTCATGTATTTCAAGGAGACCTGTGATTCTTAAGTTATCTCTGCACATCCTCTCTTAAAGGTCAGTCATACCAGCTTATGTAGAATTCATTTGTGCCATTGATTTGTTGCCTGTTGCTTCTCTTTGGCTAAATTTTCCTCCTCTGCAGTATTTTTGTGTTCCAAATTTGTTAACCTATTTTTCAAAACTTCTGTTTCTTTAGAGAGATTCTCCCTAATAGATTCAGTTTTTCTTATTGTGCTGTTTTATAATTCTGGGTTGAGAGCTTTAATTTCTGACCAGAATTTAACTTCTTTTATGAATACATTTCATTTTTGAACTGTGATGTCATTGGTCCTCTTCAAAAACAAAGGAGGGGGGCAGCTAGGTGGCGCAGTGAGTAGAGCACTGGCCCTGAAGTCAGGAGGACCTGAGTTCAAATCCAGCCTCAGACCAAACACTTGACACTTACTAGCTGTGTGACCCTGGGCAAGTCACTTAACCCCAATTGCCTAAAAAAAAAAAACAAAGGAGGCATAACAACTTTTAGCTATTTAAGTTGTTCCTTATTTCTTTAAGGAGCACTTTGTAATTGAATCTCCACAAATCATTTATATGCTTTGATAAATCGATTGCCAAATATTTTATATATTTTGTAGCTGTTTTGTTTTTTCGACTTTAACAATCTTTTCATTTTAAAATGTCCTATGTGAATGCTCAGGCTTCCTTTATCCTGCCCTATATCAGCTTTTGTGTGAATGATCCTTAACTCAGAGGTCTTTCTTGAAATTCTCCTACCATGGACCATTTGACTGGAGGTCAATGAATCAGGAATCAAAGCTAGAAAATTTAAAAAAGGGTTTTTTTGTTTTGTTTTGTTTTTTGTGAGTCAGTTGGGGTTAAGTGACTTGCCCAGGGTCACACAACTAGCAAATGTCAAGTGTCTGAGGCCAGTTTGAACTTAGGTCCTCCTGACTTCAAGGCTGGAGCTCTATGCACTGTACCATCTAGCTGCCCCCAGAAAAGAATTTTTAATAACTACTAGCTGGTGGGCTGTTGTTGGGTGGATAGCAATAGCTCTGAACAGCAAATCATTGCATTTATCATCTTATTGAATTAAATACAGACTGAAGATCTGTCTCTTATTTATGTAACACTGTAGCTCCTTTCTCTGACTTCTAAGCTTAATTTTTTGGGGAGAAAACTTCCAGACAGCAATGCAGGCAGTATATAGTCCTAGTAGAAAATTGTCCCATTTCTGTACTTCAGCTGCACATAAGACCTGGAATTCCATCTAGTAGTGAGGATAGATCAGATTTTAGCCCTAGCACAAAGTCCTGAGTTAAGAACTGATGTTATAAGTAGATATGAGCAAACAGAAAAAAAAAACAACCAAGCCTATTGTAATGAAGATATGGGTTAAAATAATCCTAACAAATCCTAGAGGAAGGAAATAATTCAGAAAGGAACAATCAATTAGAAATTAAAAAAAAAAGAGAAAGAGAGAATGAATTGGCTGTAAAGACTCTTTAAGAGTAGATGTAAGAAATGGAAGACATGAAATGAGATTTTTAAAAATTAAATTAGAACCCTTAGAGGGTAAACATCTTAGAGTGAAAAGTCACAACCTTATTCAAGTAGTCAGTAATTGCCCCTGTCTTCCCAAAATAGAAATAATTAAATAGAATTCAATGATTCAATGAAGCAACGAGAAATATTAGAGTAGAATCAAGTCAACAAGGTCAAAAATTAGAGCAATTAGTTTTATATCTACTATCACAAGCAACTGACCTAAAAACAGGATGAGCATTTAAGATTCACTGGACTTCTTGAAAACCATGGCTAATAGCACTGGTAGGTCTATATCCTAGAGACATCCGAAAAAAAAAAAAGGGGGGGAAAATGACCTGTGTGTACAAAAATATTTATAGCAGCTCTTTTTGTGATGGCTAAGAATTGGAAATCAAAGAGATGCCTATCAATATGGGAATGGCAAAACAAGCTGTGGTATATGACTATAATGGAATGTTATTGTGCTATAAGAAATGACAAGCAGGATGATTTCAGAAAAACCTGGGAAGACTTACATGAACTGATGCATAGTGAAGTGAACAGAACCATTGTACACAGTAAGAGCAATATTGTTAGCTGAATTGTGAATGATTCAGCTATTCTCAGCAATACAATGATCGAAGACAATCCCAAAGGACTAATGATGAAGCATACTATCCACCTCCAGAGAAAGAACTGATATTTATTGAATACAGACTGAAACATGCTATTTTTCTTTTTTTTCTTTTATTCGAGTCTTCATATATAAAATTACTAATATAGAAGTGTTTTACATAATTGCACATGCGTAACCTGTATCTGATTGCTTGCTATCTCAAGGAGGGAAGAGGGTAGGGAGAAAGAGGGGAGAAAATTTGGAACTCAAGATTTTAAATAAAAATGAAAAAGAAAAGAAAAAAAACTCATGGCTAGACAAAAAGCTAGATACCATGTTTCATGAAAACAGAAAATAAAACTCAATCTATTAGAGCCAGAGGCAAAGTAAAAATAGAATCTATCAGTTACCTCCTGAATGAAATCTCAAATTGAACACACCCAGAAATGTTATATCCTGACACACTCTTCCTCTCTCTCTCTCTCTCTCTCTCTCTCTCTCTCTCTCTCTCTCTCTCTCTCTCTCTCTCACACACACACACACACACACACACACACACACACACCACACACACAGGTATAGAAATACATTAAGTTCAGAAAGTTTTTTTTTAAACTGATGCAATAAATGAACCATTAGCTAATCTGATTTTTTTAAATGAGAGGGAAACTGTATTTCTAGTATCAAAATTGAAAAAAGGATGTCATATTAAATGAAGACAAAATAAAGGAAATAATTTGAAATGTTTTGCACAAATATATGGCAACAAAATGTCCCTTAAATGAAATGGATGAATATTTACAAAAATATAAAAACCCCATACAAGAAAACAAGAAATATGTAATTTAAACAACCGATTTTGGAAAAATAAATTGATTACCCCATAAAAGGAATTCCCAAAGAGGGCAGGAGGAAAACAACCCAGGACCAGTGGACATACAAATGAATTCTATCATTCTTTCAAGGAGAATTAAATCCAATATTGCAAAAATAGGAAAAGAAGGGATCCTACCAAACTCCTATTATACAAATATGGCCTTGATTCTTAAACTAGGGATATTTAAAGCAGAGAAAGAAAACTATACCAATATTACTAGTAAACATGGATGCCTAAAATTATTAAATATAATATTGGCAATCAGGCTGTAATTTTGTCAACTTTTACATACATTTATTTAATAGTTTCTCCCAATTACATGTAAAAACAATTTTTAACATAAATTTTTTAAAAATAATATTTTTCTCCCTAATTATATGAAAAACAATTTTTAATGTGGTTTTTTTTTTTAAGGTTTTGAGTTCCAAATTCTACCCCTCCTACTCTACTCCTCTCCATGAGATGGTAAACAATCTGATATAGGTTATACATGGGCAATCATGCAAGAATCCTCCCTTTTCCTTTCCCCTTACCCTCTTATTTCTTGATCTGCATGCCCTTCTAAGAATCCCTCCTTTATCCTGTCCCCCCACCCTCCTATTTAGCTGTAAATTAAGAAGACTTTAATACCCTTCTAGATGTATATGTTATTCCCTCTTTAACCCGGTTCTGATAAGAACAAGATTCTAGTACTACCAGCCCACCACCCCCTCCTGCCTCCACTGTAGCAGTTCTTCCACTTACATCTCATTTGTATGAGATAATTGCTTCATTTTACCTCTCCCTAGTGAGTTTTATTTATTAGGATCATTCTATCATACTCAACTCAACCCCAACCCTTCTATCCATATATTCTCTTTCAAACTACCCAAGTAATGGTAACATTCTTAAGAGTTACAGATAACATTTTCCCATATAAGAAGTAAAGATTTTGACCTTATTAAGTCCTTTATAATTGATCTTTAATGTTTACATTATGTTTCTCTTGAGTCTAGTAGATCAAATTTTCCATTTAGTTTTGGTCTTTTTTTCACAGATACCTGAAAGTCCTTTAGTTCATTGAATATCCATTTTTCCCCCCATTCAGGATAACACAGCTTTGCTGAGTAAGTTATTCTTGGTTGCAAACCTAGTTCCTTTGCTCCTCAGAATATATTCTTCCCTCACCTTTTGTTATGTAATGTAGAAGTTGCTGCACCTTGTGTTATCCTTACTGTAGCTCCACAGTATTAATTTTTTTTTTCTCTAGCTGCTTGTAGTATTTTCTCCTTGACCTGGGAGTTTTGAAACTTAGCAATGATGTTCCTGTGAGTTTTCATCTTGGGTTCTCTTTCAGGTGGTGATCAGTGGATTTTTTTCAATTTTATTTTATTCTTGCATTCTAAAACTTCAGGTCATTTTTCCTTAATAACTTCTTCAAGTATCTAGACTTTTTTTTTTTATCATAACTTTCAGGTAGTCCAACAATTCTTTTATTGCCTCTCTTCTGTCTGTTCTCTAGGTCAGTTGTTTTTCTAATGAGATTTTTCATGTTCTCTTCTATTTTTTCATTCTTTTGAATTTGTTTTATTTTTTTTTTGGTGTCTTGTGAAGTTATTAGCTTCTGCTTGCCCAATTTTTTTTTACTTGCCCGATTTTTAAGGTGTTGTTTTCTTTATTTTTTTTTAATCTTTTTCCAATTGGTTGACTTTCTTTTCATACTTTTCTTGATTTTCTTGCATTATTCTTTTCTCCCCTAATTTTTCCTCAACCTTTCTTATTTGAGCTTTAAAGTCCATTTTAAGATCTTCCTAAAACTCTTTTGGGGTTTGTGACCAGTTTGCTTTTTTCTTTGAGATAGAAGTAGCTGTCTTAACTTTACTGTCTTCTGAATTTGAACCCAGATCTTCTCTATCACCATAGTAGCTAATTGTGGTGGGTTCTTTCTCTTTTGCTTAATTATTATTATTATTGTTTTGGTGGCTTATTTCTTCTCTGTGGACTTTGTGTTAAAGTCTGGCTCTAGTCCAGAGGTGTGGGGGATAATATCTCAGGCTTCAGGTTTTTTGTGCTATTGTTTCCTTAGCTCTATACAGTGGACTCACTTCAGGTATTCCTCTCTGTCCCTGAGCCATGATCGGGGACCCCCACAAATGCTCTTGTTCCCTGTGGTCCCTCCCCAAGCTGCAAGCTTCAGCTCACCTCTCTGCCCTGGAACCAAAACCAGAGACTCCACAAATGCCAATAGCCAGCAGGGTCCCTGTGCTCCATGATCACACTCACCCAGCATGTGCTCTGTCCTCCTCACCCACAACCACAGCCTGGGACTTCAGGTCGGTACACCTGGGCTGGGTATTCAGCTGGAATTGAGAGCCCTGCAATCTTCCCCTTATCAGGCATCTGACTACCACACCCTGAGGGGAAAGTTCCTGAAGCTAAAATTGCAGCCTACACAGCTGGCCACAGGGCTTGTTGTTTCCTTGATTGAGCAGTATTTGCCCAGACGTATTTGCACTTCAGTCAAGTCAAACCACCAGAGGTAGGGTCTTTCCTAACATCCTTTGAAGTTATTTTAGGCTGACAGCTGCTTTACCCTGACTTACAATTATTTGTGCTGCTTAAAGTTCCCTTTGAGGCATTATTTTATATTTTTTGTGGGGAAGTTTAGAAGAGCCAAGTAATTTCCTGCCCTATTCTGCCAACTTCCCAGAATCCTCCTCCAGGTTTTAAAAAAATCATAGTTTTCATAGAGTCCAGTGATTCTTTAATTTTCTCTCCTTGGCTTATTTTCAGTTCTTTTTGATGTCAGATATCCTATATTTATGTTCACCTTTTCAGCCTTTTGATTTTGTTAAAATATATCTTGCTGTCTTATGAAATCATGGATTTCTGTCTAGTCTATTTTAGTTCTCGGGGAGTCCATTTGTTGGGTAAAGTTTATGACTTTTTCATTGTATCCCAAGTGCTTAGCACAGTGCCTGACATATAGAAGACAGTTAATCAATGTTAATTGATGGAAAGCACTAGCTAACTATGAATTCCATGTATACTACCAACCCTGCAAGACTAAAATGGATTCCTATGCCCTGTCGCAAAAGCCATATGACACCAAAACTATGGTGATACCTAAAGAAGGAGTGAAAGCCTAATGTGATACCCGTGGAATGGATAGAAAAGTTCTTAATCCCTTTCCCACTGACCCCCATCTTTAGAATATGAGTATCACCAGTCTTTTCCAGCCACTCTTCCCATTGGGAGTGACGGTCTCTCTAGTCACTGTCCTCAGCTAGACCAAAGGATCAATGGGAGCATCAAACAGCCTGCTGTGGTGGCTCACCCTGTTGTTTGCAAAACAGAAATTGCTGCTTTTGTCTTGGGGAAAATCAGATTTATGCGTTTACTCTGCTATGGGAAGTTAACAATAAAATTTTCTTTCGTTTAGTTCCGAAGTCCACAGTCCATTCATTCAATAAACATTTTAAAGCGTCAGCAGTTCTGATATAAGGTCTATTTTCTCTGTTTTTTTCTGTGTATATATTTATGTAACATGCCTTTCTCTCTTGCCTCTCATTTCCACTTATGAAACACAGAGAAATAATAAATTGCTGATGTCAACCACCTTATTTTCTGTTTTTGAGTTCTCTGTATATTTATTGTTTCACAGCAAAATGCCCAACACAGATCATAACTGTGATCAGTTATGTAAATTCAGATTCAGCTGTGCAAAATAGTATATATAGTGCTTAAGTATAAGTGGCAGACATTAATTTTTTTTAAAAAATGCATATTTAACACAAATTTATGATCCTTATAAAATAGCATTGAAACTAGATGGTTTAGGTTGATCTGCATCCTTGGATTCACAGAAACTTATTTTCCCAAAAGCAATAGAATCATTAGTGTCATTTTGTGAATAATGGATCATAGTAAATAAGTCTCTATTTCTAAGAGTTTTTCTTGGCTGTTCTATAAACATGATCTGGCCTAGAATAAAGACAGCAGGAATCCCTTGAGAATCAAAAGTCCAAAATGCTAACTGTGGTTAAATATTCTACGTAATCTGTTTTCACCATTTCCATTTTTAGTTAGGATTTCTCAAATTACTTTCTTCTATTCATCATATAAGACAAACACAAAAGCTCCATCCATGTCTCTAAGAACATTGGACTAGGCACCCTTGAAGAAGATTGTGACTCCCATGTTTAGCAGTCTTCATTCAGCAGTCAGTTGTCCCAGTATACATGATATTAGCTCCTTGTGCCTAGACTAAATCATCTTTCATCACTTTACTGTATTGAAGTGATAGGAGACGCCTTCTACAACAGTCATTGATTATGCAAACATGCAATTTATTGCAACATGATTGTTCATAGGATCTGGGAGCAAACCTTTTGTGGTATCATGGATTCCAAAGTGGGCTGCTCTGTAAATAATAATATCCTGTATTGATCCATGGAAGACCTGAAACAAGCCATGAATTTCATCAGACTTGCTGATGTTCAGAAGGCATTTTCCCAGGCCTTTCAGTTCTCTCTCAGTGTCAGATTTCCCAGTATCAGCAGCAAGTGGGTCCTTGAAAAATCCAAGGAGTAGACAAAGCAGAGAGTGGCTCCAGCTGTACCACCAGGGGCAAGATTAGCAGCAAAATACCTTCAAAACTGAGTGTGCTTGTCTACTTCTCCCCAAACACCTGCTTATACTTATCCTTAAAGGCAAAGTTAAAGGCCTAGTAGGGAAATATTTGATGACATTTGCTAAGTTAGCATACCAGAAGAAAAGCACCTCTTGTTCTTTTGAAATTCCAACTATACAATGATGCCTGTGAACTGCTTAGCAGCAGCAGATTGATTACTTGAATGATGTATCTGCAGTAGTAGTTTGACACTCTTGATGGAGACTATTGAGCTCTTAAAACAGTTGTTCCTAGAACTAGCTATTCCACAATATTTACAGAGGGAGCAGGTGATAGAGTTGGAGGCAGAAAGCCTGTGTGAGAGGGCCTAAAGCCAGGGAACATGTTGCCTACATAGCCCCTTGCTGCAGATTGAACCAAAGAAGCAGCCACCCTTTTTTCTTATGCCTACTTGCAATACCAATGCAACACTGATCATGTTGGCCCCAACTGCCTGAAGGCCATGTATATTATATTTCACCTCTTCCGTAGGGTTCTCCTGTGCTGTTAAAAGTGTTTGGGGGTTCTAGGTTCTCTGTCATTGATTTCAGCTCCTACTGATGTTGTTGCCCTGAGTATTATAGGATGGAGGGTCCACCCCCCCAGTTCCATTTAACCACTAACAGTTGGATTAATTTTCACAAAGAAATATTTACTTCAAAAATACAATCACAGATGTGTAAACTTACTCCATAACATGTGGGGCTTCCTCCTGTCCAGCCCTTGTACTACCTCATTCTCTGGGGAAGAGAAAGGGCTTAGATTAACATGTTAGTTCAGTTCCTACAGGGCACAGTTCCCAGTTTCCCAAAGTCCCCTTTAGGCTTGAATACCAAGCACCCTGGCTTCTCAGGGCTACCTTGCCAGGCTGGCTAGCTACAATATCCTACCTGGAAATGTGCCTCCAAGGTTGCCCTGGCTTGAACTCCTGATCTGGTGAGATCATTGCCAGCACCTGAAACTGAGAAGGACAAAAGAAACAGAGCAAGACAAACATTCCAGGAACAGGGTGAAAAAATGGGGAGGCAAGAAGATATCCCTCCTTCTCAGTTCAGTTCATGGTGCCTGTCCTATGAGTAAACTATGTGGGATCTTCACTGTCTGGATGCAATAGGAAAAAGCATGTGGGAAAAAGAATGAAATGCCCCAGTTTGGCAGCTTTAAAGACTCAACCTATTCTGGTTATTGCAGACAATTGAAGAAGGCACCTCCATTGTAGGGGAATACAGAAAAGCAGAGAGAGTGCAGCAATCTAGACATACTTCAAAGTCCCATTACACACTTTGCTGTATTTGAAATTTGCCATGAGCAAATAGGTAGGGGTGCTTTTTTTTTTTTAACTCAGTCCTTGTCACAAGTGCAGAACAGTTCTTCATGGTCTATGGGGAGGCAGAAGCAATGTTTTTTCACTTGCTTCCCCAGTGCCATATAGTAAGGTCAACCTATAAGCAAATGAAAGAACAAAAACAAAAAAAACTGGCTTCCCATCTCAGAAAGAAAGTTGGTCCCCACTGGGCTTTTCAAACTACGTGGAGTTTAGATTATTTCCTTATAGGGATTGGGGACATAAGTCAATAGGTGTTACCACTTTCTTAGATGAGAAACTGTTCTAAGTGAAAACTCTTACATGCTTTTCTCAGTGCAGAAGGCCCTTCAACTTTGGTTTGGGCAAAAAGTGCTCCTTTCTACGTAGGGATACCCACATTCTTTAGGGGTCCCTATAGCATAGGTGGTTCCCAATAAGTTTCCAATGGTCCAAGTAGCTTTTCCTGGGTCTTTATTCCAAAGGGCACCCCAGATTTTCCCCAAGGATCCTTGCCATTGCAAGGGTAAGACAATTACAGCTGAAAACTCACACAAGACAAGTCAGCTACTTGTGAATTTTAGGCATAGGTATTTTTACCATGAGAATTTGTATGTTTTAATATGCCTATTATTCCAAACCCCACTAACACTATTTCCATTTTTTTTGGTCATTTTTGCCAATTTGCAAATTGTAATGTGAAACTTCAGGCTTGTTTTGATCTGCATTTCTCTTATTAGTAATTTGGAGCATTCTTTCTTGTAGTTGTGAATACTTAGCAATTCTTCTGAGAACTGTTTGTACCTATCCTTTGACTACTTATATTATTGTGGAATAGCTATTAGTTTTAATACATTTATTAATTGCTTATGTATTTTGGATACCAACCCCTTATTAGAAAAATTGATATAAGGATTTTTTTTTCCTATTTGACCATTTCCCTCTTTATCCTAGGTGTTGCATTAATTTTGTCTGTGCAGAAGCTTTTCAGTTTCGTGTAATCCATTTTATCTGTACTAATTGCCTCTATGTCTAATCAGTCAAAGAACAGCAATAGTGTCATATTCAAATAGAAACTTATGCTTGTATATGGCATACTGACTTAGAAAACCACAAATTAACATAATGTATGTTGCATTGTATTTTTATTTATTTTGTTAAACATTTTCCAATTATATTTTAGTCTGTTTTGGGCAGTACTTCATGTATGCCACAAGTTTGGCACCTCTGATTAAGAATACTTGTACTCATAGCTGTGAGAGGCATATAATCTGCTTCTTTTCTAATTTTTTTTATAGTGTGAGCTTTAATATTAACATCACATATCCATTTAGAAAACAATGTGGAGTATGGTGCAACGACTTTTCCAGTTTTTTTGGCAGTTTTAATCAAATAGGTTTTTTCCTGAGAAATTGATCTTTTCTACTTTATCAAACATTGGATTATTGAGTTTCATTGTTTCTGATTCTCCTCTGTTTATTCTGATCCATTAGTCTATCTTTCTGTTTTTTAACCAGTACCAGATGGTTTTGATCACTGCTGCTTTATAATATAGTTTGAGGTCTGGAAATGCTATTCCCCCTGTATCTTTACTTCTTTTCATTATTTCCCTTGATATTCTAGATATTTTGTTTTTCCAAATGAATTTTGTTATTATTTTATCAAATTCTATAAAAGTAACTCCTTAGTAATTTGATTGGTATAGTATTAAAAGTATACTATTGCCTTTGGTAATGTTGTCATTTTTATCATATTGGTGTGGGCCTAGCCACGAGCAATGAATATTCATCTATGTAAGTTGTTCTTTATTTCTTTAAGTAACACTTTGTAATTGAATCTATATGTCTTATATGTCCTATGGTAGGTCAATCTCATTATTTTATGCATTTTATAGATATTTAGAATGTGAGATACTTTCTGTTTCTGCTTCTTATATTTTATTGTTGTTATATAGAAATATTGTTGATATGAATGGATTTATTTTGTAACTGGAGACTTTACTGAAGCTATTACTTGTCACAGTAAGTGCAGAATTGTCTTGCATTATTCAAACTTATTTTCCTTTTATTTGAAGGTCTTTCTCCTGATCTCTTATAGAATTTGCTGTTTCTGAATTGAATTGTTAAATTTAACCATTGTATATCTTGGAGTTTGCAGCCTTGGGTTGTTTTTTTGTTTTTGCTTTTTTTTTTTTTTTTTTTGAAGTAAACTGTAAATTCTTTCACTTGGTATTTCATTTTCTATGTTTGGAAGTTCTGGTCAGTTCTCTTCTATTGTTTCCTTCATTATTCTTTCTCTTATTATTTTTTTGTCCTGTCCTGTTGTTCTGGGAGACTTAAAGTCTTAGGTTGTCTCTGCACATCTTACTTTCAAGATAAGTATGTTTTGCTTGAATAGGGAGCATATTTTCCTTTAATGTTTTTTTTTCTGCTTTTTTTCTAGATTGTCCTTCAGTTTTATATATTTGCATTAGCAATCTATTGTGGGGTTTTTTTTGTTTTTTTTTTTTTTTGCTTCTTTGGTGAGGCTTAGCATTGCATATTCTAGTTTTTTAAAATTCTACCTATTATTTTTGCTGTGCAGGCCATAAATTCTGCTCTCATACTTCCCATTTCTCTTTTGAACCACTCAAGAACAGCATGTTGTGATTCTGTATTCTCCTCACATTCCTACCTCATCAAGCATTATATCATTTTCTTTTGTTCTGTTGTACTCATTTATAGATGCCTGAACTTATTTACTAGATCTGGAGGCCATATTTCCTTCTTCTGTTAATGTTTTTTTCCTACTGATGTATCTGCCTTCCACAATGTTTGAATTTTCTTCTCCCTGACATTTTTGGTAATTTAAGTCTTCCCTCCCCCCCCCACCTTATTTTCCCTTATGGCTCACTTTCTGACTTTCTCCCTTCTGAAGGTAGTTTCCCTGGGGGCTGGATCTCAAAGTGTCTCAACCTCTTCCCATGTTTGGCAATTCATGGTTTACCAGTCTAGATCTCTGCGTCAAGTAACTTTTGGAAAGATAGAAGTGGCTGTAACTAGATGCTATGCTCTTTCCTTCAAGGTTAGTCGAGTGATGTACAGTATATACCATTCACTACCCACACGCCCCTACCCCCTAACACACACAGAGTATCTTGTCCTGATGATTTGTCCCACTCTCTCTGTTTCTCCATTCTCTGACCTCCACCAGCAGTTCAGAGTTTTGCAGCTTCGTTTTTCCCAGCACTGGCAGTTCAGAGCTTTGCAACACTGATGGTAAAGGATTGCAGCCCCAAGCAAGCTTTTGCTCCTGAAGGTCTATGGCTGAGCTGTCAAAAGTTCCACAGCCTAGAGTCAAGGTCTCCATAGCACTGGAAAGAGGAAGGATTTTTTGTTGTTGTTGTTGTTTTTGTTTTTGTATGCCTGTGTCAGGTCCTTTTGGCTTCACTTCTAATGTGAATGTTCATATGGATATGATTCAATTCTGAGTATATCAATTCCTAAGTCATTGGATAAGTAATCTTAGAAGTATGAATAGTTGTATCAATATTTGTAAATTAATATTTGGTCTAAGATCTGTTTGATTCTAATAGAAAGTCCATTAGATGGTGCTGAAAGCCATTTTGTATTTTTGTCGAGTGCTATATGTGACCATTATCAAATAAATTTGTCACCTTAACTTTCTAGTGATGAACCCCACCATACTTAGCTAGGCTGATCCTTAGACACCAAGCATTGTCTGTTGCTGAGCCTGCGTTCAAAGTGGTCTACCCTGGGTGAACCCGCTAGAGTTTGTTCTCTGTTGGCATAGCTTTTGAAAATCTTCCTTCTTCTTTATTCGGTTGTGAGGCATGGTAGCAGAACTTTGTGAAGTAATACTGACTACATAGCAAGTCAATAAGTAAGCAAAATGGATCTGTGATTCTGTCATGTGTGCCCACTGCAGCTTTAATATAGCCAGTTATATGAGTCCGTAATCCTGTAGTTTTTGTAGAAAATGAATATTTGTTTTGCCTTTCATTGTATATAAATAGTATTTTGGAATTATAGCTGATTTTCATTATCTAACTATGAAGAGCAGAATTTCTAAAAATATGTTGACTTTAGGTGTTTACTTAGAATTTGTTTTAAAGTATCCCACAAAGTACCATTAGAAATGGGGAGGAATAACATATAATCAGTTTCTTCTATTGTTTACCTTAAGACCTATAACTCTATAATCCTTTTACTTAGTTTTTGATTTGAGGTAGAATGAGTCATTATCAGGATCTTAATTTAGAATAACCTAGGTTTTATACTATTTGTACCCTAATTTTATTAAATTTTTCTGTTTGCTATAGATTTCTGCTACATATGGCAGAAATAGCTTTAAATTCTCAATAATATTTTATTTTATACAAATTGCCAAGTATGTTGCTATCCTAATGAATCTAATGAAATAAACTTCTGGTGAAGAAATTGTACCATGCTTTTACTCCATTTTCTTTCAATTTCAGGTTAATGCTGATGACACTGTACAATATAAGTATCAACTTGAAAGGCCTGAAGTATATAAGTGAAAGTCCAGGTTTTGTCTCTCTATTGTCATGGCTCTTGAAAGGTAAGGGCTTTGAATAAGCTATATATGTAAACTTCTTATGTGATTGTAGATTTTACTATTAAAATTTTTGATTTAATATGTTGGGATATTTAGTTTAGATTTTCAAGAAATTCCTTGAGAGAAAGATAACTCAAAGGTATTTTATGAATATTTGTTATCTTGTTATCTAAGGATAGTTAGTACAGGTAAAAAGACCACTTAAATCTTCTTAAAATGGTGACAAACATTTCATAGTAAATACTGAAGAACAAGTTTGATTAGGACTTTTATCTTGGAAAATAAAATTATGAAAATAAGTTTATTTCATCTTATATTTTAATAAATTTATATTCTAATTGCAACCACTCTAATTCTTAAAATGAACAAAGAATGAATCAAGTATTGAATGGTTTTGAGGAACATAATTTTTCTGAGAAAATTGCATAATACAATATATAGCACAATATAACACTTCAGATTTGACTTCTGGGCACAATCATAAAGAGTCATTTTTATTAAAGTATTTAAGGGCTTAATCAGTTTTCCCAAGGGCCTCTCTCCATCCACTGATGCTCAAATTATTCTCTTTTGAGGCACCTACCTAAAATCAATGAGACACTGACAAAGTTGTTGACTACTTGAGTAGTAATAGATGCTATTATGAGCATCTGTAGATAGTTGCAGACAAGGATATTTGATGAAGACTAATTTTATATGTGATTTATTTGTGAATATTTTTCTGTTTTGATGACTTCTCTTCACAACATTTTGCCTCCCCTCAATTCCCTTAGCTTCAAAATGCAGAGGGAGTTTCATATACCAGTTGTAGTGAGTGCACCCTGGCCCCACTCTCCAAGGGCCAAGCAGGCTACATCTCCCCTCAAAGATGCTGGTATCCTGAAGAGTTGGGGGTTGTGGAACTTTTTTTCTAATGCCATTGACTAATGTTCCCATCACCCATGTTTTTCCTCATTTGTTAGGGGCCTGTGACTAGCATCCCATTTCCATTCAAATATGACATCAATTCATATTTATTTCAAAGATACAGCATGAAAAAAATGTAAATATTTTTGCCCTACAACGCTTTAGGGGTATGCTCTTCCCTATAAAACCTCTGTATCTGGGGAAGAAGGCTTGAAACTTAGCTCAGTTACCACATAGCTTTGATCCTGTCAGGTTTATTTCCAGATACATATTACAACTGCTAGATGAGTGTCTGTGTCACCTGTTGCTGGGCCACAAACCTGAAGGTCACTCCCAGAAGTTGCCCTTTGTGGCATCATTGTCACACTAGCTGTGAAACCTGGCTTGGCCTCTGACCCTTGGATTCCAATGCACAGATTGCTGTGGTTTGCATTCTGGACCTTTCAACATTCCCAAGTTTGGCATGGTCTTCTGACCAGATGCCATGAGCTGAATAAAGCCGAAGGAAAACGAGGCAAAAGGAAGGGAAAAAAAAAAAAGAAGAAACCTGTCTCTGTAAGGCTTTTTTGAATGCTTTTGAAGGCAATTAAAGAGCCTTCTCTTCAGCAGGTGGTCAAATGGAACTATCCTGCTCCTTCACCTGTTGCTGCAGAAACAAAAATAAAACAAAGAACTTTTTTTTCCTGACATACTTCCATCTAACCCTATCTTTCTCATCTTGTAGAAGACGAATTCGATTTTTTAACCCAAATATAAGACTTTAAGACATAGTAGTCAAGATGGTGGTAGTTGTTTGACTTGTCTCGCATATGCTGCCTACTGTCTCTCCCTTAGGGTATTTTGCTTCTTTAGCTAGGCTGATTTGATATGAAATAACAATAATAATAAATGATAGCTTTATATAGTACTTATTATGTGCTAAGCATTTAATGATATGAGAATCCTATGGAGTTAATTCATAATTAATGGAAATAATTAAAACTTCAGCAGAGTTTGAGGCAAGGTGCCTTGCTACTTCATTCAGTCTGGCAGACTTGCCCTGTGTGTATCAACCGGCTGGTATGTAGTGGGGCTGGCTTCTTCTTCACAGGAGTCCCCCAGTGATGGTCATGAGGGCTGGGCTAGAAGCAGGAATGGTCCTCTGGGTGGTGCTGTCACTCTCAGAGTTCTTGTGCCTGCTGGCGGCTGTTGGTCAGAAGTTCTTGACAATAGTGATGAGGAAGTTATACCCTCTCCCCACAATGATTTTTCTTCTCAGTAGGTTTAGTGACTTAGGGGCCATTGTTATTCTCAAGACTCCAGGGTTCAGTGCCCTAAACCATCCATATTCCGGTCTGAGGGAAGATGGTGCTGGTTTGTTGAATTTGCTTTTCACATGCTGCCTCTGTGTGTCCCTCAGGGAGCCTGGCTGTTTCGGCTGTGCTAGTTTAATATGAGGTGATATGAGAACCTTAGAGAGTCTATTAAACATTAATTGAAATAATTAAACTTCAGCAAAATTGATAACTAGTCTTATGTAACATAAATCCTCATAAATCATCAACATTCCTGTATATTCCCAACAAAAACCAGCAGGAAGAGCTAGAAAGAGAAATTTCATTCAAAATAATACAGAACCTATAAAATATGTGGGAGTGTGTTGTCCAAGATTCACCCAGGAACTTTATGAATCCAAGTATATGCTCTTTGCAGAAATAAAGATAAACCTAAATAATTGGAGAAACAATTATTTATGGGTAATTGAAGCAAATATAATAAAAATGACAGCATGCCCTAAACTAATTCTTCTCAAAGAATATTTCATAGAGCTAAAAAAAATAATGGAATTCATTTGGAAAAACAAAGATCTCATCTCAAGGTTAATCATGAAAAAAAAGTAGGACTGTATGGGCTCAATAGTACCCAGGTCTCAGACTATACCACAAAACAGAAGACATCAAAATTTGTTACTGGCTGAAAATAGATAGGTTGTTCAGTGGAACAGATTACATGTTAAATATGTAGAAGCAAAAAAAAAATACAGTAGCATTATGTTCAGTAAACCCAAAGATTCCAGTTATTAGAAGGGAAGATATCACTCTTTGGCAAAAACTGTTGAAAAAACAAGATTACAGAAATTATATTCTAGACTAACATCTCATATTATATACCAAGGTAAACTCCAAATGGATATTTGTTGTAGACATAAAAAATAACATCATAAACAAATTAGAGAAGCAAGGAAGAAATTACCTTTTTGACCTATGGATAGATGAAGAGTTCATGTCTAAACAAGTGATAGCATTACACAAGCTAAAATGGATAATATTGATTTTATAAAATTTAAAACATTTTTGTATAAGCTTATCTAATGTCTTTTATATAGAAGGGAAATGGATAACTTGGAAAAAATACTTTCCACAATTTTCTTTGATAACTGATTCATATGTATAAGATTTAAGAGCCATTCCCCCAGTAGATAAATGGTTAAAGGATATGAAGAAGCAGTTTTTAATGGTATTTCATTTTTTCCCCAGTTGCATGTCAAGAAAATTTTTAGCATTCATTTCTATAAGATTTTGAATTCCAAATTTTTCTCTCTCCCTCCCTCCCTCCCTTCTTTTGAAAATGGTAGGAATGGGGCAGCCAAGTGGCATAGTGGATAGAGCACCAGCCCTGGAGTCAGGAGGATCTGAGTTCAAATGCGGCCTCAAACACATAATACTGAATAGCTGTGTGACTCTGGGCAAGTCACATAATCCCAATTGCCTCGTTAAAAAAAAATGGGAGACAGTTTGATATAGTTTATACATGTGCTGTCATGTAAAAAATATTTCCATATTAGTCACAGTTGTGAAAGAAGAAACAGATCAAAAGAAAAAAAATGAGAAAGACTAAAGTAAGTGAAAAAAATAAGCTTTGATCTAGATTCAGAGTCGATCAGTTCTTTATCTGGATATGGATAACATTTTTCTTTATGAGTCCTTTGTACTTGTCTTGGATCGTGTTTCTGAGAAGAGCTGAGTCATTCATAGTTGATCATCACACAATGTTGCTGATACTGTGTATAATGTTTTCCTGGTTCTGCTCATTTCATTTTGTATCAGTTTGTACAAGTCTTTCCAGGATTTTCTGAAATCTGCCTATTCCTCATTTTTTATTTGCACAATAGTATTCCATTATATTCATGTACTACAGCTTATTCAGCCATTCCCCAATTGATGGGTATCCCGTCAGTTTCCAATATTTTGTCACTGCGAAAAGGGCTGCATAAATATTTTTGCACATGTAGGCCCTTTTCCCTTTAGTGGTATTGCCAGATCAAAGAGTATGCACAGTTTGGTTGCCTTTGGTCATAGTTCCAAATTTGTCTCCAGAATGGTTTAATCAGTTCACAACTCCACCAACAGTGCATCAGTGTTCCAATTTTCCCACATCCTCTCGAAAATTTATCATTTTCCTTTTTTGTCATATTAGCCAATCTGATAGAAACGAGGTGGTATCTCAGGGTTGTGTTAATTTTCATTTCTCTAATCAAAAGTGATTTAGAGCACTTCTTCATATGCCTATAGATAGCTTTGATTTCTTCTTGTGAAAACTGCCTGTTCATATCTCGATTGGGGAATGGCTTGTATTCTTATAAATTTGACTCAGTTCTCTATATGTTTGAGAAATGAGACCTTTATCAGAGATACTTGCTGTAAAGATTGTTTCCAGCTTTCTACTTTCCTTCTAATCTTAGTTGCATTGGTTTTGTTTGTACAAAAGCTTTTTAATTTAATGTAATCAAAATTGTCTATTTTACATTTTGTGATGCTCTCTTATCTCGTTTGGTCATGAATTATTCCTTTCCCATAAATCTGACAAGTAGACTATTCCTTGCTTTTCTAATTTGCTTATGGTGTCACCCTTTATGTCTAAATCAGGTACCCATTTTGACCTTATCTTGGTAAACAGCGTGAGATGTTAGTCTATACCTAGTTTGTGTCCTATTATTTTCCAGTCTTCCCAGTAGCTTTTGTCAAACAGTGAGTTCTTATCCCAAAAGCTGGGGTCTTCAGGTTTGTCAAACACTAGGTTACTACATTGACTACTGTGTACCTAATCTATTCCAGTGATCCACCACTCTGTTTCTTAGCCAGTACCAGATAGTTTTGATGATTGATGAAGAAACTTTATAATATAGTTTGAGATCTGGTATTGTGAGGACACCAAAAAGCAGTTTTTAAAGGAAGAAATCCACTCTAACAATAACCCTATCAGGAAAAAAAAAACCTCACTGATAACATGTAAATATCTGCAAAGAAATGCAAAGTCAAGCAACTTTTGACATTCTACCTCATACCTATCAGACTGGCAAAAATGGCAAAAGAGGAAGTTGACAAATGTTAACAGGACTGTGGGAAAACTGTGCACTGTGAGTAGAGCTATTAATTGGTCCAACCATTATGAAAAGCAATTTGGAACTATGCCCCTGGATTTACTCAACTCTATATACCCTTTGACCCACATATACTGCTAAGAAGTTAAATGGACCCAAATGTATAAAAATATTTATAGCAGCTCTTTTTGTAGTAGGCAAAATTTAGAAATAAGGGGGTTCCTTCTTACTGGGGAATGGCTAATTGGTAGAATATATGTTTAATGAAGTGTTATTTTGCCATAATAAATGATGAAAGGGATAGTTTCAAAGAAAACTGGAAAGACTTCTATGAACTGATGCAGAACAAATGAGCAGAAGTTATACAATTTATACAATAATAGAAAAACAACTTTGAAAGACTTTAGAATTTTGATCAACAGTGGATAAGCTGTGAATCCAAAAGAATGAAAATGAAACACACCATTCATGTCCTACCAAAGAAGTGATAGATTTAAAATATAGAAAGTGTAATACATGGCTTGCCTAATGTGGAGATAGCTGCATCCCCAACCACATAGCTGAAGTAATCTTCATTGATTGGCTGCCTCCATCTTTAAAACTGGTGAGACAGAGCTGGTCTCTCTCTTTTCACCATCTTTTCAGCTGTAATCTTAGCCGCTGTGCCCAGCATGGATGCCATGAACTGAACCAGAAAGGTGGAGGGGAGGGACTTGACCTTTCCCTCCTTACTCTTTTATCCCCACACCCTCTGCGAAATGGGCTCGGGGTGTTTGTTTCTGCTTTTTGTTATTTGTCCTCAGTTTCATGTGCCAAAGGTGATCCTCACAGACCAGGCCAGAATTCAAGCCATGGAGACCGTTGGAGCCACGATTGCAGGCAGGGTGGTGCAGCAGCTGGCCATCTCAGCATGGAAACTCTGAGAAGCCAGGGTACCTGGGACTCAAGCCAAAGGGGGGTATTTGGACTTGGAATTGGGACTGTGCTGTTAGGGGAACGGAGCTAAGCTGTAGCTCTAACCTCCTTCCTTTTCCTAGAGACTGAGGTGGTATAGAAGGGAAGGAGAATTATGCCTCCTACATGTGGGGGGGAGCATGTTTGTATATTTGTGATTATGCCTTTGGAAGCAAATATTTCTGTATAAAAGCTCCACTGTGTTTTATTTATATGTATTGGAGGCTTTACTTTTTATGATCTTAAAAAATTTTCTCAACAGAGGGAATATTGGGAGGGGCAGACTAATAAAATAAAATAAAAATAGCAAGAAATGAATGTATTATGTTAACAAAAAGCATTAGTAAAAATTTTAAAAGAAGCTAAAAGAAAAGAACACCTGGCCCCTTTGTGTTGAAGTTAGGTTCTGAAAAAAATTTTCTAACAAATAAACAGTGGAAGATAACTTATTAATTGATAACCAAAGGTGCTTATTTTTAGAAACCAATGCTGTTGACCTTAAAAATTGTACGTGTTCTCCTGTTAATTCTACCACCCCTTCCTTATCTTCCCGACCTCCAGTTTGGTAATCAGTGTGATGAAAACAGGAATGTGATTACTGTATCCATTTTGGCATTCCGTTTTGTTCTTGGTAGCTCTTGACTTTACTCTATAATGATTCCACAAGCCAGCAGTAAAGAAAAAGGAGATTGTATCTTAATGGCCATATACCTAGATTAACAGCTTCTTGTACTCAATGTTGCCTAATGGTAGAAATTTTTCTGTCTCTGATTGTGATGTTCATTACTATCCCCTCCCATCTTTATGCTTATTTTTTCCTCATTTGCCATGAAATCTCCTCTCTGGGTTTATTAATTTCCATCTTTTTGCATTTCATTGCCCCCTAGGGGATCTTATTCCCCTTCTCCCAAGATAGAATGCTATCAATGAAGGCATGATACTCTGAGAAGTAGTGATTTCTCGGAACACCAAATCCCTGCTGATTATACACATTTAATGTCCATATCTCCCATTATGGATTCTTTGTCCCTCCATGGTAGTGTTCAGGTCTTCCTGACTCCTGGCCCAGTGCTGTATCCACTGATCAAGTTTTCTGCCTCCCTTTCTCCTATTTTAACCCCCACCCCACTTTTTTTTTTGCATCTCATTCTCCTTTAGCTCCTCCTCTTCTTAAGTGACTAAAGAGTTATTTTCCCTTCACTGTTTACTAGTGATCCGATTAGGGTACATCACATATCCCCTTCTATCATTTTCTTGTACTCTTCCTTTTTGTGTACCTTCTCATGCTGTAGTTTATCTCCCCCCAAAAAACATTGATTTACCCACAGGCAGGGTCTTGTCAGGGTTAGTCCATGGTCCTTATCTCCTTGTGTACTTTTAGAGATAATCTCTAAAAGTGGTCCCCTTTTGTTGTTTTTTTTTAACCCCATAGATGTCTTTCTCTTTTTTTGTCTGCTTTTTTTCTGGAGTAACTTGATTTCTTTATTTGTTTAACTTTCTTTTGTTTCTCTTGTCTGGGGTGTCCTAACGCAAATTATCAGAGCATATTTAGTGTTTTTTCTAGGAATATTTCAAATGCCTCTTTTTTATTGAGTACCTATCCTTTTTCATTGATTATTAGGTTCAGGTTTGCAGGTATGTTGCCTTATGTTGTGTTTTGGGCCCATTTTGCTCTTTGTAATACATTATTCCATTTCCCTCCTGGATTTTCTGTTGAGTGCAAATAGTTCTGTATTATTTGAATTTTCTTTCCTTTAAATTTGAAAATCTTTTTCCTGTCCTTTGTAGAGTTTGTTGCTTGTCATTGGAATTCTTCAACTTAACTGCTATGTGTCCTGGAGGTCAAAGCATTTGATTTTGTTTTCTAGAGGTGAACAGTGTGTCAACTGGCACATTGTTATCTGTGTTTAGAAGTTCTGGGCTCTTGTATGATCTCTTGCATTTTAGGCTTCTCATGTTCTTTTTGAACACCTATGATCTTAGGTTTTCTCTATGGATTGGGATCAGTATGTTTTGCTTGTATCGAGAATGCTTTTTGATTTTCTTCTCCCAGATTGTTTTTATTTCTGTTTATTTGTATTCCTAACCAGTTGTTCTCTCTTTTGTTTCTCTGTAGGCCATAAATTATGCCTTCATCATTCTTATTTCTTTCTTGAACTATTCAGGAACATCCTATTGTCGTTCCATGCTCTTTTGGGAATCTGCAGGGTCTTCTGTCAATGAATATTGATTCATTTTCCTTTGTCTTGTAATATTTATTCAGAAATGTTCGGACTCATTTAGATGTCCTGCAGGCCATCTCCTATCTTGTTATTAATAACTTTCCTGTTGATTATCTGCTTGGGCTCAAGATTTTGCTTTTTTTTTTTTAAACTGAGTTATCTTCCTGAAAGATTTGATAATTTCAGTATTTTTTTCTTATATCCATCTGTTAGCTTTACCACGAATTCCACAAAGCCATCGTTTGGACCAGGGAGAAACTTTATTAGTGGCCTGGGAAGGCCAGGGGTACCACATGTGAGAGCACGCATATGAAAGCACATGTGTTGACGGATACACACCTTTTTATTCCCTATTCCCAGTCAAATTTCCCTCCCTTGTTTCCCCATTGGCTGGGTACTATAGAGGTTACAGCTTAGCTGAAGCACTTAATTTCCCCGTGTGAATCTCTGCCTCTAATTACATCCCACAATTTGGGGACCCCTGCCCTTATTTACTTGGTTATGCCCATACCTCTTTTGCTTGGGATGTGGATATGTTAAACTGTACCTAACCTCAGAACTAGTTTTTGCTAGTCTGTTCATCCACCAGTTCCACTTTATAGCTTCCTTTGTTCAACTTCTACCTAACCCCTAGATTGCATTTTTGTGGAAATGAAAACTAGCTATTTCTCACATTCTCTCCCAGTTTAAACTAACGCCAGTGTTGTCACATAGGTGTCCACTCCCTGATTGAGGGATATGCAGACGAAACATCCCCAACCATATTTTTCACACCCCTATTACTCAGTTTCTGACACTTTCCTTTTTGATATCATTTTCTCTGAGGGTTGCACCTTAAATCTGTCTCTGCCTCCTCCCATGCTGGGAATTCACCAGCCTCAATTTACCCAAAATGACTTTTGAGGGGATAGAACTGACCCCTCGATAGATTTTAGTCCCAATTCCTTCATACTTGATGCAGCCTACAACCTCCCCCTCAAATATCATCTTGCCCCAGTTACCCCTGTTATTTACTTTTCGGTGGGGAAAGAATTACTGAATAGATTTCAGAGCACAAGTCCATGGGTCCCATTTTGCAACCCTTTCAGAAAATGGGCACTTTTGGGGGAGAGGGTGTTAAGTGAACATTTAGGGATTAGGGATTAATGAATTCATCATGTTATTACCTCATTAGGGTTCTTAGTGTCCCAGTCTATGGAGACAGCTGCATTTGCTTTTCCTCTTGTGCATAATTCTTATTCAGGAGAGTTTTGAGAGTTTGTGAGGATTAGAGAAAATGCCCTTCATCTTGTTAGTCATATGACTTCATTCCTTTCAACATTATAACTCAAATCAATTGTGACCTATTTTTAATAGTAATATTTTATCTTTATCAAGAGTATTATTATTAATGAAACAGTTAGATGGCTCAGTGGGCCAGGAGTCAAGAAGACCTGAGTTCAAATGTGACCTCAGACAGAAGCTATGTGACCCTGGGCAATTCATTTAACCTCTGTTTGCCTTAATCCACTGGAGGAGAAAATGACAAACTACTCCAGTATGCTTGATTAAAAAAACCCCATGGACAGCATTGGCATGCTATCATGAGTTGGACGTGACTGAATGACTGAAAAACAGCAACAACAATTATTATTAATAAATATGCTTTTTCTTTACTTGGGTAAAACATGGAAAAGAAATGGATTTATGATAGTTAAATGTTCTAGTGACATAAGCCTAGTATATTTTGAGCTATTTGTACTTCATGGCACTAAGTGCACAGTGTGAATGGCTCATGTATGGGTCCAGTGATAGTGAAGCTAGCCAAGTTCAGAGTGACCCATCACAAGATTGAGAGCATGGTGAAGAAACTTTCATCAGTAGTAACTCTCAAAGCATTTTTGACAGTAATAAAACTTTGATAATTCCAGCAATTGACAAATTGGTTTACTAAAACATGATATGACCTTGATGTTGTAAACGTTATTCCATGTAGTGCTCTTATTGGTGCTTATTACTAATTCTGAATTTGTCATACAAAGGATCCAGTTCTTGAACTTAAGAAGAAAAATGCTTTTTTTCTGAAGTGAAACCTAGGAGGATGTAAAGTAAATATTCCATTTAGGGGGTGAGTGGTGCCACTGCAGTTGTTGTATAACTCATTTTGAGGGTTGTATCATAGTTTACCTCATGCTAATGTAAGCTTAATACAATGTAGACATTGTAACTGATAGGAGTTATGGCTTGGTTTAAACTCTCTTAAAATTAAGTAATTAAATAAGCTGAACAGCAAGGTGTGAAATGATAAGCACAGCTGTGACACAAGGGAAATAGGTAATGGAGGACAGTAAATTTCTGCAGTTAACAGTTAAGTGCACACATTGCTGCATGCTCAGGTGTTAAATCAGTCCATCAACGAGGTGTTTTTGTTTGTTTTGTATGTGGCTTAGAAGGGTATGAAATGCTAATCACTCTTAAGGGATTCAAGTGAGTCTCTATGGACTTAAATTTTTTTGGTAGGGAACCCTGTCCCTACCCTCTGTCTCAGCTGCAAACCTTAGACCTGGATCCTGCTCTGGGGTCAGCAAAATAGCTTCAGGGTCACTCTTAGTCTTCCTTCTCAGTTTGCCATCTTATCCCAGTGTAAGATCTAAGCAGCAGAGCTATTCCTGCTCCTTGTCCTATACATAGCCAGCTGCAGGCCTCAACCCAGTCCCTGTTTTGGAAAGCTCTATCTTCTTGACTGTCTCTCCCCTACTCCCTACCCCATCCTATCCCCAGTGCCCAAAGCGTTCTATCTCCTTGTTCTGACATGGGCAGTAAAAATGACCCATTGTGGTTTCTTCTTGGATTTCCTGATCACCGCTAAGTTTGGTGATTTTCCTTGATCCTTGTTGGATAGTTATACTGTGCCTCAGTTTCTATATCTATAAGATGGATCTACAATTATCATACCTGTTATTAATATTTTTTAAAATGAGTGTTTTGTTCTGGGTAAGTGCATTATAAGCTATTAATTTACATTATGTTTTAGACTATAAGCAAACATGAAATTTCTGAAAATAGAAAATAATAATGCAGATGGTATATTGGTACAAAAAAAGGGAAGGAATTTTTATCACCAGGTATATCTAAAGACCAAATGCTCAACTGTCCCACAGACATAAACAATCTATAAAGCTGTGTCCTGTTAATGCTGTAATGAAACTCACTGGAGCCAGAATCTAAACATTTTCCTTTGTAAGTCAGCATTTTTGATTGAGAAATTCTAACACTTTCTCAATTAAGGTATAAAAAGGAATAAGTGTCCAAAGAGCTGTCAGTTGCCATTTGGAAAGAACAGCTGTTTCTTCTTCATGTCCGTGAGTCCTCTTTTTGTGAGTGCAGATTTCCTGAGCAGCTTGGAAATATGAAAGTGTCTCAGTGCCATAGCCAAATTCTTTGGTCTGAATCAACAATAAATTATGCTGATAATGATGGGAATTATTGAGAAGGGATTTTTGTGTGTGTATGTGTGCAAGCCTTTCCTTCTGCCTAAAGACAAATGTTTTTAGACAACAGAAGGGCAGTTGATAGTAGTAATAATAATAATCATAACAATAGCTGATATTTATATAGTATTTTATTTTAGATATTTAATATTTAGATATTTATGTAGTACTTTAAGGTTTGCAAAGCACTTCACATAAATCTTCACAGGTAGGTAGATGCTATTATTAACCTCATTTTACAAATGAGGAAGCTGAGACTTAGAAAAGTTTCACTTGCCCAAGGTCAAGCAGATAATGGTTGAGTTAGAAGTCAGACCCATGGTTTCTTCATTCCAATTCCAAGTCTCTATCTACTATGCCATATTGCCTTTCTCACTGATTTTGTAAGTGTCAGTAAGTCAAAATAAACTTGTGTATGTGAAGAAGCTACTCAAAGGCCTATAAGGAAACAGGAGCCCTCAACTGACATGCTGGAAAGAAAATTGAAATCTGTAACCCATACAAAGGAGGTAGTTTTTTTTTTTGATAGGAATCATTGTGTTGAAGGACATTGATATCCTAATTTTCCATCCTGGATTTATTGGTATCCACCATAAATAAAACTAACAACTCAAATGCATCAGAGGAGGAGCGAGGGAGGCAGGGCTGCTCTGGGACAAGCAGCAGGAAGAGCTGGATGATGGTGGTCCAGAGGACGGGCGCAAAAAACCTGAATGCCAAAATGGATAATTGTTTCCCCACAGCATTGGTAATTGCTTGTGTGGTCAGCCTCATTTGTACTATCTATGGCAGCATCAGTTGGCACAGATTTCTGGTATGAATATCGAAGTCCAGCACCAGAAAATTTCAGTGATTTAAACAAAATCAGGGATGAATTTTTTGACAGTGATCCTGACGAAAAGACTTATAATGACTTACTTTTCTGGTATAATGGCACAATGGGATTGTGGAGAAGGTGTATCACTATGCCCAACAAAGGCACACCAAGGTACACTTGGCTCAGTAAGTTGCTATGTTGCTGATATTGAACTACTTCATCAGAAGCTTCAGCTGCCTGAGAATGTGGAGGGTGCATTTGGTTGGTCTTCTGCTTGGCCTGTGTCTCAGCTCCCTTGCAGTTCGTGGCTGCTGCCCTTTTCATTTGGGCAGCCCATACCAACCGAAAAGAGTACACACTAATGAAGGCCTATCGGGTGGCATAGATGGGCACAGTGCAATTATAGTTTGCTGCGCTATGGTATTTTTTAATATCCATCTTATTCTCATATTTTTCTCCTCCCTCCCCTGCCTTTTTTGTCTACTCTCCCCTGCCTTTTTTCTCCGCTGTGGACACAATTCCATTCTGGATGTTTACTTGCATTGTTTTCTTACCCTTAACTTTAAATTTGTGTGGTGGTCTTTGAGAAATCACACCCTTCATATGTCCAAATAGACCTGGATCTAGAATCCAGAAAAGAGAGATTAGTGGATAAAGAACATAAATTTAGGTAAAGAGTATCTGTCACCTGAGTGAGGCTGATGTAAAGCACAATTAACAAATAACAACTTCTAAGAGACTGAGGTAAAGGTACTCTATTTCGTGTTACTCTATTTTAAAAGTCTCTTATTATTGTCATAATTTTAGTTTTGCTGTTGTGTAGAACCTATGGTCCATGAATATTAATGCTGTTTTCAAATGTTATTTAAACTTTATATGCTGGAGAAAAGATGAGTCAGATTTCTCTAACCTTTGAAGTGTAGCTTCATCTAAGGTGAAATACAGCAGCTCTTTTAAACTGCACTGTGCATAAAATCTTTGAGCAAGGATGTGAAAATAGATACTTTAGTTGAAGCTGTGTTCATGGATCTGTATTATCAGTACTGAAAGTTAGCTCAAACAGCAGAGTATTAACTTTTTTGCTTCCTTTAAAATTTCAGTGTCCTGGATCACTTTCCTCACACACAGTCCTACTGAAAGATAACAATGCTTTCTAATAGTGTGTTGGGGTCAGGGAATTGAATGCCCCAACTGCCACCTGTCAGTTAAGTACTCTCTCAGAACATTTATCCAGAAGAAGGTTACTTCTCTAGATCTAAGGCTTTGGCTGCCTGTTAACAACTGTAGTCTTTATTTCCTGTGATGGAACGAGATGCCTTTCCTCACCCAGAACTCTTCATGGACATCTCAGCATTGTTTAATTTCTTCTAATTCTGTTATTTTTATAAATATGTGTATAAACTTTTGAACTTTTAAAATCCTATTTATTTATTCCATTTCTGTAGAACATAGCAGGTTTTTTTTTAAAGAAAATATAACAGTAATTTCTTACCATGTCCCAAATCTGTTGTTTAAAAAAATAAAATTGGATCAGAAAAAAAAAACCTAACAACTCTATAAATACTTTCCTTGTGGTGGTACCACTCTTCTCACTGTTATAGATCATCTGACAACAGTAAATCCTTTGTCCAGGTGGCCAGAGAATGTTGTGGGCACATGTGAATTGAGTTGGCCCTGCATGTAGAGTCAATTGCATCTAAGCTGTTTAGCACTGATGTAATGCAATTACTTAAGCCTAACTATGGAGAACAATTTGCCAGAGAGCCATGTTGCAGATGACAGATGTGACTGAGAATCTGCCTGCTTTATCAGAGACTTTTGTCAGTAACACCAAATAGCAGTGTTAGCTGTGGAGAGGGCATCTGCACAATGAAACTCTTTCATTACATTGTTTTAAATTACATCAGTGCTTTGTAATTGTGGTAAGAATTCTATTATTCCTTCTATTCAAGGTCATTAACCCAGGCAGGGAACTAGAGTATTTTTCCCTCTTCAGAATTGCAGACTTGGAATCGCTAGGTGAGAAATTAGTTTGCTAATAAACTGTCCACATTAATGGTTAACAAGGTTCACAAAGAACTTGATTAGAAATAAGGATTACAATGACCACAAGCATTTCTGACAGTAATAAAACTCTTGTCAGTTCTGACATTTGACAGATTGGGCTGCAAAACACAATATGAACTTGAGGTTATAAACATTGTTCCATGTAGTGATCTTATTAGTACTTCTGCATTATGATTTGTTGTACAAAGTGTCCAAGTCTTAAGAAGAAAAAACGCATTTTTCCTGAAGTGAAGCCTAGGAAGATCATAAAGTAATTATTCAGTTGTTTAAGTGAGTACTGCTCCTACAAATGATAACTTATTTTGAGGACTATATCATGGTTTACATAATGGTAAATGTAAGCTTAATGCATTGTAAATAGTTTCATTGTAACTGATAAGAGTTATGTTAAATGTTAAGTACAGCTAGGATAATCACTTCCCTGCCCCAAACCCTTCCATTGCCATATATGTTTTAGTCTTGCCTGTTCTTGACTGTTCCTTCTTAGTCCCCTTTGTTAGCAGGATATTGTGATTTTCATTGTAGCTAGCTCAGGCTTTTGGTGGGGGTTGATTTTTATGAAAAATTATTCCTCAATTCCTCAAAGTACTAAATTGAAAAACTAACAAAAAGTAGAATACTATGTCTTTTTTATGTTGTCTTATTAAATCAAGATGATAAGCAAAGGGCTTTCAAGGATATTATTTATAATAGTCATAGAATATTCATATAATAGTCACAAAAATGGATAAAAACTAATTACCCTGAACAAGTGGATTGCTGATTTCTATAAGATTAACATATATCATCAGTAGCATTACAATTTCTCAGTTCTTTAACTCAAGAGTGCTGTGGATGACCTCTTATCCTACTAAGTAGAGAAATCAGATATGTCTGCTGTAACTAGCAGAACTATAACTAGCTAATTTTGTGTCCCAGACAAGAATATAAAATTTTGCACCCACAAATTCATACTAGAATGGGATACTTAGTATGGGATAAATGTGTAATACTCCTTAGAGTTGCCAAGGAAGTAGGAGTTCTGAAGATGATTACTTGCTGGAATCTTTTAGCATTTTCCTCATTGAGTTCACAGAGTTAGTTCTTCCCCTGGACTAATGCAGGCAGGTTTGACTAATAAATCCTACACTCCAGTTCTAAGAAAGAAAGGCGTGACACCTTAGGGACAATAGAGAAACTAAGAAGGGGGCCAGAGCATACCAGCATTTGTGGGAAATCTAGTGCTAAATCATAAGTACATGACCTACTTCTGGGTTCTCTCCCCACTTTGCATTTGTTATACTGTAACTGTGGAGTTTGTGCTCTAAAAGGGGAAAAAGACAGGTATACAAATAATTGTTACTCCTACTTCAGAACTTCAGCATCTATGATTTCATCTAGGTATTCTTTAAGAGTTTGTAAAGTGTTGGAGAAACTAGATTTAAATGCTACCTCTGATACTGCATGTATGATTTTGGGTAAGTTACTTAGCCTCTCTAGGTCTGTTTCCTGATCTGAAGATGCAGTGAAGAGATTGGACTAGTTGACCTCTGAGGTCTCTTCCAGCTCTACCTCTAAAATTCTAGGTTTTGGTTGTCTTGGTCATAAGCCTTTTTAAATTTAGCTGGGCTGGTTCTTGGATATTGTCCATTATCATTAAGCCCATACTCAAAGTCTTTCCAGTTTCTTGAGATCTGTTAGACCTTATATAGCCTTTGACCTTACCTACCACTTTCTCATTAAACACGTTAAAGCAATGGAATTGTACTTTAGTAGAGGACATATAACTGTAATGCACACTAATATATTATAAGTGCATTACAGAGGTATACAAGAAAAAAGAAAAAAAATTAGTTGTGAGAACGTTTTGCTGCTTGAAGTGTTTTTCTGACTATCTTTTGTCATCTGTGAGGTATTTGGGTGTGAAGTAAGAGTATTGATGAAATGTTATCTTTATAAAAAGAATTTGATTCTAGTGTAAAGAATTATAGTAAACCTGAAGATAATAAAGTTATTTTTGAGTTCACCATATTGAAATTATGTGATCATCAATAACTTCTGGTGATGAGATTGCTGATTAATATTCAGAATATGGTTGAATTTTTTCTTATTTCTCACAACTTGTGTTACTAATTATAGAATTAATCTTTCATTTATAGGAAAAAAGAGACTATTCCTTTAGTTATAGAAACTTATATAAGGTTGAATGAGAACTTCTGTTAAATCAAAAGTTTGAACTTTTTTGTTCTGTTTAGATCCAGATACAGAAGTATGTCTTCATGTTCTTCGGCTTGTCCAGTCTGTGGTTCTGGAAACAGAAGTCTTCTCCAAGTTAGCATCACAGTTCCGTGACTCCATGCTCCTTCAGCATATCATAACTACATCTAAGAGTCAGAATTTCAACCTGCGGACACTAGCTCAAGAACTCTTAGAAGATTTTAAAGTCCTAGAATTTGAGTGTAGAGATGCTTAGAAATTGAAGTATTTTGGTTATAGATATCATTGTTTCTGACCCTTTCCTCTTTCACTCCCCAACTTTGCATTTGTTATGCTCTAGCCATATTTTCCACATGGTGAAATACAAATGACTAGAGAGGGACATAAATTTATATGTGAATCTGGATTAAATTCCTCTTGGCAAAATATAAGCATCTAAAAATAGTTGGGTGATTCTGCTAGAGACATGTCAAGAAGGCATATCTTGTTCATTTCTTGAATTGTTTCTGAATATCTGAACATCTTGAAAATGGCATTTCTTGAAGTGAATGATTCATTAAATTTCACTAGGTTTTCATTAAGCCTTTAGTTTCCCAATATGATTAAAAAAGGATGTACCCTATAGGTCAGCATTTTCCTTGGGTGCCTTTCGTGTGTGTGTGTTTAAAGAAAAGCAGAAACAAGTCACTTCAATTCTCTTCCAGTGATTATAGCCATTAAAAAAAAATAGTAGCATTTGGTTATTGAAATATTTTGGGAAGTCTCTTATTTAAGGACATTGCGCATTTTAACCCTGTCTTTGTTTTCTAATGCATTTGTTGTTGTTTTTTTAATAAATGAAAATTACAAGATTGGTAGATATGTTAATATCTATTAATATATAATATAATATAATAATATATCTATTGATAAACATACACACTATCATCTATTTAGGGTAGGGTGGGGGACCCTTGAGGAAAAAGGAGAAAGTTTTGAACAGCTGCTGAGGGGGATGTGATGGAGTCAGTGAGGGAACAATAAATGGATTGCTATTAAGCGGATCCAGCTGGCATAGTTGTGTGAATTCCAGTTGCATGTGTATGTGTGGTATACACGTACGTGTGTGTGTGTGTGTGTGTGTGTGTGTATTGGGGTGTGTGTGTGTGTCTGTCAGTAGATAGATACTAAGTACAGGCACTGGGCTAAGTGTTTTGCAAATATCTCATTTGATCCTCAAAACAACCGTGTGAGGTAGGTGCTGAGGTACACAGAGACATCAGAAAACCGTGAATCTGAACAGAAGTGGGTATCATCATGTGACCCAGTAGCAGAGTGGCAAAGGCCAGCCCAGTAAAGTCCTTTTCTGAATGGAATCCGGAACCGATGGTATCCTTCCACATTCCTAGTAGTATCCTATAGTCATTGAACAACTCGTCCTCAAAGAGGGCTTGGGTGGCAGTGCCATTGTTAGGAGGTGGTTTATTTTCTGGTGACAAGGAAAGTGATAGTATCTATCCAGCTGCTTCAGAAGAAGCTGACAGCCCCTCAAAAACTTCTAAATGGACAAAGATTTGGTATTCCTCCCCCACACCACACCTCCCCAGGGATGATGAGGATCTGGCTGTTGATCAAGGTACACAGGGTATAGGGTGAAAGGCAGATTCAAAGCAGATCTAGAATAAACTATATCATGCCTAAGGGGAACTTCATAGATAGCCCATGAAGGGGAGAAAAGGCCTTCTAAACTGCATTTGTCCTCTGAGCTTGAGCCCACTTTCACTTGGGCTTTGTATGTACTATTGGGAGACTGTATCACAGACTTTTGGGTGTGTGTGTGTGTGTGTGTGTGTGTGTGTGTGTGTGAGAGAGAAGAGAGAGAGAGAGAGAGAGAGAGAGATTTTATCAGTAACTATACTACCTAAGATTGTTGTTGTTCAGTAGTTTCAGTCATGTCTGACTCTTCATGACCCATTTTCTTGGCAAACATACTAAAGTGATTTGCCATTTCCTTCTCTAGCTCATTTTACAGATCAGGTAACTGAGGCAAATAGAGTTAAATGACTTGCCCAGGGTCACACAGCTAGTTAGTGTCTGAGACTAGATTTGAACTCAGGAAGATGAGTCTTTCTATCTCCAGTCTTCCTGCCTTTAAGCATAGAACTCTATCCACTGTGCCACCTTGCTGCCCACTACCTAAGTACATAACTCTAGTTAGGTCTGATTAATTGTCATCAACTGATAATTATTAACAGAGACACACCGATGGGAGTTTTTATGTAATAGCATTAGAAAAACCACCCCTCACCTCTAGGGTTGCCACTCAAGTCCTGATTGGGGATGAAGCAGCTGTGCTTTGGGGATTCTCTGCCAGTGTTAGTGGAGGCTTGGGTGAGTAACCCTGGAGCACTTGCTACAACAGCTTGAGGAGATATTAGGGTTGAGTTAGGGTTTTACAAAAATCAGGAAGACCTGGGCGTGTTTGTAGGAATTAGAGAAGAAACCAATGGATAGAAATTAAGATTAAAGGGAGGAAATGATTTAAGGGGCAATATGTAGGAAGAAATGGGTTGAAATAAATGGAACCTGAAGGGGGATGTGCTCCTGCCAGAGTGGACCAAGGAGACCCTCTGATTATCCTCCCCCCCCCAACATTACACCATCCTAGAGATGTTTTTTGAAGGATGTACAGGAGTAAGTAGAAATTAGCAGCACTTATGTTCATTCTGCTAGCCCTGAAGTGAGAGCTTCATTCGTTATATTTGGCCCTTAGCCTCAGCTTCCTGCATTCTGAGGTATGCTGTACACCCTACTAATAACCAAAAGTGCACGCTTACATTCTAGATATTATTGCGGTGCTGAACCAGTTCAAAACTCTCAGGAGCAGAAGAGATTTTTATATTTCTTAGGAGCTTGGTGGCAAAACACTGTCTCAGCTGGGTTTCTTTTCATATTTTTTCCCCCTGAAGCTAGTTTTCACAGGGAAGAACAGTATATCCGAGCTGTGACTCAAGGTTGGGACTTTATCACAGTTTCGGGATGAAATCTCTAATGTGGACTTGTATAGTACATATGTTTAAAAAAAGTAGCTGGAAGAAGCCAATTCTTAAGAATTATATGAAAACTAAAACTTAAGAGTGACTTCCTTACCCCTAGAGAGGTAGTGGAAGGTGAAGAAGTAGGAAAGCAGAAGTAGGAGCAGAACTCAGGTTGACCCCTTTGACCTGGCAATAGCACTTCTAGGGCTATAGCCCAGAGAGATCATACAAATGGGAAAAGGACCTACATGCACAAAAATATTTATAGCAGCTCTTTTAGTGGCGGCCAAGAATTAGAAATTGAGGGGATGCCCATCAGTTGAGGAATGGGTAAACAAGTTGTGGTATATGAATGTAATGGAATACTATTGTGCTATAAGAAATGATGAACAGGCTGATTTCAGAAAAACCTGGACACTTGTGTGGCCTGATGCCGAGTGAAATGAGAAGAACCAGGAGAATGTTGTACACAGTAACAGCCACATTGTACTATGACTAAGGCTGATAAACTTAACCCTTCTCAGCAATACAAGGATCTAAGACATCTCCAAAGGTCTCATGATGGAAAATGCTATCCACATCCAAAGAAAGAACTGTGGAGTTTGAATGCAGATTGAAGCATACTATTTGCTATTTTTTCTTTTTTTTTTTTTAAGGCAGAGTTAAGTGACTTGCCCAAGGTCACACAGCTAGTAAGTATCAAGTGTTTTGCTTTGAGGCCTGATTTGAACTCAGGTCCTCCTGACTTCAGGGCCAGTGCTCTATCCACTGTGCCACTTAGCTGCCCCTATTTTTTTCTTCTGTTGTGTTTTGTTTCCTCTTTCTGGTGGTTCCTCCTATTGGTTCTAATTCTTATCTACAACATCACTAATGTGAAAATATGTTTAATAGGAATATATATAATATATATCCTGTATCAGATTTTGTGCCATCTTGAGGAGGGAGGGGGAGAAAAATTTAAATCACTTATGGAAGTGATTGTTGATAATTCAAAATAAATTAATTAAAAATTAAAGTAAAATAAAATAAAATTAGGCAAAAAAAGAAAGGTACATGACCACCATACTATGGAGTAGTTCCAACACAGATGGAGCTAGATTGGAGTGTAGTTTGACTAGACCATCCAGTTAATGGAGGGGCATAACATGAAATAAGATTGGATTAATAGCATCCCTCCATATTGTGGTGGGCCTTAAAATCGAGTAGAGACCTTTGAACTTCCATCAGTAGGCAGTAGGTAGCCATTTTTGAGCAGAGGAGTGGTATGACTAGATTTTTGTATTAAAAAAAACATAATAATGAATATGTTTAATTCGTTGTGCTAGAAGCTGGGAAGATGCAAATATAAGTAAGACATGGTTCCTATCCACACAGGACTTACATGAAAAAAGAAGCAAAATAGGGGAAATATAACAAATTTTATTAATATTTATTAGCATGAGGTAATATTTATTTGTCTCCAGAGGCAGAAAAATCTGGCCCTGAAAATGAGGAGCTCTATTTTAAAAAAAAGAGAATATGTACAGATACTTTTGGTTTTTAGAACACTGAGTAAAACATTTATAGAGGTTTTTCTTTTTCTCTTACAAAAATTGTATTCTGCCACAAATGTAGCTTAGATAATGTGTTTGTAATCTATAATACTTTGCCATTTAATTTATCTGTCTTTTAAGCTCAGATGAAAATGTGATAGTTATAAAATATTCTAGGTTATAATTATGGATCTAATGAGAGTCTAGTCCTTAGCATGTACACAATATCCACATGGAGGCTTGGGTGACCCTGGTTGGAAATATAGGGCCATTTTCCTCTCCACTTTGGAGCATGTGCAGTAATCCTCTAACTATGTGTAAGTCAGAAATCCTTTTAATTGACTGATGAACTGGAAGTGAGTATGCATACAAAAACTAAAAAAACCTGACTTGCTCTTTCTTCTCTGGTGTTGAGCAAGTCAAGACCCGTTGTAAGCCTAGTGATAGAAGAAGAGGTGGCAGCCATAGCCTACCTCCTGCCTCTAGCTGCCTTATCTCCCCACTTGGTTGACATGTGGTTGTGAAAACATGGCACTACTGTTTCTTTTGTCTCTGCCATATTTCTTCTTTCTTAATTTAAGGTGACTGAATATTAGAGAAAGAACAGAGCATGTTACATTGCTGTGAGGTTCAAAAGGTAAGAAGAGCCATCAGAGATCTATAAACCAGGGACAGTAGCAGAGTCTGTTGGTAGATACAATAGTCAAGCCCGGTAAGGAGCCAGCCCTAGGAATGATTTGTTTGACCAAGACCAGTGATATCAGCTCAGAAGCCAAGACGCTCTGTTCTGCAACCGAGAGAACGAGAGAACGACACTTCCATCAGCTATACCACGTCTAGAAGTGACTTTGTTGGAGAAGTGTTTTGTAGCAGTTTTATGGCCACTTCAAGTTTCAGCCCCACCCTCCCCAGGGGTTGAAGTGGTGAGGAAGAGTATCTTCTCAGTTTGGGATATTGTTGTACTTAAGTCCTTGCTATACATTCATAGTCAATATCTCTTTGTAAAAGCTAATTGATATTTGTTTAAGTAACATTGGGTTGATTTTAACTGGTCAAAAGTTATGGGGGGGATACACTGGATGGGGCATATACTTTCCAACTACCCACCAAACCCCTCAGGATTATCCCTGGAACCCAGAGAAGCATCCAAGCTCTGAGGACCCAGGCTGCTTGTCCAAATGTGTGTCAGGAAGGTGACCCTCAGTGCCTGTACCACATAGGTATTTTACAATATTTTAAGCATTTGAGCGTAAAGGGTTTGTTCTTTTATTTTTCAAAGGAGTATGTCTGAAGTATTGCTATGTGTGTGAGGGTGTCTTTTCAATGTCTTTCACTACCTCTGCTACAAACCAATTCTGTGGTATTTATGGGATTCTTAGTCCAGATAATCACTGGACCCAATTGTCTCAGTGTCTTGTTCCAGCTTGAGAGCTGTATATGTGTCCAGCAAGTCTCCTCCTGGATATGCCAGAAATATACTGGGGCTTACAAAATGTGTAAGTCCAGGCTTTATCTGCCAAGTTGATTTTGCACTTTATGGGACTGGACCATTGTTGGGAAGTTAACTACTGGGGCTTTACTAAAGCAGTTTTAATAAAGGCAGAGTTTGCTATAAGTAAAGATGTTTACTCTCCCTGCTATTTTTGTATAGTTCTGGAAATGCTAGTGTAGCAATAAGACAAGAAAAAGAAATTAAAGGTGTAAGCTTCAGCAAAGTTGAAGGCCTCAAAATAAATCCACAAAAATTGACAACATTTCTGCATAATAATAATAAAACCCAGGAGGCCATGATAGAAAGGGAAATAATTTTCAAAATAACTATAAAACAAATAAAATATATAGGGGTCATTTTACCAAAGCACACAAAAGGCTAGTATAGAGCCAATTGCAAAGTGTTCCATAAAGAACTACTTAAATAGCTAGAATGCTTATAGCTGGGTCATGACAATGACAATATTACCAAATTAATTTACTGTTTTAATAATATTCTAATGAAACAGTCAGAGGGGCGCTTTATAAATATAACCCCAGTCCCAGAGCCCATTTGGATGAGACTCTCTCCTTAATGATGGAGATGAAGGCCCAGTTCTGTATAAGGGGCAGGGCAGAGTTGGCAAAAGCAAGAATGAGAGAGGAGATCTCATCTGATTCTTCAGTCTTTATTGAGTTCTTGTTGAGGCACTAGAGCCTTCTTCAAATTTTCTTCAAGTTGCTTTGGGCTTTATAGTTGCTTCAGTGTTGAGAAAAGATGGAGAAGGCCAAGCCATCTTCAGATTGCTGAAGGAAAAGACTTGGGGAAGACATGAGAGGAGTTAGCAGTCTCCATCATGTCCTTGTCCCCACTTACTGCACTAGAGACTTTGGGGGAACTTCACTTTGGGTGAGATCTAGGACTCTGTTGGTTGAGCTGAGATACTTCTCTTCCAGTGAGAGAGCTCCTTCACTCTGTATTGTCTGATATATATTCTCCCATTTGTACTTTCTCTGATTTTGGCTTTGCTTCTGATTTGGATAAATTAGTTTGATAATTTCTATGTGTATTCATTGTGGAACTGGTGTTTGGTGGGAAGGAGATCAAGTCTTGGATATAAAGCTTGAGATTCTCCTCCCCCCACTAAATGAAACAGTAATCAGAAGTTAAATTAAACCTGAAAATAAGATCCTCCAGACTAACAATATTTAAGGGAGCAGAAAGATATAATTCTATCCCAGTACTGCCTCTCTCTGAATAGCCTCTGGCCCCAACCTCCTACTTTCCTTCCTGACAGGAATGAAAATCTTCCTTGGAGAAGGGTAGGGGAAGAAGAGCCTAGAGATATCTATTCTGCCTCCCTTCATCCATACAACTACATTACCATGCCACATGCGGTGGAGAGCCCTCAGTCATGGGCCCACACGACACGTGAGGCCTCGCTACATAGAATTTGATTAAAAAAAATGTGGAGTCCATCTGAAGAAACAAAAGATCTAGAATATCAAAATAACAATGAAAAAATGTAGAGATGAAGGGAGAATTGCACTTGCAGACATCAAACAATATAAAATAACAGTCAGAGGGGACTGAGTCAAGATGATGAGCGAGAGGAGGCATTTTTGCTTAGGTCACCAGTGTACTTTCTCCACAAAAATACTAGAAAATGCATTAGACTGGATTCTGACTGAGAAAGCCAAGAAAAAGTCACAGTGGATCATTTTTCCACTTCAGGGTAGCTTAGGAAAACAGTATCTGCAGACTCTTTGGAGGTGATCTGGCCAAGAGTGCTCACTGCAGTAGCAGCAAGGAGCATTCCATTGCTCAGGGACAGAAAGGGTACTGAGGCAGAGTCCTCAGGTAGGAAGACCAAAGCTGAAATAAATCCCAGGAGATCTCAAAACTAGCACAAGGTACAGGAACAGATGCCATCTGGCAGCTCTATGGCCCATTACTCAGTTCTGGTTCATAGATCCAGACTGGAGAGGAGTAGTATGGTCACCTGAAGCTACTGATTGTATCCACATCTCTATGGACTTGCAGATGAAGTTTTAAAACAAATGTCTTTGCTTGCTTCATCTTCCCCTTTCCATTCCTGGCTAGTAATAGATACTGTGATATACTTTGCTCACATCTTGCTTTCTCATTTTTGCCTCAAACATAAAGAGGCAAAGAGGTAAGATAGAGAAATAAAACATTTTAATTAGGGCAGATGACCAAAACTTTGTTGAGATGTTAAGACTTAACAGGTTTCAAATCGGTGATTATATATGCTATATATCATATATACTTATCATTTGATATAAGCATGTTAAAATGGAGAAAGTGACTCGTTCTTGGAGAGGCCCAAACTAACATCACTATATTGGAATCAAGCTACATTGTGTCCAGCTGGCTGATCAGCTCAGAGTGCTCTACCACATGTCAGACCACATGAACATTTGGAGTAGATTCTCTAAATTTGCTCATCTCCTGTTTCTTTTGAGCTATTTCAATTCTGCTTTGTTCATAGAGCATAGCACCTTCTGTGATGAGGGCACGCCATGCTGGATGGTCCTGTGCAGTGTCTTCCATGTCATGCATTTAGTTCCAGAGTTCTTAACATAAGACCTTGAGAGTGACCTTGTATTGCCTTTTCTGGTTACCATGTGAGCTCTTGTTCTGTATGAGTTCTCCATAAAATAATCTTTTAGGCAAGCATACATTTGGCATTCAAAAAACGCAGCCAGCCCATTGGAGTTGCACTCTCTGCAGTAGAGTGTGAATGCTTGGCAGTTTAGTTCAAGAAGGGACCTTAGTGTCTGGTAATTTATCCTCTGAATCTTTCTAAGACAATTCAAGTGGAAGCAATTCAGTTTCCTGTCATGGTGCTGGTATACTGTCCAGGTTTCACAGGCATACAACGAGGTCGGCACAATGGCTCTGTAGACCTTCAGGTTGGTAGTCTAATACCTCTTCTCTCTCACAGTTTCTTTTGGAGCCTCCCAAACACTGAACTAGCTCTGGCAATACGTATGTCAACCTCATTATCAATGTGTACATCCCTGGAAAGTATGCTGCCAAGGTAAGTGAACTTATCCACGTTATTCAGAACTTCTCTATTTGCTGTGATTGATGGTTCCACATATGGACAATGTTGTGTTGACTGATGGAGCACCTGTGTTTTCTTGGTATTAATTGTTAGACCAAAATTAGCACAAGAGAATCAATCCAGATTCTATTAAGTTTCCTCCAGCTAAAAAGTAAGCTAATTGTTCTAACAGGGTATAGTTGATTAAATCTTCAGAGAGAAAAGGAGTAAGGAGAAGAGGGCATTGGCTAGAGAAAAGATCACACCCCAAGCCTAGGAGAAGACAAGAAGTGCCTGAGAGGGATTCAGCTCTGTCCCTATCCAGCAAGGAGGATAGAATGTAAGGGACTGAATGCTGGCCAGCCAACCCTACAGTCTACAGTGTTACCCACAGGTGTTACAATTTGAATAAAGATGTTTGGGTCAAATGGGAGGGATAAGTAAGTATGTGGTCAGACAGTAGACTTCCAAAGAATGGTTAGAGAGTAGTTTACTTTGTCTCCCTGTCCTAGATATGGATATTTGGGTTGGAACAAAATGGATGGGTTGGAACACAAGGATGCTTTGAATTTCACTGCCTAGATCATAGTTAATTTTTTTTTGTAAGGATGCCATGTAATGATGAGAAATATGCGTGTTCTTAATAGTACTATTCAAAAGAGACCATAAATCTGTGAAATGTTCAGTTCTGTATTTTCTATTTTGTTTATTTTTCTTTTAGATTTGTCCAGCTCTGAGACAGGAACATTAGTTTCCTATTATTCTGTTGCTATCTGCCTTTATGCAATTCAGTCAACTCTTTCTTAATTTAGATACTCTGACATTTGGTGTGCATGTGTTTCATTGTTTATGTTATGACTTTTCCTTGTTTATCTCTAGATATTGTGAATTTTTATTTTTGTTTTGTCTAATATCAAGGCTATAATTTTTGTGTTTTGGGATTTATCTGATATGTAAGAAATTTTGTTCTAGCCTATCATTTTGATTTTGTTTCTGTTTTTGCTTTTCAGATGTGTTTCTTATATACAACAAATTGTGGGACTTTATTTTCTTATCCATCCTGCACTTTTCATTTTATTGTATTGTTTAGTTCACTCATATCATTTCCTCCATTTCCTTGGTATTAATTTTTTTATTCATTCCTCTTTTAAATTAATAATTTGTTCCTGAAATTAGTTTTTCTTAAACTATTTTGATACACCTCTGTTTTCACCGGCTTTCTTTTCCCTATTTCCCTGCTTTCAATTGTCGACCTTTTCTCTAGTTTTGTAGGTTTTACTCAAATTATGAATTCTTTTTTGTTTGGTGAACTATTCCCCTCTTTTACTTCTTCTCTTTCCCTTCTTTGTTAAGTGACTAGTTTAAAATCCTCCCTCTTTTCCTCCTCCTTTTAAATTCTTGTGTTTATTATTGTTCTTTTTTCTGCATCTTTTTCTAGAAGTTTTTCTTTGCTTCTCTTTTCTTCCTGTCTGTTATGAAATTTTGATCTCTCATTTATGGGCTACCCCCTTATTTTTTCCTTCTGTAATCTTTCCATGTTCTTTGTGGGGCTAAAGCTTCTTCTTCTTCTTCTTTTTTTTTTTTGGCTAGGCAATGGGGTTAAGTGACTTGCCCAGGGTCACACAGCTAGTGTGTGTTATGTGTCTGAGGCCGGATTTGAACTCAGGTCCTCCTGAATCCAGGGCTGGTACTCTATCCACTGCACCATCTAGCTGCCCCTTAAAGCTTTTGAAATACTGGGTGTGGGCCCCCTCTTCTAACCAATTTCTGTTATTGCCTTTATAAATTTCTTCTCATCATACTTTTTCCCTGCTAAGCCTTGTAATTAGAATGATCAATTTATTAGAGAAGTAAAGTTAAATAGAAGCAACTCTGGCCATTAGAAATTACCCTGTTGCCCAAAATATGTGGTCCGATTCTACCCCTTGTCCTTCTCATTAAAGTTTTCTTCCCATTGGTTCCCAGTGATATCTCATCTTTGAATACATATTCCCTGTGTAGGATGAATATCATCCCTGACATGTAGGTTGGGCTGGATTTTCCTAAGGCCCTTTCCCATGAAGGCTAAGCTAGGTGATTTTTGTTTGTTTGTTTTTTTAAGACACCGAAACGATCCTTGAGAATTAATTGACCTGAGGAGTGAATGCTCAGTCCATTAATATAGCTTCCTGGTGGCGTAAGAACAAAAGTCAGTACATAAGGAGTCAGGAGCTCCTTCCTCAGGTTTAACATCAGTGTACCACCATAGCAAATAAAGAGGCATAAATCAATGGTATATCCAAACTGCATATCCTTTCCATGCTATGACTCAACTTCCTTCTGTTGCCTGGTAGATGATCTATGAATATATATCATTTTGTTCTCATTCTGAACTTGGACCATTTTACTGGTTTGACTCAAAACTGACCTACAATATCCCCCTGAACCTTCTGAGTTGCCAGATGGTCCCAAGAGCTCACACATCCCTTTTCTTGGGCCAGGATGGTCATGCAATCACAACATTATCTCCGAGAAGGATGTAGGGTTCACTGGTCTTTGTTTCTGTCCTGAGTGTCTTAGGAAAGGGACACGACTAGATCTAGCCAGATTTCAGTTTGCTTCCTTTCATGACTCTTGCAGCAATGTACCCTCGTCCTCTGACTCAGTTCTTCTCTGCTCCTTTTTCTAGCTGGACAGAGTCAGCATCTGCCCTTTTTTGCAGGAGAGAAACGGGGTATAGAGGATGCTCTGAGCAATGTCTCTGTAGTCTTTGGGGTTGCTAAACGAGGGCTAGGCCCAGTTATGTCAGGATGCAAGACCTCCTCTCTCCTTTTAGACACCCTGTTTTCCAGAGCCCAGCAAATAAGCTGTGCCTTGAGCTTGGCATAACAACAATCCTTTGTGCTCTGGATGAACTTTGCTGCAACTAAATCATGCAACTGATGGTCCCTGAGCCCCTGGAAAGCACCTACAAGCCCAGACATGAAGCTTTTTGTCACCATGCAACCTTGCCTTACTGTTGCTGTTATGCCTCACTATTGTTGTTACACTATACTGTTTGATACTTTATCTAGCCACAAGTATATAAATGAAGGTTTAGTCCACTGCCTCAGGTCTCCCATTAGAGAAGGCCCTGACACATATCTAATTTCTCTTCCCCAATTGAATAAAGAAGCTTTTTGTTTTTAACCTGTATGAGCTCTTGGTATTTGGGGAGCTAACAGTGGTTATAAAACCTCTGTCATTTATTTGTTGCCAGAGCTGACAGTTATAAGGCAGCGTGTTTTCAGGCCTTCCTCTCTTATTTTATTTATTTATTTTTTTGCTAGATGTGGCTGGGCAGTGATGGTTATGTGTATATGTGGTGGGCAAAGATAGAGTTGTGGCAGATTCTCTCAGCCGGGGCAAGGTAAGGATTCCAAGGTGGGTCCCAGGCGCAAGCCAGTGAGTTAGCTTTGGTCCCTGATGGCACATTTTCATCCGGGTGGGAGATGGGTGATATGTGAAGCCTCTGAAGATTAGAATTCTTAGGTGTTAATTCCTAAGGATTTTAACTAGTTGAAATTTTCTCATTACCTTCAAGATTGAACTGCAATTGCTCTACCTGTATTGCATAGTTCCTCTTCTGGAAGGTTAGAGAAGGCATCCAGAAAAGGGGACTAATAACCCATCTTGCTAGTCACGTGACTAGCAATTCTCTCCATATCTCAGCATGCTTTGACAATTCAAAATGACAAAATGCAAACCCAACGTGGTGAAAGGGACTAGAGATTGTATCTTATGAGGATCATTTGAAGGGACTAGAGCTATTTAACCTGAGAAGAGAATTTAGGCATAGATTGTCAGGAACCTTAGAGGTAAGAATCTAGTCCTCCCAGATGAGAAATTCGTGCCCAGCAAGAATAAATAACTTGTTTAAAGTTAAGCTAAGATTTGAATTTATGTGTTCTGACAAAGATCTTTCCACATTGTCTCTTTTAGGGGAATATGTTTCATGCCTTCAAACATCTGAAAGGCAAACATGTGGAAGAGACTTGTTTTCTTGCTCCAACAGGCAGAACTAGTACTAATGAGTAGAAGTTGCTGGAAGGCAGATTTCTGATCGATATGAGCAAGAGTTTTTCATAATCTAATAGTGCAGTATCCTTTTTAAAAAAATTTATTGAAGTAACCTGAAAGTATTGGAGCTAAAAAAGGCAAAGATTTTGTAGAAGATTTCTTAGGTGAGGTGGTACACTATAAAAGATAGCCTTGATGCTCATTCTTCAAAGAATGACACAGTAGAACCATGGAAGCTTTCAGTAAGAGATCATGGGGCAAAAGGTCAGAGGAAGAATCAAAGGGTAGAAGTAGTTGGTGATTCCTTGCTTAGGGGTGCTGAGGTAGCTACTTGTAAAACTAATCACAATAATAAAGAAGCCTTCCTGGGGCAAATACCGAGACATGACAGAGGAAAAAAATTGCCTACCTTTTTTGCCACACAACAAGTATTTATTAAAGATTTATATGATAGGCACTGTGCTGGGTAGTACATTGTGGCGATGGTGGTGGTGGTGGGCCAGGATTAGGGGAGAGTGGTGAGAAGAGTTCTCCCACGGTGCTTATTAGATTGTAAACTCCTTGAGGGCAAGGACACTGTCTAAACTTATACTTGTATACCTAGCACCTAGCACTGTTCTATGTACATTGAGGCACTTAATAAGTGTTTAATTGAATTGCTCTAATTTGTCATCCTAGAGGGAAGTGGCTATATTTGGCTAGTAACTAGGGAAAACCTCACAGGTAGTGATAGATTAGAGAAACTTGCCTGTATTTGTTAGGGCTGTCCTCTAGTTTTTCATATTTTATATTGATTTTTTTTCTCCTGATTATACTACAGGCCAAGAGAGGAAAAGCAATAAAACATAGGTTTTTCTCTCTGTAAATAGACTGAAAAAAATTTTTCCCCTCCTCTGGAAAATATCCTAGTCACTTACACACATGAGGGACCAACTTACAAAGACTCTGGGCTTTGAAAATGAACACGTATGCTTGCATGGGAACAAGAAAAAGAAGTATTTACAGCAGAAGGAACATGTGGTGGGACTCAGCTATAACCCTTATAGTAGAGGAAATATGCAAACTTAGTGCTAGCAGGAGGTATTTCTCCAGACATTCTCACTTCCTTGGAAACAGTATGTATTTATTTCCTTGGCATAGAGCAAAGCAATACCACAGTCTGAGGAACCCGCCCAGGGTGGGAACTCTGGTGCTCCAGGGGAATTTAGAAGACACTGTATAGGCTCAGAGAGAAAGAGAACATCACTCCCATTTGAAGAATGTTCCCTGATGGAGCTGAGATATTCTACACCCCCACAAGTTAAAACTTGTAGGATGAGAGGCAGAAATGCTCTTAGTTATTTAGGGCATGGGTGTTACTACCATAAGGAACAGGTGGGAATTTCTTTTACTATTTAAATTTGCCATCAGGCAAAGATGAGAGGTCCTGTATAAAAAAAGCAATTTACTTAAGGAAAAATTGTACGGTAAAGTTTGAGAGTCTTGTTAACTGCAGGTTACATTAATGCCTCTGTCACATGGTGGCCAGGCCCTAGCAGAGACAATATAGTCTTTATAAGTTGTTTTAAGATCACAAAACTCTGGGAGCATAAAATAATTCAATATTAAATTTTACATTTGAAAGATTATTTAGCCCAACCCCATCAAATAGGGAAAATGAGTCCCTGAGTGGTAGAAATTTGATGCCTGAGCTAGAATTAGAATGCAAGTAATCCCAGCTCCCGGTCTAGAGCTACGTCTTACAGGATGATATTGGCAAGTTATGAGAATGAGAGATGGATGGATGGATAGGGCTTCTGTTCAGCACCAGGATTTAGGTACTCTGTGTGTGTGTGTGTGTGTGTGTGTGTGTGTGTGTGTGTGTGTGTACACCGTATGTTAGATTATATGAGCTAGTAGGGGATTTAGCCATTACCTTGTTCAACATCTTGATTTTAATGATGGGGAAGCAAGCCCAGAGAGGTCACAGCTCACCAACAATCACACAATCACTTATCCAAAGAGCTAGAACTAGAACTTAGGTTTCTTTAGTCCCAGCCTCCTGCTCTTTTCAGATCATGAAAGAAAAAAGAAAGGTGTGACTTTGTTCAAACCTGTTTGATGTAGTGCCTTGCCAGGTCTTGAGGCTCAGTCATTGTTCATCACTATTACTCAATCTGTGACTAATTCCTTACTGATGTAAGCCATTTATTTTCTCCTGGTATTTGGGTCCTCCCCCTTTCTTGCTCTAATATTCATGAGAGTGGAATATTTTCTCTTTCTACAAAGGTCTAGCACTATTTGGGCTCCACCAACATTGCTTTAGATTGTCTCTTTCCATGGCAGTTGCTCCTTATACCTGCATGTCCTTTGTCTCTCTCCGGATAACTTCTTCCCTGCTGTTCTCCTAACCCCAACACACACATTTGACCATGATGTCACATGTTATGAAATCCTGATGGAGTCTCAACATGGAGAGGGAAATCTTATTTTGTTCAGTGCTTCTTCCTGTTGAAGATACGTAAAACATTACCATGCTTAGCCCCTTCCAGCATGAAGGAACATTGTATGACTGAATTTCTTTCCTGTTTCCTGAGATTTACAGAAAACAAATGAAAAATATTTTCTTGAAGCCCTGGGATTTGCTTTCTTAGTCACACACACACACACACACACACACACACACACACACACACTCATGCCTTCAGGCTCTGTTAAATTGAGTATCTGGGTTCAGTGATTAGATCCTTCTCTGGTCTAAATTTATCTCTTTCCCTTCCTCTCCCTCCCTAGGAAAGTGATCCAAGAACACAGTAGTCTGCATGTTAGGCCTTCAATAAATGTTTGTTAAATAAAATTGATTTCTCATTTCAGTAACAAATGTTGTACTATCTTCACTTTTGCCTAGAGTAGGAGTGTGGTATAGTGACTAGAGTACTGAACTTAGAGTCAGGAAGACCCAAATTTAAATCTCACCTTTGAAAACTTTCTAGCTGTATAGCTTAGAACAAGTAACTTTAATTTTTCTGAGCCTTAGTTTTCTCATCTGTAAATGGTGATAATAATATCTATAGTATCTAACTTACATGGTTGTTATGAGGCCCAAATGTGATTTTATATATATAAAGTGCTTTGCAAACTTTAAAGTGCTATATAAATGCCAGTTGTTATTATTATAGTCTTAATAGTCCTTGGCTGCAAATTCCTTTTCGTTCCCTCTCTGCTTCAAACTGTTATCACATATATCAAGTGGGACATATTGTTGTTTCTTATCCTATCATTGGTAAATATCACAGAATTCTTTAAAATTGTCTTTGCCAAGTGAAATTGGTGCAGGCACTTCCTGAAATATATTCATCAGGTTGTAATTTCCTTCACATCAGATTACCTAAAATTTATATTCCTAATCCTTGTAAATAAGACCTGATAAATGACTGCTCATTTCCTCTTTTTTCTTTCTGTTCCCTTCCCTCCAGTATCTTTTGCTATGATTCCAACTAGTTTGCAGTTCTATTATATTTCCTCCACTAATTAATTTATTCCTAAATTACTAGCAATCTGCATTACCAACTACCTATCCCCCTCCCCCACACTAGTAATTCATTGACTGATCCACAGGGTTTAGGCTTTACCACTTTGTGATTAAAAAAAAAAAGTCATCTTTGATTACCACTATAAGTACAATAAAATCTGTACAAATTAGGTCTCAGGACAAAATTCCATAATCTCCATAAGGGTTTTTGTACCTTTGATTGTCAGGATCATGCAGACTCTGACCAGCCCCAGATTTGCCCAGGAGTCACCTGGGAGCATCCTAGGAACACCTTGTCCTCCTCTATTTCTTGTAGCTCAACTGCTCTGCCCTGAAGAGGCAGTTTTGCTATCTTGTTTCCCCTTCTGTTAAGATGATCATCTCACTTATCACATAAGAATGGTCTAGGAACATTAATATAAAGGTCCTGAGTCTCCTTACTTTTATTAACTAACTGCAGTTGATGCCTTCCATATTCCTGCAGTTCAATTTCCCTGCTTCTCTGTGCTGTTTCAACTTTGTCTGTAAGAAGCCTAATGAAAGTTATTTTCTTTGTTTCTTCATAACTTAATTGTCTGTCTTCCATCACCCATTGGTGTCATGCTTTCCCCTATGTGTTCTCTACTTTCCATGCCCAAAACACTTTCGCTCACTCAGCCCGTCAGACTTCCTCTATTTGTCATATGGTAAGTGCCTGTTTATTTCCTAAATATGCCATGTGATTCCTTGGGTTATTCTTTCATGAGCACACTCGTGGTTGTGTCAGACTAAGGTTATTTTGTTGTTGGAATGCTGCCCTTAAGTGCCTCAAGAACTGGAACTTCAGTAATTCTCAGAGGAATCCCAGACCCTTTTGTGAAGCTGCGAATTCAAGATTAGGGAATTGAACCTGGGAAAATGCAGGGAGCACTGGAGAAGACAGACAGTTTAGAAAGGAAATAATTATGGCCCTCTTGGAGTTCTCTATGAGGATGCTAGGAGGAATAAGACACATTGATAACTATAATAAACAATAATACATAAGTGCAACAGAGAAAGGAAAAGATATGCTGTTCTTCTAGCATTATTCTCTTCTTTTGGCTCTTCTATGGATGGAATGGTATAGCAGATGGAGAACTGGCCTCAAAACCAGGAAGAACTGTGTTCATGTCTACCTCTGATACATATTGGCTATTGTAGGTGCAGCTCTAACTCAAGCACGCTTTGGGTTCAGTTTCAACACTGAGACAAAATGAGGAACTCTCAATCACTGAACAGCTAAATGAGGTTTATTTCTCCTTAACAGTATGAATATGCAATACGAATGCAGTGAGCTCTTCTCTGGACATGGCCCCCCTCGTCTCCATCTGGAAGTGAGTCTGGTCAATAAGTTATCGGGGTGTGGTGACTAATGTAGTATCAAGTACCTACTAAATCTGAGAGGCGTGATGGGGCTTTTTATGTTCCTCGATGAGAGAACTTTATCAGGGAAGCTGGAGTTGTTAGGGAAGCTGTGCTTGAAGGAAGTGGCATCAGGAAAATCACATACCACCCTTTGGTAGCAGAGTTTTAAGGATCTTTTAGAGGACCTTCCACCATACTTGTAGTTTTTTTGTTTTTATTGAATAGGCCTCCTGTCGTGAGTAATATTAAAGGGGGGAAAAAAGGGAAAACGAAAGAAATAAAAACAAAAATGTAATGAACAAAAGCCAGAACTTCTAGGTCTTTCTTCCCCTCCTTCAGAAGGACCAAGTCTCCAGAGTTTTGCTGAACAGTACTCCTAGTGTGGGCAGCACTAAGGAAAAAAGAGGAACCAAAAAAGAACAAAAATGTAGTGAAATCCTAAACCTTTCCTTATCCCTTTAGGTAAACTAAGTCTCACATTCTGGTTCATGTGATGTGTGATGCCACATCTTTGGAGTTCAAAGTGGATCAAAAGTAATAATGATGAACCAGACCAGCATCAAGAACATGACAGCCCCAGCACAGATGATGATGCCTCCAGGGTAGTTATAGATTTCTTCATCTCCATATGTGAAGTGGTGATGATGATGAACAGAAACAGCCCCAGGAATACCAGGGCCATTGCACAGCAATTTCTGACGTAGTCCACAATTCTTCATACCACATTAGGGTGATCTGTAGGTAAGTGGCTAAGAGGTCTTAAGCCTCTTGCATGCAACTACCACAGGATCTAAGTTGATACTGAGGGTCTCCCTGTACTGCTACCCCCTCAGTATTCCCTGGCTCACCATCCAAAACCTCCCCCTGCACTGGAGCTACATCAGGAGGATCATACACAATCTTTAACTCTTAGATTCCTCTGGGGAGGGCTTCTCCCCTTCTTCCACGGTAGCTAAATAAGAAGTCTTTCTCACCCTCATCCAGTGACTCAGAATTACTACCAGGTCAACTAAGGGATCCCCTTTCTTTCTTCCAGGTAAATATATACTCACAATAGTTATATAGGAAAAGTTTTATTTTCCACATGCTACTTGGTCCTCTAACACCTTTCTGGGAAAAAGTTATTTGAACCATCCCAGAGGAAAGGAAGTCTTCCAATTGAGGGCAATAGTGACTACTTCTCCAGGGTTAATGGAGCCTTCTGATGGGGCAAATACCTTGAAGCTAAAGTGACTCTGCTGGGGAGGGAAAGGCTGGAGAGGTTTAGCCAGAACTATATTCACAGTCTATTCTTATCAGATCCATCTTCCTAAAGACTAGAATCCAAGAAATCATTGGACAAGAAAGTCCTTACCTCTTCCAGGGTAGCATTGATTTGTCACAGACGTGGCTTCTGGGAAGTTACACACCTGATGTGGGCAGTCAGATACATGATGAGAGAGTTCCATTTTGCCAGCTGGGGACAATTTGAGAGCCACTTGGATTAGGAATAACTGCCTAGTTCTTAGTGAGGGGGATCATATGGTCCTGTGCTCATCATAGCATGGAATCACCACCTAAATGTTTAAATTGGCACTAGACTCACTCCCCAACATCTGCTATTCTTGTTATATCTCCAATGTGGTTGTTTAGCATGTCTCTAATGGTTGCTGATATGCCACATAAACAACTCTATGTAGAGGGAGACATCAGCAAAATGTCTCCACTAGTCCTGGCCACAAAGAGGAAAGCCTTTCATTATGCAGTCCTGTGTTCTCCAGGTCCACTTGGCCAGAACCGTAGCCGCTGCCCAGGAACTAGTATAAATGAAGATATGCCTCATCCCTCAAAGTTCTTTCACATGCCAGCCATGCTTCTTGGACCTCAGCCAACTAGAAAGACTTGCCAGGACTCTAGATCCTACTGAGATAGGAGCCATGAGACTGGAGGAAAACATAGGGCAGAAACTGGGAAACTCCCATTCAGGGTATGAAAGCTTATCCTGTCACTGCTCCCAGGAGGAATACCTTGACTCCCTACCTGTGGGTGGACCTCCTCTACCAAGAAGCTAAGGAAGTTGCAGAAGTTCAGACAGAAACTTGAGGAGTCCTGGCTACTGTTCTAATGGAACCGATGCTGAAAGGCTCTCTGCTGTGGACTTTCATGGATGGGGGAAATATCACAGGATCTCTTTTTATAAAGCCAACTGAATTTATTAGGGCCTCCAGAAAGAGAATGTTCATAGTCCCTTTTTAGGTGGTTGAGTTGGGGAGTTATTTGGACCTGGTCTTATAAAGATGAATTCTCCTTGCAGCGAGGTTGCAGGTGGAGATCCATCAGGGAAGGCATGAAGTTTCTAATGGAAATAGGCTTAATAAATTGGATTTGTTCCCCTCCCTAAGGCCTGCAATACACTACTCAGCTTAGTCTCAGGAGCAATTACATTCTGGATAGAGCCGCACCTGAATGGCTTCTTACTTTAACTATGGATCTCCCCACCACCACACAACCATTAGTTGTGGCCTGATCAACTGGTGAAATTTAAGCAACAAGTGAAATAGTTGTGGCTTGGGCAAATACTGCTTTCAGTGAAAACAGACACTCTATCAATGGGAGGAGAAGTCACAGATCCCATTGCTACACTGATAGGTGGGCATATGGGAATGACATTATTCCTAGGAGGGAGCTTTGGGTGTGGTTCCCGAAACATGGAACTGATAAGAGGTCCTAGTTAAACTATATGGAGAAATCAAGCTTCAGGGCACTAGGGCTCTTTAGCCCCACCAAAGCCTCTGCCACATTTGGAACACACAGGGCATATATCCATGTCCATGGAGGAAAGGGGTGCTATGGGGTTAGGATTGAATGGGCCCTTTCAGTAACCTCCAGGCATGTTACTATGAGTAGGGTCAAATGGAAACCCTTAGAATTACCTGAACCATCCCGTATGGTTATCTCCATATAATATCAGATCTCCAGGGGAGTAAAAGATATTTCTTCCATAGTGATGAAGATGAAGAAAATTGCCATACTTCATTATACAAAATCTCCTTAAAACAACTTCATGTTAATTATTAGGAAGTAGATGGTACCTAGTAGCTTCTGTTGCTAAGGGGAAATGGTACATTAGAAATCATGATTGGATGGGTCCCCCTGGTGTTAGAGCTCTTCACAAACAGTCTGGTGATGACTGTGTCAGAGACTAAGGCCTCCAGTCCAGACCTTGGTATTCTGCCTCCTCTCCTGGCCCAATGGGCTCCCACCTATAAAGATTTGGCTCCTGAGGATTGCCATCTTGCCAGTTGGACCAATGGCTCCATCTGCAATGAGAGACATAAGCAACTGGACTTCAGCAGCTACTAATCTGGTAACAAGAAATACATTAAGGAGTAGGAGTCCTGGCCAGTCTTTCTAGGTGGCTGAGGTCCAAGAAGCATGGCTGGCATGTGAAAGAACTTTGAGGGATGAGGCATATCTTCATTTATACTAGTTCCTGGGCAGCGGCTACGGTTCTGGCCAAGTGGACCTGGAGAACACAGGACTGCGTAATGAAAGGCTTTCCTCTTTGTGGCCAGGACTAGTGGAGACATTTTGCTGATGTCTCCCTCTACATAGAGTTGTTTATGTGGCATATCAGCAACCATTAGAGACATGCTAAACAACCACATTGGAGATATAACAAGAATAGCAGATGTTGGGGAGTGAGTCTAGTGCCAATTTAAACATTTAGGTGGTGAATGGCAGGAATGGGGCTGCACACTTGTGGTGGGAGGGGGCCAGCACAAGTTCAAAGACACATAGGGGCCAGGGACAAAGAAGCAAGAGTAGCAGGATGAGGAATGCTGGTGGGGGGGAGCAGCCAGTGGGGACATGGCCAGAACCCAGAGGAAGAGCACGGGCAGGGCAGGATGGGGAGGGGAGAGACAAACACTTTACGACTCAATGTGGATACAAATAGGAGAGGACGGGCAACACTTGGGGGGCTGGACAGGATGACAGACATGCTGGGTTGACACCCAGGAGGGAACAGGGGAAAAGTCTCCTGTCTCGGCGCTGGAGGTCTCAAGCCAAGCCCTAGGTAATCTCTCTCCCCACACCTTTCTTCTGCTTTCATCTGGAGGGCTTTTTTTTTGGTGGGGGGGAGGGGGTGCAGTTAGGTTGCTTTGTTGATGTTGCTGAGGGGGCATGGAGAAAGAGAGCACAATACTGTACAGTAAAGTTGACGTAGGTTTGTGGTTTTTTTAAAATGTGGATGTCTTTCAGAATTATTTACATAAAGCAAGAACTGTCTGTAATTGTATCTACAAGCTATTCAAAGGAAGTATACCAGTGAATGCTTCTGACTGGGGCCCCTCAGTCCCTACTCCCATCAGAAGAGATCTCTTGACTTGCAGAGTCACCAACTCCATTAGCCACCCCTCTGCTTTCATTGCAGTCCCTGAAAGCTGAGAACACTTTCTAGCTGCAGCCAGCCCAGTTTACTTTCAGTATACTATACTGGCGGTGCAGTTTATGCATCAGTCAAAAACCTCGAGGGAATGCTGGCCATGGCACTCTCTTTACCCTCTGCCAGAATGGGAATTTGCTGCTAGTCCCACAGAGAGGACTCCTTATATAAGATCAGGAGGGCTCTGGTGACAGGGAGCCAGGCAGTCTCTCATTATCCTGTCACACAACCCTCCTCCTCCATATTGGCATAGCTCTTCTCCCAGCTCAAACATGATGTGATCCATGAGGCCATCTCTTCTTGTCCCAACCTGCCAAGACTATTCCAAATGTTTTAGGCATAGTTCTAATGCCAATACCTTCTTAGTTCAGGTTCAATGTTGGAATGAAATGAAGTACTCACAAATCACTGAACTTTTATCAAAGGAGGTTTACTTTGCCCTAATACAATAAGAGAATCAAACATGGAACATGAACGTGGTCCTTTGCTTCTTTGGGTGTGATCCCCATCTCCATCTAGAAACAAGTCTGGTCAATAAGTCATCAAAGTATGATGACTTTAAAGATCTCAGCACCCAAGAAGTTTGAGAAGCAAGGCTGGGCTTTTTATGCCCCTAGATCAGGAAGCTATTTTAGAGAAGCTAAGTCTGTTAGGGAAATTGAGGCTGAAGCAAGTTGGGTGAGGAAAATGCTGCTGTTTCTATCACAGTGGCTGTGTGATCTTAGGCAAGCTAGTTAAATGTTCAATGATCTTGGAAATTCTTCAAAACTATAAGTTTCAGAGAAGGTGTGGACCTGCATTCATAGAGGGAATTAAATGAATGATAAAATCACAGACCAAATCTCTTTACTAAGGAAAATAAAAATGAGCTGTTACGCATAAGTGAATTTTCCAGAAAATGGACATATACCATTATATGTGTCAAAATATTTGGTATTTAACTTATTTTTTCATGAAAATATTTATACTTTGATATTTCCCCTGCCTTTATAACCAGAATGTGTTGAATGTAGTTTAACCTTTTCTTGATAACTTAAGATCATCTTTTTGAACACGAGGCAGAATATCTCAGACTGCTATGCTTTTGTGTTCATATATCTCCTGGTTTTGTTTTATTTTTTCCTGTCCTCTTACTATCATATCAATTGGTAAACAGTTATTTAACCCCAATAGGCACTAGGGATACAATGATAAAAATGAAGCAGTCCTGCCTTCAAGGAGCTTAGATTCTGTCAAGAGAAATAACATGTATTCATATGAGCAAATGCAAAATATGTGCAAAAAATAATTTTGGGAAGTGCTCTAGCAACTAGGGAGATCATGAAAAATGGTCAGTTCCTCTTTCTTGCTACTTTCAATTGACCTCCCTCCTGGCCATTAATCTTCTAATTTGTTGCTTCTAATTTGAGATGGGCTAGGAAATCAGATGATAAAGGTTTTTTAGTTGTTGTTGTTCAGTCGGTTCAGTCATGTCCAACTCTTTGTAACCCTATTTGGGGTTTTCTTGGCAAAGATATTGGAGTGGTTTGCCATTTCTTTCTCCAGCTCATTTTACAGATGAGGAGACAGAGGCAAACAGGGTTAACTGACTGTCTGTAAGTGTCTGAGGCCAGATTTGAACTCAGGAAGATGAGTCTTCCTGACTCCAGACCCAACACTCTATTCACCATGCCACCTAGCTGCCTAATAAAGCTTGTTAGAATTGTGGTTGAGATGAAATTGTCAGAATGATGATTTAAGGAGTTTTCTATGAACTTGAGCGAAATATGAAACTTGTAATATAGACTTATTAAGGACCTAGAACTAAAAGGGAGATTAGAGATCATTATTCCTTCATTTTCCAGATGTGGACACTCAGGTCCAGACATGTTAAATGACTTGCCCAAAGGTCACTGAGGTTTGTTGTTCAGTTGTTCAGTCGTGTCCAACTCTTTGTGACTCCATGGACCACACACGCCAGGCCCTTCTATCCTCCACTATCTTTTGAAGTCTGGCCAAGTTCATGTCTGTTGTTTCCATGACACTATCTCTCCATCTCATCCTCTGCCATCCCCTTCTCCTTTTGCCTTCAATCATTCCCCACATTTTCTAACAAATCCTATCTTCCCATTATGTGGCCAAAGTGTTTAAGCATTAGCTTCATTTGACTTTCCAGTAAATAGCCTGAATTAATTTCTTTAAGTATTGACTGATTTGATCTACTTGCTATCCAAGGGACTCTCAAAAGTCTTCTCCAACACCACAATTCAAAAGCACTGATTCTGCAGTGCTCAGCCTTCCTTATAATCCAACTCTTATAGCTGTATATTGCTGCTAGAAAAACCATAGCATACAGACCTCTGTCGTTAAGGTGATGTTTCTGCTTTTTAGTATGCAGATTTGCCATAGCTTTCCTCTTAAGGACCAAGTATAAGTAGAAAATTCAAGATTTGAACCCAGATACTCTGATTCTAGAACCAAACTTTTTCCCCCCAGCTATATCATGATGCCAATATCTAGTATGACTGTATAAAGACCTTTTCTATTTACATCCTGCTTCTCAGATATGTTCTGGATAGTTGAGGTTACCAAATAAGTAATCACTAGATAGCTAGATAGGCGCTACATAAGCAATTACATGGGGCAGTGGATGTAGCACCAGGCCTGAGTCAGGAAGACCTGAGTTTAAATCCAGCTCAGATATTTACTAGACGTGTGACCCTGGGCAAGTCACTTAAATACTGTTTGCCTCAGTTTCCTCATTGCTGAAATGGAGACAATAATAGCACCTACCACCCAGAGTTGTTGTGAGGATCAAATGAGACAATGTTTGTAAAAAGCTTAACAAAATGCCAGGCACATAGTAAGTACTATATACATTTTAGCTAATATTAGTCAACTGATCAAAAATTATTTATTGTGCTCTTATTCTAAGGTTGGGCCCCAGATGGTAGTTGATTCTCCTAGGTTCAAGGGGGGTGTACTGTGGGACTCACTTTCTAAAACTATAGTTCATAAGCATTCACTGGTATACTTCCTTTGAATAGCTTGTAGATACAATTACAGACAGTTCTTGCTTTATGTAAATAATTCTGAAAGACATCCACATTTTAAAAAAACCACAAACCTACGTCAACTTTACTGTACAGTATTGTGCTCTCTTTCTCCATGCCCCCTCAACAACATCAACAAAGCAACCTAACTGCACCCCCTCCCCCCCACCAAAAAAAAAGCCCTCCAGATGAAAGCAGAAGAAAGGTGTGGGGAGAGAGATTACCTAGGGCTTGGCTTGAGACCTCCAGCGCCGAGACAGGAGACTTTTCCCCTGTTCCCTCCTGGGTGTCAACCCAGCATGTCTGTCATCCTGTCCAGCCCCCCCAAGTGTTGCCCGTCCTCTCCTATTTGTATCCACATTGAGTCGTAAAGTGTTTGTCTCTCCCCTCCCCATCCTGCCCTGCCCGTGCTCTTCCTCTGGGTTCTGGCCATGTCCCCACTGGCTGCTCCCCCCCACCAGCATTCCTCATCCTGCTACTCTTGCTTCTTTGTCCCTGGCCCCTATGTGTCTTTGAACTTGTGCTGGCCCCCTCCCACCACAAGTGTGCAGCCCCATTCCTGCCTCCTTCCCTCCCTCCCTTCCCCATAACCTGGGCAAATTTGCATTTCATAAAAATCCTTTACATAGAGGTCTGAAGAACAGTCAGACATTTATTAAAATGACGTTAAGAACAGTGGCTGCAAAATATTGGCTCCCCCTTAAACCTGGGATATACCGTCTGACAAATACACACAACATTCATGAGAAGAATAAGAATAAACTTAGAGTATAGTGGTAGTGAGGCACACATGTAGGGAATCCATATTGACAACTCCTGAATGGTGGGGTCTCAATGTCCTTTCCCTCCTTATGCAGTCCTCAGGAAGTACCTCCCTCCCCCCTTGGGTACAATGCCTCTGTTTTATGAGTTGCTCACCTGGGTTCCCAGGGTCTGCTGTTCTCTGTAGCCCAACTTTTGATTGCCAGGGTTAACTCTCTCTTGAATTCATAGCTGGCTCTTTTCTTTGTTTCCAGAGGTCAGGATCCTTGAAGGTAGCTCCTCTCTATATTCTATGTCTGCTACCAACTGTGCCTTAAACTCTCTCAGACTGATTCTCCTATTATTGGATCAGTGTGTCCTTCTGGCCAAGTAGCTCTACTTCTAAATGCTGTGGCTGAGGAAAGGAGGATGAGAAAAACTTGATCTATCTTGCTTCCCTTTGGCATACTTGCAAGGGTCCCTCTCCATCACTGCTCTGAGCCTGGACTGCCTCTGTTTTGAACTGTTACATAGTCTTTGGAAGGTCATCAGAGACCATGGAAAATCGCTGTCCAATGTTTCAGTCTTTCAATTCAATCATAGAGGAAGGTGTTCTTGCTTCAAAATGATATAGTGGGTATTAACACCCTGTTAACACATTGACACTTCATTCTCTATGATTACATTTGCATTAACTGAGCTAGAAGAGAGGGGACCAAATTTTTCTTTCCTTACATATTACAGAATCACAGAATTTCAGTATTAGAAGAGACCTCAATCCATTTGCATAAGGAATCTCCACTAGACTAGATCTTATACTAGATAAGAGGTCTTCCAGCCTCTACTTGAACACTCCCAAGAAAAAGGAACCCAGTATATCCTTTTTAACAGTCTTTTATTTTTTTTCTTATTACATGTGAAGACAATTTTTAACATTAATTTTTTAAAATTTTGAGTTCCAAATTTTCTCCCTTCTTTTCTCCCCTCCCCCCTACTTAAAAGGGTAAGAATTTTAAATAGGTTATATATGTGCAATCATGTAAAACGTATTTCCCATATTAGTCATATTATGAAAGAAGAAACAGACCAAAAGGAAAAAACCATGAAACAAATAAAGAAAGTGAAAATAGTATGCTTCCACCTGCATTCAGACTGCATTAGTTCTCTCAATTACTTGATAATACTATTCAAACTATTTCAGTCTTGCACCAATCTCTAGTTTATTTCAGCAATTTGCCCCACCTAGTAATCCATTCAATGAATTTGCTTAATCCTCTGTTATTCCATTTACCCTTTCTTATTTACCTTATCTTATCTTGCCAACTATCTTCTTCTTGTTCTTTGAATATACCAAATCTTCCTTTATAAGGTTCATTCTTCTTAATCCTTTTATATTCTCCTAATTTTCCTTGAACCTATTTCTCTTCATATCCTAAAATAGAATCCTGATTTGTATCTGGGTCTGGATATTGTTCTCCCTCAATTTTCTTCATATTTTGCCAAATTTCTTCTCCTCAAATTAAACTTCTGACCTACTTCACTAATCCAAACACTTCCAAGTCATCCAATATTATTTCCTTTTCCTTTCCTCTTCCTTTTCCCACAACCCTCTCCCATGGAAGTCAGAAGTAGAAATATACAATGCAATACGATATAATTCAAATAAAATGTTGTTGTTGTTGTTGTTTTTATTTGTCCTTCATTTTGAAGAGGAACAATGACATCACAGGTGATATCTTGACTCATGGGTGAATTAGATTTAAGTGAAGCAGAGTTACACAAAGTTATCAGCCTCACTCTCTCTTCTACAGTCACTGAAGTCCAGTGACAAGACAAGAGTCAGGATGACTGGTGATGGCCCAGAATACAGTGGGTGACCTGGGTGTATTTGATATCTGACCAAGTTCCAAGCACCCCACAGCGCCTGCTTCAGCCACCTTCATGGTCATTGGAATGAATTTTTCTCATTTACCTATTCCACCAGGGAAAGTCTTCACGTGCTTGGGGTAGACACCTCCCTAACTCACTGAGAGGTTTGTAACCTGTAGCTTACCCTCAACCTGGTTTTTACCCCATCTGGGAGATGGTCTACTGGGATGTGGCCCCTGTACATATGATAGCTTCTTGGAGTCACAGGTGAGAGTTGACCACCAGTCAACACCAAAGGTTGATGAACAGCCCTGAAAAGGGCTCAGCAAGCCCTCAGATCAGAGGTGCTAGTCCTCCTTAAACACCTACACATCCCAGTTCAAATAGAAGAAATGTGAACAAATTCTATACAAATGAATAAATAATATTCAAGGAGAAGGTTTTTGCAGCTGGGTAAATCTAGGAAAGGCTTTATGTAGAAAGCCAAGATTGATCTGACTTTTGAAGGAAACTAGGGTTCTAAGAGACTGAGGTAAGGAGGGAATTTAAAGGTATGGAGATAGAAAATGGAGTGCTGGGTGTGAGAAACATTAAGTGACCAGTTTGACTGTCTCATAGAGTGTGAAAGGAAATAATCTATAATATGGCGGGAAAGATTAGATTGGGGGCAAGTTGTGAAGAACTTCAAGTGCCAAAAAGAGGATTTTATACTAGATCCTAGAGGTAATAGGGAGCCAGTGAAGTTTATTGAGTTGAGAAGTAACATGGTAAGATCAGTGCTTTAGGAAAATCACTTTGGCAGTTATATCGAGGATAGATAAAAGATGGAAAAGCAGTTAGTTGGTAATTTGTGACTGGAGCTCCGGGAAAGAGAATAAGGATCTATATGTGTAAACACATACATATGAGATTTTATATTTATATAATACACACATATATATGCATTATGCAAATATATAAATATATGCATATATTAAATATGTATATAAACACATATACACTGGGAATCATTTATATCAAGATTATAATTAAGCCGATGGGAATTGATGAGGCTACCAAGTAAGTAAGTATAGAGAGAAGAAAAGAGGGCCCAGGACATAGGTTTGGAATGCACCTAAAGCTATGGGCATAGTATGGATGACAGTCATGCAAAGAAGTCTGATAAGAAGTGGTCAGACAGGTAGGAGAACTAAGAGAAAAGAACCCAGAAGAAGAGAGAGTATTCAGGAGGAGAGATAAGTTTGGTTCTCACTATAACAGTGAGAGCTAAAAGTGTGGCAAAGTGTGGGAGTTAGAAGACCAGAATGAAAATAATTAGAACTCTTAGCAATCATTCCTTAGATAAAGCTGAATGACCCATAAGGTCCATAAATAATGGTCTTTACTTTCAGGCCATTTGTATCACTTATTGGCCTGTCAGCTCATTTCTGTAATAACACTTCCTGCCCATTAATCTCAGGCTTTTAAAATGAAATCATGTATTTGGCAAAAGGGTTAGAGGAGGACTTCCTATTTGGGGGAATACAAAAGAACACAGGATCCATAGTGTACAGGAAATGGAAAGCTCTGATTTCCTGGCAAAGTTAGTAAAAGAACAAACAGGGAACATATTTCACAAATGCAGCTGAACATGTATGTAACTAAGTCCTAAGTCCTAGGGCTGAAGTCAATTAGAAAGAGTCACCTCCCAAGGTTAATCTCTAGTCCCAGATCCTGGACTGATATTGGGCCCTTATTACGCTATGCTAGGAAAAAAAGTCTAACTAAAAGGTAATGCTTTTCTAAAGGAGTTACAGTATTTAAAAAAAGAAAAAGAAAGCCCACTATTGGCATAAATTCTGATGCCAGGCTTCTTTAGAATAAAAAAATTATACAAGAAGACTCTTTAGATGAAGTAAGTAGTTATAGCTCTTGTGAAAGTCTGTGGCTGGAAATTTAATTCAGCTCAATTCAGTGTAATGCAATTCAATTCAACAAATATTTATTAAATATCTACTGCGTGCCAGACACTGTGCTGGGAGCAGAGGGAGAGTAAGATACCAAGGCAAAAAAATGAAAATCTCTTCCTTCAAGGAGCTTATATTCTCTTGGTTGCTGATATGAATTCTGAGGAATCATTCAATTCAACAATTCAATTCAATAGTGATTAAATGTCTAGAGAAGAAAAACATTTCAGATGAGATAAAGTTCCTGCCCTCAGAGACTTCATAGCTCTTTATTTATTTATTTATTTGTTTGTTTGTTTATTTATCTATATTTATTTATTTACCTATCTATCATCTATCTGTTTGTCCGTTTGCTCAGGTTGGTCATCCCTTTTATGTGACATAAATGATGTAAAACCGATCAGATACTTTTGAGCAAGAACCTCTTCTCACCCTCTAATGGCTCCCAGACATAAGTGCATTACCTGAGTCAGGATGCTGCCATGGTGTGGAGGGCACACTGTTGAATGAATCGATTTTCCCACATATCACTAGGAGCGATGATAGTGTAAATGAAATTTTTGCCTTTTATCTAGCCTGCAATTTTTAGTTAACTCAAAGCCTGTCTTCTAATAGTAACCTCACCTGATCAAAACCTGTCCCATGGGATATAAAAATTTATTTAAACATTCCTTAGATAAGCCTGAATAAGAATCTCAACTCTCTGTGACTCTTTGGCAACACATAAATATTCCATCCTTTTAGCTTATTCGTGGAACCTCTAAATGTGGCTTAATCTGTAACCTGACTTAAGTTACATATAGAATTTGTTTGATAAAGTTTGTTTCCTTAGAGGATGTACAAGATTATGATTCTGCTTAACTACATTTTTTTCAACTTTTATGACACTGAAGGAAAGATACTGTCATGAATCTGTCTTTTCTTTAACTTATATGACCCGAAAGGAAGGTACAAGATTGCAATGTGTAAAAGAATTATTTCTCTATCACTTTGGTAATTTTGCTTATAAGAGGACTTGTTAGAATCCTGATGGTTCAGATTTATTATTTTCTCTGAGGCCTGAACCTATTCTGGTGCATAGTAATAAAACCTAATTTTTTAACCTCTATACTTTCTGCACCATGGTAAATACATTTTGGCAGCAGTTACCTACCACATAAATTCATAGATAATGAATATATGAAAATAATAGCTTGAGAAAGCCAAGTCCCTGAGAAGCTTCTGGCAGGACCTTTCTTCTCTTGCTGTGTCCTGACCATTATCCCAACTGAGGCCTTGGTGACTTCTCCCCATCATCCCACTACAAAAACCAAGGAGCAATTTTACCCCTTCCTTCTGTTAATTCAGACTTGGATATAGTCGTTGTCTTGAAGCCATCTTTCTTTGTCCATTTCCTTATGTCCTGGGTTATATCATTTTAAGTCTTGGGTCTTACTGTGAATGAGATGCTTTTTACACTCTTTTGGACACTATTTTGGGAGTTGATTGTCGCATCTTTGGGTCTTAGAAAGCCTGCAACTCTGTAATGTGCTACACGAATATTCCTTTTTCTAGAGGTCTTTATTAGTATGATAAATTCTTATCCATCTAGGGCTAATTAAGTGGGATCCTGCAGGAGACAAAGGGATAGAGGTTAGCAGGCAAAAAAAAGAAAGAAAGAAAGAAAGAAAGAAAGAAAGAAAGAAAGAAAGAAAGAAAGAAAGAAAGAAAGAAAGAAAGAAAGAAAGAAAGAAGAAAGAAAGAAAAGAAAGAAAGGAAGGAAAGAAAGAAAGAAAGAAAAAGAAAGAAAGAAGAAAGAAAGAAAAAGAGAGGAAAAAGAAAAATAAATGAGTTCAAGTTCATACAACCAGGGGTAGTATCAAAAAGTCAGCATGGGCTACATTAGAAATTTATTTCAGTGGGGCCTCTTTTCTTGAGTTCCTCTTAATGTGGTTTCCTGGGGAAATCTTTGTTTCCTACCAGAAATAGGTATTATGGGGAACAGTGGGGGAGGTAGCAGTAAATGTGGCAAAGACAATGTTGAGGGTCTAATGACCTTTGAAAAATACTCTTTGTAAAGGTTTGTCAATAACCTTTTAAGTTTCTTCCAGGTCTGAGTTTTGTACTTTTTAGAAGGAGCTTCTCTTGGAAGATTCTGAGCCTGTTTGTTACATAAGGTTCGAATGTAACAAGAGCAATGATACATGAGGACCCAAGTCAAAACAACCATAAAAGGGCATCAAAACCTAGATAGTCAAATAGCAGAAAAAGCGTTACTGTTGGGAAAATTTGATTCCTCTGGCAGGAAAAGACCTCAGGGCGGTCAAGTCTGAAGGAGAAAGTGGTTTGTTTGACAGACTGAGGAAGGAGTGGCTAATTCCTTCACACATACCAGTTTACTGCTATTGTTTCCAGCCTCCTCTTTGGGAGAGAGCTGCTTACTAAACTAAGTGAATTTTAAAACTTTCCATTAGGGTAGCTTCGGGAATCCAATACCATCCCCCCACCTCCACCTGGATTTTTCAGTTAGTATATTTAGTTATATATTGTTATATATATTGTTAATTTCATGGTAATAGTTTTCAAAATGATGTATTTTACACAGACACACACGTACACACACACACACACACATATACAATCACTTGTAATATGTGTTTTATATATATAGAGAGAGTGTGTGTGTATGAGAGAGAAAGAGAGGGAGAGAGAGCGAGGGAGGGAGAGAGAGAGAGAGAGAGAGTGTGTATGTGTGTGTGAGAGAGAGGGGAGGGGTGGGGGCAGTGTGGCATAGCTGGCGTCAGAATCAGGAAAACCAAGGTTCAAGTCCTCTAATGACCATTGCTCCAGGGAACGTTCTCAGATAAATTTCAGAACAGTTGCTTATTTGCAAGTATAGGGCGTTTCCTCATCAGGAGTTCCTTATGCTAGCAAAAAATAGATGAACATACACTCATGTATATTGTATGTGATCTCACTTGAGCCACAATATAAAGAACTCTCCATTTAGTTAGAAGGTTTAAATTTGAATTGTGGTTCTGCTACTTACAAACTGTGTAATCTTGTGTAATTTACTTGGCCTGTCTAGACCTCTTTACTAGATGCTCTCAAAGGTTCCTACTAGTTCTATTATGAACCTAAGCAACAAACTAGTTTTTGCCCTTTGTCAAGTAGCCTTCTAGTTAAATATCAGGATGGATTTAATATTATTTGAAGGTTAATATTTTTGTTGTTGTTTCATTTCAGTCATGTCTGACTCTTTGTGACCCTATTTAGGTTTTCTTGGCAAAGATACTGGAATGGTTTGCCATTTCCTTCTCCAGCTCATTTGCAGATGAGGAAACTGAGGCAAACAGGGTTAAGTGACTTGCCCAGGATCACATAGCTAATAAGTGTCTGAGACAGGATTTGAATTCAGGTCTTCCTGACTCCAGATGTGGTGCTCTCTCCACTGTGCCACCTAACCTGCCCTGGTACTTTTGGCCCATCTTTAAATCACCAGGACAGAACTGGGAAATAAAAATCCTGTAATGTGAGGTCTCCATCACAAAATCATTTGATTCAATTTGACAAGTATTTATTAAGTGCTAGCTATGTATAAAGCACTATGGTAGGTACTGAGGATATAGAAGACAAAAAGGGAACAATCTTTGCTCTTGAGAAGCTTATATTCTATTAAAGGGATACAATTCTTACATAGAAAAATAAAAAACTATATAATTTACAAATTTTTACTGAGATTTCATTTCTAAACATATTCCTACCCCTCCTCTAATAAGTAAGCTATCCCTTTGTCAACTTTGAAAGCAAATGACCAAAAAGTTACAGAGTTTATGCAACCACCATTAATCCTGAAAATACCGAAAAGCTCACACAGGTTATCACAACCACAATTAGCTCTGAAAATTAAAATAAAATAAAATAAAAACAAAATAAAATAGTTAACTATGGTCACAAGCAAAAAGCTTTCTTTACTCTGTTGGAGGAATGGGTGTTGCGTATGCCTATATATGCCTAGTATGTCTAGTTCCCTATTGATGGTTAGATATTTGTTTTAGATATTAATTGAATAAATTCAAAATTTCTTCTTTTTAAGATTTATATATAATTATTCTGTACTCTTATCACATGGTATATTTTAGTAAAGATAGCATATGCTGTTGAGAAATATGTATATTCTTTTATATTTCCATTCTGAAGATCCCATTGGTTTTTTTAGCTTTAAACTCTCCAATAGTTTGTTTTATTCTATAATTTGTCTTTTGTTGATCTTTTTTAGGTCTCTCCAGCTCAGATAAAGAGACATTAAAATCTCCTACAATTATTGTGTTACTGTCTATAGGGGTGTATAGCCCTTTTCAGGGCTGCTCATCCACTTTTGGTGTCCACCTGTCACCCTGCTCTCACCTGTGGCTCTAATAAGCCATAACATGCACAATGGCCACACACCAGTAAAACTGTCTCGGCAGATGGAGTAAACCAAGTTGAAGGTAACCAACAGTCCTCACAGCCACCAAGGAGTTAGGAGTATGTCTACCCCAAGCATGTGAAGACTTCCCCTGGTAGAATGGGCAGATGAGAACAGCTTGCTCCAATAGCCACTGAGGCAGCTGAAGCATGTGCTGTGGCATGCTTAGAGCTTTGGTTAGACATTGAAGACTCATCCACTGCATCCTGAGTCATCACCAGTTGCCTTGATTTTTGTCCTGCTACTGGACTTGGAAGACTCTGGAAGTAAGAATGAGGCTAATTCATGCACAAGTCAAGACATCATCTATGATATCATTGGTCTTCTCAGAAAATGAAGGACATGGGCAGCTAGGTGGCACAGTGGATAGAGCACCAGCCCTGGAGTCAGGAGGACCTGAGTTCAAATCTGGCCTCAAACACATGGTACTCACTAGCTGTGTGACCTTGGGCAAGTCACTTAACCCTATTGCCTAGCAAAAAGCAAACAAGCAAAAAGAAAATGAAAGACAAACAACTACTATTCATATCTTTTTTACAATTCAGCTAACTTTTCTTCTATGAATTTAGATGTTATGCCAGTTGGTGCATATTTATTAAATATTACATTGTCTGTTGTTATTTGATCATTTCGGTTGTGTCCAACTCTTTGTAACCTCATTTGGGTTTTTTTTGGCAAAGATACTGGACTGGTTTGCCAATTTTTTTTCCAGTTCATTTTACAGATGGGAGAACTGAGACAAACAGGGTTAAGTGACTTACCCAGGGTCACACAGCTGGTAAGTGTCTGAGGCCAGATTTGAAATGAGGAAGATGAGTCTTTCTGATTACGGCTCCAGAATTCTGTCCACTGTGCTGCCCCATCTATATTGTCTATACTTAAAACATAATGTAGTTTCCCTATTATTATGAATTTTATTTTTGATTAATCTTATACCATGACTGTAGCTGGTGCTTTTTTGGATTCACCTAACACATAATAAATTTTGTTTTGACCACTCATTTTCATTCTTTATGTGTCTTTATTTTTTCATGTGTTTCTCATATGCTGCAAAGGTTGGCATTTTTTTCTTATTCATTTTGTCATTTTCTTATTGGATTATTTAATCTATTCACATTTAAGGTTATTTAACAATTGTTAGACTTAGTTTTTACTCAATTAATTTCTTTTCTATTACTTTTCTTTTTGGCTTTCTTATACTTTTAAGTTAGTACTATGATTAGTTTTTGAAAATTAATTTATTTTTAGTTTTTAACATTTACTTCTACAAGATTTTGAGTTCCAAATTTTCTCCCCACATCTCCCCTCCCCCAACCAAAGACAGTGTGCATTCTGAATACCCTTTTCCCTCATCTCCCCTCCCTTCTATCACCCCCCCCCCTTCTCTTATCCCTTTCCCTTTCTATTTCCTTATAGGGCGGGATTCCTATTCCCCATTGCCTCTATAACTTATTTCCCAGTTGCACATAAAAACAATTTTTCACATTTGTTTTTAAAGCTTTGAGTTCCAAATTCTCTCCCTTCCTTCCTCTCCACCCACGCTCATTAAGAAGGCAAGCAATTCAATATAGATTATACATGTATAGTCATGCAAAACACTTCCATAATAGACATGTTGTGAAAAACTAACCATATTTCCCTCCATCCTATCCTGCCCCCCATTAATTCTATTTTCTCCTTTGACCCTGTCCCTCCTCAAAAGTGTTTACTTCTGATTAACCCTTTCCCCAATCTGCCCTCCCTTCTATCATTACCCCCTCCCTCATCCCCTTCCCTTCTATTTTCCTGTAGGGTAAGATAGATTTCCATATGCAATTGAGTGTGTATGTTATTCCCTCCTTGAATCGAATCCAAATACTCATTCCCTCTCACCTCCCCCCTCTTCCCCTCCACTGTAAAAGCTTTTTCTTGTCTCTTTTATGTGAAATAATTTGCCCTATTCTACCTCTCCTTTTCTCCTTCTCCCAGAATAATTCTCTCTCCCTCCTCAATTTTATTTTTTAGATATCATCCCTTCATATTCAACTCACCCTGTGCCTTCTGTGCATGTGTATACATACATACACACATACATACATATACACACAGACACAGACACAGACACACACATTCCGTCCAACTATCCTAATACTGAGAAAGGTCTCACCCTGAGTTACAAATATTATCTTTCCATGTAGGAATGTAAACACTTCAACTTTAATAAGTCCTTCATGATTTCTCTTTCCTGTTTACCTTTTCATGCTTCTCTTGTGTCTTATATTTAAAAGTCAAATTTTCTATTCATCTCTGGTCTTTTTATCAAGAGTGTTTGAATGTCCTCCATTTCATTGAATGTCCATTTTTCCCCCTGAAGGATTATACTCAGTTTTACTGGGTAGATGATTCTTGGTTGTAATCCTAGCTTCTTTGCTCTCCGGAATATTATATTCCAAGCCCTCTGATCCCTTAATGCAGAAGCTGCTAAATCTTGTGTTATCCTAATTGTGTTTCCACAGTACTTGAATTATTTCTTTCTGGCTGCTTGCAATATTTTCTCCTGGACCTGGAAACTCTGGAATTTGGCTATAATATGCCTGGGAGTTTTCCTTTTGGGATCTCTTTCAGGAGGTGATCAGTAGATTCTTTCTATTTCTATTTTACCCTCTGGTTCTAGAATATCAGGGCAGTTTTCCTTGATAATTTGTTGAAAGATGATATCTAGGCTCTTTTTTTGATTATGGTTTTCAGATAGTCCAATAATTTTAAAATTGTCTCTCTTGGATCTATTTTCTAGGTTAGTTGCTTTTCCAATGGGATATTTTGCATTGTTTTCTATTTTTTCATTCTTTTGTTGGTTTGTTTGTTTTTTACAATTTCTTGATTTCTCATAAAGTCACTAGCTTCCATTTGCTCCATGCTAATTTTTAAGGAAGTATTTTCTTCAGTGAGCTTTTGAACTTCCTTTTCCATTAGGCCAATTCTGCTTTTGAAGGCATTCTTCTCCTCATTGACTTTTTGGACCTCTTTTATCATTTAGGTTAGGCTATTTTTTAAGGTGTTATTTTCTTCAGTATTTTTTTGGGTCTCCTTTAGCAATCTGTTGACTAGTTTTTCATGATTTTCTTACATCACTTTCATTTCTCTTCCCAATTTTTCTTCTACTTCTCTTACTTGCTTTTCAAAATCCTTTTTGAGATGGCCTATGACCAATTATATTGTTCTTAGAGGCTTTGGATGTAGGAGCTTTGACTTTACTATCTTCTGGTTGAATGTTTTGATCTTCTTTGTCACCAAAGTAAGATTCTATAGTCTGAGTTTTTTTTCTGCTGTTTACTCATGTTCCCAGCCAATTATTTGACTTTTTAACTCTGTTAAGGTAGGGCTATCCTTTGTGGAGGGTATACTGTCCCAAGCTTCAGGGGTTTTGTGCAGCTGTTTTCAGATATACTTCCAGGGACCTGTAAGTTTTCAATTTTTCCAAGGTGGTATGATCAAAGGAGAGATGTTTACTCCTTTGCTGGCCTGTGCTCTGGTCTATGAGTGACCACAAGCACTTTTTTCTGCCTTGGTACTGTAAGAAGGATTCTCTTTTCACCACCAGTACAAGCTGCACCACTCCAGCACTTCTCCTTGCCTCAGGACTGCCACCCAGGACTAAAACCCAGGTCCAAGCATGAGCAAAGCAAGAGGATCCTGCCTCAGCACTAGCAAAGAGATCCATGCAATCGCCCTCTGATCAGCCACTCAATCCCTGCTTCATCAATGGGCTGAGAGCTCCAGAAGTAGCCACCACTGTTGGATCAGAACGAGCTCCTTTCTCACCCAGGTCTAAAAGAACTTTCCTACTGACCTTCTAAGTTGTCCTTGGCATTTGTGGGTTGAGAAGTCTGGAAACTGCCACAACTGCTAGTAATTCAGTCCCCTGAGGCCTGCTCCAGGTTCACTGAGGCCCAGTTTTTGCCCGAGTGGCCCACACTGAACTGTGCTCCTCTCCCAGCTCATCACAACAGACCTTTCCCATCAACCATCCACATTGTCTTGGGCTGGAAATTTGTTTCACTCTGTCTTTTTGTGGGTTCTGCTGCGCTAGAATTTGTTTAGAGCCAATTTTTACAGGTATTTGGTCAAGCAAGTCACTGCTTTTACTCCACCATCTTGGCTCTGCCCCCCACCCCCTACTATGATTAGTTTTGCTTACATTACTTTAGGGCTAGTCTATTCCCACAGGCTTTCCTCCTTTCCTCTCCTCTCATTTGCCCACCTTATCCTAAGTTCTTTTAATTTGTTTAAATTGTTGATTTCTTTCTTTCATTTATTCAGTTATCTATTTCTCCCCTACTTTTGTCCTTTCTGTTTCCCTATACACTAAACAAATATTTCAAAATTATTCCTCCCCTCCTTTCCTATAACATTTTTTTTAAGTAATTTTGTCTCTTTCACAGCACCTTTTCAAGAAATTTTCTTGTTTTGTCCTAATTATTTGTCTTCCACCTTTTTTATTCTTCTTTTGACATCATCAGAACATAACAGAATCCCTCCCTGGCCTTCTGCCTAATTAGAATCTCTTTGTGAACCCTGATGATGATAGATTCTGAGGTATTACATATACCATCTTCTTATATAAAAAAGTAAGCACTTTAATCTGGTTTAGTTCTTTATGATTGATCACTCATGTTTACCTTTTTCATATTTCTTTTCATTCTTCTCTTTGTATATCACATTTTCTACTGGTCTTTTAGCTCTCATCTTTTCATTAGGAATGCTTGGAAGTTCTCTGTTTTGTTAAAGGTCCATTTTTCCTTAGTTTCGCTGAATAAGTTATTCTTGATTGTAAGCCTATACCCTTTGTTTTCTGGAATATCATACCCCAAGCTCTCTGCTAATTGAAGTAGTGGCCAATAAATCTTATGTAATCCTGATTGCAGTTCCTCAGTACTTGAATTTTTTCTTTCTGATTGCTTGCAGTATTTTTTCCCCTAAACCTGGGTACTCTGTATTTTGGCTATAATATTCCTGAGAGTTTTCATTTGGAGGTTTCTTTCAGAAAGTGACCAGGGAATTCTTTCTTTCTTTTTTTTTTCCAGTGAATTCTTTCTATTTCTACTTGGCCCTCTCTCTCTTTCTCTCTCTTTTTTTGACCCTTCAATTTCTTTTTTCTTTTTTTTTAATTAATTGATTTATTTTTAGTTTTCAACATTCACTTCCATAAGCTTTTGAGTTTTAAATTTTTTCCTTCTCCCCACCTCCCTCCCCAAGATGGCATGCAATTGTATATAGGCTTTACAAATACATTCCTATTAAACATATTTTCTCATTGGTCATGTTATAAAGAGGAATTAGAACCAATAGGAGGAACCACAAGAAAGGAGAAACAAAACAAAACAGAAGAAAAAAAGAGCAAATAGGATGCTTCTATCTGCATTCAGACTCCACAGTTCTTTCTCTGGATGTGGATAGCATTTTCCATCATGAGACTTTTGGAGATGTATTAGATCCTTGCATTGCTAAAGAGGGCTTAGTCTATCAAAGTTAGTCATTGCACAATGCATCTGTTACTGTGTACAATGTTCTCTTGGTTCTGCTCACTTCACTCAGCATCAGTCCATACAAGTCTTTCCAAGTTTTTCTGAAGTCTGCCTGCTCATCATTTCTTATAGCACAATAATATTCCATGTGGTACATGTACCACAACTTGTTCAGCCATTTCCCAATTGATGGGCCTCCCCTCAGTTTCCAATTCTTTGCCACCACAGAAACAGCTGCAATAAATATTTTTGTACATGTGGGTCCTTTTTCCATTTTTATGATCTCTTTGGGATACAGTTGCCCTCTCTTTCTAAGTTGTCAGGGCAATTTTAAAAAAAGACTTCTTGAAATATGATGTCTAGGCATTTTTCTTTTTTGGTCATGGCATTCAGATAGTCCAATGATTCTTAAATTTTCTCTCCTTGATTTTTTTTGCAGGTCAGCTCTTTTTCCTAATAGATTTTCTTCCTTCATTTTATAATTTCTTCATGTATCTTGGAGTCATTAGCTTCTATTTCAATAATTCTAATTTTTAAGGAATTATTTTCTTCATTAAGATTTTATACCTCTTATTCCAAGCTATTAATTCACATTTTTCTCTTCTTGCTCTCATTTTTCTATTTTTTTCCTCAAATGCTCTTTTTTTTCCAAAAAATAACTTTTTAGCTCTTTTTTTTTTTTAACCCTTGCTTTAACTCTTCTATGAAGTCTTACTGGACTTGTGTCCATGCCGAATTTTTTTTTGGGAGGTTTTGGTTATAGATGTTTTTTAGCCATTCTCTTCTTCTGGTTTTGTTATCTTGAACTTCCCTGTCACCATAATAGCTCTACATGGTAGGAATCTTTTTTTTTTTGCCTATTCATTCTTCAAATCTACTTCCTGATTTTGGAATTTACATTAGTGCTGGACTCTGCACACTTCTGGCAGGGGAGGGGAGCAGGAGTCTGGACTTAGTTTTGGCCTTCTTACATACTTTTTGCTGAATTCACAGCTCATTTTTGGATTCTGCTCCCAAATTGATGTGACCCAGGGCAAGGACTGTTCACTGCCCTTCTGGTCTAAACTCTGCAGGTTCCTGACTCAGGTTTGGGTCTGTCAGCTTCTCCTCGGTTGGGAGCTTCAATGGACTACTGATGACTCAGTCACTCTTCACCGGCAAAGAGGATCTGTGGGTTTAGAATGCTTGTACTTCTGGCTCTTCTTTGGTCTGGGGCTCTTGTTCTGGCTATTCCACTGCAGGTGTTCACTGCAGGTTTCCACCTGAGTTGCAGGCTAGACCTGACTCACCATTTCAATTCCTGAGATCGGGACTCCACTCTACCTTGGATCTGTGACATGAAACTGGGTAGTGGGCAACATAGCAGCCAGATGGCACCCATTCCTGTACCATGCACTAGTTCAGGGATATTCTAGGATCACTTTCTACCCCTGGGTTCCTGCCCTAGTGACCAGTCTTGGCTCTTTTTCATTCTCCGGACACTGGAATGCTCTGTGTGGTGCACTCCTGGCCAGATCTTATCCCCAGTGCCCATAAACCTCCTTCTGTTTTCTTAACTCATCTTAGGCTAGAAAAGTGACTCACTGGGATGTTTTCTTTGATTTCTTCAACAGAATTCAGTCGGGTGCATTTTTTGGATCTTTATTGAGGAAATTTAGTGTGGAGCTAGGCTACTTCTTTTTACTTTGACGTCTTAACCTTGTCTCTTGGCTTTCCACTATTGATGCCTACTCCCCTTTGGATAAACTTTTGCATCTTCTGTCTCTACCTCTCACCTCGATTCCCCTGAAATACAAGTCTTGTTAGCAGAACTATCTGTTAACTAGTGATGATTGTTCGGTAAAATGTGAAGAGAAGGGGGAAAAATCTGGAATCCTCTAGCAAGACTTTATATGGCATTAATAGGTAAAATAAGATATTTTGAATAATTGTAATAAATTATTACTTACTGGAATCAATTGCTATTCCCATTGGTATTGATCCCAACTTGAAAATGATTATAACTAAAATGGAACCAAGATTGCAGAGTAGTAGGAAACAGTGCAAGGAATTATTCATACTCCCTCATTCTCCACTCCCCTCTCCAAAAAAAAAAAGCCTTCTCCAAACAGATCTAGAAAATTCAACATACAGAATCCTAATAAGGAAATCCAAGAAAAGTCACAGTGAAACATTTGTCTAAACAAAGTCAGCATAGGAAGACAGACACAGACTGAGAGGTGTATGGATGCTGGGGATGGAGTCTGGCCAGAAGCACACTGTACATGGAGCACTCCAGCATCAGCGAGAAGCTGTGCACTAGGGCAAGAGGAGGTCCCAGAACCATACTAGGCACTATATACAGGTTGCAGGAACAGCTGCCAACTGGCAGCTGTGTTATCCACTACCCACTTGTGGGTCACAGGTCCAGGGCAGATGGAGAAAGGGATTTGTGAGCTGGAGTGGCATTAGGATGGTTTAGCTGGGAAGGAGATAGTTCAGAGAGCAACAAAAGTAGTGGTATGACTCTTAGCTCAGGGGAAGAATGGGGTCTCAGTTCTAGCATCTAGACCAATCTGAAATCTTCAGAAGAATAATCATGTCAGGAATCCCAGACCAACAATTCTTTCACTCAGAAACAACAGAGTTTTCAAGCTGCCTGTTAGAAGCTGATTCCAACAGCATTATACTATTGCCAAGACTCAGACCCACATGAGGAACTTGAAGAGCTCAGACCAGAAGGGGAGCATTCAACTTTACTCTGCATCAGAATTCTTTGGGAGTATTGAAAGATCCCCAACTTGTGCATGAGATATTAGAAAAACACAGTATTTAGTACTGCAAAAAATTAGCCCCAGGACAAGTCCAGATCTTTCCTTCAGAAGTGCCCAGTGCCCAGCTCTAACATCAAGTCTAAAGTCAAGAAATAGACTAGAATAATGAGGGGAAAAAAGAATCCAGCCATAAAGAGCTATTATAATGGCAGGGATTTTAAGACACAAACCTAGAGAAGGGAGGAGTCAAGATGGCAGAATAATAGGAAGCAAGGCAGTGAGCCCCTCTCCATAGACACTTCTTAATCTAGAAAATGTGTGTGATCTAGAAAATGAACCACACTGAATACCAATGGGCAAATCCAGAAAAAGTTGCAGTCAATCCTTTGTCTAGCCTGGCATGACATAGGGAGATCTTCAGACACTGACGACAGGGTCAGGCCACGTGCATGCTGAGCATGGAACACTTTAGCACTCAGGGAGACACTGTACAACAGGGCAAGAGGAGGTATCAGTGTTCCTGGTAGTGGTATTCTGAGTAGGGAGGCTCTGCATAGTGTACAGAGAAAAGGGGAAGTTCATAAACTAGGAGAAGCAGCAACAGTGGTGTGCCTTGGCCCTCAGATACAAAGCAGGGTCTCACTTTCAATGTCTAGTCTAGCCTGCAAAAGAATAACCAGGGCAGGAAACCTAGACCCACCTACAATCTGCTGCTCTGAGGCAACAGAGCTTTCCATTGGGCTCTTAGGGGTAGAATCTAGCATCAGTTTGTTTTTTCTCAGACCCAAATTCAGGTCAGGGACTTACAAGAGCTCAGACCAATAGGTCAGCAGTCAGACTTTGCCTTGGAACAGACCCCTTTAGGAGCACTGAAAGACTGCAAGTGCACATCCTATTCCAGTTCTGAAAATTACAACTCTCAGTGCTCCAAGAAAACAATAACAGGACCAACCCTTCCATCCAGAAGCCCACAGAACCTAACCTTAACTTCACTTCCAAAGTCCAGAAGCAGGATGGAAAAAGGAACAAATAAAAAAGAACCCCACCATAAAGAACTATTATGGTGGCTGTGATGCTCAAGACTATAGAAACATAAGAGAATGACTCCATAATATCTATGAACAATGCCTCAGAGGAAAACACAGCTTGGGCACAACCTCAACCAGAATTCCTGAAAAAGGTGAAATGAGGGTTTGTTGGGTTTTTTTTTAAAGTTTTTATACATGGAATGAGAGGGCTTGAGAGAAAAATTGAAAGTGATAGCTACAGAAGGAAGAATTGAAAGGAGAATTAACAGCTTGGGACAAAAGGCGCAAAACCTTGTACAAACAACAAACCCCCTGAAAATTAGAATGGGCCAAATAAGGCAATAAGATATATTAAAACAGGTCAAAAGGCTGAAAAAAAAAGAATAAAATCTAAGGTATGTCATGTCAAAAACAGATTGAGGAGAAAAAAAATAAGAGTCACTGGACTATTTGAATGTCATAACCCAAAATAAAAGAGATCCTAGCCATTGTATGCCTTTAAAGAAACATTTTGTTGATATTTTCTGTTTCTTATATCACCTTAGTATCCCATGTAGCCCTCCTCATCCCCTTCTCAGAGGCTGATCCAGTAAGACAAATAGTATTTTTTGGAGAGGAAAAATAAATTAGCACAATTGGTCAATACATCGAAACAGTCTGAACATTTGTGTAACACCTGCAGACCTCCCATCTCCATGAAGGATAGGTTGGAGATATTTTCACATATCTTTTCATTTGAGTCACACTTGATCCTTCTAATTTTGTTATGTTTACTTTTGATTTTTTTGGTGTGATGTTTTCATTTAAATTGTAGTTTCTATGTATATTGTTTTCTTAGCTCTGTTTACTTTACTTTGCATCAGTTCATATAGATCCTTTCTTTTTTATATTCACCCCACATATTTCTTAGAGCATAATAATATTCTATTACAGTAAATATTCTAAATGTAAAATAATTTGTTTAGCCATCTTCCACCTTGTTTCCAATTTTTAGCTACCACAAAAAGTGCCGCTATAAATATTTTGGAGTATATGGGAACTATTTTTGCGATCGGTGGCTTCCTTGAGGTATAGGCTCAGTAACAGAGTTCCTGGTTGAAAGTGTATGGACTTTTTAACAATTTTATTTCATAATTCCAAAATGCTGTTTGTTTTTTTTTAATCATTTCACAGCTCCACCAACAATGTATTAGTATGCTTATTCTTCCACAACTCCATTGTTGAGTGTTGCCATTTTTTGTCATCTTTGCCAATCTGCAGGGTATGAGGTAAAGTCTCTGGATTGTTTTGACATGCATTTCTCTTGTTATTAGGGATTTGGAGCATTCTTTTATGTGGTTGTGAATACTTTGCTGTTCTTCTTTGGAGAACTGTTTGTTCCTATCTTTACATCTGTTGAAGAATGGCTATTAGTCACAAATATTTGTTAATTGTTTATATATCTTGAATACCAAGCCTTTATCCTAGAAATTGATACAAAGATTTTTTCTTCCGTTTGACCACTTCTCTTTTTACCCTAGATACATTAAGGTCCCTGAAGGAGCTTTTCAGTTTCAAGTTCCCTCTTCTGCTATAAACACAGTATTATCTTCCTCAGTTACTTTGCATTAATAATTTTTTTAAGGTGGCTTTCTTCTCACTGGCTCTTTCCCCCTCATTCCTGATCTCCTCTTCTCATTTTATATTCCCTCTTCCCTTCCTCCGCTTCAACTATTTTTGTTTTCTAGTTTTTTAATTTCATTTTTTTCACACAATTTCAAAAAAGATTGCTCTCAATCTCTTCATTATCTGTCATCTCTTTCTGTTTACTCTAGACCCTTGTTCTCTGATTTCTTACCCTTGTACTTACCTGGCCTCTCTCTTCTCTATATTCTTCATGCTACTTCCGGATTAGTCATTCTAGGGTCTTGCCCCTCTGGGCATTACCACTTTCTTGTAGGGCTTGCCCCATGGATTCCCCCTTTCCACTGTGCCTCATTTCCACTGCCTCATTTATTATTATTATTATATAGATTGGGGAAGGCTAAACAATGAGGGATATGGTGGGGCAGTGCTGTGTGGCTCAGTGGGTACAGTGCTAGGCTGAAGTCAGGAAGACCTAAGTTGAAAGCTCACCTCAGACCCTTACTAGTTGTGTGACCCTGGGTAAGACATTTAACTGCTGTCTGCCTCAGTTTCCTCATCTGTAAAATGGGGATAATCTAACACCTACTTCTCAGAGTTGTTGCAAGAATCAAATGAAATAATAAGTATATGGTTCCCAACACATAGTAAGCTCTATATGCTTACATAGTGAATGCATTTTCTTTTAATATTATCATTTTTTGCTTCTCTTATAGCTTGTCTTTCAGTTCTGTGTATTTGCATTCCCAATTTGTTGTTTGCCCTTTTGTTTCTTTGGTGAGGCTCACCAATACAGATTCAAGTTTTTCTATTCTCCTCATTATTTTTATTGTGCGGGACATAAATCCTGCACTCAAAATTCTCATTTCTCTTTTAAACCATAAACTTATTTGTAGTTCCATGTTCTCAAATTCCAGAGTTATCTGTCTTATCAAATGTTGGATCATTTTTCCTTCTTTTGCAGTATTTATTCAATGATACCTGAACTTTTTTTTTTTACTAGATCTGGAGGCCATATTTCCTTCTGTTGTTATTGTTTTTCCTGTTGATTTACCTATTTATATTCAAGGTATTTGAGTTTTCTTCTTCCTGAATTCTTTGGTAGTTTCAGTCTTTCTTTCCTCTTATTTCCCATATCTCTCACTTCCTGACTCCTTCCCCTCTGATTGTGGTTTCTTTTGGGGCTAGATCTTAAAGTGTCTCAGCTTCCTCCCATGATGGGTGGTCAGAACTAGTCCACTTCAGGCTTTATAGCTCCCCACATGCAGGTGTCCTGGCCTGGTGATCTATGTCTCTTCCTCTCTCTCTCTCTCTTTTTTTTTTTTGGTTCTTTTTTTTTTTCAAGTGAGGCAGTTGGGGTTAAGTGACTTGCCCAAAGTCACACAGCTAGGTAGTATTATGTGTCTGAGGCCGGATTTGAACTCAGGTCCTCCTGACTCCAGGGCTGGTGCTCTATCTACTGCACCACCTAGCTGCCTCCTCTCTTCCTCTCTGTCAATTCTCTCCCAGCATAGGCAGTTCAGAGCCTGCTTTCCCCAACACTGGTGCTTCTGGGCTATAGCCCCTGGCAGTCTTTTGTTCCTAAAGTACTGTGACCAAGTTGGCTGCCAAGACTCAAGCAGACTTATGTAGCCTGGAGCTAGGGTGTCTACAATACTGTAAATAAGAGGGGGATAGGGTAGAAGGGTGGGTTTTGATGTAAGCCTGTGTTGTGTCCTTGGTCTGCTAGAACAACCTTAGTACCCATAGCATGAGAGGTAGGGGAAGGGTTCTGAGTGAGCTCAGGGTCAGTGAGCAGCACTTCCTTGGTTTAGGGGGATTTTTTAAAACTTTCTTTTGTATTCTTGGTGTACCATGGAAGCAGCTGGAGTTGCTTTATCTTTGGCGCATAATTTCTGTTTTGGAAAGATTTGAGAGATTGTGTGGATCAGAGAAAATGTCTAATCCTCCATCTTGTTTTAGAAATTGCATTTCAAGAAATATTCAAAGAAAACGGCTCAGATCTCTCAGAACCAGAGGGCAGAGTAGAAAAAGGAAGAATCTCCCAGTTACTTCCTGAAAGAAACCCTAAAATGAAAACTCTGAGGAAGATCATAGCTAAAATCCAGAGCTTCCAGGTCAAAGAAAAACTACTGCAAATAGCCAGGAAGAAAGAATTTAAGTACCAAAGAGCCACATTCAGGATAACACATGCAGCCACTAAATAAACCACAGAGAACTTGGAATATGATATTCTTGAAAACAAAAGATAAGGGCTTACAGTCAAGAATACCTTATTCAGCAAAGGTAAGTTTAATGCTACAAAGAAAAAAACAAAAACCAGACCCTTAATGAAAGAAGATTCCAAGCTTTACTTATGAAAAGACCGGGGTGGTATAGAAACTTTGAGGTTCAAACAAAAGAGTAAAGAGAAATATTACAAGGTAAACATAAATGAACAATGATAAAGAACTAAACAAGAATAAACTGCTTACATTCAAATAGTGGGATACATGTGTCCCCTGTAAACCCTGTCATCATCAAGATTCATTGAAGGAGCCCAACTAGACAAGGCCTTAGAATGGTTCTATTGTGTCTTAATGATCTTAAGAAAAGAATGGAAAGAGAGGCTAAGAGGAACACACTGTGGGGAAGGGAAAGTTAGGAAAAATAATCTCACATAGTGATGGTGCACAAATAGACATCTATACAAAGGTAGGCTGCCCATTGGAAAAAGGTGGGCAGTGGTTGACATTTGAACTTCACTCTCATCTGAACTGGTGAAAAGATAGAAGAATACACATAAGCACACAGTTGTATATAGAAACACTCAACAGAAAAATAGGTGGGAAAGGGCAGAAAGGGGAAGGGGGATTTAAAGGAAGGAGAGATTAAGGGAGCAATTAGTCCTAACCAAAACAAATTCTAAGGATTCAAAGATACTAGTGATTCTTTTCTGATATGGTAAAGAATGGGAATATATGAACAAATGACAGCATATAAATGTGATGGAATACTATTGTGCTGAAGTCTTATCAGTGTAATAACCAACTAGAATTCCAGGGGACTAACCATGGAACACGCCACTTATTTCCTGATAAGGAAATGAAAGACTCAGGATATAGAATGAGACAAATATTTTTTAGGACATGGCCAATGTGGATATTTGTTTTGATTGACTATACGTGGAGGGATGTAGGTTGTATTCAGGGAAGACTAGTACCTCTTGTGTGAGGGCTGTTAAGCCCTTTTCAGGGCTGCTTTCCCCTTATGGTGTCCCCTTGATTCAACCAATTTTCATCTCCAGCTCCAAGAAGCTGTAGTATGTGCAGTAACCACACCCCATAAACCGTTTGGCAGATGGCTAAACCGGGCTGAGGGAACTGAGGGATCCCAAACCCTTCAATGAGTTGGGGGAGGGTGTCTACCCCAAATATGTGGACACTTTCCCTGGTGGAATGGGCAGATAAGAACAATTGTAATAAAAATTATTAATTTTCCCATCTTTTGTGATCATCCCTGTCCCTTGTTAGGTCATGAACTCTTCATCTATCAATAAATCTGACAAGTATTTTTTTCTTTCTTTCTTTAGTTTGTTTATGATGTGACCTTTTGTATCTGTGTTGCTTATCTGTTTGGACTTTATCTTGGTATAAGGTATCGTTGGTCTTGATCTAATGACTTCTATCCTATTGCCTAATTTTCCCAGATCTTGATACATAAATCAAGGGGAATCAAAAGAGAAAAAGAAAACCCCAGAGAAATATTCCTAATGAATGTTTGTGAACAAAATTTAAACAAAACATCTAAAACAACACATCACAAAGATTATTACACTGTGACCAGCCTGGATTTATAACAGGAATGCAGAGTTGGTTTACTGTTAAACTATTGAAAGGAAAGCTATAAACTTAACCACATAAATGACAAAAAAGCCCCACACAATACAAATCCTACAATTTTATCAATAGATACTGAAAAAGCTTTGGACAAAATATAACACCTATATCTGTTAAAAACATGAGAAAACATAGGAATAAATGGACCTTTCCTTAATATGATAGATAGCATATATCTAAATCCAAGAGCAAGCATTATATGTGATGGGTATAAAATGGAATCCATTCTAAAAAAAAATCTGGAGTGAAACAAAGATCCACTGGCACCACTTCTATTTGATATAATACAAGACAAGAAAAAGAATTTGAATGAATAACCATGAATAAAAAAGAAACAAAATTACCACCTTTTGCAGATTACATGATGTACTTAAATTTCCCTAGAGAATCAACTAAAAATTAATGAAACAATTAAAAATTAGCTAAACTGCAGGATATAAAATAAATCCACACAAATCATCAGCATTTCAGTAGAATGTCAATAAAACCTCACAGGAATAGGTAGAAAGAAAAGTTCTATTTAAAATAACTACATAATATATAACATATTTGGAGTCTACCTACCAAATAAACAAAACAAAACACTTTTAAAAAAAATAAAGCTATGAAAAAACATTGGTAGCAAGTAGGCTGAATCAATATAATAAAAATAACAATGCTACCTAAATTAATTTACTTATTTAATATCATACCAATTAAACTATAAAAGGCTTGTTATAGTATTTGTAGAACCAGGAAAAAAATAACAAAATTCAGATGGAAGCACAAAATATCAAGACTCTCAAGGGAAAAAGTGGAAATGAAGGAAACCTAACAGTACAAAAATCTCACATTACACTGCAAAGCAATACTCAAAAATAATTTTGAACTAGTTAAAAAATGGAGAGATTGATCAGTTGGGTAGATTAGGTACCCAACACACAGGACCTTGTAGACTAATGTTCTATAAACACAAAGGTCCCAGTTACTAGGATAGGGAAGGATTTACTATTTGATAAAAACTGTTGAGAGGCTCACTTTAGCTTCTTCGTGCCTTTTGAATGCATACCCAGTGCTAGTAAGCTGTCCGTCAGAAGTCTATTTCCTCAACACATGGTTTTGCATCCTGGAAACAGTCACCAAATATCATCAGTCACTTTCAAAAGTAAGCTCAACAAATATGTGTGCTCTATAGCTCCTAGAGCTCTGGGCTCTTATTGGCCAGTCCTCATATTGATAAAGTTAAAGACTTTCCCACACACCTTTAGTATCTTCTCCTTTTACAGGGCAGGTGGGTGGCCCAGTGGATAGAGGGCTGGGCCTGGAGCTAGAAGACTCATCTTCCTCATTTCAAATCTGGTCTCAGAGGGGCAGCTAGGTGGCGCAGTGTAGAGAGCACTGGCCCTGGATTCAGGAGGACCTGAGTTCAAATCTCACCCCAGACACATGACACTAGCTGTGTGACTCTGGGCAAGTCACTTAACCGCATTGCCTAGCCAGAAAAAAACCAAAAAGAATGCAGTCTCCCGTGAGAAAGGAAAACTGGGATTATCTTTGGGGCAGCTAGGTGGCGCAGTGGATAGAGCACTGGCCCTGGATTCAGGAAGACCTGAGTTCAAATCCGACTTCAGACACATAACACTTACTAGCTGTGTGACCTGGGCAAGTCCCTCAACCCTCTTTGCTTCAGTTTTCTCATCTGCAAAATGAGTTGGAGAAATGGCAAACCCCTCCAATATCTTTGCCAAGAAAACCCCAAATGAGGTCATGAAGAGTGGGACATGACTGAACAAATAATTTGTAAGCCAGTCAATCAATGCCCTCACAACTGAATCATTGCTAGCACCAACGTCTTTATTTACTTGGTCTAATATATCTGTTTTTCTTATCTTTGCTTTAGTGCCATTTCCATGTCCCCTAAAATCACCTCCCCTTTTATGAACTTTCCTCTTTCTTTCAGGGGCATCACCATCCTTCCAGTCTACAGGTTCATCCTTTACTCTTATTCCTTCCTGCCCCGCCATGCTATAAGTTGGCAAGTCTTATTTATTTTGTCTCTGCAACATTTCTTATGTAGTGTCCTCCTCTCCACTCACATAGTGAATGTCCTGGTTCAGGCAGTCACAACTTCTTACAACAACCCACTAATTTGTCTCAATCTCTAATCTCCTCCATCTCCAAAATGGTGTCCACATAACTATCAAATTAATATTTCTCAAATATAGATCTGACCATGCACTTCCCTGCATAATAATCTTCAGTGGCTTCCTAATAACTCTCAGTTACCAAACTTCTCAGTTTGGTATTTAAAGCCCTTCACAGTCTGACTCCAATCTCTCTTTCCAGTCTGATTTCACATTACTTCTCTCGCACATTTTCAGTTCCAATCAAACTGTTCAATTAGCTATTCTTTTTTGCAAATGGACAGTTAGTTGGGCCTAGAACTGAATAGGAGGAAAGCAGACTGGATTGCTTTTAGAAAATCACAGAGCTGTTTCAGTGACTTTCTCTTTGAAGTTCCTTTGAATTTGGCTGTTTTAAAATCTTTTATATTGCCTTCGTTTCTACATACTTTCCTACTTCTACCCAGAACTGTTCCCTGTAACAATTTTTTTTTAATAACAGGAAATAGTTTAGAAAAGGTAGAGTTTTGTATAGAAGCTAGGGATTCCAAGAAGAATTGAGAAGGAGAGTATTCCAGACCTAGTGGAAAGGAATTAAAGTAAGACATGAAAGTTATATAGTAGAAATGGGTATTTATTAAGGTGGTTTAGTAAGAACAGTTGATACAAAACAGTCTCACATTTCCTAGGGAAATGTGGACTCAATCCTAGAGAGCATGTGTGGCAAAAGGGTAGTTCCCAGCTCCTGAAAGTCCTTTGGATAGAGTCTTTAAGATGCTCCCTTTAGATGGTATAGTTTTTTTGTTTTTCCTGCTCTTTTTAGAGCTTTGACTCTTCAGCCACTCTGTTCCTGTCTTCTGATGCAGAAACTAGCTATTCTGGGAACATTGCTTGGACATTGAGGGGAAGATGGGAAGTCCAAAATCTTCTCTGGACCTTTCGAAGCTCACAAGGACCTTTTTCTGGCTAAGAAGAGAAGAGGAGACTGAAGCTGAGGCCAAGATTCATTTGTCCTCTCAGATAATTCCTTCTCAAAGGCAGCTTCTCTGTTGACTCATGGTTCACTTAAATTCTAGTGGGTTCTAAACAAGCTCCCTAGTTTTATACAGGCCCCACAGGGCAATATCAAGTCTCTCACCCAATTGAGACTTTCTTCTAAACCTAGAGAGGTATCCAAGCCATGTTCATGCCTTAAAATATATTCTCACCTGATAAATATATCAAGGTATAGCATCTTATTTTAAGTGAGGTGGGCTAATTGATCAACAGACTTAGATGGTGCAGTGGAAAGAGTTCTGGGCCTGGAGTCAAGATCTCAGTTCAAATCCAGACTCTACCCTTCTTAGCTGTGTGACCTTGGGCGAGTCACTTAACCTCTGTTTACCTCAGTCTCTTCAACTGTAAAATGGGGATAATTATAGTACCTACCTCTCAGGTATTATTATCGTTAATATTGGCCTCCCTTGCTATCAACTCCTGCTCCCTCTCAGTTGAAGACCTTGTCTTCATTAGCTGTATGTGATCCTGGACAAGTCACTTAACTTCTATTTGCCTCAGTTTTTCCATCTGTAAAATGGGGATGATAATAGTACCTCCCTCCCAGGGTTGTTGTGGGGATCAAATACGGTAGTATTTGTAAAGTGCTTAGCAAAGTACTGGCACATAGAAAATGCTACCTCAATGTTAGCCATTTTTTAAAAAGTAACAGAGAATTTTTTAAATATATGAAACTATTCCAAACTCACCAATGATACCTGAATTTTTATTGCTCTTCCTTACTCTCTTATGCCGGTTCATTGTCCATATCTATCTACTCTCTGAGGCTCTCTCTTAGGATATTTTTTATTCTGTCTCTCTATAATCTATGCAGATAACACCCAGATATATACATCTAGCTTGAGTTGCTTTCCTGAGCTTCACCTATGTATTAGACATTCCACAGGGGCTTGTGCCACAGGCATCTGGAACTCAGCATGAGTTCCTGGGGGTAGCATCGTTGGCCTTTGAGTCAGAAAGACATGGCTTCAAATTCTGCCTTGGACATTCACAAGCTGTGTGACTCAGGGTAGGTTATTAATTCCTATTTGCCTTCCCTAACCCTGAGGCAGATCATACCTTATAAGATTATAAATAATAGCCTTTGAGAGGAGTCTAAGCTTCAGAGACTTGTTCACACAGCTAATAAATCTCAGAGGTGGGGTCTGAACTCCCCATCTTCTTGGCTTTAAGTCTGGTTTCCTATTCACTATGTCACAATGCCTATTAGTTTTACTTATATTAAAATAATACTTGCACTCATAGGTTTAGGCATAAAAGTGACCTTAGAGTACAAAACTAACCTCTTCATTTTACAGTTGAGGAAACTGAGACTGAGAGTAGTGAAGTGACTTCCCTACCTTCTAGTATCTGGTAAGTATCTAAGGTGGAATTTTAACTAAGTCTTCTTAGCTCCAAATTCAGGGCCCAATTCACTAATAACAGCATTAACTCACATTTGTCTAGTGCTTTAAGGCCTACAATTTGCTGTCCTCATAACCAAGTGAAATAGCTTATACATGTATGAGGAAACAAGCTTAGAGAGGCTAAGCAATTCACCCCATGCCCCAACTAAGTGGCAGAGCTTGAGTTGAATTCATTCTCTGACTCCAGACCATCACTCTTTCTGGGTGATTAGAGGAACCCTTCATCGCTTTGGTGATTCATACAATCAATTTAATGAGATTATAGAATGTAGGCCATTGTCAGAGGGGTCCACCTTCCATGGATCTTGACATGTACCATAGTCTCTTGTTGAGGGAACACAGGTGACTCCTCTGATTGATCCTCAGTGTCTAGAGCTGCCTCCTGAATATTTGTTGACTGAGGCCCTGGAGAACAGATTAATGACTAAGGAACTACCCTCCCTGTGATTTACAAGTATGAGTTTCACCCCTGAGAATGAGTGTTTCCAGTTTTGGATTTGTATTCTTATGGGCAATCCCTAAGTTTGAGAATTGGACAACAAGAGCTTGGGAGAAGATTTCCTTAATAGGATGCTTCTCAGAGGAAAAGAGGATCAACATTAGAGGAATCCTGAAGGTGGAGAACTAAAGCCATGCTACAAGGGGTCAGGATTTTTGGATCCTACAAACCCTTCACGAAATTTCTGTGAATTGCTTTATAATGCAGGTTTAAGGCTCAGCAATTCCATAAAAGCATCTTTCCCTTCTAATGGATGCATAGTGGGTGCAATGGACTATTTGAGCGTTTTATGTTTCCTGTACTTATTCAATGCACTTGTGATTCCTTTGTATTTTATAATTTTGTGTGGAGGAAATAAAAGGTTTTCTCAATGACCAATACCTATATTGTACACTCAGTGCAACTCACGTGGAATGATTAGCAGCATTATTACCACAGTTGATTTCTGTCTGGCCTCTGGTTAGTTCATTGACGTCAGCGTAAAAGCTAATTCAGCATCTGCAATCGCCCAGAGGCCATGAGTGATATCCCATGCTGTGAGCCAGACAGGCTATTTCAGTTCCCTAAGACAGCTGAGTTCTGTGAAATCCATTGTACATGATGACTTCCTTTCAGAGATTTTGAGAGCCATGGCCTAGTGACTTTCTCTAAGGAAAGAGAGTGCAGAGAGGACCCTGTATATTTCAAATACTTCAAGATTCTCTTTTCTGTCACCATTTCTGCTTTAATGGCTTGCTTGAGTCAGAGCATTGGTAAGGGAACATTCCTCTCTACTCGTTGAAGTGGAAAGAGCTTGGGGTGGTAGTCAGGAAACCTGGATTCCAGTCCAGACTCAGGCACTGATTAATGATATGACCTTAGCAAAGGCATTTCACTTCTTTGGGCTTCAATTTCTTTAATGAGAGAGGTACAGCGTTAGAAGAAGGAAGGTGATAGTCCTGTTATGTTCTGCCCTGAAAACACCACATCTGTACTTTTGTGTTCAATTCTAGGCACAAGGTTTGGGTTTTTTTGTTTTGTTTTGCATAAGCATTTTAATTTTTGAATTTTAACAGTCCAAACAAAAGTCAGCTAGACAACGTAAATATAGTGTATATACACACAATTTACAGCCACTTACATAGCTGCAAGAATAGCAAACCTCACAGGAATGTCAAAATATTTAAACTTTCGTGGAGTCGACTATTTATATATGACTGATGAGTCAATTTCAAAATTCACATATGTAAGGGTAAAGACTTAAAAAAAACTATACAAACTCAGAAGTGATATTAGAATTTCCATAAGTGATATTAGAATTTTCCAGGCACAAGGTTTTAGGAAGGACATTGATTTGCTAAGGAATATCCAGAGGAAGGTTGGGAAACACCAAGTGGGTACTGAAGAGGCTTCGGATCAGATCATGTCATAGGTTTGGCTGAAGGAGGTGCAGATGTTTTAATCTGGAGAAGAGAAGATTTATGGGGACAAAGTCACCATCTTCAAATAGGAAGAGTAATTAGTTTGTTTTACTTGGCTGCAGAAATCAGAACTAGGAATGAGTGGAAGATGCCAAAAGAAAGACTTAGACTTGGTATTTTTAAAAATCTCCTAATAATTAGGGATATCCAAAAGTAGAACAGGCAGCCATAGAAGGCCATAGGGCCCCATCATTAATGATATTCAAGCAAAGGCTGGATGGTCTTTTGTCAGGGGTGTTGTAGAAAGGATTCTTTTTCAGGTACTGGTTGGACTAGATGGCTCCTGGAGTCCTTTCCAACGCGGATATTCTACAGAGAAAGGCATTGGACCGGGAAGTCTCTATGTCTGTTCCTGCTGTAAAATTCTGTGATTCTACAAATTGGGTTGGGGACTAATGAACAATCTGTTAAATAAAAGAACCAATGACATGTTGGCTTCATTAATACCTCTCTATCTTCCTCATAGTTCTCTTCACCCACTAAATTTGTTGTCTCTAAAGATAGGATGTAGTATTAGGATCATAGGCACAGCCTGATAAGAAGTACTGAAGCATATTAATACTCCAGGTGAGGTTTTTTTCCCCTGGGTGAATGGAAGACCAGACCAGAGGGACGATTTAAATGAGAAAATGTCTTTCCAAGTTCAAAATATTTAGCTTACAAACAAACTTTTGGAACACAACACACCAGGGCAACTTGGAAATGTGTTGGGTTCCAAAAGCTGTAAGTCAATTGTTTGGAACTTGGAAAGTTTCTTTCTCATTTAAAATGCCCAGTTGCATTGGTTTCAATTGGGAAATGGCTGAGCAGGTCATGGTGTATAAATGTGGTAGAATACTGTTGTGCTGTAGGAAATGATGAAGGGGACAGTTTCAGAAAGGTCTAGGAGGGCTTGTATGAACTGATACAGAGTGGAAAGACCAGAACCAGGGAAACAATTTATCTAGTGATAGCAATACTGTAGAGATGGGCATTTTTGAAGAACTTGAGAATTCTAATTGACACAGGGACCAGCCACAATTCCAGAGAACTCATGGAACATGCTGTCTACCTCCTGACAAGGAGGTAATGGATTCAGAGTGCAGATTGAGACATAATTTTTTGTTCATGGCCAATGCAGGAATTTGTTTTGCTTGACTATGCATGTTACAAAGCTTTGTTTGTTTGTTTTTTCCAAACAAGGGAAGGAGTAGAGAAGGAAAGAAAATAGATTTTTGTTAATTGAAAAAAATTATATTGATTTCAAAAAAGAGGTAGGAGACTACACGTGTATAATGTTGTATTTAACGTTGCATACACTGTCAGATAGGACCTTTACATATTTTTAGGGAAAATTAATAATGATTGCTTTATTTCTGATAATCTTAGTATCATTTTTTTAAACAACAGAAGATTCAGTGGGATGGGGTTTGAAGAACAAAATGGATCATTGGGAAATGACTGTGATGCATAAAAGAAAAGCTATCAATAAAAGAGGGAGGGAAAGAGGTAGAGAGAGACAGAGAAAGAGACAGAAATAGACAGAAACAAAGAGTCCAGATAATGCAAAGCACTTACCTAAGCTTCACAGTTTCCTCATCTATAGGATGGCTGATCTACATTCCAATTCTATGATGCTATGTAACTCTGCCTAACTCATTAAATCAGGTCCTCAAGAAGTTATCGCTGTGGGTTTGATTGCCAGCCCACTCAGCACTCTTTTCTAGATCAGATACTCAGGTTGATCAGCTGTTAGTTTTTGGTTAAAATTACTCTCTTGCAGTGACCTGAACCTTGACTAAGTTGTTTTGTCATTCCCTGGATTCCTAAGAAGCAAAGTGCTTGCTGGCTGCCCTTACCTGTTTGTTCAGGTTCTTGACATCATGCTAGCATTAACACGCAGGTTCCTTACCCATTGAAGTCATCTGAATGAGATTTTCCCTTTCATAGCACATATTTCAGTACAAATTTCTATGCAGAGTTTCTTCATCTTCCCTTCTTCAATCTCTTTCCTCTTAGAAAGAGAAGTTGGTTGGAAATCAAGTGTTCCAGGTTTGAATCTAAACCACGCTACTCATTAATTTTATCCCATTCTAAGCCGTTTCACCTATTTGGCTATCAGCTTATCTATCTAATCTATCTTCTTCTCATCTATCTAACTGTCTAGATAGCACTATTCTATTAGTATCTAAATTATCTCCTAGCTCTCAAAGTCTATAAAATTAGGAATAGAGTAAGTGGGACAGCCTTGGAGAGTAGTAGAAAGGAAATAGAGTTCTTCTGGCTATGGTAAAGAAATGGAGTTGAGCTACTGGGATTGAAAAGAAGATGTGATTAGCTCTGGAGGTTATTTGGGAACTTACCCGGAGACTATGGAGTAACCTTTATAAGTCATACATATGAATATTTATTTCTCATGCTTTTAGACTTGAAAAACATAACTCTCTAAATCCAGTGAGAATGAGATTTTTTAAAAAAGAGGGGATAGAAAGATAAAAAGACAGAATGGATAGTGGCATTCCCTACTTTTCTCTTTAAAAGCAACTAAGTCAATATGCTAGGTCTAAATTCATGCAATCAAAATTGTCCATTCTACCTCCCATGAACCTCTGTATCTCTTGTTTGGTCATGAATGCTTCCCTTATCCATAGATCTGATAAGGTAATTTCTTCCATGCTCCACTAATTTGCTTATGATAACATCCTTTGTGAATAAGTCATTTACCCATTCTGAGCCTATCTTGGTTTATGGTGTGAGAAATTGATCTATACCCAGTTTCTGCCATGCTACTCTCCAGTTTTCCTAGCAGTTTTTGTCAGATAGTGATTTCTTGCCACAACAGCTGGTATCTTTGGGTCCATCAAACACACCCAGTATGCTCATTTGCTTCTGTTTATTGTATACCTAATTTGTTCCATCTATCTCTTTTTCTTATCTACTACCAAATTCTCTTTACTTTTATACAATGAGGTATCAACTGAGAGTCAAATGAGAGTCAAACTCTTATGTTTCTTCTCATTATAATACTCTTTAGTTCTGATTTTATACCCAAGGGACAAAATTGTCTATTTCTATCCTGGCACCATTTCAGTGCTTCAGCAGGTACTCCAGTCTAACGATGAGAAGCAGATAAGACTGGGTATCTCTGAAGATTGTGTCATTCATAAGTCCCTCACAGACAGCAACAACTCTTGGGTCATAGTGACTATATAAATATAGAATGAATGTTATCTCTCCAACCTGTCTTGATCCTGGAATAAGAAACATTCAATATCCCAAAAAAGAAGAAACAGGACCAGCCTAGACCTACCATCAAGTCTTTCAAGATCAGGAAGTAGGGGCAGCTAGGTGGCACAGTGGATAGAGTACTGGCCCTGAAGTCAGGAGGACCTGAGTTCAAATCCAGCCTCAGACCAAACACTTGACACTTACTTAGCTGTGTGACCCTGGGCAAGTCACTTAACCCCAACTGCCTAATTAAAAAAAAAGTCAGGAAGTAGTCTAGAAAAATCAGCAAACAAAAAAAGAATCCCACTATATAGAGCTATTATGGTGTCAGGGATGCTAAAGACACGGCTAAGAAGAATTGGGGAATGAGTCCAAAACATCTACAAGCAAAGCCTCAGAGAAAAATAGCTTGGTCACAAATCCAGCTAGAATTTCTGGAAAAGATGAAGAGAGTTTAAAAATATTTTTTTATAAACAGAATGAGAGTGTTCGAGGGGAAAAGAAATGAGAGTTATGGAAGAAAGAATTGGAAAGGGAATTAACAGTTGGGCCCAAAATGTACAAAACCTTGCCCAACCAACAAATTCTCTAAAAATATGAAGGAATCAAATAGAAACCAATGATTCCATGAGGCAACAAAAAATATTAAGTCAAAATCAAAAGGCCGAAAAAAATAGAAGAAAATGTAAAGTATCTCGTAGCAAAAACAATTGACCAAGAAAACAAATTGAGGAGGAAAAAAAATTAAGACTCATTGGACTATCTGAATGGTTAAAAAAAAAAGTTACCCCCCCCAAAAAAGGAGCTTAGATATTGTACTTCAAGAAATGTTCAAAGAAAACTGTTTACAATCAGAGGGCAAAGTAGAAATAGACAGAATTCACCAATCCCATGTCTTGAAAGAAAACCCAAAATGAAAACTCTGAGAAACTGTATAGCCAAAATCCAGAGCCTCTAGGTCAAAGAAAAAATTCTGCAAGCAGTCAGAAAACAAGAATTCAAGTACTGAGAGGCCATATTCAGGATCATACATGATTTAGCAGCCCCCCACTACAAATAGAGAACTTAGAATATGATATTCCAGAAGGCAAAGGATATAGGCTTACAGCCAAGAATAACTTACTCAATAAAACACAATATAATGTTACAGGGGTAAAAATGAACCTTTAATGAAATAGGGGATTTCTAAGCATCCCTGATGAAAAGAACAGAGTTGCATAGAACCTTTGAGGTTCAAACATAGGCATGAAGAGAAACATAAAAAGCAAACATGAATGAACAATGATAAAGCACTAAAAACAAGGATAAATTCCCTGAATTCAAATATGGGAAGATGATACGTGTCTCCTCTGCACCTTATCATTATCGTGGTTCATAGAAGGAGTCTAATTAGACAAGGCCTGCGAGCGGTTCTACTGTATCTTGATGGTCTTAAGGATATAGTGGAAAGAGAGAGGAAGAGGAATACATTGAGAGGAAGGGAAAGGAAGTTAAGGGAAAATAATCTCAATAATCAAGGTATATAAGAATCCAACGGTGCAAACAAGGAGTAAGGCATGAAGGAAAGCGGTTGACACTTGAACCTCACTCTCATCTGAACTAGTCGAAAGAAGGAAGAATAAGCACATGGCTAAGTGTATGAAGTAGGATTTGAACTCAGGTTCAAATATATTTTGTATGTGTATGCGTATGCTAAATGTATGAAGTAGGGCTTGAGCTCAGGTTTTCCTGACTCCAAATCCAGTGTCTCCTAGCTGTTCGTGTACAGATGGTTACAGAAATACATTTTACTAAACAGAGAAATAGGAGGGAAAGGCGAGAAGGAGGATTAGGAAGAAAGGAATTACAGGGATCAAGGGAAGGGTTGAGTTCTAAGTAAAACAAATTCCAAGTATATACAAAAATATTTATAGCTCTTTTTGAGGTGGCAAAGAATGGGAATAGATATCAGGGAACAGATAAACAAGTTATGATATGTAAATATGATGGAATACTATTATGCTGAATTCTTGTTGGTATAATGAAAAAACACATTTTCAGAGATTCATAATGAAACATGCTACCCACCTCCTGATAGAGAAGTGAAGGACTCAGAATGTAAAATGAGGCAAATATTTTTTGGAAATTTGTTTTGTTTGGCTATACATTTTTATAATGAGTTTTGTTTTACTTATGTTCTTGGGGAGGGGAAGGGATGAGAAGGTGAGTTTTGGCTAATTAAATAAGTTTTTTAATTAAAAAAAAGAAAATATGGAATTGGTAATGATATTTTATCTCTTGAATTAGTCATACCCAAACTTTCAACTAACTATCTTTCAGACCCAAGATTTGTATTCAAAGGGTTGTGTGGTTTGACCCCTTTTGAATGATTTCCATTGTTTACACAAGCAGCTAGGAGATATTGGATTTGGATTCAGGAAAACCTGAGCTCAAACCCTACTTTATACACTTAGCATACACATGCACATACAAAATATACTTGAACCTGAGTTCAAATCCTACTTCATACACTTAGCCATGTGATCCTGGCTAAGTAACTTAACCTCTTTCTGCTTCAGTTTCTTTATTTGTAAAAGGGAGGTAATAACATCACATACTTCATAGTGTCGTTGTGAGCAGCAAATGAGAAAACATTTGTAAATCTCTCTGCATACTTAAAGCACTATATAAATGCTAGCTATTATTATTATTACTTCATGGTACCAGGACCTGAGACAATGCCTTTCATAATATGGGAATTAGATTGTAAAAAGACATATTTAGGAAGTAGGCTTCAGGACAACATCGTACACTGTAACAGCCACGTGATGCATTAATAGACTTGGCCCTTCTCAGCAGTGCAAGGATCTAAGACATCTCCAAAGGCCTCATGATGGAAAATGCTACCTACATCCAAGGAAAGAACTATGGAGTTTGAATGCAGATTGAAGCATACTATTTGCTATTTTTTTTCCTTCTGTTGAGTTTTGTTTCCTCTTTCTGGTGTGTCCTCCTATTGGTTCTAATTCTTCCTTACAACTTGACTAATGTGAAAATATGTCCAATAGGAACATATATGTATAGCCTATATCAGATTGTGCACCTTCTTGGGGAGGCAGGTGGGGAGGAAGGGGAAGAAAAATTTAGAACTCAAAAGCTTATGGAAGTGATGGTTGATAAATCAAAATAAATTAATGAAAAAAAAAAGAAAGTAGGTTTGTGATCTTAAAGAAAAGGACCTTGAGAAGGCACAATAAAAGGGCTGGTGCAGCGGAAAGAAGGCTAAATCTGGATGCAAAGAACCTGGTTCTAAATGTTGGCTTTTCTATTTACTAGCTATGCGTCTTTGGGAAAATCACTTATCCTCTCTAGGTCTTGGTTTCTTCATCTGTAAAAGGGGGGGTTTGGACTAGATGTCCCTTTCATTTCTAAACTGATGATCTTATAAAAATTGTGGTTTGCTGGGAAGCTAAATGAGACTATGAGGCTATGTTATGTTCTGAGAGGCTAATAATTCATGACATTGGGTTGCCTGGATATAAGTTCCAAGAAGTGAGGAGAAAAATGTTATAGAAGAGACCACATGGGATGAAGGGTTCGAGATACAACTGAAATACTTTTATGCTGAGGTTCTTTTTTGGTTTGGAACCTTGTTCCATCATGATTGTGACCACTCCTCTCCTGCTTGGAACTGTGACCTGGAGCTGGGTGACTGCTAGGTGGTACCTGCGGTTGCTGCCAATGCTAGAATAGGAGTCCCATGGGATATTTTTCTGCCCATGTCTTCATTCCCCTTGCTATCTCTGAGCACTGGGCTGCTCCTGCTGCTGCTGCCACGGCCCAGTAGCACTTCTGCTGCTGCACTGCATTCCTGGCCAGCCCCCACACCAGTGGTGGACTGTGCTGGAAAGATGACACATTGGGACTTTTTTCTATGGCTTTCCCACGCAGAATTTAGATCTGGCAGGGACCTTAGAGTCCATCATGTCCAATGCCTTCATTTTAAAGATGAAGAAACTAAGGCTGAGAGTGGATCACTAAAGATGGCTAAAACCTATCTCTTCTGGAAAATAATTAATCATTACCAAACATAGTCAACAAAAGAAATCACTTCTTCTTGTCTTCTGTTTCTTCTTATGCATTAATAGAATTCTCTTATCTAATCTGGCCATAAAAGGTTAATTCATGACTTGTTGGACCCTTTTTTTCTCTTTCTTTTTTTTTTCTTTTTTTGGCTAGGCAATGGAATTAAGTGACTTGCCCAGGGTCACACAGCTAGTAAGTGTTATGTTTCTGAGGGCAGATTTGAACTCGGGTCTTCCTGAATCCAGGGCTGGTGCTCTATCTACTGCACCACCTACGTGCCCTGGATCCTTTTTTTTAAATTTGAAAACTGAACTTTTGAACTTTGAACTAGGAAAAGAATGAGTAACCTGGTAGTAAATAACAGCTTCCAACTCTCGTATGGTTTATGTGTTCTATGTTTCTAATACAGAAATAAGAAGAATATTGCTTAGTTAAGAAAAATTGAGGGGCACCTTGGTGGCGCAATGGATAAAGCTCCAGAATTGGAGTCAGGAAGATCCGAGTTCAAATATGACCTCACACACTTGACACTTGCTAGCTACGTGACCCTGGGCAAGTCTCTTAATCCTGATTGCCTCACCAAAAAGAAAAAAAAATTGAAAGAAAAAGTGGAGGTATAACAACAACAATTCACATTTATATGATGCTTTAGATGCTTTTCCCACAGCAATATTGTGAGGTAGATAGATGAGGTAGAGTATTAACAAAGTTTCAGAGATGAAGAAATGAAGACTTGAAAGCTGGTCTTCTGAAAAGAACAGAACTCTTGGGGCTACACTCTGCTGGTCTTACAAATAACCAGAAAACATCTCTATACTGTTTTATCTCCAATAAAAGATCTGTCTTATTAAGAGTTAAGGAGCTGATCCTGTCCCTGGGGACCAATGACTTCCTGATGCAGTTTATGCAAGTGCATTTTGTCAGTGAGTATGTGTGGGAAAAAACACATAGTAATAAGATGTCATTTTTAGTCATTGCTTACATGTTGTTTTTAAGAATTATTTTTATTTGGGGGCAGCTAGGTGGCACAGTGGATAGAGCACCAGCCCTGGATTCAGAAGTACTTGAGTTCAAATCCGGCCTCAGACACATAACACTTACTAGCTGTGTGACCCTAGGCAAGTCACTTAACCCCTACTGTCCAACCCCTCAAAATTATTTTTATTTATTTTGTTAAATATTTTCAAATTACATGTAAAAAAATTAACATTCACTCAAAAAAAGGTGAGTTCCCAATTCTTCCCCTCCCTTTCATCTCTCGCCTCTTTTTGAGAAGGCAAACAATTTGAAATCAGTTATACATGTGAAGTCATACACAATATATTTTCACATTAACCATGTTGAAAAAGAAAACACAAGCAAAATAAGACAATAAAAATGAAGAAGGTGAAAAAAAGTGTGTTTCCTTCTGCATTCAGTGTTCACCAGTCCTCTCTCTGGAGGTGGACAGCATCTTTCCTCATGGGTCCCTTGGAATTGTCTTAGATCATTGTCTTGATCGGAGCAGCTAAGTCTTTCACGGTTGATCATCCTTATAATATTATTGTTACTCTGTGCAATGTTCTCCCTATTCACTGGATCAAAATGATAGATAAACAAAGTATTATAATCCAAAGAGATTTTACCTCAGGCAGCAAATTCCCCCCATTTACAATTAAAGCAGGATGTTGCTGTCATAAAGGCAATAATAATAACACAAGACATTGGGAGATGTTTTGTGGCTGTCACACAATAAACAGTCAAATAATATAACCTCTGCCCCAAAGCCCATTGGTTTGGTGCTCTCTCCTCATTGGTGGAGGTGAATGTCCTGCCCTGTGTGAAGAGATGGCGAGATTAGGAAAGCTCCAGCCTTTGTCATCTGTCTTTGGGACTCTTCAAGGTTCAAGTCACTTTAGGAGCTCCTGGCTTCCAGCTTTGAGAGGGAAGATGGAAGAGGCCAACCCCACGTCAGGTTCCTGAAGGAAAAGATTGTGGGAAGACATGAGTGGAGCTAGCAGTCTTCATCATGTCACTATCACCAACTAGCTATACTAGAGATTATGGGGAGTTTCACCTTGGGTATAATCCAGGACTCTCTTTCTCTCTCTCTCTCTCTGTCTCTCTGTCTCTCTCTGTCTCCTGTTTCTCTCTCTTTCTGTGTCTCTTGGTCTCTCTGTCTCTGTCTCTGTCTCTCTCTCTCGGTTGAGCTGAGTTAACTTACTCCCTTTGCTATCTCTGATTTTAGTTTTTCTGCAATTTGGATAAATGGGTTTCTTTGCTATTCACTATGTGTGTTTATTATGGAACTGGTATTTGAAGGAGAAAGGAGTTAAGGATATAGAGCTTGGGGTCCTGTTTTCTTCCAATGATGACACAGCAATCAGAATTTAGATTGAACCTGATCATATGATATTTAAGGGAGCAGACAGATTTAATTCTAACCCAGTATTCTTCTCTCTGAGAAAAGCAGAATGGCTAAAGGCCAAAGGCCAAAGGCCAATGGGCCAGAAGCCCAACTTCTGGCTTCCCTTCCTGGCAGCAATTGAAGCCTCCTGTGGAGAAAGGTGGAGGGGAGAAGAAGCTAGAGATGTCTATTCTAAACTCTTTTTGAGCCGCACAATGACAACCCTTGCATAAGGTAGGCCTCTCTTCACACAGGCCTTTCTCCTTATAATAACATTGACATTACTTTGGTAAACACTGAGTTCATATAAAATATATAAAGGCCTTTACTACTTTTCTTTCAGTTCTTCCAGCACAACCCTGTAATCATACTGCATAAACATGTCATTCATACATCTTAAAGTAAATATCAATGATACAAGTTGACAGCCATAAAAAAAAGTCATTGACATTGTGAGATTTCACAAAGAAGTGATGTAGCTTCACTTAAAATGAGAAAGACACTTGTTAAGATCTATGTTGCTCCTCAACCCAATAAACTCCAGTGGCTTCTTATATTGCTGCTCAGATAGAATTGTCAAGTTCCCTCCTTGGCTTTCAAAGTCCTTAACAATTTGACTTCAGCCTATCTCTCCAGCTTCATTATGAATCAATCCCATTCTCATAGCTATAGCACTTCATCTCCCCTAAGTCTTTGTATTGGTCATCCCACACGGCTGATATATGATTCCTCCTCACCTCATAGAATCATTTATTTCTTCAAGATACTCTTCAAGCACCTAAATGTTTCTTGACTGACTGCCTCACTTTCTCCATTATAACTTTTCTGATCTTCCAACTGTCCTCCCTCACTACCTTAAATTTAACTACCTTTTATTTATTCTGTAGCTACTTATGCCCTGTCTTGTCCAAAAGAATGTTAAGCTCTTTGAGAGTGGTGATTGTTTTACTTTTTGTCTTTGTATTCCTAGGACTGAGCACAGCCCCTGGCATGTAGTAGGGACTGAATAAGTAGTTTTTTGGTTTTTGAGGCTTTTTTGGCTAGGCAATGGGGTTCAGTGACTTGCCCAGGGTCACATAGCTAGTAAGTTTCAAGTGTCTGAGGCCGAATTGAAACGCAGGTCCTCCTGACTTCAGGGCCGGTGCTCTATCCATTGCACCACCTAGCTGCCCCTGAATAAGTAGTGTTAACTGATTTGTTGAATAATCCAAAATCAGTATTCCAAATCTGATAAAAAAAAAACCTGATCATACATAACCAATAATGTAGATCTAATGACCAATAACTAATAATTGATTTTAATATCCAATATTTAATGATCTCCCTTTTGGTCACATCCTAATTAAATAATGTGAGCAAGCAAATAAGAAAGGAGTTGAATGATCAGGCAATCGCTAGATGACAATTGATATTATTTGTATTACAAATGTTATAAAACCTAAGATAATGAAGGTTTGTTTGAAACTGCAACATGTACCAGGTTCTTATGTCCATTTCCTCACATTCTTTGTCTTTGACAACTGTAATACTGCATTACATCTATAGATGCCACGTGCTTTTTTCTAGTTGTGGGGAAAAGGTAATCCTGTATAATTGTAATTAATGTACATTTTTTGAGGAATATAAAAAGTAGGATAAATATTAAAAGTATGATGCACAAATCAAGGATTCCAAATAGAATCAAATGATCTCAAAATAAAAATGAGCCAAGATCTAAAACCCCATCCAACATTTTCATAAAAGTTACCTTTTTTTTTTTTTTTGGTATGCTTTGTGAAACCATTGGTACTTAAATTGGTCAAGGATGCAGGTGTAGTACTCCTTTCTAATAAAAGCATACATTTTATACAGGCCTACAAGATCCCATTAGCCTTGGGACTCCAACTGGTCACCACACTGTCCCTCTGATTAGAGAGTGGAGCCATAAACCCCCAAACTGCCAAAGAGGGAGCTCCACTCAGAACATCTTATTTCTCACCTGATTGTACTACTTTGGGGCTTCTCTGACTTTTCCACCATGCACTCAAGTCGGGTACCCTCCCTGTCCCCTCCTTCCCTCAACCTGCTTTTCAGCTTTCTTTAGTGTGTTGTCTTCTTCCGTTAGAGTGTAAGCCCCTTGAGGGTAAGAACTACCTTTTTTTGTGTCCTTAGTGCTTAGCACAGTCCTGGCTCATAGCAGCTGCTTAATAAGTGTTTATTGACTTATTTGCCTTTAAACCACACAGTTTACTCAGAATCACCAAATATAGTTTACGGTTTTCTCATTTTATGTTTCAAAAGAATAATATTGGATATAACTTGATCTTATCTGTAAAGTTCAATGTGGACTGCTAAGCTAATATGATTAAAAATGCAGTTGCAGTTTATCATTATATGTTTTGATCACATTTATTATATTAATGTTCATTCCACATAGTCACAAAGGACAATTTGTTTTTGCAGGATTATTCTCATATTAAAACAGCAGATTGCATTTCACAGTTTGACAGTCCAGTTTCATGCTAATTAGTGTTCAGTATATTTTCAACATTACACTTCAATCCACTAAATTTCAAAACTAAAGTAATTAAGACAAAACCTACAATCTAGTTGTTATATAATTGAATTTTTGCCTTATATATTTCTGAAAAGCTAGGTCTGACATGGTTAAATAAAATGCCTAATAACCTAGACAAGCTAGAATGGTGAATTCTGGTGAATGAACTTTATCACATGTAGTTTGGTAGGCCATATAAAATGAGGTTGCTTTTCACAATTGTCCATAATGATGTACATCTCCAAAAATATAACAGTCCTCAGTAGGAACAGTTACAGATGTGTTGGAGGTTGAAGGTACTAATTTGATTATTTGAACGAGAAAGACAATTGGTTACATGCTCAGCATGGAGAGACCTAATATTGTCTCCTTCCCAAGAGCCATCAATAATCAGTATTTGTCATAGGGGTGTCTTAGAGACCAATGGAGCATTCACAAGGCATATAGTAACAGCTCACAAAATGAATCACTGATATAATTTATAAGCAATCATTTCAAAATTAATACATTCTAAATATTTCCAGCTCTCATGAGGTATGCTCTAAAACAAAATACTCCTCAGATATTGTAACCTCTATATACAGTGAGAAATTGCTTGTATGCAAAAGCACTAATTTGCAAAACTCATATACCCTTTTATAACATATTAATTTGAAACTTTAAACCCATTTTCTAATCACCAATCAACAAACATTTATTAAGCATCTGCTATAATTATATAATAAATGCTAATAGCTAACATTTACGTAGTGCTCTGATGTTTACAAAGGGCTTTACAAATATTATTACATTTTTATGAGAAACAACCTTGGGACGTACATGTTCTCCATTTTATAGAAGAGCTAGCTGAGGCAGATAAAAGTTAAGTCACTTGCTCAGGGTCATGCAAATCTTAAGTGTTTGAATCTACATTTGTACTCAAGTCTTTTTGACTCCAGGTCCCGTGTTCTATCCACTGTACCATGTAGCTGCTTACTTATCTTCAAGGCTATATGCTAAGCTCTAGAGAGTAAACTACAAATAATAAAACCATTCCTACTTTCAAGGAGCTTAACTATCATGGTATATTTCTCAGGTTAAAATAAATAAAAAGCCTTCTTGTTTCCACACACGTTCTTACAGAGGTGGCTACTTTTTTTTTTAAATCTGTAACAGAAAATTATTTCATAGGCATTTCTTCAAACACTGTCAGGATTTACTCAAGGACATTTTAAAGGCTATTCACCTTTTGATTTAAAACTAGAACCCAAGCATTTCAAACCAAAACACTCAAGATTGTTTCAAAGCCCTGTATTCAGTTTGCAGTCTTACACATAGCTATAAAAAAAGTCTTTAAACAGGACAAACACCTTCAGACAAAAAAACATCTCCGTTATGTTAGTTCAAAGACAAACACACATAGAAAGCAATAGCTACACGGTAATGCAGATTTAAAAAAAAAAAAGGCACGCTTCCTTAGCATCAGCCCCACTGGATTGACTCTGATTACAACATTCAGTCTTTAATTCCCAAACGAACAAGATAAAGCTGATTATAACTATTTCATTTACTTAGGGCTAGTTCCCCCTTTTCACAGAACAGGTATTACATATGGAGTTTGTGGGGTGCTCAGGAGGATTAGCACCTCTGGTTTGAGGGCTTTTCAGCCCTGCTCATCCACCTTTGGTGTCCACCTAATTCACTCAACTCTCACCTGTATCTTGGCAGATAGGCTATACTAGGTTGAGGGTAAGTGACAGGTCTCAAACCCGTTGGTGAGTCAGGGAGATGTTTACTCCAAGCATGTGAAGACTTCCCCTAGTGGAATGGGCAGATGAGAACAATTTGTTCCAATGGCCATGAAGGCAGCTGAAGCAGGTACTGCGGAATACTTGGTTGGACATTGAAGATGCTAAAGGGTCATCCACTGCATCCTGGGCCGTTGCCAGTCGTTCTGACTTGTCTTGCCACTAGACGACTCTGCTTTCTCTGGAAGACAGAATGAGACTGATGACTTCGTGCAGCTATGCATCACTTAAATCTAATTCACATGCAAGGCGAGACATCACTCTGTGATGTCATTGGTCCTCTTCGAAAATGGAGGACAAAAAGCATTATCATATAAAATAAATATTTAATTATCTATTTCTCCCTTTCATTCTGAGTGGCCAGTTCAGTAACTGTCAATCATGTAACTGCTCAAGATTTGAACCTAAATTCTTATTTCGTTCCCTCTAAAACTGATTCTAGCTAAGTTAAAAGTTATTTACCATTTCCCTTAAATTGATTACAGCACTAATACAAGAACATATATAAGACAAGATAGATATTCCCATTAGCTCATCCACACAGAAAATATTCTCCTGAGATCCATGCCAGGTTTCACAATTTCCCTTCTCCTGCATTCCAGTCTGACTGACAGGATTCCCCCCTCCCCCTTAGGCCTAGCTTTCTCTCCCAGAAAATTAAACTTTTAAATTGATTTCCCTTTTTCTTGCCAAGAAGCCATTTTCCTTGGATTTAACTACCTCTGGAGGACTTAAAAAGGGGAAAAAATGTATCTTAATTTGAAGCAACAGCTAATTTCTCCCTTTCGTCTTCAAAAGCATTTTCTATTCTACGAGTTTTTATGGTTCATGACCAAGAATTCAGTTTTATTTTTAGAAGCTTCTACCTATAAGTTCTATTTGTTCAGAAAACTTAGAATCTTGGGAGAATAATACATCATATAGATACTGGGTTGTCCTTAAGTAGGCCTAGAATATCCTTAAATAGAGAGACAATGAGTTCTAGAATTTACATAATCACTGCTGATCCTCTCAAAGATGTATAAGGAAGACAAAAAGTAATTACATAAAGGTTCACCTCTTATTTGGGAAAACTCTTCTGGGGTTAATCCTTGACTTATGGGAGAGGTACAGTTAATACAGATATAAATAGACAATTGTGTAACAATGTAGGTGATTAAACACATTCTTTTCTCCTGGATTCCACTCTAGGAATCTGGTGGCAAATAAAAATAAGAGTTCTACTCCTTGGAACCATCTTTTCTAATCTGGAGGCAAAATATGCCGATACTGCTTTATTTTATTTTCATCAAATACAGCTAGGGACCAGCTAGTACAAATATTGAATCCTATGGAAGAGGTCACATTATTTGAATCATTTCTGCATATTTCTATTAGGCTGGAACCAATAAGCATATTTTACGGAATTATAACTTTGAATAGTGTAAATTTGAATACATGTGATTATTTCATGGGATTCATTTTTTTAAATTAATCAGGACCAAGCTATAATCTGTCACATCTTCTAGAAGACAAAGAATTTAGAAGGGGTGGGGGTGGGGGAGGATTCTGGGACTACTACCTGCTTCTGTTTCATTGTGATGGTAATCCTGAGTGTTTTCACTTGGTGGCATTTAGGCCTTTGAGATTAAAACTAAATTCCTCAACCCATCAGAGCACCCCAGAACCCTGAGGGCCACATGTAGTAACCTGGTTCTATAAGGATGGGTCAGAGCTACTCACTATATCAACTTAAACATCAACAAGGATTAACAAATTTAATATACCAAGAACAAAAAAAGGATTGTATGAAAGTTAACTTTCATAACATTGTTTGTATGTTAAATTTAATAAGATAGTAACAAAATTGCCTTGCCTGTCTCTGCCTCATCTTAATTTCCTTTTGCTCTTTTTGGGAGCATTTTAAAAACCAGTTCATTGGTTTCTTTGCTTTCTTTCTCATCATTCTCACTATCCACTGGCTCTTTCCCTCAAAATTCTCCCTTCTCCACCAATGAAAGGCCTCTCTTTTAACAAATAAATATCTTTAAGAAAAATAAATTCACATATTGTCCATGTATGAAAATATATAACTCACTTATACCTCTAGTCTATCAACTCTCTGCCAAGAAATACGAAGGATTGTTCATTATTAGTTTTCTGAAATCATTATTGGTCACTTCATTCGGACGAGTTTTACCTTTTATAATTTCTTATGGCACAGTTAATATGCCATTATATTTGTATTCCATAATTTGTTCGGTCATTCTCAATATGGCGTATCCCAACTTGCTTCCAATTCCTTCCTACACCCAAAAGTGCTGATATGTATAAATGTGTATGTACATATGTGTGTGTATGTATAATGTATGCATACATGTATATATATGTATATGTGTGTCTCTCTCTAGATGATACACACAAATGTGTGTGTGTCTGATTCTGACTGGTTTGAAACACATGACCAGTATATCACTGGGTAAAAAAATATGCACAGTTTAATGACTTTTTGGGTATAGTTTAAAATTACTTTCCAGAATGATTAGACCAATTCATTGCTCTACCAAGAGTGTATTAGTATGCTTGTCCTCCCCCAGACTCCCAAAATGGACATTTTGGGGGTTTTTTTCTGGTCACTTTTGCCAGTTCTTATGATCAACCAGGATTCTAGAGGCCACAGGTTCCCCACCCCTGAACAATGCAATCATTAACCATGATTCTGAAGGATTGGTGATGAAGACTTCTCCTGACAGAGAGATGATGGGCTAAATATTTAGAATGAGAAACACATGTTTGGGGCATAAACATAATAGAATTTTTTTTTCCTTCACTATGCATATTTGTTACAATGGTTTTGTTTTTCTTTTTTTTAGTGGGAGGGGAGAGATGGAAGTGAGAGAAAATAAATGAAAAAGTTAATTAAAACAATTATATGAAAAAAGTTTTCCAGATCACTATTAAAACAATTTAATTCTAGGTCTTCAGATGCAGCCTTTTGACTGAGTCTAAGTTTCACAGAACAAATCTTTTTATTAAGGAGATTTGTTCTGTGAAGTTTGGATTCAGTCAAAGGGACACACTTGAGGACCGAGAGGGCCACATGTGGCCTTGAGGCTGTGGGTTCCCTACCCCTGTTTCTAGTTCTTATCTAACATATGACCTTGCACAAGTCACTTCATGTATGTGGGCCTTAGTTTTCTCATCTGTAAGTGAAGTCATTGGACTACGTATTCGAGGTCCTTCCTAGCTCTGAGTCAATATGCCTTTAGTTTTAGAGTATAGAAGGAGTGGTGAAAAACCACCACTAGTTACTTTAGAGACCCAAATTGCATTGTAGGTCAATAGTATCATTGTCATACGTGAATCACAACAGCTTTTTATTTTAACATTAGTAGTGAATACAGGGATAGGAAGCTTGAGGTACAGAGAGTAGAACAGAGATTAAAGCTGCCTCTCTGGTGGTTATTTTATTTTTCTTTTCAAAAACAGTTTTAGTGAAGCCTTTGTTTTTCACACCATAGCCATTTCTAGGTGTCCCTTTCCCTATAGAGCACTCTTTGTGACAAAGAAAAAGGGTTAAGTCAAAGTGACTGTCACAGTAGCTGTACTTCATACTGAGTGTCACCTTCTACAACTATAGTCCCCAAACTCTTTACTGAGAGGAGGGTAATAAATCATCTGGCCTCTGCAACCAAGACTGTTTAATCTGAGCTTAACTGCTTTCTGAGTTGTTGTTGTTGTTTTTAATTTATATTACTGTGATCATTGTGAACACAATTATTATGGTTCTCCTGGTGTTTTTTTAAATTCCTCCTCATAGGGCAATAATATTACATTATATTCAAAAACATTCATATTCAGCCATTCTCTCTTTTATGAACACTATTGTCTTTCCAGATTTTTGCTATCCAGGGGTTATTTAAATGGCTAATATTATTTTACTCTAAATTGAAGAGTTAAAAAAAGTCACACATTAGAAAGATAGAGAAGTCAAAAGGATTCAGAGTTGGAAGGGCTTGGCAGCCAGAAGACTGGGTTCTAATTCTGGTGCTGTTAGCTGTCTGCGTGACCTTAGACAAATCACTTAAATTTCTGTGTTGCAGTGTTCTCATTTGTGGGCAAATGCAAATGGTGATTATATACAAGTCACCCACCATCCTTACCTCCCATTCAAAATTGTGAAGCTAATATAACATGTAAAAAAAGCTATGTTATGATGATTATGATTCATATCTTCATATTTTTAGATAGAGTGCAGGGAAAGCAAATCTAGGACACATTACTATACTGCTATTATTATTTTATATTTGATATTCTGTGGACTGTTGTGCAGGTGGATAAAATAACTATCTTGCAACTGAGTGAAAGTGGTGGGATGTAGGCTTATCTGAAAGTATCTGGGCTGTCTCCAGTAGAAGACTGGATGATAGGAATGATATGTACTTTATCATGTACCTCCATGGTTTTGATTTGTTCTGCTAGATCAGTTAGGTGGCATAGTGAATAAAAGGCTTGACTAAATTTCAGGAAGACTTCAGTTCAAATTCTGCCTCAAGTATTTACTAGCCATGTGAACCTGGGCAACTAACAACTTCTCTCAGTTTCCTCATCTATAAAAATGGGGATAATAATAGCACCTATCTCATAGAGTTGTAAGGATCAAAAGAGATAACATACATAAGATGTTCTCCAAACCTTAAAGCACTATATAACTGTTTTAGCTACTATTATTATTTTTATATTTTCAAAGCTTTTTATTCTATGTAGCTTGAAGATTTTGAATTTTTGGTATAGTGACATCTCTTTAAAGTGTTGTCCATAAGCTTTTTTGGTGAATGTTATGTCTGGGCAATTTTGGCCAAGATTTCATTTGTTGAATTCTCATAGATATTTTGAGGTTTATATTTGTGGTAATAGGGATTTATTGTACATTATTTTATTAAAGACAGCTAGCTTTTGATATATAATTCTAATCACTGAGTTCTATCTTGCTAAGTATCATTACCATTATTTTCCTCCTTTTTAAAAATCCTCTTTATGTTTCAATTAGAATCAGTCCTGAGATAAGAAGCTATGCTATTATTTTTTGAATTTAATGTTTTATGAACTATGCCACAGGTAAATAAAATAACTTTTTAAAATTGAAAATAAGAATTGGTATATGTAAATTCATCCTTTGTAGACCCCATTGAAAACATATTCAGTACAAGTCCAGTACCAGACATACCAGACATACCAGACAAGATAACATATACCTCTTCCGATTTCCATGTGACTTTGATTTCTTCTACAGGTACATTTATTTTGATACCTTTTCATTCCATGTATATTGGATATTATGGGTACCTTGCATGGAGACATCCATTAAAATATTAGGTCAAGTTTTTGTGGCTCAGTGTTTTGTTTGGATAGTTATAGGAAATGGTACCTGGCAGTAGATAATACTCTGGATTCAGGACAGCTTATTGGTTATGTTCTGCAGGATATTTTGAGGTCTGTATTTGTAATATGGGAATTTGTTGTCTGTCAGTCCATGAAAAGTAGCGAATTTCTATAGCAGAAGTGTCAAACTCACTGCCACTGCCAGCAAAACTAGAACCAGATTAAAATGTAACTAGAAAATGTTTGAGCTAAATAAAAATACAATGCAACATAGTTAATGTTAATTTGTGGCTAAGTCAATATACAACTGTCAGTATCTGTTTCTGCTTGAGTTTAATATCCATGTTCTAAAGTGTAATTCCAGCCATCGTAGGTATTCATTTGGTACTAAGTTTTTATAGCCTGAAGTGATGTATTACACAGTTTCTAACATTTCCTTACATAATCTGAATTGATCAATAAATACAGGGTCCTTAAGGGTCACTATCTTGCAGCTTCTGGTGGTGATGACCTACTCCTGAATTGCCATCATAAGCTCCTTTTTTCTCATGAGCAAATCTGCATAATGCCATCATTTGTCTGACTGTGCTTTGTCGACATTTTGTCGGATGAGTTCATGTGGACGTCAGTCGGGGAAGGTCTCTTCATTCCATTCTTGGATCCTAGCCATATCATAGCCTCTAATGGAATGTAAACCATGTTTCATTACATTTGACAAATCCAATAGCATGTGCCTTTTCCCTTGACTATTTCTTGGTAAAATGAGGTCAGCTTGTTCTAAAAGTATTCTATAAGTTACTCATCTGTTTGTCATGTGCTCTAAGAATGCCTAGAAATCCTTTCTACCTTTTTGAAAAAGAAGCATTGGTCTGTGGCTGCCTTAGAATGACAGGCTCTGAGTTTTTGTTAATATTGTAGAAGTTTTTCTGAGCATACTTTGTAAATCTGTTAGGATTCATTTTATAGTTTTGAAAGTATATATTAAGGCTGTTATTGCATATTTGTTAATTGTTTTAAACATGTTCTTTCCACTGAACTTTGATTTCAGTATGCTGATAAGTCTTTTAACATACTTAGCCATAGTATTCTCCATACAGCTTTACACACAATGTTTTTTGTTTGTTTGTTTTGTTTTGTTTGTCTGTTAGTTTCCCCTTCATCCATTGGTTTAGTTTGATTTGCAGATTCAAGCTCAAAATCTTTAGTCTCTATTTTTCCTTAGTATACATTAAGATTTTTACACTGATCTCATTCAAATGACATTTTCATGGCATCGAAGAATGATTCCATGATATAAAGGAGCTATTTGATGCTTTTTTGTTGTTGTTTTTGCTGGAACTATATTGGTTTATGTCATCAAGGTACATCAAGTGTTTAATAAGATATTTTGGTTTAACTAATTCAATTCAGAAGCCATATTTAGTTCTATTTAAGAAAGATCATAATGGATTTAAAGCTAGGCACAAGAATAAGGGGCTTAAACTGTCTCTTTGGATAATACTAAGTTTTACATTAATTGTTCTTGACATTATTATGTAGAGTGCTATTTTCCATGTGGACATCAAATATTCTAACCTTCTTGTTGTACATGCATACATATCTACACGTATACTCGAAACATGCCACTTACATTCTCATTATACATATGTCTATGTATATATACACACACATATAGATATGTATAGCAAAAGTGTTAGAGTATTTTATGTCTTTGTATATATATATACACATATTTTGTGTGTTTATCCACATAAACACACATATATTACACTTTTTGTTACATGAAAAGTCATGAGAGCAGAACTAAATCAAAAGATTTGCAATAATCAATAAAAGCAATGTAAATGTTATAGCTCTTTAGGGTGACTTATTTAATTCTTGAATTGATTATAAATTGTTCTTTATACCCCTGGATTTTTTTTTTTGTATGCTCCTGCTGCTGCTGCTGCTGTTGGTATCTGGTATCTGTTGGTATCACAGGACACCAGGATATCAGAACCACTACTGCAGGTGACTCACGGTGCATGAATACAGCCATGATTCCATTGTATGCTATAACATATATTTCCAATGATGAATTGTACCAGATGTGGCATAAAAGAAATCATCAAGGACACAAATGAGCAAAAAAGGATATGGAATGGTCATGCAGCAGCTAGGTGGTACAGTGTTTAGAACACTGGGTCTGGAGTCAGGAAGATTTAAGTTCAGATCCCACCTTGGATACTTACTACCTGTGTGACCCTGGACAAGTCACTTAATCTTTGTTTGACTCAGTTTCCTCAACTGTATAATGGGGATAATAATAGTATCTCTCTCTCCCAGAGTTGTTGTGAGGATCAGATGAATATTTGTAAAACACTTAGCACAATATAGTATATAGTAGGCACTGTATCAATGGTAGTTGTTATTAATCCCTAGAGTCACCAAGCACCCCTGAGACAGGAAAAAAAGGGTAGCGAGAGGGCAGAATGCAGGCAGACCTTTAAGGGTTGGAACTTCCTGGCCTAAGCCTAGAAACACCCAAGCCATCCTGAAACCTGCAGCCCTAAGCCCATGTATGCAGATGTCCAGAACAAGAGATAGCCTCAAGCTATTCCAGGCAGGTTCAGCACTCTACTTGGAATAACCTCAGGCTATCCAGATGGGTCCAGCATAAACACTCAAGGCCTGAACCCAGCAGCAGGGAGAAAGAACCACAGAGCTTACAGCAGGAGAAGGTCCCAGAGCTCTTGTCAAGAGGAAGCCCTGAAGCAGAGCCCAAACCTAGAGAAACCCCAGAGTCTCTTAAAGGAGGAGCCTAATCTGAACAGCAGGCCTTAGGCCCAGGCAGACCTGGCCCCTGCTGTTCAGTTGCACAACTTGACATAAGTACTGGCCCTTTGACCTAGATACTGAGGCAGATGAGATAAGTAAACCAAGGAAAACAGCAAATACTATGAGGAAATTTCTTAGGTTAAAAGATTCTCAGGGGGCAAATTCTAAAGAAAACAGTGACCTCATAACAATTTCAGGTAAAGTCTTAGAGGAAAAAAATGTCCTGAACATGGGGGCTGCAGGACTACCTAGAAGAAATGAAACAAGTGATATAGAATATATAACCTAGGCGAGAACACATGGTAAGAAAAATTGACAAATTGAAACATACGGTGGAAAAATGTCACGTAAGAAATAAATGCAATGGAATTTAGAATGGGCTGGACAGAAAACAACTCAATAAGACAATAAGAAATGTTAAAAACAAAACCAAAAGATTGAAAAAAACCCAGAAGAAAATGTAAGAAATATGCTATCAGAAATAACATCCTGGAGAACAGGTCAAGGAGAATTTTAAAAGTACCAAATGATCTGATAACCTTGATTTAAAAAAAAAAGATTGGGTATCATAGAAATCATAAATGAAAAATTCCCAGAACTCTTAGAAATGGCAGGAAAAGTGAAAATAAGAATGATATATCAGTTACTTCCTGGTTGAAACCCAAAAAGAAAATAGGAAGATTATTAAAAAAAAATCCAGAGCTTCCATGTCAAAAACAAGAAATAATAAAAGCAAAATAGATAACAGCAAAATCATAAGCAGCCAAAAAGAAAGAGTTCAAATACCAAGAGTCACAATAAAGATCATGAAAGTCTTAGCATCAGCCTTGTAAAGTAGATGAGAGCTTGGAATAAGATATTAAAAAAAACAGGACAAAAAGACTTGCAGCCAAAAGTAAACCTATCTGGCAAAACTAAGTATAAACCTACAGGACAAAAACTGATCATTAATGGAATAGAAGATTTCTAAGCTTTCCTGATGAAAAGGCAAGAAATGAGTATTGAAATGGAAATGTAGACTCAAAGGTACAACTTTTTGTTGTTCAGTCATTTTCAGTCGTGTCTGCCTCTTTGTGACTCCATTTTGGGTTTTCTTGGCAAAGATACTGGAATGGTTTGCCATTTCTTTCTTCAGCTCATTTTACAGAGAGGAGACTGAGTCAAACAGGGTTAAAAGACTTGCCCAGGGTCACACAGCTAGTAAGCCTAGTCTGAGGCCAGATTTGAGCTCAGAATGAGTCTTCCTGACTCGAGGTCCAGCACTCTATCTACTTCTCCACCTAGCTGCCCAAAGGTACAAACATTTGTTTAATTGAAAGGGAATACATAGAAATAAATTGTTTACGTATTAGTAGGGGGATAAGAAATTAATGTCTTCTCAGAACCCAGTAGACTTAAAGATCATTATAGAAAGGTAAATATGACAGAGGGTTTGTGGGTAGTTTTGTTCCACATAATGGGAGAAGACAAAAAAGGGAGGGAGACAGAAGAAGGAAGAAAGAAGGGTAGGGAAATCACTGTTGTGTAATAGAGATGAATAAGATGAAGTAAATAGATGTGGAGGGAGGGATAGGAGGAAGGGGAACAGTAATTCCATTAGCATCATTTTCACCTGAACCAGATAAAGGAAGATTGAACACAATTGCGTACATACACTGAGTGCAGAAATACATTAAACTCAAGAGGGATGGAAGAGAGAACAGGAACAATGGAGGAGCAGAAAGGGAAGGCAGGATAGGCAAGGGAACAGCCACAAGCTAAACAAACTCTAATATTAAAGGAGAGAGCATGAAAGAAAGAAAGAAAGAAAGAAAGAAAGAAAGAAAGAAAGAAAGAAAGAAAGAAAGAAAGAAAGAAAGAAAGAAAGAAAGAAAAACCTGGGACCACTGGTGGGAAAAAGAACAGCTGCAACAGAGAGGGAAAAGGCTGTTTCAGGTATTAGCAAAACTCACTCTCCTTTACAGCCTTCTGATTTATAAAGGGAGGGATAGAAGCAAAGTGCAAAAGGACAGAATGGAGAGAAATACACAATTAAAAACCATAATAATTGTGAATGGAATAAATTTATCCATCAGATGGAAAACGGTATTAGAAAGAATTAGAAAACAGAATCTCATAATCTGTTGTTTGCAAGAAACACTGGAAACAAAGATTCCTGTACAGTTAAAATAAGGGGCTGGAGCAAAATCTATTATGCTTCAGCTGAACTAAAAAAGAAAAAAAAGCAGGAGTATCAAGCATGATTTCAGAAAAAGCTACAGTAAATGCAGTCATGATATAAAGAGATAAGCAGGAAAATTACATTATTCTTAAAAGCAACATAGACAATGAATCAATAACTAATGTGTTGCACATAATAGAATCATATTTAAAGGAAATTTTCAGAAATTATTCTGTCCAAAGCTGTTACCAAAACAGAAAACGCTGTTACCAAAACAGACAACTTAAAGGAAATGAATGCTTACCAAAAGAATGGGAACAGTCTATATTTCAGTTATGAGAAATATGCACATTGGTGTATTGTTGGTGGAAATGTGAATCGGCACAACCATTTTGGAAAGCAATTTGGAATTATGCAGATATGGTAAATAAAATGTCCAGAGATCCCACTACTAGGCTTATACCTCCAATGAAGCCACCAATAAGAAGAATAAATATTTATTCTAAAATATTCTTCTTCTTCTAAAATATTTATAGCAGCAAATTTTGTGATAGAAAAAAAATTGGAAACAAAGTACATGACCATCAATTAGGCAATGGCTACACAATGGAATATTATTTTGCTATAGGAAATGACAAATATACTGAATGTAGAGAAGTATAGAAAGATATGCACTGATGTAGAGTAAAGTAAATATAGTTAAGAAAATAATATATATGATGCCTGTATAACAACATAACAAAATGCAACCACATAAAAAAATCAAAGGTAAATGTTGAAAAATTACAAAGAAAAAAAATGACTCAAAAGAGATATGAGAAGATACCTGTACCCCATTCCTTTGTAGAAGTAGGAGGCCTAAGGGGCAGCTAAGTGGCACAGTAGATAGAGCACCGGCCCTGAAATCAGGAGTATCTGAGTTCAAATCTAACCTCAGACCAAATACTTGTCACTTACTAGCAAGTCACTTAACCCCAACTGCCTAAAAAAAAAAAGTGGGAGGCCTATCAGTGTGATATGCTATATATTTTTAGACTTTTTTGATGTATTGCTCATAATTGATGGCTTTTTTCTCTATATTCTTTGTCTTTAAAAATATTATTTTTTGTATGTGATAGCTTTCAATATGATAAGTAATATCTATCCAAAATCAAAGGCATTATAGAAATAAAATAAAGGGCTGGAGCAAAATCTATTATGCCTTAGATGAACTCAATGGTGATTTTAGAAAAAAAAACTACAGTTAATATAAGCATGATAAAAGAGATAAGCAGGCCTTTCCAACAAGATTAAGGACAAAGCAAGTATGTCCATTATCCCAAGTATTATTTAACATAGTGCTAGGAATACTAGCTCTAACAATGAGATTTTTAAAAAAGAGAAATTGAGGGAATAAGCATAGGCATCGAAGAAACAGTGCAGCTACGTGGCACAACAGTGAGAGCATAGGGCCTAGAGTCAGAAAGACCTAAGTTCAAATTTGACCTCAGACACTTACTAGCTGTATGACCCTGGGCAAGTCACTTAACTGTGTTTGTCTTAGATTTCTCATTTATAAAATGAACTGGGGAAAGAAATGGCAAAATACTCGAGTATCTTTGCCAAGAAAACTCCAAAAATGGGGTCACGAAGAGTCAGACATGATTGAAACGACTGAATAACAACAAAGAAACAAAATTGTTACTTTTTCTTCAGATGATATGATGATTTACTTAGAGAACACTAGCCAACTAAAAATCAGTTGAGCTAAATGGGATATCAAATAAATCCACATAATTAATTGTTGGCGTTTCTGTAAATTACAACAAGGCACAGTGGGAAGAGATCAGAAGAGAAATTCCATTTAAAATATCTTCATAAAATACCAGGAGTCTACCTGCCAAGACACACAGACAAACCATATGAATACAATTACAAAACACCCATTACAGAAACACAGAACTAAGTAATTGGAAGACTATTAATTGCTCATCCAAAAGGTAAGCCGATATTATAAAAATTACAATATCACTTAATTTACTTATTCAGTGATATACCAATAAAATTACCAAAAAGTAAACCAAACAGTAAAGCTAGAAAAAAAGAAAACAAAACTCATATGGAGAAACAAAAGGTCAAGAATCTTTTTTTAAAATTATTTATTTATTTCTAGTTTTCAACATTCACTTCTATAAGATTTTGAGTTCTAAATTTTTTCCCCTTCCCTCTGCTCCCCCCTCCCCAAGATGGCATGCACTCTGACATAGGCTATACAGGTACAGTCATATTAAACATATTTCCACATTAGTCATGTTGTAAAGAAGAATTAGAACCAAAGGGAAAAACCACAAGAAAGAAGAAACAAAAAAGAGAAAGAGAGAGAGAGAGAGAGAGAGAGAGAGAGAGAGAGAGAGAGAGAGAGAGAGAGAGAGAGAGAATAGTATGCTTCGATCTGTATTCAAACTCCATAATTTTTTCTCTAGATGTGCACAGCATTTTCCATTATGAGTCTTTTGGACTTGTCTTAGATCCTCGTATTGCTGAGAAGAGCTAAGTTTATCAAAGTTGGTCATCGCATAATGTTGCTGTTACTGTGTACAATGTTCTTCTGGTTCTGCTCACTTCACTCAGCATCAGTTCATGTAAGTCTTTCCAGGTTTTTTCTGAAGTTTACCTGCTCATTATTTCTTATGGAACAATAGTATTCCATTACCTTCATATACCACAATTTGCTCAGCCATTCCCCAATTGATGGACATCCCCTCAATTTCCAATTCTTTGCCACCATAGAAAGAGCTGCTATAAATATTTTTGTACATGTGGGTTAAAAGGTCAAGAATCTTAAGGGAAATAATAATAATAAAAAAAGAGCCTAGCAGTACCAGATATCAAACCATATTATAGTGAAGTAATAAGCATCAAAATTATTATTGCTAGTTAAGAAATAAAGAAGCCTTTTATCAAATAGTGTTGAGGGAGGCTCTCCAGTTTTTGTATTACCTGATCTTTGTCGTGTACCCCTACCCGCAAATTGTCAAGTTCTTGATACCTTGGGGAGGAACTGAGATTCAAGGGCTCCATTGCTTTTGCTGAGGTAGGCCTATCTGGATTATATTAAAATTAACTATAAAAGCTGCTCCCACCTTGAAGCCATTGCTGATGTTCAGTGATCAGCCTGTTAATGTGTTGCTACCTTGATGTAATTATAATAAAATCCTTTTAATTCAAAGAAAGAAATAAAAATGGTCTCTGGAACTGATGATGTATACAACGATTGTGTATACAACACACAGAAACAAATCTTAATAGTTTAGTATTTGATAAACCCAAAAAACCCCTGATAGTAAAAACTTACCATTCAATAAATATTACTGGGATAACTAGAAAATTCTGGCTGAAACTGGTACAAAACATCTCACATCACATAACAAGACAAGCTCTAAATAGATACATGATTTAGATATTAAGGGCAATATCATAAACAAATTAGAGCAACAAAGATGAAATCACTTTCCAGATCTATGGACAGGAGAAGACTTCATGACTAGAGGATCACAGGAGATAAAATGAACAATTTGATTACATAAAATTAAAACATTTTGCTCAAACAAAACCAACACAGTTAAAATTAGAAAGGAAACAGATAACTGAGAGAAAAAATCTTAGCAGCAAGTTTCTCTTACAAGGGTCTGATTTCCAAGATATATTGGGAACTGATTCAAATTTTAAAAAATAAGAGCCATTCCCCATGGTCAAAAGAAGATAAACAGCCAATTTTCTGAGGAAGAAATTCAAGCTATCAATAGCCATATGAGAAAAAAATTCTCTTAATTACTAACATTTAGAAAAATGCTAATTAAGGCAACTCTGAGGTTTTATCTCATACTTTTAGATTAGCAAAATTGACAAAAAAGGAAAATGAAAAATGCTGGAGAGGCTATGGGAAAACAGGCTTATTAATGCACTGTTTATGGAACTGTGAACTAGTCTAGCCATTCTGGAAAGGAATTTGAATCTATGCCCTAAAAGTTATTAAACTACATGCCTGTAACACAGCAATACTAGAAAAAAGGAGGAAGATACATGTGTATAAAAATATTTATAGTAGCCCTTTTTAGGAGGGGTAGCAAACAAGTGGGAACTAAAGGGATGCCTTTCAACTGGGGAATGGCTGAACAAGTTATGGTATATGATTGTGATAAAATGTTATTGTGCTATAAGAAACCATGAAGGAGACAGTTTCAGAGAAACCTGGGAAGACTTATATCAGTTAATGCAGAGTGAAGTTAACAAAACCAGAAGAACAATTTATACAACAACATTGTAAAGAGAAATGACTTCGAAAGACCTAGGAACTCTGACCAGAATTCAACATTCTTCCTGACAGAGAGGTGATAGATTCTGGATATAGATTGAGATCTGTAATTTTTAGACATTGTCCAATGAGGGGTTTGTTTTGCTTGATATTTGTTACAAGGGGTTTTTTTCCTTTTCAACAGTGGAGGAGGGATGGAGAAGTAGAATGGAAAGAAAATAGATGTGCATTAATTAAAAACAATAAAATTTTAAAATATTTAATGGGCAGAATATTGTGTTAGTTGTTACTGAATCAATCAAGGTTTAAAATAGGTGTGAACGATTCCTGGACACCTGTATTAAATCGATCAATCAGTTAAAGGTATAAAGATATAGGTAAGAATGAAGGAAATCAGATGTTGCCACACAGGAAATTCCTTGTGGTCAGTTAAAGATAATTGGTCATGCCCTTTGAGGTTTATATAAAACAGCAGGCCAGCATTCCAGCAGCAAACCAGCCTAATGCTGAAACAGTTTCAGCTAAGCCCCTGAGAGAGAGTAGCCTTTATGAGGGTGTGTATGTGTTGGGGGCGGGGGAGAAGGAGAAGGTTGCTCTATGCTCAAGGGACTAAACGAATTGAAATGGATTTGCTCTCTTTTTGTTTTGACACTGAGCAAATGGAAGCTGAAAATGTCAGAGATACAATCTTTATGTAACACAAAAGGAGGATTACAGGTTTCTGACATAAGAGGAGAGGGATTACAGTACAGTTGACGTAGGAAAGGAGGCTTATGGTGCATCTGACAGAGCAATAATTGTACAGAATTATTTGTAGGGTTAGAATAAATGAATGAACTGAGTGGGTGGTTCTCAGAAAAAAATAATGTGTTACAACAGTTCTCTTTTATGGAAACTTGGCACAGGTTAGGGAAACAGAGCATTATTTACCCTAAGAAAAGATACCTGAATTCTTAGGTGGCTAATTCATTAAGCTCTTTTACTTAGTGACTCAACAGTGTGTGGATACAGGGTTTTTCTCACAGATAAAATGTTCTCCAGGCATCTCTCTACAAGCATGTTGGAATGAGAAAATTTAACATTTAAAAATACCAAACAACCCCATCTGTAAAAACAGTTACTCTCTGAGCAAAGCAACTGATATAGGACAGAGGAATGATTTGACTTCTGTTTTTCGATGAAGAAAGAAGTCTAAGAAAGGGCAATATTGTGTCTACTCTCACCTTCTCATTTAATATCTGTAAAGTTTGTTATCACACTAGTCGAAGGAGCACTAAACTCATCCTTGGACATGGATTTGAATTCCAGATCTTACACTTAATATTTATGGGATCATAAGCAAGTCTCATCCTTTGGTCACATTTTCTCACTGATAAATGCTTTCATTGCTTTACTTTATGGAATTGTTGTGAGGAAAGTGCTTTATAAAACTTAGAGTTGTTATCATTATATCCATTCTACTTATAGGTTTCTCCAGTAAATTCTACTTTGATGCCTTATCATGCCATAGAGATAATACTAAAAAAACCTCTAAAATGCTTTGCCAGGGGGCTACAAAATTTGGCTTAGAAAGCCTTTGAGCATTGGCCTAGAGAGAAACCATCAGTCAGTCATGCAAGGACCTGCCACACTAAGTTCAGAGATGCTCATCACCATGTTAGCCATAGGATCGTAAATTATTTGGCCACAGGAACTCTTGAAAAGTAAAAAATATAACTGACGTATGTGACATTTTTAAGTTCACAAAGTACTTTACATACATCATCTCATTTAATCTTCACAAATGAGATATGTGGCATAATAAAGTACTGGAATTTGAATCAGGAAGACCAAGGTTCAAATCCTGACACAGGCACACACACTTTCTCCTCTACAGCAGGCTGGGCTAGATACTAGAACTGAAACCTCATTCTACTCCTAAGGGTTTGAGTTGCATCACTGCTTCTTGCTTCTGAACTTGCTCCTTTTCTAGCTATACTGATATCTCAGGGCCTCTCTACTTGGACTGCCATTCTGGGTGCAGGTCTCTTTCTTGGTCTGTTCTGGATTGGTGACCCAGAACTGGGTAGTGGGTGGACAAAACTGCCAGTTGGCACCTGTCCCCATTACACTGGATGTCTGAAAGGCAGTTGGAGATGTAATATTGGAGGTGAGCAGAATGTTTGGGGCAGGATAGTTAGATCTGAGAATCATCAGCATAAAATTGGTAATTAAATTCATGGGAGCTAATGAGATCACCAAGTGAAGTAGTAGAGAGGGAGAAGAGAAGAGGGTGCAGTATAGAGCCCTGTGGGACACCTATGGTAAATAGGCATGACCTGGATAAGGATCTAGCAAAGGAAACTGAGAAGGATTGGTCAGATAGGCAAGAGGAGATGGAGGGGAATAAAAGCAGCAGATAGTAAAGGTAGTCTAAGCCTAGATCTTGGCAGGACAATACTGGTAATAAAATAAAATAAAATAAAATAAATTAAAATAAACAAGGTACTAAAAGAGAAGAGGACAGTATGAAGTTTAACTGTTTCACTAAGGGGTCAAGATGGAAAAGGAAGGAGAACGTAGTCAGTACAGGGGTGGATGGCCTGGGAAGGAATTGAAAGGTGGAGGAATTGGAGGGTTGTAAGGCAGAGGAAAGATGGAATGACAATAAATTATGATCAGACAAAAGAATTCAGAAATAGAATACTTGTGGTTCATATTAAGATCAAAGGAATGACCATCTCTGTAGATGAAGTAGGTTGGAGAAGTAGGTCATGAAGAAAGAGTAAATTGAAGAACTAGGAAGTCAGGTTGTTTGAGGGAGATGAAGTCCCATGAGTGTGAGGCTAAGAATTGGAGAAGAGAGAAAGACCGTGAGACAGGCTCCTGGTGATCAGTAGATAATAGCTACCAGAATCTTGATTGGTTCACAAATACAGATTAAATGAACCTCAGAGGAGAGGTTACTGAGTGATAGTGGCAGAAAGAGAATCTAGAAGTGGCAATGGGGAGCAAGGGATATTCTGACTCCCTTACCACTACCATTGAATCAGAGGTATGAATAAAACTTGCTGGAGAAGATGACCAGGGATGCCATGTTATCAGAAGGAAGCCAAGTCTCAGTGAGTATGAGAAGATGTTAAGAGTGAGAAAAGAAAAAGTTTAAGATCAAAGCAGGGTTGTTGTCCATGCAACAGGCATTCCAGACAGCATAAACCTTAAGCAAACTGTGTACCTTAAAGAAGAAATCAGCCTGGGGAGAAGAAGGGTTAGTAAAGAAAGCTGGGAATATTGAATGTTTGGGAAATGTTCAGGTTTATTTATATCCCAAACATTGCTAATACTTCCAATATTCCATACTATCAGAACCAACAAAATTTAAATGAAATCATCTCATTTCTTAAAAATACCTTAATTGATGTTTCTGTCTTATCTCTGTTTATGTTATACTTTTAAGTGGTCTGGCTTTGTGGAAAGCATGTATTTTCTTTAGGGATGAGCAATTCACAGAAGGGCTTAAAGTGCTTTATTCATATATCTTAACTTTCCCACCTATCTTTGTTTTCTTTTTATATTATGATATTTTTAAAAGAAAGCAAGAAATTAAAATCCAGTCCAATGTTTCAGGTCTTACTTCCAAATGTTTGGAAAAGATTATTCAAAGGTCTTTATAACATTGAGAAAAAATAGGAAAAATAGATTTCTGATCATATCCATCTAGATTTTCCCTCAAAAATCATGGGTCCTATCCTACGTATGGCTTCTCATCCATGGACTTCTGTACGTGTCTGCACACAAGCTCTCCATGGGAGTCTACCCAACATGCTTGAGCCCTACATGATTTCTCCTGACATTTTGAGGATACCTTTGACCAGTGACCTCACTTTCAACATGTAGCCAGCTCGTTTTCATTTTCAATCACTTATTTCCCTACTGATATCTTTTATTTCTTTTTTTGTTATATGTTGAAACTTGTTCATATGGTCCATATGTCTCTCTGTTACACTCTTTTGGTCTCACCTATGCATGAAATTATAGTCAATGTCCATGCCCTTTCTTTTTTTGTCCTTTTTTCAATATAAAAAACATATTATAATAGGTCAATGTTATTTCAATTACCCTTCACAGACAGTATGGAAAATTACAAACATCCGAGTGTATTCCCTGGACATTATGGAAAATTATCATCTCATAAAGCAGAGGGAAGCAGTGGAGGATAAAGCTAGTTGAAAGAAATTTTGGGAAGAGATATAATTAAGATATAAAGATATAAAAAAGATAAAAATGGGAAAATAATAAAAAATTAGAAAAGCTCTACAATGAGATTTTTTAAAATTACTTTTTAACATCAAGGAAAAGAGACCTGCTGCACTTGGACTCTAACATCATTCTCTCATGTGCTTACAGAGGAGAGAGAAGTGGCTTTATAGAAAACAAAGATGAGAAAAGAAGCCAAATTAGACCAAGTGTGCATAGAGAAAAACTCAGCTGAAAGCAACACACTTGCTTTCAGCACTTGAGGGTGGTGAGGGATTAACCCACAAGATATCTGGACAGGAAAGTACTAAAGGCATGGGAAAAAAATTTCCAGAGTTTATTAATATCCTTCAAAAAGTTGAATAAGTGAATATCAACAACTCCTGACCTATAGGCTTATCTTCCCATCTATATACAATTTTTTTAAATGAAAATCACTTCCACGCACGTATTAAAGGCATACTCACTGAGGATGTTAGTAAGCAAAAGGCAGGCTTTTGTAAGTTTGCTGCACAATAGAATATGTCCTTAACACCACAAATTGACTGAAAGAGAATACAACATCCCACTGTGTTTATTTTTGTTGATTAAAACAGTAAAACATTTGACTAGGTAGAGAGCTACTTTAATGATGGCAAATGGGCAAGCCAGACTTTTTCCTACAACTGATGTGTGGGACTCTAGGCTAGTTCTAAAGGACCACATTATTTTGCCTGAATGCCAAAAGATGGTATTTTGGGATGATGCAATAATTCCTTGGCTTCCATGTCCATGTCAATCAGATAGGGCTATATCAGAAAAGACTGGTTATGATTCAGAAAGAACTCTCCATTTAGTAGACCTTAAAACAAGGATTCTTAAACTTTTTGTGTTGTGGACCCCTTTTGCAGTCTGGTGAAGCCTACGGAATCCTACTAAAAATAATATTTTTGAATGTATAAAACCACTTATGTCAAAATACAGTCATCAAAATATGTTGGGTTTTTTAAAAAATATGGTCACAGACCACAGGGTAAGAACCTCTGACTTAAAAGGAATGATTCTGCCCTGTGGGCTTTCTCTTCCTTCCTGTCTCTAGAATATGTGCGTGTAACTCTCTCTCAGACTTCCTGTGAGAGGTAAAGGGAGGCACACCCTCACACCCCTGTAAAAATGGCAACTGTTTATATGTGGTCATTAAAGAAGAGGCTTAGTTAGACAAACTTGAGACTGAGTCTTGGGCTTCTGGTTGCCTCTTTTGCTTTGTACTTCTTCATGAGCATGACTAAAGGGTGATCTTTTCTAGTCTTGGAGGCAATCCTGTGTGTACAAGCAGCATGAAGCTCCTGGCTTCTGTAGTTGATTCTAGCTGCACTAAAGGAAGTTCCCTCTACAAATGCTAAAGTATTTTTTGGAATAGAAGATAATTTACAACAGAAGGAACCCCAAATTCAACCCTGGTCCACCGTGCTAGAAGATAAGAACTTTGAGAATGCAGAAACAAGTTGATGATAAAATACTAATGATGAAAATCTGGAATACACTTCATATAGTTTGACATTTTAAGTATCAACCTTTCAGAAGAGTATAATATTGGTTATGAGTTATTGTTTCATGTTTAATTCTCCTCACCTCTTGCAGGAAATACCAGAGAGGGAGGGTATCAGAGATAGGAAGGGAGAGAGAGCCCAGAGAATGGGATCACTCTTTTTAAGCTCTTCCTAGTTCAGTGGCCAAATCCTGTCTTATGCAACCCTTTTCTCCTGCTGCCGTCATGGGTGCCAAGGGATGGTTGTATTATTCCAAAATGCCAAGTCTTTCATCACTGAGCCAGAGTACACACGTCCCACCAGAAATGAGTAAGGGTCCTACAGATGAAGAACGCTCACCTAGTTGATTTCTTTCCTTCTAGCCTCCATTACACTAACTTAAAGGGTTGCTCAGCTCCCATCTCACTTAGAGGCTTGCTTCCAGTAAAGTATGTCTCCCACATATATCAAAATCATTAATATCAAGAGAGGTATAAAACAAGGAGATAACATATTTGCCAAAGATGTTCCCATTGTAATAGAGGAGATCCTGTTCTGGGAGGTTAATCTAGGATGAAGAGAGGTACAGCCTTATTAGACTCAATGTGCATTTGCTACAAAAAGCAAAATTCCAAAGCAATACCTGATTCCACCAAAAGATTCATTGTAGAGTTTTTGTTCCTATGAGAATTATCCATGTCTTTGAATTCTCTATAGTTGACATAGGAGCAACACGTGCCTGGGCAGTCTAGACTAGTTTTTAAAACTTAAAAGGTAACAATGAAACTCTTCTTAAGACTTAATTGGTTAAGGGAATGAAGGCTCAAACTGTTGATAAAGCTTCAGGCACGCCTAAATTCAACATCAAAGTGGAGGAGACAAACACTCCTCAGACTTGATATATGCTTCTGAGTAGCACACCACCAAAGTGGAGGCAGGGAAATTGTGCCCAGCTGAATCAATGTTGTATCGTTACTGAACATCCTATACACAGTATTATTTTTTAATTCAACTTTATTTTTAGCTCCAAATTCTTTCTCCCTTCCCCCCCCATTGAGAGGCAAGAAAAACAACCCATTACAAATATGTATAGCTACGCAAAACAAATTTCTGTACTAGCTATGTCAAAAACAGAAAGAAGAAAATGTGCTTTAAATATGCACTCTGAGTCAGTCCATCAGTCTCTGTCTGGAGGTGGATAGCACACTTCATCATGTGTCCTTTGGAATTGTGGATGGTCACCGTGTTGATTACTAAGTCTTTCCAAGTTGATTATCTTTACAATATTGCTGTTACTATATAAATTGTTTTCCTGGTTCTTTTCACTTCACTTTGCATCAGTTAATACATGTCTCCCCAGGTTTTCTGAAACCATCCTTTATCCATAATATTGTTCATTAATTTTTACTTTGTTGAATGTTAGTCTATCAGTGTCTTTTTTTGTTGTGGACCCCTTTTGCAGTCTGGTGAAGCCTATGGAATCCTGACTTGAATCCTGAACTTGAACCACTGGACCAGCCCAAGTAATGTATGGCCCAGAACAACAGCCACTACTGACTAAAGGCTATATGAGGCTAAGAAGAGAGATCATAAGATCATAGATTTAGAGACTGAAGGAAACTTCAAGGACATCTAGTATAATCTCTTCATTTCCTATTTTAGGAAACAGGCCCAGAGAGTTTAAATGGTTTGACCAAAGTTACCTTAGGGTATAAGTGACAGAGTTATAATTTTCAGGTCTTCTGATGCTAGAGCCAGCACACTTTCCACTGACCCATGGTGTTCCTCATCGGGAATCTCTGTAGTCAGTCAATCAGTCAGTAAGCATTTATTAAATGCCTACTATGTGTAAGGTCCTTTATTAAATATTATGTGGCTATAAAAAGCATATAATAAGTTTTTTCATTTGATCACGATTCTAGAAATGCAAATAATACTTCTTTTGGAATCAGACCACCTATGTCCTAATCTAGGTCTGGCATTAAAAACTGGTACCATCTCTTTCAGAGGCAGGAAGTTTTGAAAGTAACAGTTTCACTGTGATTCTATGAATTATTATTCAGGTGAGATGAGAAACAGACATTAATGGAGATAGTTTGAAAGAAACTGTGAAGATAAAGAGGATAAAGGAAAACATTTATTGATAGAATTGTTTTAACCTATATCTTATAAAGAGAATTTTTGAGAAAACACTTTAATTGGTATCCTGATTGGACTGAATTAAGTGGAGTTGTATTTCCAGAAGCTGACGATCTAGGTAATTACAGTGATGTCTTGGGCCTTATGTGTGATTTTTTTCACAGCTAAAATATCGTAAATAATTGATATCTTTGTATAGTTATTATTTGCTAATAAATTGCAGACTCTGTTGAACACAGTAATAGCCATGTTGTGTGATGACTAATATTAATAGACTTAACCCTTCTCAGCAATACAAGGATCTAAGACATCTCCAAAGGCCTCATGATGGAAAATGCTATTCATATCCAAAGAAAGAACTATGGAGTTTGAATGCAGATCGAAGCATACTATTTGCTATTTTTTTTTCTTCTGCTGTGTTTTATTTCCTCTTTCTGATGGTTCCTCCTATTGGTTCTAATTCTTACCTACAACATCACTAATGTGAAATATGTTTAATAGGAATGTATATGTATAGCCTATATCAGATTGCACACCATCTTGGAGAAGGAGGTGGGGAGAGAGGGGGAGAAAAATTTAAAACTCTAAAGCTCATAGAAGCGATTTTTGATAAATCAAAATAAATTAATTTTTTAAAAATAAAAAAATTATAGACTCTGTAGGTTGGGATATTTTATATATACATACATATACAGAGAGAGTTATGCAAATATATATAAAGAAAGAGCTTTTCATCAAATAATTATTATTTAATGAACTGAGATTTGTAGAGTAAACTGAGGCTCTCAGAGGTCTAAGGCTACAGGTGTATTGGTACAGAGGAAATGTAAAGAGAAGCTATAAGAAAGAAATGTCAAAATCAACAGGCAGGGACTTCTAGTTAAGATAAAGATAATAAAGACTGTAGAGGAGCTGGCTTTCCTACAATCTTTATTCTCTTTGGCCTCTCTGTAGCCTTTGACACTGGTGATCACTCTTTCCATCTTGATACTCTCTTCTCTCTAGATTTCCTGGACACCACCTTCTTCTGACTTTCCTCCTACATAGCTGACTGCTCCTTCTCTGTCTCCTTTGCTGGATCCTCCTCCAGAACATGCTCTCTAGCCAAGGGTGGCCCTCAGGGTTCTGTGCTGCACCCTCTTCTCTTCTCCCTACTTCACTTGGTGATCTCATTAGCTGCCATGAATTTAATGCCAACTTTATGCTGATGATTCTCAGATCTAACTATAATGCCTCAAACACTGCTGACCTCCAGTATTGCATCGCCAACTGCCTTTCAGACATCTTGAACTGAGTGTCCAGTAGATATCTCAATATATCCAAAACAGAACTCATTATCTTTCCTCCAAACCCACCCTACTCAACTTCCATATTACTATAGAGGGAAACACTATTCTTCCAGTCCCTCAGACTTGCAACTAGAAGTGTTCCTGGTTTCCTCACTGTCTCCCAATCCCCACATCCAAGCTGTTACCATAGCCTGCCAATTTCACTTTTGTAACATCTCTCAACTACACACCCTTCTCTCCTCTGACACTGCCACCACTCTAGTGTGGTCCCTCATCACCTCACCCTTGATTACTGCAATAGCCAGCTGGTGGGTCTCCCTGCCTCACTTCTCTCCTCACTCCCATCCGTTCTCCATTCAGCCATTAAAATGATTTTCCTAAAATGCAAGTCTGATTTTATCACTCCATAAACTCCAGTGGCTTCCTATTGCCTCCAGGAGCAAATACAAAATACTCTGTTTGGCATTCAAAGCCCTTCATAATAACCTAGCCCCTTCCTACCTTTCCAGTCTTCTTACACCTTGCTCCCCAACATGTACTCTTTGATCCAGTGACACTGACCTCCTGGTTGTTCCATGAACAAGACCATCTGTGGCTCTGGGCATGTTCTCTGGTTGTCCCCCATGCCTGGAATGCTCTTTCTCTTCTACTCCAACTACTCACTTCCTTGGGTTCCTTTAAGTCCCAAACAAAATCCCACCTCCTACAAGAAACCTTCCCTAATCCCTCCTAATTCCAGTACTTTTCCTGTTTTACTTATTTCCTATTTATCCTGTATATAACTACTTGCTCTGTGTGTGTGTGTGTGTGTGTGTATAATATACATATATATTTGTTTGCATGTTATCTCCTCCGTTAGATGTAAGCTCCTTGAGGGCAAAGACTCTTTTGCCTTATTTTATATCCTAGTGCTTAGCACGGTGCCTGGCACATAGTAGGCACTTAATAAATGTTTATTGCATTGAATTAAATATGCTCTAGTAAAAATATAAAAAGGACAACTTCAAATAATGATCCAGAAATTCACCCCAGCACTACAGAGAGAGAGAAAGATGGCTAGAAGTCTGTAGGCAGAGGGAGAAGAATATCACCATGGAAACCAATACAAAAATAGCTAAGCAATGCAGTGGATAAAGTGCTAGCCCTGAAGTCAGGAAGACCCGAATTCAAATCTGGCATTAGACAATTACTAGCTATGTGACACTGCACAAGTTACTTAACCTCTTTCTGCCTCAGTTTCCTCATCTGGTAAATGGGGATAATAATAACACCAACCTCCCAAGGTTGCTATGAGGATCAAAAGAGAGAATAATTATAAATAATTATAATTTATAAATTATATAATATAAAGTATAATATATAATTAGATGTATAATTTATTATAAATTATAAATAATTATAATAATAATTATAAAGCACTCAGTACCTGGCACATAGTAAGCACTATACAAATATTAGCTATTACAATTATTGGAAGTTTTCCAGGACTCTGACCAGAGATGGTCAAGGGTTGTTTGAAGCCTGAAGTGCTCTCACTGTAAATGTTCCAGTGGGCTAGAAGCCTGCTGTGTTCTAATGGGGAAGCTCTCTGATGCTAGGGAGCCCTTAGTGCTCTGAGTGGGGCTACTGAAAGAGTCCTGAAGACTTCCCTGACCCAGAACAGTCCAGAGACACCAGAAGAGAGCAGCACTCTGAACAGGAACTAGGTAGAGATGGGCAGAAAAAAGAGGATCTGAAACCTATCAAGGCTCTGAGCATAGATATACCAGTGAAGGTGGGAAACTAGTAGAAGAAGCCAAAAAAGTTGAGGTTAGGAATGAACAAGGCCTGACCACCCCTCCAACAATGTGGGAGAAAGCAGAACCTTGCCTTTGTACTAAATCCCAAACCAAGAACTGAGGTTGGAGATATGAGTAAACAAAAGAAGACTTTGAACACAATGAAGCAATGCTACGGGCCAACAGTTAAGTAGAGGAGAGTAACTCCAGAAAAAATATAAGTAGAATCTCAGGGGAAAAATGGCTTGGGCACAAGGACTCCAAAAATGCCTGGAATAAGTGAAGCATGAGTTGAAAGTTGAATTAAGTGAATTAAGTGAAATAAGAGCATCAGAGAAAATAACTGAAAGGAGACTAAATAACTTAGAATGGAATGTAGAAAAGCTTAATCAGCTTAATCAAGTATCAGACTTCCTGAAAATTAGAATTGAGTAAGCAGAAGTCAATGATTCCAGGAGACAAAAGGAAATATTGGAACAAAATAAAAAGAAAAAAAGTAAACTATCTGCTATGAAAAATGACATGGAAAAGAGATCCAGGAGAGATTATTTAAGTATATCGGATTCCTTTAAAACCATGACAAACCCCCTGGATGCTATGTTTTTATGTGAGAAATCATTAATCAAAAATGCCCAGATCTATTAGAATCAGTGTACACAGTAAAAACAGGAAGAAACACTAAACACCTTTCGAAAGAAACACCAAACCAAAAACTTCCAAGAGTGTCATGGTAAAAATAAAAAAAAACCAACCCAAAACTTTGGAGGTCAAAGAGAAAAAAAGTGCTGTTAAGTGGCTAGAAAGAGAATTCAAATACCAAGAGTTGGCACCAACAAACTATAAAGGAGAGAAAAATCTGGAATATGATATTCCAAAAGTCAAAAGATAAAGGCTTATAATAATATACTCTGATATGTTGAGTGTGATTCTATAGGAGTGAAAATGGAACTTTATTAGAATAGAGGACTTTTAAGCATTACTGATGAGAGAAGAGAACAGGGAAAGAACTTTGAAATGCAAACACAGAGTAACTTGGAAAGGCAAATACATAAGAGCAGTTGAAAGGAGATAAATGACGATGACAGAAGAAGAGGTGTCCCTAAACAAAACCCAATACTGACTCGTCTAATCTCTATGATACCTGTAGTATAGGGGAGTCCAGTGGTAACTTTAACAAACTTTAGTGCTGCTCACAAGAGGAGGAAATCTACTGCTGGCAAGAACAATCTCAGTGTTTGGCCTCTGTGGCTACAGTGGGAAACACATGGGAATGCCATGCTATAGTAAAAGGCTCCAGCACCCTTATTATATATAATGTTAGACAAAGAGTCAGGATGATACCAATGGGTGACTGCACTATTATCTTTTGGGTCAGCAAAACTCCACTGGACTTGAGCATCTCAAATAGGAAACGTTCCATCAAATGGGAGAGGTTTGTATTCTCTGGGAGGTCAGGCCATGGGGGCCCCAAGTCTCTCAGGGGGCATGGGTGATGGTTTAGCTTCAGGCACATCTTTTCTGTTGGCTTCGCCAGCCACTAACTCATGCTCTTTAATCAGCCTTCTGGGCCCAGGCTTTGCTTATCTCTGAATGTGCCATTTCCATTTTACATTTGATGCCTCCTGCTCTTGTCCTATCTGATGGGAACTTGGTCTCAGTCAGAATCCACTGGAGTAAGGGAATATCCAGTCTCAACATGAAAGGAATATGTTCAATCATTCTCTCTCTCTCAATGAGGGGCCCAATATCAGGCTAATCATTGCTTCTCAAAGAGAGTGTAATTGACCATTGTCCCTCTAAACGTGTAGGTCTAGAATCCTAGAGGTCTCTGAGTCCCCACTGCTACTGGAGTAGTTGATGCCTGCAGTTCTGTAGCATCAATGTGGAAAAGGAATCCAAGTAGAAAGAGCCTTCAGGGCAGCTTCCAATGCGTCTTGTTGCTGTGGTCCCCACTCAAACTGCATGTCATGTTGAGTCACAGCATACAAGGGCTTCAGCCCAATCTTGAGCTTCTTTCTTGGTCATTGGGGGCTTTAAGGCCAAGAGTTTATTCCTGACCTTCTTGGGGATGTCCCTCTGGATATTATGACCTAGGAACAGAAATTTGACCTCTTGGGATGATCCTTCTTTTACGTCTGGTTTAACTGCCCACCCATCTTGTTCTAATTGGGCTCTCAGAGCAGTCAGGGCAGTGTCTACTTTTGACTCAGTTGTTCTCACTATAAAAATAACCTTAACATAGTAGAGGACTATAATGTCAGAGTCATGTTAGGGCTTGCCACTGTCCATTCTACCCATTGGTAAAAAAAAATGGTGGGGCTTTTAAGATGTCTTTGGGGTAAGACAGCAAAGTTGTACCACATTCCTTGCCAAGCAAAAGCAAATTGTATTTGGCTCTCCTTTTTGTTGTTCAGTCTTTCAACCACGTCTGACTCTTCATGATCCCATGGACCATAGCATGCCAGGCCCCTCTATCCTCCACAGTCTCTCAAAATCTGTCCAAGTTTATGTTTGTTGTTTCCATGATACTATCTGTTCATCTCATACTCTGCTGTCCCCTTTTCCCTTTGCCTTCAATCTTTCACAACATCAGGGTCTTTTCTGAGTCCTATCTTTTTAGCTTCAGTATTTGACCTTCCAGTGAATTGCCTGAATTAATTTCTTTAAGTATTGACTAATTTGATCTTCTTGCTGTCCAAGGGGCTCTCAAAAGTCTTCTCCACAATTTGAAAGCATTGATTTTGCAGTTCTCACTTTCCTTATAGTCCAACCTGCACAGCCATACATTGCTACTGGAAAAACCATAGTTTGTAGCCATACTATGGCATAACATTCATGGGATATAGTTACCAGAGTTTCAGTTGAAGTTACTATGTCTGGTAGAGCAGGGTCAACCATGTCCACAATTTGGGTTAGCTCCTGATTAGCTATAGTTTGTTGCCAGATACCATGGGCTTTCCTCATTGAGCACATTGGGATATGGAACTGAAAGATTGTCTGGGATGTTGGGATAACCTCAACATCCAGTAGCTCTTGTATTAAAGCAAATCTTTTTCTCTCATCACCTGGAATTCTTTATTGCTTGAGCTGGACTCCTATAGAAGGAAAGGGCAACCAAGGTGGGTCACAAGCTGCTGCCTACCCCACAATTAATGGGAGGCGACTGGCAATGATGGTGGTGTACTGTGGTCCGCTATCGTGTCACTCTAGCCTTATAAGGTAACTTAGCACGTCTATGCCCATGATACATTCTTTAGTGGGAGCTGCCACAAGTCCATTTGAAAGGCTGGTATAGTCCCACTGCAACTGTGGCAGTTACTTGGGTGCCCCACAAGATGGGACCTAGGCCAAAGCCACTGATAGGAATTTTCTTTTCCCTGATGTGGACATCCTGGCATTATAGTCATTTGGGCCCTGGGTCTAAGGAGATGCAGAAAATGTTTAGTTCACCATTTGGCCACTTTATCTTGATCTATGTATGTGGTCTGTGATCTCCTAGTGGAATAGCTGGCCTGGGGATCATTCTCCACCCTATTCAGTGTGTCTGATTTGAAGGGAGTGAGGTCAGGAAATAGGACAAATATCTGAAGTGTGTTCTTTCTTTGCCCAGGTGGGAGTTAGGGTAAACTGAATTAGGGAATGGGGTGTTCTGTCTAGCATGGCATAAATCCTCCAGGCTAGCTCTTCTTCCTCATCTTCATCTTCTGAGATGCTCAGGATTTCCCTGAGGTCCATTGTAAAGATGACCTGTCTCTCCCAACCTGGGTGGCTTTTCCTGATCTTCCAGTTTAACCTACTTTTCTTACCCAATCAGCTAGACTGCTTTCTTCTTCTTTTATCAAGACTTCCTCAGAGGCCCTCCTGGATCTCTATTTTTCTCCTATGACCTAACAACTAAATGACATAGCTTTTCTAGAGGGAGCTTCTTCGAGAAGTCTCTTTCTCCTATTCCTATTTACTGACTTCCCACTCCCAGAGTTCTCTCTTAAGGGAGCCCTACTCCTCATTCCAGTGGTCTCACGTATATTAAGAAAATATTACTATCTCTGTCCCAGCCTCTAGTCACTTGAAGAGGAAGTTTCCCAGGCAATGATTCCATGTTGGACAATGATTCTTGGATAATGAGGGAAGATGCCCATTTAGGCAACCCTGAGGCTATTCATGCATCACCCATGTGCTGGGTTATAACCATGTTATCAGGGGAGACATATCCATTCAATTTATCAGGACTGCCTGCTTTCTGTCTCAGAGTAGCAACTGCTTCTGTGGAGTGGACCACTGATTGTCTGGAGCGACTGAGGAATTCCCCCAGTGAGATATACTTGTTTGATGGCTACATACAGCCATTCTAATGGGGCAACTTGTCCTTGTGCTATCTGCAGGGTAGCCCTTGTATTAGTCAGGAGTGAGTGAGTGGATAAGCAGCTAAGTCCCCTAGGGCAATCCATTCATCTTCCACAATGGGGATAGTTTGGGCACCTCTATCTGTAATCTGAACTATCCAGGCTTCTAAATAGTGCCCAGGATTCTGCTGGCATCTGTCACTGAGGCTAGTCACATCTCTTTCACCATACATCTGTACCCCCAACCACAGCCTATTATTTTACAACTGGGTGGTGGTGGTTACCAGGTGGATTCTAGCCATTTATACTGTTTGTGAATCTGCCCTGGTCACTTCCCTCCCTACCTGGAAGAGAGCTGCTATCACTGTGAGAAGCCAAGGAATAGAATCCTTGACTTCCTTGGGGTTAATTTCTTGTTCCTCAGTAATCCATCTTTTGCGATCCTGGGAGGTATGAGGGGAAATGTTTCTTGACTATTGAATGCCCTTGTAACCTAAATCTCTCAGGCATCTGGGCCACTGTTGTTGTTTGTCCTTCATTTTTGAAGAGCACCAACGGCATCATGATGCAATGGCTGATACCTTGACTTGTGTGTGAATTAGATTGAAGTGAGGCACAGCTCCACAAAGTTGTCAGCCTCATTCTCTCTTCCAGAGTCATCAAAATCCAATGGCAAGACAAAAGTCAAGACAACTGGTAATGGCTTGGGATGTAGTGGATGACCTTGTTTTCTTTGATGTCTGACCAAGCTCTGTGCACTTCACAGGGCCTGCTTCAGCCATTTTCATGACTGTTGGAACAAACTGTTCTCATTAGCTCATTCTACCAGGAGAAGTTCTCCACAAAGTTAATTTCTGGAATGAATTTTTCATCTCCTACTTTTGACACCAATTTGTAGCATGAGGGAGTCCAGATGAGAAGTTGAGGGGAAAGAGGAAGAAGAGGGAGAGGAATGTCTGTGCTCTGGTGGAAGGCTCTGAAACCCTCTGAGCTTGATTTTGTAAATAATTGGAGAAATACTAATAACTCATGGGTAGGTCATGCCAATATAATAAAAATCATAATACCTTATTTATTGAGTGATGTACTGATCCAACTACAAACAATTACTTTAGAGATCTAGAAAAAACGAGGAAATTCATCTTGAGGAACAAAAGGTCAAGAATCTTAAGGAAAATAATGAAAAAAGTGTGAGTAAACAGGGGCCTCATGGTACCAGATCTCAAATGATACTATGAAGGAGTAATTGTTAAAGTCACTTAGTACTAGTTTAAAAATAGGTTGTTCGATGAAACGGGTTCTGCATGCAACAAATAGAAACAAATGAATCTACTAGTAGAGTGTCAATAAACCCAGAGATCCAGTCATTAGAGAAAGGACTAACTTTCTGACAGAAACTATTGGAAAATCTACAAAGTATCTATACAAGGCAGAGATAAACACCTCATACTGCATACTAAGATAAATGCCAAATGGATACATAGTTTAGAAATACAGGGTGACATCATAAACAAATTAGAGGAGCAAGGAAGAAATTATCTTTCTAACCTACGGATGGTGGAAGAGTTCATAACCAAAAAACGGAGATCACAGTATTCAAACTCTACAATTTTGATTTTATTAAATTAAAAAGGTTTTGCAGAAACAAATCAAATGCAGTTAAAATTAGATAGGAAACAGGTGAATGGGGGGAAAATCTTTGCAGCAAATCTCTCTGATAAAAGTCTCACATCCAAGAAATTAAAAAGAACTTCAAATAAAAATGGATTCACTCACTAATAATTAGAGAAATACAACTTAAAACAGCTCTGAGAAAGCAACTCAAAGATTGGCAAAGATGACAAAAAGGGAAAATGACAAATGTTGGAGGTTGAAAACAGGCACACTAATGTACTATTGGCTGAGCAATGAATTGGTTCAGTCATTCTGAAAAGCAATTTGGAACTATTTCCCAAAAGTCACTAAATAGTGAATACTCACTCTTTGACCAGCAATTTCACTGCTAGGTATGTGTTCCAAGGGGATCAAAGGACTGATGTGACCCACAGTGTGCAAAATTATTTATAGTATCATTTTTTATCATAGCAAACAGCTAAAGCAGGGCTCATCAATTGGGAAATGGTGGAATAAGTCAGGATGTGCTCTTCAATTTGGGAACAAATTATGGTGTGCCTTTCTTTCTATACATACATACATACATACATTCATATAGAATGTGTGTATTATATATGTATATATACATGTAATAGAATATATTATTGAGTCTTGAGAAATGATGAAATAAACAGATTCAGAAGAATGTAGGGAGATTTGCATGAACTGATGCAGAGTAAAGTGAGCAGAATGGAACAATTTATACAGTGATTACATAGGTTTGTAAAGAAAAGCAGCTTTGAAAGGTTTAAGAACTCTAATCAATGCAATGACTAATCAGGACTACAGAGGATAATTATGAAATCTGTTTCTTACATCTTGACAGAAGCATAAAATGAGACATACATTTGTATTTTTAGCTAATGTGTGTATTTATTTTGTTTGACTGCTTATTTTTTTAAGAAAGTCAGGCAAAATTAATGGTAATGATGATTCCCCTCCCCCCCCAAAACAGAAGGGGCTTCAATGAAACTTCTTTTAATGAATAAAAAATAATTGAAGGAAATTCAAAGGGAGACATATACAAGCAAGACAGCTTTGGAACTAAGGTAATGAATTTATTACATCCTTTACAAAAAAAAGCTGTAGGCAATAGAGATTCCCAGTTTCAAAAACAATCCCCTTTTTCAGTTCTTTATGTATGGAAATATTTGTGTTTGTTGACATTTGTCAAATTCTGAGTTGATTTTAATTTATCAAAAAATTATGTGGATAGAGCACCGGCCCTGGAGTCAGAAGGACCTGAGTTCAAATCCAGCCTTAGACAATTGACACTAGCTGTGTGACCCTAGGCAAGTCACTTAACCCCAATTGCCTTAGCAAAAAAACAAAAAATAAAAAAATCATAATCTAAACCGTCTATATTTCCCCTAACATTCCCATTGTACCATAATTCCTCCTTTCTCTTTCAAATTCCTATAAACCTGATAATAATATCAGAAAAATTTCAGTAGAGTCACATAAAAGCAAATCTGAAATTCCTTAACTATATGAACTGATGCCTTGAAGTAGGTGAAGTGAATTTTGCCAAATTAGATAGTCTGGAAGGATAATGTTAGAAGGGCCTGGTGTGTGATGGTCCATGGAGTCATGAAGAGACAAACACAACTGAACAATAACAACAAAGGATAGTGATGAAGTTTGTGTGTACAGGAAAGATTTCCAGCACCACCTCCTCACTCTGTCAAATGCTTTCATTCTCCACTTCTTTCAGAACCAAGAATACATCTACCTCATTTAGATGAAAAGAAGTTTGAGGATTTTTTTGGACTCCCTGGATTTCATGTTGTATATATTCCAGGTGAGAAAACTTTCTCCATCAATGCAGGCTGGCATATTTTCTCCAAAGCAGAGTGTTGGAGAGATGCTGCCGGGCACATTGTAGTTAAGTGAATTTGCCTTAGGTCAAACCACAAGTATGTGTCAAAAGTAGGACCTGAACCCAAGTTTTCCTGGCTCCTAGGCCAGATCTCCACCCTTCAAGAAACAAAAATGCACAAAGGATTCTATGCTAAGAAAGACTTCATGGTCCTGGCCCAAACTGGCTTTCCCTCCCTTTGTAATTTTCTTGAAACCACTCACCCCATTTTAGCTTCTATACTTTAACTAGGGAGGGATTTTGGGGAGAGGCTAAAATTGTACAAAAATATTATCTCTGTAATTCATACTACAGTGATTAGGCACCTTTATCCCAAAGAGAGCAGAGGAAAAGGACTCCATAAGAACAAGAATATTCAGCTTCACTGACAAAGAACTGGAAACTAAATGGGATAGCAATCAATTGAGGATTGGCTGAACACATAGCACATGAATATAAGTTGCCAGGTTTAGGCTGGTGGAGAGGTCAGGGGTGATTCTTTAATGCCATCAGCTGGAGCCACTAACAATGTGCTTCCTCAATTATCAGTTGAGAATCAATGTAGTAAACCAATATCAAGTAGCTTTTAAAAATGAGTATTTACTGAAGTTGTACAATAACATTTGGTACCAAAACATCTCCCCAAAGGTCTGTGACACACTCTCTCACAAGAACAATTAGAGTGCAGGGGAAACTGAGCTCAAGCACAGAGAGCACATGGAGCAAGGAAGTAACTCACAACTGGTTGCTAGAATATGCTTTTCTCATTTGTAGGGATACTCAAATAGCTTTGCCAGATGGCAATTCGGAGACCTCTGCTTCTACCTCAGAAGATTCCTCTTCTGCTAGAGACTCCTCATCTAGAACTCCACCATAGTCTCAGTTTTGGAAAGCTTCCCATTCAGTCTAATTCCATGCCAGGAATAATGGCATAACAAAATCCTTAGCCAATTGGAATATACCTCTTGTCTTTATTACTTCATCAAATGGCTTTCAAAGACTTTTCACACTTAGTCTTAAGGCCTAAGATTGATTGAGACCATGTATGTTATGGGATAGAGGCTAAAATGGGGTGAATGGTTTCAAGGAAAAAAAAAGTATCATTGAAGATTTTTTTTATTAAGACACATGAAAGAACCTGACCATAACAAGTTACTATGGTGACAAGGAAGATAAAGACACAAACCCAGAAGAAGACAATGATGTCAAAGCAGCTAGAAGCAGAGCCTCAAAGAAAAATGTGAGTTGTATTAAAATGCACAGAAAAGAACAGGGAAAAGGCTAGAAGGAATCACTGACAAGCAGGACATCTTTGAAAGTAACACATTGAACTATTTACTTAAAATCAATTTTTACACGATATATTCAGTGTGTACCAGTCTTTTTTCTGTTCTACTATGTACATAGAAACATTCATTTTATTCGGTGTTTATGTTCAGAGAAAAAAAATTTTAAATATGATTAACAAATTTCCCTCTCCAAACTTGGAGAAGTTTTTCAAGGATGCCTTTAAAATATTCTCTTTTAAAAACCTCGAAGCACATTTGCAAGTGCTGCTGGAATTCACGGGTTAAAACATTCATTCTCATCGCCTGGTATATTCGGCACGAACCGCCAGCTGGGAGGAGGAGGGGTTGGGAGTGGAAGATGAAACACCAGGACCACAGCTGCTGGCGAGGCAACCACTCCAGACTCCGCCGAGGGCCCAGGGCTGCCCGCTCCCTCCTTACGTCACCGCCCAGCGGTCGCCAGGGAGACGTCCCCTTCAGGGCGCGCGTCAGAGCCGCCCGTCTCTTGGCAACGGATCTCTCCCCTCTCTCTCCCTTACTCCCCCCTTTTCCTCCCCTCCTCCCGTTCGCTCACCACGCCCCCTCCCCCGCTTGCTCCGCTCTCTCTCTCTCGCACTTTGCCGCACGTCGCTCTGGCGTCAAAACGACGTCAATGGGAATGTATCAATTTGGCCCGGGCTAATGCCAGGAGGGCGGACTACCTTTCTGGCTGAGAGTGCGCTGGTTGGGTGGGGTGGGAAGGCTAACGTGAGGGGGCGTGGCCCTGTGTAGTACACCCGAGCCGGGACGCAGGGGGGAGGAGGGGCGGCTGGGGGTGGGGGCGGCCTCCGGGGAGGGATGGAGCTGTCAGTTGGCGGCAGGGAGCGAGCCCGGGCGGGCTGAAGCCTCAGTGCTGACTCGCAGCGGCAGCAGCCCGGACGGCAGGAGCTGCCGCCCCATGCTCGGCGACCTCGGGCGCGGACCGACTGACACCCTGCTCCCCGCCGCCTTCCGCCGCCTCGCCTCCTCGGCTCTCCGGGCCCTGCCCCCCGGCCGAGACCCCGGGCTCGCTCACGGAGGCGCCTTCGCTGCCCGCGCCCCGCCGCTGCCTCGCCGGGCTTCTTCGCACGTTCGCCCACCGCAGACTGGACGTGTGCCCTTCCCGCGGCCTCGCCCCCCTCTCCTGCCCCCGGGACATTGGGGTGGGCTTTCTGCAGCCTCGCCCCTCTCCGTGCAGGGGGCCGCCAATTCACGGGAGACCCTGGAGGAAGAGGAGGAGGAGGCGGCCAAGGTGAGCCGGCGTGGGGTCCGAGGGGGTCCCGAGGTCCGGCTGAGCCCGCGTGCCCGGCCGCCCCCCGCCCCAGCTGGCCTGGGGAAGGCGGGGGGACGGGAGAAGCCGGCGCGAGGGTCGCCGTGCCCCCCACCCCGGGTACATCTGGGGGGCAGCCCCAGCCTGCGGCTTTTCCGCGCGGGGGGCAGGGGGGGAAGCAGGGGGCGGGGATCTTCCCTGTGAGCCGTTCAAGTTTGTTGCATCCTCTCTTGGGGTACCTCGGGATTGTGTGGGATGGATGCAGTGGTGGGAATTCCTTTTGTTTCCGTGAGTAATGGTTCGGTGCTTCCCTTCCCTGGGTGTGTGAGTGTACGTGTCCCTCTGGCTCAGTGTTAACTCTGGTCGGAATGCCCGCAGGCAAAACTCAGTGTGCACGTATAGGAGCATTGCCGTGTGGAAGACACCCACCAGATTGATTAGGCTGCAGTTTGATAACCGAATTGGGTGGGGTGCAGTGGGACGGAGTGCGTGTGAGGGGGGGCACTGAGTGCGGTGTTTTTTGTCCCTGGGTGGCTTCAGGCTTCCAGGAATGTGGAAATGACGGTTAAAGATTGGGATTCCTCTTTGTTGTTCTGCGCCGGGCTGACAGAGCATCTTCACTTCTTCTGAAACACCTAGGGCTTGGGGGAGAGGATGACTGAGGGTCGAGAATGAACCAGAATGTGGATTTCGTACATTGAAATGTCCGTAGCATTTTTTTTCAAGCAAAGCAGCAAAGTTTGAAAGATGCATTTCTCTGTGGTGAACACAAACCTTAGATATTGCTGTTATTTGGGACAGATTCATGTCTTTTGTTAAAGGAATCTGGAAATTGATCTGTGAATTTATTAACTGTGTTTTGAAAAGAAAACATTTAAAACCCAGTTTTGGAAGCTAAAGCTTAATATGTGGGTAAAATTGGGAGACCCTATGACAGAGTTGGAATTTCATTGATACATATGTGCTGGATCCCCCTCTTATCTTTTTCTTCATGTAGGTGCAGGTCATAACAGAAGAAAATTTTATGAAGGTTCTCTAAATATCCCTAATCACAGTCGAAGCCATGGTGATCATGTCAGAATTTGCCTCAGTCCCCAATTCAAGTCAGACACAGCAAAGGCCCCTCAGGGTTGGATTTTATGATATTGAAAGAACCTTGGGAAAAGGAAATTTTGCTGTGGTAAAACTTGCCAGGCATAGAGTCACCAAAACCCAGGTAGGTTTGAAGTTTGTACAGTGGTTTCATACGTACTAACACATTTAATCTTTATCTTTCCAAGAAATTTTTCCTCTTCTTTTTCAAAATAGTCAAGGACCCAAGGAAAAAGCTTTGTAGTGTTTCTCACAGTAATTTGTGTGATAGGTGTTTTAAATATTATACCCATTTTACTGACAAGGAAACTGAGGTCAAGTGACCAGGACCAACTAACTAGTACTTACCTTTTTTTTGGGGGGGGCCACAATTGTAACATGGATGCAATATTAAGTGTTTGAAAATTACTTTCAAGTGTACCAGTTAGCACTTACTGAGGAGTCATTTACTTTGGTTTGTTTAAGGTATTTGGAGATACTTTATCTGTCAGTCAGTGAACAAGAATTTAAGTGCTTTCTGTAGGTTAGTCTCTATACTGGGGATACAAAGAATAGCAAAAACCCCCAAACAAACCATGTTATCCCTGCTCTCAAGGAGCTAGAGAGACAAGATGCAAGCAATTATGTAGGAACAATATATAACAGAGAGAAGGCATTAAAAGGAGTTTGGGAAAGGCTTCTTTTAAAAGATGGGATTTTAGCTGGGACTTGAAGGAATTCAGGGAAGCTGAGGAGGGAGAAAATTCCAGGCATGAGGGACAAGCAGTGAAAATGCCTGGAAGGCCAACGTCATTGGCTTGAAAAGTATGTAGGGGTTGGAAGGTGTCAGAAGACTGGAAAGGTAGGAGGGGACCAGATTTAAATGACTGTAAACATTGAACAGAATACTTTATACCTGTGACATTTTAAGGCATTTACAAAATTATTTTCTATTTCTTCTTCTCTCTTACTGCGAATTACTCAGCGTAGCATTGATTTAGAATCCAGCTTGCCAAAACTGGATTGTGCACATTGTGCAGTAGTCCATCAAGGATTTGATGTGCGAAGTAACATTTTTTTCCTCTTTTCCCAAATCTACAGGTTGCAATAAAAATTATAGACAAAACAAGATTAGATCCAAGCAACTTGGAGAAAATTTATCGAGAGGTTCAAATAATGAAACTTTTAAACCATCCTCATATTATTAAGCTTTATCAGGTGAGAAATTAGTTTGAAAAACATATGCAGAGTAGACGGAATTGTACCCTATCGTTTTAGGTGCCAATAAACTTGCAAAGAGTTCTTAAATCCCTTGAAGCAGAGGTGTCAAACCGGGGGACCACAACTGAGAAATGTTTAACAAAATAAATAAAAATACAATAAAACGTAATACTGTATTTTAAAACAGTCAGTATGCAGCCTTAGGAATTCTCATGCACAGATTAATGGCCCCCTTTCTTTGACACCACTGCCTTAAAGGAAAGGAATGTTTGTCAGCTGTTTATTTCTACAAAATAAATACTGTTCTTAGTGCCAATAAGGAGGTCACTCACTTTGAACTGAGTAAAAGTAAGTATAATATTTCTCTGTAAAATTATGCAGCTGTTTATGATGTAGACATATGACAGTTTATTACCCAGAGTAAAATCTATTTGTTCTCCTAAGATATAGCTATTCCACACTTGTATCAAAGGATGAATTTACCTACAATTTCATACTTCCAAATTAGCAAAGATATGATATTAGAAAACTACTTTACTTTCTAAGGCTAAACCATAGGCAGGAATCTTCAGGTTATTTATTAAAGGTAGAATCTAAAAAAGCCAAGTTTTCTTGGCTTTGGGGCCAGCTTTCTAGCCACTAAGCCACACTAATTCTTTAGTGCTTTGAATATCCTGTAGAGATGGATACATATATCACAGATATGCAGAATGAAACTAGAAATTTTTCTTTGTAAATTATGATAGATTTGCTGCTCTAATCTTGAAAACAAATGCATTTTCTTTAACTTACTTTTCTGTAGATACTATGAAAACATTTGTCTTCCCTTTTTAAGAACATTCCCAGTCGATAGTTGAAAATATTTTAACCAAGAACAGTGAATTTTTAATTATATTTAGTGTAAGAATGTCTCAAATCTGTTGTTTCATTTTACTCATTTTTTGGTTAAAATGAGACCTAAATAGTGACTCAGAATAATAAATATTCATTAGAACAAAAAAATAAATTTCTAATTGTTCTTGCAATAAAGAATGTTTTTTAAATATCACATAAATCCTTGGTCAGCAAGAGATTCTTCATATTTGATTTAATTTATGTGTTTCTCTTAACCATCTTACATAATGCCACATAGATTGGAGAAGATGAAAAATTAGTGTTTGTTCATCTGTGTAGGATATTCATATCTTCCCATGATAATAGCATAACTACCTTAGGAATAACTGAGGAACAAATGGATTAGAAAACATAATATCACTTAAACTTTTTTTTAAAGCAACATACTTTTGTGTGCAGTATACTTTTATAACACCAGTGGAAAATGTTGAGGATACTTTTTGAAAAATGAATAGCAGTAGTAGAACATTAATAAGGCTAAGTGAAATTTTAAAAAGAGTAGCCTTCTTAAAGTCATGGAGTCACTCTTGATATTTCTGTTGTAACAGAAGTTGATTAAATTTGTGTTACTGGTGTTTCCAGGATACCCTATAACTTATGTTGTCCCAGTTGTTGGGCCATAATATTTGTAAACATCGGATTGGAAAGAGGATAGAAATTATACTTTGATTATACTTTATTTTTCCTCTGCCCCTTTATCCAAGTTTGTTGTATTGAACTAGTGCATTTAATGCAATGAATAGTCTAGGTGGTAGATTTTTCTACAATGAATTTTCTTTCCTGGTTCTTAACGATGTTCTCTCTACCTGTTGGTTGAGACGCAGAAATTGGAAATAGAACTCCATGACATCACAGTGACTTTTTGTTGTTGTTGTTATTCTGATTTCAACACCCACTGGCACATTTCCCAGAACATTTCAGAAATGCCTCACTCTTTCCCTTTAGTATGCTTGAACTTGATGTATTTTTTTTCTCTTATTCCTTATTTATTTTACTTTTTCACTCTTCTTAAATGAGTAAACTGGGAAGACAAAAGCATCATTTCCTTAATCCTTTTTAGTACAGGTAGAATTTTTTAAGGTGTTGGTTCACTTCTTAAGATTTTTCTTTACATTTACTACTTTGTGCACAAGGATAATTTTCTTACTGGATTTTTTTTTAAGCAAGATCTTCATTGTTCTCTTTATAAAACAAAATTTCCATTCTTTTTTTTCCCCTCTCCTTTTCCCCAAAGGTAACAATAGTATGTATTTATATTTTTTTTTTCAAAGCCATCATTTTTTAATCTTTTTTTTCAACTTATTTTATAATCACAGCCTCTGGCATAAAGATGCCTCTAAATTTTTAAAAGGAAAAAATCCAATTTCAGATCAATAAATGGAGACTTAGATGTATTATTGACATTTGCTATTGCCATTGACGCACATTGAGCAGTACACTTGCACAAACAGTAAGCTGTTGTTGGCAAAGACTTAGTTTATTATGTCAGCAAAGCAAATGGGAATGGAGTATTTGATAGCCATTATTTAGTTTGTTTAGGCTGTAAATATCAACCTACATAATCTGCTGTTACCTGCTAGGTTTCTGTGGTAGGAGCAGTATTCTGACCCCTATCACTTAGTAAGTTAGGCTAGTTTTTCCTTAAAAGATATTGAAACTATCCTTAAGAGTTGGCTCAGGTCAATAAAGACTCGGGTTGTTGTCTTCACTCCCTGGTTGCCCGAGTATAGGCAACTGAAACTGGAAACAGCCATGGATAGCCCCAGGCCCACTCTGCTAGAAAACTAGACAGCTCAGGCAAGGGAGCTTTACTCAGCTGAATCAACTTGAGGTGCCCTCAGTCCCTAGTTCTTGCTATTGATGGTGTATCTCCTTTTGTTAACTGTTGAATGACTTCCAGGTGTCTCATTTGTTCTAGTCTTGAACCTAACCTAGGAGGAGACTGGCCTGAATCAGGCCCAGATCATAACGGCTTCAGCTTCGGAAAAGAAAGATATGAATTGCCACAAACTGTATTTTGAATGGCCAAAAGTAATATGTGATATCTTTTAGAAAATATATTAAATAATTGAAACAAGCCTAAATTTAGATCTATTTTCTAGAAAATTTAAGAGTAAAAATAATTCAGTATTTAGGCAAACCAGTTCTTAGTTAAAAAAAGGAAACGCAATACACAGCAGCAAACATCTTTCCATTGATAAAAATCTCCTAATCATGGGCCCACTTCTGTTGTTTTTGTATAATGTGATTAAATATGCTTTATCTTCAGAAATGAAGCCATCGAGGATTGTGCTATTGCAGGTATTGCTAACTGAACTCTTGTTTTGTATTTCTCAGGTTATGGAAACAAAGGATATGCTTTACATTGTCACTGAATTTGCAAAAAATGGAGAAATGTTTGGTGAGTTTCTTTTTCTGGTTACCTTTGGTAGGGAGGAAGCAATTCTAACTTGTGCAGAAGAACTTTTGTTAGGGGAAAGGGAGGAGGAAGAGGCTGGCCAGTGGGACTCCCATCTTTTGAGCATATATAGTGGTCTGCTTGCTGCATGCCCAAAGAATTGGGACTCCCCTTGGCCCATTCTGCCATTACACATAGTTAAATAAGATTTTCAGCATTAGAAATATCAGATTCGTGTGAGTACTTCTTACAACCAAAGTCATAACTAAGAATTCCAAGAAATTTACATCTGTATATTTAACCTTGCTTATTGATCCCTAGATTATTTAACCTCCAATGGGCATCTGAGTGAAAATGAAGCAAGGAAGAAATTCTGGCAGATTCTTTCAGCAGTGGAATACTGCCATAGCCATCATATAGTTCATAGGGATCTCAAAACAGAAAACCTTCTTTTAGATGCCAGCATGAATATCAAGCTAGCAGGTAAGAAGAGTTAAATGCTTTTTAATATTATGAAAGGTTGGATAAATAGTATGTGTAGCTGTAAAAATGTGTAAAAATAATTTATATGATACTTGTTCCTAAGCACTGTGGGTGGTTTTTCTAAAAATGTATATCCTCTGACACTTCAGCCTTAAATTATTACTATTTTTTTCTTTCTTTTTCTCACAGATTTTGGATTTGGGAATTTCTACAAGTCAGGAGAGCCCTTATCTACGTGGTGTGGAAGTCCTCCATATGCTGCCCCAGAAGTTTTTGAAGGGAAGGAGTATGAAGGGCCCCATCTTGACATTTGGGTAAGTGTGTGTGTGTGCACGCGTGTGTGTATGTGTGTGTGCACGCGCATGTATGCGCACATGTGTATTATGTAATCAGGTATTGCCATACTGTTAGATTCTGTTCATAGTGTGACATTCACTGATCAGAGTGTTGTATTGTTACTTTTTTGTTAACAGAGCCTTGGTGTTGTGTTATATGTCCTTGTCTGTGGCTCTCTCCCTTTTGATGGGCCCAATTTACCAACTTTAAGACAAAGAGTGTTGGAGGGCCGATTCCGTATTCCTTTCTACATGTCCCAAGGTATGTAAGAGCTTTAAAGATCTAGGAACTCTCTAATATCTTGTGATAGATAATTATTTTGGAGGTGAAATTTATTCCCTGAAATACCTTCTTGGTTGTCTCTTTGATCTACATTTGAGTCCATGAAACCACATATCTGTATATAGGGAATGTTTGTGCTTACTAGAAAACAGCAAAGGAAAATAAAACTCAGAAAGTATTTTTTAATGCCTATTATAAGATATGATCTTTGCTTGGGCATTGTGGATCTCTTAAAGTAACAGAAAATTAGCCTTTTGGAGGGGCGGGAAATGGGAAGGGCATTGCTAATCTGTAAAATGAAAGTGTTGGACTAAATCATAAAATTTATAGATTTAGAGCCAAAAGGGACATTAGAATTCATTTAGCTCAGCTTCCCCATTTTATAGTCTCTGTAAACCCCTACAGTCTAGCTTAAATACCAGGAATTAGGAATTCATAATAAAACCTGATCTGGCATTTTACAGATTCAAGTGTCTTTTAAATTTTTTTTTAAATTTCCAAAGGTTGCTTGAAATATAGAGTCAAGGACAGTTAAGGGGCATAGTCCTCTCTTTAAAAGCATGACATGTTTGATGAGGCAAGTGGACTAGGGTATTGGTAAAGGCTAAATGTGCCAAGTGAAAAAGCAAAACTTCAGAATATGTAAACATTGTTAGAATCCATTAGAGTCAAAAGAGAGAGAGAAAGAAAGAAAGAAGGGAATCCATTAGAGTGCCTAGAATCCATTATCCAGGTAGATTCTTGCCTGTAAGTGCTGGCTAGAAATAGCAGAATGAGATTTTTTTCTGTCTAGTTGGAAGTTAAAGGGTTTCTAGCTGCTAAACTGATCCCTCTGTTTAATAGATGTTCTTTGTGTGAGTATACCAGCTATAGTGACACAGATCAATTATTGGTTGACATGGCTCTTTTTATTACATTTTGCCTGTCTTTTCTCTCTTTTCCAACATTAGACTGTGAAACCTTAATCCGCCGTATGCTGGTGGTGGACCCTACCAAACGAATAACCATTGCCCAAATAAAGCACCACAAGTGGATGCAAGCGGACCCTTCCCTTCAGCAGAATCCACCTCTGTCCTTTTCCATTCAGAACTACAGCTCTAACCTGGGAGACTACAATGAGCAGGTGTTAGGGATTATGCAGACGCTTGGTATCAACAGGCAGAGAACAGTGGAGGTGAGCTTCCTCTCTTGGCCTGCTTTTGTTCCAGCACCCTTTTCATGCTTGACTGATGACTAATTAAATGTACACACCACATTCTTTTTGAGTGAGCTAGCATTATCAGGAAAAACAGGAGTGCATGGGTCAAGTTAAAATGTTAATGCTACCTGTGCTCACTTAAGGAAAAGCTAGTCCACTACTCTAAAACATGTTCTCAGTTACCAGGAATAACCCTAATGAATAGTCTCAAAAGGAAAGTTCAACTGACTTGATTAAGAAATACAAATCACATTTCTCCTCAGTTTGTGCAAACTTGTTACTTTTTTTTTTATTCCAGCATTGATGTAGCTATATCATAAATTCCTCTTTTCTTTCTTCTAGTCATTGCAAAATAGTAGCTATAACCACTTTGCTGCTATCTATTACCTCCTCCTGGAGCGACTCAAGGAATATCGGAACACTCAGCCATCTAACTGCTCAGGACTTGGAAGGCTGCAGAGGTCTAGGAGCTCTGACTTCAGCAGTTTTGAGGTGAGAGGTTTTTTTTTAATGTTTTCTGCTCCCCCAAATTATTTCTTTGTGTCTTGACTCATATAATCCTTAGATTATATGATTATATAGATTATAAAGGTTGTAGAACTTTTGATCTAGGCCACAAACCTGGATTATCAGTTAAGACTTGATAATTTTGTTAAGGGAAAGGCTTAATCTTTTTGCCTTCTGCTTAGTGGTTATATAGCATTCTCTTCTTCATCACTATTGTACTAACGTAGTTTCAGCTCTCTGGCTGGTATGGCTCTGATCATGACAAAAGTTGTGAGCTTACATTCTTCCCAAGGTATGTCACTCTAGATTCTCCTGTTTCACAGCATCTCTACCCTGGTAGCTTGTTTGGATTCATTATCAAATTGGCCAGTTCATCTTAGACTCCCCACTTGTCAGGTGGAATTTAAGTCTGTTCTAGTTATAAATGGGGAAACCCCAGTAATAAATGTTGGTGGGAAAGATGAAACATCATTTGTTTGTTGCTCCAACTGATGCTCATTGTTCTGTCTGAGTCCTTTCCTAATAGTGTTTTCCTTTTGTATCTGTCCTGTAGATGCCTCAGGAATGCCTCACTAGTGATGCTTTCAGATCCTCTTTGCTGTACCAGCAGCCTCAAAACTTGGCTCAGTCAATGTTACAGGAAGAAATGGATTTTGATTTGAACAGTCCGCTACAAGTGAGTTCTCACAAGTCACGTTCACATGAAGCAGTTGGTGGGTTTGTTGTTGTTGTCATCAAAAGGGCTTAAAAACTGTAAATGGGTTTAGAAAATATCATTATGTCCTTCTGTTCATTCTGGTGACTAATACTTTATAAGACTTGGGTTTGAATGGCTTTTGTATATTTAATTTTTTGCAGCCACTGTTCTTCCCCGTGGAGCCCAACTTCAATGGTCTGTTCCGAAACTGCTCCATCTCTCCCAACAGCCTGCTGGAAACCACCATTAGTGAGGAAGTTAGACAGGATAAAGATTTTGAAGAGGAAATCAAGGCTCAGAACCCTGTTCACCTCCCTACCAACACCAATAGGAGACATACCCTTGCTGAGGTCACCACTCATTTCTACCAGCGCACCCCTCCATGTGAGTCAGCCTAGAGGCAAAAAAAGCCCTTTCTTTTTTCTTTAGAAAAAAAAAGATTAGAAATTAATGAGGCTCCCAGATGACTGAAGTAATTTTATTTTTTACATTATTGGTGGGGAAAATAAAAGAGAACTTCATTTTTTTCTCCCATTTAACCTTTCATTTGGCTTTAGTGTGTGACTTTTTTTTTTTAAAAGTCCACTAAGGGGACAGGAGAGAGAGAGCTTATGAGACACATTATTTTGTAGCTTGTAATATCATGAAATTAACCTGTCCTTTTATTTTTTTCCACTTATGTTTTTGGGGGAGAATTGTGGAAATGCATCAGTCTCAGACACAAGGGATAGAGCACTAGGCCTGGAGTCAGGAAGACCTGAGTTCAGATTTGGCTTCAGACATTTACTGTCTGTGTAACAAGTCACTTAGCCTCTGTTTGCCTCAATTTCCTCAACTGTAAAATAATAACTTCGGGGCAGCTAGGTAGTGTAGTGGATAGAGCCCTGGTCTTGGAGTCAGAAGGACCTGAGTTCAAATCCAGCCTCAGGCACTTGATACTTAACTAGCTGTGTGACCCTGGGCAAGTTACTTAACCCTGATTGCCTCACCAAAAACAAAAGAAAACAAAAATAATAATAACACCTACCTCACAGGGCTCTTTGAAGGTTTCTTGTTCATGTTCCATAGCCATGAAGCACTCTTTTCATATTCTCAGTATCTCTCTTCCTCACTCCTACTCTTCAGAAAATCAAATAGAATATGGTTTTGCAGTTGACAGCAATGGTATTGCCCTCTTAGTATTACCAAGTAGATTAAGTCCTCAGAGTATATTGAATGCTATTTTTGAAAGTTTCAACCAGCTCAACGCCCCCTGCACAATGTTTTCTCCTTGTCCTCTAGGTATAGTCATTTCTTCTTGTACCAGCCCAGCAGAGGGAACCAACTCAGATAGTTGCCTCACCTCTTCTTCCAGCGAGGGGTCAGAGGGCCCGAGTGGCTGCCTCAATGACCAAGTGCTGATGGCTAACTCTGCCACTGTCAAACCCACCTCTCCTTTCCCTGTGGCACAGTCTGATACCCCAGGCCTGAAGATAGAGGGATGTCTGGGAGGAGCTGCTCTGTTGCCTGTCAGTTTTCAAGAAGGAAGGAGAGCTTCAGATACCTCACTCACACAAGGTAAGCTCTTCCAAATGATGAGAAAAGGTTTTGTGAGTTCACTGTTTCCTTAGAAAACCTCTTTACACACTTTTTCTCATTCATGTAATACTATAACAGTTCTCTAGATTGGGAACTCAACTCAAAGAAGAGCTAGATGGACTTGTGTAGGTTCTTAAAGCAGTAAAAGCAGTAAGAACACTCTCAAAGGTAGTTCTAGTCATAGACCTTCACCTCTCCAATTCCCCTCAGTTACCATAATTCTGAAATTGAAGTGTCCTTAAAATAATCTAGAACTCATCCCATGGCACAGTAAATGTTTACTAGAGTACCTCAACCTATTTTGATTCACCTATTGAATAAAAAAACCCAATCCTTTGGGTGGTTAGATGTTATAACAAAACCGTGATACCTTAAAATAAAAAATCAGGTATATATTTATGTTTATGTCTTTGCTAGCTGTTGCAGGACTCTGCATTCCTAGATTCTTCTTCCTGCCTTTTTTTTGCATTGCTCACAACACGTCTCTTGGATTTCCTTGTGTGTTTTGAAGTTGCTATTTCTTATTGATGTGAGAATTCTTTGAAATGTATGTTTAGTGGTTCTTGGGTTCCCTCCAGCCTCAAGTAGGGCCAGATTTGTAGCCATAGTCCAAATCTTTGCTAGATGTTGGATTTTTCATTAATTTGAGAAAAGTTGTGGAGACAGTGCATGTAATCAGACAATACTAATTATCAAACCATTCCTGCCTCTTCTTGGCCTTTTCCCCTTATTTTAGGAACTGCCTAAAATATCTTAAATACCAGCAACAATATTGAATTTACAAGCAATAGATAATAAAATGTCTTTGTTTTATTTCTCCCTAGGCTTGAAAGCTTTTCGACAGCAACTCCGTAAAAATACTAGGACAAAAGGATTTCTAGGACTAAACAAAATTAATGGGCTGGCTCGACAAGTGTGTCAAGCTTCATCAGGTCGAGCAACAAGAGGATGTCTGAGCTCTCCCCCACACTGTCTGCCAAATACTTGCCTGTATAGTGGTGGAGGAAGAAGTCGAGAAGGTGGGAACCTGCTAGAGGAGGTTCTTCACCAGCAAAGGTAAGATGTGAAATCAGAGACACACTTCCTAGGTGTGAATTGTATGTTGAAGTTTGTAAAAAGCTTATTTCTTTCTCCATTCTCTCCCGTGTTCCTCTATTTTATGTAATTCTGAAACACAGCTTCCTTCCCCCAAGGTAAATGAGGTTATGATTTGGGACCTGTAGTCTATATAAAGTCGGTAGTATAGGGATAGAGATGAACCTATAAAATGAGATGAGGGGAAAACACTAGTAGGGAAGGAGAAGGAAATAAGCATTTATATAGCACCTGCTGTGTGCCAGGTACCGTGCTAAGCCTGTTAACAGACATCTCATTTGACCCCCAGAACAACCCTTTGAGGTATGTGCTTTTATTATTCCCATTTTATACTCAAGAAAACTGAGGCAAACAGAAGTTTGCCCTAGGGTCACACAGCCATGTTTGAACTCAAAATCTTTCTGACTCCAGGCTCATTGCTCTATCAACTGTACCACCAGCTGCCTAGTGGATAAAAATCACCGTAAAAATTTCAAAAGAATGAAAATGTCAAAAATAACTCAGGTGTTTGGCAGTCACAGTATTGCATGTTCTGAACTAATGAGCCATCAACTTCACAAGGAAAATTTAAAAAAAAAATTTAAGTTGACAGAATGAAAACTTGTGTCTTTAACCTATGGTTGAAGCAAACTTCAGTCACCATTAAGTGATCTTCCCCTCCCTTCTTTCTCCTTTCCCCCCTTGTTTAGATTGCTGCAGTTACAGCACAGCCCATCAGTCCACCTGAGCTGTCCTCAGGCTCCACAACTGCCCTCAGCACAGTATAGCATTTCTCCCTGTGATGAAACCTACCAAATGTCCAGTTCTCTTCTGACTTCAGAGCTACTAAAGGGGAGTTCTGTAATGAACCCTCCCCTCTTCAAGGCTGGTGTCTCACCGGTGTCTTCAGCAGCCCAGCTCCTAGATACTCATTTGTATATCACTAGCAACACGTCTCCGGTCACTACTTCTTTCTCCCAACAGCCACATTTTGCCATATGGTCTCCAAGCTGTGATCCAGCAGTTTTGCAGCAGGGAGACTGTGAAATGGAAGACCTTACCTCTACCCAGCTGAGGAAATTTGTCCTGGTTCAATGAGAGACCTCTGTTATTTAATCTTTTTTTCCCTCTCTAGGGGACTTCTATTGTCCAATTGCATGGGATTACTGATTCTTTGAAGCAATAATTTTAAAGTATGTGAAGAAGATTTCAGACTCAAGCCAATAACTTAAAGAAATGATAAAAGCAATACATCGTGTGTTTTTGCTTTAAATTTTTTTTCTTGCACTGAATATATAGAAGGACTGAAAACTTTTTGAAGAAGAAATATTGCAAGGAAGAATACTTTCTGGATTGATGGGGAAGGAAGGAAAGGTGGATAAGCTGGGGCCAAGAGAAAGAGTGGTACTACACTTGTCAGACAATGCTGCTCTGCTGTTATGCAAAACTTGGAAGGCTGCTGGTAGTGTTGACGTAGAAGGGGGAGGGCCATTCAGAGAAAAAGAAGCAATTTCTCTCTTTTTCACAATATTCATCATGGGTTTGTGAAAATTATTACCTCTTAAAAGCAGTGGCATGCAACGGTTGATGCATTAATATAAGCATTGCCATTTGTGTATGTGTGTGTGTTTATATAGGAATTTTTTTTCTTAGTTATTAACAATTCCTCACTCCCTGAAATATGTACGCTTTAGGTGAAAACTGTGAACCTTTGCTTTATATTTTTTTAAAATTCTAACAGTGCAACAGCAGTTAATCTTCACAGTTACTGGAATAATTATATCCTCTAACATCAAGATCTAAGTTGGAGGGTTTTGTTTTCTTTTTTGGATAAGAAATTTAATGAATTCTGCTCAAAATTGGGTTTTGAAGCATTTCTTTGGGTAGAAAGTGAGTTTCATGATATTTGAGGGATAATACATAGGGTTTCTGTTTCTCTCACTTAAAAACTCACAGAGGTTATTTTTTAATATGCCTGAGAGATATTTCTTAGTGCTCTGCATTTTAGTTTTGCTGCTAATTAAGTTTTTATGTATTTCATTATCAGGGTTCAAATAGAACAACTTATTTTGGGGAAAATGTGCAATAACCAGAGGTTATGATTATACTGACAGAAACTAGGAAAATAGTGTAAAAATCATTTTGGAAAGTAATTCAGCTTTTTCTGAACAAAACCTGTCTTGAAGAGAATTCTATTAAAAAAAACTTACGGTGTATAAATCTTTATTTTTTTGTTCTAGGCAAATTAAATTAGGTCTTTTTTGGTCAGTTTTAAAAAAACTTAAAACCCATGACAAATACTGTATGTATATAGACAGAAAACATATATACACTACTTATTTTTTATATTTTGTACTACATTTTTGTGTTGTTGGTCTGTGTTTCCTTTCCTGATACATAAACAAAGCTAATGTTAGCACCAGTTCATTTTTAAAGAGAGGTGTCACAGGCAACCCTCATAGTGTTAAGAGACAGAAAAGTGACTACTGAATTTTGGTGGCAGGTAATTTGCAAGAAGTAAGCCAGGTGGCAAAAAGCTATCTTGATTTTTAAAAAGAAATTACTGCCTCCATCTCATTGCTTTAAGTCCTCATCTCTTTTTCTCAACACAAGGTGTCTCTGTAATTTTGGCTTTTTTTGTAACCTGTGGTATTAAATAAAAGTAATAAAAGTTTTAAAGCCAAAGATCGATCAGATTAATTGGAGGTAGGGAAAAAAAGGTAGGTATAAGAGATTGTGTGTTATCTCCATCATTCCATACTTTACCTCTGATTAGTAGACAGTTCTGAGTATTCATGTTATTTGAGCTTGCTGCTGCTCATCCAAGCTTCACCGTCAGGGGAAGCTGCTGGAGTTAACTCTTGCTGATTGACCTGGTGCCTTGCAGCAGAGAAAACACCAAAGTCTCATGCTGGCTTGTGAATCAGTCCTTAGAGTGGAACAGAAAAGAGAGAAGCCAGCCATTTCTGTTCCTTCCCCACCCCCAGGGCAGCACCTTTGCTAGCCTTCATTTTTACAAAGGTAGCAAACAAACCCATCTAAACAAAGTAGCGATTTGCCCATTTAAAAATAATTTGTTCTAATGCCTAGATCAAAGGCTACAGAAATGTTTTGTTTTTGTTGTTGTTGTTGTTTGTTTCCTGTTCTAAGCAATGATGAGCACTTTATTTTCAAGGCATTTTTTCCCTATTGCTATAGAACCTTTTTGAAATTGTTTGGCTAATAGAAAAGTCTCTGAATTTTGCAGATTTTCTTGACAGTGTTCAGCAGACTGTAATGCAATAGGATATTTAAAGACATATGTGATCTGTTTAAGATATATGTATATGTATAGTGGGTTGGGTTTTTTTTTACTGTGACTGAATCAATTGTTTTATTTGTTAGCTTAAAATGAGAAATGTATGCCAAAATAATTAATTGATGTGTTTTTATTTAACATTGAAATAAATATTTGGGGGAAAAAAATTCTAAACATTTTTTCCCTTGTGATTCTTTAGAATTTCTATAAATGATTTCTTCCTGATCTGTGTTGACTAGATTATGAGAAATGAAAGGGATCCCTCATTTGCTCTAAGTCATCCATGCCTGCTTCTGTTAAAATGTCTCATAGCTCCAGTTTCATAAGAATTTTTCTTTTAAGAAAAAAAGCTTTGCAGCTATCTCCTACATTTAAACTGAATGTAAATTGGAATCTTTGAATAGCATTCTATATCCAGGTGATGAAATACCCTGTAGTGTCAATAAATAGATCAGCAAGTTGGTAATAGGATGTCAATCAATCCATAAACATTTGTTAAGCACCTACTATGTGCCAGGCTGTACTGGGGATACAAAAAAAGGCAAAAACGCCCACAATCTAATGGAGACAATGTGCAAACAAATATATACAAATAAGCTACATAAAGGATAAATAGGAAATGACAGAGAGAAGATACTACAATAAAAAGGGATTATAAAAGTCAGTAAAAGATAGGATTTTAGTTGAGACTTAAAAGAAGCCAGGATAGTCAGTAGGTATAGTTGAGGAAGAAGAGCATTCTAACCATGGGGGACAGCGACAGAAAATGCACAGAACCTAGAGATGGCCATGTTGTTCATGAAACAATGAGAAGGGCAATGTTATTGGATCAAAGACTTTGTGGCAGTGAGGAAGATGTAAGAAGACTGGAAAAGTAAGAAGTGACTTGGAGCTTTGAATGCCAAACAGGATTTTGTATTTGATCCTGGAGGTCACTGGAGTTTATTGGATAGAGTGACATGATTGGACCTGTGGGAAAATCACTTTAGTGGCTGAATGAAGGATGGATTGGAGTGGAGGAAGACTTGAGGCAGGCAGACTCACCAGCAGGATAGTGCAATAGTCCAGATGTGGTAATGAGAATCTGCACCAAGGTAGTGGCAATGTCAGGGAAGAGCAGGAGGTGTATTTGAGATATGTTGGAAAAGTGGAATCGACATGCCTTGGCAACAGATCGGATGTGAAATAGGACTTGATGATGACTCCTAGGTTAGCAGGCTGAGGGATGGGAAGATGATGGTGTCCTCCACAGTAATAGGGAAGGTAGGGTTTAAGGAGAAAGATAATGAGTTTTGTTTTGGACATACTGAGTTTAAAATGTCTACTGAACATCCACTTCAGGATGTTTGAAAGGCACTTTGCAAGATTGGAGGTCAGCAGAGGTTGAGGCAGGATACATACATATGAGAATTTTCAGCTTAGAAATGGTAATTCAATCCATGGGAGCTGATGAGTTCACCAAGTGAGGTAGTATAGAGGGAGAAAAGAGGGCCCAGAACAGAACTTGGGGACACCTATGGTTATAGGGCATGATCTGGAAGAGGATCCAGCAAAAGGAGACAGGAAAAATAGTCAGGTAGAAGAACCAGGAGAAAGTAGTATCCCAAAAACCTGGAGAGAAGAGAGATCATGTGAAAGGCTACAGAAAAGAGAAGGAGAATGAGGATTGAGATATGAGATGAGTCATTTAATCACTGAAAAGAATTAGTATGGGCCAGTTTGACTTCTAGGTCACATGAGCAAGAAGATGGTGATCTAGACATTTTTTCTGATTCCCTACAACCTCTAAAACCTCTTCAAAATAGAAATTATGCATCAGAGATAAAGCAACTTAAGCCATCTCCATGGTCTAGGACACCTAGAATAAAAAAAAAAAGTTAAAAAACAAACCCTTAACTGAAGCCCTGAAGCTCACTAACCCTGAGCTGACTCAGCACCCTTCCCCCTCCTGCCACACTAACAGCAGTGAAGGACATGACAAAGGCTTACAACAAAACCTGCCCCAACCTAAGTGTAGAGGTTTTCCCTTCCTCTTCCCAGTACCATGGGGACCCCTGCACCCCCAACTCCAAAACTGTGGAAGTTTGGCCATGACAGTCAGTCAGGATTGCTGCAACCTTTCAGTAGCAAAAGCCTGCTACAGGGGCCATAAGCCTATAACAATAGCACTGCAAAGCTCTGCAGCACCAGCTGGTTGCTGGGGTGAACAAGAATGTAGCACCAGTGCTGCAAAGCTCCAAATTGCCAGTGCTGAGTGAAAGAACTAAGGATCAGAGAGAATGGGACAGGGCATATGTAAGAGGTGATAATGCACCACTCTACTATGATTGAGGGAAAAGAGCACATTACCTAGCTCAGGCCAATTTTGACCACCTAAAAGTCATTTGGGACAGAGACCTAGGCAGAAACCTAGGCTGATTCAACTGTGAATTGTCCAATGTGGGAGGAGGCTGAGACTTTTTTTTTTGTCTCTCCCTTTTTTTTTTGGTGAGGCAATTGGGGTTAAGTGACTTGCCCAGGGTCACACAGCTAGTATCATGTATATGAGGACAGATTCGAACTCAGGTCCTTCTGACTCCAGGGCCAGTGCTGTATCGAGGCTGAGAAATTTTGAAATCTAGCCCCCAAGGAAACCACAATCAGAGTGGAGGGAGTCAGAAAGTGAGCAACAGGTGAAAATAGGTTGAGGGAGGGCAGAGAAACAAATTACTAATGGTTTCAGGAAGAAGAAAACTCAAAGACTTTGAACATAAGCAGATAAATCAATAAGGAAAACAGTAACAACAGAAGGAAATATTGCCTCTAAATCTAGTAAATGAGTTCAGGCATCTATGAATAAATAACGCAAACCAAAGGAGAATGATTTAACTCTTGATGAGACAGAGGACCCTATGGAATTTGAAGAGAACACAGAACCACAACACACTATTCCTGAGTGGTTCAAAAGAGAAATGAGAATTAGAAGAACAGAATTTATGGCCTGGGCAGCAAAAATAATGGGCAGAGTAGAAAAACTGGAATCTGCAGTGGCAAGCCTTGCCAAAGAAACAAAAGAGAAATGCTATAAGAAATGAGCTGGAATGAACAGGCTGACTTCAGAAAAACCTGGAAAGACTTATATGGTCTGATGCTAAGTGAAGTGAGCAGAACCAAGAGGACTTTGTACACGATAACAGCCACATTATGCAATGACTAAGTTTGTTAAACTGAACCCTTCTCAGCATTACGAGGATCTAAGACATCTTCAGAGGCCTCGGGATGGAATATGCTGTCCACATCCAAAGAAAGAACTATGGAAGTCAAATAGCTATCACTTATTTTTACCTTCTGTTGAGTTTTGTTTCATCTTTCTGATGGTTCCTCCTATTGGTTTTAATTTTTACTTACAACTTCACTAATGTGAAAATATGTTCAATGGGTATGTAAATGTAAAGCCTATATCAGATTGTGCACCGTCTTGGGGAGGGTGGGGGGGAGGAAGGGGGAGAAAAATTTTCAACTCAAAAGCATATGGAAGTGATTGTTGATAAATCAAAAGAAATTAATAAAAAAAAAAAAGAAATGAGTGGGAGGACTTCAGAAAAGCCTGGAAAGACATATATGACCTGATGGTGAGTGAAATGTGCAGAGCTAAGAGAACATAGTACACAGTAACAGCCACATTGTGTGATGACTAACTTTGATAAACTTAGCTTTTCTCAGCAATGCAAAGATCTAAGACAACTCCGAAAGCCTCATGATAGAAAATACTATCCACATTCAGAAAAAGAACCATGGAGTCTGAATGCAGATGGAAGCATACCATTTGCTCTCCTTTTCTTTTGTTGTTTTGTTTCTTCTTTCTTGTATTCGTTCTAATTCTTCTATACTGCATGACTAATGTGAAAATATGCTTAATATGGATATATAAGTAGAGCCTATATCAGATTACGTGCTGTCTTGGGGAGGGGGGAGGAGAGGGAGGGGCACAAAATTTAAAACTCAAAATCTTATGAAAGTGACTGTTGAAAATGAAAAATAAATAAATTATTAAAAAAAAGAAAGAGAATAATAGATGGGTAATGCGAATATACAGAAGTGAAGGACAATCTAGAAGAAGAGAAACAAAATAATAATAACATTCAAAGAAAATATTCTCACTATACAAGTAATATGTACTGATCTCAAAGATAGGATGCATAGAGGCAACCTAAGGATCATAGGTTTTTCAGAAGAATGAAAAAGCCAACAAATAAACCTAAAATAAGTACAAAAGAGATATTAAATTAGAGGGGAAATAGATAAATTGGAAATAGCTCCTCCAGAAATATTAAATAAAACAAAAAATGGTTCTTTGAAAAGACAAGATTAATAAATCTTTAGCTAATCTGATTAAAAAGAAGGGAGCAGAAAATTGAATCAATAAATAGCAAATGGGCAAGGTGAAATTACAACAAAACCAAAATAAATACAAAGAGTAATGAGAGCATATTATGCATAATTATGTGCTGACAAAACTGAGAACACAAAGGAAATAGAGGAATATCTTCAAAAATATAATATACTTATATCTTATATATACTTATCAGAAGACCAGATAAAGAGTCTCAATTATTCAATCTCAGATAAGGAAATAAATCTAGTAGCTAAAAATGAAAAAACTACCTAAAGGGTGGGGAGTTAGAGAAAACTACTGGTCATGATGGATTCACAGGAGAATTCTATTGAAATTTTAAAAAGCAGTGCTCATACTTCATTCAAAATATTCAAATTATTCTCAAAAACAGAAAAAGCAACTTACTAGAATAATTTTATGAGACAAGTATAGTTCTAACACTTAAACCAGGGAAAGATAAAACACAGAAATAAAGCCATAGGCCAATATCATTAATGAACATAGACTTTAAAATTTTAAACTAAATCCTATTACATAGGGTATAAGTAATTTGTCGAAGAAATTGAATGGAATGCTGAAATAGTGAAGCCCCCTCAGTGAAGGATAAAAGCTGACTCCCCGCCACACACACATTTCTCAAAAGCTGCCTCATTGAGAAAGTGGAGTGTCACAAGTAGATCAGGTGACAGAGCCACATCCTGTTCAGCCGGATTCTATCCCTCCTCAGGCCCCCTCCTTAGTTGTTGAAGCAAACTATTCCCTGTTTTGAGCCCTTTTTGTTCTTGGTGCTGGGGAGAAGTTTCCATGCTTAGACTGTGAGCTCTGAAGCCCAGCCAATGGCAAGAAGAGCCAATGGGTGGACGGGGAGATTGAGGTTAGGATCTATATAATCTGCTGAGCTAAGCACACTTCTGCTGTCTTTGGTCAGTGCTATCTTTTGGGTGCTGTGAGGGAGCCCTTTCTCGAGAAAGCCAATAAACGAACTATTCTTTTTGCTAATATCTCTCAGTTTCCAATTAATTGGTAAGGGTCTTCGTACCCCACACAAAATCATTCATTATTACCAAGTGGGATTTATACCAAGGGTGCAAGGATGGTTCAACATTAGGAAAAAAATCAATATAATCATATTAAAAGCCAAAACATCCAAAACCACATGATCTTCTAAGTAGATGAAGGAAAAGCCTTTGAGTGTTGTATTCAGCACTTAAGTGTTAAGTCCAACATTCTTTTAAGCTGAAAAACCCTCAAAGTATAGGCATAGAGGGAACTTTTTTAATATCATAAAAAGCATCTCTCTAAAACGAAAAGTAAGCATCATATGCAATGGGGATATACTAAAACCTTTTCTAATAAATAGTGGAATGAAGTAAGGATTCACTCTCCCCACTGTTATTTTTTGATATAGTTCTGGAAATGTTAGAAACAGCAATAAGCCATGAGAAAGAAATTAAAGGCGTAAAGATAAGTTGAGAGAAGATAAAATTATCCTTGTTTGCCGATATTATGGTTTACTTGGAAAATTCTAGTGAATCAGTAAAGATAATAATTGAAATAATAGCTTCAGGAAAATTGCAGGCTACCAAATAAATCCTCAAAAATAAACATTTCTTTGTAAAAATAAGAAAACAATAGAAAGGGAAATCCCATTCCAAAAAACTACAAAATACATAAAATAGTTGGGAATTGCCCTCCCAAAGCACACAAAAGACTCATATAGATTCAATTACAAAATGCTCCTTAAAGAACACACACACACACACACATATAATAAGAATAAATTAATTATTATACTATTTAATTATTTGTATAAAATCATTTTATGTAATAACAAAAGAAAAAGATTCCTCCTGAAGCTGTTGTTCTCTCAACTCTCTTTATCTTAATAGCTAGCATTCATGTCTAACATTAAGGTTTGCAAAATACATATTCTTCATCCTCACAAAATCCTGTGAAGTAGGTGCTATTATTATTCAATACTTCCACTACTGAAATGTCTTACATCAATGAAAAAGGGTCTGTAAGCAATTGCCTGGGGATATGCTAGCCTTTAACAAACACCAATTGATACAAGTTTAGCAAGGCCAAAGATAAGATGAAAGTCATTTGAATAGGTAACAATAGTAGGGTTTGGATCCTTACAAATCACCAAGTTTATCATTCATGACATAGACAGTCTATTTCTAGTTCTTAAGGAACATTACTAATTTTTTTTTTAAGCTTGCCAGGTGGGTTTTTTTTTAATTCTAAGAAAGGTAAAATATTAAGGGATAATTAATTATAGCAAATTGAATAGGTACTTAGCCATTGTTTTGCCTAGAAGACAGCAAGGCAATGGAAAGAAATTTATCCTATCCTTAGTTTCTTCAGTTTAGTATTCCTACTCTACCCCCCAAGCCTCTTGCTTCCTAAAGGTACAACAAAATAAGGAAGGCTTGAAGGGGTTAGGATCTGGGCCCCAGAAAGGAAAAACCCTAGACTTTCCCACATACCTAAGGCTATAACCATCAACTGGCCTTTCATTGTGGCTACACCCAATCTCTCCTCCATTGTCTTACCTTCCTATGGCCCCCTGGCCATTTCCCATATTTAATCCTAGCTTGGCTCCATTGTCCAGGTCCCAGGAGTTCTGTTCACCCCAGATTACTGGCCACTCCTAGGTCCCTCCCACAGTCTTTCTGTATATAAGGTCCATCTTGTCTCCATTAAAATGCTCAGATTCTTATAATCTAGCCAATAGTTTACCAATGTTCAGACTCCTTAAGACTCTGCCCAATATGATGGATTCTTATAATCTAGCCACTGCTCAGATTCCTAAAATCTAGCCATGGCTGGGATTCTTATAATCCAGCCACTGCTTACTCATGTTCAGACCCCTTAAGAGTCTGTCCAATATGATGGATATTCTAATAAACCTTGTCTTTGGATGAAAGAAGGCTTGGGTCAAATTCTTGCAGGCAGGACCCACTTATTGTGATATTGGGGTCCCAGCACCCCTGAACCTTTAAACTGCATCAGGCTTAGAGTCTTGATTCCACATTTTTGGTGTCCACATTTTGATATGTTTTTTTTAATTGCACATTACTCCTTTATTATGTTGTTGTTGTTCAGTCATTTCAGTTGTGTCCAACTCTTCATGACCCTATTTGGGGTCTTCTTGGCAAATATATTGGAGTAGTTTGTCATTTCCTTCTCCAGCTCATTTTACAGATAAGGAAACTGAGGCAAACAGGGTTAAATGACTTGTCCAGAGCCACATAGCTATTAAGTGTCTGAGGCAGGATTTGAACTTGGGAAGAGGAGTTTTCCTGATTCTACATACACATACACACACACACACACACATATGGTCTGGTAGTTTTATTTAAGGAGTGTAGTATTATAAGCATACTATCTGAAGGAGGCAGAAGCAAGAGAAAGGACAGGACTTTGACATGGTGATACTTCAAGACTTACTAAAATCACAGAATGTGAAAGTTGGAAGCATGTGGGACAGTGACTCTAAATCAATTAAACTCAGAGACTTCTCAAGGTGGAAGCAAAATTTACTTTTTATTACAATCTCGTGAGAAGGGGCGCCTGCTCCTTCCACACACTACCAGCAGGAGAGAGGCAAGGCACAGAAAGCAAAATGAGATTATATACTCTAATGCAAACAAACCTCCACCCACCACTATCCATTATTCCCATTAGCTGGGAGGCAGGCTTACATTCTAGGCTCAAAAATCTTCCCCTAAAACAAAAAACAAGGAGACAGGGTATAGCCAATCCAAACACACATGTCCTTATTTAGCAAAACTTAATGCTGATATGGCAGTGGTGGCAATCAAGGCGGGGTTTAGGGCCAAATTCCCCTGAGTTAGGTAATTCCTAGGAAATCAAAACTTAGGCCTGTTCGGTCTTTCAGAGCCTGTCTAGTTTCGAGACAGTGTCTTAATCACCACCCTGAGAAGTCTTCACAGAGCCTATATCTCACTCAGAAGGGATGTCAATGGCCATCTTGTCTAACCATACACTAAAAGAATCCCCACTCCAACATGTCCAGCAAGTGCTCCTACAGATGGTCACATACCCTAACAGACCAAAGGATTATGAACCAGTAGAGACCAAGTTGAGGTAGTGAGGAGATAAACTGAATCACTAACATGCAAATTCAGGAGAGTCATAGCTTAGGTTTTCCCATTGGAGCTTGTACTAGGCAGCTATTGGATTTAACCAGAAAAGAACATTATTATTTTTAAACTATGTTTTCTGATAGCATTTCCCACTTCCTGAAGTCTGCTGCACTGTTTATCAATTTCAAACGAACTCTTCGATAAATCAGACTTTGTATGTTTGAATACTTAATATATTCATTAATCTGAGGAAAATCACTCTGACTAGACAAGTCTACCATGAAATAGTTAAGATCCATAAATCAATCACTTCATTCTAATCAAAGAAGATCTAGGGTTCTAATTTTATGAATGCATGTGACAAAAATTGTCTGACGATTCATTCATAGATACTGCTGTCAATCATATAATCAACAATGCAGATTGTGAAAATCTGTCATTTATTATGCTCAGAGTATAGGCATCACCAAATTAAAAATTAGTCAGCCCCAAACATTAGTTTTAGCAGCCTTATATAGGTTTTGATTATATAAGAAAGATGGGCGTACAAGGGAATTTTACAGAGCAGAAGGGAAAGGTAATGATTTACACGTCAAAGGAACAGATGGCAGAAGGGGTTGACCTGATATGATTACCATATCGAGTAAAACAGGAAACTAACACTAGAGCTATAGCTGGTATCTTAAGCTTGAATTTGCAAACAGGAAGAGCAGGAACTACCCAGGTGACACTAGGGCTAGAGTTAATGTCTCAGCTTGATTTTGTAGAGTATAGCTAGTTCCAGGACCTACTCATTTTGAGTAAATGGAGTGAGAAAGTTCAGTCAGAAATTCTCTTATGATGGTCTCTCCCTCTCCCCACCTTTGGTTGTAGGTCACATAATGTATACATATTGATCATATCCTATCACTCTCCTCTCTGGAAACCTTAATATAAATTTTCTGTCAGGTATTTCAACAGGCATATACAATATTGGGAAGCATTGAACACAAAAATAAAGCAAAAGCAAAATAATGATAACTATTAGTATTATATAATATTTTAAAAATTAATTTCCTTGATTCAACACATTCCTAATAACCAGCCCTCACATATCCCAGTTAGACATCCCTTCATGTTTAATCTCCTCCAATGCAATTCAGGTGCTGGGTAATATTAAGAATTTGGTCAAACACATATGTGCAACACTCAGTTAATGTCCATTTAAATGACAGGTCTCTTATTCTGTCATTTATGATTTAGCTATTTCATGAAATCATCTGTTTTTCCCTTAGAAATTGTGTCAACGGAGTCTATCTTGGACCACTATTTAAAAATTGTACAGTTTGGCCCACTTATACTCAGAGACATGTATCCTTGAATCAACATCCTAGTTTCTGAAATGGGCCTTGTTTCTAGAGCAGTTCTGGGAAGGTATTTCTTCCAGTAGATTGGCTTCCCAGGTTCCAAGCCTCTCTGAGAAGTTTTATAGATAATGTTGATTAAATCTACTAATGATAAGACAGTATAATTTAGTAGGACCTGACAAAACCTAATCACATTAGTCTTCCAATAATTAGTTCATATAGGCAGCTAGATGGCACAGTGGATAGAATGCCAGGCTTGGAGTGAGAAAGACTCATCTTTCTGAGTTCAAATCTGGCCTCAGACGTTTACTAGCTCTGTGACCTTGGGCAAGTCAACTTAACTCTGTTTGCCTCAGTTCCTCATTCGTAAAATAAGCTGGAGAAGGAAATGGCAAGCTACTCTAGTATCTTTGCCAAGAATACCCCAAATGGGACACAAAGAGTTAGACATGACTGAAATGATAAAACAACAATTTGTTCATGTGGTAAAAGCCAGTGGAAATCTTCTGGAGTTAACTGTATGACTATCAGAGCTATAGGAACAATATCACATAATATCACCTATAACTCATTTGGAAGTCTAGAAAGTTTCAGTCTTCATACGCCACTTGTTTTTTTCTATCTTTACTAGAATCCTGTACAAGATATGAATGGTGCTATCTAAGGCTAAGGGAAGAATCCTTTAAAAAAATCACCCAGGACCCAACCTTGTAAAATAAGTCTATTTGTCTCTTGATATTATCAGAGAGAGACTGCAAAGAGAAAAAATAATATTTAGAAGCTTTTTGACAACTCAGTTAAAACAATTCTATATGTGAGAGCCTCATTCCTACATGGTGAGTGCATCACCAATGAAGAGTAAATTAAAAGCAATCATTAGGGAAAATTTTGCCCAATTATCTAAATGAAATAGATTAATATTTATAAAAATATAAGTTTTTCAGATTAACAGAAGAGGAAATAGGATACTTAAATAACTATCTCAGAAAAAGAAATGGAAGTTCCCTAAGAAAATATCCCCAGGACCAGAAGGAATGCTACCAAATACTTAAAGAATAATTAATTCTAATATGGCCTAAAAAGAAATAGCTAAATAAGGAGTTCTACCAAATTTCTTCTGTGACATAAATATGATTTTGATATCTAAACCAAAAAGAGTAACAATAGAGGAAAAAAAAGCTATAGACAAATGTCCCTAATGACTATTAAAGCAAAAAAATTTAATAAAATACTAGGAAGAAGATTATAGCAATATATCACAAAGATTATGCATTATAACCAGGTGATACTTATATTCAGGGCTGGTTCAACATTAGGACAACCATAAGTTTAATTGACCCTATAATAATAAAAATAACAAATTCATATGATTACATTAATAGATGCAGGAAAAAAAACTTTTGACAAAATGTAACATCTATTCCCATTAAAACCACTAGAAAACATAGGAATAAATGAAGCTTCCCTTAAAATGATAAGTAGCATCTATCTAAAATCAAGAACAAGTATTATCAGTAATGTGGATAAACTAGAAGCCTTCCCAATAAAACTAGGGGTGAAGCAAGGATGTTCATTATCACCACTATTATTCAATATTGTATTAGAAATGCTAGCTATAACAGTAAGACAATAAAAAGGAATTAAAGGAGTAAGAATATGAAATGAGGAAGCAAAATTATTACTTTTACAGAGGATATAATTGTATACTTAGAGAGCCCTAGAGAATCAATTAAAAAATTAGTTGAAACAATGAGTAACTTTAGCAAAATTGCAGGATATAAAATAAACCCATATAAATCACCAGTATTTCTATTTATTACTATATATATAAATATATAATATAATATATATAATAATAACAAAAAGAAAATTAGAATGGAGCAAATGAATATATAATATATTAATATTATATATGATATAATAATATATATTAAGTCCAGCAGAAAGAGATAAAAAGAGGAAATCCATTTAAAATAACTGCAGATAATATAAAATATTTGAGAGTTTACCTGTCAAGACAAATCTATCTATCAAGACAAACCCAAGAACAATATGAAAACAGTTACAAAACAGTTTTCACATAAATGAGGACAGATCTAAAAAATTGGAGAAATATTAATTGCTTATAGGTAGACAGAGCAAATACAATAAAAATGACAATTCTATCTAATTTACTCATTCAGTGCCATTAATGCTACCAAAGAATTATTTTATAGAGCTAGAAAAAATAATAACAAAATTAATCTGGAGGAACAAAAGATCAAGAATGTCAATGGAATCAATGAAAAAAAATGTGAAGGAAGGTAGCCTAGCAGTACCAGATTGCAAACTATATTACAAAGGAGCAATCATCAAAACAATCCAGGACTGGCTAAGAGATACAGTGGTGGTGGTGGTGGAGCCAAGATGGCAGAGTAAAGACAGGGACTCACTTGAGTTCTCCCCCAAACCCTTCCAAATACGTCTTTAAAAAAATGACTCTAAAAAAATTCTAGAGCAGCAGAACCCACAAAAAGACAGAGTGAAACAAATCTCCAGCCCAGGACAACCTGGATGGTCAATGGGAAACGTTGATTGTGCCAGGCTGGGAGAGAAGCTCACCAGCACAGACTGGGGGGGGAAGGGGATAAGAGAGGTGGGGGGACGATGACAGAAAGGAGGGCAGATTGGGAGGGTGTGATCAGAAGCAAACACTTTTGAGGAGGTACAGGGCCAAAGGAGAGAATAGAATAAATGGGGAGCAGAATAGGTTGGAGGGAAATACAGTTAGTCTTTCACAAGACGACTATTCTGGAAATGTTATGCATGACTGCACATGTATAACCTATATTGCATTGCTTGCTTTCTCAGTGAGGGTGGGTGGGGAGGGAGGAAGGGAAAGAATTTGGAACTCAAAGTTTTAAAAAGTGTTAAAAACTGTTTTTGCATGCAACTGGGAATTAAGATACACAGGCAATGGGGTGTAGAAATCTATCTTACCCTCTAGGAAAATAGAAGAGGAAGAGGATAAAAGAAGGTAGGGAGGAGGGTGATAGAAAGGAGGGCTGATTGGGGGAAGGAGTATTCAGAATGTATGGCTGTCTTGGGGTTGGGGGGGAAGAGATGGGGAAAATTTTCGAACTCAAAATCTTATGGAAGTAAATGTTGAAAACTCAAAATAAATAAATTAATTTTAAAAATAATTTAAAAAAAAGAACTAGTCCTGGAAAAAAAAAAGAAATATAGTGGTGGATCAGTGGAAGAGATTAGGTACACAACATCTAGTAGTAAATTACCATAGTAATCTAGTGTTTGATAGACTCAAAGATCCAAGATTTGGGGATAAGAATGTACTATTTGACAAAAATTGCTGGGAAAACTTGAAAGCAGTATGGCAGAAACTAGGCATAGACCAACATCTCTCACTATATACCCAGATAAGTTCAAAATAGGCACATGATTTAGACATAAAGGGTGATTTCATAAGCAAATTAGGGAAGCATGGAAAAATTTACCTGTCAGATCTATGCATAAAGATTTGGTTTATAACTAAACAAGAGACAGAGAAAATTATGGAGATAACATGGATGATTTTTATTATGTCAAATTAAAAAGGGTTTTCACAAACAAAACCAATGCAGCCAAAATAAGAAGAAAAACAGGAAACAGAAAGAATTTTTACAGTAAATTTCTCTGATAAAAGCCTCATTTCTTAAATAGGTAGCTAAGCCAAGTTCATAAAAATAAAAGCCATTCCCCAATTGATAAATGGCCAAAGGATATGAACAGGCAGTTTTCAGAAGAAGAAATCAAAACTATCAATAGTTGTATTTTTTAAAATGCTCAAAATCACTAAATAAGAAAATGTAAATTAAAACAACTCTGAGGTAACAACACACACCCAACAGATAGGCAAAGTTGACAAAAAGGGAAAAAGACAGATGCTGAAGAGTCTGTGGGAAAACAGTTGCACTAATGCACTGTTGGTGGAACTGTGAACTGGAAAGCAATTTGGAACTATTCTCTAAAAACGATCAAACTATGCAAACTTTCTGACCCAGAAATGCCACAAATAGGGCTATCACTCAAAGAGATCAAAGTAAAAGGACCATATGTACCAAAATATTTATAGCAACTTTTTTTTCTGGTGGAAAATAATTAGAAACTAAGGGAATGTCCATCAATTGGGGAATGGCTGAGTAAGTTATGGTATATGAATGTGATGGAATACTATTGTACTGTAAGAAATGTAAGAAACCTGGGAAGACTAGTATGAACTAATGCAAAGTGAAGTGAGAACTAGGGGAACAAATTATATAATAACATTATTGTAAAGACTTTGAAAGACTTAGAAATTCTGATCAACACAATGACCAACCATGATTCCAGAGGACTGATGATGAAACATGCTACCCACTTCTGGAGAGAGAGAAGTGATGGACTCTAAGTACAGACCAAGGTATATTTTTTTGGACGTGGCTAATGTGGGAATTTTTTTTTTTTGCTTGGCTATACATGTTTGTAAAAGGTTTTGTTTTTCTTGCCTTCTCAATGGTAAGGAGGACGAAGAGAGAGGGAGAGAATTCAGAGCTGAAAATAAAACAAAATTGAATATTTAAAAAGATAATGACAAGATATTTGCACAAATATCCTCTCAGAAACATTAGCCAAGGTAACCTCCATGAGTTTCCACTTGTCCTATGTCTTGAATTTCCAACATGCATCATTTAAATGCATAGTAACTCTTGTAAATATTAGTTACTTATAACTCTTAGTTACTGTTGTTTTCACCAAATGATTACTTTATCATTTATGTTTGTTTTGTTTTAAACTAGAAAGACCATTCCATATTTGATTCATCACTTATCATGTTGTGGTGTGAGCAATCTTCTGAGCAGGGAAGGAATCTAAGCTCTAGGGGTGTCACTAAGGTCCTGGAATGGTGGAATGGAGTCAGGCCTTGTTATTAGCACCTGTGGCAGCATTCCTGACCTGATAAAGGGGTCAGTGACAATACAGCCACTTTAATGACTGTGCCAATGCTGAAGGAGAGGGGAAGAGTGACAGCACCTGCAGAAATACTTCTGACCTGGCATAGGGTGCTGTTGCAGTACAGCAGTGCCCAGACCCATGACAATTCCTGTTTGGGGCATGTGGGAAGATGGTCAGGGCCCAGTATTGGCACTGCTGAGCACAAGAGAGGCAGTGACAGCATCAGTGCTGAACTTAGGCCCTGGCACAGAGGGTAACGCTTGGCATTGGCCACAGTCAGAACCCCAATGACAGTGGCTGTGGGCACTGTAATGAGAAGAAACACAGACCTCAGAAGACTGGGCACTATTGTGAAACGTGGCAATATAGCCATTTACTCACTGTAATACAGAATTGATGGTGCTCCTCTACGTTTAGTGTGCCCAAAAGTCTTTATATAACTATAGGGAAGATTTTTGAGGAACATAGACTCACATGATGTGAGGTGGCTTGCTTTCTGGACACAAGGGGGAGGTAAAGGGCGTCACAGAAGGGGCATTCTGTCTGAGGCCTCCAATGATAGGAAGATTTAGTATCCTTTCCTCTGTGAGGTTCTCAGGGAAGAGTATGTCTTCGCTTGTGGGCCAGGGAACATTAAGTATGTGGTGGTACAGAGCAGCTATCCATATGGATTCTGGCGCTAAAACAGGGTGCGTGCAAGGTTGTCCTAACCCGTGGTGAGGGTCAGTGACTGTATAGGAAGTGCCATCATCTTCACTGAAGCCCTGATTCTGGTGCTGCTGCTCTGGCTACAGCTCATTGTCACTTCTTTACATCAAAAAACTCATGGATTGGGGCAGCTAGATGGCACAGTGAATAGAGCTCTGGCTTTGGAGTCAGGAGGATGTGAGTTCAAATCCAGCCTCAGACACTTAATACTTACTAGCTGTGTGACTCTGGGCAAGTCACTTAACCCCGATTGCCACACCAAAAAAAAAAAAACAAACCCCAAAACAAACAACCCATGGATTGAGATTTGTCACTACCAACTAGTCATTTAGGTCTGGGACTAAGAGGGAAAAGTTGAAGCATGTGAATTCTGGTCTTTGTTCCCTCATAGTTGGTCACTCCTTCTTGGAACAGTTATTTTGTTTTGTTTCTTCTCTCTTTCTGTTTTAGTTTTTCTTTTCTTCCTTCAGGGCTGCTTATGTCAAGTATCTTGTAATCCCTATGTCAGGGCTGTGTAGTAACAGCCCTAACGTCATTTAAATGGCAGAGGATCAGATGTTTAAGACCTTATCACCAAAGCATAGAGTGTGATAGGAGCAATATCCTAATTTTCTCTCCCCTTGAAAAACTAGCTTAGAGATTTAATGGGTTCATTGGATGAAGGCTGAGGCCATTGACATGGCTTCCTGGTCACTTGCAACCAAACTTCCAGGACATGAGAAGCTAGGAGTCCTCTCTCAGACCTCTGACTTCAAATTAGAAGGATGACCAACGCTGACACAGGAGGACTGTGTCATCCTTTTCCTGCTCTGAATGTCCTTCCCCTGCTCTGGCTTCCTTAGTTAACTGTTTGATGGCCCCTCAGTGTCTTTTTTTTTCTTTTAATTTTGAACCTAAATTAACCCCAGTGGCAAACTGAGTTTGTCCTAGTCGACAGCATATATTTTTGTGAAGGAGTGCTCTAAATTTAATTTTTAGGATTGCAGAGTAGTAGAATCATAGATTTAGAGCTGAATGGACCTTATAAGTCATGTCATTTCTCATTTTACAGAAGAGAAAACAGAATACTAGAGAGATTGGGATTTGCCCAAGATCGGGCAGCTAGTAAGTTGCAGAGATATAATTTTAACCCAAGTCCTGAGAATTTCAGACTTGTAAAGGAGTTCAGACACTAGCTACATTAACTCAACCATGATTGAAAAGACTCTAATGTGGTCCTCTGGCCCATGATTTAAGACACGTAGTAAGTTGGAACCACTTCCTCCTGAGGGAGTCTATTCCATTTTGAGTTAGTACTTTTAGGAAGTTTTTTCTTGGGGCAGCTAAGTGGCATAGTGGATGAAGCACTGGCCCTGAAGTCAGGAGGACCTGTGTTCAAATCCAGCCTCAGACCAAACACTTAACACTTACTAGCTGTGTGACCCTGGGCAAGTCACTTAGCCCCAATTTCTTAAGGGAATAGGTGAGTGGGAAATGGTACTAAAGACTTCTCTGACCAAATATTGTAAATGACAGCAAAGCTTTGTCCCTTTCTTCTTAGCCCAAGAGAAGATGGATGAAATATTATGTTAGAGATTAGGATGTGACACTTTGCAGTATATGGAGCTGGGAGTGTGTACTCTCATCTCCTGGGAAGGGCTCTTGAGCAGAAGAAAGTCCAAAGCAGCTCTTTGGAGAGGATGGTGACAGATTGGCAATGGTGATCAACAAGATTCATGACCAGAAGTTTCACCCATCAGAGGTGAAGCAGCAACATCAGTGATTAGACTGGTAGGAAAGTCCCAAGCTCAGTAAATGTTTGTTGGCCTAGGAATCGATATCTGGGGTAGAATGCTCTCTTACTCTGCTCTACTTCCTCCTACTTTCCCCTCTCCTCTATTTAGCTGGAGCTAAACAAGAACTTCATTGTTTCCTATTTTTCTGACCCTCCCCCATCTTCCCACTGCTGATGGTAGTTTATAAACCTGGTTCCCCTTTTATAAATTACTGTGTTCCCATTGTCTGTGGGTCTATTGGCCTTACTTCCAATCAGAGTATCCTGGGTAAGATAGGGATGGGGAATGGCCCTGGGGTTGGGTTTTTTTTAAAGATATTTCACAATATTATATATTGTGAAATCTTATTAATGTCATTATCTTTCACTGTTGCTCACCTAAAGGTATTCATATTCTACAATTCAGGCTTGGTGCTGTTGGGTATGAAACAGTATTCCCAGGCTCTACTGAGCTACAGTTTAGTCTTATGAATTGTTCCATAATATCTAAAGATTAGAACTTTAAAACTTGAGCTCAAATTCACTTAAATTTCCTCTATAAGAATGTGCTGGTTGGATTAATGGTCCTGCTAAGAACACAAGTAATAGTTCCAAAGGCCAAACTCTTCTCCTTTTACCAAAAGGGAGGAGGGAGCTAGATAAGATTAGAAGTGAAAGTCTCTTTTCTCAGCTGGCCTTGTAGGTAGAGGTAAGTATGGGCTGGGAGCTGCTGGTTTCATCCCTTTTTGGTTGAGGAGGGGAATGAAGAATGCCCTGACAGCTGCTCTCAACAGTAACACCCAGACGTCACACTTAACCTCCTTTAACTCAAATTCTGCAGCTTCTTGCTCATAATTTTGCCTTAGATGACCAATTAAAACAAGTCTAAATCTTCTTCCACGTGAAAGCCCTTTATGGCATCATAAAATTAAAAGATGGGAGGAACCTTAGAGGTCATCTAGTCCAACCCCCTGCATTTTACAGATGAGAAAACAATGTCAATGAGGTTTAGCAATTTACAAAAAGTCACCTAGGTAGTAAATAGCTGTGCTGGGAGTAAAAAACAGGTCATCTAAATTTAAAGTGAAAGTTTATTCCACTATACTATGCTTCCTTTCCAATGGCATGCAATGCAACTTGAAGATAGTGCCCCCCCCTCCATCCTCCACTCTAAATCTTTTCTTCTCCAGGTAAAACATCCTAGTGACTTCACTAGTCCTTCATGTGGCATAGTCTCAAGGCTGATTTCCTTCCTTTGAATGTTTTCAATTTATGAATGTTTTTCCTAAAATGTACTATGTATAACTGAATGAACACTTCCCTAGGATCTGGACATATGCAGCCTCAGAAAACATTTCTTTTTTTTGCTTATCCTATCACATTGTTAGCTCACTAAAAGCCACTGATGTTTTATCCTTGTGAACTGCTATCTAGCTACACTTCCCTCATCTTGTACTCATAAAGCTGATTTTTTAAAAAAATCCAAATATTAGACTTCACATTTCCCTATTAAATTTCATCTTATAGATTTGGCTCAAAGTTCTAGCCTATTGAGATATTCTTTGGATTTGTAGGCTATTATCCAATATGTTAGTTATCCTTCCTGATTTCGTGTTGTCTCAAAAAAACCCCATATATATCTTTCTGGCTCTGCAGTTGATTTCCTATCTACTACAGCATGGCAACAGTCAAAGAAAAACTAAGCACAGATTTGGGAATTGAAGAGTAATTTATGAGAAATGAGTAAAACTTTATTTTCCATGAACCCTTCATCCCACTTCAGCTATACACAGAGATGGTCATACCCTTAATCTTGCCATCACCCAGAGGTGTTCTCATTCCATGTTTATAAACCCTGAATTTCCTTTATCTGATCATAATTTTTCAATCATTCAATCTTACCCTTGGCTTTCTAACCCCTAACCCTATTATTTATCCACACTGACTCTTCCACCCCTCAGTTCTTTCCCAGATCATTACCCCTTTACTGGATACACTTCACTTCTTTCCCCATCTTGACCCCTTGGTGAACCAGTTTAGCTCTACACTATTCTTGAAGTGAAACCAAGATGGCAGAGTAGCAGGAAGAGGTACAGCTTAGCTCTGTAACACAATTCCTCCACAAAGACCTAGAAAATGCAACAAACTGAGTACTGATTGGGGAAAAAAAAACTTCAGTGAGTCATTTTTCTAGCCCAGGTAAATATAGGGAGACAGGCAGAGAAGTCCATGGATATTGGGGATGGTGTCTGGCCAGGGATGCATGGGCACAGAACTTTCCAGCATGCAGGAACTGAAATAACCAAAGCTGTGCACCAGGAAAAGCAGAGGTCTCAGACCCATACAGAAAGACTCTGATTTTGTGCAGGTTGTGATAACAGGTGCCAGTTGGTAGCTCAGTCATTCACTACCTCAGACATCTCTTCATTTATCACCTGACTGCACTCATTTTGGACATTTTTTACTTCCTCACCATGCCCACATGCCAGATACCTCCTCTCTCTCCCCTCTTTTCAGCTTTCTTTTGTGTGTTGCCTTCCCCCATTAGAATGTAAGCTCCCCCATTAAACAGTGAGCTCTTAGAGAGTAGGAATTATCTTTTGTTTTTCTTTGTACCCTCAGCACTTAACACAGTACCTGATTCATAGGAATCACTTAATCAATGTCTATTGACTGACTCTCTAAGCTATGTTCTGAGCTAGAAACAAGTTCAGAAGTAAACAATAGCTAGGTGGCTTTGAACCCAGAAGCTTAGCAGAGTCTCAACTCTAGCCACCATTCTAGTTTGAAGCCTTCATTGGAATAATAGTGGAAGGAATCCCAGACCAAAGGGGAGGCTGCAATTCTGTCATTCTGAAACTGCAAAGTTTTCCTCTGTGTGACTGACAGTAGCTGAGTCCAGCAAAAGTTTACTGGAACTCTCAATGTGTGTCAATTCCACAGGAATGTTGCTCATACCCAAACCCAGGTCAAGAACTTGCTAAACTCAGACCAGGAAATCAGACTTTGCCTCAGATCATCCCCCTTTGAGAACATTGAATGTCCCACTGATGAAACAATTAAAAGTTCATTGGAAATTAAATGTAATCCAAAAGAATGGGTAGGTCAAATAACAAATCATAGAAACAATCAATTTCATTAACAATGAGAGCAGTCTTCTGGGTCACATGAGCAACAAGATGGTGGACTAGACATTTTCTCCAATCCTCATCAATCTGATACTTCTCAAATCTCTTCAGAACAAAAATTAGGTGCCAAAAAATAAATCAATGTTCACCCTTCTATGGCCTAGGAAATGCAGAATCTTAAAGAAGATAAAAAATAAAACTCAAACCTAAGAACTGATGTTCACTCAGTACCTTTCCCCAACTTCCCACACTAACTGCAGCAAGGCTGTACTAGCAAAATCCAAGAACGCAACATAAGCTTACATCAAAACTCCTCCCAGTATGCTCTTTCCCTCCTCCCCTTAACCAGAACTGTAGAGACCCTGGCTCCAGGTTGCAGAAGCATACTTGGGCTTCAATAGGTAGCTTGGCCATAGCCCTTCAGGAGCAAAAGCTTGCCAGTGCAGAAGCACCAGTGCTACAAAGCTCTGAACTGCCAGTGCCAGGGAAAGCAGGCTCTGAACTGCTGGTGCTAAGCCAGAGAACTAAGGAATAGAGAAGGACAGGAACAGGTGACCAGGACAGGATATCTTGCATGTGGGGAGCTATGCCGCACTCCACCAAGCCTGAGGGAAAGAGCACAGCACCCAGATGGGGCCAGTTCTGAGCACTCAAAAGTCAGCTGAGACAGAGACTGGTGCAGGTGAACTGTGAATTGTGGTTTGTCCTTCATTCTCGAAGAGAATCATAACATCCGGAAGATGATGCCATGACTTGCAAGTGAATTGGATTTAAGTTAGGGTGGGCTGTGCAAAGTCCCCAGCGTCACTTTCTCCTCTGGAGCCATCTGAGTCCAATGGCCAGATACAGGTCAGGATAACTGGAGATGGCCCACAATGCACTGGGAGACCTTGGCCTTTTTAAGCTAAGGTCTTTCCAAGTTCTCACTTTGACTGAGGCAAAGCCCATTCAGTGATTAGGGCTGTTTAAGAAATGAGCCAAGGGATAGCACCTTTAATTAAAAAAAAAAATTGAGAGGGGAAAACTCTCAGGATTTCTGGCCAAAAGAGAAACAATTACATTCATCCTGAGCTATCAGAGCCCAAATAACAACCATTAAGTGGTGCTTGGGCAGGGACCTATTGTTGGCCAATAGTGGTCATTCCCCTCCCAGTCTAATTTTTTTTTTTTTGGATTAAAGTGGCCTTCCCTTGGCTCACTTCTTAAAGAGCCCTAATCACTGAATGGGCATTGCCTTAGTCAAAGTGAGAATGTAGCTTGAAGGAACTTAGCTTAAAAAGGCTGGACCATCTCCAGTTCTCCTGAACTGTATCTGGCCACTGGCTCCAGAGAATAAAGTGAGGCTGATGACTTTACACAGCCCTCCCTCGCTTAAATCCAATTCATTTGCAAGTCATGGCATCATTTTTCTAATGATATGGTCCTCTTTGAGAACGAAGGACAAAGCACAACCTGTGAGTAGCCTGAGCTGCCCACTGGGCACCCAACTGGCCAGTTTCAGTTGGGCAACTCAAGCTCCTCTTTTCTCCTCTCCTCTCCTCTGTTCTACTCTCCCGTCTGAATGAATAATTGCTCCCAATGGGAGAGTTCAGTTCTTCTGTATATTGTCTGATATATGTTCTCCTATATATGCTTGCTCTGATTTCCGTTTGTTCTCAGTTTGGATAAATGGGTTTACTTGCTATTCATTAGATGTGATCATTGTGGAGCTGGCATTTGGTGGGAAAGGAGGTAAGCTCTCTCCGTGTGTGTGTGTGTGTGTGTGTGTGTGTGTGTGTGTGTCTGTCTGTCTGTCTGTCTGTCTATATCTATCCAATGATCAAAAACAGAGATTGACCCTAAAAATTATTTTCCCTAGATTAACAACATGTAAGGAAGCAGATATAATTTTAGCTCCATGCTCCCTTTTTCCAAAGAGAGCTGAGTGGCCAGCCCTTGCCTCCAACCTCCTGTTTCCCTTCCTGGCAGAAATCAAAGTCTCCCTTAAAGAGGGATAAAAGGAGGATACTCTGGAAATATCTGTTTTTATGGAGTTACATCTAAACAGACCATGTGAATACACATAACCTACATGGGTAGAACACACCACACACACTTTATACACAAACAGATCATTTTGTTGGAAACACACAGGAGATTTTAAATGTGTTAAATAAATGTAATAGTAATAAAATCTATACATAGTTTTTATTTTCATTTGAACATTGAAGAAGTCTATCTAAAGAGGAAAAAAAATACAATTTAGCTGAAGGTGTTTTCCAAAAAAGTTATGAGGTTAGTCAAACATGATATGTGTTTGATGAAGCATGCTGGTTCTTTGAAATTACTGCTTCTGTAACCCAAGTATCTCTTGGAAAACGGAGAAAATCATAACAGGCATTGACTCTGCTGCAAGTAGTCAAGGAGGTGTCCAAAGTGCATCTAAGGATCTTGAGAACTGAAGTCTGCACAGACTCGGGAGATACCAGTGATTTCTACTGGGGACTGTGATCTGGAGGGTAGAGTTTCTGCCAGAGTGGAATTTTAAAACACTCGGCAACAAAGATAGGAAGGGAGAAAGCTGTCCAGCACAGCTGCACAGACAGGTGGCTGGTAAAGGCAGGAGAAGGGTGTTCAGAGCACCTGGCCTCCACCAACATGATCACAAGGGGTAGATGAGACAGCTGGAAATAGAGCAGTGTAAACTTTCCTCTGGTCAAGAATCCAGATGGCTGGTAGAATGTTATCTTTTTTCCCTCTCCTTTTCTTCCCCTATTTTAGATGCAAAAAATCAGGTATTTAAATACAGTTATTTTAAGATTATTTGCTTTTTGAATAGTACTTTAAAGGGGGCTTTCTCTAGATAAAGTTAAGCATGTCTGAGTACAGTATAAATAAGGAGACATCAGATATCAGCTTGTTATACATAGAAATTAACTAGACGTAGGACTGTTTTTTTCAGTTCCAAATTCTCTCCCTTCCTCCTCTCATCACCTACCCACTGAGAAAGCAAAAAGTCCCAGACCCATTAAAAATATGCATAGTCATGCAAATGTCCAAGTCTCATTTTGACTTGAAGGCTGTGATATTCAAAATACCTTATAGTTTATGCTTTTAATTTTTATAGTTATGATTTTATTACTTGTATTTTTAGGCTTTGTTTGATAAGCCCCCTGAAACAGCAGGCTCATATGGACTGAGAATTGTGCCTCTAGACTAATGTGAACTAATTATTTTAACAAGTTGTAGCTGAACAGATGAAGGAGCCTTGGGTGAGACTCCTGACTTCACAGGTAAAAGGAGAGGAAAATTTTAGTAACCTAAAAGAAGATAATACCCCTCAGGTGGCCCAGTGGGAAGAGAAAGTGTCAGCTGGGAGGAATCAGCTCCTTCCCTTTCCAGGAGGGAGGGAGGAAGAACAAAAAAAATGATGGGATTGCCCTACCAGCCAACTTTGTTTCACAGTGACATCTGCTGGTTATAGGTGAAAATCTTGTCTTGGGATCTTTTTTTGGGAAGCAGGGAGGTAGGAGAGTTTGGGAGTTTAGATACTGTTCCATTTCTTTCCTTTGCTTCCTTAAAAGCAGAATTTTCTTTATTACTGTTACTTGTATTTAGTATGCCTATACTACAAGAATTTTCATTTGAAAATTTTTTGAATTTTCATTTTTAACATTTTATATTGATTTTTAATTTTACATCTTAAGTTTAAAATTGAATTTAACCCAATATTATCTACTCTTAAAAACAATTATTGGATATTGAAGTTTCTTTTAATTTTAATTTTTTAATCTGCTAGATTTCTTTCCTTCAATATCAATATACAATTTCCTTTTGAAATACATTTTTATTTCCTGTAATGTTTTATTTTTTATTTGTCTCATTGAAGTTATCATTTGAATTTTCTTTTGCTTTAATTATACTTTATTTTTATAGATTTCTTTGATTTTTCTTTTAAATTTAATGGCTTTTCTATTTTTATCTGTGTATCAGGTTCCATTTCTCTGAAGCAAGGCTCTTCTATACTGTGTATAAATATTAGTGCTTATTCCTAGATGTTAAAGTGAACACTATTGTGTAATTTTCCTGTCGATGCACTAGTAAATGCCATTGCTTTAGTTGAAGCTTGGCCAAATTGTTTAGTCATTTAGTGAATTGCTCTTTGGTGACTTGATAAATTTCCCACTCATGTGTCCAGTAAGATGGAAGACTAGATATTTTCTCTGATCCTCATGACCTGTCAAACCTCTCTAAAATTATGTACCACAGATAAAGCCATTCTAGCCATTTCCATGACCTAGGACACCAAGAACCTAAACAAGGTAAAAACTGCGTGATGAGTAGCAGAGAACAACAATAATCCCTAACCCTTAATGTGCTCACTGAGTACCCACTTACCCACTGCCCTAGCATGAGCCTGGCAGCAGGACCACATAAGCACCCCCACCAGACCTCAACTCTGAACCACATTCTCCCTGCCCAGTGCCACAGAGACCTAAATGTTAGGAATTTGCTCAGGCTGCATTAACAATGTGCCAGTACTCTGTGCTGTAATAGATTTCTCCCTGAGAGCAGAGGGAAAGGTCCAGGGCAGGACACATGTTAGTACTTCAACAGAGCTTGACTTCTCACCGTTGCCCTCAAGAAGCTCACATTCTAATGGATGAAATAGCATTTAACAACCAGATAGGTTTGAGATATATAAATAATAGATGAAAAGCACTTTGAGAAGAGAAGGAAGGCATTATCAGCTGGGGTGGGGTGGTGCTTCCTGGAGTAGATGGAGTTTGAGCTGAGTCTCAAGACTCAGGAAGTCAGACAAACCTAAGATACAGGGGTAATGGGGGTGGGGGGAGGGGAAGCATTGTAGTCATAAGGGAGAGCTAGTACAAGGGCACAGAGATTGGAAATGGAGTGTCATGTTCAAGAAACTGCCAGTAGGCCAGTGTTGTGGGGGAGGGTGAAATCTAAGAAGACTTGGGAAGACAGGAAGGAGCCAAGTTATGAAAAGTTTTAAATGCCGAACAAAGAAGTTTATATTCTTGGAGGTGTTAGCGAGCAACTGGTGCTCCTTGAGCAGGCTTATACTCTTTTTTTGTTGTTGTTAGGCAGTGGGGTTAAGTGACTTGCCCAGGGTCACACAGCTAGTAAGTGTTATGAGGCTGGATTTGAACTCCGGTCCTCCTGAATCCAGGGCCCATGCTCTATCCACTGCGCCACCTAGCTGACCATAGGCTTATACTTTTGAAAAATCCCCTTGGCAGTTAATTGAAGGATAGCTTGGAGTAAGGTGACACTTGAGGCAGGGAGACTGGTCAGTGGCTATTGTAATAGCTCAGGGGTCAGCTGATGAAGACTTTGATGTAGAGCTGTAGCATCGTGAATAGAGAGAAGGGATGTGTAAAAAATATGTTGTGAAGACAGAAATTATGATATCTGGGATAAGGGCAAATGAGGAGTTGAAGATAACACCAAACTTGCAAGCCTGGGTGACTGGAAAGATGGTGGTATTTTTTTTTTGGCTAGGCAATGGGGTTAAATGACTTGCCCAGGGTCACACAGCTAGTAAGTGTTATGAGGCTGGATTTGAACTCCGGTCCTCCTGAATCCAGGGCCAGTGTTCTATCCACTGCCCCACCTAGCTGCCCCAAGATAGTGGTATTCTTGAAAATGATAGAAAAATTGGAAAGAGGGGAGAGTTTTGGGTGAAGGGAAATTAGTTTTGTTTCGAGATGCCTATGAGATATACAATTTGAGATTTTCTTTTTTTTAATTCAATTGTTTTCAGTTCTAAATTCTCTCCCTTCCTCCTCTCATCTCCTACCCATTGAGAAAGCAAAAAGCCCCAGACCCATTAAAAATATGTATAGTCAGGTAAAACAAATTTCCACATTATCCATGTCCAAAAAAAAAAAAGAGAGAGAAAATAAGGAAGGAAGGAAAGAAAAAAGAAAGGAGAAAAGGAAGGAAAAGAACAAAATATACTTCAGTCTGCACTCTAAGTCCATCAGTTCTCTATCTGGAGGTAGATAGCATGTATTATCATGAATCCTTTGGAATTATGGGTGGTTATTGTGTTGATCCGAGTTACTTAGTCTTTCAAATTTTATTTTCTTTATAACTATTATTGCATAAATTGTTCTCCAGGTTCTGCTCACTTCAATCTGCATCAGTTTTTCTCAAGTCATCCTTTTCATCATTTCTTACAGCACAATAGTATTCTATCACATAGACCATGACTTGTCTAGATATCCCCCAATTGTGGGGCATCTGCTCATTTTCTCATTCTTTGCCACCACAAAAGAACTGCTATGACTATTTTTGTATACATGAATCCTTTTCCTTTCTTTGATCTCACTACTATAGACCTAGTAGTGGTATTGCTGAGATAAAGAGAATGTACAGTTTAATAGCTTTTGGGGCATAGTTTCACATTGCTTTTGAGAATGTTTGAACTATGTCATAGCTCCACCAACAGTGCATTAGTGTACCTATTTTCCCACAGCCCCTCCAGCATTTGTCAATTTCCTTTTTTTTTAATCATCTTAGCCAATATGATGGGTGTGAGGTTGTTTTAATGCGCATTTCTATCATTATTAATAATTTAGGGCATTTTTTTCATATGGTTATTGATAGCTTGGATTTCTTCCTTTGAAAACTGCCTAGTCATATCCTTTGACTATTTATCAATTGAGGAATGGCCCTTATTCTTGTAAATTTGGTTCACTTCCCTCTATATTTTACAAATGAGAATTTTGTCTGAGTAACTTGTTGCAAAGATTTTTACCCATTATCCTATTTTATAAATTTGTTTCTTCTATATTTTCCCTCTTCAGACTTGTTTTCCTGTTCCCATGATAGCAAATTCTTACTATGCCCACTGCCCTTGAGATACTTTTACTCTACACACACACACACACACACACACACACACACACACACACACACAGAGGCGAGTGTGTGTGTATGTATTGAGAATGTCCAATTTTGTGAATATGTGTGTGTGTGTGTGTGTGTGTGGTGTGTGTATATATATATATATATATATATATATATATATATATTCATAAAGAGAATGCCCAGTCAAGACTTTCTTTCCTATCTTCCAGATTTTTCTCTCTTCCACTTGAAATGTACTCTAAATTCCAAATGTCTTACAATCTATATGAATATATAGTCCCTCAGTGTGATGGGTGGTCTGAAAAAACGAGCTTAGTAACAATAATTCTGAGAAAAAGCAGAACTGCCTCAAATACTATGACATCTCACCTGAACTGGCTATTTAGGGCTCCATGCTGGCAATTTATTACCTTCTGATGAGCCTTTTTAACATCTGTTAAGAATAGATAATGGGAATTGGTCACCCAGCAGAGAGGAATAGAAAGGAGATCTATAAGGCTGATTTCTATGGTATCATCAGCTAGTCAGGAGGGTTTCCTCCTCGGGAAGTGAGGTCTATTGACTTTGAGCCTATCCTGGTCACCATTGCTCTTTTGTCTCTATGTGTCTTCCTCTCTCTGCTCCTAGTCACTTCTTGCCCACATTTCAAACAGGCTCTATTTGTAGGATTCCAGGCAGGAACAATTAAGGACTTTACTGGATAAGGTTCCTCCTGGTATATACTTAATTTCCCTGAAATAGTAATGACAGACCCAATAATGCTTGCCTGTCTGAGTCATGCCATGCTTAACTAATCTCTTTGGCTTTGCATGCTGTAGACGTTTGGAATTTAGAGCGCATTTAAAGTGGGAAGGTGAAAAATCTGGAAGATAGGAAAGAAAGTCTGGATTGGACATTCTCCTTATCTCCACTTTAAATGACATTATGCTGAGAAAAGATATGCAATTTCAAAGGTCCAGAATTGATCCCGGATCTGATAGAGAAGGGTTATTAGGAATGCAAAATTGAAGGCATCACTTAGAGATGAAAGATTGGAGCAGCTGTGGGCCTATGGTAGAATAAAAGTTTAAATTATGTAGATTCCAGTTCCTTGTTTTAACTAGAATTGCAAAAAAGGCAGCATGTTGAAAGAAAGTATTTAGCATAAAATCAAAATGCTGTATTTTCCAGTTTGGGGCTGAGAAATGTTAAAATTATAAACAAAAATAAACACACATCTCTAGGCATCAGTTATTTCCAGGGTGTATTTTTGTGCGGAGATGGGCTTGGATCTATAGGTGGTAGTTTCTTATTAAAGTCATTGTGAACGTTTGTACCTGCTGGGTAATGCATTATAAACATCAATGAGGTTTGTAACATCTACCAGAGAGTCACCACTCTTTCTCACTCACGCCTTGGTGTTTCTTCAATATTTCAGAAGGCCTGTAATTTCATCAGTGGAAATAATCCCTCTACCACTTTAATAGATGGTCCCTCATTAGGAACAATGGCAAAAAACAAAACATTTCTTCCAGGAATTCTACTTGAATTTATATCCAAAATATGTTTGTTTGTTTTGAGGATTTGTTTGTAAATGTTTTGGAATCATTCTCTTCTTTTTCTAAGTTTGTATCTGTCACCGTAACAACTTTACATGGTGGTGGGATTTTTTTTTTGGCTTGTTTGTGTGCTCATTCTTCCAGCTGACTTTTTCACTTAAGACTTGAATTACAGGGCTAGATTTTGTGCACTTCTGGAGGGAAGTTCTGGGCTGGTCCTGCTGTTGTTTTCTTGGGGCATTGAGTTGGGTTATTCTAGGCCAGGGGTGGGGAACCCTGAGGTCACACAGTTTCCCCACCCCTGTTCCAGGCTCTCAGGAGCAGCTCAGGCTGAGAACCTAGAAGTGTTTGCTCATAAAATGGTATGAGCCGGGTCAAAGTTTGCTAGCTGCTCCTTTGGTCTGAGCTCTACAAGTTCTTGACCTGAGTTTGTGTCTGAGTAATCATAGGCTGCAGTTGTACTCAGGTGCTATCATCTATGTGGGAAGCTCTGCTGGTTCAGAGCTGGTTATGTTATTTCTCTGCAGACATCAGGAAGAGCTAGAAGTTATGACTGAGACCTCATTCTGCTCCTTTGGTCCAAGCCATACCACATACACTTGCTTCTGAACTTGCTCCTTCTCAGTATACTACCCAGCACCTACTACTCCTCCCTACCATGGAACTCTGGATCGTGACCTGGAACAGAGTATTATGCAACAAAGCTGCTAGTCAGAACCTGTTCTTTCTTGGTGCCCTGGTATGTGTCCTGATTTGGTTCTAGGACCTCACCCTGCCATGGTACATAGCCTCTCCCTGTGTGTTGAATGCCCTGTTGGTGGAATGCTCTTAGCCTGACCTTGACTATGGTGTCCAAACATCTCTCAGTCTGTCTCTCTGTGCTTACCTGGCCTGAAAAAAAATGACTCTGATTTTTTTTTCTTAGATTTCTCTATCAAGATTTGGTCTGGTGCTTCTAAGTCTCTTTTAAAGGAGGTTTTTGGTTTTGTTTTTGGGGCGTGTGTGTGTGGGGGGATACTCATGGCACTGATTTCTTCTTCTCTGCCATCTTGGCTTCACCTCTGAAGGCCCTGTTGTTATATGGAATCTACTCTCTAGTGGTTCTCCATGCATTCAAAACATATTACTCTTTAATTGTGAATAGTTTAGCATTCTTTTTCTGTTTAACTAATTTCATCAATTGGTTTTTACAAAGGGATATTTATTTTGAAGATATGGCATGAAATACAAACATTCCCCCCCCTCCAACTCTCCTCTATACCACCTTGATCTCTGGGGAGAGTGGGTTTGGGCTTAATGCTGATAGACGACACAATGGGCAAGAGTAAAGGACTTGGAGTTGGGAAGACCTGAGTTCAAATCCAGTCTTATATACTAGCTATATGATGCTGAGCAAGTCATTTACCCTCTTTCAGTCTTATTTTCTTTATTTGCAAAATGGGGATAATAATGGCACCTACCTCACCAGGTTCTTGCAAGGACCAAATAAGATACCGTGTTTTTGCAAACTTTAGAGCATCACCTATATGCTAACTACTAATGCTGCTGTTCCTATATAACACTGGTCCCACCAAGGCTGTTAGCAAAACCTAGCATGACCTTGATTCCCAGACTTTGGTGACTCACTTTCTTGACCTTTTCAAACTCACAAGGCTTTAGACTCCACCTTCCTTTGTCTAAAATGATAGAACAAACACTGAGGTATTTATTATAAGGGACAAAACTTATATTCACAGAGCCAAATTTCCAGACTTATAGGAGGAGGGCCCAGGTCCTCTCCTTCTACAGCAATGTCTCTCACCAGATGCCATAAGATAGGATATCAGCTGAAGAGAAAAAGTCAAACCAGAGAAGGAGAGATTAGGCTGATTTTTGTCACTCTTGTGAATGTTGCCCTCTCCCATTCTGCTATTTGGCCAGAGCCAATCAAGAGGCTCCTCCTCACCACATCCTTAGTAGGCCATAACCAGTTACAGGATGTTAAGCACGCTCCAAAGTTTCTTCAGAGCTCTTATATGTCATCATGACTTCCTTAGAAGGAGGTTCTCCAGCCTTTTTCTTGTGAAGAATTGCATCAGTGGCACTCTGCCAGCTCATAAGGGCTGGGTCAAGTGATCAGTCCCCTGTTTCATACAAAGATGCTGCACATTCTGCTGATTCTAGAAAGGTGATGGAGGAAAAAAATGATGTCATTGCCTTCATGTTTTGAAAGAATTGCAACATTTGTATATGAAAAGTTCAGGAATAAGGACTAAGCAATTTCAGAGATGATTAATTTACCCCTGTAGATAGGTTGAATCTGTCTGTTTTCCCTGCCCACTTTCTTAAATTGGCAAACAAGAGAGATTTAAAAAAACAACTAGAGAATGAAAAATCAGAGTTGTTTTATAATCATTAGGCAAATAAACATTATCTGGTGTATGGCCTATTATTCAGAGGTTAACAATTGGGAAGTAAACATTTAGGAAGTCATCATAAGCTAGGATGAGGTCTCTGACTGAGGGAACTTAGTGTATGTAGTACTGGAGTGCTAGGTGGTGCAGTGGTTAAAGTGCCAGGCCTGAAGTCACAAAGACTCATTTCCTGAGTTCAAATCTGGCCCCCGACACTTATTAGCTGTGTGTCTCTGGGCAAGTCATTTCACTGTTTGCCTCAGTTCTTCATCTATAAAATGACCTGGAGCAGGAAATGGCAAATCATTCCAGTATCTTTGCCAAGAAAATCCCAAATGGGCTCATGCATAGTGGGATATGACTGAAGAACAACAGTCCAGTACCAGGAAGGAATATCAAGAGAAAGCCTAAACTTAAGGGCTGCATTTGCTACCTGAGCCTTTGAATCTGCTGCTCTGGAGATGAGGGAATAGCACTGGAGAAGCTTTCTGCTTTTCTCTTGGTCCTAGGGAAATGTTCCTCATTGGACCAGAAGCTGGAGGGAGTAGAGTATAGTCAATTTGATATAATGGGATAGACACATTCCCAAAGAGGACTAGGCAAAATTAAGCAATAAAAAACACAAAAGCATATAGAGAAAATGGAGTTGGAATATAACACTGAAACTTAATTAGCGACACATTAAAAAAAAAAAAAGATGGGACCCTAAGAAAAATAGCCACATAGTTTATCCATATTAAATATTGCATAAATACTACATGCATAAATGCATAAGTACTACAATAAAAAGTGGCCTTGTACCTTACCTCTGGCTGCTGCTAAGCTTGTGGTGGGTGCACAAACAAGTTGGGCAGGCTGGCCTGAGGCCCAAGGCTGTGGCAGAAAAGGGTGAGGGAGTGCTGGTGCAAACCAGCCCTTTTCAATTCACAGCTCCTACTGCACCAGAAGATATACAATGAATGTGGCACTTTACCTTGAAAAAGACCTGAACTTTGCCAGTGGAAGTGGGAGTCAGCTTGTGAACCATTGTGAAGTGGTGCAGCTTTCTTCATTCTTGCTCTTTCTCATGGAAGAAATCTTGCAGAAATAAACTCTACATTCTCATTATGCTCAAAATGTTCTCTAAAATATCAATTGCATTGCAATAAATTCCCATTTTTGTAACATATATTATAGCAATAAAGCCCTGCAGTGACTAGCAGAGATGTCATTTTCAGTGTACAGCAGGCCCAGTGAACCCAGAGAAGTCCAGCAGAGAAGCCATGCCTAATAAGGAGCAAGACAGGGACATCACCAGAACACATTAAAGACTTGGCAACATTGAAGGCATAAATTACCCCCTCCACATATATTTCCCAAGTATAGTTCTTTCATGAGCAACACCTGTTGTTGCCTACTTTCTCAGTGGTGATGGATATATTTTTGGGAGAGTATGTCCTAGGAATATTGGGGCAATATTCTGTTGTATATCTTTTTTCCATATTATTTCATTAAATACCTTTGCTTTGAACTAATTGTGCTCTCCTGTTTCTTACAGAAAAGGTAGAAACTGGTGGAGGCTTAGGAGCTATGGTTTTGAGTGAATATGAACCCAAAGAGTCTCTTAACTTGAAGCAATTATGCTAGGGAGAGTGAGAGGGCAATGCTACATTAATGATTACCAATACTAGCATGTGTGATATCAGTAATGCACAACAATTTTCAATATTCTGAAACTTTAAATGTATATGAAGAATACTCAAATGATGCTTAGTGCACTCAGATTACTGCTTTTAAAATAGCAATAAATTTCTATTCAGTGTTATCCCCAAAGCCTTTTCTTCAGAGAGATTAATTGACTGTATCTGGGGGCAACATTCTATTTAAGGACACCTAGTCAGGCAGTTCTTTATTTCAGCTACTTATGAAACAACCCAAGCTATTTGTGGGTTTTTTTGTTGTTGTTGTTATTTTAGGCAATGGGGTTAAGTGACTTGCCCAGGGTCACACAGCTAGTAAGTGTTATGTGTCTGAGGCTGGATTTGAACAGGTCTTCCTGAATCCAGGGCCGGTGCTCTATCCACTGTGCCAGCTAGCTGCCTGTCGTGCACAACTAGTTCACTCGGCTACAGAGCCTACCTAGGACCTAGGATTCCCCAATCACCTGAAGAATCAAGACCAGCTTGATCTTTCACTCCAAGCACACATTGATGAGGCGGGAGAAAAGATGGCAGCAACTCCGTTTATTTTTTAGCAAAGCACTTACTTATATAGTAAAATAACAGAAATTCTTTCTCAAGTTACAATGACGTATAGCCCATGCTGTGCTCAAGGACAGTGCATGCACAGTCCGTGCACTGACCTACCACCAATGACAAATACACTGTTAATGACTAATGAATAACTAGGGAAGTTAGAGATGCATAGAATGGAGCACCGAACCAGGCAACCTTTGCTCATAGATCAATCACCCAAGAGGGGCCTCCACCCATCAGTGAGACCTCATGAACAGCCTGTGGCCCTCTACATCCTTACAGATCCCCAACAACTCCCCCTTTTTGTTTTTGTTGGAGACGGAGCATATGAAGCTCAGTCCCAAAGTCCTTTATCTGATTAGCAATGCACCTGAGCAAACACAGTCCAAAACACAGCATGGCCAGCAATAGCAAACATAATGGCAATAAAGAAGATAATAAAGGCATAAGCCAATGTCCAAGGTTATCAAAAGGGTTACGGAGTTCATCTAGCCAATCAAGTATATGTTGGGCAGTCTTATCTGGCATCAAATCTTCATCAGCCGCCCTCGCAATATCATCAGCAATTTTATATAAATCATCAATATCCAATGCAACAGTAGAATTCCCAAATAGCCCATTCAGATGTCTACGTATTCTCTGCCACTCCCATTGGGAGTCATTGTATTTAACATTGGTAAGGCAAATGAATTCATACCTATAATCACATTTCAAATGTGTTCTATATTCTAAAATATCCAATTCATCACCTATTTCAATAATGGTTTCCTTCATTCCCTCAAGTATATGGTAAAATTCATTGTCTATCCTTTTTTGTGCTTGAAAACCCTTGGATACATTGCGAGCTAATTGATTCATAAAATCAGCTTGAACCATTTCATTTCTTGCAATAGATATAGATTGAGATAAAGATACAGAAGCAGTTATAATAGCTATAAGCGATACAATTCCTAATACTACACATGAAATACATCTCTTCTTCCTAACAATTGCTAATTGATTTTTTGGTCTATTATTCCAAAAATATGATCAGAACATGACTCATACCAATCTTTGAAAATTAAATTTTACTGTAATTGACCCATTCTTTTGAGGTGTAAAATTAAATTCCTTCCCCAATCCTGCAGATGCATTCTCTTGTAAAATAACCTCAGGTATTGTCTCTCCCCATGTAGCCAGTCTTGGCCATGGTGATTTTGTCACAAAAGTCCATCTTGTTGTATTTCCTGTCTCTGCTGCTGTGTTCTGTACCACTGCGACAATAACAAGAGTCACAGCTTGGTTACAAGTTCGTGTAGTGCCTTCTTCTTATTCTTTGACTCCTTCGATTCCTGGCGGTCTGTGTTTTCTTTTCTGCTTGCCTTGTCCCTTCTGAATGGATAATGCGGACATCCTTCATTCTGACCCAAAGTTCTCCATCACCTGTGAAAATAAGAACAAACCCTTGCCCCCAGGTTAGCACTTGCCCTGGGCCCTGCCAGACACCATCAACGTCTCTCCACATGACTTTCATATTGTGTTTAGGAAAAAGGAATTTGTTTGATTTAGTGGTGTCACTAGTACTGTTGTCATTTCCTGCCAGATATTTCATTGCAGGAGAGAGGTTACAACTGTCGAATTTTAAATAATTTATAGTATAGAGTGCAGTGTTTAATTGATGCCAGGGATCCCTTAGCTCCCCCTTTTTGTTTTTGGAGCACCATCTTTAATGTACGATTGGCGTGTTCAACTATGGCCTGACCACGAGGATTATAAGGAAGGCCAGTAGTATGACTAATAGAGAACTCAGTACGAAACTTTTTAAAACCCTGAAATATATGCAGGACCATTATCAGTCTTTAAGCATTGAGGTGGGCCAGCGAAAGAAAAACAATGAAGCAAATGATTAATAACATAGCGGACAGCCTCACCCGCTTGAGCAGTAGCAAAAATAAAGCCTGAATAAGTATCAATAGAAACATGAACATACTTTTGTCTTCCAAAGGGAGAATAATGAGTAACATCCATTTGCCATAAGGCGTTAGGTGTAAGTCCCTTGGGGTTGTGTACATCAACATGAAAAGGGGCTGAAAAGGCACACAAGTAGCACAGCGCTTAACAATTTCACGTGCTTGTGATTTTGTTATGCCATATAAAGTTCTTAAAGACCTAGCAGATAAATGTAATTGATTATGACTATTCCTTGCTATTTCCACATTCATTGTTAAAGATTTATCAACAAAATCATTACCTTCAAAAATTGGTCCTGGAGCAAGAGTATGGGACCGAACATGCAAAACATAAAATTTTTCTGTCCTATTCTGTATATAATGTTGTATATCATGAAGCAACTGACAGATATTATTACCAGTATTTTTTATTATTGCAGTCTCTAGGTGTTTTAGGATTCCTTTTACATATTTACTATCTGTGATGATATTCATTGGCTCCTTATATTTGTGAAAGGCACAATAGACAGCATATAATTCATTCTTGTGTGGAGGTAAAAGGTGTATTAATCACCTGTAATTCCTTTCTTTTAGGGCACCAGATAGAAGCCTTATTCATCTTTGTGGCATCAGTAAAGACATTAATTCCGTATACAGGTTCACCTGATGTATGTGTGGGTTGTATCCAAGGCCAATTCTCAAAGATTACATGATATTTAAGGGGTTTTCCATACACAAGCTTCAAATTGATATTCACTTGCCAGTTGGGCATTGTTTGTATTGCCATTTCAATTATTTGTTGAGAAAATGGAAGGTATATGACTTCCGGATGCGTGCCACATAATTTTAAACATCTGTTATCAATTTTATGTATTAAGTCCCCTATCAGGACCATATAATTACTTAAAGTGTTTTTTGACTGAGATGGTAAATATACCCATTCTAAAAGCCTTTGTTTCTGATGTATTACTGCTGTTGGAGAATTTGGGGTGTTAAATATAGAAGCTTCCACGCTTTCATGCCTATCAATCCTGTTTGTGTGTGCTCCAACTACTTGTTCCTGAATATACAACAATGTTTGCTTTGCCTCAGGGGTCAGTATCCGGGGTGAATCTAATTGAGGATCACCTTTAAGGCAATCATACAAGGGTATCAATTTATAATTTGGAATGCCAACCTGTGACGAAGCCACTGTATACCTCCTATAATTTTCTGAAAATCATTAAGTGTTTTCAATTTTTGTAGGTCTATTGTTGGTGAATGTAAAACTATTTTCTCTTGAAGTATTTGATGGCCTAAATATTGAAATGGTGGATGTTTTTGAATCTTTTCTGGGGCTATTTGAAGCCCATGACTTTGCAACAATTCTTGTGTTTTTTGTAAAATTTCTTCTAACACTTCAGGATTAGGATGAGCACATAAAATGTCATCCATGTAATGTATCATTTTTAGCTTTTTGTAATGGAATAGTAAAAAAGCAATCTTTTAAATCAATAACTATCAAAGGCTGGGAAGTCATAAAGCATCGTTAATTTTCCTGACTACTTTGCAATAATAAAAACAGATGAATTTTAAGGAACCCAAACAAGTTCATTAGATTTCATTTTGTATTTTGTCAGTTTTATGGATAGAAAAAGCACAAACAGTGGGCGGGAGGAAATAACAGCTCTCAGTAAATGTAAAATATCGCCCACAAATTAAGGGGAAATGAATTGAGTTTTAGCTATCTGTTATCCTAGTAGTTTAAATTCATCTTAAAATAATTGATTAGTGGTGATTTATTAGACAAGCTAAAAGTAATTAATATCTGTAAAAATTATATGAAACTTATTAAAAATTATCAAGGAATCTTGATTAATTTGTAACATTTTGGTGGTATGCTTGTAGACTGTAGAACAATATACCTAAAGTAAGCAAAGGGTGATACCTTTTGTACCTTGTCAGGGGTAATTATAAATCTATGAGACTGAAAGGCTTGTTAAAACTTGGGCATTAATAAGGAGAGTTTGGTAGTAGTAGGACAACTGCAAAGTTTATCATCCATATAATAAATTATTTTTGTCTGGGAATATTTCTGACTAACAAGTTTAATAGTGTTATGAACAAAATTTGTGCACATGGTAAGAAACATTCCTCCTTAAAGGATCACAATAGGAAAAATGGGAAATACTGATTTAATGAGACAACATACCCAAATTCAAACTCAAAACAAAATTAATTATAGTTCTAAGAGTCTTTTACCTCAAGCAGTAAGTTTCACTGATTATGGCTTAAAGCCAGATACAGTTAATTATTTTCATAGAAATGCAATAAGCAATAAAGATTTACTAGGTCTCACATATATAAGAAATTTTACTTAACATCCTTTCTTTCCCACATTTAAACTTGTCTTGGTGAGAAAGCCAATTATTAGAAATTATTTATATAAAGTTGCAATTTCTCAGTAAGCTAAATGAATTGTTTAGGAACTCAATAACATAAACAAATTCTTTTCTCAGAGCAGACGACCTTGGCACACAGCTGGTAGGAGCTTTTGGCAAGCTTACAAAGTTAAGGGAATTGCCTTGTGCCCCTCCTTTTCTCTCAGAAGTAATTAAAAATTCTAGGTCTTAACTTTAAAACAGTAACTTCAAATAACTTAGTTAACAATTTGGTAATTTTCCTGAGTGATAGTTAAATTGTTTTAGCTCTAAGCTGTTCTTTAATCATAGGTAAAGACAGAAATACCTGATTTTCTAAATGACAGTTATAAAAAATCATAGAACAAGATTAACCGGACTTGATAAAATAATTTAGCTGAATTTACACAGTTATCTCACTACCTTTCAGTTTCTTTTAGTTCACATTTTAATAACATCTAAATTATTAAAAATTGCTTGACATAACACATAAAAGTGTACCAATTTGTAATGAGACTAGATTTTTTAAAACTTGAAACATGCATATTGCTAATGTGAATGAACTAAATTATCTTTAGATTGTGTTCCAATACTTAAAACTTTTCTTTTTGATTGAAGAGGAAACTCGTCCTCCTTATCTTCTCCCTCTTTTCCCCCACCCCAACCTGGCCAGGGTTGGAATTCGAGAGAAAGGAAGAGAATATTTTTCAACATAATCTTTCAATCTTACACCCAAAGCTTTGGCCAGAGCCTTAGAATGCAAAAAAGAAAGAGAATTTTTTCTCCAAAAGTTTCCAAATCTTTTACTCTCAAATCATCTATTCCTGCTATTCATGCAAACAGATTATATTATTCTTTCTATCCATACTTTTCTTTATTCCCGTATGCTTAAACTTTCTTGCCTTTTGTCAAATTATATAACCTAAATAATGAAGTACTTTTTCTCCCTCTCCCCCATCCACCGCTCCGGAATGGGCTGGTATTAGGGAGGGGGAAGGGGAGAAAGTCACTATCAGCATTTCAGAATCCAGTTGCAGCCCTTGGCTGCCTGGCAGTGAAAGATCAAATAAATTATAAACATTAATCACAGACCATCATTCACACAGACACAGACAAACATAGAACAAAATGACAGGGAGAATCCAAAAGCGAGAAACTTGTCAGAAATTCCCTACACAAATGAAATAATACTATTTTAATTTTATTTTATCTTTTTTTTCCATGGTATTCTAAAACCAGGCAAAATCTTTCTTAAGGTTTTGGTTTTTATAAAAAGCAAAACAATCTGTAGTTGTATAGGGACCTCTCGTAATGCTGCTTGAGTCTATCTAACAGCTCAGGGTATGGAGAGTGTGGAGGGGGTTTTGAAGCTTCAGCTAAGTCAAGATATAACCTATAAATCTTAGGTCTATTCTCTCTCTCAGGAGAGCCTGCTCTACTATTGTTAGGTGAGCACAACGAAGAAGTTTGAGTACAGGCAGGGAATTTTCTCTTCTCACCCTGTATGTCAGCTTGCGAGCCCATTTTTATAATATTATATATAGTGAAAGTGCCCAGAGGAACTGATTTTGGGCCTTTGGTATTATAAAATTCTGTCAATTGTTCCCCCGCTATCTTCCATGGTTCTAAATCTAAACTCCCTTCCCTTGGAAGCCATGGAGATGTTATAGCAATAATGTCTAGAAACTGTCTTATTTTCTTGGGAGTTACTGAGCACCCCTGTTCCTTGATCACTTGATATATTACTCTAACATTTTGTTCCTTATCTGAGGGTTTACTTAGATTTTGCCTCATGGTAAGAAATTCTCTTACCACTCCGTATCTTGCAATGGGATGCGATTCGGGTACGTCTCACTAGGAGGCTGCCTGGCTCCAACAGACCTCGGTCTCTTGATGTGGGTGTCACGTCTTCTTGGTCCAGACATTTCCCGACTGTTTCACGCAGCTGTCTTACTCTCCGTATCTTCAGTGCAGCTTCGGTGCAGCTTCATGGCAGCAGTGCAGCCCCACATTGGGCTCCAGTTTGTTGTGTACAACTAGTTCACTCGGCTACAGAGCCTACCTAGGACCTAGGATTTCCCAATCACCTGAAGAATCAAGACCAGCTTGATCTTTCACTCCAAGCACACATTGATGAGGCGGGAGAAAAGATGGCAGCAACTCCGTTTATTTTTAGCAAAGCACTTACTTATATAGTAAAATAACAGGAACTCTTTCTCAAGTTACAATGATGTATAGCCCATGCTGTGCTCAAGGACAGTGCATGCACAGTCTGTGCACTGACCTACCACCAATCACAAATACACTGTTAATGACTAATGAGTAACTAAGAAAGTTAGAGATGCATAGAATGGAGCACCTAACCAGGCGACCTTTGCTCATAGATCAATCACCCGAGAGGGGGCCTCCGCCCATCAGTGAGACCTCATGAACAGCCTATGGCCCTCTACATCCTTACAGATCCCCAACAGCTGCCCCCTGTGGGTTTTTGTTAATACAAAATCCATGCACACAGTTTTGGAATTATGCAAAGTTTGTCTTATGTTCACCTTTCTCTACCTTTTCCCCTACCAAACCTGCTTTCAACAAAAGGATCTAGTAAATTCATCATACACTAATTCACTTAGACACTAAAGTATAAGAGTTACCTTTTCTGGAATACTGACACTGAATTTGGAGGGTAGGAGGGCCTTTCTATTGTCCCTGAAATCACTGTATAGTTGGCTATCTACTCTAAAGATGGATTTTGCTCAGTAGATTTTGCTCATGAATATGATGGCATAGCAAAGGATGCTTGGGCAGCTAGGTGGTACAGTGGATGGAGCACCAGCCCTGGATTCAGGAGGACCTGAGTTCAAATCCAGCCTCAGACACATAACACTTACTAGCTGTATGACCCTGGGCAAGTCACTTAACCCCATTGCCTAACCAAAAAAAAAAAGAGAGAAAAAGGATGTTTTCTTCTCTGGAATCATGCAGCTACTACAAGGTATTGTCAACACAAGCAGAATAGAATTAAACAGTCTCTCCAACTATCTGCTTGTATAAACCAGAATCCCTCTAGTATTTTGTTCTAATAACCAATGAGTAATGGAGCTTTTACCCCATACTTTGGGGCTATGACTTCAGAGGTAAATGGGAATCATGATGTCAGAGCTAGAACTAACAGTTGAAATAACTAGGACAATCCAGCTGAGGTAGGATGGAGACCTCACATGATACTACATTGTGATGGGGGATGGGAAGAGATAGAGATCCCAGTGCTCTTCATACTCTATTTTGTAGGCCAGAAGCAATTTAAAAGCCAAAGGTTTATACGTAGGACTATGCTCTATATTTAGAATCTAATTACACTTCTTAGTCTCCTTTGCTGGGTCATCAATCACAGTTTACCACTTTACCGCAGATGTGATCTCGAGGCTATGTCCTAGACCCTCTTCCCCTCTTCTATATTCTCCCTAAGTGACCACATCAACTCCATATTTCTATGTAGATAACTCCCAGCCCTAGTCTCTCTTCTCAGTTCAAATTCTGTGTTTGTTGGACATTTCCAAATGGATATCCTATAGGCATCTCAAATACAACAGAATTCATTATCTTTTCCCCAAAGCCCACCATATTTCCTACCTTCCCCATTTGTTAACCCTTCTAGTCACCTGGGTTCCCCTGCCTTGATATTAACTTATTTCCTCTGTGTGTGTGTGTGTGTGTGTGTGTGTATACACTTATGCATACGCACAAAGGAAATAGGTTACACGCACGCACACACACACACACACACACACACAAAAATCACCTATTTACATGTGTACATATCGTTATATGGTTTCATTTTCATTTTGGTATTCCCAACACCTAAAATAGTGTCTGCCCATAAGAGGTTTTATTTAATAAATGATTTTTTGATTGTTTAATTCAGTTGCATAAATCTTGGAACACTCTGATTTCATGAGGGAATAGATAAATATTGGCGCCCTGTTTCTAATAAAGAGAAATAGTTTTACAATTTTCCCTTTAGCACTCAGCCTGAGCCTTATTCTATTTTCCTGCTATTGCCCAGAGTTCTTTTGTCTCTGCTCTTTTTCTAGATTTTAAACTTTTATTTTGCTCCTTCTTGTGTACTCTCTTAAATATAGTTGTTGTGAAGCTATATCCTGCAAGCAAGAGAGAAGACATTTATTATTGATATCTATTGTTTCACAAAGTATTTTTTAAAAAGTAATAGACTTGTTACTTTGTAGCAGGTGGGCCATCTAAGTGGGGTTGAGAAGTGCTATTTGGAAGAAGAATAAATAACATTTTGTAATTCTGAAAGATTGTAATGCAATGGAGAAAAATGTCAGGTTTGAAGTCAGAGTCCATCATTACCTGTGTGACCTTTGATAAGTCACTTCATCTCTCTGGGTCCCAGCTGCCTCATCTACAAAATGAAGAGATAGTTGAGGTGGGAGAGCTGGAATACTCTTTGCTTTATTATCACTTCCAGATTCTCTCCCTACTTCCATCACTCAGCAACCTCCTTCAGGTTCTTGCAACTCACATCTACAACCCACTCAAAATCTTGGTAGCTATTGTCTACAGACCTCCAAGACATTTTCCTTCCTTCCTCAATGAATTCAGTATCTGGCTCACAATCTCCTTTTCTTCTCCAACTCCTGCCCTCATAGTCAGGGGCTTCAACATACATATTTATACTCCCTCAAACACCTTGACCTCTTAATTCCTCAATTTCATCATTTCCTATTTTCTACCCCACCTCAGCTACCCACAAAGATTGTCATAACTTTGACCTTACCACTGCCTACAAATGTACCACTGTTATATGAGATCTGAAATTCCCTTTTCTGATCACAATCTATCTGCATTCTACCTCTCTCTTTGCCTTCAAATACCAAACACTTCTCTTTGTCCACGCCATGATCTCCAGCACTTTAATCTCTCAGTTCTCTCCCAAGCCATTATCCTTGCACCCAGAAGCTCTGCTCATGAGGATCAGTACCAGTTGAAGAAGGGGAATCTGGCCTCTAGACAGACATACTAAGAAAAATGTAGTGATTTTGGTCATAGTTCTGGTTGACCCTCTGTGCTCTTCCTTATTCTGTCCTCAGGGCAGAGTCTTCTAATCCTTGCCTCAGCTGTCAGATTGCCTTTTTTTTTTCCTTTTTGGTGAGGCAATTGGGGTTAAGTGACTTGCCCAGGGTTACACAGCTAGTGTCAAGTGTTTGAGGACAGATTTGAACTCAGGTCCTCCTGACTCCAAGGCCAGAACTCTGTCCACTGCACCACCTAGCTGCCCCCAGATTCCTTTTCTTTAAAATAGGTTTGACAATTCCTTCCCAGAAAAGGCTTGGAAAACCAAGGAATGGAATTTTGGGCTTGACTTGTTTCTGATGAGGTAAATTACACATGAATAATTTAATAGGGTACTAGCAAAGCTCTTCTAACTTATTTGTTTTCCCATTTGTATTTTTTCTTTTGTGAGTTTGAAAAGTTTATTGATGCACTTTTTTGCATATTTATCACTACCCACCTATCACCCTTACTTCTCCCCAAACAGAAGACCTCCCTTATAAGAAATATGTATAGTCCAGAAAAACATATCAATATATTGGCCATGTTGGAAAATGCATATCTCATCCTGCATCTCAAGACCGCTGACTCTGTTTCATGAGGTGGAAAATAGATTTCATCATCAGTCTTTTGAAATCATTATTGTTTGCTTCTTTGATCAGAATTCCAAAGTCTTTCAAAGTTTTTTCTTCATATTATTATTATTGTCAGAGTGTAATTGTTCTTCTAGCCCTGTTTTTTCACTCTGCATTATTTCATATGTCTTCTTGTTTCTCTGATTTCATCATCTCTACTATTTCTTCTGAAGTAATAATATTCCATGACATTCACATACCATAACTTATTCAGCCATTCCCCAATTGACTGGCACATATTGTATTTACTGCCCTTTGCTACAACAAAAAAAGGCTGCTTTAAATATCTTTGTATATATGAATACTTTCCTTCTATCCTTGAGCTCCTAGGTATATATGCTTGCTAGTAGCATTGGTGTATCAAAGGGCATGAATGGTTTGGTGACTGTTTTGATATAACTCCAAATTATTTTCCAATTCACACCTCCACCAACAGTATGCCTGTTCTCCCACAACTTCTCCAAATAATTTCTCTTTTTCTCTTTCATCATCTGTCTCAATTTGATGGATGCATGGTGGAACCTCAGAGTTGTTTCAAGATGCGATTCTCTTATTTAATAATGATTGTGAACTTTTATCAAGTGGTTGTTAATAGCATGTATGTCTTCCTTTAGGAAGTGACTATTCACATCCTTTGGCTAGTTATTTATGGGGAAGACTTCTTATATATTTGTATCAATCCTTTATCTTGCATATTAAACCTTTGTCAGAGAAATTAGCTATGAAGATTTCCCCCAATTGTTTCCTTGTAGTTGTATTTATCTTTCTTGTATTAAGGAAAAAATTTAATTCCAAGTAATTGAAATTGTCTACTTTATCTTTTATGACCATCTTATTTAGGTAAGAATTTTTTAAAAAAACAGCTCTTTTTCTGTCCATAGTTGTGAAAGATATTTGTTTTTATGCTACGACCTTGTATATATAGGCCATGTATCCATTTGGAGTTTATTACAGCATATGGTGTCAAACCCAGCAGGAGGAGATGGAAAAGAAAGACCAGTTAAAATAACTACAAACTATGTAAAGCACCTAAGAGTACATCTAACAAGAGAAACTCTGGACTTATATAATTACAACTACAAAAACATTCTTCATAGAAATAAAGGAAGATTTAAAATAATTAGACAAATATTTATTATTCACGGTTAGGCTTTTTTAGGGTATAGCCACAGGCCTAACGTGTGGCCCTTTGACTGAATCTAAACTTCACAGAACAAATGCCCTGAATAAAAGGATTTGTTCTGTAAAACTTGGACTCAGTCAAAAAGCCACATCCAAGGACCTAGAAGGCCACATGTGGCCTGGAGGCTTCCAGGTCCCCATCCCTGCCTGGTGCTGAGGTCCCTTGCAGCTCTGAACTTCTGTCACTCTGTGATAACCTCAGACTTATACACATTACTCCCCTTTACATATGCTATCATCCAGTCACACAGTGACTTATTCTCACACATGACACGCCATCTCATGTCTGTCTTTTTATAGCTTGTCCCTATTAGAAATACATTCCATTCTCACTTCTTAGAATCCCTAATTTCCTTCAAAGGTCAACTCAAGGCCACTATAAAAGGTCTTTTATAATCTATCTAGCTATTAGTGACTCCTGCACCTGAAATTACTTGGTATTTAATTTGTACATATTTTTAATTTATATGTGTGCACTTTTTTTCCCCAATAGAATATAAACTTCTTGAGGGTAGAAACTGTTTCATTTCTGTCTTGTAACCCCATTGTCTAGCAAAGTACCTGGCTCAGAGTGTTTAATAAGTGATTATTTAATTGGTTGGTTGTGATTGAGGCTGCAGTCAGTACTAGTGTAAAGAATTGGGCTTGGGTCCAGTAAGGAGACTTGGGTTCTAGTTTTAGCTTGGATACTAACTAGCTGTCTGAACTTGGGTAAGTCACTGCTGTTTTTAAAGACTAAATGTCCTCTTGCATAAAATGATGTTGTTCTGGGTAATCTGTGAAGGCTCTTCTAGCTCTAATCTTCTGCAATTCTGTAACTGTTTGGTGTCACATTGGGAGATCCAACATGAGCCTTCTTGGTTGGGGTCAAGCAGATAGTGCTTAGAGAGAGATCAAAGGAGAAACCTGAACTTATGGGTAATATACATTTTTAGTCAATCCTAAATAAGGCAGGTTTTAGGTCTTATTTTCCTTTGAAGAAAGGATACTTAGGAAGCACAAAATCCTAGCTAATCCTATATTAATGTATAGAATCCTCACAATTTTGGCAAGTTGTGTATATATATTGGTATGAGATACGTTTATGAAGCATGGATTTGGTAATCATATTTCTTAAACCAGAAATCAGAAATGGTCTACTAATGAATATTCCTTTTACAAAGTTTTGTTACACACACACACACACACACACACACACACACACACACACACACACACACACTTCTTTCCCTGACATTAGACTGGCTCCAGATTTAGAGGCTCATAAGTGTGAAATATGGTAGCTCTTGTCATGCCTTTACCTTTCTTGTCCCTGGAGCTAAACATGACATTTGACAGAAGACATGCCACTGAGCTTACAGGGCAGATAAATAACCTCTTATCCTTTTCATTACAATGTTTGCTGGCAGGAAATGCACTGGACAGATTGAGGGGCCTTTTGGGAGGAGAAGAGCAATCAAGCCTTGAGTTACCAAAGATGTTGTCCATAATGTGGGAATTTGGGACTGAGACCACGCATGTATAGTTAGAAAAACCATTTAATATTTTGTAATGTTTCTATTTGAGTCTTGCCTTTTTATCCTATGGCATAGAACAGTGCAAAGAACTTTGCATTTTGTATCAGAGGTCCTGAATTTGATTCCCAGCACTGCGATGTCCTATTTGTGTGACCTTGGACAAATCACTTAGGGAAATCGCTTGGGAAACTGAACCTTAGTTTCCAAATCTGTAAAATGACGTAGTTGGAATAGGTGTCCCCCAAAGGCCCTTCTCTAACTATGATCCTACCAAACTAGGCTACTTCATGAAGATGGGGCATCTGTCTTAGCTAAATTTTGTAGCTCCCCCAACACTTAGCATGGTTCTCTACGAAGTAGGCTTTTAATAAAGGCTGGCTGAAAGTTCAGACTCCTTCCTGAAAGTCCTAAGAGTACAGATTTTTGACCTGGAAGGAAACTCATAGACTGTCTAGTGACTAGCAGTGAGGAACCTGTGGCCTTGAGGCCACATGTGACCCTCTAGGTCCTGAATTCGAACTTCATAGAACAAATTCCCTTAGTAAAAGGATTTATTCTGTGAAGTTTGGATTCAAAGGGCTGCATTTGGGGACCCAGAGGGCCACATGTAGCCTCCAGGCCACAGGTTTCCCACCCCTGATTCTAGTCCAAACCCCTCTTTTTATAGATCTTCAACCTTGGGATTTAGGGAATGAGACCAGATTCCAGAAACAATAAATAATCTGCCCTGCTCACTTAGGCAGTAAATGGCAGAGCCATAATTTGAAGCTGAGTCCTCACACTCCAAATACATCACTCTTTCCATTATACCACACTGACTTCTAAAAGCATCACTCTCTCCCTGATGTCTCCTATGAGCTCATTATAAGGTTTAGGAGGGTACAACGATCTGTAATTTTCTACTCTAAACTGTTGATGGAAGTGTTTTCATCTAATTTTAGGGACTTCTTAGTGGAATTTGGAAGAAACTAGCTGAATGAGTTTTACTATACCCATCAGCAGAAATACTTTACTTTGGTTTCTGTCTCTGGTCAAACTGCAAAATCCAAACACTAAGTTCTTTCACATTTGGCCTCAAAGTTCAAGTGTTGATACTGACAAAGAGAATACATGAGACTAGGAAAGAAATTGAAAGTGATGTGCAATTGATATTTAAAATCAGAATTGATGCAAATAGCCTTTCCATATTAACTTTTGTCTCTGGAATTTCCTGAGATAACACAAAAGCACTGGGGAGTTGGAAAAGAGCAATTTGGATTTAGTAAGTTATGTGTTCTTTAGAGGTATAATTAAAGAAAATCAAACCAACATTATAGCATGGTGTCACAACAGACTGAAGGCCCTCCTGTGGATAGGACAGCTTTCCTGCACACAGATGGACCAGGAATCGGACAGCTTTCCTGAAATGTTCTCTGACATTGCTTCCAGCACTGATGTCTTTCTTTGGGTCCCAACTAACTGATTTGAGGAAGAAGCACACCTGCTTATTGCTCCAAGCTAATGGAGCAAGGGACCCTGTTCAACCTGAGTGACACCTATTTGGATGATGCAGAAGGAGCAGGTTCTGCCTGAAGCAAATCAAGCTATTGACCTATTTCAAGCTGCTTCTCCTTTTTCAGCGTTTCTAAAGAACATGATTTTTTATTTTTATTTTTTTGACTGTAGGAATACAAATGGAAACTGCAAGGAAATAGACCTAGTTTTGGCTAACAAGTCTAGAGCTTTGGCTTTGAAGCTTGGAGATGGCTCTTAACAGGGCTCGACCCACTTCTTTCTTGGGCAGGATATCAGTCCCTCTTTGGGAAGGTGTCACATAGTGGAAAAGAGAAGCAGGCCTGGGATTTTCTTATTGTTGTTGGTCCTATCCATTCCCACTCCCTATTGTCCTGTATGTTTCCTCCTTTTTGTGGCTAACTCCTTGACAACGCTATCTACATCAAGTGCCTCAACTTCTCTCTTTCTCTTTCTTTTCTTTTCCATCTGGCTTCCAACCTCATTGAATATCCATTTATCCAGGCTTAAAACCAAGGTTTCACTCTTTGTTCTTGCTTATCTGGCACATCCAATCAATGGTCAAGTCTTGTAATTAACATCTTGGTAATGTCTCTCCTATATGCCCCCTTCTCTCCTCTTACACTGTAGTCACCCTAGTGTAGGCCCTTATCAACCCACACCCGGATTGTTGGAATGGCTTCCTGGTTGGTCTCCCTGCTTCAGATCTATCTTCATTACAATCCATTCTCCATTCAGCTGTCAAATTGATCTTTCTAAATCATAGGTCTGAGCATATCACTCTCCTATTCAATAAACTCCAGTAGCTCACTATTACCTTCAGAATCAAATATAAAATCCCTGTTGACCATTCAAAGCTCTTCATCACCTAGCCCCATTCTGTGTTTCTATTCTTATACTTTATTCCCTTTCATATCTCAGATCCAGTGACACTGGACTCCTTAAGGCCAACAAAGCAAACTTGAGTTCTTGTTTCTTAAACAAGACACCCCGTTTCCCAACTCTGGATATTTTCACTAACTTTTCTCATGCCTGGAATGCTCTCCTTCCTCATCTTTACCTCCTAGATCCCCTGGCTTCTTTGAAGTCTCATCTAAAATTCCATCTTCTTCAAGAAGCTTTTCCTCCTTAATGTTAGTGCCTTTCTTCTGAGATTACTCCTCCTCCCATCTCTAATTTATCCTGTGTATATCTTTTTTGCACACAGTTGTTTATATGTTGTCTTCCTCTTTAGATTGTGAGTTCCTTGAGAGCAGCAACTGTTTTTTTCTTCCTTTATCTCCTGCCCCAGCACATAGTAGGTGCCTAATAAAATGCTAGTTGACTGATGGGGTATACAACAGTAGTGCTCAGTAAGAGAAGTAAAAACCAAAATGAACCAGGGAAGGATACTAACATGATTTGGGGCCCCATCAACTCTTAAGGAAAGTGAACTGGCTTCCAGTTGGGTCCAATCTATCCTCATGGACGTTACTTGACAACAACAACAACTTGGGATAGGGACTGAGGCTAGTGAAAAATTAATTCCTCAGAATGGAGTTGACATCCCTTAACTCACCAACAGGTCTGAGGCCTGTCAGTTACCCTCAACTTGGTTTAGCCTGTCTGCAAAGATGGTTTACTGGGGTGTGACCACTGTGCAGGCTACAGTTTCTTGGAGCTACAGGTGAGAGTTGAACACTAGGTGGACACCAATGGTGGATGAACAGCCCTGAAAAGTGTTCACCAGAAGTGCTAGTTCTCCCTGAACACCCCATATACCCCAAAGGATAGTGTAAAGTTGAACTGATTCATCAATGGGTCAAGCAAGGGAAGGGAGAAAAGGTTAGCAAGTGAAGGGGTGATGACTTGGGAAAGAACTAAAGGATAAAGGAATTGAACATGACTATGAAGATGAAGAACAGAGTAAGGGGGTCACAAACAAGAATATGCTGGAACCTACTTGACTTAGCTCATGAGAACCAATTATTTTCAATGTGAGCATTTACACTTTAGAAATGAATGAATGCCACAAATCAGGGTTTGATTTATAGTTTTGTTGATGTCTAGACTTAAAGTGATAGAGAAATGTTAATACAGATTAAACTTAAAAGTGTGTTGTGTGTACATTTGCAGGGTGGCAGTCGGGGAGAGAACTGGTTGTTTAAACATTTACCATCACAATCTGGTTGTAAGGCATGGGGGCAAAACAGAAATGAAGAAGAAAATGCTCTCTTCCCACTATGTGCTAAATAACAGTTGTTATGGTTATAATTTCCTTAGCTTTAAGCCAGGGTTTATTATAGAATAATTCCATGATCAGTGACTTAGCCAAGGTGCCCAGTGAGGAATAAAACAAATAAAGAAAATTAAGAAAAACAACAACAACAAAAATGATAGGCACACTTGGCCTATGGCTAGAAAATAGCCCTATCTTCAAAACTTCATTGAGCCCAGAGGTGAGCTGTCTGTGCTTGGAAAGGTGGGCAGTGACTTTCATTCCCTCATTCCTCAAGGGAATTCCTTTCAAACTCAACCCCACCAAGAATGGCTACTGGTGTTAAAAAATGGAAGCACACTTACCCACACAGCTCTTCTCTGAGTACTCTTTCACCAACTCATTTCTAGGAAGAGCTAAACCCCAAATTCATATGCCAGGTTTTAGCAGTTTAATATTGCTCTCCTACTTTGTCCTAATAGCTCTAGCTTCCAGATCAGTTCCCACTCATCAAACCTTTCGTGTCTGTAGAATAAGGAACACTCTTCTGTGTTCTCTTTCTATTTATAAGCCCTAAATACAACTTAGCTTTTCTGCTGGGCAATGGGGCTTTGTAGTAGGTAATTGAGTTCTAAATTAAAAGCAACGGATAAAGAATGGACAAATTTGCACAGCCAGCTAATCAGAGAGGCAAAAGTGGCTTTTCTAGGATCCAAAAGGTCCCTGGTGCTCTTGTCCCCTCAGAGCTACAGATCCTTGCCTTGGATTTACTTTTACTGTGTCCTAGTCTATGTGTTCTGATTGGCTGTCATTGCCTTTATTTTCTGTTTTCCAAGGGGAGAGAGGTTTGTTTTTGTTTTTTTTCCCCTCTTCCTCCTTACAATTAGATCTGTTCCATCTCTCCAAGCTTCCCGAGCAAAAGTGATTGCATCAGGAGTAAGCCAGATTGGGGAAGAAATTAAGAAAGGAGGAAATTTCAGGGAAAAAACCCACCAAGGATCCATTTAATGAAAGTTCAAGGTAAAAACAACAAAAACAGCAAACTAACCCATCTAGTTGACCTTCTAAAGTACTAGTTGGTGCAGAGATCTTTGCTTTCAAGGAGAGGAGACAAAGGTCCTCTTTTCTTTTGGCTACATCCAAGGACTGAAAAGAAAGCAAAGGGTGTGGCAGCAGGGCTCAAAGAAGCCCTGCCCTGGCCCCTAGAGACTACCTGCCTTCTCTGGGCACTGGTGACAATCCAAATGCAGCCTGTGCCTGCACTAAGGGCTGCCTCCTCAACTTTTCTCAGAGGCTGCCTTGTCACCTCTTCTGATTGTCAGTGCTTATAGATTGTTAAGACTGGATATCAATAAATGTCTCCAAAACCACATAGGGTTCTTTGGCTTTGCTTCTGCTACCATGGTAACCTGGCAACTAGTGGGAAAGAAGGGAGTAGGATAGGTACTCAAGGGTGTCAATCACAAGGTCATTATCACCTCATCTCTACTCCCTGCATCATTGAATATATGTTGAAAGTGATCAGGAGGGTATATGGGGACTGCTTATAAGACCCTAACACTACCAGCTTCCCAGCCTGAGAAGATCAGTGAATCCCCCACTGGACACTCTTGAATTTTTGAGGCAGGTAGGGCCATTCCTCCTGATTGGGTCTTGAGGACCTGGGCTCTGGCTGCCGTAGTCCAAGGCAGTCAGAGGGAACAGGAGAATGTGGGATGGGGGAAGCACCTAGAGGCTTATAGAGGAAACTGAAAATGAAGAAGTGAAAGGACAGAGGAGAAGGGGATTTCTTTTACTTTGGGGCCTGGTATCTCAGTGAGTTTGGGTATTATTGACCTCTGTCTCACTGCTCTCTGAGGATTCTGTGGTATCTGAGTCAGAAAGAGTCCTCTTCCACATTCTCATGCTGAAGAAGCCAATCTAGAAGGAAACTCTTATATGAGACACTTTCATCGGCTTCCTTTGGGCTTTCCTCAGACCCTCCTAAAAAGTTCATGCTCTGACTAATTTCAAAATAGGTTTAGTAGGAATGTATATGTTGAGCTTATATATATTTACATGCTGTCTTGGGGTGGAGGGAGGGGAGAAATGGGGAGAAATTTGGGAACTCAGAATCTTATGGAAGTGACTGTTGAAAACTAAAAATAAACAAATATCTTTTAAAAAACTGTTCGTGCTCTTAGATTCAGAATTATATCTCCCATTTCAGGTTCATAGACAGACAAAGACAGACAGACAGACAGACAGACAGACAGACAGACAGACAGATAGATAGATAGATAGATAGATAGATAGATGATAGATAGATAGAATTTATTTTTACTTTTTTGCAGTCCTCCTTAATGCTTACTCACTCATTCATGGCAGACACAGGAAATCAAACCCACCCGGGACATATGCTGTTCAGCCCTAGTTTGGCTTAGTGATTGAGCCTTTTGAGAGTGAGCTCGCTGAGAGTCAATATCTCCTCCCCACCCTATAGCTATTCTTCTGGACAGTTATTCAGTCATTTTTCAGTTGTGTCTGACTCTGTGACCTCATGTGGAATTTTCTTGGCAAAGATACTAGAATGGTTTGCCAGTTCCCTTCTCCAGCTCATTTTATAGATGAGGAAATGGAGACAAGGTTAAGTGACTTAAGTGTCTGAAACTCAGGTTTGAAGTCCAGAAGCTGAGTCTTCCTGACTCCAGCCCCAACACTACTAGCAGTTCCCAGCTGCCCCATTCTTCTGGTTGCTGTTGCCTTTATCTCAGAATGCTGCCTTCTTCCTATTCCAGCTCTTTTACGTTTCTTCTTCCTTTTTCTTGTTTTTGCCTCTTACAACTTTTTCAAAAGGAGGGGCAGGCCAAACCTGGGAGTCAGAGTCATTCCCTTCTCAAAGCCTTACTTCTCTAAAGGAAGGAGATGTTCACTTAATGTTTTCTTTTATACATACTAGCGTCAAGCTCATACACATGCTTACCTAGCCCAGTGAGGCAGAAATGTCACTGATTTCTCTGCCTTTGAATCTGCCTGGTACTAATTCTTCATCCATATTGAGTCCCATGATTAGAATCAAATGACCTAACCTAACTCAATGCATGAATTACTCATCCTACATAAATATAGTGAGACCATAGATGATTGAAAGAGAATAGAGCTTTGGGAACTATAAGCTGTTAAAATAAGTGAGATATTTATTTTCCCAGGAGATTATGAAAAACACCTCTTTCTCCTTGACTTCCATTTGGGCTACACATACATGTTGGCTGCAATTTAAAGAGTAGGCTGATGATTTTAAATGTCAGACCATTCTGGAAGCAACAGTTAAGAGGCAGCCAGCTTCCCTGCCCCACTCCTCTGCCTTCAGGAGAATTAAGGGTTACAAGTAGAGGAGTCTGGGAACTCTTTCATTTGCATCAATTTGCAACAGAGCCCAGCAGGAGGCTGCTTTTAACAGGAGATGTCTGGCAGGAATGTGATGTCACAATGAGATCAGAATTCTCTTGGGACCTCAGCATAGCAGAGCTGAAAGCCAGTCAGCTAAGAATCAAATGCGAAGTCTGCTAAGCTAAACTGCAGTCACCAAATTGAGCCAGGCAACTCATGCTCAGTGTGGCCAAAAGCAGGTTTCCAGGGGCAAAGAGAAAAGTATAGAAGCAGCAATTATGTTCACCTGAGGCATACTTCTCTGAATAGATGAGTTTGCAACAATGTGACTAACAAGCCCTTAATTGGGAGAGATTGGCAAGAGCATTAACCTATTTGAAAATAAGGGATTTCAGTGGGATAAAAGGAATCCTTAAAGAACCAGGATGAAAAATACAAATGCTAGAAAAGAGAAATGCACACAATAATAACTTTTTAGTGGTGTTACAATAGCCACAAATATAAGTTGAGTATATTTCTACATGGGCAACTAGGTGGCATAGTGGATAGAGTGCTGGGCTTGGAATCAAGAAGACTCATCTTCATGAGTTCATATCCAGTCTTAGATATTTACTAGTTGTTTGACCCTGGGCAAATCACTTAACCTTGTTTGCCTCAGTTTCCTCATCTGTAAAATGAAGTGGCTGAGGAAATGGCAAACTACTCCAGTATCTTTGCCAAGAAAATGCCAAATGGGTCATGAAAAGTCAGATGTGACTCAAGAACAATAAATTTTTCTACATGATCCTGGTATTGAAAACAGCAGGTGAGGATTTGGTCAGGCGCTCTCTCTCTCTCTCTCTCTCTCTCTCTCTCTCTCTCTCTCTCTCTCTCTCTCTCTCTCTCTCTCTCTCTCTCTCTCTCTCTCTCTCTCTGTCTCCCTTCCCCCACCCCCCAGCTTTTATGTTCATTCTTAATATTCCCTTCCTTCACTGATCTCACATCCTGCATATAAAAGAGATTTCACAAAGCCCCTCTCTTGTAGCCTATTTTGAGCTATACTAACTCTCTCATTGTTAAGAAAGTTTCTGTTCTCTTACATCATTCTCTTCAAAAATTTTCAGTGGCTTCTTTTGTGAATCTCATGTATATATTATTAACAGAGCTGATAGTATACACGGTCTTCTAAATGAACCTTTTCCCATATTTGTGATTTTCCCCACTTCATTCCCCATCCTGTAATTATCTCCTGCTTCTTGGAGTTTTCCTTGACCACCATAGCCTATTAATCAGTAAGTGTTTATTAAGCGCGTATTATGTGTCAGACTCTGACCTGGGGAGTGGGGTGGAAGGGTGAGGAGGAGAAGAACAATCAAAAATCAAAATTATTGCCTTCAAAGAGCTTCCATTCTAGGAGGGGAAATAACACATGTATGTACAGACCATTGATCACGTGCCAAGGTCTTCTGGCAACTTTCAGGAATATTTGTGGCTCAGTAGGAACCTGGATTTGGAGACAATGAAGAAAGAAATACTACAGAATTTAAAGAAATAATGAGTATGATCAGCGTTGATCCTCTGGGTTGCCTTCTCAAAGGGTGGCTTCTACTATTGCATCCCAGGAGTAGCCCTGTGGGTCTGCACTCCTAACACTGTGGCTCACAAGCCCCCACAACATATTTCTCTTGAACAATCAAGCAATACAGCACATATAATCAGCACAATTGTGTCTTAGCAACGACATTTCCTAAGAAGGCATTTACTCAGCAAAAAACATTTACTAACATCAATATATTCCTCTTCCCAGTTAAACCTGGGTTCATTCTCCCATAATATTCGTAGTGTTTGCAGAAAGACTGGACCCAAACTGAGAATTCAGTGGTGGTGAGGCACACAACTCTAGAACTGCAGAGCCTAGAATTTCCTCCTCTTTGCTTTCAGTTCTGGTTTTTGCCAACTTTGAATTTCTAGTCCCAAATCTCTCTTGAGCTTTGCTCCTCTTTGCTGCTGGAGGTCCCTCCCGTTCCTTTCTTAAGTGACTGACTCTGTGTATTTGTGTCTGCCTGGAATGTTCGTCTCTTCCCCTGCACTCTACCACCCTTCAAAAATACATAGCCAGTGAGGAGTGGGGGAACAGGGGAAGAAGAAAAAAAGTCTTGCTCCCCTCCCCAAGAGCAATTCCTTCTCAGAGGCAAGGTTTCTCCTCCTTTTAGCTGGAACTGACAAACTTTGGAACTGCTGGATGGTTTGTTTTTTAAAATATAGGCCTCAACAGACTTCCAAAAAACCTGGAAAGACTTAACATGAACTGATGCTGAGTGAAGTGAGCAAGAACCAGGAGAACATTGTACACAGTAACAGACACCATGTGCGGTGACTGACTTTGATAGACTCATCTCCTCTCCCCAATGCAAGGATCCAAGACAGCTCCAAAGGACTCATGATGGATGGAAAATGCTGTCCATATCCAGAGATAGAACTATGGAGTCTGAATGCAGATCGAAGCACGCTATTTGATCTCTTTTTTTGTTTGTTTCTTCTTTCTCATGGTTTCTCCCATTGATTCTAATTCTTCTTTACAACATGATGAATGTGAAAATAGGTTCAATATGAATGTATATGTGGAGCATCTTGGGGTGGAGAGAGGGGAGAGATGGGAAGAAAATTTGGAACTCAAAATCTCATGGAAGTGAATGTTGAAAACAAAAAATAAATTATTTTTTAAAAAAACCTAAAAAAAAATAGGCCTCGGGGGCATGACTGATTCTTTTAGTCAGTCACTAAATAATTTCCTTTGTTGTAGCAGTTGCCATGGGGCAGTGGATAGAGTACTGGGCTTGGAATCAGGAAGACTCATCTTCATGGGTTCAAATCTGTCCTCAGACACTTACTAGCTGAGTAACCTTGGGCAAGTCATGTAACCTTGTTCACCTCAGTTTCCTTATCTGTAATAATGAGCTGGAGAAGGGAAGTGGCAAATCACTCCAGTATCTTTGTCAAGAAAACCCCCAAATGAGGTCACAAAGAGTCGGACGTGACTGAACAGCAGCATTGCCTCCATGCAATGACAGGCCCTCCTCTCAAGTTGATTAAGAACTTCGAGGGAGAGGACTTACAAGTATGGGAAAGCGCATATAATGTCAGAATTTCTCAATGTGCTTGCTAATTTTGCTGAAGTGCTTTTTTTCCCTCTTTTAAGTGCTTTGTTACAAAGGATGATTCTCTGGGAGGGTAAGAGAAAAGGGGTACACTGAGAAGTGTAGATGAAATAAAAACAAGATGTCAATTTTTTTTTTAAAGAAAAGGAAGTATGGGAATAGTTAGACATATACTTCAGACTTTAGGAAGACAGACTTTAAAACATTCAGAGAAAAGACAGCTGCTACTACTGGAGGCAGAAGCAGCAGGAGGATTCTAGCTCTGTCAGCCTTTATATGAAAGTGTCTGGAGCTGAGCTCCATTTCCGTCATCATCATCATGAAATGTAACAGTGAGACATTCAGCAGGGAGGAAACAGAGCAGAACTTTGAAGCCAGCTGCAAGAGTGGAGTCTTGCTGCCCTTTTATTTGTCATAGAAAAGCATCACAGACCCTGGTAAATCTAGGGGTTTTGTGTGGGAAGAACATCATCATGTTGTGGGTTTCCACGGAGATCTTTGCAGTGAATGTTTTAGTGTGTGTTTTCCCCAGGATGCCAACCTCTAGGAATGTAGCCATAAAAGTCATGTGGTTTTCAGCATTCTCCTCTCCCTGATGAGCACCTTGTGCTGGGCCTCTGCTTAGTATCACTCCATTAGCACCAGTCAGTTTTCAGTTTTGCACAGTCTATGATGGTAAAGCCATCCTGAAGTAGCTAAGGGTGCCACTTCTGATAGAGCATTGATCTTTTTATTACACCAGCATTGGGTAGGATTTGAGACCCTAAAATGGAATAAGTATGGCATGATCTCCAAAAGTCCCAGATGGAAATATAGTTTAAGAGGCATGAGGAGTTCTAAATGAATGAGTAGGCAGCCTGCTACTGTGCAAAGAACATTGATTGTGGACTTGGGTTCAAATCTCACACATCCTCTCTGGACCTCAGTTTCCTCATCTACAAAATGAGCAGATTGGACCAGATGGCATCTTCACATCTTTCCAACTCTAGATGTATGATCCCATGAAAGTAGCTAGTGGGTCGTAGAAGTACGGGACTGGCCTGTGAACACTTTTGCTCAGTCTTTATTTGGAAGGCAGAGAGATTCTTTGCATATCCGTGAGGGATAGACAGGAACAGAGTTTCCTATGGAACAGGGTCTCTTCTCCCTTTTTATGAAGAGGAAACAGCTGTCAGCTGTCTGATTAAAAAAAAAGAAGTCATTCCCCCTCCTCCCACAAGATGAAACAACAGTGGAAGGGGAGTTTCCCACCCAGCTTAGGGAGTTAAGTGAATTGACCTGGAGCAATGACAGTGCTCACTAAAATAGACAGAAACTGAGTAGCTGAGTAAATATGAAGATCGGGAAGCACTACAGGCTGCCAGGAAGGAAAAGGACAGAGCATGAGCATGAGCTCTGTTAAGAGTACTCCAGAGAAAGGAAGGACTCAGTCTAAAAGAATGCAGAGCAGTACCCAGCAGGAGGCCTGGCAGACCCCAAGACCTTACAGCCGCTGGCCTCAAGGGCAATCTGCTGCCCACTAGATAATGTTCACAATTCAGAAACTACAGACTTCTGAGAAAAAGAGGTGGAATGTTTATCTCAAAGAAGAGCCAGGAGATCCAGAAAAAACAGAATATCTTTGAGCCCCTCAAGTGTGCTATAGCTAATGGTAGACTGTGATAAAAGCTAACTTTAGTTTATGGGGTGCTGAAGTTCACTGAAAAGGAGAGAACTATTTTATTGACTTTTTCCTTTGTTATTTCTGAGTGATAACAAATCTATTCTTCCTTAAATGGTTTTGTTATTCTTATTGCTAGCAGGAAGAACAGGGAAATAGGACCCCAGATAGAAAAGAGACAAATTTTTATGTTCTAGTGTTGCCCTGAGTGGATGCTAGGTCATGTAGCTGGTTATCACAGAGGGATCCCAAAATATGAACTCTATGTGAACTGATTAGAGACATTGTATCACAGGTTACATTTCAGATAAATTTCTGTGCAGCCTCAAAGTGGTTGATCTTGCCTGTCTGTGGTCCTGAGGGGCAATTGCTGAGTAGGAGTTTCTGCAGGCCAGAACGTGGAAAGTGAAGGGGCCACAGAATTCTGAGGACTGCAGGAAAGTGGACACACGCAAAGGGAGCAAGAGAATTCCAGTGTAAAGGTTAGGGGCTAGGGGGTGGGGCAAATAAAGATGCTGAGTCAACAAGTAAACCTACCATCTAAGCCGGACCTCATTATGGCAGGAGTAGAATAGATTATGCCAATCTGGGAAGGGTAACTAGAAATTCTGATTTAACAGTCCCAAATAATACCAGAAAGAGAGATAAGGAAGCAGCATGTAAAGAGAACTATCTAGCTTCTGGAAAGATTGGAAGAGATCATGCCCAAGAGATTGTACTGGACTTCATCACCTCATACAGCAAGAAATGAAACAAATAGATTAGAAAAAGTCCTCCCCTTTCCCCTCAGAAAAGAAGAAAGGTAAGAGGTACAGTAGAAAATCTCATACAAAAGGCCACAGAGACTGGAAAAATGAGAAAACAATAATAAGGAAGCCCAAAGGATTTGAATAAATACTATCGGATTAAAAAGAAATTAGGCAAAACTGAGAAGAGATAGGTATTGTTTTAACAGAATCCTCCCCTGCCACTGATAGCTTGCTCCCCAAATCATCCCCCATATCTAATTTTTAGTCTTCCTTTCTCTAATAGATATGTACTTATTATTATTGTTGTTGTTATCTCCTTCCCTACCAACAAACATTCCTGAACCTTAAGCCATTACTTGGCCCTGACATTGACTTATCTATAGTCCCATACTTCTCCTCCCTTTTGTAGCCAAAATCATCCAAATAGCGCTCTACATTTATTGCCCCCACTTCTTCCAAGCTGACTCACTTTTCAATCTGTTCCAATCTGACTTCTGACTTCATCACTCAACTGAAACTGCTCTCTTCAAGGTTGCTAATGATCTCTCCTTTCTAAAAGCAAGTTTTTTTATGTCTTGTTTTTTTACATCATCATAGTTTTCCCCAATATTTCTTCCCTGTGTCCCCCCACAGAGCCATTCCATATAACAAATAATATTTTTAAAAGAGATAAAAGGAAAGAAAAAGAGGAGAAAAATTCTAAAAACATGTATAACACCTGTGAACCTCCTACCTCTCATATCTGTTGGGAGTATCCTCTCATATCTGTTCTTTCAAATCATGCTTGTCTTTTAATGTCGTGCTGACTTTTAATTTTGTGTGTGTGTGTGTGTGTGTGCGTGTGTGTATGGCTGTTCTTTGCATTTACATCGCTGTAGTCATTGTGTATATTGTTTTCTTGGCTCTATCTACTTTACTCTGCATCAGTTCATATAGATGCTCGTCTGCATTCTTCACATACATCGTTTCTTATACCACATGAAATTCCATTTATATTCATGTGCCATGATTTGTTTAGCCATCCCTAATCATTGCACGTCTACTTTGTTTCCAATTCTTTGCTATCACAAAAAGTGCTACTATAAATATTTTGCTGCACGGGGAGACTTTTTTCTTATCATTGGCTTCCTTGGGGTATAAGCCTAGTAGTAGAATCTCTGGGTCAAAGAGTATGGATATTTTAGTCACTTTATTTGCATCGTTCCAAATTGCTTTCCAAAATGGTTGTACCAATTCACAGCTTCACATTATTAGTCTGCCTATCTAATATTGACTATTGCCATTTTATTGTCAATTTGTTAAATTTTGTCAAATCTTTGCCAATTTACAAGGTGTGTCATGAAACCTCAGGGTTGTTTTGATGTGCATTTGTTTTATTATTAGTGATTAGGGCATCCTTTCATGTGGCTGTTAATACTTTGCAATTATTCTTTTGAAAATTGTTTTTTCATAGGTCTTGACCATTTATTTATTGAGGAATGGCCCCATCATGCATATTTGTTCATGTAAGGCCTTTCAGCCTTAATTCCTTTCATTATTTCCCTTGCTGTTCTAGATCTTTTGCTTTGCCAAATTATTATTTTATTATGTTCTATAAAGTATCCCTTTGGTAATTTGTTTGATATAACATTAAAAATGTAAATTAATTTCAGTAGTATTGTAATTTTTATTATATTGGCATAGTCTCAATATAAGCACTGGATACCTTCCACCTGTTTAATTATTTCTTTATTTCTTTAAGGAAGTAATTTATACTTCCTTACAAGTTTTTCCTGTGCTTTGATAGAGAAATCCCTAGATACTTTGCATTTTGTAGCTATTTGGAATGGGAGTTCACTTTATATTATTGCTTCTTGAAATTTATTATTATTAGATAGAAATATAGTTGATTTTTGAAGGTTTATTTTATAGCCTGCAAATTTTCTGAAGCTATTGTCTCAATTTCTATCTTCACTGATTAACTAGGATTTAACAAGTATACCATCCTATTATCGGCAAATAAGGATAATTTCATCAGCTCTTTACCTATCTTTATGCCTTTAACTTCTTTCTCTTGTCTTACTGCTGTTGCAAGCATTTCCAGAAATATATCAAATAATAGTGGTGAAAGAGACATCCTTGCTTTACTCTGTATTTATTGGAAAAGGTTCTAGGGTATCTTCATTGCATATGTTGCCTACTTTTGGTTTTAGAAACATATTTTAATGGTATTTTTAAAATGCCTATACTTTGTAGACTTTTTAGCATAAATAAATGCTGTCCTTTCTTAAAGGTTTTTTTCTGCATCCATTGAGACAATTACGTGTTTTGGATGTTAGATTATTTTTCTAATGTTGAACCATCCTTACATCACTGGTATCCAACTTATTTATCTAACTTGGTCATGATGAATGATTTCCTTTTTAAAATTTAATTACTTAATTTTTAGTTTTCAATATTCACTTTCACAACATTTTGAGTTCCAGTTTTTCTCCCCATCTCTCCCTTCCTCCATCCCAAGATAGCATACATTCTGCATACTTCTTCCCCCAATCTGCTGTCCATTCTATCACCTGCCCCCCTTCTCTTATTCTCCTCACCTTCTGTCTTTCTGTGGAGTGGATGATTTCTTATTGACTTGATTTTCTGCCCTCTTCTTTTTAATCAGTTTAGCTAAAGATTTATCAATTTTATTAGCTAAAGAACTAGCTTTTAGTTTTATCATTTCTATGGGGATTTCCTTTTTTGGTTTCCTGTTTTTCTATTTCTCCTCTACTTTTTAATATTCCTTTTTCATGACCATTTTAGGTTGGTTTATTTGTTGGCTACTTAATTTTTAATATTTTATTTTTCCCAATTGCATGTAAAAACAATTTTTAACATTTATTTTTTGAAATTTCAAGTTTTAAATTCTCTCTTTCCTTTCTTCCCTTCCCCTCTGCCTGAGAGGGTAAGCAATTTTATATAGCTTATACATGTGCAGTGATGCAAAATATAGTTCTATATCAGTCAGGTGGTGAAAGAAAATGCAGACAAAAAAACCCCCAAATGTGAAAAAATAAAGAAAATGAAAAAGTATGCTTTGATCTGTATTCAGACTCCATCAGTTCTTTCTCTGTATTGTTGTATTCTGAGAATAGCTAAATCATTCAGAATTGATCATCTTATAATATTGCTGTTACAATATTCTTCTGGTTTTGTTCACTTCATTCTGCATCCATTCATGTAAGTCTTTCTAGAATTATCCTGCTTGTCATTTCTTATAGCACAATAGTATTCCATTATAATCATATACCACAACTTGTTCACCCATTGCATAATTTCCAATTCTTTGCCACCACAGAAAGAGCTACTATAAATATTTTATACAAATAGATCCTTTTCCCTTTTTCAAAAAAATCTCTGTGATATATATGTATATGGATCTAGTATTGGTATTGCTAGATCAAAAGGTACAGACACGGTTTGATAGCCCTTTGCGCATAGTTCCACATTGCCCCCCAGAATGGTTGGATCAGTTCACAACTCCACCCGAATTAGTGTCCCAGTTTTCCTATACCACCTCCAATATTTATAATTTTTCTTTTCTGTCATATTAGCCAATCTGATAGGTGTAAGATGGTACCTCAGAATTGTTTTAATTTGCATTTCTCTACTCAATAGTGATTTAGAGCATTTTTCAGTATGATTATAGATAGCTTTGATTTCTGTGGCTGTAAACTGCCTGTTCATATCCTTTGACCATTTATCAATTAGGGAATTGTTGAGGTTTAGGGGTGCTGGGGTCCTGAAATAGTGACATTCAGGTCCTGCCCAAATGAATTCAACCCAAACCTTCTTTCAGCCCAAGACAAGGTTTATTAAAGATCGACCAGACTCTTAAGGAATCTAAACATTTGTGATGCTCGTATTGACCAGCAAGCTAGATTGAATCTCAAGCTACTGGCCAGATTTTAAGAATATGAGCACCTTAATGGCAGCCAAGATGGATCTTATATACAGAAAGACTGTGGGAGGGATCTAGGAGTAGCCAAGTAGTCTGAGGTGACTGTGAGGAGGGGTCTGGGTAGGATCTCAATGGGATTGGCCAGTAAACTGGGGTGAACTGAATGCCCAGGACTTGAACCACATGGCCAAAGGAGAATGAAGTCTAGATACGATTGAGGGTGGGAAGTGGCCAGGGGCTATTGGGAAGTAACAGAACAGAATCGGGACATTGGGCATAGCCACAATGAAAGGCCAGTTGAGTGGATTACAGCCTCAGGAGAACACCAGAAACTTGACCATGTAGGAAAGTCCGGGGCTTTTCCTTTTTGGGGTCTAGATCCCAAAGACATTGTCTTTTCCTTTTAGGGATTCAGATCCCAGCCCCATCATTATGACTTGTATTCTTTTAAATTGGAGTCAGTTCTCTATATATTTGAGAAACGAGGCCTTTATTATTAGAGACACTTGCTGTAAAAAAAATTTTTTCCCAGCTTCTTGGTTTCCTTCTAAACTTGGGGAGGAGAAATATTTGTATTTTTGCTCTTATTATACTACTGAAGTTAATATTTCTTTGTAAAACCAATCTAACTGTTAAGTGGTTAAATAGAACTGGGATGCTGGCAACCCCCTAAAATTGAGGGAATGGGATTGGTGGGGGCTTAAGCTAATGTTAGAATGGGGCTGGGGTAACATATAACAAACCTGGACTTCAGGCAGTGAAGGCAAGAGTGGTCACTATTGTACTATGAATAATTAAAATAATTAAGAGTCCATGTTCACCTTTGCTCACATCTATCTATACCTCTTCTCCACTCTAGAATATCTTCAATCCACAATCATTTTTTGGAGAAACTTTTGCCACAGTTCCCTCCACAAACCCAGTTTCTAATACTCCTTCTCCTCTCTGGGGTTTATTGGCTGTATTTTTTTTCTCAAAGCCCAAACCTTAAACCCAATTCACTCAGGAGCTCATAGGCTGGACAACAAAAGGTCTCTGCCCATGCACCACAAAATGATTACTTTTGGGGCCCTCTTGGCTCTGAGTGAATGTAAATAGTAACTTTCTCTTTTGACCGGCAAACCTGAGGGTCTTCCCCTCCCAGTTTGTGTTTTTTTTTTTTAATTAAAGGGGCCATCCCTTGACTCACTTCTTAAAGAGGCCTATTCACTGAGTGGGCGTTACCTCACTCAACGTGAGAACCTGAAAAGACCTTAGCTTAAGAAGGCCAGGGTCTCTCATTGCATCCTGGGCCATCTCCAGGAGTCCTGATGAATATCTGGCCACTGAACCCAGATAGCTCCAGAGGCAAAAGTGAGGCTGGTGACCTTGCACAGCCCTCCCTCCCTCAAATCAAAGTCAACTGCAAGTCGCATCATCACCTCCCTAATGTCATAGCCCTCTTCTAGAATAAGGAACAAACGTAACCAACAGGTACTAAATAGATAAGAGTGTGCCCCTTTCAGCAGAAAGTCCTAAGGACAAAGGCAGAGACAAAGAGATGGAAGGGTGAGTGCCTTTCAGATGTTAGTTAGGGAATGTATGGTTTGGGGCAGCTCAGTTGCATATGAAAAAGCCAACGGAGACAATAAACTGAGCAAGTACTGTTTCATTGCTGAGAGAAATGATTATTAATAACCAATAATTTGGGGAGATCCAGAATGCTCCCCTTCTTCCTTTAAAACCCTGATTTTAAAAATCCAGTCTCTAGAAGGAAATTGCTGATAATGAGATTGGATTAAGATCCCACCCTGACGGATAACCATTGTGCTCTGCTTGGGCTTGGGTAGTGTATATATTCCTTGAATAGATGGCCCAAGGCTGGGATTGGCCTGGATGTAGAGATAATTTCTCTGTGCAAAGGTGACCTGTTATCATTCTCATCTCACTTATTTTGATATAGCCCATCTCCTGTTGTGTTAACCAGTCCGAGTTGATTGTCAAACATATAAGCTCTGAGCCTGCTGCCATGATGGGTTTTTTGGTGTAAGAGAGATGGCCAAATAACTATCCTTTTATGAATGATGTGCTGGCCTTGTTAACAAAATGATTAAATTATCCAGAAACTGTCTCTCAACACTTTTTAATGATCACATTACCTTGTCCCCAGCTGCTCATTTTCATAGCAGAGAGAAAGGTTTTGTAAGTGCTCTGAATAGTCACCATAAGTTACAGTGAGGTACCTCACTCTGAAGCAGAAAGGGTAGTTAAAGATAGAGGCTCAACTTCTCTCACATCCTTCCTGCAAGGTGACAAACTTCATACCTAAGAATCTGAGGGAGAGTTATCAGGAATGCTTCTCTACCAAACCTAGGCTAAAGTTTTGTGTCCTTTCTCAAAACACAGTAGTGACCTAGCTAAAAGAGCTCTCAGCTGGCACACTTGATGCTGAAGGTGATAGAGGCTGCAGTGGGCCATCTAAGAGCAGAGCCCACGGATGTTTCATGGATTGAAGTATCCAGCAGAAATGCCAGGTTCTATGAGGAGCTAGTCTAGCAACATATCGACCCATCTAGCAGAGATGAGCTGCGATAGGATAAGAAGACAAGGGATTTGAGAGCAGATATCCTCAGAGACCAGAGGATAATGCAGAATTTAAATAGCTAATGCAGTCAGCACAATTGTGGGACTTTAGCAGCTCATGAACAGAGAGCAGAGGAGACAGATGGTACCAATAATCTAGGGCTAAGGTTTGGCAAAAGATGAGCAGTGGAAAGACAAGGGATATGAAAGCACAGGCCAGTTCAGGACAAAAGGCATACATACTATCCCTGGTTGCTTTTAAGGAATGGTGTGCCCCTTTTTCTTACAACTTGCCAATTTAGTTCCTTCTCACCAAACTGTAGTTACCCACACCATGCCCCCCAAAAAACCCAATCCCATTACAAATAGTGAATAGGGAGTTAACCATTTAACCAAGCACACAGAAGTTGGAGAAGTTATACAGATTAGACCATACTAAATAACATAAAAGAGTGAATAAGCTCTTCACCTGAGAGCAAGATAAGAACCCAGCTCAAACCAAGACCACGCTCATGCAAAATAAATCTGTTTTAGCATTCTCTAGAATTTCAAGCAATCCCAGAGACATGATGAAGTCAGCTTTCCATGCATATCTGTCATTCCAAAACCTTTCTCTCTCTCAACCCTGGGGAGTCCTCTGTCCATATGTCTCTCCCCAAGAGTCTTACACCAACTCAGCAAATCCCTTACACAGATACACAGAACTACATCCATCCTCCTCTTCAATGATTTAGTCACATCTCCCTCCACAGAGACAGAAGCACATAAAGCACCCCAAGCTCGGGTGCAACCCAGGTTACAGACATTTCCTGAAGGCATCTCAGATTCAACATGTCCAAAACTAAATCTTTCACCATAAACACATCCCCTTATTCCTGTCAAAGTCACTACCTTTTTTTCTTCCAGTCTCTCAGATTTGTAGATGTTATCCTTGACTCCTAGCTATGCCCTTTTCTGCCACTCCATCCCTCCCAACTCCTACGGAAACAGGAGAGAATTACCCAGGATGTAGGTGTGGAAAATGTGATTGGGAATGTTGCTTCTGCACATCACTCATTTGGGGGTGGACGCCTATGTGAGAGCATTGGAGTCAGTTTAAACTGTGAGGGAATGTGAGAAATAGCTAGTTTTCATTTCCACAAAAATGCAATCTAGGGGCTAGGTGGAAGTTGAACAAAGGAAGCCATAAATTAGAATAAGAAAACACTGTCGTTGGTGAATAGACTAACCAGTGAAAAACTAGTTTTGAGGTTAGATATAGATTAACATCAAAATGGGTATTCCCAAATAAGAGCCTAAATCCCCAAACTGTGGAGAATGGGAGATGTAATTAGGGGCGGAGATTTACATGGGGAAGTTAGGCTCTTCGGGTAGGCTGTAACCTCTATAGTACCCAGCCAATGGGGAAATAGGGGAGGGAAATACGAATCGGGAATAGGGAATAAAAAAGGTGTGTATCTGTCGACACATGTGCTCTCACATGTGGGATGCCTGGCCTTTCCAGGTCGTCAATAAAGTTTCTTCCTGGTTCAAACAATGGCTTTGTGGAATTCATGGTAAAGCTAACAGTAGGAATATTTAAAAAGTATGGGAGCAATAACCTAAGCTTCCTCACCACCTCTTCCCTCAATGAAAATTAGGCTAGTTCTTTCCTTAAGATTTAACTAGCTCAGAAGACTAAGGCTCAGCAGCAGCTGACGTCATTTCCTGATCACTTTGGTACAAAGCAGCCAGGATAAGAGGGGCTGAAGCTCCTCCCACAGGTCTGACTAAGGAGTCCCATAGGAGAGAGCTCAGCTGAAAATGAAGGGTATGTCATAGAGGAATGTCCCTTCCTTGTTCTGAGTGACCTTTCCCTGCTATGTTATCCCTTCCTTTTGTTGACGTCTACATACTGGATTTGTTAGCTACAAGTGTCTCATTTTGTTCCATTTCCACTCTAGCACTATTAGGGTGAGGCCCACATCATGACAATCTGCATGTCCATTGTCAAATATTGCCATTTCTACTTTCTCACGTCTCTTACATTCAATCCTTTTCTTCCACCACCTTAATTCAAGCTCTCATCACTTCTCCCCTAGATTATTGCAATGGCTTCCTAACTGTTTCCTAAAGTCTCTCCCCGTTCTAGTCTATCATCCCTACAGCTTTCAGTTATTTTCCTTAAGTGTAGATCTGACAATTTCAACCCCCTACTCAGTTAACTTCAGTGGCTCCCAATTGACACCAGGATAAAATGTATTCATTTTATATATTAAAATATATTTATATAAAATATATTTATTTAGCAATTAAAGCCCAAACTATCTTTCCAGCCTCATTATACATTATTCCTACTCTATCATCTAGTCAATTTGATCTTCTCTCTCTTTCTCATACACATCACAACATTTCTCATCTTTGAGCATTTATGCTGGACAGCCCTAAAGCCTTGAATGCACTCCCTCTTCACTCCCGCCTTAAAGAAGGGGAGGAGGTTGGGGATGGGTACAAGCATTTATGAAGTGCCTACTATGTGCCAGACAGTGTGCCAGCACTTTACAGATGTCTCATTTGATCCTTACAACAATACTGGGAGGTAGGTACTATCCCCATTTTACAACTGAGGAAGCTGAGGCAGACAGGTTAAAAGGATCACACAGCTAGTAAGCACCTGAGGTTGGATTTGAACTCAGGCCTTCCAACTCCAGTCTCAGTGCTCTATGTACTGCATCACCACCTGCCTAGAATCCCTTACTTACTTCAAGCCCAGCAGAAGTGTCGATTATTCAAAGCCTTTCCTAATCCCTACAAATGCTCCTGCCCTTCCTTTCTTACCATCTTGCATTAACTTATATATTTTTTTACCATTTATTCTATATCTAATCATATAGTAGTTTGTCTTCCCTGTTGGAATATAAACTCCTAAAAGAGTTTTTTTTTATTATTATTATTTTCTTTGTGTTTGCATCCTTAGTGTCTAGCATACATCTGGCTTGTAAATGGTTGCTGATGGATTACACTAATTGATCTCAGGACAAAGATCTCCCATTTAAACTACAATTAAATTAACAAAAGGTCTAAGAACTAGATGAATCTTACTGTTCATCATAACAGAGGAAAGCTACAGAGGACTTCAGGTCATTTAAAAATAGTTGGAGTATTTTGTTTGTTTGTTTGCATCATGGGCTACAATAACAACCACAAAAAATTATTACCTTGTGGTCAACCTACTGACGATAAGCATCTGTCCTTAATGTCTTGCCAGGCTAGCAGAGTGCTGTATTGGAAGCAAAATACTTTTGAACATATTTAGGCTTCATTTTACAAGATATCTCTTGGAGGTGAAGATATCAAAAGAATGAAAATATTCATAGATGATATTACTATTCCAAAAAAGGCATTCATGCCTACTTTTTTATATGCCTACTTCTTTATAAAATCTTTATGAGAATGATCAAGGGTATACTTGATGAAAATATCAGAAAGGAATAGACAAACTCTCACATACTGTTTTCTACCACAGACCACGTCTTTAAAGTCACACAATTGCCTGAAAGGTGCATAGACTATATTATCTTATTGCACATATTGTTTATTGGTTATAAAGACATATTTGACACAATAGATCAAAGTAACATGCAAAAGGCCCTTCTCTGAAGAAGCAGTCTCTCACGTATATGTAAAAATCAAATAAGATTCCTTGACAAATGCAACCACAGAGATAATTGTGTTAAATCATCCTTTGGTTATTGTTGATCAGTGCATAAAAGAAGTAGCTGTAGATTCACCAAAGAGGTTTGTTTACTTCTGTCATATGGACAGTACAGAGTCCTAATGGAAGAGAAACTCTCCACTGATAATGAAGTCTGCCTTTAAAGCACTCCTTTTTGTGGATGACATTGTGCCCACTCTATAAATCACAGAATATTACAGAGCCTCCTCAATGAGATAGGTATAAGAGGCTGCAAAAGGGATTGGCCCAACAATCCATGCAGGAAAAAGCATATGGTTAGCATATCTAGTATATAGTATTTAGTTGATGAGATGTCCATTGATAACATATGTCTTGGAGAAGCACTATTGATGGAAAATTGGCTGGGCATGAAGTAAGTGAAAAGAGGAGATTGGGCTATATATTATATTTGGGAAGATGCACAATGCTTCCAACTATTCCAAGTTGCTCCCTGTCATAAAAACTCATAAATATTCTCTCGTTGAAGCCATATGGTTGCAATCTTCGAAGATTAAAAGTTGTGTGTCCCAAAAATGCAACGAAGAAATGAATGGTTGATAAGTAGACAGCAATGTATTTCTAATGATGAGCTACTCAGCAAAAAAGTAGCAAAAAGAGTGTAATCCAAGAAATATTTTTAAATGGAGGTAAGCCACTTGTATAACAGGAAGGAAAGATAAGAGGTGGACAGTTTAAGTGTAACATTGAGATAGCACACTGTCATGGATAGAAGGTTGAACCTAGAGTCATGAAGACCTAGGTTTAAATCCACCTGTTTATAGTTGTGTGGACACAGGCAAATCATTTAATATCTTGCTCTGAGCCTCCATTTGTTTATCTATGAAATGGGGATAATAATAATTATAGTATCTACCTCATCAGATGGTTGTGAGACTCAAAAGAGGTAATATACTTAAAAGAATTTGCAAACCTTAAAACACTACATGAATGTCAGCAAGTAAGCTGCTGGATAGATCCCCCATGGAGGACACGTGAGAAAACATGGATGAAGACTTCATAGGATAAGGAGGCACAGATAGGTTGCATGTTTCACCAATGAAGAGAATACTCATATTGATAAAAATCATGGTCTTAATGAAACAGTAAGGGGGTTATTGGATCAACACTGAGCTCTGGGAAGCTATATCTGGAAGCGATTTGTAAAATTGACTGGAAGGAGGCAAAAAGAAGTTGTGGTCATGAATATAGGTTATAATGCCTGGAAGTAGGGTGGTAGTAATGGAGAGGAGGAGAAAAAAGGTAGATGTGAGTAACATCGTGAAGAAGAATCAATAGGGCCTTTCTGCCAGCTCCACCATATTCCAGTGAGTCGCCAAAATGACAAACACAAAAGGAAAAAGGAGAGGGACACGACAGATGTTTTCTAGGCCCTTTCGAAATCATGGTGTTGTCCCTCTGGCTACATATATGCAAGTATACAAGAAAGGTGATATTGTAGATATCAAGGGTATGGGCACAGTTCAGCAAGGAATGCCCCTCAAATGTTACCATGGCAAGACTGGATGGGTCTATAATGTTACTCAACATGCTGTAGGCATTGTTGTAAACAAAGAGGTTAAAGGCAAGATTCTACCCAAGAGAATTAATGTGCGTATTGAGCATATTAAGCATTCCAAGAGCAGAGATAGCTTCCTGAAGTGGGTAAAGGAAAATGATCAGAAGAAGGAGGAAGCCAAAGAAAAAGACACTGGGGTTCAACCAAAATGCCAGCCTGCTCCATTCAGAGAAGAACACTTTGTGAGAACCAATGGCAAGGAACCTGAGCTGCCGGAACCGATCCCCTATGTATCCATGGCATAAATGGCTGTAAAATAAAAACAATAAAATATTCTTGGGTTTAAAAAAAAAGAATCAATAGGACCTGGCACCTAATTGAATACGGGTATGAGGAAGAATCAAAGATGACTCCAAGCCAGGGTGACTGAAAGAATAGTGGTAGTATTAATATGAACAGAAAAGTTAGAAGGAAGAGCTGGCTTACTGAAAAATAAGAGTTGGGTTCCGAACATTTTGAAATTAAATTTCTAAGACATCCAAGTAAAGTCATCCAGTCCAACCATTACTTAACACATGAATTCCCTCTACAATATTCTCAACAGGTAGTCATCTCATCACTGCTTCAAAACTCTCAGTTATGAGAAAGCTGTGGTTTTTGTCCTTCATTCTTGAAGAGTTGACATCAGGAAGATGATGCTGTGACTTGCAATTGAATTGGATTTTAAGTGAGAGAGAGCTGTGCAAAGTCACCAGCCTCACTATCTTTTCTAGAGCCATCTGGGTCCAGTGGCCAGATATGGATCAGGACAACTGGAGATGGCCCAGGTAGCAGTGAGGGACTTTGGGCTTTTTAAGCGAAGGTCTTTCCAAATTCTTACTTTGCCTAAGGCAATGCCCATTCAGGGGCTGCTGGGAGAAGGAATCAAAGTAGATGGTGGCTAGAGCACTGAGAGCCCTGAGCCTGGAATCAGGAAGACCTAGGTTAAAATTTGTTCTCAGACACTTAGCTGCATTACCTTGGACAAGTCATTTCACCTTTATCTATCTGTTTTCTCACCTGCAAAATGGAAGTAATAATAGCACCTACCTCCCAGGATTGTTGTGAGGAGAAAATGAGGTCATATTTGTGAAGCTCTTTGCAAATTTTATAGCACCGTATAAATGCAATTGTTATTATTGTTATCATCACCATAAGCTCCTGACCATAACTTCATCACCCTAATCTTCCATTTTTGGACATCTCTAATTGTTAAATTCTTTTTATTGAATTTCAAATTTTACAATTTCTTTCATGGTTACTTGAGAAGGGAATAAGTATTTATATAGCACCTATTGTGCTAAATGCTTTAAGATACTATCTTTTTTGGTCTCATAAAAACCCTGAGAGGTGCTATTATTATCCCATTTTACAGTGAAGAAACTGAGGCAAACAGTGACTGACCCAGGGTCACACAGCTAGTAAGTGTCTGAAGTCACATTTGAACTCAGGTCTTCCTGATTTCAGGGCCAGCACTCTAACCATTATACCACCTAGCTGCTTTACTTCTACCCTTTAGCCCTCTATTATCCCATAGATGTCTCCTTAAATGTGCCTCTTCTCCTAGTTAAACATTCCTAGTTCCTTTTTCCCATCCTCATGTGGCATGACTTTGAATCCTTTCATTATCTTGGTCACTTTTCTTTGCATGCACTCCAACTTATCAATGTCATCCTCAAATTTCAATGTACTAAATTGAATACAATTCTCCAGATGTGGTCTGATTATTGTAGGACACAGAAAACTAACACCTTGGCAAAGAAGGGGAAGAATTTCAATTCTTTGTCCCCAAACCTCAACCTTTTATAATATATAATAATATAATATTCATGTTTGAACCTTCTTTCGAACCAAGTCGACACATTTATCTTTTCCATTCCAAACCCCAAGAAAAGAAAGCTAGGTGGCACAATAGATAGAGCACCAGCCCTGGAGTCAGGAGGACCTGAGTTCAAATCTGGCCTCAGACACTTGACACTAGCTGCGTGACCCTAGGCAAGTCACTTAATCCCAATCGCCTCACCAAAAGAAAGAAACTGACACAAAGCCATGGTTTGCTCATGTCACATTTACTTTATTGGTGGCCAGTGGTGGTATTCTTACATTGTGGTGAACCTATGTTAGAAATTTTGAGAAAGATCGTCTGAGACATACAGCCCTATGAGATCCCAGCGGGGATTTGAAGCCTTAATATTATGATGTAACTCTCTCACAGAATCTCCAAAGCTGTGAAACACCTACTCCTTGCTGTCATAGGAAGCATCGCTAACAGAAACTAACATCCTTGCTATTGGGATACACCTGTCTAAAAATCCAGCTGTGACCTGCATATATTAGGATGTGTCATATGCGAGGAACTTTTGAATTACATGGAGGTTCTTTATTAAATATCTATTACTCCCTACTCCCTCCACTTCAATTTATCTTCACATTGATCAGCTCAGTTGTTGATTCTTCTTCATTTGGTTTATTGGAGGTTAACACCAGGAAGCTCTCAGTCACTTGAAGATGTTATTAAAAACAGCTTAGGACAATGGCCATTTCTGCAAATCAGCCAGGTGATGGGATTTGGGTTTTTAACATTTAGATTTTAGGTCATCACTAACATCACAGCTCTTTAGGTTTTAGGCCTCAAGGCCCAATGTCTCAGACTCTCTCAGACCTTTATCCCATCTAAGAAAATGAAAATAACAACAAAAAAAGAGGGGATAGAGCAGAGGAAAAAAACAACTCTGACTTTTCTACATTTTCCCCTGGTATCTATGCAATGGCTTTGTGAGTAAAGACTGCAGGTTGTAGCAGCCTATGTGACTCACATTGCCTCAGCTTAGGAAGAGGGAGCCAAGGTGGGCTTCTCCTCACGAGATACAGGGATGGATCGATCACTGTGGCTTGAATCCATGTTAGTGTGGATCTTGGGACCAGAGAAGGTCAGCATGCCATCAGCAGACAGGGAGCAGGAAATGGAGGCCTGATCCACATTGGAAGGCAGGCGGTAGCGACGATGGAATTCACGGGAGATATAGCCGTGGTCATCCTGGTAGAAGGCAAAGGTAGGAAAGAATGATTATTTAAAGGCAGAGAGCTACCCACTGTCTCCTGTGATTGTAGGTATTTCGTGCCTCAGAATTCTCATTCTATAATGAATTTGGAAGTCCTTCTGGCTATATGTAACACATACTAATATGTGGAGTAGGCATGAAACTACCACAGTTCTCTAATGTGCAAAGAATTCACACATCCTAAACAAAAAGCTATTATGTAGCTTTAGATGAAGGGATAAACACGATGAGCTTACAGGGTACTAAACCTTTCTTCAGGACTTTGTATCTTACCATGAAGATGGTATCATTGATCAACTGGGATACAACTACACCTCATTGAGAATTAGAGATTCTTCTTAAGTTTCATTGATTGAAATAAGTTGATTGGGCTGGGCTAGGTGATGCAGTGGATAGAACACTGGGCCTGGCGTCAGGAAGAGCTGAGTTCAAATTTGGCCTCAGACATTTACTACTTGTGTGACTCTGGAAAAAATCACTTGACTTCAGCCTCAGTTTCCTTGATTGTAAAACAGTAGGTTAGCACCTACCTCTCAGGGTTGTTGTGAGGATCAAAGGAGATACAATTTCTAAAGCACTCACAAATGAGACTAGAGAGCAGCAGAGCTAGAACAAATGCATACAGACTTCCTCAGTTGGGAGCTGTTAATGGCAGCCTTAGGGCAGAAGTACAATGTAACTACATATACTCTTATCCATACAGCCTGAAAGAGGTCTTTGAGGGGCAGGGGTGAATCCTGTTAACTATGTGGCCCCAGGAATGGTCCTGGACCCTAGATTCCTGCCCCTAAATATGAAAAGTGTAACCTCAGCCCCAGAGATGACAGTTGTGGAGAGAGGGGAACCTTGTGGCTCAGTAGTGGGAGTTCCTGAACCTCAACCTTTTGAAGGAGCAGCAAAAAATCTTGAGTTCTAGCTTCCTGAATAGAGGAGGGGATATTTCCTGGAAATTTTGAAATCTAGAATTCTAAAGAGAAGAGAGAGTTATTGGACGCTGCCAGCCATTTAAGCAGAAAAAAAGATTGTGTGCATGGCTCTATAGCTGGATGACGATTAAGGGATTGAGCCACAAAATGGGAGAGCAAAAGACTTAAAATTGGCTCTCTACTACTACCAAAAATTATCTGAAAAAATGCAGGGCCAATGGAAAACGGGTTTCCTCTCCACAAAGTCCAAATGTATTTCCCTTCCTGAGCTAAGGGAACTTTCCTACTATATACTTAAAGTAGTACCATTAGGTCAGAGTGCCCCAGAGTGAAAGTGGGACTCACTAGAGTGTTGAACAGAAGAGATTGTTGCATGTTTAGCAACCTCAAATACATTTCCCTTCCAAGCATAATTCAATCAAGAAATATCAAACTCATGATGTAGGTGTATGCCGGCCTATAAAACTCTTGAGTGCCACCAGAATCAGATCACAATGTAATTGGGAAATGTTTAACAAAATAAATAAAAATATAATACAATATAGACAATGTTAACTTGTGGTATTATAATATATATATTCTATATATAACTTGTATTATATATGGGTATCTATTTCTTTTTGAGTTTAATACCACTGATACAAACTACTGATTATGGTATTATGTCCCTGGGGACCTTTATAGGTACCAGGGTAAGGGTAAAAGGTTGGTGAAGATCATAGTCACCAAAAATGTGGAGAGAATTTCCATTGTTTATGGAATACTGTGATTTCTTAATGTGTTTTCTAAATTTTTGTAGAGGTAAAAGACTACTCTAGATAATGTTTGTTGTTATATTCATAGCTTGGAAGAGTCCTTGGAAAAGAGCTTTATCTATAACTCTGGAGACCTAGAAACAAGATATATTCCAAAATTTCCCAGAGATATGTTTGAGAAGGAACAACATGAGTCAGAGAGAGAATTCTTTAGAAGTCTCCTGATATTGAACCCAGTTCAAGCAAACCAGAGCTCAGAGTTTGGGGCCGTGGATTACATTAGTTTCTTTCTTTAAAAACTGTTGCCAGCCACACCTCTATTTCAAAACAAGGAATTGTAAAAATGGAATCTTTACAGTAGGTTTCCTAGGTCTTTTTCATATGGTCATTCGATGACCAGGATATTGGTTCTTCTAATTACATCAATTTAATTCTTGAATTAAAGTAATGCTTCATTAAAAAATAGTCCCACTGTATTTTTAAACATTTTTGTACACACACATGGGGCAATTGGGTGGATAACACAGTGCACAGAACACTGGATTTGGAATTAGGAAGACTATCTTCATGAGTTCAAATCTGACCTCAGACAGGTGTTGCATGACCCTGGGCAAGTCACTTAATTCTGTTTGCCTCAGTTTCCTCAGCTAGAGAAGGAAATGGCAAACCACACCAACATCTTTGCTCAGAAAACCCCAAGTGGGGTCACAAGTCAGACGTGACTGAAACAACTTGAACAACAACATATGTATGTGTATATATATGTATATGTATATATATGTATATGTATATGTATATATATGTATATGTATATATATGTGAACACACATGGTTAGGAGTTATAGCAATAAAGTAACATGGGAACAAAAAGTCCCATCTAAGGGAAAATTAGTTTCAAATCTCTTAGATAGCCTCAAATTTTGTAGATCCAACAACATTCTCTTTTCTGTAAGCTAAAGATGTCAATTAAATAAGATAAGATGGAGAAACATCTCATTGGCTAGATGAAATTAAAGTGGTCCCAGGAATTAAATTAAATTAAAATATCCCAAGAATACAGAGAGGTAGCAGAAATAAGAAACAAGGTGGCATGATTTTACTACAGGTAGGAAAGCTAGGGGTTTGTTCTTAAGTTCCTTATATTTCAGGAAAGGCTATAACTTTGAGAAGGACATTAAGACTTCTGCTAACATTCTATTTCATTTCAATTCGACTCAATGAACATTTATATACTACATGGTCTTATTCCAATTTTGCATCTCATGTGTGGAAAATTTCCAAACCTAAGACTGTTTTATTTGTTCTTCTCATTTATGCTAGGCATCCTGCTGTGTGAAAAGTCAGAAGTCCTGTGTCTGCTTTAGACAGCATACTTGCTTTAGCTTTCCCTGAATCAAAACACAGTTCAGTGTTTGATTGTGATGAACCAAGATGTGGCTGAATAATGCCATGGTATTCCTGTTTAAGTTTAATTTAAGACTGAATCCTGTGGATGACATGGTAAAGTCATACAGATGATACACTTTGGAACACTAGTTTTAATAATGACTCTCAGTATTTGCTCATGACCTTTCAATCATATACCTTAAAGGCAACTCTGTTCAATTCAAATATTTCTTAAGCACCTATTTATTAAGCAAGGAAACGATCTAGGTTCTGGGAATATACAGACCAAAACAAAGCCATCTCTACTTAAGGAGCTTAGCACAAATCTTAGCTCATTTAATTAAACCATTCTCCTAGCAAAAGAGACACCTTTGATAGAGCATAAGACTCGGAGATCTAAAGACGTGAGTATAGATCCCCTCTCTGATACTCATATTTATGTATGACTCAGTCACATCACAATCTGCATAAATCTCAGATACCTTTCTAAGACTATAAATTATGAACAGGTTGTTATCTGCCTTTAGGTAGAAGGAGTTTCCACATGAGGAAATCATAGGTCCTTTATATATTTGAAGTATTTTCCTGGCAGTCGAAAGAGGCTGATGGAGCAACTAAAATAAAGTTGGGCAGTTTTCACAAAGCAAAATTGGCAGTGGAGGCATATTTGAAGTCCAATACTGCCACTTGTAGGTTGGTGTTCCATCAGACTGTCCTGCTGATAATCACATTCCTTTGTTTTATCTTCTAAAAGGTTATTGAGGATGCATCGTGACCCTCAGAAGAAACTGATTTAATTTAAATAATTCATTCACTGTCCTATTCTCCCTGACTGAATTCTTCTTCTTTCTCCATCCAGCTAAAGAACTTCAAAAAGATAACAAAATAAACCACAAATGGTTTGCTAATGATGGATGCTAATGACTTTTTGTCTTACCTGTCTTTCACTGTGCTTCCCGTGAATTTCCACAAAGTCATCCAATACCTTCACAGTCAAGTCTTCAGGAGAGAAGTGTTTGACATCCAGGAAGATAACAAACTTGTCTCGGTCAGATCTCACCTGAAATTAAAACGTCACATGCAGATTTACCAACCACCTGGCAGAGCCTGTTGGTGGACAAGGAAACAATTCCTTCCATGTTCCCTGAGATGGATTGTAGAAAGCTAAAGGAATTAGAGTAGATCTGTGGCTCCTTCCATTTTTAAGATAGGGGATGTAGAGTAAGTCTCTAAAAGCAAAATGAGGTGGGTTGAGTTATTTGGTGAATCCATAGACAAACTCAGGCTTTAAGTTCCAAAAAAAAAATTCTGTTTTTTCAATGATAGGTTTTTAATTTCTTTGTTTATTTTGCCTAAGGGTTTGGCATAATTGTCTCCACTCTGCAATTCAGTTTGCATGTATAGGCAGTGCTACCATCTCTATCTTGTCTGGAGTGTTAAATAACTGTATCCCTGATTCATTTTAACACTCTTAAGAAGCTTTCTGCTTCAAGTGATGGGTGAATAAGATTATTGTTGTGGCATATTTTCACATAACCCATCTTTCCTTTGAGCATTTGGATATTACTTATTAAGCACTCACACTAACAGAATCATTGTGGCATACTGGATTGCACATTTAGAGATTAGAGTCAAGAAGACCTGAGTTCAAATCATCCTTTTGAGCCTTACTAGCTGAGTGACCATGGACAAGTCATTTACCCTCTCTGAGCGTCACTTTTCTCATTTGTAAAAGGAGGATAATAATCTTTAGAGTACTTACCTCACAGGGTTTTTGTGAGGATCAAATAATATATAACCTGTGTCAGCACCTCACCAGCTTTCAAATAAATGCTCTATAAATATCAGTTTTATTATCATGCATCCTCTACTTAACCAGCACTTTTATCAGTTTCCTAGATTTTTGTAGGGTTACTTTTGGTGCATTTTTTTTTTTTTAGAGCAGGCACTGGGAGATTCCACTAACCCAACAGGGAAGAGATTCTAACTTTTCTGCAATCTGCTGGAGAGGAAACCCTAGATAGACTGACTTGCAGGGTACAAGGAAGCACCCACCCCCAGCCTGGCTTTCACAGCCCAGAGCAGACGGTTGGGGAAGCAGCTGAACACAAACAACTTGCCTTGGTAGGGTTGTTCTTGGGGTTTCCAGCATGTGGTTTGTGCATTTCAAACCACACATGGGTCATGAGCTGATGGGAGGAAAAGAGAACGGTCGTGCTCAGTTTGGATTTATCTTCAGCTCCCCCCTTCCCAGGGACATGGAGTAGACTATAGTACAGTTCTGCCGCTGCACTATTTCTCCATTAGAGGTGCAATCATGCAGCTAGAAGTAACAACTGGCAAGCACCAAGCACCAGTTCTGTTTTTGCTTGACCAAATGGAGACATCTGAGAATTCAGGTGGGGATTTGGGAGACAGGAATAAGGCTGGTCAGTGAACCTCATGCCCCTGCCACATGCAACACAAATAACAGAGCCTGAGGACATCAGCCTAAATACAGTTAAGCTGCTGGAGCAGACACATAGTCAAATCACAGTTTCCTCCTATAAAAGGTCTCTGGGTCATCATCACCTCTGACTATCTATAAGAAAACTGACAAAGAAAAAGGGTGGCTACCGTGGGGAATAAACAAATTCTTACCTCAGAAATGCCTGATTCCAATACAGTTCGGAAGAGTGACTGCCGGTAATAAGGGCTGATGGTGGAGGAGAGGAAAGGCAGGAGGTCATATTCAAAAAGGCCTTCTCCAAAAAACTGGTCAAACAAGCGGCTTGGATATAAGGATCCAAGAGCCCGTTTGAACCAGGGGTGCTGGATAGTTATGTCCATGTCTGTTGGCAAAAAGGTGGAGAGTTGAGAAGACAATGCAAGCACTTTAGGGAGAGTGGTGGTGTTCCCTGGGCTGCATAGCACTGAGCTGCAAAACTCCCCTATATATACCCCTTTGACTGAATGAAGGCATTAAGTGGGATTTTTTCTGGAAAGACATGAGCTCATAGTGAAGGCATTCCAGTCAGCAGAAATGCACAGGAAAACCTGAGAGTGACAAGCTGGGCAGGATTCAGGTTGCCCTGAATGGTGGCTGCTTTTTATTTTCTTGGTTTGCCTCTTTCCAGCCAGGAAATCAGTTTTATAAGTCATAGTCTTGCTTTCTTTTCAGTTTTTTCCCCCCAAGAAACTCACCTGAGAGGAATTACTACTTGAGTATCTTTTCATGTACCATATTCATGTTTTTCAGGGTAACATTTTTAGTGCATGCTCATAAGATCTCATTGATATTTATAAATTCTTCATAGAATCATATGATGGAGGCGACTCAAGAAATTACCTCATCCATCTAACTCTAGTTCTGTTAAGAATACCACCATTCTCTCAGTCATTCAGGTATCTAACCTTGGAGTCTTCCTTGACTTTTCTTCTTTTTCATACCGTTACCCCTATACCCACTTAGTTGCCAAGACTTAACAATTCTATCTTCACAAAATCTCTCATATCCATTCCCTTTATATCAAGGCCACTAATATAGGGGTTAGTACATTATCAACTTCTCTGAGAAAATATTAGCATTCTAATATTCTCCCTGCCTCCAGTCTCTGCCCTCTTCAATCCCTTCTTCACCCAGCTGCCAAAATAATCTTAAGTTACTGGCCTGACCATGTCCCTTCCCTAATCAAAAAATCTTTATTGATTTCCTTTTATTTCTAGAATAAAATGCCAACTTCTCAGCCTGGCAATTGCAGTGCTCTCCCCCCCCCCACCTCCCCCATTTGACTTCAGTCTACCTTTATAGCTTTATTTCAAATTATTCGTTTTTAAGAACTTCACATTGCAGGCAAACTGGGCTGCTGGGAAGTCTCTAACCTCAACATTCAACCTCCTGCCTTCCCAATCTGTCCCCAGCAACTCCAATTTACTCTTCTCCTTATCTTCATCTTTCAGAATTCTTCATTTCGTTCCAGGCTTAGCACAGGTGTCAGCTCTTCTGTGCGGCTTTCCATAATTCACACCTGCTCTCCCAGGTATTTCTGCTCTCTTTCGGTGCTTCTGTAGGAGATCTTGGCTTTGAATCATTCACTTCAACAAGCATTTACTCAAACCTTAATGAATGTCATTAGGTGCTAGGGATACGAAGAGGGGGAGAAAAGAGTTCCTGTCCTCAAGTTAATAATCTATTAAGAATAATAATAATAACAATTTATGTACAGATAAGCAAATATAAACTATATAAAAAGGGATACAAAGTAATTGGTAGAGCTGACAACCGGAAGAATCAAGAAAGCCTTCTTGTCGGAGATGACTTTCGAACTACATATTCAAGGAAACTTCAAGGGGTTCAAAGAGGCGAAGAAGAGCATTGTAGGTTCAAAGTCATAGGGACAGCTAGGTGACACAGTGGATAGAGCACTGGCCCTGGAGTCAGGAGGACCTGAGTTCAAATCCGGTCTCAGACACATAACACTTACTAGCTGTGTGACTCTGGGCAAGTCACTTAACCCCAACTGCCTCACCAAAAAAAAAATACAACAAAACCCCCCCAAAAAAAACCAAAGTCATAAAAAAGGAGATGGAAGGAGGAAACACAAGGAGACCACTTTGGCTGGAGCAAACACTGTTAGAGAGAACAGTTATGTGATCTGTCAGGAAAGATAAATTGTAACTAGATTTTGAAGGTCTTTAAAATGACAAAGAATCATATCCTAGAAGTAATAGGGAGTCATTGAAGTATTTCCTCCAGATGCAAGGACTCAGATATAATTCTCACTTTCAAATCTCCTTGGCTCAACTACTCACCCAGAGGAATCCAGAGAATTTCAATGTCAGGCTCATTTTGTTTTCCAAGAATGATTCTCACCTAACCTGCAAGCACTTAAATGAATAGCTTCAAACATTACAAATGTTTCATTTGTATAAAGGAAAAAATGTAAGGACATATACCTGAACCCATAAACAATCATTAAGATTCCCTTTTCTTTCCACAAGAACTTACTTAATCTGGGGCAGCTAGGTGGCACAGTGGATAGAGTGCTGGCCCTGAAGTCAGGAGGACCTGAGTTCAAATCCTGCCTCAGACCTACACATCTTACTAGCTGTGTGGCCCCGAGCAAGTCACTTAACCCCAATTGCCCCCCCCAAAAAAGAACCTACTTAATCTTCCACTTAACTTATAGTAATATGTGGCTTGTTTTCACTAGACAGTCAAACTTTACCTACTATTAGACCAGCATGGGCCATATGACTCATTGCACCAATAAAGGCCAAAGTCCAGATTATCATCTTCTTCAGTATGAATCTCTCTACCTTATTGCCCTTTCTTTCTTTCTTTCTTTTTTTTCCTTTTTAAATTTTTCTTTATTTTATTTTTAATTTATGGAATAAAACAAGCATTTCCATAATATAGTAAAATCAAAAAGATGATTGCACATGAAACTGCAAGTCTACTAGGCACAACTTGCTATTCTTTGCAAATATTATCATGTAAACTTCTTTTTTCCTTTATTTCCCCTCACCCTTCACCCTAGCAATGACTACCATTAGACACAAATAAGTATGTATGTAAAATTATTCTATACATATTTCTATTCATCAGTTCTTTTTCTGAATGCAGATAGTGTCTTCCTTCATATTACTTGTTTGCTCAAAGTTGTTCTTAAAACACTATTGCTGTTACTGTATACAACATTCTCTTGCTCTGCTCATTTCATTCTTCATAATTTCATGCTTCATAATTTCATGCTTCATAATTTCATGCATCTGTCCATGCTTTTCTTAGATTATTGAGCTCATCATTTCTTATAGCACAGTAGTATTTCCTCACAATTATATACCACAACTAGCCCAACCATTCCCCAATTGATGGGCATCCCTGCAATTTCCAGTTCTATATCACCACAAAAAGAGCTGCTATAAATATAGAACATATAGATTCTTTTCCTTTTTCTCTATTCATCTTTGGAAATAGACCTTGTAGTGGTATTACTGGGTCAAAGAGAATAGGTAGTTTAATAACTCTTTGGGTATAATTCCAAATTGCTCTCCAAAATGGTTGGATCAGTTCACAATTCCACCAACAATGAATCAGTGTCCTAATTTTTCCACATCCCTTCCAACACTTGTCGCTTTCCCCCTTCAATCATTTTAGCCATTTTGACAGGTATAAAGTGATATCTCAAGGTTGTTTTCATTTGAATTTCTCTAATCCATATTGCTGGCGTGGGGAACCTGCAGGTTTGAGCCACATGTGGCCCTCTAGGTCCTCAAGTGCAGCACTTTGACTGAATCCAAACTTCACAGAACAAATCCCCTTAATAAAAGGATTTGTTTTGTAAAACTTGGACTCAGGGGCAGCTAGGTGGTACAGTGGATAGAGCACTGGCCTTGGAGTCACCTTGACCTGAGTTCAAATTACACCTCAGCTACATAACACTCACTAGCTGTGTGACTCTAGGCAAGTCACTTAACCCCAATTGCCTCACAAAAACAAACAAACAAACAAACCCCAAAAACCCTTGGACTCAGTCAAAAGGCCACACCTGATTTAGAGCATTTTTCCATATGACTATAAATTGTTTTGATTTATCTAAAAGCTGCCTGTTTGTATCCTTTAACCATTTATCAATTGGGAAATTACTCATATTCTTATGTATTTGACAAAGTTCTTTATTTATTTGAGATATGAGACCTTTATCTGAGAAGCTGTCTATAAAATTCATGCCCCTACCTCCACTCCTGTTTTCCACTTTCCCTCTGATCTTGGCTATGTCTGTTTTATTTGTACAAAAACTTTTCTAGCCTCTTCTCAGGTCTTCAGTCCTGTGGTTTCTTGTCTTATTAAACTTTCCACTCCTTTAGTGCCCTACAACTCTGACACTGATTTTGTCAGTTAGTCAATTAACATTTATTAAGCACCTACTATACACTATACTGTACTAAAATGCTTGAGATACAAAGAAAAGCAAAAAAGAGTCACTGACCTTGAGAAGCTGACACTTAATGGGGAGACACCATGCAAACAAATATGTACAAACTAGCTATAGAAAGGATAAATAGGAAATAATCAACAGAGAGAAGGCACTGGAATTAAGAAAGATTGAGAGAGGCTTCCTGTAGAAGGTGGGATTTTAATTGGGACTTGAATGGAAATCAGGAAGTCAGGAGACAGAGATAAGGAGGGAGAGCATTCCAAGCATGGTGGACAGCCAGAGAAAATATCCAGAGTCAGGAGTTGGGAATGTCTTATTCAAGGAACGCCAAGGAGGGCCTGTGTCAATGGATCGAATAGTACATGGTGATGGTGGAAGGGACATAGAGTAGAAGAAGCTAGAAATGTATGTTTGTGTGGGGAAAGATATGAAGGAATTTTATATTTGATCCTGAAGGTAATAGAATAGTATTTATTGAGTAGGAGAGTGCCATGGTGAGACCTGTGCCTTAGAAAAATTATTTTGGCAGCTAAATGGAGGATGGATTGGAATGGGAAGAGACTTGAGGCAGGTAGATTCACCAGTAGGTTATTGCAATAGTCCCAGCATGAGGTGATGAGGGCCTGTACCAGGGTAGTGACAGTATCAGAGAAGAGAAGGGGTATATCTGAGAGATGTTGCAAAGGTGAAATCAGTAGACCTTGGCAACAGCTTGAATATTGGGGTGAGGGGTGAGAGATAATGAGGAGGTGAGGATGACACCTAGGTATGATCCCGGGGGACTGGGGGGACGGTGGTATCTTTGCTTGTAATAGAGAAGTTTGGAAGGGGGAAGCATTTAGGGAAAAAGATAACTAGTTTAGTTTTGTTCATGTTGAGTTTAAGATGTCTAAAGGAGAAGACGGAGTCAAGATAGTGGAACAGTAGGAAGCAGTACAGTCAAGTCCCTATTCATAACACTTTTCCAAACAGATATAGAAAATACAAGTAACAGAACCATTTGTCCGCCTAGCTTATCATCAGGAAACAGATAGGAAGATCTGTGGACCCTGGGGAGTCAGGTCAGGAGCATTCTGAGCCCTTCAGTGCCCAGGGAGAGGTTGTGCACCAGGGACAGAGGATAGTCTCAGACCCATACTGGATCTGGGGTATACCCAGATTCATACAAAGGCACTGTGATGGCCACAGATGCCAACTAGCAGGTTTATTGCCCAATCCCCATTTGGGGGGGCATTCTGAGAATGAATCTGACTAGGCAGTGTACCTAAAAAGGAGAAAGTTCATAATCAAGCAACTGCAATGTGGCTCAGACCTGAAGCTAAGAGCAAGGTTTCACTACCCGCACTTGGCTCAGTCCTTAGAAGAACAACTAGGGAAAGAATCTCAGACCAAAGAGGACAGTAAAATGCTGTCACTCTGAAACAACAGAATTTTCCAGCTGGCTGATAGGGACTGAGTTCAATAGCATTCTACTGTAACTCAGACCGAAACCAAGATCAGCTCAGGCCAGGGAGCAACAGACTTTACCCTGAATCAGACCACTTTGAGAGCACTGCAATCTTTGAAGTCCTCAGCCTGTCCTGAGACCTGGAATAACACAACATTCAGTACCCCAAGAAAGCAGCAACAGGATTAGCCCAGACCTTCCTTCCTGAAGTGCCACAGAAGCCAGCCATAATATCAAGCCTGAAGTAAAAAAAAGTAGGCTAGAAGAATGGGCAAATAAAAAAAAAACAAATGAACAACCAAACACTGCTACAATGAGCACTACCGTATTATGGTGGCAGGGAAATTTAAAACACAAAATGCAAAACAGAATGACTACAAAATATCTACAAGCAATGCATCACAGGAAAATAACAGCTTTGGGCATAAACTCAAACACAAAATGATGTTAAAGGTTTTTTTTTAAAGAGCTTAAAATGTTTTAACAAGTGAAATGAGAGAGTTTGAGGGAAAAAATGGAGAGAAATGAGAGTTATGAAAGAAAAAAATTGGAAAACAAATTGACAAGTTGGCTCAAAAGTTACAAAACCTTGCCAAGCAATAAACTCCCTGAAAATTAGAATGGACCAAATAGAAGTCAATGATTCCATGAGACATCAAAAAAAAAATTACTATAACAGGTAGAGAACAAAGATGGGAGAATGAATTGAGCATGTATTCTAAGCTCTCCTAAACCAACCCTCTAAAAAACTTTTTAAAAATGTGTCAAATCAAATTCTGAGTAGGATAACAAAAAAAAAAAACATAGTGACTTGTTTTTCCAGCCCAGGACAGTTTAAGAGAATAGAAAGAGAGGTCTCCTTACCACCCTAAGGTCTGTGGATGCTGGAGTGTGGGCTGGCCAGGAGTACAGCACAGTGGAAGCAGCATCATGTGGGGCCTGGAGACAGTGGCAACAGCAGCAGTGGCAGTAGTGGTGGCACCAGAGGCACTTGGGGCCTTAGGGTGGTAAGGAGACTAAACATCTTGTCAGAAAGACATTACAGATATTACCCCTGTTCTAGCACTAGGCACAGGACCACACACAACCTGGCAATTCCACTGTCCCTTACCCAGTCCAAGTCATAGTTCCAAGGCAATGAGGAGCAGCTCTGCTCCTTACCCAGGTATGGCCTCTCCTCCCTTGTGAGCACACACTGTAACCACTAACAGACCATAACCCATAGTGACTAGAACTTTTCTGGGATCACACCACATTGAAACCCTACAGGCTGCCAGATCTAGTCATAGAACCTCAGGCTAGCCATCTCCCACAGAAGTGAGCAGAGTCCAACTAAAATAAAGTCCAAAGTCAAGAAATAGGCTGGAAAAATGAGTAAAAAACAAAGAAAGAACCTGACCATAAAAAGCTTCCTTGGTGACAGAGAAGCTCAAGACACAAACTCAGGAGAAGACATTGACATGAAAACATCCACAAGCAAAGCCTCAAAGGAAAAAGCAGATTGGACATAAACCCAACAAAAATTCATAGAAGAGCTAAAGAAAGATACAAAAAAAGAGAAAAAAATTATTTTAATAATCAAAGTACAATACCTATTCCTACTGACAATACTATAAAGCACAGGAATAAACAGAACTTTCCTTAAAATCATAAGTAATATCAATCTAAAACAAACAGTGAACATTATTTGTAATAAAGATAAACTAGAAGCCTTTTCATGAAGCTCAGGGGTGAAGCAAAGATTCCCATTATTACCTCTATTATTCAGTATTGCACTAGAAATGCTAGCAATAGCATAAGAAAAGAAAAAGAAATTGAAGGAATAAGCATGGTCAAAGAAGAAACAAAACTATCACTTTTTGAAGATATGAGGGTTTACTTAGAAAACCCCAAACTAAACTTAAAAAAACCCAAACTAATCAAACAATTAACAACTTCAGAAAAGTTGCAGTACATAAAATCAAACCATCAGCATTTCTGTATATTACCAACAAAACCCATCAGGAAGAGATAGAAAGAGGAATTCCATTTAAAATATACAGATAATATAAAATACTTGGGAGTCTACCTGTCAAGACCCACACAGGAACTACATGAACACAGTTACAAAACACTCTTCACACAAATAAAGACAGATCTAAATAACTGGAGAAATGGGTAGGCTAAGTCAATATAACAAAAATGGCAATACTACCTAAATTAATGTACTTATTCAGTGCTTTGCCCATAATTAGAAAAAATAATAACAAAACTCATCTGGAGGAAGAAAAGGGCAAGAAAAGCAAGGGAATCAATGGGGAAAAATGTGAAGGAAAGGACCTAGCAATACCAGGTTTCAAACAATATTGCAAAGCTGATATAAGCAAATTAGTGGAGCACGAAAGAAATTATATCTCATATCTATTGGTAGGGAAGAGTTCATGACCAAACAAGAGACTGAGATGTTCATGGGAGATGAAATATACAATTTCGATTGCATAAAGTTAATTTTTTTCATAAACAAAATCAAAGCAGCTAAAATTAGAAAAGCAGGAAACTGGGGGAAAAATCTTTGCAGCAAGTTTCTCTGATTAAAAATCTCATTTTAAAAATATATAGGGAATGAAGTCAAATTTCCCCAATTGACAAATAGACAAAAGATATAAAGAGTCAGTTTTCAGAAGAAGAAGCTATCAATAAACAGAATATCAATAAACATCAAAGCTATCAATAAACAGGATATAGAAACAGAAATAGAAAATGAGGTTCTAAACCCCTAATTAGAGAAACAGAAATTAAAACAAATCTGAGATACCACCTCATATCCATCAGGAAAATGACAAATACTGGAGTGGATGTGGAAAAGTAGGTACACTGCTGTACTAATATACTAGTGGTGGACCTGTAAAGTAGTCTAACCATTCTGGAAAGCAATTTGGAACTATGCCCAAATAATCTTAAATTGTACATACACATTGGCCCAGCAATGCCACTGCTAAGTTTATACCCCTAAAGAGTTCAAAGAAAGGAAAAGGACCCATATGAAAAATAATATTTATAGCAGTTCTTTTTCTGGTGGCAAAGAATTGGAAACAGAGGGGATGACAATCAAACAGGGAATGGCTGAAAAAGTTATGGTATATAAAAGTGATAGAATAATGTGCTGCAAGAAATAGTGAAAGGGATGGTTTCAGAAAACGTGAGTGAAGTGAGAAGAGTACCATCCTGGAGTCAGGAAGACCTGAGTTCAAATCTAGCCTCAGACAATAGCTGAGTGACCCTGGGCAAGTCATTTACTACTACTGCTGCTGCTGCTACTACTATTATTAATACTACTACTACTACTACTACTACTACTACTACTACTACTACTACTACTACAAAGTAGATAAAACAATATAAAGTGATGAACGGCAAGAACGACACCAGGAACACTAGGGGTCATATCACAGATTACGACACTTTTTTTTTTGTGGTGAAGTAATCAGGGTTAAGTGACTTGCCCATAGTCACACAGCTAGTAAGCATCAAGTGTCTGAGGCCAGATTTGAACTCAGGTCCTCCTAACTCCAAGACCAGTGTTCTATCCACTGCACCACCTAGCTGCCCCCTATATTTTATATTTTATCTTATATACATTCAGTTTTACTTACTAATTAAACCAATCCAATCCATCATTCTATTTTCTTTTTTTTTTCTTCTTCTTCTTTTTTTTTTTTTTTTGCTTTTTGGTGTGGCAATGAGATTAAGTGACCTGCCCAGGGTCCCACAGCTAGTAAGTATCAAGTGTCTGAGGCCAGATTTGAACTCAGGTCTTCCTGACTCCAAGACCAGTGTTCTATCTACTGTGCTACCTAGCGTAGTCAGCAATCCTTATCATGGATCAGCATCATCTTTAGTAAGCTAGTTAAGAGGTTAATAACATCTTGTCTTCAGCCTTTCCTAGTGCCAGAGATGATGATGAGAATTTCCCCGTAATCATATTATCACTATTCAGTGAACTTCCCTTCTCTGGGAACTCCATGGAGAAGAAGGTTGGGAAACACCAAATCTTTACCCCTTTAAACTTCTATTGAAGGATTTCTCCCTTCTTCCATGAAGCCTGGGCAGACACAGAGACAGTTTCACCTCTCCCTTGTCTTTAGACAACAATTGCATTACTTGGTCCACTAACGCCTTCTTGAGGAGAAGTTGTTCACTGATCACTGGGTGTCATACTGGCAGCAGTATGGCAGAGTCCTATTAGTTTCAGATTAGAATAAACAAAGAGTTACAATAGACCTGCCCATCCTGGTGCCTTAGCTATTGTTCTTTATTCTGAGGCCCAGATACTGCCCCTTTTGCCAGGCCTGAGCACTACCACTGCTACCTTCTTCTACAGCCTGAATGTTATCCCTTCTAGACCAAACATTGCCCTCTTTTCCAGGACTCAACCACCAGTGAAAATGCCCAGAGACAAGAGATAGATGTTTGTGGAACAGCGAAGAGGTCAGTGTCTCTAAATCAAAGACTATGTGCAGGATGGGAACAAGGGATATGGAAGGAGGAGGGTGAGAGGTGGTGTGGAGAATAAGATGTGAGGAGATTTGAACATCAAGCAGAGGATCTGTATTTGATCCTGGAGATGATAAGGAGCCACTGGAGTTTATTGAGTTAAAAAGCTGACATCATCAAACCTATGCTTTGGGAAAATCACTTTGGCAGATGAATGGAGGATGGACAGGATTGGGGAGAAACTTGAGGCAGGCAGACTCACCAGCAGGCTATTGCAATAGTTCCATCATGAGGGGATGAGAGCCTTTACCAGGGCGATGACAGTATCAGAGAAGAGAAGGGGACATAGCTGAGAGATGCTTCAAAGGTGAAATCAATAGACCTTGACAACAGATTGGATATGGGGATTGAGAGATAGTGGGAAATTGAGGATGACATCTAGGTGTAAACCTGAGAGACTGAAAGGATAGTGGCACCCTAGACAATAATAACAGGGAATTTGGAAGAGGAGAGGATTTAGGGGAAAAGATGATGAGTTGGGTTTTGGTCATATTGAGTTTAAGATTTCTCCTGGATATTCAGTTTGAGATATCTGAAAGGCAGTTGGATATATGAGACTGGAGGTCAGCAGAGGTTAGGCCTGGTTAAGTAGATTTGAGAATCATCAGCATAGAGATGACAATTAAATGCAAAGAAACAGACGAGATCACCAAGTAAAATAGTATAGAGGGAGAAGAGGGGGCACAGGACAGAACACTGAGGGATGCCTGTGGTTCAAAGGCATGAAGATGAGAATTATCTCTTTGCTGGATGAGAATCCAGCAAAAAGAGACTCAGAGGGAGCAGTCTAATAGATAGGAGAAGAAACAGGAGGGAGTGGTGTACTGAAAACCTAGGGAGAAGAGTGTACTAAGGAGAAAAGGGTTATCAACAATGTCAAAGACTGCAGAGAGGTCAAGAAAAATGAGGATTGAGAAGGGATCATTAGATTTGGCAATTAAGATATCACTGGTAACTTTGGAGAGAACAGTTTTGGTAGAATGATGAGGTCAGAAGTCTGATTTTAAGGAGTTAAGAAGATTTTGAGAAGAGAGAAAATGGAAGCATCTATTGTATATAGCCTTCTCAAGGAGTTCAACCACAAAAAGCAGAAGAGATATAGGAAGATAGTGGGGATTTAAGAATCAAGAGTTTTTGATAATGGGGGAGACAGGGGCATGTTTGTAGGCTGTAGGGAAGGAGCCAGTAGATAGGGAGAGATTAAAGATAAGTGAGAATGGGGATGACAGGGAATAATCTGTGAGAGGAGACAGGATGGAATGGGATCACTCGTGCAGGTAGAGGGGTTTGCTTTGTTAAGGAGCAAGGCTACTTCTTCATGTGAGACAGGAGTAAAGGAGGAGATAGGCATCCAAGTGATATAAGAGGAGGAAGAAGGGAAAAGAGGGACCTCACAGCAAATGTTCTCAATTTTTTTAGTAAAATGTCAGGAAAGGTTCACCAAAATGTGAGGGTAGGAGAAGGGGGATTTGAAGAGGGATGAAAAAGGTTTGGAAGAGCAGCTATGGTGAGTGAGACAGTGAGTTAATTAGGGTGGTGTAGACAGATTGCTTAGCAGAAGAGAGGGACTGGTTTAGGTTATGTAACATAAATTTGTAGTGGACCCAGTCGGAACAGTTGGGTGATCTTTTCCATCTTCATTCAGCAGCAAGTATGTAGCAGTGAAGGCGGCAGACTGTGTGATGATATGATAAGAGAGCCAGACAGCTAAAAAGAAGACAATGTAGATTCAAACTGGTTTGCCAAGGAGTCAAGACAGAGAAAGAAGGAGAGTGTAGATAGTGCAGGGGTGATGGCTTGGGAGAGAATTGAGGGGTTGAGGGACTGGAGATCATAGTGTAGAAAAAGATCATGGTTTGATACTAGAAGGCAGAAGGAAAGGTGGTAAGTCAAAAAATTGTGATCAGTTAAGGAAATTTCAGAGTTTCTGAACATGGAGGTGGTACATTTGTAGGTAATGGCAAGATCAAAGGTACGACCGTCTTTGTATGTGGCTGAGGTGGGATAGAATGGTAGGCCATGAGAAATTAGTAAAAATTGAGGAACTGAGAGGTGTTTGAGGTATTATTCACGTGCATGTTGAAGTCCCCTAATGTGAGGGAGGAGTTGGGGAGGAAATAAAGATTGTGAGTCAGGTTTTAAACCCATTGAGGAAAGAAAGGGAATATCCTAGAGGTCTGTACACAACAGCCACCGAGATTGAATGGTAAAGGAGGAGAAGTTACTGAGTGATAGTGGTAGGGGGACAGCCTGGAAGTGGCGATGGGGAGAAAGGAGTATTCCTATTTCCTTGACCAGTGAACTGAGAGGAATGAAAGTATTGCCAGTGCTTCAAAAGGTGGTCAGGAAGGCTGTGCCATTAGGAGGGAGCTTTTCTCAGTGACAGCCAGAAGATGGAGGGGGTGGGAAAGGAAAAAGATTTAGGATGGATACAAGTTTGCTGCAAGTTTTTTGTGTCTGTTCAGCCTCCCAGAGAAGTTTAATAGGTCTCTGGACTCACTGGCAAGCTCAGGTCTGGTTTTATATGCAACCACAAGCTTCCTCCTTGATTAAGTGAGGCTGGGCTTCTTCACTGACCTATTAATCAGATAGATTGTACGTTTTACTATACTCTATGTACATAAGGATAGTCCCTCGTTTGGTTAATATGGAAACTTTTTTGCTGAGCTTAATCATGTATCCTCATGTATCCTCAAATATTCTATCTTATTTAGATCCAGCAAATTTGTGGCTTATTTCTGGGTTGAGAAAATTGTTCAGGCTAAGTGGTCCTGGACTGTAATAAAGCTACCTGCTTGACTAATTGTATTTGGGGGCTACATATGTATAAATATATAGGTCATATTGTACACATATATAACATACACATGTGTACATACATCATATATGTATATTGTGTGCCTATATGTATACATAGACGTACATATATTTGGGCTATGTGGTTTGTCTTTCCTTCTCAAAGAGGACCATGACATTGGAAAGATGATGACATGACTTGCAAATGAATTGGATTTAAGTGAGGGAGGGCTGCACAAAGTCACCAGCCTCACTTTCTCTTCCAGAGCCATCTGGGTCCAGTGGCCATATATAGATCAGGACAACTGGAGTTAGCCCAGGGTGCATTAAGAGAACTTGGCCTTTTTAAGCTAAGATCTTTCTGAGGTCTCACTTTAAGTGAGGCAACACCCACTCAATGAACAGGCCTGTTTAAGAATTGATTCAAGGGGTGGCCCCTGTAATTAAAAAAAAAATCAAATTGGGTGGGGAAGACCCTCAGGGTTCCTGGCCAAAAGAGAAATAATTTCTATTGACACTTATTCTGAGCCAGGAGGGCCCCAAAAGTAATCATTAAGTGGTGCTTGGGCAGGGACCTATTCCTGTCCATCACCTATTAATCAATGAGAGCTCAAGTGAATTGGGTTTAAGGCAAGATCTTTAAGAAAGAAATCTAGCCAGTACACCTCAAGATAACCAAGATAAGTTAGGTGGGTTTCAGCCATTTACCTTCCTTTGGGCAGAAGACCCTCAGCTAAGGGCATGATACCCCATGTGGGGATGGAAGAGGAGAGGGAGGGGAGAAGAGGGGATGGGAGGGATCAGGCTGAGTTGGCTAACTGGCACTGGCCAGCTGGGTCCTCACTGGGGCAGCTCGAACACCTCACAGGTTTGGGCTATATACATAATTATGGATATATGGGTACTTTTAGCAGAGAAACTAGCTGCAGAGATTTTCCCTAGTAAACAGTTTCATCTTAATTCTAACTACATGAATTTTGTTTGTGCAAAAACTTAAATTTTTATGTAATTGATATTGCCCATTTAATCTCTCATAATCCTCTTGATCCCTTTAATCAAAAATTCTTTTTCTATCCATAGTCCTGAACGGAAGCTCTTCTAATTTATTTATGATGTGACTTTTTAATATTAAAATCATGTATCCATTTAGATTTAACGCCCTGTGCTATGAGGGCTAAACCTATTTTGTCAGACTTCTGTCTAGCTTTCCCAGAAGTTTGTTTTTAAAAACATGTTTTTATTAATATCTCTTTTTTATATCATCATAATTTCCCACAAAATTCCTCCCTCTCTCTCTCAGAGAGCTATTATATATTATAATAGTATCTTTTAATTAATTAATTTTTTTTTAGGCAGTTGGGGTTAAGTGATTTGCCCAGGGTCACACAGCTAGTGTCAAGTGTTTGGTCTAAGGCTGGTTTGAACTCAGGTCCCCCTGACTTCAGAGCCGGGTGCTCTATAAATAGTATCTTTTTAAAGATAAAAAGAAAGATAAAGAAAAGGAAAAATCAGTATAATCGATCAATACATTGAAAAAGTCTGAAAATATTTTGTGACGTACAAAACTTGCGGACCTCCCACCCCTGCCAAGAGATTGGTTAGGATGTGTCCCTTCAATCCATGCTTGATCTTCATAATTTTGCAGTATTCACTTTTGATATTTTTTGGTGGTGGTTGTTTCCATTTATATTATAGTTATTGAACATATTGTTTTCTTGGCTTTGCTTACTTCATTCTGCATTTATTCATGAAGAACCTTCTGTGCTTTTCTATATTCATCACATTTGTCATTTCTTACAACTTAATAATATTCTATTATATTCATGTACCACTTAGTTGAATAGTTCCCCACTTGATGGGCATCTACTTTGTTTCTAAGTTTTTGCTATCACAAAAAAGTGCTTGTATGTATGTGTGTATACATATATATGTGTGTATATATACATATATACATATATAGAGAGAGAGGGAGAGAGGTATATGGGGAATTCCTCCTCATCAATGTCTTTTTTGGGGTACAAGCCTAGTAGTGAAATCTCTCAAAGAGTATGAATTTTATTTGCATAATTCTAAAGTCCAAAATGATTGTACTGATTCATAGCTCCAACAATGAATGAGCATGCCTATCTTCCCACAACTCTTCCAACAATGACGATTACCATATTTTGTCATCTTTGACAATTTGTTGGGTGTATCCCAAAAGTTTTTGTTGAATCATGAGTACTTACCCCAGTAGCTTGGGGTTTGGGGTTTATTGAGCTCTATGCTATTATGCTCATTTGCCTCTGGGTTGCCTACCTAATTTGTCCCACTGATTAACTTTTCTACTTTTTAACCAGTAATAGATATTTTTTTGATGATTATTGCTTTGTTACATAGTTTGAGAACTAATATTGCTTGTTTTGCCCCCTCCCTTCCAACTTTTTTTCATGATTTCCCTTAAGATTCCTTACCTTTTATTTTTTTCTAACTGTAGTTTTGTATGACATTTTATCTGTAGACTAATTTAGATGGTTTCATTTTTTTATTATATTGGCACAGTCTAACCATAAAAAACCATGAAAAAATAATAGATCTTCAATTCATTGTCTATTTCTAGAAAGTGTTTTCTAGTTACATTCACATAATTCTTATGCATGTCTTACTAGATGGATTTCCATATATTTTTATATGTTCATTAAATTATATTGAATGGAATTTCCTTTCATATCTTTTCTTGTTATTTTGGGGGGCTTGATATACAGAAGGGTTGATGATTTTTGTGGGTTTATTTTATATCATGTTGTACTGGTTATTTCCACTAATTGTTTTTATTTGATTCTATAGGCTTCTCCAAGTAAGCCATCATATCATCTGGAAAAAAACAATTATAATTTTGTTTCCTGTTTGCCTATGATTATTGCTCCAATTTCTTTTACTTGCCTTATTGCTATGGATAGCATATCTAGAATACTGTCAAGAAGTAGTGGTGAAAATGGACACTTTTGTTTTACCAGGGGGAAGGGAAGGAGAGAAGCATTTATCAAGCACCTGTTAGGTGCCAGGCACTATGCTAAAATATTATTTCATTTGATCCTCAAAACCACCCTGAAGGGTAGGTGCTATTATTATCCCCATTTATATTGTTATATTTATATATAATCATATATATATTATTATTATTATTATTATTATCCCCATCTATAGATGAAGAAACTGAGGCAGACATAGGTAAGTGACCTGCTCACTAATAAATATCTGAGACCCAAATCTGAACTCAGGTCCCCTTGACTCTAAACCTAGCACTCTATCCACTGGGCTACCTAGCTGTCTTTGCCACTCATCTTATTGGAAAGGACTCTAACTTCTCCTTTGCAGATTATGCTGACTCTTGGTTTTAGATTGATACTATTTTTTCATATTAAGGAATGATCCATTTATTCTTATGCTTTAAAATTTTTTAAATCAAAAGCTTTTTCTACATATGTCATGCAACATGATTTTTATTGCTTGTTACTAAAATGTTCTATTATGTTTACAGTTTTCCTAGTATTGAACCAACTCTGCATTACTGATACAAATTTAACTCGATTACAATGTAGTCTTTTTAATATATTTCTGTGATCCTCTTGCTAATATTTTATTCAATCTGCTTGCATTGATATTGGTATATAGTTTTCTTTCTCTGCCTTTTCTTTCCTTAGTTTAGCCTTCAGAGTTATAGTTGTTTTATAGGAATTTGGCAGGTATCCTTTTCTCCATTTAAAAAAAATTTGTAAGTTAAAATTATCATTTTGTGAATATTTAATAAAATTCACTTGTAAATCTATCTAGTTCTGAGGTGTCCCTCCCCCACTTTGAGGAGTTTCTTAAGGCTTGTTCAATTAATTTTTCTGAGATTAGATTATGTAAATTCTCTATTTCTTGTTCTGTTCATCTGAGTATTTTTTGTTTTTACAAATATTCATATATTTCATTTAGGTTATCAGTTTTATTGGCATGTAATTGATTGAAATAGTTTCTAGTAATTTCCTACAGTTCTTCTTCATTTGTTGTGAATTCATATCTTACATTTTTTATATTGGCACGTTGGTCTTCCTTTGTTTTGTGTTACTAATTACCAATTGGTTTTTTAGTCTCCCCAAAATACAGCTCCTATTTATCAGTAGACTAGTATTTTTAAAAATTTCATTTTTACTTTCAATATTATTTATCCTAGAATTTTCAGGATATATATTTTTAATATATATTTTCAGAGTATATATTTTTTAGAGTATGTATTTTTGTATGTGATTGGCATTTTTTATTTATTGTTTCTCTGTTGTTTTCTTTTTAATGGCATGTCAGATTCATTGATTGATTCTTCCTCTCCTTTGTTGATGAAAGTATTCAGAGATATAAAAATTTTCCCTAATGGCAGCTAGGTGGTGAAGTAGATTGAACACCAGCCCTGGAGTGAGGAAGTTCAAATCTGGTCTCAGACACTTGCTAGCTGTGTGACTGTAGGCAAGTCACTTAACCCTGATTGCTCCCCCCCCAAAAAAAGTCACTCTTTGGGCAGTTAGATGGCACAGTGAATAGAGAACCAGCCCTGGAGTCAGAAGGACTTGAGCTCAGATCTGGCCTCAGACACTTAACACTCACTAGCTGTGTAATCCTGGGCAAGTCACTTAACCCCAATTGCCTTGCCAAAAAAAAAAATCCCCTAAGGACTGCTTTAATTTCATCCCCAAAAGTTTGGTATGTTGACTTGTTTGTTGCAATTTTCTATAGTGAAAGTACAGTTGTCCCTTTTGCATCATGGGTTTCTCCATCATGATTTCCATATATCACTGGTTGGCATAAGACATTAAATGGGAATTTTTTGGGAGTTTTGCAGTAGCTGCAGACAACAGGAAAGGCCAGCAGATGACAAAGAAGAAGTTTAGAAACTCAGAAATGCTTAAAATATATGTATAGTATTATATAATATCAACATATTTTATATTTTAATACTGTAATAATTCAGACTTCTTCTCTGGTACAAAGAGAGAGCCAAAAAATATTACAGGAATTTTCCAGATCATGGGGCACGGGAGGAGAGTGGGTTACTGCACCCCTGGCCCCCCATGATGTGGAAGAGATAACTGTACTGTTTGGGGCATTTTTTTTTACATACTAATTCTTTATGGCTAAAGTATTTAGTCCCCATTAAATTTGCATGCTCTCTTCAAATTCCCTTTATGGAATTTTGCATTGTTATCTGCCACCTAGCCACCCATTTATGATAGCAGGTACTAGTATTTGTATGGGCAGCTAGGTGGAGTCTGGAAGACTCAGCTTCCTGAGTTAAAATCTGGCCTCAGATACTTACTACATGTGTGACCCTGGACAAGTCACTTAACCCTGTTTGCCTCAGTTTCTTAATCTACAAAGTAAGCTGGAGAAGGAAATTGCAAACCACTATAGTTTCTTTCCCAGGAAAACCCCAAATGTGGCATGAAGAGTCAGACAGAACTAAAAATGACTGGATAACAACAATAAGTTATTTACATACATTTACAAATGAGGAAACTGAGGCAGAGAAAGGTCATATGCATTGGCCAGGGTCGCACAGCTAATAGTGTTTGGGAGCACGATTTAAACCCAGGTTTTCGTGATTCCAAGTCCACTATCTACACTACTCAAATACATAAGGCACATACATATACAGAGGAAGACAAATTTAATCTATTGACTCCTTTGGGTTAAGTACCTACAGCACTTGTTTGGAATTAAACTCTCCTCTTCCCCAACAGAATACACCTGAATATGGGCAAGAATCTGTCTGTGGATTCTTATGAGACTAAAAACAGAAAATAGAGAAAATAGTTCTCCAGCCCAGGAAGGCTCATCACAGTGAGGCAGAAACATGGCAGTACAAGTCAGGAAAAATCACAGAAATAAAAAATATGCATGGTTCCTGTGGCTTGGAAAGGAATTAAATGTGAAGTGTGGAGAAGAAGATTCCCTGTATTTGTTATTCCTCCATCCTTTGAACCAATTAGGGCCTGAAGGAAGTGAGCTGAAAATCACCGTGGCTAATGGGAAACAGTATCTTAGCTTATGTGGACCTAATCAGCCCTTGCTCGATTTTCTCTCCCACTGCTCATCATAAGCCTACTTTCATAGATTTACAATTCAGTTGTATACCAACTAAACCCCAACTCTTTTCACACAAAGACAGATATTTGTGTTGTCTAAAGAATTATATAATGTCAGCTGTCTGCCCTGGTACAGCCAGGAAGGCTTAAGAATGAATAACAATTCTCTTTTTCCACTTCACTGTTCACTGAACAAACCCTGTCTGTACTTTCTATGGACAGAATCATTGTAATGGAATCAGTGGTGAAATGTCCCTGGGGTCAAGCTCTGGGACCTGTTCTCAGACAGTCAGCAAGTCTGTCTCTACTCGCTGTATTTTCATCACTGTCCTGCCAAAGAGAATACCATGCTCTTCACATCTCTGCTGCCCCAGCACAAGTAAGAAGAGGCAAGATGTGACAGAAGAGAAGCATTTTGCAGGCAGTCAGTCTGAGATCTTACAACAGTTAAGTTTGGGTGGCAATTCTCCAGCTCTCAGGTTTCACAAGGCTACCAATCCTGTAACTCTTTTCTTTTTCTCTTTTTTTTTTTGGTAAGGCAATGGAGGTTAAGTGACTTGCCCAGGGTCACACAGCTAGTGTCATCTGTCCACAGCCAGATTTGAATTCAGGTCCTCCTGACTCCAAGGCCAGAGCTCTATCTACTGTGCCACCTAGCTGCCCCATCTCTTTTCTTTTTCAAGCAAAACACTGCACCTTTTCTGAGTTCACTTCCCAGCCCGCACTCATGCTGGCTTCTACGACCTGGGGGTGCTGAGGCTGGTACTATGCTCAGGAGCTCAGGAGCTCCCCACGAATGTGCTTCCCCTTGATCAGCCAGTAGACCCAGTTCTTAGCAAAGAGATTTACTGAAGTGGCATAGTAAGAACCATAGTTATAAAGCATTTGTCCCCCCGGACACAGGGAGAACTACTGTCTGAGTCTACTCCAGTCACAGAGAGTCTACAAAGATAAACACAATGATAATGAGGAACACTTGTGAGGACTACATATGATCAAAGCAACTCACTACTCTGAAAATGCAGCTGAACCTCAGTGTTCATTCTTCTTGGGACCTTACAAACATTCACAATGGGGCATGGAGTTGGTGAAACTGCTTAGCTAAACTGGTTTCTTGCAGGACACGATATCTCAGCTGCAGGCATAAATCTGCTGCTAGGTTAGGTCCAACAAGTCACAGCCTGAGCAGAAGCCTGCTCCTGGTCCGATAGAGAGGACTCCCTATACACCATCTGGAAGACTCTTAAGACTGGGAGCCATGTAACGTCCCACCATCCAATCACTCCATCCTTGATATTTACAGTGTTCTTACAACGTTTCTCATCTATGTTGTGAGCTACAAGGCCATCTCATCTTATCCCAAACAAATGTTAAAGGCAGGCCTAAACCAACACTCAGTTCAGATTCAATGTTGGAATAAAATAAGGCACTAAGAAGTCAATAAATAAATTCAACACTTAAAAAAAAAGAAATTTACTTTGCTCTTATACAGCAAGGATATAATGACACATAGATTCTCTGGATATGCTCCCTTTCTCTTCCATGTAGAAATCCTTCTGGTCAGCACAGCAGTATATAGTGACTCATGGGCTTCAAAAATCTGCCAATTCAGAGAAGCCTTCTAACTCCACATTGGTGGACCTTTTTAGTCCCTTAGGTGACCAGGAAACTTCATCAAAGGAGACCAGGGCCAAGCAAATCTCTGGTATAGCTTTGTTGCCTTTTAGGGAAAACTAATTTCTGTCCTATTTCAGAGAAATAAGAAATCCTGGTCCTTTTACAGAAGGGCTATATAGGATTCACCAAACTGCCAAACAAATTAACACCTCCTTATCTAGAGGAAATAAAATAGCTGTCCTACACCTGATCTACATTGTACATTGAGCACCTTTCTACTCCCTGCTCCCTTTGTGGGCAGACCCTAGACATGAACCTAACCTAAGTTTTAAGAAAAATTTCCTGGACTCCCAGGAGATAACTAGATAAATAAGATCAATTGATAGGTTGTTGTCCTTTGTTCTTGAAGAGGGCCAAAATGACATCACTATGCTAGAGTCAAGTTACAGTGTGGCTGATCAGACCAATACGAGCTCAGAATGTTCTACCATAAGTCAGGCACAAATAGTCCACGTGAAAATTTGGGGTGGGTTCTCTAAATTTTTGCTCACACCAGAGGTACTAGTTTGTTTTTTGGGGTTTTTTTTAAAGCAATTGGGGTTAAGTGACTTGCCCAGGGTCACACAGCTAATAAGTGTCAAGCGTTTGGTCTGAGGCCAGATCTGAACTCAGGTCCTCCTGACTTCAAGGACAGTGCTCTATCTAGCACCATCTACCTGCCCTGGTACTAGCCTTTCCTAAACATACCCTATACCCCACGTATAAGATAAATAAGAAATAATCAACAGAGTGAAGGCACTAGAATTAAGGAGGAATGGGAAAGGCTTCCTGTAGAAAGTAAGATTTTAGCTGGAACTTTAAGGAAGCCAGGATGGAGGAGGGAGAATGTTACATGCATGGAGGACAGCCAATGAAAATGCCTAGAGCTGAGAGATGAATGTCTTGACTGAGGAAGATCCAATGTCACTGAATCAAAGCGTATGGGGGTGGGAGTGGTATAAAGTGTAAGAAGACTAGAGAGGTGGGTGGAACATTTTAGGAATGGCCTTGAACACTGAACAGAGGTCCTGCTCATATCTTTGCATGGGAGGAAACCAGAAGATGTTAACCTTAGGGCATCATCTGATGTCTTACCTACTACCCTGAGAAGTTATTTCAGCTCCCCCCTCACCTAGGAAGCATACCATGCATTTGTTGCCCCCGTATGTGGGTACACGTGGTTTCTCTGCCCTTTATATAGTTTCCTTTATCCTTCTTTGTGACAAAGTAAAGCAGGTTCTCTGGCAGATGAAAGCATCCCCCTCCCCAAGTTACATATGTATAATAACTTCTTGCCAGCAATAGGGCTTACGAGAAGTATAATTTTTCCTAGCTAGAGAGAGGTACTGAAAGATCACAGGAAGTGAAAGCTGCATGGTACAGAGAAGCCCAGGACATTTGGAGCATTGTGGAGCCGGTGACCAGTCAGTGGTCCATTTGCATAAGACTCTCCTCATTGGTAGAGATTGATTACTCAGTGCTCCCCTCCTAAGTGAGGGGCAGAGTTGGTGAAAGCTTGACAGAAGAGAGATGCCGGGTTTTTGGATTCTACTTCCAAAAAGAAAAAATGAGTTTACATGCTTTCTTCAGATCCCTGCAGGGAGAGAAAGACTGGGAAGAATATAGAGAGCCAGCCCCTTAGTCATGTCCCTATCCCCGCCTTGCTATAATTCATCCCTTTGATGAGATCTGAGATTCTCTTTCTTGGTTGAGCTGAATTGTCTTGCTCTGGGAGAGCTCATTTATTCCATATTGTCTGGCATATTCTCATGTGTATACCTTCTTTGATTTTTGTTTTGCTATCAACCACTTGGATAAATGAGTTTATTCTTCATTCATTATGAGTGTTCATTGTGGCATTTGGTGGAAGGGAGTCAAGCCTTGGGACACTCCTCTATTAAAGATAGTGGTCAGGAACACAGCTTGAATGTAAAAAGTATTTCCTGACTAACAACATCTAAGGCAATAGAAATATAATTCCAGTCTGGTACTCTCTCTCTCTGAAGAGCACAGCAGGAAAGCTCTGGCCCCAAACTGCTTCCCCTCCTAGCAGGAATACTTGGAAAATGGGCTGAGGGGGAGGAGATACTATGGATATCTATTCTTCCCTCCCTTCCAGACACATCTAGATAGACACATGTGGACACACATAACCTACGTGGACAAAACAGCACCCAGCCTACCACACATCCTACACAAATGACTTTGCTAACACAAACTAAATACAAATTGTGACCTGTAGGAATTTGGTTCATGTATGCTTTTACAATAAATTTTATCTCCAGATAAAGATAAAATATTTACTGCATTATGTGTGTTTTCTATAAAGAAGCAGGCCACACAATAGGGAAGAACAAAAGGGAACCAGCCAATATTGAATCTCTCTCTCTGGATACTCAAAGAAGATCTTCATATGTACAGGCATACCTCATTTTTTTTGTGCTTCACAGATACTGTGCTTCTTACAAATGGAAGGTTTGTGGCAACCCTGTTTTGAGCAAGCATATCTGCTCCATTTTTCCAACAGCGTGTGTTCATATTTTGTCTCTGTCTCATTTTGGTAATGCTCATAATATTTTAAACTTTTTCATTATCATTACATCTGTTATGGTGATCTGTGATCAGTGATCTTTGATGCTACTGTTGTAATTGTTTGGGGGCATCATAAACTGCACCCGTATAAGACAATGAACTTAATCAATAAATGTTGTGTGTTCCTTCAACTCTCTCTCCCTCTCCTCAGGCTTCCCTATTCTCTGAGACACAACAATATTGAAATTAGGCCCATTAACAACACTACAATGGCCTCTAAATATTCAAGTAAAAAGAAGAGTCAATCCATATGGCAAACTTCATTCTTGTCTTATTTTAAGAAATTGCTCCAGCCATCCCAACCTTCAGTAACTACCACCCTGATAGGTCAGCAACCATTAATATCAAGGCAAGATCTTCCACCAGCAAAAATATTACCACTTTCTGGAGGCTCAGATGCATTTTTTAAAAAAAACATTATTATCAATAAATATTTTTAAATTAAGGTATGTACATTTTTAGACATAATACTTAATAGACTACAATATAGTATAAATATAACTTTTATACGTACTAGGAAACCATAAAATGTGTGTGACTTGCTTTACTGTGATATTTGCTTTATTGCAGTGGCCTAGAACTAAACCCACAATATCTCCAAGGTATGCCTGTATAGTAGTTCATACTAATTGATCAATCAATATGTATTTATTAAGTGCCTTTTACATTTCAGGCAATGTTCTAGGTATTGGGAATATAAAGGCAAAAATGAGACAGTCTCTGCTCTCAAGTAGCTTATGTTCTATTGGTGAAGACAATGTATATGGGCATATATAGAATAAATAATGTGAAATAAATGCATGCTGCCATTGCGGGTAGAACATCTGGGGAAAGAATGACTTTGACTCCCAAGGAAATACTGAGAAATAAACTATGAGTGAGTCTATCCAAAAATAAGGACTTAAACCTTGTGCTATGATAAGGTGGAATGAAGAATGGTATCACCTGGGATTTGAAGGCAGTGAGATACAAGGCAGTGAGAGTTGCTCCAGCGGACCAGACCTACTACCTAGCAAAGTCACTTTTCCCTCTTCCAGTTGTCCCGCTGTGTTAGCTTTTGTTCTAAGTCTATTACTTTCAATTAATATCATATTTCCCTACTGTGAAATCTCCTTGGACAGAAGAAATGTTGAGGTGTGTGTGTGCTACTGAAAACTTACAAATTAAGGATAGGATAAGGAAGAAAGCATTTTACTCTACAGACATGAAAGGTTTGGTCAACCGGAGCTGATCTGGTGACTTGGAATTATTAGAACAAAGGAGGAAGATGTTTCTAGACCATAAGGGTCTAGGATATGAACTCAAGATTCTGATATCCCCCAAAATAAATCACAAATTAGTGAGCGTGGCAGGCTGAGGGCAGGGAAGCATGGAAAAAAGTACTTTTATATTCAAACTGGAAGTTGCCATTGTTGATGCGCCAGATTCAGAAGGAAAGTTCCTTTCCCTGTGAGAGAAGAGAGCTCAAAGAAAGTCCTACCTACACTTAGGAAAGAGTTTATTTCCTCTCTTAGAGAGAATCTGGCAGATCATTCTCTATTCCGTGTAGAACCTGCTGCCTACTCATAAAAGCTGCATTTGCCCAGAAACCTTATAAGGTATAAAGGGTAGGAAAGTTTACTTTCATTTTCAAACCGGTGGCCACCATGTTGTGAGGCTGGGTTCAAAAGAAAGATCCCTCTCCCATAAGAGAAAAGAAATTAAAGAAAGTTATACCTAAATTAAGGAAGGGGTTCCCCTACCCTCCATTCCCCAGCCCTCCCCAGCCCCCAACACACACAACCAGCAGATCAGCCTGCCACTAGCATTAGATTTAAGGCAGTCTAGGGAAATACTGGGCTGGATGGTTAGTTGTTTGGTTGGTTGGTTGAGAGAGGGCGCTTAAAACTGATGAGACAGGAAGTCTTTGTGAAGAGAAGGCAGTGCTTGACCAGAGTCAAAGGAAGTAAGGGATTCTATAAAGCAAGGGTGAGGAATAAATCCATTCCAAAAATGGGGAATAAACCATGCAAAGGAACAGAGACCAGAGACAGAGAGAGAGAGAGAGAGAGAGAGTGCCATGTATGAGAAATAGAAAAAAACCCAACAAAACATCAACTTGTTTTAACTGTAGAATACAGGAAAGAAAGTAGTAATATTTAATATGACTAGAGAGGTAGGTAGAAACTAGGTTGTGAAGGGCATAAAGAGACAAAGTTGATGTTTTATCTTACAGGCAATAGCGAGCCACTGGAGTTTATTAAGTAGGTGAGTGACATTGTCAGACTTGTGCTTAAGCAGTACATAAAAAGAATACTCAGCAAGGATCCAGTGACCTAGTCAGTCAGTAAATAAGCATTTATCAAATACTTACTGCTTGCCAGGCCCTGAACTAAGCACTGGAGATACAAAGAAAGATGAAAAATGGGTTCTATGCTTTCAGGATGAAGCCATTACAAAAATGACACGGGTTGGACAGTGGTCGACCTGCCTATTGCCAGCATGGGGGTCATGAAGCATTGTTGTTCAAAACACAGAACCATGGGGAAGCTAGGTGGCGCAGTGGACAGAGCACCAGCCCTGGATTCAGGAGGACCTGAGTTCAAATCCGACCTCAGACACATAACTCTTACTAGCTGTGTGACCCTGGGCAGGTCACTTAACCCCAGTGCCTAGCCAAACCAAAAAACAAACAAACAAACAAAAACATAGAACCATGTGGTCTCCCTAACTAAGGACAAGCTAATCCTGCCTACCGGAGCTTCTTATGACAATTAGCACACTTACCAACCCCCTGTGGCTCTCAATCTGTCCCTAACTAGCAAAATGACCCTCTTGCTATATCTTAGGGCAAGAGAACTGCCTCTGATAATCAACAATTTCATCCTCATTTCCCTAACTGCCAAGGTTGGGCATCCTACTTCCCAGTAGCTATATCTATGATGAACCAATGGCACCCTAGGAAGCAGGAAGGCTCTCTGGTCTAGCAGTTTCTTGCATCTAATGTCCAGAAAGACTTACCAATAAGGCCCACTTTTGAGAATAGTTCTGGCTGACCTCAGCACGGAGTTGGCTGAGCCTTGAGGTCCCTGCCCCCTCAGAGAGGTCCATACATCCTTGGGAAACAGCTCAAATGCCAGGTCTCTTTTTCTCTTGGACGGTTTGGACAACTTTACAGAAAGGGCACCAGGGGCCACAGAGTAATATTGTTGGGAGCTGACTTCCTTTCTAACGGCATGATAAAGATGAAACTGTCACTATAAAACTATGGTGAATGTATATTTACCTAGAAGAAAGCAGATCCCCTACCTAACTGGGTGGTAAGCCTTAGTTCCTTGATGAAAGTAACGAAGAATCTTTATCCAATAACTGTGAAAGAAGGGGCAGCCCCCTGCAGAGGCCTCTGACGGTGCAGAATTTTCTGTTACATTCCCAGTGGGGCTTCTAGGGAAGAAGATATTCTGTCTGGTAGGCCAAGAATACTGCTAATAAGGAGCAAGGCAAGTGTTGGTAGCAACATTGACACCAGGACAGGCTGCATGCAAGAGGGTAAGTAACCAGTTAGCTATTTTACTTCATATGGCCCTGACCCACGGTGAAGAATTGATTGTGTGAGAAGTGTCACCATCTGTGCTGCAGATCTGGTGTTATTTATGCTGTTAATGGACTGCTTTATATCAGGAGACTGACTATGAACTGCAAAGATTTGTCATCACCTATTACCCACCACAGATCATTCAGACCAGGACATGGAGTGCAGAAGCTAAATCAGGGATGTCTGGTCTTTGTTCTCTTCTACATTTGGTCACTTGTTTTCAAATTTATTTTTTTTTCTCTTTCTCTTCTTTTTCTTCCTGAACAGGCCATGTCAGGCTTCTCACATCTCCAGAATTTTTGTTGTTATTCAGTTGTATCCAACTCTTTGTGACCGTATGGATAATAGCTAACCTATACTGTCCGTGAGATTTTCTTGGCAAGGATATTGAAGTAGTTTGTCATTCTTCTCCAGTGGATTAAGGCAAATAGAGGTCAAGTGACTTGCCCAAGGTCACATAGATAGTAAGTGTCTGAGGCCATATTTGAACTCAAGTCTTCCTGACTTCAGGCTCAGTGCTCTATCCACTGAGCCACCTAGCTGCCTCTTTCCAAAATTAGGGGTTTATATGAACAACTGTAAACCATTACAAAAAGTTCTCTAGAAGACCTGTAGGACTTTGCCTTCAAGGAGTAGGATGTTGTACAAAATCAGTCACTAATGCAGAGCCATTTGGTAGTGACCCCATGTTTTAACCTTGCTTGACTTTGGCTACCTGCAGCCAGCATGCAGGAGAGGGTAGGTCCTTAGCACTAATCTCATCTCTCTATGATGCTATAATAGGGGGAGAGCTGAGACTGTACTAATCCTATCTTCTCATAAGTATATATATAATTAAAAAAAATGCTTTTGCCCTTATATAGAAGTTGCTTACTCTTGTCTATAAAAAGTAGTGCAGGTTGCTGGCCCTTTCTCCACAGGAGTTGTCTGTGAGGTCTGGGCTAGAAGCAGGACTGATGGTATGAAGGATGCTACTACTCCCAAGCCTCCTGCGCCTATCTGTTATGCTATTATGGTAATTATGATAATAGCCTCCTTATTAGTCTTTCTGTTTCCTCTCCCTCCCTTCTCTAACCTGTACTTCCCATAGCTGTCAAAAGAATTTTTCTAAAGCACAAGCCTTCCTGTGCCACCTTCCTCTCACAAACCTTCAGGTTCTTACTATATATAGAATAAATATAAATTCTTTAGCCTAGCATTTAAGGTTCTCCACAATCAGACTCTAATCTATTTTTCTACTATTATTTCATGGTATCCTCTCTTAAGAATAGCCAAAATTTACTACCCAAATTTGGCAAACACTCTATATCTTGACTCTATGAATTCATCCAACCTGTCCCTCATGCCTAGAATACTCTCACCACAATTCTTTGGTGTGCCGGGGTGAGGCCTAACAAAGATTTCTTTTAAGAATGTGACTGGCTAGCTTTCCTCCCTTCTATCATCTCTCTCTATCCTCTACCATGTAGATCAGGCTACTAATCCTAAAAACCAATGAAACTGTCCCCAGAATTGGCCCAGTGGGCTAACGCTCAAATTATCTACGTGTTGATTACAGTTCCTTGTGCCCGCAGACCATATTATTATGCCTTTCTGTTCACTTAAGGGCATAAAATGGCTGAATATCCTTCCCCTTCTCTGGTTAATTAAATCTCCCTTTGTTAATTGTTGGATGGACTATGAATATGCCGTTTCATTCCAATCTTAGATCTAAACTATCAGGAAACTGGCCAGGTCAGCCCTGGCCTGCAGTATTTTTGGCAGGGAGTACAACTAACATAAAGTATCTTCCTGGAATCTCAGACTAAAACGCCAATTTATTTTCCCCTTGAACCACTGTCATACATGGTGGTTTGGTTCTATAATCTATTAGTATACATTTCAATTACATTGTGGTTTTCATAGTGTCATGTGTTGGCCTATGCAGTACTGTAAATATGGGAAAAAATGTTCCAAGTATAAACAGATGATTTAGAAATACAATCTACACCCAAGCTGAAGCCTGACTATAGAGTCAACTTTATTTTAATGCTTTCCCTCTAAGATAACAGTTTTCTAATTATAAAGTGACATTATTAAATCTTTACTGAAGTCACTAATTCCACATAAAACTTTCTGTTTATATAGTTTTCTAGAACTACATTCTTTTGCAAACATCTAGATCTTCGATTTTATTGGCATGGGAAACTTTCAGGTAAGGAATTTCCTTTACCAGCACAGTTCAGCACCTTCCCTGCAACTCATAGTCTTAGCTGCCTAGGCCACTGAGAGGTTAATTCACTTGCCCAGGGTCACATAGCCAATATGTGCTAGAAGCAGAACTTGAATTTGTCTTCCTGACACCAAGGATAGCTTTTTATCCACTATACCACATTGCTTCTCATCATTGAGAAAATACATTATAATAATGTCTAAAGTTCCCATTGTAGTACAAACCAAATGCTAGCAATGCAATAAATTCATCATTCGACTGTCCAATTGTTCTGTTTGATAACAGTGTAAAATGGCTTTTAAGTCCATTTGACAATAAGCATAGAGTGTCATTTGAATCTTAACTCTTTTCTTATCCAGAAACTCAATTGCCAATCTGTTGTTCATGAGTTGAGATAGGAACATTCTGGTCTTCCATTTCATATTTTAACCCACCCAGAAGTAGTTTTGGCTCAAAAAAAATTACTCATACTTAGGTGTCTCTCCACCTAAGCTGCAATGCAGTCTACCTGGGATTTAACAAACCAAATGAAATAGCAATATTTTATTACAACCAATTTGTGTATTAAAACAGGTACATTTAAAAGGAAATATATAGGAAAAAAGCCTATATTTCTCAGAACATCTAGGCCTAGAATATGACTGATTTTTTGAAAAATTCTCAAGTCTTCAATTTTTTTTTATTCTCTATACCTAGGTACAGCATGATTTTGTCACTGAACATGCAACAGCTGGAGATGAGAAAGCATGGTAACTGTTACTAGGGTCCATCACTACAAGGGAAAGTCATTGATCTGGATAGCCCTGTGATGACTGTGTATGTGTGGTTTTGGTTTGTCCTGCGTTCTCAAAGAGGACCATGACATCAGGAAGATGGTACCATGACTTGCAAGTGAATTGGATTTAAGTGAAGGAGGCCTTTTGCAAAGTCACCAGCCTCACTCTCTCCTCTGAAGCCATGTGGGTCCAGTGGCCAGATACAGATTGAGATAACTAGAAATGGCCACAATGACTGTGAGTAGACCCAGAAATGCTTGGAACCATCTAAGTTAAAAAACTTTGTGGAAATGTGGAACTTAAGAATAGGAAAAGACAAAGAGTTGAAATTTTCAAGCCTCAATGGTAAAGCTCTCTGTATTGAAGGACAAAAGTCTTCTCACTCCACTGGAGCATGATTTTTGGAAAATAGTTTTCCAAATACTTTAGAGAGGAAAGGAGGAGGAAAAAAATCACTTAGAAATGAGCATAAGTTGTTTCTCTATTATTTTACTATGTGTTTCAGTTTCAGTTAAATGTATTACTATTCCAATGCACATTCCTTTCCTGGTCTGTTAGCATGGAGAAAAGTTCACTTAGTTAATTTTAGAATTTTCCAATAGAACTGGATGGGTACAGCGAGCCAAGACATGAAATATATCAACTGAGGTAAATTATATAATTGAAAATATCTCCAAAAACTGAATCCTAAGCCAGGTGAATTTCAGAGTGAGCAGAAAATTTTACCAAAGGAAAAATCAATAGGGGAAAAGAACAAATGTATTAGCAACTAATCACGTTCCTTCTCTTTCTTTAACAATTCACATAGGAAACTTACCCTGATACTTTCAGCTAGAAATTATTTCTCCCCACCCTATCTGAACTCACTTTATCTAATCTCTGTTATGCACTGATCACAGTCTGACTTGTGATAACCCATTAAAGAGAGCAGCCTGCCAAAAAGCTTAGATATTTGGAAATCAACCCATTCTTCTCAATGCGCAGGTGAAGAAGGCATCTGTCTCTTTCAACACTCCAGCTTGCAAAGGCAAAGCCAGAAATCTTTCAGAAAAGAATGCCCCAATTTAATACTTCTCTGTCATAGATGTGATTCTACAGCCTTTTTTTTTTGTGAGGCAATTGGGGTTAAGTGACTTGCCCAGGGTCACACAGCTAGTAAATGTCAAGTGTCTAGTCTGAGGCCAGATTTGAACAGGTCTTCCTGACCCCAGGGCCACTGCTCTATCCACTGTACCACCTAGCTGCCCCCAAAGATGTGATTCTAATCAAGACAATTTATGAAGAACAAGAAAGCAGCTGTTAGAATTAATGGAAAACATTATGTATGTGTGTTATGTTCTCACTGGATTATAAGCTAATCAAAAGTTAAGAACTGCATCTTCTTTTATGTTTTATCTCTAGCATTTAACACAGTGATTTCCTTGTAGCTGAATTGAATTGAAATGTCTGGTGGTATGAAGGACAGATTCCCCAAGAAGTTTACAATCTATGTCTCCAAAGGTCTCATGATGGAAAATGCTATCCACATTCAAAGAAAGAACTATAGAGTTTGAATGCAGATTGAAGCATACTATTTGCTATTTTTTTTCTTCTGTTTCATTTTGTTTCCTCTTTCTGATGTTTCCTCCTATTGGTTCTACTTCTTCCTTATAACAGGACTAATGTGAAAATATGTTTAATTTTTTGAGGGGCAGGGAGAGGCAATCAGTATTAAGTGACTTGCCCAGGGTCACACAGCTAGTGAGTATCATGTGTTTGAGGTCGCATTTGAACTCAGGTCCTCCTGATTCCAGGGCCAATGCTCTATCCATTGTGCCACTTTGCTGTCCCAAAAATATGTTTAATAAGAATCGTATATATAGATATAGCATAAATCAGAGTGCATGCTGTCTTGGGGAGGGAAGCAGAGAGAGAGGGGAGAAAAAATTAAAACTCAAAATCTTATGGAAGTGATTGTTGATAAATTAAAACAAATTAATTTTTTTTAAAAAAAGTTTACAGTCTGGTTAGGGAGACAAGGCACACAAATATAATCATATAACTGATAATGCCAGACTGTAAATTATAGCACCAAGTGAGCGGTATAGATAATAAGCATGACAGAATTCAAAGGAAGGAGAGATCTCATGGGTATGGTTAGTGTGAAAAGGTTTCATGGATAAGATGAGACTTAAGCTGGTCTTTGGAGGACAAATAGGAGGGAGGGGAAAAGAGGGCATTTCAGGTGATGGAAATGGTGTAAACAAAGGTACAGAGGTGGGAAAGAAATGGCATTTAAAGGACAGTGATAAGACTGAGCTTGTATAGGGCAGTAAAGGGAAATACGGTTAGAAAATTAGGTTGTAGATTGCTGGATTGTAGAAGGTGATAAATATAATATTGAGAAGTTTTTGCTTCTCTCACTTACAGTTGCCCCAGCTGTCTCACTGGGAAAGCTGTTCCCTGAACTCAGCATTCTACCTTCTGTAGCCTTACTTTGCCCTTGCCTGGAATGGTCCATCTCATAGTAGCTTAGCTTCCTTCAAGGCTACTGCTACCTCCTGTGCAAAGTCTTACCTCAGGCTTCTAGATTCAAGTGTTCTCTTCCTCAAATTATCTTATATTTATCTGTGGATGTGTTGTTTTCCCTAAATAGGAAGGCCATGATATACCCCTTTTTTTTTGTTGACATTTTATTTTTCTATCCCCAGGTCCAAGCATATATGTTTAATGAATGCTTGTCAAATTTAAGTGAATTGAACATTGTGAAAGCAAGAGTAGGTTGACACTGCTGATGTCAGGATTTTATGTCAGCATATTATAAAATTCTGTCCAGTTAGCTTATAGAGGGCTGACAGTGTAACCCCAATTGGTCTGTTTTCTGCAGTTACCTAGTTACAGTTATCCAATATGAATAGGGATAAAATGGTGCAATGAAAATGTTTAGTTGAGACTAGAACAAGATGTTGGAACGAATGATGAGCTATGATCACTAGAAGTGTTCAGAGAGTGTATAATCTTCTCAGGAATGTTGTAGAAGGGATTCCTGTAACAAGTTGGAATTGGAAATAGATTATCTCTTAAAGAAACTGAAAAATTGAAAATAGTCTTTGATGTTCAGTTGAATTCTGTGTACTAGGTGCTGGAATATAAAGACGAAACAATCACTAACCTGAATTCTACTTGGTGATTACAGTATGTATACGGATTAAGTATAAAACAGTATTCTGTTCTCTGTTCTTTTGGGCCCAAGCCTACCAGAAACAATTTTTATTAAATTAAATTAAACTGATTCTAAACATTTCTGCTTAGAAATATAGAGAGGACAAAAGATAGAAAGAATTAATTTATGACTGAAAATCTCACTAAGAGAATTTGGAGTTACAATTTATAACATTTTAAAACAATAGTGAAAATTCTAGTTAAAACTAAGAAAAATTCGGCCATTAGGTAACAGACTCAGCTTAAAAGGTCAGCACACCCTGTTGAATCATTTCCCTAAAACCATTCAATCCCTCTTTGGCAACAACCTGTAAGGATACTCGTTTCTACCTGGCCAAAAGAAAACTCAAAAGATCAACTAAATTTAACTAAAGTTATCAAAGGCTTCTTCTTTCTCTTTCAGTTACTATTAACCTAATTACTTCAAGGAGAAGTCCTCATTGGGAATGATCGGGAAAGAGGGGCCTAGGGTGGGTTAGAAATTGGTCTTTTGAAAAGAATGAAGCTAAACGATTTCAATAGAGGACATTGTTTCAGAACTGATAGTTAATGATTGATAAGGTTTCAAAACCAGAGTAGTCTAAAGGCTTTAGACTAAGATTCTGAGCAAAAAAATCTTTCTTAATGTTTCTAAAAGAGGTACTGGGGGTGAGGGTCCAGAGTAGGGGAGGAATATAGAGAGTGCACTTCCATATTCCTTTATAGGAATGGTACAACAGAAATTTGATGAGGGAAAGATCACTAACAACAGCATGGATTAGCGAAGATTTCATGGAAGAGATGGCACCTGATCTGGGATTTAAAAGAAGACAAAGATTCTCAGAAGTAGCATTGTGGTGAGAGTACATTCTAGGCGTGAGGGACAGCTTGGGTGAATTCATGGAATGAAGATATAGAGTGTCTGTCAAATTTGGGTAGTAAGTTTGGCTATTCTTGAGAAAGGATAGTATAAAATAATACTAGAAAGGTAGATTGGAGACTGAGTGTAGAAAGCCTTAAGTGCTAGGCTAAAGAATTTATATTTCATCCTATACATAATAAAGAGAACTTGAATGACTGTGAGAGGAAGGTGTCATGGGGAGGCCTGTACTTTAGAAAAATTCTCTTGACAGCTATGGGAAGTACAGGTTAGAGAAGGGAAAGAGAGGAAGTAGGCAGATTAATAAGGAGACTATTATCATAATTTCCATAATAACATAACAGATAGGCACAGGAACCCTGCAAGTGGTAGCATCCCTCACACCATCAGTCCTGCTTCTAGCCCAGACCTCACAGATACCATCTGAGATACAACTCCTGCAGAGAAAAGGCCAGCTATCCCCACCAATTGTCAACCAACTATCATACAAAGGGCAGGCGAACCAACCTAATTGAAGCAGCAAGGTACCCTGAAGGAGTTACAGGAGGCAGGAAATACTACCACCACCTTGGCCCCTGAGCTCAAGAGCCGTGGGAATAACAGTGCCCTCTGAACACCAGACCTATTTCCAGTCCAGCTCTCAGAATCATCATCAGGGGAAACAACTTGTGAGAAGAGGATCATCTTCCCCACCTGCTAAACACAAAGCAGGCAAGCCAGCCTAGCTGAAGCCACAAGGCACTCTGATGTACTAGGATGGCAACCAACCATAGGTGGAGACTAGAAAGAAAAAGAGAAAGATGAAAGATATGTTAGAGGTATAGGCAGATTTTGGCAACTCACTATACAGGGTGAGAGAAGGAGACAGAAGAGTCAAAGATGACTACTTCTAGGTTGCAAAGCCTGGTCAGAGAGAGATGCTTGGAGGAGGGGCAGGATTAGGAAGGGATTCTATTTTGAATACATTCAGTTTGAGATGCGTCTGGGACAGCCAGGAAAAGATGAGAAGCAGGCAGCTGATAATGCAGTACTAGAGTTCAGAAAGAAGACTAGAGGCTAGATATATTAATTTGAGAGACGTCTGAGTAAAGATGATAATTGAACTCATGGGAGATGAGATAACTAATAGAAAGAGTGCAGAAAAAGAGAAGACTCAATTCAGATGCCACCTAACAGAACTCTGGAGCGTACACATGCCAAAGAATCACAGATTTAGAGCTGGAAGGGACCTTAAAGGTCAGCTAGTCAAACTTCTGCATTTTATAGATGAGGAAACTAAGACACAGAAAGGTTGTGACGTGCAAAGTCACATCGATAGTAAGTGGGAGAACTGCAGTTCAAACCTAGGTACTTTGGCTATAAATACAGCACTGTGCCACACAAGATGGATTATGATCCAGCAAAAGAGATGGAAAAAGAGTGAAACAGGAAGGAAGGAAGGAATACAACTACAAGACTCTCTTTTCAAAAAGAAAGACAAAAAAATTTAGATGAATAACTGGTTAAGCTACCAATATAATAAAAAAAAATACTCTCCAAATTAATTTATAGATTTAATGCTATACCAATAGGCAAACAAGACCCAGAAGTAACTAGTGATAAAAAAAATAAAATAACACAAGGCTACCAACTACTAAGGTAAGTATTCCCATTTGACACAAACTTACAATAACTGGAAAGCAGCACGACATAAATTAGGTTTATTCCAATATCTTATACCTTTAATTAGTTGCAAATGGATATATGCCCTAAGTAAAACCCTATCTTGGAAAAGGAAATTGGAAACATCAAATATGGACTCCCTAGGAAAAAATCCCCAGGACCAGATGGATTAACAAGTGAATTCTACTAAACATTTAAAGAACAATTAGTTCCAATACTATGTAAACTATTTGAAAGAATAGGTAAAGGAGTACTACCAAATTCCTTCTATGACACAAATATGGTTTCAATACCTAAATCAGAGAGAGCAACAACAGAGAAAGAAAACTGTAAGCAAAATTCTCTAATGAATATTGATGCAAAAATTTTAAATAAATTACTAGCCAAGAGATTACAGTAACATATCATAATGATCATATATTATGACCAGGTCAGATTTAAACCAGGAACGCAGGGCTGGTTCAATATTAGAAAAACTATTGGGATAATTGACCATGTTAGTAAAAAAAACAACAAAAACCATATGATTATCACAATAGATGCAGAAAAACCATTTGACAAAATACAACACCCATTCCTATTAAAAACAGCAGAAAGTATAGGAGTAAATGGAGCTTTTCTTAAAATGCTAAGTAGTATCTATGTAAAACAAAGAATAAGCATTATCTGCAATGGGAATTAACTAGAAGCCAGCTCAATAAGATTAAAAGTAAAGCAAGGATATCCATTATCACCATTATTATTCAATATTATACTAGAAATACTAGCTATAGGAATACAACAAGAAAAAGAAATGGAAGTGATAGGCATAGCAATGAGGAAATAAAACTATCACTCTTTGCAGAAGATGTGATGGCATACTTAAAAAATCCTAGAGAATCAACTTAGCAAAGTGTCAGGATATAAAATGAACCCACACAAATCATCAGCATGTCTGTATACTCCCAACAAAACACAGCAGGAAGAGATAGAAAGAGAAATTCCATTTAAAATAACTGCAGATGATATAAAATACTTGGGAGTCTAGCTGCTAAGACAAACCCAGAAACTATATTAACACGATTATAAAATGCTTTTCACACAAATGCAGATCTAAACAACTAGAGAAGTATTAATTGCTTATGGGTAGGCCTAGCCAGTATAATAAAAACGACAATTCTACCTAAATTAATTTACTCACTTAGTGCCATGCCAATTAAAATGCCAAAAATTATTTTATAGAGCTAGGAAAAAATAATAACAATTCAACTGAAAGAACAAAAGGTCAAGAATATCAGGGGAATCAATAAAAAAAAAGGAAGGCGGTATAGTACTAGATTTCAAACTAAATTACAAAGGAGTAATCATCATAATAATCTGGAACTGGATAAGAAATAGAATGGTGGATCATTGGAATAGATTAGGTACACAGCTATTTGTGCAGTCATTTAATCATGCTTGACTTTTCACCACCCTCTGCAGGGTTTTCTTGGTCAGTTGGGTGGCACAGTGGATTGAGTGCTGTGCCTGGGTTCAGGAAGAATTGAGTTCAAATCTGGTCTCAGACATTTACTAGCTGTGCAACTCTGGGCAAGTCGCTTAACCCTGTTTGCCTCAGTTACCTCATCTATAAAATGAGCTGAAGAAGGAAATGCCAAGAAAACCCCAAAGGAGTCATAAAGAGTTGGACATGACTGAAAAACGACTAAACATGTACACAATAGTAAATGACCTTAGTAATCTAGAATTTGATAAACCCAAAGATCCAAACTTTGGGGATAAGAACTCACTATTTGACAAAATTTTCTGAGAAAACTAAACAAAAGTTTGGCAGAAACTAGGCATAGTCCAACATCTCACACTGTATACCAAGATAAGGTCAAAATGGGTACATGATTTAGAGATAAAGTATGATATCATAGCAAATTAGAGAATCATGGAAAATTTTACCTGTCAGAACTATGTATAAAGGAAGATTCTATGACCAAACAAGAGATAGGGAAAATCACTGGAAGTATAATTTTGATTACATGAAATTAAAAAGGTTTTTCACAAACAAAAACAATGCAGCCAAAATTAGAAGGAAGGCAGGGAATTGGGAAAAACTTTTTTACAGCAAGTTTCTCTGAGAAAGAGCTCATTTCTCAAATATATAGAGAACTAAGTCAAATTTATAAAAATAAGAACCATTCCTCAATTAGTAAATGGTCAAAAGATATGAACAGGCAGTTTTCAGACAAAGAAATCAAAGTTATCTATAGTCATATAAAAAATGTTCTAAATCACAATTAATTAGAGAAATGCAAATTAAGACAACTCTGAGGTACCATCTCACACCTATCAGATTGGCTAATATGACAGAAAAAGAAAATGAAAAATGCTAGGTGGAATGTGGAAAAATAGGGACACTAATGTACTATTGATGGAGTTGTGAACTAGTCAACCATTCCAGAGAACAATTTGCAACTATGCCCAAAGGGATATAAAACTGTGTATACCCTTTGAGCCAGCAATACCACTACTAGATCTGTATCCCAAAGAGATCAAAGAAAAAGGAAAAGGATCTATATGTACAAAAAAAAATCTAGAAGAGCTCTTTCTGTTGTGGCAAAAAAAAAAAATGGAAGAGGAGACACCCATTAATTAGGGAATGGCAAAACAAGTTGTGATAAATGTTTGTGATGGAATACTATTGTGCTGTAAGAAATGATAAAGGAGATGGTTTCAGATAAACCTGGGAAGACCTATATGAATTGATGCAAATGAAATGAGCAGAACCAGGAGAACATTGTATACTGTTACAGCAATATTTTAACAATGATAACTGTGGAAGACTTAGCTACTTTCATCAAGACAATGACCCAAGGCAGTTCCAAAGGACCCATGATGAAAAATGCTATCTACCTTCAGAGAAAGAGCTGATAAACACTGAGTGTAAATTGAATATAATTTTTTCTACTTTCTTAATTTTTCTTGCTTTTTTTGCAACATGGCTAATATGGAAATATTAGCATGTAAAATTGATATCATATTGCTTGCCTTCATGGGTGGGGGAGGAATTGGAGAAAGGAAGAGAATCTGGAACTCAAAACTTTAAAAATAAAAAAAAGTTTAAAATAAATAAATAATCAATTGAAATATAATATATAGCTTAAAGTAAGAGATATGAGAAGACATACATTATTTGAGGTGAGAAGGCACAGAATCCATACCAGGGCTTCTCAAATCATATGATTGACTATCTCCAAAAGTCTCATGATGGAAAATGTTATCCACATCCAAAGAAAGAATTGTAGAGTTTGAATGCAGATCAAAACATACTATTTGCTATTGTTTTTTCTGTTTTGTTTTGTTTCCTCTTTCTTGTAGTTCCTTCTATTGGTTCTAATTCTTCCTTATAACATGACTAATGTGAATATATATATATATATATGCATAGCCTATATAAGATTGTGCACCATCTTGGGAAGGGAGGACGGAATAGAGGGGAGAAAAATTTAAAACTCAAAAGCTTATAAAAGTGATTGTTGATAAATCAAAATAAATTAATGAAAAATTTTAAAAAATTAATGATTGACTACGTCTAAAAGTATGGTCTGAATGGTGCTCTACCAATCAGTATATTAGGAGGGGGTAATACTTTTTTCACAAACAGAGGTAGACTTAGTCTCCGTTCGGTTTCTTTTGGGGGATAGGGCAGCATAAGAACTACAAAAGCATTCATGTCCATCAATTTTGAAGAAGAACCTCTGCTTCATACATCATGTGTCATGGGGCACATGGGCTTGTCACATCCTTTAGTTCAGTGTTTCCCACCATACAGAACCCTCATAAAGGTGTGCAGGTGCGCAGAGAAGATATAGCCTTGGACTAGTTTTATCGTGTGTTTGAAACAAGTTGTTCAAGTTCTCATCATCTGAAAAAGAGGTAAAACACTCCCTCTAGTGTTTTCAATGGAGAAGGGAAAAAAGTTTGCAGCAATTTTTTTTAATAAAGTTCTACTATCTAAATTATAAAGGAATGTAAATGGGCAGGTCTCAGTGGAAGAAATTAAAATTATCAATAGTTATGTCAAAAAATGTTCTAAACCACTAAAAATGAGATATATAGAAATTAAAACAATTCTGGTATTGCAGATCACTCATAAGATTAGCAAAGATGACCCTTCTCCCCCCAAAAAGGGGGATGGAGTATCACAGGTAAGTAATAGAAAGAAAGCCAATTAGTCCAATAAGGCGGGAAAAATAAGTTGTACAGACCTCTAAAATCAGAACCAAGTTTATATTTATCCTAAACACAGTAAGAAGCCTTTGGAGTTAAGCATGGGAGTAACATGATCAGATATTCAGTTACAGAAAATTGACAAGAGCATGTAGGGTAGACTGGAGTGATGAGATTTGAGTCAAAGAGATCAATTAAATGCTGTTGCAATAATCTAGACAAGAGTCTCTTAGGACCTAAACTGAGGTGATGCTGTTCATGTGGAGGGATGAGGTCAGGTGTGACAGATACTGCGAAGGTAGAAGGGACAAGATCACCCCACAGGAAGTAGACAAGTCAAAGGACTAACGAGTGTGCACAAACAATTCAGAAAACACATAATGAACTTAGAATAGCCCTTAAACAGTTAATATCATTCTACTCCTCCAATGATTCCCACTTGTCTCTAGGGTCCTAAAGTCCTCTAAACTCAGTGCTAACCCATAGTTTAAATTCCTTTCAAAAGAGAACTAACTGTACTTGCAGATAGTAGACAATATTCTGGGAGTCTTATCATGCTGTAGAGGTCCTCAGAGGGATTTAACTCACCTAGATGGGAAACACATTTGTGGGTGCTGGACAGGCAATTTTTCTTCCCATTGGACCTACACCAAAGAACCTAGGGTAGTAGAAAAGATCACATCCTTACTGATCCATATTGTGGCTTTAGCCACTACCAGTTCTTTTTCAAGGACCAAGAACCACATGCATGATCTTCTTTCTCCAAGAGGCATGCTGGAAGAATTTCTATTCTTATTTATTTTATTTTTTTATTTGGATTTTATTTTCTTTTCAAATCCACATTCTCTCTTTCCCACATCCCCTACACACACACACACACACACACACACACACACACACACACACACACACAGAGCTACTAACTGAGAAAGCAAAGCAAAACCCCTGTTACACACATGTAAAATCAAAGCAAAGTAAATTCATGCATTAGCATGTATACATATATACACATGTGCATGCACAAAAAGTATAACATACACATATGCATGTATATATGTGTATGTGTATGCACACCTGTGTAGATAGATAGATATCAACTTGAACTCTAAGACTGGGGAACACATTTCATCATGAGTCCTCTGGAATTATGGTTGGTTATTTCTCTGATCAGAGTTGCTAAGTCCTTCAAAAATTGTCTTTATAATCATTTTTATTATTATATAAATTGTTCTCCTCACACTACTCATTTTGATCTGCATCAGTTCATACAAGTCTTACAAGGTTTCTTGGAAACCATCACCTTCATGATTTCTTAAAGCACAACAGTATTCTACCACATACATATGCCATAACTTTTTCAGGCATTCTCAAATTTATGGGCACCCCACCCACAGAATTTCCAATTATTTGCCATCACAAAAAGAGCTGCTACAATTGTTTTGCAAGTATAAAACAAATTTTGTTGTTCTTTTCCTGTTTATTTGTTCTTTTTGGAGTACAGATCTAGTAGTGTAATCATCGGGTCAAAGAGTGTGCACAGTTTAGTAGCTTTTGGGCCACGAACTGAACTAGTTATAGCTCTGCCAACAGTGCATTAATATGCTGCTTTCCCACAGCCCCTCTAGCATATGTTGTTTCCCTTTGCTGTAAACTTTGTCAATCTGACAAATGTGAGATGCAACTTCAGAGTTATTTTAACTTGCTTTTCACTAATTATTAGTGGTTTAGAGCATTTTTTCATATAACTATTGATGGCTTGGATTTCATCCTCTAAAAACTGCCTAACTGGCCCTTTGACTATTTATTAATTAGGGAGTTTTTCTTCTTATTATAAATATTAATTAGTTCTCTATATAACTGAGAAATGAGGGCTTTATCAAAAAACTTTGCAGCAAAGATTGTTCTCCCTAGCTTCCTGCTTTTCTTTTAATTTTAGCTGCATTACTTTTGTTCGTACAAAACCTTTTCAATTTTACGTGATCAAAATTGGGCATTTTGTGTTCTGTAATCAGGAGAAAAGCAGCAATATCCTGATCTAATTGGAAATGTCTCCAATCTATCACCATTACAGATAGAGTGATTCTTGGTTTTAGATAAATATTATATATCATATTAAAGAAAAATACATTAATTCCTATGCCTCCTAGTGTTTCTTTTTTAAACAGAAATGGTTGTTACATTTTGTCAAAGTATTTTTTCTGTACTTATTGACATAATTATATGATTTCTGTTATTAATATGGGGAATTACATTTATCATTTTCTTAATGTTGAACCAGCTCTGTATTCTTGCTATAAATCTAGTCTGGTCCTAGTGTCCAAGTTTTGTGATATGTTGCTATAGTCTCCTTTTAATATTTTAAGATTTATTTTATCAATATTCATTAGGGATATTTGTCAATAGTTTTCATTCTGTGATTTGACTTTCCCTAGTTTTGGTATCAATATCATACTTATAAAAGAAATTTAGTAGAACCTCTTCTTTTCCTACTCTTTCAGTTTATGTAGTATTGGAATTAACTATTCTTATTTTTTATTTTTAATTAATTAATTTATTTTTAGTTTTCAACATTCACTTTCACAAGATTTTGAGTTCCAAATTTTTTCCCATCTCTCCCCTCCCCCCACCCCAAGACAGCATACATTCTGAATACCCCTTCCCTTGATCTGCACTCCCTTTTATGACCTCTCCTTCTCTTATCCTTTTCCCCTTCTATTTTCTTGTAGGGCAGGATAGATTTCTATACGCATTGCCTGAATATCTTATTTCCCATTTGCATGTAAAAACCAATTTTTAACATTTGTTTTTAAAACTTTGGGTTCTAAATTCTCTCCCTTCCTCCCTCCTCACCCACCCTCATTGAGAAGGCAAGCAGCTTGATACAGGTTATACATATGTAGTCATTCAAAACACTTCCATAGTAGTCATGTTGTGAAAAACTAACTACATTTTCCTTCTTCCTATCCCACCCCAAATTTGTTCTATTCTTTCCTTTGACCCTGTTCCTCCTCAAAAGTGTTTGCTTCTGATTACCCCCTTCCCCAATCTGCCCTCCCTTCTATCATCCCCCCCCATCTCTCTTATCCCCTTCCTCCCTATTTCCCTGTAGGGTAAGATGGATTTCCATACCCAATTGAGTGTGTATGTTATTCCTTCCATTAGCCAAATCCAATGAGAGTAAGATTCATTCATTTCCTCCTACCTCCCCACTCTTCACCTCCACACTAAAAGCTTTTTCTTCCCTCTTTTGTGTAAGATAATTTACCCCATGCTACCTCTCCCTTTCTTCTCCCAGTACAATCCTCTCTCTTACTCCTTAATTTTATACTTTAGATATCATACCTGCATATTTAACTCACCCTGTGCCCTCTATCTCTATATGTATTCCCTTCAACTATCCTAATACTGAGAAAGGTCTCATGAGTTACAAATATTAACTTTCCATGTAGGAATGTAAACAGTTCAATGTTAAGAAGTCCTTTATGATTTCTCTTTCCTGTTCACCTCTTCATGCTTCTCTTGAGTCTTGTATTTGAAAGTCAAATTTTCTATTCAGCTCTGGTCTTTTCATTAAGAATGCTTGAAAATCCTATTTCACTGAATATCCATTTTTTTTCCCCTGAAGGACTATGCTCAGTTTTGTTGGGTAGATGATACAGAAGAAGCTAATGGGGGGAAGGCAAATAGTACTGGAACCTTCTCTCATTGGGAATGAGCTAAAGAGGGAACAAGTGTACGTATGTGTGTATGTGAATGTATGTATGTATATGTATATGTAGGCATGTATAATAGTCTTCTAAAATCAGAAAGAAGTGAGAAGGCAAAGGGATAAGATGAGGGAAAGGATAAAGGAGGGACTCATAGAGGAATTGGTGGTTACGGAATAGGAGGGCAAGGTAGAGGGTAGAAGTAAAGCAGAGGAGTGAGTGAGGAGGGATAGGGTAAATAGGGTGTGAAGGACAGCAAAGTAAAACAGGAAGGAGGAAAATACACAAGCAATTAATTATAGCTTAGAATGTGAATGGGATGAATTAATCCATAAAATATAAATGGATAGCAGATTAAAAATTTGAATTCACTTTCAGGAAAAGTAAAAATGAGAGATACAAAGATAAAATAAAAAGCAGAGGTAGAATTTAGTATGTAAAAAAAAAGCAGGGATAAGTAATCATGATCTCAGACACAGTTAAAGTTAAAATAGATTTAATCAAAAGGAAAAATGGAGAAACTACACTGTCAGCAATATTATTCAATATGGTTTTAGAGACCATTTAAAATACCTAGACAGTATAAAATACCTGAGTGTGTACCTGCCAAAACAGGAACAGGAACTATATGAATATAAACATAAAATACTTTTTATACAAATAAAGTCAGATCTAAATAATTGAAGTAATATTTATTGTGCACGGATAGGTTAAGCCAATATAATTTTTAAAGTGACAATTTTACCTAACCAATCTATTTATTCTATGCCATTTCAATTAAATTACTAAAAAAAAGTATTTTACTGAGTTAGAAAAAAATAATAACAAAGTTCATTCAGAAGAACAAAAAGTCAGGAACTTGAAAGAAACCAGGGTAAAAAGATGTAAAAGAAGTAGATTCGGCAGTATCAGACCTTAAACTAGACTGTAAGGTGATAGTATTGTTGGAGTGTGAAAAGGATAATTTCAATTATTTCAAACTAAAATTTTCTTGTATAAATAAAACCTATGTAGGCAAGAATAGAAGGAACGCAGAAAATTGGGGGAAAAAACTTTCATAGACAATCTCTCAGATAGGTTGTGATTGAGTTGGAATATTGCTGTGGTATAGGAAAGGATAAGGTGGTTGATTTAGAAAAACATGGAAAGAGTTGGACTTAGGAAGGAAGGTGCTATCCACCTTCAGAGAAACAGATGATAGGAGGAAATAAGCATAGTACAGTCTTACATATATGTATATGAGTGGCTATGTGTATGTTTATAGATATCTATATCTATATATATTCACACTTAATTGTAGCCTTCTTTAGGGTGGTGGGGGGAGAGAGAGGAAAAAAATAAAGTAAAAACTACACAGCAGAGAACCAAAAAAACCCAACAAGGAAGGAAAGAAAAGCTGGGCAGCTTTGAAAACAATGTGTAGTATTTATTATATAGGTTTTCTTGAAATGGAAATTTATTGTTTTTACACTGAATCCTCTCTTATGGTCTACCATGTACATGGCAATATTTTTTTCTTTTCTTATTTTGTATTTAAAGTTTAAAATTTTTTTAAAAAATTTACAAAAAAAAAAAAACGAAAAAACAACCAGCTTCTAGTTTTAAATACAATGGAGTTTTGCTTTGGTTTGGTTTGGGTATTTTTGCTTTCAATTTCATAAAGCTCTTCTTTGATTTTCAGGATTCCCATTTTGGCATTTAATTGGGAAAGAAGAGGTTGATTTGTTGGCATTTTAGATGTTTTTAATTGAATGCCCAATTCATAGATCTACTCTTTTCATCTTTTATTAATGAAAGTGTTTAGAGATATACATTTTCCCCAAGTACTACTTTGGCTGTATCCCTAAAATACTGTTATATTGTCTCATTGTTGTCATTATCTTTAATGAAATTGTTGATTGTTTCAATGATTTATTTTTGATTGACCCTTTCTTTTGGATTAATTTATTTAGTCTCTAGTTAATTTTTAATTGTTTCTTTGGGGGTGACTTATTGAATAGAATATTTTTGTGTTGCGGTCAGCAAGAAATAGATTTAATAGTTCTGCTTTCCTGAAATAATTTGCAAGGTTTTTATCATCTAACAGAGGTCCCCAAAGTGGGTGATACTGCCTCCTGCGGGGGGCTGGAATGATCCAGGGGGGCAGTAACCTTGGGTGCAATTGAGAGGCATTAAATAAAAATAATGGGGCAGAGAAAGCATAAGGAAAGAAGAGAATTTTAAAAAACCATTCATACATGTTTCATCTGTTGCGTAACAGAGTTAAAGTTGTAGTGATTGCATTATTTTCCAAATAAACACACAAAATGCAAGTTATAACCAATCAGTGGTCAAGTCTGCCAACAGATCTTAACAAGCCTGTTGGCAGGCAAGCATGTTGTGCATTGTCACAAAGTCCAGCATGCATTGGCAGGAATATGTGCACATAATGACTTGTTTACAATACAATATTACACAGTTACATGATGCAATATTGCATCATCAAAATTTCAATGCAGGGAAAAAACCCAAAAATTTATAATAGATTATTAAATTTAAGATGTCATTTTAAAAATACATATTTTATATTTTTTAAATGATGCAAATTTTTTTAAAAAGTTAAAACGTTAAAGAAAGTAGATTTCCAGGGTGGTGCTGAATAATTTTTTTTAAAGAGGGTAGTAGGCCAAATAAGTTTGGGAACCTCTTATCTAACACATAGTCAGTTTTTGCAAAGGTGTCATGCACAATACGATAATTGACCTAGCAATAGAACTAGTAAGTCTGTATCCCAAAGAAATTTTTTAAAAAAGGGAACAGTACCTATACGTACATAAATATTTATAGCAGCTCTTTTTGTGGTGGCAAAGATTTGGAAATTGGAAGGATGCCCATCAATTGGAGAATGGCTGAATAAACTGTGGTATATGATTTGTGATGGAATACTATTGAGCTGTAAGAAATATCGAGCAGGATAGTTTCAGGAAAACCTGAGAAGATTTATATGAACTAATGCAAAGTGAAGTGAGCAGAACCAGAACATTGTACATTGTTTATATAGACTTTTACTTGCACAACAATTATGTGAAATAACTTTCTCCATCCCTCTTCTCCATCTCCTCTAAATATTCCTGCTACCTCTATCTTATTCTTTCCCTTCTTCTTTTAAGGTCATCAAAACATAACAGAACCACTCACTCACAGGCCCACTGTCTAATTAGACTCACTATATGACCCTAGATGAGGGAAACTTCCCATGCTAGAATGTAATTGGTTTTTTCCCTTATTTAGTTCCTTTGCACATGTTTATCTTTTCATACATCTCCTGACACCTTGTTTGTATGTCAAAGTTTCTACATAGCTTTCTCTGCAGTCTTTTTTATCAGAAGTACTCTACTACATTGAAGATCCATTTCTTCCTTCATAGGATTATGCTCAATTTTTCTAGGTAAGTAATTCTTGATTGTAAGCCTAGATCTTTTGCCTTCTGAAATTTGGTATTACAAGCTCTCCACTTCTTTACAGTGATGGCTGCTAAATCTTGTGTGATCCTGATCATGAGGGTATCTCCTCAGTACATGAATTTTAATTTTTTTTTTTTGCTTTTTGGTAAGGCAATCAAGGTTAAGTGACTTGCCCAGGATCACGTGTCAAGTGTCTGGTCTGAGACCACATTTGAACTCAGGTCCTCCTGACTCCAAGGCCAGAGCTCTATCCACTGTGCCACCTAGCTGCCCGTCTTGTACATGAATTTCTGTGTAAGTGCTTACAGCATCTTTCCTTTGATCTAAAAGCTCTGGATTTTGGTTAAAATGCTCCTGGGAGTTTTCACTATGGGATTTCTTTAAGGATCTGACTGGTGGATTCTATTTCCATGTTATCCTATGGTTCTAAGAGATCTTGGAAGTTTTCTTTCATAATTTTCTAAAATATGTTGTTTTTATTTTTATTTTTTGCAGGGGGTATGTGTGACCATGACTTTCAGTTAATCCATTGATTCTTATATTATCTCTCCTTGATATTTTTTTCCTGAGCATCTAGGTGGCACAGTGGATAGAGTGCTAGGCCTGGAGTTAGGAAGACCTGAGTTCAAATCCAGCCTCAGACACTTACTGGCTGTGTAACTCTGGGTAAGTCACTTAACCCTCTTTGATTCAGTTCCATATCTGTAAAATGAGCTAGAGAAGGAAATGGTAAACCAAGGTAAACCAATTCAATATCATTGCCAAGAAAACCCCAAAAAGGAAGAGTCAGACATGATTAAAAATGACTTGAACAATGACTTTTTTTTCCAGGTCAATTGTTTTTGCTAACCTTGCATTTTTTTTTCTATTTTTTTTCAGGCTTTGACTTTGATTGAATATTCTTTGGTGTTTTCTGGAGTCATTAATTTATATTTAATCTGCTCTGATTTTCAGGGAGGTTTTTTTTTCTTGCTTCAGGAAGGTTTTATACCACTTGTGCCAAGCTGATAATTCCTTTTCCAATTTGTTCTTCCATAGCTCTTATTTCTTTTCCCATTTTTTTCTTCTAGCACTGTGATTTAGTTTCTTAAATCATATTTAACTCTTTTTAAAAACTCTTGTTTTATCTCATCCAAGAATTCTGGTTAGACTTATGCCCAAACTTTTGAGGGAATTGAGGAGATTAGGACAGCAAGTGACTAATGGTGAGACTTGAGTGAACCACACTGACTCTAACTTGTGACTCAATACTGGAGCTAGCTCAGTTCTCTTTCTATTTAATTATGGGTCTAGTCCAACTTCTGTCTTGTGAGAAAACTTTATTCAATTGTGGAAATTGGGAGAAAACCTTATTGTATTGCTTGAACCTAACCCTGCATTACAGGGAAGCTGGACCACCTCTACCTACTGTTCACTAAGGACATAGTAAACTGACCAGAAACTCAGTCAGATCCAAAGATTGTTGCAAGGAGTTTTCTCCCAATTGTACATCTCAAGCAAACCATATGTCTTATCTGGAAACATGCCCAATTCTGATCAATCAGTTATTGTTTCCATGTTCCTTTGATTGTTCACAGACACTTGGGGAGAGTGAGACATCTCTTTTTTTGAATTCAGCAAACTGTACCTGTTCACTCTCCCCTCCCAACTTGGAAAGTTCCTAATCTTTCCTCCAATTAGAAATCAGATTACCCCAGGCTGTATTGTCTCCTTTTAATTAATTGTTCTTATTTGATTCATTGTTCTAAAGGTAGTGCCAAAGCTAAGCAGGCCTGGTCCCAGCTTGTTGAACAACTGACATGCATTGCTTAATAAACTGATATGCTCATCTGGACAGCATACTAAAAAGTGGAGATATCACCTTGCTGACAAAGATCCATTTAGTCAAACCTATGGTTTTCCAATAGCAATGTATAGCTGTGAAAGTTGGACTATCAAGAAAGGTCTGCACTACAGAATTAACGCTTTTGAATTGTGGTGCTGGAGAAGACTTTTGAGAATCCCTTGGACAGCAAGGAAATCAAATCAGTTAATATTTAAAGAAATTAATTCAGACTATTTACTGGAAAGTCAAATACAGAAGCTGAAGCTTAAATACTTTGGCCACATAATGAGAAGATGGGACTCACTGGGGAAAAAAAATAATAATCCTGATATTGGGAATGATTAAAGGCAAAAAGAAAAGGCGACATCAGAGGATGAGACTACTATCTATCAGTCTCATGGAAACAGCCATGAACTTGGACAGACTTCAATAGATAGTGGAAGACAGAAAGGCCTGGCATGCTATATAGTCCATGGGGTCATGAAGAGTCAGACACAAACCGAATAACTGAACGACAACCAACTGACTTAGAGATTAAATTATTAGGTAAATTGCACTCTCCCCTCCCCCCATCCCCTCACACATACCCAAGGTACTCATAGATGAAAGGAAAGGCTCTATGTACACCAAAATATTTATAGCAGCAACTTTTGTGCTAGCAAGGAACCAAAAGTGGTTGGGGAGGGGGAGGGAGAGAGAAGTAGATGCCCATAATTGAAGAACGGCTCAACAAATTGTGGTACATGAATATAACGAAATATCACTGTGCTATAAGAAATAGCAAACATGATGAAAACAGAGAAATACTGAAAGATTTTTATGAACTAATGCAGGATGAAGTAAGGAGAATCAGGAAAACAAAATGCACAGCTACGGCAATGAAATGGAAATAACAACATCTACCAATGTTGACTCCAAAGAAAAGCTGAGAAGATACCTCCCTTCACTCCACTACTCATATCTTCCAAATGCTCAGTCACCACCCTTTCCCCCACCCAAAGCCTCATTTTATCACTCGAAAAGCTGCCAAGGAAGAGAGAAACACAAAAAGAGAAGAGATGTATCTATCCCCTTATATGCAAATTCATTTCTAGCTCAGTGATCAGTCCTTCTGGTTCCAATAAGAAAAAATCCTCTTCATTACTTGGCACCAGCCCCTCAATCACTCTTCCTCAGAATGTTCACCAATCCTACACATGTTGGATTGGTAACAAGTAGAGACTATGGTATGTTCTATAAAACCTAGCAAGAAAGGTAATTCCATGACCATTTCAAGGCCTGGACTTGCCTCCCCAATACATATGAATGGATTACCAACCCATTTGCCATGGAAAAATTCAATACATTTAGTATTACTGTATCTAAACAAGAATGGTTAAAAGGCATGTCTTATACGAAAAAAATATTTAAACACTAAAATCTTACTGTAAAGAGTTTTCTGGTTTATCAAAGTGATACAAATTTTACTACCATTTGTAACTTCTTATTTGTGTGAAATGGTGTTTTCTTGTTATAAAGAAGAGGAGTAACATAATAAGGCTTAAAAGGTTGGCTGGATTGAGGCTCTGAAGGTCTGTAAATGCCAGAGTAGTTAGCGTTCTCGTTATTGCTGTTCAGTCATTTCAGTCACTTCTGACTCTTCGTGACCACATTTGGGATTTTCTTGGCCGACATAATGGAGTGGTTTGCCATTTCCTTCTCTAGCTCATTTTACTAAGGCAAATATGGTTAAGTGACTTGGCCAAGGTCCCACAGTTAATAAGTGTCTGAGACTAGATTAGAACTTAGGTCTCTTTCTGACTCCAGGTCTGAGACTCTATTCACTTCACCTCCTACTTGTTCCTCTGAGTGGTATTTGGGAGCCACTGGAGTTTTTTGAGCAGGTAAATGACAAGGCCAGACATGAACTTTAGAAAAATCACTTTTGCTAGAGTATACATATTTGTTATGGGGTAACTTACTTAGCAACAAAATTAAGTGGGTAAAAACACACACACAAAAAAAGGAGCATTAATAAAACATTTGTTTTAATGTGTAGAGTAAAAAAAAATGTAGAAGGGGACACAGAGAAATGTTATTATCTTATTAAATATGTATATATGTACATGTATGTATACCCTGTATATACCCAGATAATCCAACATAGAGACATCATGCTTCCCTGAGTTCCCCTATAATATGGGTGGGAGTAGCCTCCTTTGACAGGCTACATGGCCAGAAGGGGCTGCATCTTTAAAACTAGCCTGACAGAAACAGTGTCTTTCTTTCTTGCATATTTTTCTGCCATGCTCAGAGGGTGCCCCCATAGTGCAAGCATCATGAACTAAACAGGGATGGGGATACCCTCTTTGTCCTCTCTGTTTAGACCCATGTCTGGGGGTTTCATCTTGTTCTATTTAGTTTGTCCTTTTCAATTTCAGGTGCTGGTAGTGATTCCCAACAAACCCAGGGTATGATGTATATTACACACATTATACATGTATAAGCTATATCTAATTGCTTAACTTCTCAATGAGAGGGGAAGGTGAGGGAAAACAGGATAGAATTTGGAACTCAAAACATTTAAAAAAATATTAAAAATTGTTTTTGCATGTAATTGGGGAAAAATAAAATATTAAATTTAAAAAAGGAAAAAAAGAACTGGAGTGCAGGTGACACAACCCCTGCAATTAAGAGCAACACCATTAATTAGGGCTCTGTGTGTGGTTTGTCCTTCATTCTAGAAGAGGAGCGTGACATCAGGGAGACGATGACATGACTTGCAATTGATTTTGATTTGAGGGAGGGAGTGCTGTGCAAAGTCATCAGCCTCACTTTCTCCTCCAGAGCCATCTAGGTCCAGTGGCCAGATATGGGTGAGGAGGACTGGAGATGGCCCAGGATGTAGTAGGAGACCTTGGCCCTTTTAAACTGAGGTCTTTCCAGGTTCTCACTTTGAGTGAGGCAAATTCAGTGAATAGGTCTCTTTAAGAAGTAAATCAAAGGGGGCAGCCAGGTGGCACAGTGGATAGAGCTCTGGCCCTGGAGTCAGGAGGACCTGAGTTCAAATCCAGCCTCAGACACATGACACTTACTAGCTATGTGACCCTGGGCAAGTCACTTAACCTTGATTGCCTCACCAAATTGCAAAAAATAAAATAAAATAAAATAAAAATGAAGAAAGTGAAAGAAAGGAAAGGCCTGGGTGAGCAGGAAATCTCCAGGAGCCACACTACTCAATCCTACCCCTAGGGCTCCAGTGTTGCTGATTCCAGCCCAACAACAGGTAAGCTGCCAGAACCCTACAGCCTCCAACCCGCCAGCATTGGAGGCCTCAACACACAAAGCCAGTGATCAGGCCCTAGGCTCCCAACACAAGAAGCTTGGATCAGTGCCCTCTGCTCCCCAGCAGGAGAGCTCAGTCTCTTTAAAGGCCGGGAAATAAGCAAACACCATGAGCAAAAAGAAATATACAATAGATTTTTATTATGGGACGAGTGAAAATCAAGGCAGAAATTCTGAAGAGGACAAGATTGCCAACAAACCCAGATCTGGAACCTCAAAAGGGAAGGGTCTGAAGCCCAAAAGCCTTCTTAGAAGAGCTCAAGAAGGATTTTAAAAGTCAAATGAGAGAGGTAGAAGAAAAAATGGAAAAAGAAATGAGAGGTATGCAAGAGAGAATTAATAGCTTGGAAAAGGAAGGACAAAAATCAACTGTAGAAAACAAGTCCTTTAAAAATACAGTTGGCCAACTGGAAAAAAGTACACTGAAGAAAACAAGTCCCTAAAAAATACAATTGGCCAAATGGGGAAGGAGGTACAAAATCTAATAGAAGAAAAACAATTTGTTAAAAATTAGAATTGGGCAAATGGAAGCTAATGACTCTTTGAAAGAGCAAGAATCAGTCAAACAAAAACAAAAGAATGAAAAAATAGATGAAAATGTAAAATACCTCATTGGTAAAACAACTGACCTGGAAAATCGATCCAGGAGAGACAACTTAAAAATTATTGGTCTACCTGAAAATCATGATGAAAAAAAGAACCTGGACACTATCTTTCAGGAAATCATAAAGGAAAACTGCCCTGAGGTCCTAGAACCAGAGGATAAAGCAGCCATAGAAAGAATCTACCTATCACCTCCTGAAAGAGATCCCAAATTGAAAAAGCCAAGGAATATAGTAGCCAAAGGTCAAAGGTCGAAGAGAAAATACTGCAAGCAGCCAGAAAGAAACAATTTAAATATCATGGAACCATATTCAGAATTACACAGGACCTTGTAGCTTCTACATTAAGAGACCATAGGGCATGGAATATGATATTCTGTAAGGCAAAGGAGCTTGGATTACAAACAAGGATCAACCCCCCAGCAAAAATGACCATGATCTTTCAGGGCAGAAGATGAATATTCAACGAAATAGGGGACTTCCAAACCTTCCTGATAAAAAGACCAGAGCTCAACAGAAAATTTGATCTTCAAACAAAAAACTCGAGAGAGACATAAAAAGGTAAACGGGACAGAAAGAAACAACATAAGGGCAAACTGTTTACATCCCTACAAGGGAAGATGACACTTGTAACCCTTGAGAACTGTATTGTTATTACACCATGTTAAAGGTGTATACATAAAGGGGGTGGTTATAAGTTGACTTTGATGTACCAAAAAAATCTAATCAATTGGGTTAAATGGATCTAAGTAAGTGGATTAATCTGATCTAACTAAGAAAATGTACTGAGAGAAAAGGAAAGGAGGAGGCAGACAAGGGTAAATTACATCACAGGAAAAGGCACAAAAACCTATTACAGCAGAGGGAAAGAAGGGAGGGAGATGAGCATTGCTTGAACCTTACTCTCATCAGATTTGGCTCAAGAAGGGAATAACATAATCAGTTAGGTACTAATATTGGTAGACTTAAGCTTTCTCAGCAATACAAGGATCTAGGACATCTCCAAAGGCCTCATGATGGAAAATGCTATCCACATATAAAGAAAGAACTATGGAGTTTGAAGGCAGATTGAAGCATACGATTTGCCATTTTTTCTTCTGTTGTGTTTTGTTTCCTCTTTCTGGTGGTTCCTCCTATTGGTTCTAATTCTTACTTACATCACTAATGTGAAAATATGTTTAATAGGAATGTATATGTATAGCCTATATCAGATTGTGAGCAGTCTTGGGGAGGGAGGTGGGGAGGGAGGGGGAGAAAAATTTAAAACTCAAAAGCTCATGAAAGTGATTGTTGATAAATCAAAATAAATTAATTTTTTTAAAAAAATCAAACTAGGAGGGGAAGACCCTCAGTGTTGCTGGCCAAAAGAGACACAGTTACTATTTATATTCACTTTGAGCCTGGAGGGCCCAAAAAAATAACCATTAAGTGGTGCTTGGGCAAGGACCTATTGTTGTCTAGTTCATGAGATCCTGAGTGAATTTAGTTTAAGGCTTGGTCTTTGAGAGAAATCAAGCCAATAAACCCCAAGTTAACTAGGTAGCTTTTCAGCCATCAAAACTTACCCTCCTTTGGGCAGAACACCCTCAGGTAAGAGGAGGAGAGAGGAGAGGAGAGGGGAGGGGAAAGGCGGGGAGGACAGGACAAGCTGAGTTGCCCAACTGGAACTGGCTAGCTGGATCACCATTCAGGCAGCTCTGACTACTCACAGGTTGTGGTTTGCTCTTTCTTCAAGGACCATGACATCAGGGAGATGGTGATTAGACCCAAAGGGAGAGAGCCTAAATGCCTCCCTAATCCACTCAAGGGTATTGGAGAACCCTGGGGGGAGCCACTTCTCACTCTTAATTCCATCTAGACCCCTTCTCTATTCCCACAGTTTTCTGTATAAAAGATCGATCTTGCCTCCATTAAAGTGCTCAGATTCAATCGGGCCACTTGTCAATACAAGCATCGCAAATGCTCAGATTCCTCAAGAGTCTGGCCAATGCGGAGATTCCTTAAGATCTTGCCCACCTTAATTGCTGTTCTAATAAACCTTGTCTTTGGCTGAAAGAAGGCTTGAGTCGAATTCATTCAAGGCAGGACCTGTATCAGTATTTTGGAGTCCTAGCACCCCTAAACCTCAACACATGTGTGTGTGTGTGTGTGTGTGTGTGTGTGTGTGTGTACATAAATATATATACAATTATAAAATTTATTCAAGTGATGGGATATACGGGGTAACTGAAAGAGAGAGACAGCAGAATTGAGGATGGCACATAGGTTGAAAACATGGGTGGTAACCCTTGTACCAAAGCCCAGGGCAAAGTTGGTGAAAAGAGAGGGCTTCAGTTCTCAGCCAGTTCCTCTGAGGACTCTTCAAGTGGGAGTCTCCCTTTGTGATTCTCCAAGTAAGAGTATTCTTCGAGTTTTCTTTGAGCATAGTGTTGAGTTGGCTTCCAGCTTTGAGAGAAAGAATGAAAGAGGCCAACCCTGTTTCAAGTTGCTAAAAGAAAAGTTTCTGGGAAGATGTGAGAGAAGAGGCAGTCTCCATCATGTCCTTATTTTCAGCTTGCTACTCTAGAGACTTTGGGAAGTTTCCCTTTGGGTAAGACCCAGGACACTCTCTCTTATTTGAGCTAAGTTATCTTGCTCCCAATGGGACAGCTCCTTCATTTCATATTGCCTGGTATATATTTTCCTATGTATATCTTCTCTGATTTCTGTTTTACTGTGATTTGAACAAATAGGTTTCTTTGCCATTTGCTTTGTGTGTTCATTGTGGAACTGTTAGTAGGTGGGAGAGGAGTCAAGCCTCAGATATAGAGTTTAGGGTTTTCCTTTTCCTTAGAAATGACAAAGTGATCAAAAGTTAGTTGGAACCTGATCATATCCCCTTGACAAACAATATTTAAGAGAGCAGATAGATATATTTCTAGACCAGTACCCCCTGTATTTTACTTTCCTTTGAGACATATCACAGGCCCCTTACAATACATGGTGTCTTACTATACACAAGGGTCCCCACTCTCTCTCTCTCTCCATTATTACATTAGGAAAATTTGGAAGAGTACTGTGTTTGGGAGGAAAGATAAATGAGTTTTGTTTTGGACATGTTGAGTTTGAGATGTTTATAGAATATCTTGTTTGAAATGTCCAATGCACAATTGGTGATGCTGGACAGGAGTTTAATACTAGATAAATAGAACTGGGAATCACTTACTAGAGATGATAATTGTACCCATGGGGGCTTATGAGGTCATCGAGTAAGAGAATACCAAGAGAAAAGAGGTCTACAACAGCCTTAAGGCATACCCACAGATAGGAGGAGGTAGGAAGAGAACCAGAAAGAGAAGTCACAAAAACTGAAAAGAGAAATCATCTAGGAGGACAAATTTGTCAACAGTGTCAAATGCAGCAGAGAGATCAAAAAGAGTGAGGACTGAAAAAAAGGAAATAGGTTTAGAAAATAAGAGAACATCGGTAACTTTAGATGGAATAGTTTCAATTAAATGACAGGGTGATTGGGAAAGAGGGAACAGACAAATGGCACTGGGGAAGTTGGTTTGTTCTTCACCAATAAGAGAAAAAAAAAACCAATTAGCCAGAAAGAGATCAAGTATCAAGAAAATACTGGTAGGATCATAAAAAATCTGTTTTTCAACTATTATAAAAGAGAGAAAATCTTGAATGTGATTCTCCAAAGGGCAAAAAATAAAGACTTACAACTAAGAATATCTTATCCTGCAAGGCTGAGCATAGTCCTGTGGGAGAAGTGGGGGAGGGAATGGACTTCTAAGTATTCTTGATGAAAAGAAAACAAATGCAGGAGCCAAAAGAAACAGGTAAAGGCAAATATATTTAAGCAAATTAGAAGGGACTAAATTATAATTAATTGTATTCTAATTGGAGGAAAATAGACAAGCATCTTTCAAAGCCCCATTGTCTTCAGAGGTACCCAGGAATTTAAGACAAAGTGTGTTTTTGTCCATTGTGAAGGTTTTAAAAAAGGAAAGAAAAGAGAGAGGAAACAAAATATACTATGGAATAAATGGGAAATAATGAGAAGGAACTTAGTATTTGTCATAATTGAGAAGCGTGAAAAGAGGAATATACAAACATGGAGAAAGGGGAAAGGAGTGCATGCAACACATGAACTTCACTCACATAAACTGAACACACGCACATACACAAACAAAAAATTTGTTGTGGGAATACATTAAAATTAAAAAGGAAACAGTAGAGATAGGGAGAGTATAGATTAGGAGGAATAAACAGAAGCAAAACATACTTCAGTTTTGGGCCGTGGTAATAAATAGGGCATTAAAAGGAAAAAAGAAAGTAAAAGACTGGAGATCAGGGACTGGGATAGTAAAAGAGATGAGAGGCAGTAGAATGGGAGCAGAAAACTTCAATTATATATTACTAGGTTTATCACACTCAGGGCTGTGCTAGAGGAAGTTCATAACAGCTGGAAAGAGTTGATTGCTAAATTTTCAATATGAGCATTTCCACCATAGAAACTGGCAAATGCTACAAGTCAAGGCTTGATTGATTGTTTTGTTGGTAATCTAGTGGAAATGCTCACATTGAAAATTCATTCACTGATTTATTCACTCCCAAGGTCTACAGCTGGCTTACTGGTGTGCAGCAGCCTGCACTGGACTGTGTTCCACTCTCATCCAGGTACAACAGACCTTTCCTGCTGATCTTCTAAGTTGTCTTGAGCTGGAAATCTGTTTTGCCCGTCCTTTTGTGGGTTCTGCTGCTCCAGAATTTTTTTGAGGAATTATTTAAAGTTGTTTAGAGGGGTTTGGGAAAGAGCTCAGGCAAATTCCTCCCTTTTCTCTGCCATCTTGGCTCTGCCCTCCAGTAGTAGGGAAATTTGAAAAAGGAAAGTGTTTTGGACACCTTGCATTCACAGTTTCTGCATTAAACCTTTACCAGATTAAATGATTAATATGGAAAATGTGTTTATGACATCTTGTTGACTATTTTTGTTTAACTGAATTGAATCTTTAAGTTTTATTGCACTGTAGGAAATTTTAAGTGTACATTGGAACTGATTTCGTGTTCTGGGTTGAAGTGAAGAATTTGGGAAAATAGGAAGAAGTCAAGAACCACAGGCCCTAGTCTTTGTAGGAAATTGTAGCAACAAATTCAAATAAGATCCAACAAAAGGATAGGCAACTTTGTTGAGGGAGACTTCTATTTAACAGGTCACCTTAGGATAGAGTATGTAAACTGTTTCATTGGTCATGACACTCAAAATACCTGATAAAATTCAGGTAAAGAAGAGTATCTGAAAATTGGCTCACAATCTTCCACTACAAGTGGAGGAATGCTATAAAAATGTTGCAACATTAATGAATAAACTAATGACATAGCACAGAAGGTAAGGTGTAAGCCTGGGCTTTATACTTGGATTTTCAACTACATGGAAAACTAGGGCAAGATTCTTGTCATTAGAAATAGATCCTTCAACATGGAAATATGTTTTTTGCATGACTGAACATGTATAACCTATATCACATTGCTTTCTTTCTCAGTGAGGGGGGTCGGGAGGAAGGGAGAGAATTTGGAACTCAAAAATTTTTTTAATTTTTAAAAATTTTAAAAAATTTAAAAAAAAATTAAAGTTGTTATTACATGTAATTGGTGAAAAAATTAAATAATTGAAAAGAACTATTCATTTATAAGTTATTCTGATTCCATATTCCATATATCAAAAATGAGAAATCTGGCTCTGTCTATACAAAGACAGATTGCTAGCTCCCATAAATCATATGGAAGTACAGCATCTAAGACAAAGTCCCAAAGTTAGGCCCACTATAGTAGAGAAAGATGGTACATCAAGCAAGGGCTAGGTCCCCTAAATGGCACAGAGATTCAGTACCTGTGACCAGGTCCAAGACAAGATGTAGCAATATAGACATATAATTCATGGCTCAAGGCCTATTTGCATGGGATTCTCCTTGTTGGTAGAGGGTGATGAGGGAGGAGTTAATGAGAACTTGGAAGAAGGGAGATATTGGTTTTCTGACTTCCAGCTTCAAAGAAGAAGATACAGAGCTCCAGATCCTCTTTAGGTCCCTGAAGAGAGAGAAAGATTCTGAGAAGAAGCTGACAGGAAGAGGAGCTGATACTCAGTTAAGACATTTCACTCCTAATAGGAAAGCTCACTTGCCCTGTGGTATCTGTTATAGTCTCATATTTATGTCTTCTTTGTTTTCTAGTTTGCTACAGGCTTAAATAAATGGGTTTGTTTGCTTTTTGCTTCATGTATTCATTGTAGAACTGAAATTTGGTGGGAAAGGAGTCAAGCCTTAGATTTATAACTTGGGGCATTCCTTCTCCACTAAAGGATAGTGATCAGAAACTAGATAGGGGCAGTAGGTGGCACAATAGATACAGCCTGGAGTCAGGAAATTCTGAGTTCAAATTCAGTCTCAGACACTTACCTGTGTGACCTTGGGCAAATTCCTTAACCTCTGCTGCCTCAGTTTCCTCAACTGTAAAATAGGGATAATAATAGCATTGACCTCTCAGGGCTTTTGTGAGAATCAAATAAAATAATATTATAAAGTGCTTAACACAGTGCCTAGCACATGGTAGGTGCTATATAGATGCTAACTACTATTATTAGGAGCTCAGCTCGAACCTAAAGATCACACCCCTTACACCAGGGCTTCTCAAAATTTTATCACTTGTGACCCCTTCAGCACTTCTTAAACTGTGGGTCAGTTTAAGAAGCACTGCCCTACATACAACTAAAAAAACTAGAAAAAGAACAAATTAAAAGTCCTCAATTAAACACCAAATTAGAAATATTGAAAACCAAAGGAAAAATTAAGAAAATTGAAATTGAGAAAACTATTGAACTAATAAATAAAACTTAAGAGCTGGTTTTATGAAAAAACCAATAAAATAGATAAACCTTTGGTTAATTTAATTAAAAAAAAAAGAAAGAAGAAAACCAAATTACTAGTATCAAGAATGAAAAGGGTGAAGCTACTACCACGGAAGAGGAAATTAAAACAATAATTAGGAATTATTTTGCCCAACTATATGCCAACAAATCTGATAATCTTAGTGAAATGGATACATATTTACAAAAATATAAATTGCCCAGATTAACAGAAGAGGAAGTAAAATACTTAACCCCAACTCAGAAAAAGAAATTGAACAAGCCATTGATAAACTCCCTAGGAAAAAATCTCCAGGGCCAGATGGATTTACAAGCAAATTCTATCAAACATTTAAAGAACAATTAATTCCAATACTATATAGACTATTTGGGAAAATAGGTGAAGAAGGAGTCTTACCAAATTCTTTTTACGATACAAATATGGTGCTGATACCTAAACCTGGAAGAGTCAAAACAGAGAAAGAAAATTATAGACCAATTTCTCTAATGAATATAGATGCAAAATTTTTAAACAGAATATTAGCAAATAGATTACAGCAACTTATCACAAGAATAATACACTATGACCAGGCAGGATTTATACCAGGAATGTAGGGCTGGTTCAATATTAGGAAAACTATCAGCATCATTGAGCATATCAACACCAAAACCAACAGAAACCACATGATCATCTCAATAGATGCAGAAAAAGCTTTTGACAAAATACAACACCCATTCCTATTAAAAACACTAGAAAGCATAGGTATCAATGGAATCTTCCTTAAAATAATAAATGGCATTTATCTAAAACCTTCAGCAAGCATTATATGTAATGGGGACAAGCTAGAAGCATTTCCAATAAGATTGGGGGCGAAACAAGGATGTCCATTATCAATACTGTTATTCAATGTTGTACTGGAAACGTTAGCTTTAGCAATAAGAGAAGAAAAAGAAATTGAAGGTATTAGAATAGGCAAAGAAGAAACAAAGCTATCACTCTTTGCAATCGACATGATGATATACTTAGAGAATCCTAGAGAATCAAGTAAAAAACTACTTGAAATAGTAAACACCCTTTAGCAAAGTTGCAGGCTATAAAATAAACCCACATAAATCATCAGCATTTCAATATATCACCAACAAAGCCCAACAGCAAGAGATAGAAAAAGAAATTCCATTTACACTTACTGTAGACATTATAAAATATTTAGGAGTCTACCTACTGAAACAAACCCAGGAACTCTATGAACACAATTACAAAACACTTTTCACACAAATAAAATCAGATCTAAATAACTGGAAAAATATCAGTTGCTCATGGGTAGGCTGAGCTTAAATAATAAAAATGACAATTTTACCTAAGCTAATTTACTTATGCAGTGCCATACCAACCAAACTACCAAAAATTATTTTATAGAGTTAGAAAAAAATAACAATTTACTTATTCAGTGCCATAAAAACCAAACTACCAAAAATTATTTTATAGAGTTAGAAAAAATAATAACGAGATTCATTTGGAAGAACAAAAGGTCCAGAATATTAAGGGAACTAATGAAAAGAAATTCAGGGGAAGGTGGCCTAGTAATTCCACATCTTAAATTGTATTATAAAGCAGCAATCATCAAAACTGCTTGGTACTGGCTAAGAAACAGAGTGGTAGATCAGTGGAATAGGTTAAATATGCAAGACACAATAGTCAGTGACTATAGTAATTTATTATTTGATAAACCCAGCTTCTGGGATAAGAACCCACTCTTCGAAAAAAAAAACTGCTGGCAAAACTGGAAAAGAGTATGGCAGAAACTAGGCATAGACCAAAATCTCACACCATGTATCAAAATAAAGTCAAAATGGGTTCATGATTTAGATATAAAGGCTGATACTATAAGCAAACTGGGAGAGCAAGGAATAGTTTACCTATCAGATCTATAGAGAACAGAAGAATTCATGAGCAAACAAGAGACAGAGAACACTATGAAAAGCAAAATGGATAATTCTGATTACATTAAATTGAAAAGTTTTTGCATAAACAAAGCCAATGCAACTAAGATTAGAAGGAAGGTAGAAAATTGGGGAAAAAAATTTTACAATCAATCTCTCTGATAAAGGCCTCATTTCTAAAATATATAGAGAATTAAGACAAATTTATAAGAATACAAGCCATTCCTCAATTGATAAATGGTCAAAGGATATGAACAAACAGTTCTCAGATGAAGAAATTAAAGCCATCTATAGTCATATGAAAAAATGCTTTAAGTCATTATTGATTAGAGAAATGCAAATCAAAACAACTCTGAGGTACCACATCACACCTATCAGATTGGCCAACATGACAAAACAGGAAAATGATAAATGTTGGAGAAGATGTGGGAGAATTGGAACACTAATGCATTGTTGGTGGAATTGTGAAATGATCCAACCATTTTGGAGAACAATTTGGAACTATGGCCAAAGGGCTATAAAAATGTGCATGCCCTTTGACCCAGCAATAGCACTTCTAGGGCTATATCCCAAAGAGATCATACAAATGGGAAAAGGACCCACATGTACAAAAATATTTGTAGCAGCTCTTTTTGTGGTGGCAAAGAATTGGAAATGGAGAGGATGCCCATCAGTTGGGGAATGGCTGAGCAAGCTGTGGTATATGAATGTAATGGAATACTATTGTGCTATAAGAAATGATGAACAGGTTGACTTCAGAAAAACCTGGAAAGACTTATATGGTCTGATGCTAAGTGAAGTGAGCAGAACCAAGAGGACTTTGTACACAATAACAGCCACGTTATACGATGACTAATATTGTTAAACTGAACCCTTCTCAGCATTACAAGGATCTAAGACATCTCCAGAGGCCTCTGGATGTAAAATGCTATCCACATCCAAAGAAAGAACTATGGAAGTTGAATTGCTATCTTTTTTTTCTCTTCTGTTGAATTTTGTTTCCTCTTTCTGATGGTTCCTCCTATTGGTTTTAATTTTTACTTACAACATCACTAATGTGAAAATATGTTTAATAGGAATGTAAATGTATAGCCTATATCAGATTGTGTGCTGTCTTGGGGAGGATGGTAGGGAGGAAGGGTGAGAAAAATTTTAAATTCAAAAGCAAATGGAAGTGATTGTTGATAAATCAAAATAAATTAATAAAATAAAGAAAATTCCACAAAGAATCAGACATTACTGAAACTACCTAACAGCAGCAATGATAAAATATACCACTGTGAAAAAAAAAAGCACTGCCCTAAACTAACAATATTTAGGGAGGCAGGTAGATATAATTCTAGTCCAGCACCCCTCTCTCTGAGAAGAGGGAAGCAGTCAGACTCAGGCTCCAGCTTCCTGCTTGCCCTTTTAGTAGGAGTCAAAGTGTCCATTGGAGGAGTGTGGGCAGAGGAGACTCTGTCTAGGAGATATTTATCCATGCTTCTTTGTGAACCATGACAGACTCTTGTAGGCACATGTAACCTACAGAGGCAAACATGAATTTGGACAGACTTCACAAGATAGTGGAGGATAGAAGTGTACTACGGTCCATGGGGCCATGAAGAATCAGACCTGATTGAACAACCAAACATTCCTCATTTGAATGCCTGTGAGATCTAGGATGTAGAAATCTGGGAATTATGTATCTAAAATGTTTTAAGTATATTGAGATTTTCTATGGCTCTGAAGTATTGGTGAAAAAGGCCTTCCACGGGTAGCTAGATGGCACAGTGGATAGAGCACCAGCCCTGGAGTCAGGAGGACCTGAGTTCAAATCTGGCCTCAGACACATAACACTCGCTAGCTGTGTGACTCTGGGCAAGTCACTTAATCCCAATTGCCCTCACCAAAAAAAGAAAAAGGTGCTTCCAAAGTCTGGTCAATATCATTCAACATAAGGGGATGTTACCATTCCGATTTTAGGCATGGAAGGACAGATCTCTAGAGACACTAATACTGAAAGGAATACTGTAGTCTGATTAAAAAAAAACCAAAAAGATGTGACACAATTGAGGCAAGACACCAAAGAAGTAGTGGGCTGGTGTGACTTGAATATATTCATAAGTGAGGCTGTAGCAAAGCTGTCATATTGGTCATATACCATATTAAAACAATGAGTATATGACATCACATATACTAATCTAAAGGTGCAATGAGAGGCTCATTCTCAAAAACAGGAAACTCTAATTGACCTTAGGAACATCTGATAATGCATGATTCAATGAAACTATGCAGAGGAATAACTGCGCAAATAAGTACAATGTCACCTGAACCTCATTAAAAATCGGGTTAAAAGTACGCAGACCTGTTCCATCTGAAAGGGTAATAGGGCAAGAGTACAAAGGCATGCCAGACTGATTTAAAAAAAAAAAACAACAAATCACCAGGAGAAAAATAGAAAGGCAGAAATTCGTTCTGCTATTACTGTGGAGAAGATGGTCATATGCAGGTCACATGATCTCATGAACAAAAGGGAGCTCTGGTGGTGTAGAAGCAAAAGGTGTAGAAACAGCTTCAGAAAAAGGAGAGGGGGTGGTCAAGGAAGGAAGTCACCATATTCTCCACAAGCAATGAGCACAACTTTATCGAAAATTTCCAATGAGTCTTTTCCACCTGGACTCATAGAACTTATATAGAGGTGATGATGAAGAATGAGAATGTGGATTCCACTGCTTAGAGTATGGAATACTTGACCACCATTTTCCATTCATTTTATAAGAGATATTTAAAGAAAAAACATTTACAGCCTCTAGAACAGGGATTCTTAAACTTTTTTGTGTCATGGTCCCCTTTGCTAATCTAGCTAAACTTCTGAACCCTTTCTCTCTCTCTCTCTCTCTCTCTCTCTCTCTCTCTCTCTCTCTCTCTCTCTCTCTCTCTCTTTATTTTTTTTTTTTGGCAATTGGGGTTAAGTGACTTGCCCAGGGTTACACAGCTAGTAAGTGTCAAGTGTTTGGTCTGAGGCTGGATTTGAACTCAGGTCCTCCTGACTTCAGGGCCGGTATTCTATCCACTGCTCCACCTAGCTGCCCCGAACCCTTTCTCAGAATAATGTTTTTAAATGCATAAATTAAAATATGTAAGATTGCAAGAAAATAAATTATGTTGAAATATAGTTATCAGACTTTTTTTTTAAGTTCACAAATCGCTGAGTAACTTAGAATACAAAAAAATTGCTTGTATCAACAAAACACTGGGGACACATTGTAGTGTGTCTAGCCCCAATATATGTTTATGGAGTATCAGTTCTAACTGGAGCCAATCCTAGTCTGTTCAAGATATTAGCAGAATCAGCAAGCTGGGAGTCAATATATGTATGCTTTGACCATCTATGCAGCCTGTGCTGAGGCATGTAAGGGGACAGAGTCCAGAATCCTGAGAAAACTGATGTGAGGATCCCCCTTTCTTCCTCCAAAAGAATGAAGGAGTGGTTGAGGCAGAAGCTCAGCAAAAGGACAGGTGTGTTTCCACTGAATGAGTGGAATGTGGAATGCCTGAAAAAGTAATTCATGGGGCAGCTGGGTAGCACAGTGGATAGAGCTCTGGCCTTGGAGTCAAGAGGACCTGAGTTCAAATCCAGCCTCAGACACTTGACACCAGCTGTGTGACCCTAGGTAAGTCACTTAACCCCACTGCCTCACCAAAAAAAAAAAAAAAGTAATTCACAAGAATTGTAATTACAGTAGCTATTACCAGATTAATATGGCAGAGGAAAACAAATAGAAGATAGCTTTCCTCTGCCCAGATGAATTTTACCAGTTTGATCACATATCCCAAGGTATTTTGGAGGCACCTGATATTTTCCAAAGACTGATTAAGAGAGAGAAGTTGGAGATGTGAACTATCGGCAAGTATTAGATCATACTCTGATGACATTATTGTCTTTAGGAAGAACACGAGGAAAGTGTGGATGAAAGTTTTGGATCAGCTAGAAGGAAATGGTCTGAAGCTTTCAACTCACAATTTTAGTTTCCAAGGATTCCAGCACCTCCGTGAAATGGATGCAGGGGAGCTTAGCCTTCCACTTCAGGCCTTTCATCTTTACTACCATTTTAATACTCTCCTAATACTCTCCAACCTCCAATCCCTCCCTTTTCCAGCCCATCCTCCACACTATAACCAAAGTGATACCCCAAAAGTATGGGTATGGCCATGTTGCCCCCTACTCAGTAAATTCCAGTGACTCCCCTTTTGATCTCTAAATTAAAATATTCCAAATGATACACAATGAATGACCTCTCCCAGTAGAAGCTTGATATCTCAGGTAAGCTGAGAGAAAGAGATAAAGAGGCCCTGATCTCATCTAAGGGAAAATTCCCTGAAATCTCTACTGACACAAGCTAGAAACCAGGGACATTCACGAGGCTGGCTTCTCTACATGTCTGCTTCTTCCCAAAGTTTTTTTCCCCCCTTCAGAGTCCTTTAAAGAGAACCTGGAACTTCTTGCTGGAAGCCAGAAGAAAAGCCTTACTTAACAGCTCTAAGCTTAAAAAGAATCTTATGTTTTAGTGATTAATTTTTAAGGTCATAAGATTAGCAGAGATATGACCCAAGTAGATTGAGACCAATCCTAGGTTTAAAATAGGCATTATTGTTAAACCAGAGACAAGTGTAACTCAAAACAGAGGTGCCTCAGGAGAAAACTCTGTCCTCTTAGGTGGAGGAGAGTAGAGCAAGGGAAGATCATACTTGCTGTAAATGACTGGTTAGAGGGGAAAGGAATGGTGTGGAAAGAATCTGCTCCTCCTACTTAACCATGGGTTTCTATGACATAGTCAAAACTTGTCTCACAGTGACATAGACTGGTTGCAGGGTAAATAACGAAAAACAGTGGGAAGAAAGGGACTCTGGAAGAACTAAATCTCACACTGTTATTACAAAGCAATAATCATCAAAACTATTTAGTACTGGCTAAAAAATAGGAAAGTCAGTGAGTGGAAAAGATCGAGTACACAACATAACAAACATTGAAATTTAATAAATTTTTAATAAATGTTTAATAAACCCAAAAGATCCCAGTTATTGACATAAGGACTCATTATTTGACAAAAACTGCTGGAAAGCTGGAAATTAGTCTGGCAGAAATTAGACAGGCCAATGTTCACATGATATCCCACAATTGAAGGCAGTTAGGCGGCATAGTGGGCTTGGTATCAGGAAGACTCATCTTCCAGAGTTCAAATCTGTCCTCAGATACTTACTAGATGTATGACCCTGGGCAAGTCACTTAACCTTGTTTGCCTCAGTTCCTCATCTGTAAAATGAGCTAGAGAAGGAAATGGCAAACCACTACAGTGTCTGCCAAGAAAAACACAAAATGTCACAAAGAATTGGACATGACTAAGATGATTCAACAACAATTAGCTCCAAATGACACATTTCTTAGATGTAAAAGGCCACATCATTAACAAATCACAAGATCAAAGAATATACCTTTCACCCCTAAAGATGGGAGACCAGTTCTTGAGCAAACAAAAGCTAGAGAGGATTACAAAGATAAAATGGGCAACTGGAATACACAAAATTGAAAAGTTTCTGCATCAACAAAAGCAACACAGTTAAAAGTGAAGAGAAACAGTTAACTGGGAGGGGAAATCCTTGAAGCAAAACACACTGCTATCCAAGGTAAATAAGGAATTGATTCAAATAGATAAAAACTAGTCATTCCCCAGTAGATAAACAGTCAAAGGACATAAATAGGCTGTTCTCAAAAGAAGGTATGCATGCTATCTACAACTATAGGAAAAACACAAAATCACTAATAATTATAGAAATGCAAATTAATTCAATAAGTGTTCAGGTTCTATATCACACCCATCAGATTGTCAAAGATGACAAAAGGAAAATGGCAATTGCTACTGTAGATATGGAAAAATAGGCACACTAATGCAAAGCTGATGGCTCTGTGAATTGGTCAGCCATTCTGTAGAACAGTTTGGAACTATGCCCCCAAAGTCACTAAAATGGGCATAGTTAGATGCAGCAACACCCCTAATTAGAGTACACTTAAGAGCTCAAAAAAGGGAAAGAGTCCTTATGCACAATAATGTTTATAGCATCACTTTCATTGTGGTAAAGATCTGGAAATAAAGGGGATGCTCATCAATTGGGAGATGGCTGAGCAAATTGTCTTATATAACATAATGGAATATTATCGTACCTCAAGAAATGAAATAAGGGACAGATTCAGAAAAAGAAGGCTTATACAAATGATTACAGAATGAAATGAGAAGAACCAGTATAAATTATACAACACCTCAGCATTATAAAGGAAAACAACTTTGAAAGTGTTAATGTGTCTGCCCTGCAACCAATTGCAGCAGTGTGCTTACTGATGCCAGTTCTCCATTTAGAAGAGGTGAGGAAGGCTGTTTCTAGCTAAGCCGTGATGGCATGTCATGGAAGGGTTTTGGTGAGATTGTGGAGCATGCCTAGACATTGTGTAAGGGGTTCTGATTGGCTAATCAAGTGAACAGAAGGCTCTTTAATTAACTGCAGAAACATTCAGAAAGTCCTGAGTCAGCATCACAGCCTTCAGCTGCTCTCAGTTTGACTCCTTCACTGAGGGCAAACAGTGAGACATAATAATGTAAGGGAACAGCCCTTAGGTCCTTCCTTCTGAGGTCAAGATGAGGCCCCCATGAAACGACCTCAGTTCCTGCTGTCCACACATGTTCTTTTCTGGTTTGGATGAAGGGAATAGAATAGAAACTATGATCTTGTGAGTCTCAAAAGGCTAGGAAAGAAGGTGCTCCAGTATCCCAACATCCAGGTTTTATATCCAGCTTAGCATCAAAGCCCTGAGAAGCAAAGAATGACCTTTGGGACCCAGCCCAGCAGGGGCTGAACAAGGACTCATTTGGCCCCAATGTTTCATTCAGAGATGACGTCAGTGGGACCATTGTTATGTCTACCCTGCTAAATCTGAGTTCATTCTTCCCAGAGACTGAGAAAGGATAGGGGAGAGGATATCCCCCAAAATGCTAGGGGGTAAGAAGTATTTATTCTTTTGTCCTTGCTGTGTCTTCTAAGTAAATATCCCATTGTAAAAGCTATTTGTTTTTCATTGAAACTGGGTACTAGCCCCTAAAAGTCAAAAAAACAAAAACTGTCTGGGCTTGAGCTAATAGCATTAGAGAAGGGACACCTCTCCAAACCCTCATGATATCCTAGAATCCTGAGGATGGGTAGAGATAAGCAGTTCTTTCTGTGAAGGTGAGGCCTGAGAATACCCAGTACAAAAGACTTAAGAACGCTGATCGATGTAATGATCAACAATAATTACAGGAGACAAGTGAAGAATAATGCTTTATGCTTTTTGGCTGAGAGGTTATGGAGTAAAGATGCAGAATGAGACATAAATTCTCATACATGGCCAAAGTGCGATTTTTTTTTTGTCTAGCTATACTTGTGTTATAAGTGAGGGCTTTGATTTGGGGGAGGGAGGAGAAGGAAGAATTATAGGGGAAGAGGGAAGGTAGTAATAGTGATGCCAAAAGAAAAAAAAGAAATATTTTAAAAATACACAGAAAAGAGCAGGAGGAAGCTCAAAAAGAGACAAAAACAAGGACAGTTTTGGAACTGCCATGTTAATTTTATTATATAATTTAACAACATGCTGTGCATAAATGAAATTTGTAATTTCGTATGCCATCATCTTTTCCTGTTCTTTACATATGGAAATAATTGTTTTTGTTGATGTTTATGAAGTTCATAATAATAAAAAAGAAAAAAATTAACTGAGAAGAGAAGTGGTAGAGGGGCAACAGAAGATAGCTTTCTCCAGCAATTTGTGAAATGGAGATAAGACAGAAGATAATAACTTGAGGGGATGGTATAAAGTGAAGTGTGGGTTTTATAAGGATGGGGGCAGACCTAGGTAGTCAACAAAGGGTGAGACAGTAAATAAGAGGATAATGAAGATTAGAAAAGTAAAAGATGATTATGGGAGCTGTCTGCCAGAATGGGGGGAAGGGTTTAAGGAGAAGGTGATACTCCTACAGTAGAGACTGAAGTAAAGAATGAGACAGTGGAGGATAGTGTTCAAGGAGTTTTGAGATGTAGAGTTTTGAGATGTAGAGTAAGGGAGAAGAGGGAGTTCAGATGTTTCCTCAGCAAGTATGTAATCAGATTAAAAGGGTGGGGTTTGGCCAGCACATAAGGTACAAAGCTTGATAAGGAAAAGTTTCAAACAGGCACTGCAGAGAATGCATTTGAGAATTATTTAGGCGTAAGTAAAAAGAGTATCCTGCTACAGTGAAGATCTGGTTGCTATTAGATAACATCAATGGACCCAGGTCAGTTCAGTGGTACAGTGGGTAGAGTGCAAAACCTGGAGTCAGGAAGACAGATCTTCCTAATTTCATATCTGGCCTCAGACACTAGCTGTATCACCCTGGGCAAGTCACTTGACATGGTTTGCCTCAGTTTCCTCATCTGTAAAATGATCTGATGAAGGAAATGGCAAACCATTACAGTACCTTTGCCAAGAACACCCCAAATAGGGTCAAGAAGAGTCGGACATGACTGAAAAAAACCAACTGAACCAGATCAGCTCAGCTGAGGCATTTTCTCCAGCTGTATTCTGCACAACAGGAGTGAAGGAGGTGGGTGGTAAAAATTATCCAGGGTTAGAGTTTAGCCATGCATAAACAGAAATTGGAGAAAGGGCCAAGGGATTTGAGAATAGAAAACAGCATAGCATTGAACAGGCTAATTACAGGGTCAAGACTTGGAGGAAGGAAGGTGAAACCAAAGCAAGGATGTTGGCTGTGAGAGTACTGAGGGGTGGTGGAGGGACAAAAGGTCATGATGAAACAGATGAGAACAAGGACTAGGAACAAGTTTAGGAGAGAGGCATAGGGAGTGATGAGTGATAAGAGATTACTGTGGGAGAAAAGAATATCAGAATTCCTATTTAAGGAAAGGATACCCTTGTGGGTGATAACAAGATCAAGGGGGGGGCAGCTAGGTGGCACAGTACATACAGCATCAGCCCTGGAGTCAGGAGGACCTGAGTTCAAATCCAGGCTCAGACCAAACACTTGACACTAGCTGTGTGACCCTGGGCAAGTCACTTAACCCCAATTGCCTCGCCAAATAAACAAAAAAATTCTTTTTTAATTAAAATTAAAATAAAAACAAGATCAAGGGTATGAGCATTCCCTTGTGCAGCTGAGATGGAGTTGAGGAGATGGAGGAAATGAGAAACCATGTAAGCTGAAGTATACTAGTATAAGTAAATAATGTGATGTGGCAGACAAGAATTCTTATGTAATCTTAAACTGTATTAAGGAAAGTGTAATGCCAGACCTAGGGAGGTGATTGTCATGCCCTGGTCAGACCGCATCTGAAGTATTGTGTTCAGTTCTTGGATGCATATTTTAGGAAGGACATTGATAACCTAGAACAGGAGTGGGGAACCTGCAGCCTCAAGGCCACTTGTGGCCTTCTAGGTCCTTGGGAACAAATCCTTTTATTGAGGGGATTTGTTCTGTGAAGTTTGGATTCAGTCAAAGGGCAGGACTTGAGGACCTAGAAGGACACATGTGGCCTCAAGGCTGCAGGTTCCCCAGCTCTGACCTAGCGAGTACTGGGGGAGCGGGCAACAAAAAGATGGAGAAAGGACTCAAGTCGATGTCATATGAAGATTGACTGAAGGAACTGAAGATATTTAGCCTGAAGAATAGAAGACTTAGAGAAGATGGTCCTTTCCCAGTTCTCTTCAAATGTTTGAAAGGAAGACTTATTCTGCTTAACCCCAGAGAACAGAACTAGAAGCAAGGGGTATAAATAAAGCAAAAAGGTCAATTTAGGCTTATTGTAGGAAAAGCTTCCTAACCATTAGAGATGCCTGAGAGTGTCATAGGCTGCTTGGGGAGATAGTGAGTTCCCCCCATTGGAAGTCTTAAAAACAAAGACATTTTCAGGTGATTTGTCAAGAGGCTTTTTTATTCAGGTCTGAGGTATATTAGACAGCCCTTCTATCTTCAGATTCTTTTATTCTTCTGGGCCCTATGAAATTGTGCAAAGCATGTAAATGATAGTGTTCTAATGAAACTTAAGTTAGAATAATAGCATTCATTCCAACCCCTCCCTTTACAGAAGGAGCTAAGTCTCAGAAAGATTAAGTAGCTTAACCAAGGTAATACCTTTGTTTGTGAGCGTCTTAGTATTTTATCTTGTGATCCTTTTACTTTATTTCCTAGAAAAATATTGCATCTGCCTTCTTTCCCTGGACTCCCCCCAAACAAGAAGTCCTACAAATATATCTACCTAATTCAATTCAACCTTTCAAATGTATATTAAAACACCTACTATGTTCAGAATACTCTGGTGGGAGTGGATATAACAGGAGGAGATGTAATGTTCAAATGACAAGAATTTCCTTTCCCTTAAAAGAGTGTGTAGTCTATCAGAAGTACAACCACCAAGGCTGGTGGGAGCCACTAGAAAGTGACAGTGATATTTTTAAGAGTATTAATGTGTTAAAATTTTCTTATTTAAAAAAAATGAGGTTTTAAAAATTATATTTATAAATATTTATAGCAATAAATATATTCATATATTTATATTTATCAAATATATGGTTATATCACATATTTATTGATATTTATATTATAGCAATATTTATAGCAGCTCTTTTTGTGGTGGCAAAGAATTGGAAATTGAGGGGATGCCCATCAACTGGGGAATAGCTGAACAAGTTGTGGTATATTAATGTAATGGAATACTATTGTGCTATAAGAAATGATGAACAGGCAAACTTCAAAAAAATCTGGAAAGATTTACATGAACTGATGAAGAATGAAATGAGCAGAACTAGGAGAACATTGTACACAGAAACAGCCACATTGTGCCATGACTGACTGATAGACTTAGCTCTTCACAGCAAAGCAAGAATCTAAGACAATTCCAAAAGACTCATGATAGGAATTGCTATCCACATTCAGAGAAAGAACTATGGAGTCTGAATGCAGGTGGAAGCATGCTATTTACTCTCATTTTCCTTTGTTGTTTTTATTGTTTCATTCTTGTGGTTCTTCCCATTAGTTCTAATTGTTCTTTATATCGTGACTAATGGGAAAATATGCTTAATATGAATGTATAAGTAGAACCTATATCAGACACCAACAGAGGGAGGGCATGATTCTAACAATCAGCCATATTGGCTAGACTCTTAAGGAACCTGAGCACTTTAATGGAGATGAGATGGATCTTATATATAGAAAGACTGTGGGAGGGATCTAGGAGTGGCCAAGTAGTCAAGGGTGACTGGGAGGTAAAATGGGGTCTAGATAGGATCAAGGGTGGAAAGTTTCCAGGAGGTAACAGAGAATTGGGAGATTGGGCATAGGCCACAATGAAAGGGCAGTTGAGAGGACTTGACCATGTGGGAAAGTCCAGGGTTTTTCTTTTTAGGAGTTCAGATCCCATCCCCGTCAGTTTCCCAACTCGTCTAAAGTTTTCCTCTTTTAAATGATTCTTTAGGAGAGGTAACAATTATTATAAATCCTTAATACCTTATTGTGGATAAGCTTCCTTTTCTATGTATAATGCATAGCATAAAGGGCTTAGGGTACCTTCTCTCATTAAGGGGGCCTGTTCTGGACTCAAGTGAACCATGTTTAATCCTTGGAGAGCCTGATCTCTAAAGAGAGAATAAGGCTTTTTTCATAATCCCTGGCTCATTATATTCCCACTCTGGACCCTGGGAAAAAACCTCCTAGTTTTTTTAGGTTTGATTCATGTCCAAGATCTCTTCAGAAGGGTTAACAGGGTCTCTTCCAGAAAAAGGGTCTATTTCTACAAATTAGATCAGGTACAGACAACCATTTACTCCTCTATCAAAAAAAAATGCTTAAAATACAAAATTTATAAGTGTACATTGATAATTATTTAAAACATGATACAATCCTATTATTCTCTCCCAGGGGGATAATACTTACATTATTTGCACTCATTCCTCTGAAATGGGAAAATTGAAATATTCCTTTGTTTCCCATTGCCACTTCCAGGTTCTCCCTCTACCATCATCACTCAGTAACCTCTTCTTCTTTGAGGTTTACCCAGGGCTGTGCTGGTAAAAAAACAAACAAATAAACAAATAACTAAGTCTCTAAAAAGAAAAAGATATATTTATACATACATATAACACACTTTTTAATTTAATTTGCATTATTAACATTTCCCACCATTTTTTAAAAATTTCCCCATCATTTTAAGTCTAAACAATTAACAAACAATAAAGCAAGCCCTGATTTACAGTATTTGCTGAAGTATAAATGTTTATACTGATAATTTAACAATTATAGCTAGTGAGTTGGTTCCAGCATACCACTGCAATATTTACCCCCCAAATAAAATTTGGGTAGCTGTTGTCTCCTGACCTCCAAAATACTTCTCTTTCTTCAACAAGTTCAGTGTCTGATTCATGGTCTTTTTCCTTTCAAATTCTGCCCTCATGCTAGGACACTTAAACACATATGTTAATATTCTCAAAAACACTTGGACTTCAGAGTTCCTCAACTTTGACATAACATACTCCTCCACTTCACCTGAGTCACACAAAAAATGGTCATATTTTTAATCTTTCCATAACCTAGAAATGCACCATTTCCATATTCTTGAACTCTGAGGTTCCCTTATCTGATTACAATTTATTGTTATTATACCTCTTCCCTTGCCTTTCTACCCCAACTTCTGTTCTTGGTCCACACTGTGACCTACATTCTCTTGACCCCTCAGTTCTTTCTTGGCCATCACCCTGCACTTTCCTCCCTTCTCCATCTTGACCCATGGATAAACCAGTTCAACCTTACACTATACTCTTCTCTTACATCACCAGTCTTGACCTGCCAAGCCTCAGTCTTGAATCACTGCCATGTGCTACTGAAGAAAGCTGGAGAAAAATCACAAAACTGTGCTTAGGAAGTGCGCTACAACTTTCTGGTATATAACCTCAACTGGGTCATCACTGCTCTAAGGCATTTCTTTACTCCTTAATTAACTCACTATTCTAGACACCAAACCTTTCCATCTTCCTTCAGGCCTTCCATGGCTCCCCATTCCCCTACCCTCTCAGCTGAGAACCTTGCCTCATATTTAATTGGGAAAAAAAAGAAAACCAATAAATAAGAGCTCCCTCTTATTCCCTCCTCATCTCAAATCTCTAGATGCCTTTTGCCACTAAGTCCTCCTTCACCCTTGTCTCACATGAAGAGGTGGCCCTTCTCCTTACCAAGGCACAGCCTCTACATGGGTCACTGATCTCACTTCACCCTGTATTCTCCAACAGGTTGTCTTCATCCTCAAAAAACCCTTCTTTGAAATCCATCCATCTCTGCAACATATCATCTTATATTTCTCCTCTCTTTTGTGGCTAAACTACAATTGGTGCCTCTGCTTCCTCTCCTCTAACTCTCTACACTTCTGGCTTCCTTTCTCATCATTCAACCAAAACTACTCTCTTCAAAGTTATCAGTGATTCCTTCCTGACTTCTGTCTAGCCTTTGGCACCATCACCCTCTTTTCCTCATTCTCCTCCTACCTGTCTGGCTTGTTCTTCTCCATCTCTTTTGCTGGACCTTCATCTAGGTCACTATGAACTCATTTTCTTTCCCCTAGACTCTCCACTTCCAAACTTTCCCTTTATCACCAAAGGCACCACCATTCCCCCAGTCACCCAGGCTCACAACCTAGATGTCAACCTTAACTCATCATTCTGTCTCTCTCACACACACACCCCCATCCAATCTGTGGCCAAGACCTGTCAATTTGACAATTATAGCATCTCTCATAGATGCCCCCTTCTCTCCTCTGACACTGCCATCACCCTGGTGCAGGCCCTCAACACCTCATGTTTGGGCTATTACAATAGCTTATTGGTTGGTCTCCCTGCCACAAGTCTTTCCCCACTCCAGTCCATCCTCCGCTCAGCTCAAATTAATTTTGCTAAAGTACAGATCTGGCTATGCCACTTGCCTTCCCTCCTTCCCAGCCCTATCCAAACTCAATGAACTCCAGTGGCTCCCTATTACCCTCTAGGATCAAATATAAAATCTTCTGTTTGAAATTCAAAACCCTTCACTAACTGGCCCCTTCTTACCTTTCCATTCTCCGTATACCTTACACATACACACACACACACACACACACACACACACCCCAATCCAGTAACACTAGACAACTACTTTCTATTCCTTGAACAACACACTTCTCAAGACTCAGGGCATTTTTCAGGTTTCTTTTTGTTTTGTTTTGTTTCATTTTGCTTTTTGGTGAGGCAATCAGGGTTAAGTGACTTGCCCAGGGTCATACAGCTAGTATGTGTCAAGTGTCTGAGGCTGGATTTGAACTCAGGTCCTCTTGTCTCCAAGGCCGGAGCTCTATCCACTGCACCACCTAGCTGCCCCTCAGGGCATTTTTCACTGGCTGTTCCCTGTGCCTAGAATACTCTCCCCCTCACTTTTTCTGCCCCTTGCCTTCCCTGGCTTTCTTCAAGTAACAGATAAAATCTTATCTCCAAGGAGAAACCTTTTCTGATCCACCATAATAAGAGAGCCTCTCCCCTAGTGATTATCTTAGATTGCTTCTGTATGCAGCTTGTTTGTACATGGTTCTTTTCATGCTGTCTCTCCCCATCAGAATGTGAGCTCCTTGCAAGCAGGGACTGTCTTTTGCCTTTCTCTAGCACAGTGCCCGGTACATAGTAGGTACTCGATAAATGCTTATTGACTGACATTAAGACAGTACCAGTTACAAGTTCCTCTTTGTGTGTATTTGTAAGAAAGTGTACCTCAAGTTTGTGGGGGAGGGTTTTTTATAGCTATTATTTTTACCATGCCATCGTTTTGTTGTCTTGTTGTTGTTCAGTTATGCCCAACTCTTGGTGACCTCATTTTGGGGCTTTCTTGGCAAAGACACTAGTGTGGTTTGCCATCTCCTTCTCCAGCTCATTTACAGATGAGGAAACTGAGGCAAAAAGACTTAAGTGACTTGCCCAGCATCATGTACCTAGTAAGCGTCTAAGATCAAATTTGAACTCAGGAAGATGAATCTTCCTGACTTCAGGTCTGGCTCTCTATCTACTTTGACACGTAGGTGCCATCTTAAATGACATAAATTTGTTGGGTACCTAGTCAGCTCAGTTGCATAACTTCTTCCAGTTCTGTTCAACAGCACATAATTATTATATAGGAGCAGGAGAGGAAAATGGTAGAAGTAATGCAGATGGGATTGGGCAAGGATGAGCAATGATAGGATGAAGGGAAAGAGATTTGAGAGGAAAGTGTGGAGTTAGACTCTACACTTAGACTAGGTCAAGATGATGAAGTCAATCAAGAAAGTGGCATCAGAGGAGAGAGTAATAGTCTGAGAAATCCCAAGGCATAGAGAAGTTGGGGGTACTAATAAAGGGGAAAAATAGGTTTAGGAGGGATAAGGCATAGGGAGAGGCAGAATGATAGGTTATGGTCTGATACAGGAACATCAGAATTTTTTTTTAATCATGGAAGTTAACACTTGCGGTAAAGGTGAGATCCAGGAGATGACTGTGCAGGGATGAAGTAAAATGAAGTAGTAGGTCATGGGATTTGAGGGAGGTTAGGGTGCACTGACATAAAAGTTGAAGAACTTCAGCAAAAGGAAAGGAGTTGAGGAAGACAGGAAAAAAATGACACTGGTACTGAACACCTTGAGGAAGGAGGAAGAATAACCTTAAGACCCAAAGACAATAGACACTATGATCTATGTTGGATGAAAAACATTATTAAAATAAACTTCAAAGGCGAAAAGGTTGCAAAGTGAGGACATTTTCAAAGGAACAGTCTTAAAGTGTCGATAAGGGGCAAGGAGTATTCTGACTCCCTCTTCAGGACCAGTGTGCCTGGACAGGATGGCAGGATGCAATGTCACCTAGGGGAAGCTAGGTTTCTATAAGTGCAAAAATATTGAAGAGATTCAGAATGAAGGAAAGATTGTTCATTATGAAACAGAAATTCCAAAGAGCAGAGTAGAAGTAAACAGAGTTTGGGCAGAACATAGAAGAAAAGGGCTGAAGAAAATATGGATATGAGAACAGGAAATAGGAGTGGAGAATCATTTACTTCTAAGCAGCTAAGATTAAGTGACACAGGAATTTGGACATTAATAGGTGGTAGCTGTCCTTTATATGTGGAATGCATTCTCTCCTCACCCCTACCTCAAAGAATCCCTTACTTCCTTCAAGGATCACCTTCCACATGAAGCCTTTCTTCATCCTCCCAATCATTAGTGTCCTCCCTCCCTCCAAATTTTTAACTATTTTTAATTTATTTTTAATTGTGTGTATATGTACGTGTGTATGTATATATGAGTGTATGTGTATACATATATATGTATAGTGTGTATGTATATATGTATATGTGTATATGCATATGCATATAAATACAGATACTTATATAGAGATATATAAATATATACACATATACAAATATGTGCATATATTTCTAAACATACACGCATGTGCTGTCCCCCCCAAAGCTGAGATTACTTCATTTGTCTTCTGTTTGAATCTCTAGTACCTAATAAATAACAGGCATATTATCGATTGATTGAGTGACCTTCATAGAGGCAGAAAATTCCATCTGCATCATGCTTCTTGCATAAGAGAACCTGGACTAAATGACTGATGAACTAAATCCAGAGAGCTTCCCTAGCCATCCACGAGCAGAGCTGGACCCAAGCAAAAGCCCTTAATCCAGACACTAAGGACGGTGATATGAAAAATAAAAGACCTAACGTGATAAAAAAAAATACTATGTATTGATCATAGCTCAAGGGGTAAATAGAGAAGAAAAAAGTGACTCCACAACAAGTCAAAATAGACCCTCAAAGAAAAAATGTTCTGACCACAAAGATCACAAAAATATGTGGAATAAATGAAACAAGATATATAAAATAGAATTGCTAGGGAGGAAAGAATGGAGAGAAATGATACCTTAGAACAGAAATTTACCCAAGAAATGAATGTCCTTAAAATTAGAATAGGCCAAACATAAAACAATGGAAAATTTCATCAAAAAAAATTATAATAATGAGACAATATACCAAAATTTATGGGATGTAACTAAAGCGATCCTTTTTTTTTTTTTAGGCAATTGGGGTTAAGTGACTTGCCCAGGGTCACACAGCTAGTATCTAAAACTGTCAGCAAGCATTATCTCAATGGGGACAAACTAGGAGCCTTTCCAATAAGATGGGTGCCTATTAACACCACAATTATTCATCTTGTTCTAGGAATGCTACCATAGCAATAAAATAAGAAAAAGAAATTGAAGGAACTAGAATAGGCAATGAGAAAACAAAACTATCACTCTTTGCAGATGATATGATGGTATACTTACAGAATCCTAGAGAATCAACTAAAAACCTAGTTGAAACAATTAACAACTTCATCAAAACTACAGTATATAAAATAAGCCCACATAAATCATCAGCATTTCTATATACTAGCAACAAAGCACAGCAGGAAGAGATAGGAAGAAAAATTCCATTTACATAACTCCAAACAATATAAAATACTTGAGAGTCCAGCACCAAGACAAACTCAGGAACTATATGAACATAATTACAAAACACTTCTCACATAAACAAAGTCAGATATAAACAATTAAAGAAATATTAATTGCTCATGGGTAGGCTGAGCCAATATAATAAAAATGAAATTCTACCTAAATTAATTTACTTTATTCAGTGCTATACCAATCAAATTGCCAAAAAAAAATTATTTTACAGAGCTAGAACAAAATAATAAAATTTATCTGGAAGAACAAAAGATCAAGAATACCAAGGAAATCAATGAAAAAAAAAACGTGAAGAAAGATTGCTTAGCAATATCAGATTTCAAACTGTATTACAAAATAGTAATCATCAAAACAACCTGGCACTGGTTAAGAAATAGAGTGGCAGATCAGTGGAATAAATTAGGTACACAATACACAATAGTAAATGTCAAACAAATTACTATAGTAATCTACTGTTTGACAAACCCAAAGACCCAAGATTTTTGGACAAGAACTCACTATTTGACAAAAATTGCTGGGAAAAGTGGAAATCAGTTTGGCAAAAACTAGGTATAGACTAACATCTCATACCCTATACCAAGATAAGGTCAAAATGGGTACATTTAGATATGAAGGGTGATACCATAAGCAAATTAGGGAAGCATAGAATATTTTACCTGTCGATTTGTGGTTTTGCTTTATGAAAAAACAAGACATACAGAGCATTATGGAATATAAAGTGGATAATTTTTAGTACATCAAATTAAAAATGCAGCCAAGAGTAAAATGAAGGCAGGAAACTGGAGAATTTTTTTATAAAAAAGGCCTCATTTCTCAAATATATAGAGTGCTGAGTCAAATCTGTAAGAATACAAGTTATTCACCAATTGATACATGGCCAAAGGATTTGAACAGGCAGTTTTCAGAAATCAAAGCTATAAGGAAAAAATGCTCTAAATCACTATTGATTAGAGAAATGTAAATTAAAACAACTCTGTGGTACTCCCTCATACCTATCAGATTAGCTAGTATGACAGAAAAGGAAAATGACAACTCTTGGAGGGGATATGGAAAAATAAGGATACTAACACACTATTGGTAGAGTTGTGAACTGATCCAACCATTCTGGAGAGCAATTTGGAAGTATGCTTAAAGTGCTAAAAAAAAACCCAAAAAACTGTGCATACCCTTTGGCATAGCAATACCACTACTAGATCTGTATCCCAGAGAGATAAAAGGAAAAGAACCTATATGTCCAAAAATATTTGTAGCAGCTCTTTTTGTGCTGGCAAAAACATTTGGAAATTGAGGGGATGCCCATCACTTGTGGGATGGCGGAACAAGTTGTGATATATGATCGTGATGGAATACTACTGGGCTATAAGAAATGATGAGCAGGAAGGCTTTCAGAAAAAGCTGGGAAGACCTACATGAACTGATGCAAAGTGAAATGAGCAGAACCAAAATAACATTGTACATAGTAACAGCAATATTGTACTATGACCAACTATAAATGAGTTAGCTATTCTTAGCAATACAATGATCTAAGATAATTCCAAAGTACTTATGATGGAAAATGCTATCCACCTACAGAGAAAGAACTGATGGAGTATGGATGCAAACTGAAGCATACTGTTTTTTACTTTATTAATCTGGGGTTGGTCTGTGTTTTCTTATGCAACATAGCTAATATGGAAATATTTTGATGACTGCACATATAAAATCTATATCTAATTGCTTGACTTCTCAAAGTGGGGAGGAGAAGGAGGGAGAGAATTTGGAACTCAGATTTTTAAAACAACAAATGTTTAAAATTTTGTATTTATATATAACTGGGGAAATAAAATTTAAATTAAATTAAGGAATAAAAATTTATAAAATAAAAAAATTGAAAAAGAAATAAAGGAAACTATTTTGCCCAATTATAAGCAAATAAAAATAAACTCAGAATAAATGGATGAATAATTACTAAAAAATTAAATACCCAGATTAACAAAAGAAGAACTAGATTATTTAAATGACCCTATATCAGAAAAAAGAAATTGAACAAGCCATAAATAAACTCCCAAAGTGAATAACTTGAGGACAGGCTGGATTTATAAGTGAACTCTATCAAACATTCAAAGAACAATCAATTCCAATATTACATAAAGTGTTGTAAAAATAGGAAAAGTGAGCTTTCCAATCTCTATGATACAAATATGGTTCTGATACCTAAACCAGGGAAAGATAAAGCAAAGGGAAAAAACCCTACTATAGGCCAATATCCCTAATGAATAGTGACACGAATTTATTCAATAAAATTGCAATAGAAGGGGCAGCTAGGTGGTGCAGTGCATAGAGCTCCAACCTTGGAGTCAGGAGGACCAGAGTTCAAATCTGGCCTCAGACACTTGACACTTAACTAGCTGTGTGACCCTGGGCAAGTCACTTAACCCCAATTACCTCACCAAAAAAAGCAAAAAAAAAAAATCAACAGAATAGATAGGTATATTTAAAAAGTATATACTGTGACCAGGTTAGATTTATGCCAAGAATTCAGAGTTGGTTCAGTGTAATGGGACTTTCATGCCCAAATCACCCAAGATGGAGATACTGGTATGCGTGACTGAAGAAACCTATTTTGGGGGAAAAAAAACCATTCTATTTTCTCCTACCACATGTGTGGAAGAAGCTTCTCTCTACCGGCTGCATTGCAGAACAAGCTGTGTCTTTAAAATTACCAGGTTAGGACAGTCTGTCCCTCTCTTTCAGGTGGTATCCACAGGTAAAGATACTGTTCACCTGAAGCATGGCACCATGAACTCAGCTGAGTGTAAGGGAAGGGTTACCTTCTTTCCCTTTAGACCCTGTGGCCCTAAGAACTAGGTTCGAGATTTTGGTCTTGTTTTGTTTATCTTTTCCAGACTTGGGAACTTAAGCCATGGAAACCTTGGAGCCGGGATTCCAGGCCAGATATTGTTGCCAGATCAGTAAAGAAACCCTGAGAATGTGGGGTGCAAGTCTGAGGAAAAGGGCACCTTTGGACTAAACTGAGTTTAGCTGTGAACTCAATCCTCTTCCATTCCCCAGAGACGGAGAAAATACAGGGGGCTGTTATGACTCCCAGGTTTGGGGAGAGAATGTGTGTGTTTTTTCTTACTCTACCTCTTCAATATCTGGAGCCAGAAGGTGGGACCTCAGAGGCCTTCCAGTCTAACCTACTCATCCAGTCTAACCTACTCATTTCAGACATGAGACAATGAACATCTAGAAGAGCTAAGTGAATTGCTCAAGGTCATTTGTTGTTGTTGTTTAGTTGTTTCAGTTGTGTCTGACTGTTCATGACCCCTTTTGTAGAGGTTTTCTTGGCAAAGAGACCAAAGTGGTTGGCCATTTCCTTCTCCAGCTCAGTTTACAGATGAGGAAAGTGAGGCAAACAGGGTTAAGTGACTTGCCCACAGTCATACAGCTAAAGTATCTGAGGCCAGATTTGGATTCACGAAGATGAGTCTTCCTGATTCCATGCCCAATGTTCTTTCCACTGTGCCACCTTCTAGCACCTCTAGTATGAGGGCTTACAGAGCATTTCTGAGGTGTCCACTGTCACCCAACTCTCACCTGTGGCTCCAAGAAGATGTAGCATGCACAGTGGCCACACTCCAGTGAACCTTTTTGGCAGACGGGCTAAACCAGGTTGAGGGTAACCAACAGGTCTCAAACCTGTTGGTGAGTTAGAGGGGTGTCTACCCCAAGCATGTGAAGACTTTCCTGGTGGATTGGGCAGATGAGAAAAATTTGTTCCACTGGCCATGAAGGTGGCTGAAGTAGGCTCTGTGGAGTGCTGAGAGCTCGATCGGGCACTGAAGATGCCAAGGACATCCACTGCATTCTGGGCCATCACCAGTTGTCTTGACTTTTGTCCTGCCACTGAATTTCAATGACTCAGGAAGAGAGAGTAAGGTTGTCTGTTTGCAACTCTGTCTCCCTTAAATTCAATTCAAGTGCAAGTCATCACCTGTGATGTCACTGGTCCTCTTTGAAATGAAGAACAAACAACAACAACCATCTCTGAAGTAAATTTGTTTTGTAAACACTAATCTGTTTAATGGAACTGAGATGCTGAGGACCTCCTAAAACTGAAGGAACATGAACTGTAAGAGCTTGATGAAATGGCAGACTAGATACCCATTAAGGATACTGGAGAATTCTTGGGGAGGAATAAAATGTAACATACCTAGTCTAAAGGCAGTGGGGGCCAGAGTAGTCACTGTTACATAAGAAACACTATAGGGGCAGCTAGATGGCGCAGTGGATAGAGCACCGGCCCTGAAGTCAGGAGGGCCTGAGTTCAAATCCGGCCTCAGACCCAACACTTGACACTTACTAGCTGTGTGACCTTGGGCAAGTCACTTAACCCCAACTGCCTAAAAGCCAAAAAAAAAAAGAAACACTATAAATATAATAAATTAGGTTATTAACATAAATAATAAAAAAACATGATTACATCAATATATCATGAAAAGGCTTTCAATAAAATTTAACACTTGTTCATATTACTCCATAAAGCATAGAAAGAAATGGGCTTTTCTTTAATACAGTAAATAATATCTATCTAAAACCAAGAACTCCATATATAATGGAGGAAAGTTAGAAGCATTTCCAGTGAGAACAGGGTAAAGCAAGGGTGCCCATCATCAATACTATTTTTTAACATAAGCACTAGAAACATTAGCTATAGCAATAACACAGTAAAAAGAAACCAAGGGAATAAACATATGCAAAGAAGAAACAAAATATCACTTTCTTAAGATGACATAATGGAGTGAGCAGAGCCAAGATGGCAGAATAGAAGAAGGAAGTATAGCATAAGTCCTTCAGTGCAACCCCTCCACAAACATCTAGAAAAGACACTAGAATGAATCTTGATCAGGAAATCCAAGGGAAAAAAATCACACTGAGGCATATTTCCAGCCCAAGTCAGCATAGGGAGATAGAACTGTGAACACAAAGAACAGGGAGCACCCTATGAAGATTATTCCACTAAACAGGTACCAAAAAAGAACTGAGGCTGGTTACCTGGTCAAGAAGATGCCCTAGAAGAGCAGCTAGGTGGCACAGTGGATAAAGCCTTGGAGTCAGTAGGACCTGAGTTCAAATCTGGCCTCAGATACTTGACACTTACTAGCTATATGACCTTGGGCAAGTCACTTAACCCTGATTGCCTCACCAAAATAAATAAATGAATAGAAATAAAAATAAAAAAGAAGAGGTCTTAGACCTTAAGGTCTCCCTATGAGGGACCCCGATCTTGTAAAGGCTATGGAAACAAGTGCCAACTGATATTTCTATCATTCACTGCCCAATTCTGGTTTACAGATCTAGGGTAAACTATGGTGGGGGCCTGTACTTAAGGATAGCATTTCAGGATGAAGAAAGGTCATGAGCTCTACACTATATATTGAGTTAGAAGGAAACTGTTCCAAAGAAAACAATGCCTTTGGAGCTCTAGCCCTAAGAGCTGAATATGGTCTCAGTTCTAGCCTTCAATTCACCCTGAAGCTTAAAATGGAATAACTGGGCAGCAATCCCAGACCAAAGATGAGCCTACAATTCTGTCACTCAGAACAAAAAGAGTTTTCTAGCTAGCTGTTAGTGGCTGAGTCTAGTAGCAGATTACTAGGATTTCCAACTAGGAATAAACCAGTAAGAATGTTGCATAGATTTAAACCAGCATAGGAACTTGCAGAGCTCAGAGCAGGAGGATGAGCAGACTTTTCCTTGTATCACACCATTATGGAAGCACTAAAAATATATAGGACCCCAGCCTGACCTATCCCTGAGATAATGAAATAACATAACATTCAATAACCCCAAAAAGTAGCAAAAGGACCTAAGAGGACAAAAACTCAGCTCAGCCATTCCCCCTGGAAGTGTGCAGAACCTGGCCGTAATGTAAAGTCTAAAGTCAGGCACTAGGCTAGATGAATGAGTGAGCAAAAAAGAATCTTGCCCCCCCAAAAGGGGGAAAAAGCTATTATGGTTACAGCAAAGCTAAAGACACAAATCCAGAAGAGAAATACTCCAAAACTTGTATAAGCAAAGCCTCAGGGAAAACACAGCTTTGGACACAAATTCATGTCAAATTCCTAGAAGAGAATGCTTTAAAAAAAAAAAGCTTAAAAAATTTATTTTAAAAATTAAATGAGAGTGGAGTAAAAGCAGTGACTTGCTTGAGCTCTCCCCCAAACCCCTCCAAATACCTGTAAAAAATGTCTGTAAATAAATTCTAAAGCATCAGAACCCACAAAAAGACAGAATGAAACAAATTTCCAACCCAAGACAACCTGAATGGTTGCTCAGAAAGTATAAGATGTGGGGCAGGGACAGGAACAAAGTTTGGCGTGGGTGTGCAGGCAAAATAGGCCTCACGGAACCTGGAGCAGCCTTCAGAGGACTGAATAATGGGCAGCTGTGGCAGTTTCCAGACTTCTCAACCCATGAATGCCTAAGACAATTTAGAAGGTCAGTAGGAAAAGTCTGACTACAGTGAGAGAGAAGCGTGGTCCCAGCCACAGTCCCCACATGTGGCCCAGGGGCAGCGGCTGCTTCTTGAGCTTCCAGGCCACAGACTGAGGGGGAATCAAGTGGCTGATCACAGAGGGATTGCAGGGATCTCTCTTTGCTGGTGCAGGATTCTCTTGCTTTGCCATGCTTGGATCTGGGTCACAGTTCTGGGTTGGTGGTCCTGAGGCAAGGAGGAGTGCTGGTACAGTGGAGCTTCTAGTGGTGGTGCAGAGAAAATCCTCCTCACAGTTTCAAGGCAGAAAAGAGTGCTTGTGGTCACTCATAGACCAAAGTAAAGGCCAGGAAAGGAGTAAACACCTTGCCCCTTATCATACCACCTTGGAAGAACTGAAAATTTAAAGGTCCTTAGAAGTATCTCAGAAAATAGTTGCACAAAATCCCTGAAGCTTGGGACAGTACATTTTCCACACTGGAAGCAGACCCCTACCTTAACAAAGAGTTTATAACTCAAGTAATTGGCTGGGATCATGAGCAAACTTCACAAAAAAAGTCAGACCATAGAATCTTTCTTTGGTGACAAAAAAGATCAAAACATACAACCAGAAGAAGGCAACAAAGTCAAAGCTCCTACATCAAAGCCTCCAAGAAAAATATGAATTGGTCCCAGGCCATAGAAGAGCTCAAAAAGGATTTTGTGAAGCAAGTAAGAGAAGTAGAGGAAAAACTGGGAAGAGAAATGAGAGTGATGCAAGGAAATCATGAAAAACAAGTCAATAACTTGCTAAAGGAGATCCCAAAAAATACTAAAGAAAATAACACCTTAAAAAATAGCCTAACCCAAATGGTAAAAGAGGTCCAAAAAGCAGAGAAGAATACCTTAAAAAGCAAAATTGGCCAAATAGAAAAGGAAGTTCAAAAGTTTACTGAAGAAAATACCTCCTTAAAAATTAAAATGGAGAAATTGGAAGCTAGTGACTTTATGAGAAATCAAGTCACTGTAAAATAAATCCAAAAGAATGAAAAAATAGAAAACAATGTGAAATATCTCACTGGAAAAACAACTGACCTGGAAAATAGATCCAGGACAGAGAATTTAAAAATTATTGGACTATCTGAAATTCATGATCAGAAAAGGAACCTAGACATCATCTTTCATGAAATTATCAGGGAAAACTTCCCTGATATTTTAGTACCAGAGGGCAAATTAGAAATTGAAAGAATCTACCAATCACCTCCTGAAAGAGATCCCCAAAGGAAAACTCCTAGGAATATTGTAGCCAAATTCCAGAGTTCCCAGGTCAAGGAGAAAATATTGCAAGCAGCCAGAAAGAAACAATTCAAGAAACACGATCAGGATAATGCAAGATTTAGCAGCTTCTACATTAAGGGACCGCAGGCCTTAGAATTAAATATTCCAGAGGGCAAAGGAGCTAGGATTAAAACCAAGAATCATCTACCCAGCAAAACTGAGTATAATCTTTCAGGGGAAAAATGGTCATTCAGTGAAATAGAGGACTTTTAAGCATTCTTGATGAAAAGACCAGAGCTGAATAGAAAATTTGACTTTCAAATACAAGACTCAAGAGAAATATGAAGAGATAAACATGAAAGAGAAATCATAAGTGATTTATTAAGGTTGAACTGTTTACATTCCTGCATGGAAAGATGATATTTTGTTTAATAGGAATGTAAATGTAAAGCCTATATCAGATTGTGCGCCATCTTGGGGAGAGTGGGGGGGACGAAGGGGAAGAAAAATTTTCAGCTCAAAAGCATATGGAAGTGATTGTTGATAAATCAAAATAAATTAATAAATTAAAAAAAAAGAAAGATGATATTCGTAACTCATGCGACCTTTGTCAGTATTAGGGTAGTTGTAGGGAAAAAATTATATGTATGTAGATAGATAGATAGGTAGATAGATAGATAGATAGATAGATAGATAGATAGATAGATAGACAGATAGATAAATAGAGGGCACAGGGTGAGTTGAAGATGAAGGGGTGATATCTGGAGAATAAAATTAAGGGGTGAGAGAGGATTATACTGGAAGAAGGAGAAAGGGAGAGATAGAATAGGGTAAATTATCTCACATAAAACAGATAAGAAATGGCTTTTACAGTGGAGGGGAAACAGGGGAAGGTGAGAGGGAATGAGTGAATCTTATTCTCAATTGGGTATGGAAATCTCTTATCCTACAGGAAAATAAGGGGGGGAAGGGGACAAGAGAGCAGGCAAATGATAGAGGGGAGGGCAGATTGGGGAAGGGGGTAATCAGAAGCACAAACACTTCTAAGGAAGGACAAGGTCAAAAGAGAGAAAAGAATAAATTGGGGGGCAGGATAGGATTAAGGGAAATATACCTAGTTTTTCACAACATGACTACTATGAAGTATTTTGCATGACTACACATGTAGAACCTGTATTGAGTTGCTTGACTTCTCAATGAGGGTGGGTGGGGAGGGAGGGAGAAAATTTGGAATCCAAAGCTTTAAAAACAAATGTTAAAAAAATTGTTTTCACATGCAACTGAGAAATAAGATATACAGGAAATGGGGTATAGAAATCTATCCTGCCCTACAAGAAAATTGAAGGGGAAGGTGCTAAGAGAAGGTGGGGGAGAAATAGAAGTGAGGGCAGATTAGGGGAAGGGATATTCAGAATGCGTGCCATCTTGGGGTGGGGGGAGGGACAAGATGGGGAGAAAATTTGGAACTCAAAATCTTGTGGAAGTGAATGTTGAAAACTAAAAATAAATTAATTAATTTTAAAAATTAAATGAGAATACTAGAGAAAAAATGAAAAAAAGAAAGGTTTAGAAAGAAAATTAACAGCTTTAGAAGAGGCACAAAACTTTGCCCAAGCAACAAACTCCTTAAAAATTAGAATGGACAAATAACTTCATGTGACAAGGAATACCAAAACAAAGTCAAAAGACTGGAAAAAAATAGAAGAAAATGCAAGGCATAGAATAGCAAAAACAACTGACCTCAAATCAGATAGGAGACAGAATTTTAAAACTGTTAGACTACCTAAAAGCTTTGACCAAAAAAAGGGCCTAGATTGCTTATTTCAAGAAATCATAAAAAGAAAACTTCCCAGTTTTCTTAGATCCAGAAGGCAAAAAAATAGAAAGAATCCACTGGTCATCTCCTGAAAGAAACCTCAAAATGAAAATTCCCAAAAACATTTTAGTCAGTCACAGTACCAAGCATGTGCCAAGAAGTGCTAAGGATACAAGGAAAGACAAAAGGCAGTCCCTGCTGTCAAAGATTTCACAATCTAATGGGAACATGAAGACAACTACATACCAATAAGCTATTTATAGGATACATTGGAGATAACCAACAAATAAAAGACACTACCCTAAAGGGGAATTAGGAAAGACCTCCTATAGAAGGTGGAAGTTTAGCTGAGAAGAAACCAGGAAAGGCAGGAGGCAGAAGAGGAAGGAGAGTATTCTAAGCATAGAGAACAGCCAGTGAAAATGCTTTGAGTCTAGAGTTGGAGTGTCTTGGTTGTGAAGGGTTTCAACTTTCAAACAGAGGATTTTATATTTGATCTTAGAGGTAACAGGGAGCCACCAGAGTTTGTTGAATGTGGAGTGGTGAGATCAATGATAATTTCTCTTATTTGAACTGAGTTACCTAGCTCCTAAAGAGAGAGACTCTTCACACCGTATTGGCTGATACGTATTCTCCTATGTATACCTTCTCTGATTTTGTTCGCTACCAATTTGGATAAACGGATTTTCTTTGCTATTCTCTATTCTATTCATTGTGGAACTGGTATTTGGTGGGAAAGGGGTCAAGACTCAGATATAGAGCTTGGGGCCCTCCTCCCCCTACCCAAGTAACAAAGCAATCAGAAGTTAGGATGAACTTGGTCATACTCTCTAGACTAATAATATTTAAGGGAGCAGACAGATATAGTAGGGATATAGTAGATAGATTTACTTAGCTCAGTAGGTACCCCCTCTTTCTGAGGAGAGCAGAAAGGCCTCCTGATTCCCCTCCAGGAAGGAATGAAACTTCTTGGAGAAAGGTAGGGAGAGAAGAGGCTAGAAATATCTATTCTGCCTCTTTTTGAGTCATACAACAGCCTCTCTTTGCCACAAGTGGGCCTCTTTCTATATCCGGGGACATCTCCCATTCCTTCCTACAAAGTTAAATTATTGGTAACGTTAGAGAAAAGTGGTTTTAGTTGCATCGTGATGTTAGAAGCCAGAAAGTAGAGAATTAAGAAGAGAGTGAGAGAAAAGGAAGTAAATGTACCAATTGTAGATAGCTCCTTCTCAAAAAGTTTAGCCACAAAAGGCAGGAGAGATATAGGATGCTAGCTAGCAGGGATGGATGGATCAAGTAAGGGTTCTTTGAGGATGGAAGAGACACAGATTTTTTTTTAAAGTAATTGGGGTTAAGTGACTTGCCCAGGGTCACACAGCTAGTAAGTGTCAAGTGTTTGGTCTGAGGCCGGATTGGAACTCAGGTCCTCTTGACTTCAGGGCTGGTGCTCTATCCACCGTGCCACCTGGCTGCCCCGACATGGGCATTTTTGTACGCAGTAGTGAAGCATCCAGTTAGCAAGGAGAGATTGATTTTTTTTGTTTTGTTTTGTTTTTTGGTTAGGCAATGGGGTTAAATGATTTGCCCACAGTCACACAGCTAGTAAGTGTTACGGGTCTGAGGCCAGATTTGAACTCAGGTCCTCCTGACTCTAGGGCAGTTCTCTATCCACTGGGCCATCTAGCTGCCTCACAAGAAGAGACTGAAAATAAATGAGAGGGTAGGGTGGATGGAAGGGGCAATCTGTTGGAGAAGATGAGACAGAATGGGATCAAGGATGCATGTAGAGAGAGGTTTGCCTTAGTAAGGAAAAGAGTCACCTCTTTTTTTTTTATATTAAGCATATTTTCACATTGGTCATGATGTAAAGAAGAATTAGAACCCATGGGAGGAACCACAAGAAAGAAGAGTCAAAAGAAAACAACAAAAGAAAAGGAGAGAAAATAGTATGCTCCCATCTGCATTCAGATTCCATAGTTCTTTCTCTGGATGTGGATAGCTTTTTTCATCATGAGTCTTTCAGAGTTGTCTTAGATCCCTGCATTGCTGAAGAGTTAAGTCTATCAAAGTTGGTCATCGTACAATGCTGCTGTTACCGTAATGTTCTCCTGGTTCTGCTCACTTCACTCAGCATTAATTCATACAAGTCTTTCCAGGTTTTTCTGAAGTCCACCTGCTCATCATTTCTTATAGCACAATAGTATTCCATTACATTCATATATCACAGCTTGTTCAGCCGTTCCCCAATTGATGGACATCCCCTTAATTTCCAATTTTTGGCCGACACAAAAAGAGCTGCTATAAATATTTTTGTACGTGTGGGTCCTTTTCCTGTTTTTATGATCTCTTTGAGGTACAGACCTAGAAGTGGTAATGTGAGACAAGAGTGAAGGTGAACATAGTGGCAACAGGCATCTGGTTGATGTGAGATGAGGAGGGGATAAGAGGGACCTTTCATGGAATGATTTTTTTTTCCAGTAAAATATAAGGCAAGGTTCTAAGCTGAGAGGTAGGAGTAATGTTGTTCAGAAGTCTAGAGAAAATGCACCAGACTGAATTCTGATGAAGAAAACCAAGAAAAAGACATAGAGAATCATATTTCCAGCTTAGGGTGACTTAGGGAGACCAACAAAAAGGTCTGAGGATAATGGGGGTGAGGGTAGCCAGGAGCATGCAGTACCTGGGTAACAATCTGGCAAGTAGGGATTGAAAGAGGGCTGAGACAGGACATAAGGGTAGGAAGACCTAGGGCAGACAGAAATCCCAAGGGATCCCTAAACAAGTGCTGGGAACAGGAATAAGTGCCATCTGGTATCTTTTGTCACCCAGACTACCCAGTTCTGGGTCACATATCCAGGACCGGGAGGAGAGGTCTTCAGCTTTGGCCCTAGCTGTGGTACTGAGCAAGGAACAAGTTCTGGAAGCAACTAGTAGTTGTGTGGCTCTGATACCAGGAGCAGAGTGGTGTCTCAGTTCCAGCCTTTGGTCCAGTATAACCCACAGTGGAATAATCAGGGCAGGAGTCTCAGATCAAAGGGGATCCATTGGTTCAGTTACCCTGAAGCTGCAGAGACTCTCATCAGGCCAACAGAAAATAAGTCCAGGAGCAATCTTCTAAAACCTCTAATGGAGAACAAGCTGACTGAACCAAAGCTGGCTCAGAAACTTGCAGAACTCAGAGCAGGAGGAGAATGAACAACCTCACTAGGGATCACACCATTTTGGGAGCACTAAAAGGTTGCAAGCTCCTAGCCTGAGTTATAAAAGCAGCAGAAAAGCAGAAAAGGCCAGAAGTCTAGGGCAGACATAACTCCTTGAAAATCAGAATTGGGGGCAGCTAGGTGGCAGTGGCCCTGAAGTCAGGAGGATCTGAGTTCAAATCCGGCCTCAGCCCAAACACTTAACACTAGCTGTGTGATCCCTGGGCAAGTCATTTAACCCCAGTTGCCTAAAAATAAAAAAAAATCAGAATTGGCCAAATGACAGTTAATGATGCCATTATACATTAAGAAACAAAAAGTCAAAGTGATGGGGTTGGGATCTGGACCCCAGAAAGGAAAAACCCTGGACTTTCCCACATGGCCAAATCTCTGGTGTTCACCTGAGGCTATAGTCCTATCAACTGGTCTTTCTTTGTGGCTAAGTCCAATCTCTCCATTCTGTTACCCTTAACTCAGCCTAGCCCTCCACTGTCTTCTCTCCCATAGTCTTTCTGTATATAAGGTCCATCTTGTCTCCATTAAGATGCTCAGATTCTTATAATCTAGCCACTGCTGAGATTTTTACAATCTAGCCAATAGCTCACAGGTGATCAGATTCTTTAAGAGTCTGGCCAACATGGCGGATCTTTAATAAACCTTGTCTTTGGCTGAAAGAAGGCTTGGGTCCAATTCTTTCGGACAGGACCCCCATGTCGTATTTTTGGGGTTCCAGCACCTGTAAGCCGCTAGATCTTATCAAAAGAACTGAAAAAATAGAATATGAAATCTCTCACAGGAAAAACAACCAACCTAGAAAACAGATCAAGGATAATTTAATAATCATTAGACTATCTGAAAGCTATGAACAGCAACAAAATGAACCTAGACATCATACTTCAATAAAAGAAAACTGTCCAGATATCTTAGAACCAGAGGGTAAAGAAGAAATTTAAAGTATCCTCTGGTCACCTCTTAAAAGAAATCCTAATGTGTTTTTAATCTTTTCTCAGGGAGTGTTTTAGGTGAGTCTTTTACAAGCATTTTCTGTCATGGGTGAAATAAAGACTACCCCCATGCCTAATATTACATATTGTACATTTAGCTGCCCATTCAGTAATTGGGGACACTGTTACCCTCATTTAAGGAAACTTAAACTGTATGTTACATTATTTTCTATATACTTTTAATTCACTATATGTGCCCTGATATAATAGATATTTCCCTAGAGAACTCCCTGTGAGTGCAATGAGCCAGAAACTGACCTGGTCTGTGTGAACTTAGGGGAATCTGTATCTTACCTGTGTTTTTCTCGTGTTACTTTACATACAATCACAAGGGTTTTCCAAAACATGCCAGGCTGGTTGCGGTGGGGGAAGGGAAGGAAGCGGCATGGAAACTGACAAGATAATTAGAGAGAAAAGAAATACAGGCTGACTCTTAACTAGGTGAATTTAAGTGAAAATTAACACTGAAAAAAAAATCAAAGAAGAAAAAAAAATTAACACTGAAAAAAAATTAAGAAAAAAAGAGAATTAACACTGGAATTTAAGTGAAAATGAACACTAGGAAGCAGGTCTATAGAGCCAGCCTGCTGTATTTCTCCGCCGGCTACAGGCAGGCACTTCTTAGGCCACGTGTCCCACCACCCCACCCGCAAAGGTGAAATGTTGGGGTTGAAAGCGGGGGATACGGCCTTAAAATAACGCATAACTTTTTGCCTGGAAAGGGAAATTTGGGGCTGCCTATTCATTTATTTTGGCTGTGTTTTCAAAACTCCCCTTGATTATCACTAAGTTTCTGGGGATACGTGCATTAATAAGGGATGTTCTAGTCGCGGGGAAAACTTTAAAGTAAGGAAGGTGAAGGGGGAGAATTAAAAACATGGAAAAATTTTAAAACCCTGGGTGAAGTTGATAGGTGACAAGGAAGACAACGAAATACGTGAAAAACAAAAGGAAAGGAAGCAGGGGATGCCTGCACTTTCGAACCCACCCAGGGTGGGCCGAAATAGGAACGCGGCCGGCGACAGAGGACGCAGCCGAGACGAGATGGCGGGAAGGCATCCGCCGCGGAGGGGCGCCGCAGCCCCGCCCGCCCCGCTCGGCCGCGTCGCCGCGCCGAGCGCGAGCGTGATTGGCCGCAGGGGCCGGCCCCTCTTGTGGAGAGGATGGGCCGTGACTGACGCCGTCGCGTTCGGGTGACGTGTCCGCCAGCGTCCGGCTGTGGCGGCGGCAGCGGCAGCGGCGGGTGGGAAATGGCGGAGTATTTGGCCTCCATTTTCGGCACAGAAAAAGACAAGTGAGTTCGAGCCGCCCGGTCCTTGTTCTCGGGAGGGCATAGCGGAGTCCTGAGGCAGGCAGCGTTGCGGAAGGGCGGAGGGGGCCGCCGGCGTCGTCGGAGCCCCGGTCGGGGTCGGCGGGGAAGCGGGGCGGCCGTAGGCCCGGACCATGGCGTGGGGGGAGGGGAGCCGGCGGCGGCGGCGGGAAGGAGCGGGCGTCCGGCCTCGTGGAGCCAGTTCATTCATAAAGCCCTCGGCCGCCTCTGGCCCCCTCCCCCCGCCCGAGCTCGCGGCGGGCTCCGGCGCTTGTCCCGGGAGCCACGCGCCGCCTTCTCGTGGAGTTTTACTCCAAGTGGATGAATGGAGCTCGGAGCGGGCGGAGGGACGCAGGAGGCGCCGGCGGGCTGTTCGGAGTCGGAGATGGGGACGGGAGGGAGTCGCTCCAGTTTCACGGTCCCATATGGCGGGCTTGAGGACACGAGGCGCCGCGGAGGGAGCCCCGGGGGGAAGGGAGGGGAAGTGGTGGGGAGCATGTGCGCCCTAGGGGCCGGTTATGGGGGTGCGGGCTCCCCGGGCCCGGAAGGGGCCGGCCCTTTATGTAGCCTCTCGCTCCCAGACACAGCGAGTCCGTGCTTGTTAAGCCTTGTGTCCGCTCTTCACCGACCGCTGCGGGACGGACTGTTTCAGACTGGGACGCAATTGAAGTTTGTTTTAGAGGGTGGGCAGTTTGTCCTAAATACTTTATACGAAGCTCTTTCCAGGTTTATTAAACATTATTCTTCCTCTCGTTACTACATACTCCGTATCTCACTTGCCTCTTCCTTTGCAAAGGCTTCTTTTCCTCTCCATCCCGGAATTATCTCATATCTGGCTCCTTAGATTCGTAGCTGTTTTCATGACTCAGTTCAAGTGTCACCTCCGAAAAGAGATCTTTCAGTTCACTTAGAGCACTTACTAAGCGATTGCTGTGTGCCGGACATTGTGCCAGACGAGAAAAATTAAACAGCCTCTGCCCTTGAGTAGCTTATGTGTGCAGAGATGAGTAAATGCAAAGTATTGGGGGTCGAGGAAACTAGAATTTAGGTGTTTAATAAATATTTGTTGAATTGAAGGAAAACTGGTGCACAAATTTTAGTACTTTTGTTAGATTTCAGAAATAGATTTAGATTTCCAAAGATATAAAATATTAACACAGTTAGCCAAAAGAATGTTCAGGCATGAACCCTTATAGACAATAACCCAAGAAATGGATATGTACAACTCGTGAATACATGTCAGTGAAACTGATTAGGAGCTCTTCTCAGTTGGAAAAATGGAGGATGAGGAAGGTTGCCTGTGATGTTTATTCTCTTTTCAAATAGAAAGGTGCTCTAGGGTCTTGTAGCCACTTCTAAAAGAATAAGTGTAGGGAAAAGCTAAATAAAATAGCTTGGTTTTGGTGTTTGGTTGTTTTTTTTTTTTTTTTGGCCTTGGCCTGCTTGATTTTAGTGAATTGGATTAATTTTAGGATTGTAGATTTTTGTGTACTTAGAGCCAAAACCATAAAGGTCATCTAGTCCACTGATGTCAAACTCCAATAAAAAGTGATCCGAAAAAAATATGCAGGCTGTATATTGCCTTAGAGAAACACAATTTAATATTATGTTCTATTTTTATTTCTTTGTTAAACATTTCCCAATTACATTTTAATCTGGAGGGGTTGTACTTAGGAATTTTTTGTGGGCTAGGAAGTTTTGACACCAGAAATCTTGGCTAACCCCCTATAAATGAGGAAATTGAGGTCTGGAGAAATTAAATGACTTGCCCAAGGTCATACAGGAAGGAAGTGACAGAGTTAGGATTCCACGCCAGATCCTGTGACAACAAATCATTCTTTGCATGCAAAACTTAATTTTCCCAAAATTTGACATTAGGATCTTAAACTATTTGAATAACCCCAGCAACCACTTGCTTGAAACCATGTAAAACTTCTTCATTTTATACAGTACTTCTAAACTTGTAGATAAATCTATTCATTCTATTATTAACTCAGATTTCCAGAGACTAATTTTTTAAGCAGGACCTTTTCTGTGATTGGAACAAATTAGAAACGTCTAAAATCTTTATTTGCTTCTATACAGTTTTTGTTTAGGGGTAGAGAATTTTGTAACCCTTTGAGAGTATGGATTCTTTTTTTGTATCCCCTATACCAGGCAGTAGTAGGTTATTTAATAAATGATTGTTGATTGATTGTATCCTTGTAGCAAAGATCCCTGACAATTATACTTATTTAATGCCATGGATTGTGGGTCTCTATCCCATGATAGCCATTGTTCTGTAGTTTCCTTGTTATAGTTTACCCTTGCAAAAATTAGAAGAAATTATTTCTTAAGTTTTGTATGCTATGACCAAAAACACTTACCTGCTCTGTTTTGGAAGATTATTAATCCCAATTATCTTTTGCCTCCTTGTGTGTGTGTTTAACAGAAATTAACCATTCAACAGCATTGTGAAATCAGGCATTTCTGAGTGTTTTCTTACTTGCCTTTTTGGGAGAGAACTGGGGAGTTCTGGCTTACAGAATTTTTTTAAAATCTAAGCTAGAAAATAGGTATGACACTAGAGAAATTATTAATTTGCATTTCTGGAGCCTAGATTTATTGCCATTTCTAACATCTTTTTATGCTAGGTTCTACATTATTTCTGTTACATACTTTTTGGAATATAATTTTTTAATTAAGAAAACTAACCACAATTCAGCTCTGTACACTGTTGATCAGAGAGGGGTTGGAAAACCCCGTCTGTGGCTAGCATGAAATAAAAATATGCTTTCACCATTATTTTTGGAGTCCCTTATCCTCCCACACTTTTTAAAAACAATTCACTTTGCTCATTATTAAGTACAAGGTCTTTCATATTCCTTAACGAAGGAATACCTTCAATCCTTTACTTATAACTTTATCTGTGATTAGAATTTAGCCTTTCTTTGAATATTTTGTAACTGAATTGTTAAGCTGAAACTTATGGGAACTGGTCAGAGTGAATCTTCCAGGTTTGCAAAACAATAAATGTAAGTTGTATAGGCTGGCTTGAAACAGAAAGCTTTTTTCTTTTATATATATAATTGTGTTTCTAAATTAAATTTCACAATTTTTTTCTTTACTTGGTGATCACTCATAAGCAGACTACAATTTAAACAAGAAAATGATAGAAAATCTTAGAAAGGGGGAAGTGTTTGAATGCAAAGAGGAAAAATGGAAGTTGGCAAGCATCAGGTTCTAGATCTCCCCATTTCATTAAAATATTTTCTTTGAGGCTTTCATATTTTCTCTTGATTTGTTGGGAAAAAACAAGACAAGATAACAGAGTTTGTGAGGAGTCAGCGCACAGTATGTTTTTTGTATAAACAGTATTCTGTCTATATCATCCCATGCCTCTCCAATAAAAGAAAAGGTTCGTGTCTTGATCTTTCAGTTTTTCCAAAGAGATACTGAAAACTAAAATGAGTTCCCCCTGGAAGTCCAGGTTTTCGGAAGTGAGACCACAGAGCTTGCATGAAAGAACATGAAAATGTTTTGGCAGGTTAACAGCTGGGCAGAGGAAATCCGATGTTTTTGAGGTAGTTTTACTTATGTTAGATAGAGGCAATATGGTGTAATGGATGGAGTGCTGGACTTGAATCAGAAAGACTTAGTCAAAGCCTACATCTGATGCTAATCTTTGTGACTATGTGATGAGGAGTAAAGTAATTTAATCTTTCTGAGTCTCAGAAAACTGAGGCCCTTCTAGGTTATAGTGGAGATGCAGCATTTGTGAGTGGAAGGAATTCTTTTACCAAGGAAATTGTAGATCCTTAACAGATGAGTATGCTGGGTTGATAGGCAAATTAATCCAATAAAGAGAATGAATTAACATTAGAAAATGAAAATGGGGAAAAGAAACATAAATAGAATTCATGTCCTTATGCCTAATGAGAAGGATTTGCATTGCCATTATTTGGGAAAGAGGCAGAGGAACCAGAAAGGTGATAGACCTCCTATACTCTTCCCTTGTCAGACTACATCTAGAGGATTGTATTCAGTTGCAGACAGCATAGGTCAGGAAGAATCTTGACAAACTGAAAAAGAGGTGAATTGGGATGCTGAGACGATTCCAAATCATGCCATATAAGGTGCTAAAGGAATTGGGGGTATTTAACTTGGAGGTGAGAAGAGTTAGGGAGAGGATATTATTGTTTTCAAGTATTCAAAGAGCTGTCATGAGAAGAAAGAATTAGATTTGTCTTTCTTGACCCCAGAAGGTGGAACTAGGAGGAATGATTCACAGAAAAGTAGATGTAGCCTTAATATACCCGAGGAAAGGTTGGGGGTGGGGGGTGTAAAATTCTGACTAGAGTTCTTATGGGGTAGAACAGGCTACCGTCATGAGATCCTCATCCTTGGATGTCTTGAAGTACCAGCCAGATGACCAACTTTCGGGAATTAATAGAAGATGTTACTATTAGTTATAGGTTAGATTAAGTTAACTCTAGCAATTCTGTGGGAAAAGGTATCAGGTAATAAAGATTAAACTGTAGTATTGGTCTAGTTATGTATCTGAATTAAATGGAAAATAGTCTGGTAGTCATCGTGTGCTAATTGCATATTTACATGTATTTTTTTTTCCTATCAGTATAATCAGGTCTTGTTTTTACTTACAGAGTCAACTGTTCGTTTTATTTCAAAATTGGAGCTTGTCGTCATGGAGACAGATGTTCTCGGTTGCATAATAAACCAACTTTTAGCCAGGTTTGTGTCTTTTCTTAGATTTTTTTTGTCTTAAATCTTCGTCTAAGTTTTCAAAGACTGCTACTAATATTAAATAATTCTTTTCCCCTTTTTTTCTCTTTTATTTATGTATGTGTGCATATATTTTCTTTTTGCTTGTACTGGTCATTTTTGCAGGAGATGCTATTAAAAATCCTGACTGTAGTGGAGGCTGGTCAGGGCTAATTGGTGTATTTGATTTCAAGGCAAATCAGTCATGTTCCTATATTTGTATAATAAACACTGCTGGTATATTCCTTGTATCTATATGAAGGATTTCAGAACGTCATTGTTCTCATGGCTAATATGACTCAAAAAATGTGGACCTTACATGCAAAAACTGACCTGATCTGTAGGGATTTTTTACTATTTTTCTTTCCTTATGGTTTGTTAGCTGTAATTCACATTAACTGCCAGTTTCCCCTGCCAGCTGATTTACTACTGTGGGATTAGAAGAGGTAGGGAAAGGCCGTGCCAACTAAGACTTAACTTGGGGTTATTTGGTTGAGTGGTTAGAATAGGAATTTTTAAAAAACCAAAAACTTGCTAGAGTTATAAAAGAGATTTATATTTTGAATGCATTCATTTATCTTCTACTCTAAGTGAGCTTCTTACTCCATTTCTTTAACTGGAAGATAAAGGGAAAGAAATTTTGTGACATTTACTGTCTTTGAAATAAAATTAGGGTATAAAATGTGGGTTTCAGTATAAATTATTTATACATTGCTATTTAGTACCTTTCTACTCCCCTAGAGTTGAGCTATTATTACTTCTTGTGTTCTGAATGATTAAAATTCTTGTACATTTTCTTTAGACTGATGAAAAACTTAAGAAAAATAAGTCTTTGCTACTCTCTTAAGAAAAAATGTCTAGAAACTGCAAGTGGAATGACATTTCATGTATTTTGGAGCATTGGAGAAAAGTATCATACTTCTATTAAAAAGAATTAGGAGAAATAAAGGTGTAGGTTATTCCCATCTCATGTTTGCTATTCAGCAATTTGGAAAAGAGTGAAATATGATTTTCTGTAGGCTTTAATATCGGAAAACTGCAAGGCACTGCTGAGTTAGACTTCTACCCTCAAGGAAACACTAATAATTACAATTATAAATTATATCATATATATAAATATGAATAAATTATACCATAAATTTTAAAAGTAAGGTTTTTCCCACAACAGAAAGAAAAAATGTTAGCCTTTTAGAGTAGTTTTTCATGTGTTCTTTGGTTTTCATTTTGATAGTTGAAAAGGACCTACAGTGGTTAAGTAAATCTTTCAATACTCCTGTGAGACATAGGTTGGGAGGGTTCACCTACCTATTTAGATTTTGTGTTTTTGTCTTCACTGAGTCTGTAAATGAAATAGACATTGAGAAGAGGGTGGGAAGAGGATAAATATTGCTCTTTAGCTAAATGCAGGTAGAAATTTTTTTTTCCATTCAGAATTAGATTATTAGTTGTGACTTTTTAAAATCTGCCATGTTGGGATCAAAATAAAGGTGATTTCATAAACTCTTTTTTTCTTGGTTTCTCTTTGGGTGTGTATGTGATTACACATCTAATTTTAATTTTGTTTTCTAAAGTTAATTTAAGGCACTGTTTATCATTAATGGGACTCCATTATTCCCTTTAAATGTAAAAATTAACGTCTAGTGCCAGATGCAAACCCATGACATGTTTTACACATGGGCGCAGGATTTTTATTTTGTGTTATCTTTCTCAGCTCAGGAATCCTATAAACATAAGCAATAAAATTATTACCCAAATAAATATAGAACTCTCTGTCCTACCTCCAAAGTCTTGAGAGGACTGTGTCCCAGAATGCCTATAGTGGATCTGATATCTAAGTGGGTGTGGATTAGAAAAAGTTCAGATATTCAAAGGTAGAGAAGAGGGTTGATAATCATTCACAAAAGTTTATTTTTAGTTTTACAGTTCTGTTTAATGTTATATTTTTTATCTGCATACTCAACAACACTAAAATGTAATGTATTTCATTTGAGTTGGGGCTTTGACTTGGAGGTTCTATGGCCATTGTTAGGAATTCCCTCTAGCGTGGGAATTTAACCAATTGGTTTTATAAACTAGATATAAATCTCCTTTATACACATGTCATAGCAATGTTTTCAAGACTGAAGATTTTTTTTAATCTTCCCCACTTAACATTAAATTTGTGGTTTTTAGCATATACAGTACATTTTTGAGCTACTTACAGTGATAATGGACATTGAAATTTCATGTGCTATATTAGCTTACTAACTTAAACATGGTTTGTTTTTTCAGACAACTTGGTTTTAAGAAGAACGGTACAAATGTAAGGTTTCAAGTCTGCCTGATCAAGTGTAAAGCAGAAGGGCTAAAAGGATATTTTCCTTAAAAGAAGGAGCGGAAAACATACAAACATTTAAAATTATTGTATTATGTAAACAGAGACTTCACCAAGAAATATTTATATAAGATTGTATAAGGTATCTAGTTGACATTTGAGAAACTTGCTTTGTATACCAACTTTTGCTAACAGTGGAAGAAAACTTGAACCTACTGCATACTCTCAAGTTATGTACTGGTTAAAACTTTGCATGGGGATGTGTTTATATTTGAGAAATTTCAGGACATTTTAGTGTCTGTTAGTTTGAAGTACAAAAATGTTAGACTTAGAGTATTTATTATACTTTGCCATTTTAACTTGGGGATACTCATTAAACTAATCAATTGTAGTTCCTTCTTGGTTGCTAGCTGACTTAAAATAAGTCACTGCAAAAACTCTGTTTTCATAATATGATGGTTTTAGTGGTTACTCTTCAGAAGACACACACAAAATGTCTGACTTGCAAAAAAAGTTGTTTAGCCATTTGCAAACAAGTTGTCTCTTTGCAATTGTCTAATATATGCACAGCAGCCAGTAGAATTCCCCTTTTTATTTTTTTTTCCCCGCAGACCATCTTGATTCAAAACATCTATCGTAACCCCCAAAACAGTGCACAGACGGCTGACGGCTCACACTGTAAGTCCCACAGTTGGAGAAATTTTTTTAAAGAATGGTGTTAAAGAGCCCACTCCTAATTGAGACAATAATGTTGGCTTCTGAGCTGCTGACATAAAGCTGTTGCAAACAGGACAAGGTGATGGAACTCCTTGCGCACAGCAAGAACTTGATAACTGTATTTGTTCATGAAACAAATCATGTGACCTTTGAAAGCTCACTGATGGGACCTTTCTTTTGATTTGACGTTTGTTAAATGATAAGGTCCATACATATGAAACCTTTTTTTTTTTTTTAATCAGCCAATCGTTACACTGATTGGACCCCTGACATTTATCAAGTTCTTTCTATAGGTATGAAATCATAAAAATATTTAGGATTCGGTAAGGTAAGTTGCCCAAGTGTGGGTCTTGTTTCATTAAAAAAAAAGAGAAAGAAAGAAAGAGAAGTTAAGGAAATAAGAGATTTCATGTCATGTAATTATTGTGTTTACACGATGCGGCTCTTTTGTCCTAGCTGTTCTCAATAAGTTTTAGTTATTTTGTTAAATGAAGTTTTAAAGAGCAAATTCTTTACTTTTATAATTTAGTTCAGTTTGTGAAAGAGGAATGTTTTGATAAAACAAACACAATAATAGCATATTATGAGATCTCTTATGTAGTGTTAGGATGGTTCAGGAAAACTTCCCCTCTCTGGAGAAAATAACTTGCTCTTTTTCAGCACAGAGACTCGGCAAAAAGTGATCATCAAAGGAAACCGGTTAAGTGTTAAAAATTTATTTTCCATAATATAAAGTTGTTGCGTTTTGTATTTCAGACCATTGCCCTCTTGAACATTTACCGTAACCCTCAAAACTCTTCCCAGTCTGCTGACGGTTTGCGCTGTAAGTTCATACAAGTTCCTTCACTGGTTCCCTGGGCTTGATTGTCAGAGCTCAGTGTCAACTTAATCTGATCTACCATTTTAGTTTAATAAAGGACCACATTTTATTAAATGTGTCAAGAGACTTGTCCTATTCAACCCTTCCCCCAACCCAATTCTTCCAAAAGGGGCTGAAACTATGCTTTTTAAAGTAGTTTTGGTCTGCTCCCACTGTTTCCTCCTTTACTTGACCGTCATCCTAGGGGAAAATATACCAAAGTAAGCGTTATGCTCTTTTAAGAGCAAGGTACTTAAAATGCTTCTTTTTAAAAGAGATTGGTAAAATTTGGTTATTTGTGTGTGCGTGTGTGTTTTCCCCAAATTGCATTCAAAATTTTGTCCCTAGTTGAAAATAAAAAATTTTAGCTATTTCAGAAGTCACATTTTGGTTCTAACAAACCTTGCTCTAAGTATTCATAGGGTCACAGAGACCCTGAGCTTTCCTTATTGCAGGATATAGACACTAGCTAGATAGTTCAGGGGAAAAACAGAGGAAGAGGAGGTGTTGGGGAGCAAATCTGTATTTGCCAAATGCCAGTAGGTCCTTGGTGGAAAAAGTTTGAAGATCATCATTATGACATTGAATGTAAATTTAAAGTTTGTCTTCTTTGTGGAATTCAGAATTTGGTTTACTATAGTTTGAAAACAGATGGGCACTTGCATGGAAAAGAACTGTAATTTTTCATTTAGTAAATATTCCTATTTTTCAAATGGCAAGTATCATGTGAATATTCTCTTAAGTGATAGTTGTTTCAAAACAGGATATAGGTCAGTAATGGAGAGTCTAGTACCTTCAGAACAGTTTTATATTTTAGCATCTTGCATAGTTGAATATGTTTGGTTGTGGTCTTTTTTTTTTAACCCTTTGGAATTTAATTATTGGTGGGAAAATTGGAATTAAAAACTGGCAGCCTTTTAAATCAGAGGTGGCCAATGAATGGTCCACAATGTAAATACTGAGAAATTGCCCCTAGTATCCATAGATATAACTTCAAATCCCTTTTAAAGATCAACCTGTGCCAGAAGCTTGTGGTCTGATCTTCTGTTCATTTTTAATCCTGCCAGTTGAGGCACTAAGTGCATTATCGTAATTGTGATATTGATATAGTGGTACAGGCCTTAATTTCTTAAATGACTACAAAGTGTTTTCTGAGGATTTTTTTGTTTTAACTTTTTAAAAAGGACAGCTTCAGGGGAAATACTTAAAGGAAATATTTAAATACAGCTATACTAAATATTTTGCTTCTTTTCCTTTCAAGAAAAGTAGGTTATTGAATAATTGTGATAATTGCTTTTTACTCATTAATCAGGGGTTGTGTATATTCATCTTTCATTGGAAATACAATATTAAAATTAAGCTAGATATGTAATGTTGACTATGGACTCTTAAAACAATAGACATTCATGGTACTCCACTGCTTTATGCATGTAGCATAATAAGAATTGATTATATACAAGTATCAAAAAGCTGGTGCCCTCTCCGCATGAGCAGGTTGAGTTTGGTTTGCATCTTAAATATAAAGTCAGTTTAAACTGATGAACTTTAATTACAGGACCCTTTCACTGATATTTCCCAAATACCTAAATTCAGTTAATTGAAATTTAAAATTATTTACTTACCCCTTTTATGCAGAGAATAGCTATTTCAGTGAAACATATAATTCAGTCTGAATGATTGAATCCAAGTTTAAGAAGCATAAGTTTTAAGAGGAGAAATTAATAATTGTTTCATGCTTTGCTGTTAAAATCTGTTTTCCATTAAAGGGGTATATATGGTTGAGTAGTATTTTTATTTAATCTGTTACCTCTGTGAATGGTTAAAATATTTCATGTTTATTTTTATATGGTTTAATGATTAAATCCTGATGAGCAATATTACTGAGATCAGGACAAAATGTATTTTTCCCCATAGTGTTAGCCCATTATCAGATTATTTCTATTTTATGCTTTTAAAATTGTATACAACTCTATAGCATGGTGACATGGATAAAATTAAAATCCATTACAATCCCCAAATCTATAGCCAGTAGTTTAAATCTCTCTCTCTACCTAATTTTGACTTTTTATGAAAGCTACTAAATAATAACTTAGCTTACATTTTACATTCTCTTTCACTCTGGTGGAAGGTGCTATAAAACTACCAAAAGAAAGTGAATTTAAGGGCAGTAAAATCTTTTTAAAGTAATTTTTTGAGCATCCTGTTTAGTAGAGAAATAATACTTTATGACTTCACTTGTAAACATTTTTACAAATGATTGGTCACATATCAAAAATTGTTGAATTTGTTTTTGAATCCCTAGTAAATTCTGGTTTTTGAAAACAATTCATAGACATTACAGTTTTTAAAAACTGGAATCTAGAAGGCCCCCATGCAGATTAAAAGTGAAGCTAAATTAATAAATCACAATGGTTCTCAGAAGTTTTGTTTATACATTGAAATCTTTTTTACATCTTTGGGAACATTTGCAAAATAGCTAATGGGAAGGAAAGTGTGTTCTTGGCATTTTTATTTGAGTAAGAATAAGAAATTGTGGCCTTCATAGAATAAGGCCTGAAGTGACTCATAAAACAAGCTTGCTCATCCTTGCCCCCATCATGTTTCCAAACTATAAGGGCTGGGCTTATAGACAATGCAGGTTGAAGGCTGGCTTAGCATTAATGCTGGTCTTCTGTACTCTCCCATCTAGCCACCTTAATTTAGCAAACTCTAATGTCTTAATTTCTCTTGAGTAGATCCTTTTTGGCAGTATGTGAATTGTTAAAATTTGGTGAGGGGGAGTGGAAATGAAGAATTTCAGTTTGCTTAGGTAGCATGAATCTACCTAAATGATAGACATAACTTCATTTCATGTGTATAAGTTACATAGAGAAACATAACTTAATGAAAATTCTTTTGGAATATACACTAAGAATGCTTTCTATAACAAAGCATTGTAATTTCCATTTATTTGGGTGGCATACAAATGCCATAAATGTACATAGTAATCTATTACAAATTATTTTTGTCATGGTGTACTTCGGTTTTAATCACATCACGAAGGATTTTATAGCATTTTTCTCTGCTGTAAACGTAAAGATTTCCTTTAATTAGAAAAATAAACTTAACATTTTCCCTTCAATCTTAATCATAAATTTTAATAAATCTATAGCTTGGCTTAGGAGAAAAAAGGAAATCTAACATAAAATTGTCTAAATTGATATTAAACATTTCCTTAACAATTCTGAAATTGTAGCACTGATGCTGATTAAAACTCGATTTAACTTTTAATGAACTATTAAGAATGTCATGGGAGATTTAAAAATCTCACCTGTTTAAAAAGAACTCTTAGTTTTATTATGCTATATCTTCAACAACTGCATCACCTTGTGTTCTTTCTCTAGATACTTTACTGTTGTTTAGCTGTTTGAATTTAAATTCAAGAGGTCCCTCATTTCAGTATTCTAACCAAAAAGATTTCTCTCCTTTTCAGGTGCAGTGAGTGATGTTGAAATGCAAGAACACTATGATGAATTCTTTGAGGTGAGTTGTATATAAAATTCACTGTTTGAAGTTAAAATATTAGCATTTTTGACACAGTGCCTAGTTAAAATAGAGAATGTTTTAAGTGATTAAGACAGTGATGACTGTAAAGGCTATCAGATTTCAAAAGAATATTCTCTCATTAATCTCTTATATTTTCACTTAGTAATATTCTAATACGGTTGGTATATGAAGATGCTCTAACCTCATATCTTTCTCTCTACCTAGGAGGTTTTTACAGAAATGGAAGAAAAGTATGGTGAAGTTGAGGAGATGAATGTTTGTGATAACCTTGGGGATCATCTTGTAGGAAATGTATATGTAAAGGTGAGTAAAGTTATAAATGTATGCACAGCTAAATTCAGAGCTGAAATTGCTTTTTCTTGAGCCATTTTGTTATTGTGAGTAACTGATTACTGGTTTGTTTTTTGTTTCTTACTGCCAGTTTCAATGCTTGTAGCTATTTAATATTTTCTATCAAAATATTTATTGTGTAGAAAGTATTTTTAAATCTTTTTTTTTTTTTGCAACCAGGTCAGTGCTAATATATAGTAGAATTTTATAACGTAAAAATTGGTATTGAGGCTGGATAGCCCTTAAGTAATATAACTAGAAATAGATTATCTGTCTTAACCTTAGTGGCCACCTGCTTGTTGCAGATACCTCTAACTACAATGAGATATGAAAAACATTTTTGTTTTGTTCATTTCTTAGTTTCGCCGTGAAGAAGATGCAGAAAAGGCTGTCATTGACTTAAACAATCGCTGGTTTAATGGACAGCCAATTCATGCAGAGCTTTCACCTGTGACTGACTTCAGAGAAGCTTGCTGTCGCCAATATGAAATGGGGTAATGATGAGATTTGGGAGTGGTGTCCATTTGAAACAAAGTTGTCTTATTTGCCAGACAACTTTCAACATACCAATTTAATAAGCATGATGAACATTATAGTAAGTGATAAAAATGAAGTGATTATATGACAATTTTTATCTAATTATACTCCACAGCGAATGTACTCGAGGAGGCTTCTGTAACTTTATGCATCTGAAACCCATCTCTAGAGAACTACGACGAGAGTTGTACGGGCGTCGTCGTAAGAAGTAAGTCTTTTAGGGGCAGCTAGGTGGTACAGTGGATAGAGCACCAGCCCTGAAAGCAGGAGAACATGACTTCTGAGTTCAAATCCGGCCTCAGACCAAACACTTAACACTTACTAGCGGTGTGACCCTGGGCAAGTCACTTAACCCCAATTGACTTTTAAAAAAAAAAGTAAGTCTTTTATTCCATAATGTAAAAAATAAATATAGTTAAGGGAAAATATCATTCATTATTGCCAAATAAGTTTCTCTGTGGAATTTAGCCATCTGTACTTTTTTTTTAATAGAATGTGGGAGAAATAGATTAGAGAACTGAATCTGATTATAAATTAATAACTCATTATGCTGTAGCCATCTAGGTCTTGGTATTCTGTTGCTTCAGGCCCTGAATTTAGTTAACCAGCCCAAGTAAATTAAGTTGATTGGATTTCACATCCTGACTACTGTAAGACTAACATTTAACCCTCACTTTGAGAAATGGCCCCAACATAGGAAAATGAAAATTTAATAGAAAAGTGGTGAACATTTTTAGGTCACTGCAGTTTGATAGAAAGGGCCCCCACAATTGAAATGTGACTGTAGATGGGTATGTTTTATTGAAAACAACATAAAAGGAAGGGGGAGTCGGCTAAGCATTATACATTAGGAAGATATTCTTGTGTTAAGAAACTCAAGAACCAGAAGAGGGAAGAGGAAGATGTATTGGTTGAAAAGTAGTAGTAGAAAGAGAATAAAATCAATGTAAGATAATTTTGTGTGGAGGTCGCGGCAGTTGGTAGGAATGTGTCCATAAAAAGGAATAAGGCCAGTTTGTAGTGGAGAACATGTAAAGGGGGAAATTGTTGGAAAGGTATATTAGGAAGTTTGTAAAGAGCTTTAAATGCCAAAGAAAAGAGTTTCTATTTGATCCTAGAGGTAAATGGGATATACTCGAGTTTATTGAGGCAGGGAAGTAAAATGGTCAGACCTGTGATTTGGGAAATATCATTTTGGTAGCTATTACAAAGGATTGAGGAGGTAGGGAAAAAATCAAAAAGCTATTGTGTATAGCCTTGGTTATGTAACTGACCATGATTCCAGAGCACTGGTTGTGCTATGCTACCCACTTCCTGACATCCACAAGACTGCAAATCTTAGTCAACCTTTGTTTTCCCCTTTTTTAATTGTTTTAAAACACTTTAAATTGGCAGGGGGTGGGGATAAATGTTTGTTATTTGGAAAATAAAATGGAAAACGGGTTATTGAAATAATTCAGACAAGAGATAATAAAAGTTTAACCTGGGGTGGTTCTGTGTGAGTAGAGAGCAGGCAATAGGGTGGAGAATCAAAGAGAAATTTGAGGAGAGTAGAGTCATGGGTAACTCCCATGTTGAGGACTTGATACATGGCCATTAGGTTGCTGTTTTGGACATGTTGAGTTGAAAAGAGACTAGGAAGGGGGCAGCTAGGTGGCACAATGGATAGAGCACCGGCCCTGAATTCAGGAGGACCTGAGTTCAAATCCGACCTCAGACACATAACACTTACTAGCTGTGTGACCCTGGGCAAGTCACTTAACCCCATTGCCTAGCCAAAAAAAAGGAAAGAGACTAGGAAGATGAAAGCTCTGGGAGTTATCTACATAAAGTTGATCATTTAACCCATGAGAATTGCTGACATCATTGAGAAGAGGGCCCAGGTTGGAACCTTTGGGGTATGCCTGTAGTCAGGGGAGCAAGATATGAATGATAGTCTAGTAAAGACTAGATCAAGTAGTCAGACAGATAGGAGACCCAGAAGAGCAAGGAAGATGGTCAGCCTTGTCAAATGCTACTGAAAGGTCAAGAAAGATGAGGGTTAAGAATTTAATAGATCATTGGTCACTTTGGAAATAGCAGTTTTAATTCAGTGATCAGTTTGGAAGCCAAATTCCCAAAGGTTGAAAAGTGAGGAATATAGGAATATATTTTTTCCTAGTACTGCTATGAACAGGAGGAGAGGTACAGAATCATTAAATAGCTTACAGGGATTGTGGGGCCACATAAGGCTTTTTTTTTTTTAGTATAATGAAGCAACTTAGAAGTATTTTTAGGCAGCAAGTAAGGAGAAATAAAAAAAATTAAAGAGGGAGTGGTTGTACAGGCAGGGAATACTGGTAGGTTAAAGGCTGGCTTTGGCAAACCATCAGAGACTAGAATAAAGGAAAGAATGAGGGGAGAGTGTCAGAAAGTGAAGAAATGTGATCGTTTCATGGGAAAATTCTACAGATCATCTGAACAAAAGGAATAAGGCATTTGGGAAACATCAGGAACCTAGCTTGAAGGCATGGAAAAAATGTAATGGTGGGCTTCAGTTATCTGGACATCTACTTGATGTGTCAGAAATGTATAGAAGCTAATAATCTTTTGGCTTGTCCTTTAAAGGATAGGTAAAGTGAAAATTACTATTTATGTCTGATTCTTATCTACAAGGAGAAAAGTGGCAACTGATACCAAAATAATAGAAATCTAAAGGGAAAGGTGAGTTTATATATTAAATTTCATGATAGAAAAGCAGACAAAAGTTGGCATGATCTGACACATATCCCAGTTTGGGGAAGAGAAGATTTTAAGTTTCTGAGAAATATTTAAGTTTAGGTATGGGCCAAAATGCTCTTAAGAGGAATGGAATTTCTCAGGAACATATTTCTGAAGAGGTAGAAAGAGTTACCAGGAAGGGTAAATGGGGGAGAATTGTCTGAAGAGATAGATGTGGGTACAAACTCATTGACCAGTTTAAGATGTAAAGAAAACAGATGATGGAAGCAAAGGCAGATTAATAATATGGATACAAATGTACAGCATCATCCTGAAAAGAATGTGGCAGAAACAAATGAATTTTTACTTACCAAAAGACAGCAAACAGTATATAGGGAGTTAAAGCACAAGATATATAAAGATAGTATAATATTTTTGATAACTTCAGATCACTAGGTCCAGATGAACAATCACAACCCTGGAAGAATTGGCTAATATAGTTCCTAAGGTTCCACAGAACTAGAGATGTAAAATAACCCAATTTTTAAAAAATAAAAGAGTAGTCTGTAAACTGTAGAGCAACTTGGCTTCACTTTTCTAGTAAAAATTCTAAAGGATTGGCTAGGACATTAAAGGTTGTGTCTTGGTCTTTTTCTTTTCTTTTTTGGTGAGGCAATTGGAGTTAAGTGACTTGCCCAAGGTCACACAGCTAGTAAATGTTAAGTGTCTGAGGTTGGATTTGAACTTCAAAGCCAGACCTCTATTCACTGTGCCACCTAGCTGCCCCTTGGTCTCTCTTTTCTATTTCCTTTGGAGACCTGATTAACTCCCTCGGATTCAAGTTACCATCTATGCAGATGATTCTCGATGTATTTGTCCAGTCTGAACCTATTTCCTGATCTTCAGTCTTGTATCTCCAACTTAGACGTCTCATAGTGGAAGTCTTGTAGATACGTGAACTTAACAGTGTCCAAAACTGAACTTAACATTTCTTCCTCTAGTCTTCCAACCTTTTTATTATTGTCAAGGATGTTAATCATCCTTCCAGTTAACCAGGCTTGCAACCCAGGTATCAACTCAACTATCTCACAGATACCACCTCCCCCATGCCCACCCCATATCCAGTCTGTTGCCAGGTTCTGTTGATTTGGCCTTTATAAAATCTCTCATATATGTTCCCTTCTCACATAAGTCTCCTCATGTTTCTCTGAATTCTTAATAGTAAGTTTATCATTTCTTATAATGTGGCGATACTGTTATCTGTACCACAACATACGGGTTAAGGGCACAGCATTCCTGCAATCTGGAAAATCCATGTAAAATTTTTTGCCCTCCCCTTGTATCAGAAGAGTTATATAGGGTGTTTACAGTACCTTGTTGTAAAATTTGGGTTGATATTATACAGTACTATACATATGTTTTATGTATTTCTAGGTTTCTAAACTTTTTCTTTGTCATCTGTGGCTTCCATAAATCTCCCCAAAAAATCTCATTTAATTTCTAATGCCAAACTGCGATGGGGAAAGTCAGGATGGGGAAGGGATAACTATTTTCCTTTTTGTAAACCATAACCTATTTAGTCTTTTGGCAACTGGTGAAAGTATATTTTTATTTCTAGCCTTTTCTGAGACATCGACTTTAATAACTTAATAATCCAAATTATTTTCCAGGATAGTCAAACCATTCTATCTTTTAAAAATATGTGTATTATTGGGGCAGCTAGGTGGCACAGTAGATAGAGCACCTGCTCTGAAGTCAGGAGGACTGAGTTCAAATGCAGCCTCAAACACTTGACTCTTGTGAGCTGTGTAACCCTGGGCAAATCACTTAACCCCATTGCCTAGGCAAGATATATGTTTATTTATATATATAGATAGATAGATATATAAAAAATCTAAATTGTTTTCAATTAAAGTCGTCCTGTTCTACCCACCCCCATGAAAGTAAAGAAAAACAAATTCCTACATTAGTCGTTTCCAGGGTTCCAGTTTGCTTTCCATAACGGCTGAACTAGTTCATAACTCCACTAACAGACCGTTAATGTGCCTGTTTTTCTGCAGCTCCTCCAATGTGTCATTTTTCTTTTAATCCAATTTTCCTATATTTCATTATCTTTGTTAGCTTGAAGAGTGTAGTTGTGTGGTAACCTCAGAGTTTTCATTTGCATTTCTCTCATTATTTTAAGCTTTTCAGGTAGTTTTTGATGATTTTTCTTTCAAAAGCATCACATTTTTGACTATTTGTCTATTGGGACATGACACTTCTGTGTCAGTTCACAGCATACTTTGGATGTCAAAATTTTAGCAAACGATGAAGATATTTTTCTTCTAGCTCTAGCTACGTTGATAGTATTTGTGCAAAACTTTTATTTTACGTAATTACATAATAGTGTCTATTTTGTCTCTTAAATAATCTCTCCAGGTTAAATTTTTTTCCCCTTCATAAATGTGGAAAATTCTACTGTTGTTTTTCCCCTCTCTTCCTCTTTTCTCCCTTCTACCATTCCCTACGCGCGTGCACCTTTACAGTTAGGTCACTTATCCAGTTGGAATTTATTGTGCCGTAAGATGCTGAACTAACTCTTTTTTGTCAAACTGCATTCCAGTTTTCCCAACTTTTTTTTTTAAATATGGGGAGCCACTTCCCCAAACGTTTATTCTTGGGTTTAAGTATCATTAGGCTTTGGTGTGCATCTGTTCTAGATGTGAGAGTTTTTTGGGGGTTTTTTGAGAGGCAGTCAGGATTAAGTGACTTGTTCAGGGTCACACAGCTAGTGTCAAGTGTCTGGGGCCAGATTTGAACTCAGGTCCTCCTGACTCCAAGGCCAGGGTTCTATCCACTGTGCCACCTAGCTATACCTCAAACACCTCTTAACATAATACTAATATTGACAGCATAGCCAAAGATGTTAAATTTTGCTATTTGAAGTTGACTTGTATCTAATAAGTTAGGCTTATTATTATTCATAGCAACTGCATTTCTGGTTGGCATCATTCAGCTTGGAAAACAATACTTTTATAATAAGTCAACTCAAAATGAATCTTGAATAACTTGATTGGTTTCCTTATTGTGATTTGTCATTATTTGTCTGCTTTCCTATTTGGGGAATGGAAAAACATCAGCGCCTGGCTAACCAAACTTCATGTGAAATAATAAACTAATTTATGTAATGCCTTCCTGGCAATTATGTCCTTTCATCTTATTTTATTCTCAGTTCTTTAAATTAGTTCAGAAAAATGAAGGAAAATTTGGAACCATCATGTAATAATTTTGTATTTGTATACTGTCTTTTAAATCATAATTTAAGTTAGTGAACCACTTCATTTTATCTTTTTTCTATTCACAGGCATAGGTCCCGATCGAGATCTCGTGAACGTCGTTCTCGATCAAGAGATCGTGGCCGTGGTGGTGGAGGTGGCGGTGGTGGCGGCGGCGGTGGTGGTGGTGGCGGAGGTGGTGGAGGAAGGGAACGTGATAGGAGGCGGTCAAGAGATCGTGAAAGATCTGGTCGATTCTGAGCCATGCCATTTTTACTGTATGTCTGCTAGAAAGTCTTGTAGTTGATTGACCAAACAAAGTTCATAATGAGAATTTTTTTTTCTAAAAAACAACAAAACAAAAAAAAAAGATGGGCTTCTGAATAAAATTTGTAGTGATACAGTATTCTTGGCGTAACTATTTCTTGTGGGAAGTCTTATTAATTTTCATTTCTTTACCTCATCAAATGCATGACCTGGCAGTGCTTGAGGTGAAGGTAATACAGATTCCCTGCCCTTTAAATGTTTGGGGATAGATAAAAGTTGATTTGTGAACTTTATATAAATAGAAAACTTATTTGAAGAAACCATAAACTGAACAAGTAACTAAAAAGGCTTGATGCATAAAAATTAACTTTTATAATATTTTCTTTCCTGCTATGTGAGTGTCAGGTTAATTTAAACAGACCTGGAAACATCTTTTTTATTTACTCTGTAGAAATACTTAGCTGGAAACTTGATTTGTGACCAGAAATGTCTGCACTGTAAACTAGCATATTTACAGTAAAGCCAATTTTTTTAGTATAAAATATTGTCTTAGTGTATCTTTAATGGAAATTGATAGTGGTGTCTGTATATAATTAAAGGTTTTTTAAATGGTATTTCATGCTTAATGCCCCAAAATTAGAGTAGTGCCTAGAAGATCAGTATTAAGATTATGCCAATATTGATAGTGTCTCATAAGAATCCATTAGGGCCATTCTGCCACAATTGGTAGTCCACAAGGCAAGTTAAATCTTTTAAATCAAACTAATATATCCTAAAGGGTTTCTCCAAAAATCACCCACCTAAAGATCAGATTTATTCATATTTAATTTCTCTGCTTTGTAAAGTAATATAATGATTAGTGGTTGTGCATTAAAATTTCTAAAATTGTTAATTAACTTCTATCAGTTAATATACTATTTAAATGCTGGCAGTTGAAAATGTTTTTCTTTTTCCCTCCTTTTCAGTGTATAGCAGAACTAAGATTAAAGTTAAGAATGAAAAAGCTTTTTAAAAAGCTTTAAAGCTGAAATGGACAGTTGTCAAAGGCAAACCCAATACATGTGTCTAAGTGATTGACTAGAGAAACATGAGAGTTCCAACAGAGGTTATCCAAGCCTACTTTATCATGATTGTTCTATATAGTGTAGGCGAACCTTTATTATCGTGTGTGTATTTAAAAATCAGCTTTTTCACTGTATATGCAGTTCCCCCCTGTTCAATTTAATTTTCAGAAAAATGCACATTACTTTGTTGGAGAGAGCACCCTGCTTTTCAAAAGCTAGAAATTCAATAAATCTTTTAAAAGAACATATTCTTGGCCTATATTTTTCATGAAGGTAATGCTTATGAAATAAACTTGATAAAAAGTCTCCACTAATTGGTGAAGTTAATTCCATTGATTATAACCCAGATATGAGGTGTAGAAATTTGATACTGGATCTTTTTACTACAGGAATCACCATACTAGTCATAGGGGGAGGGGGACTTATGAAAATTAATTTGAAGTTAGTGAACCAGTTAACTTAGTTTTGATCATTGTATCTTCCCTCCAAAGTAAACATGAAATCAATCATTTGATGCATCATAGATTTCAGTGAAAACTTGTAATCGCCATTTAGACAAGAAAGGTAGGGGATGTTTTACTTTTTTTTCTTGATTTTTCCTGTGAACTAGCTTATAATTAAAATCTTATAAGTTTCTTTAAGCATTTTCACCTGAAATTACTGAAGATTTAGACAGTAAAACTTGAGGAAACCTACTCACTTCGTACCCTCCCCCTCTGTGCCTCTAATACAGGACTGGAATAAGGAAGAAGAGGAAAGTTTTGTTCCAAAGATGACATCACACTGTGTTGCTACTTCTATTTGAGTATACTATGATCTCAACTGGTGAATAACAGCTAATAAACTTTAAGTAAACTCATGGAATCAGCCTACAGGAAGTAAAGTGATAACTTTACTTGGGTCCATGAAATTTTTCTTTTTGATTGGAATTTATCCCAAGTGGCTTCTTTTTTTGCTTTAGGTTAAAATCCAATTATTTCTGTAAAATGTTGCTTGTCCATGAATATTATATGATGTATGTTTAAAAGAATGTAAAACCAAATGGAGAAAAGTTGTTGAAAATAAAGGTTTTTTAAATAAGGAATTTGCACATTGCAGAACTTCAGCATTTTGCTTTAAAGCCTTTTTAAAAAGGAAAGTCTTCTAAATGGCATTCTTTTGATAAAATGAATCTAAGTAGGAAAACTCATGAAATATTTTCTTCTGCTTCATTTCTGATTTGACATTTTTTCCTTCCTTTGGAATATTTTTTCTTAAGCAATAAGAAATGTAATTTTTCATCGTCCTGATTATTGGATTTTTTTTCTTAAAATGACCCCTTCGTAAAGTTTTAATGCTTTTCTGCGGATGTATTTTGGCTGTTTTGTAGTTAAAGTTGGCTTAGTAAAAAATTGGTTCAATTCTATGGTCTTAGTTACCTTAGTAAGAGAAATATACTCCCTTGGTCTAAATTATCAAGGAATAATGACATTTCATACTAAATGTAGCACCTTTCCTATTTAAATAGCATTCCTTCGACCACTCTAAACAGTTTTCAGGTTGTGCAACTTCTTAGGGCATTTCTGAAATGCCACTTAGTCTTCAGCCTAGGCCAAATTAGCAACCCATGGCACCTGAGTGACATTCACTGTGAAACAAATCAGTTAGGATCGCCAAATATGTTGGGATGGGATGTGCTAGGGTTTAAAAGAGCTACAGAGCAATCTGAATTTCTGTACTAAAGAATATGAAGTTATATAAGATGCCATTGTCCCTGTTAACTACAAGGTTTTAACAAGGACATTTCCTTTTTAATAAAGTAAGCTTACTCTATACAAAAGCAGCATGACAGCATGATTAGCCTTGGAGCCTGGGAAAACCTGGATTCAAGTGTGAGTAGTGACTGTATTACCCTGGACAAGTTTCAATCAGTGTTCTAGGTAACTCAAGACTTAAGTTACAAAGAAGGTAGAGCAAGTTGCCTCACTTTACATCAATGAAATCCCAGGTTTAGTCCTTATTTCTGTATACCCAGGTACTGTAAAAGCTGATGAAAATCCTGGAGCAAATGCACAAATTTCTTCTCCCCCCCCATCAAGATGTACAAATATTTATACTTATGAAAGGAGCTTTCAGTACATTAACCTCTCAGGATTCTCCATTCCACATCACCAGCTTGCTTGTCAGCCTCACCCCCTTCCAACCCAGTCTCTAGAGCCTTCACCTACCTGGGAGAGGAACCCACGTTGTTTCCCTGAACTAGAATTGCCAGAGGCATGTACTACAAGCGTAGCATGCAGGGTTGGTTCAATATTAGAAAAACTATAAACATAATAAAACAAAAAATAACAAATATATCAATAGATGAAGAAGAAAGCTTTTGACCAAATACAATAACCATTTATGTAAAAAAAAATAAAGCAAAGGAAAATGGGTGTTTCCTTAATAAGGTAAATGTCATCTTTCTAAAGAGCCAACATTATCTGTAATAGAGGAATACCACAGACTTCGAAAAAGTTGGAATAAATCAAAGAGGTTGATTATCATTAGTTACAGCAATAAGAAAAATTGTGAGCTCATGAAAACTGATTTGACTAGTACAACCCCAGGCTCCATTCTGCAACTTGCAGAATACATATATGACCTAAACACTAAACTCCAAGTTATTTGGTTGGAGTGTTGGGACCTAATAAGTAGATCTGTTCCCTAACATCCCGTAACAGAAATACAGGAATGCAGGCGTGCTCTTGGGCTGTCTTAATACAAGGAGATTCTAAGGAAAGTGATCCAGCTGATTAAGCATGAGGCAGGACTGGGTTAAACTGGAAACTAAGAATGAAAAAGACCTAGGATTGGGGAGGCAGGTCACCTTTAGAATGGATCACAGGGGCACCTGAAGCACCTACAGGCAAGAGGAAGAAGAGGAGCTGGCTTGGAAGGTTTGTACTCAAAACAAACCTCCACTCCCCAAACCTGCTGTCCCTACATCGTTCTGAGGAAGGGGAAGAAGACACACTTGAGATAGCTTCCATCTATTCTGATCTCACCCCTGCCTTGAATAACACAAACAGGAAGACGGATGGGGTTTGGTCTCAAGCCATATTCCACAGTTATGCCACTGGACTCAGATGACTTCTGGGGGAAAATGTAAGTGGTCACTTTGCCCAGCCCTCTCTCACTTAAATCCAATTTACTTGCAAGTCATGGCATCAGCTCCCTAATGTCATGGTCCTTTTCAAGAATGAAGGACAAACATTCAAAGGCCAAATGCCCACATTCTAGGGGCAGGCGGATTTTCCTCAACTTCAGACTCAATTCAACAGCTGTATGTGGCCAGTGAAGAAAGTCACTAATTTCTTAGCCTGTACCTGATTGGTTTGATGATTACTGCTTTTTGTAGTACAGTCTGAATTCTGGTATTGCTAAGCCACCTTCCTTTGCATTTTTATTCATTGATTCCCTTGATATTCTTGACCTTCTGTTCTTCCAGATGAATTTTATTATTTTTTTATAGTTCTGATTACTGTGGTAATTGAGTGAACCACACCAACTCCATCTGTTCTTCCAGATGAATTTTATTATTTTTTTATAGTTCTGATTACTGTGGTAATTTGAGTGAACCACACCAACTCCATCTTATGACTCAATTCTAGAGCTAGCCCAGTTTGGTTTCTGTTCAGTTATAGGTATAGTCCAACCTCTGTCTTGTGAAAAATCTTTATTCAGTTGTGGGAACTGGGAGAAAACATTATTGCATTGTTTGAGCCGAGGCCTGCTGATCCCAAGGACAGAAGGAAAACAGATACCAGTGGGGATAGTCTCTGCTTGCATTCTCTTGGGAGTGGAATGAGAAGGGGGAATCCATCCTCCATTCAAAGACTCAGAGTCCTTCAGTGTTGAAACATATAGAGTTTAGTCAATATAGAATTTAAGTCAAGATGGTGATGCAGTTTAGGGGTTCAGGGGTGCTGGGACCCCAAAATCAACATGTGGGTCCTGTCTGAAAGAGTTCAACCCAAGCCTTCTTTCAGCCAAAGACGTTTATTAGAACATCCATCATATTGGGCAGACCTTATGGAGTCTGAATATTAGTAAGCTACTGTCTAGATTTTAAGAATCTGAGCAGTGGCTAGATTTTAAGAATCTAAGCAGTGGCTGGATTATAAAAATCCTAGCAGTGGCTAGATTATAAGAATCTGAGCATCTTAATGGAGACAAGATGGACTTTACACACAGAAAGCCTGTGGGAGGGTCCTAGGAGGGGCCAGTAAATTGGGTGAACAGAACTCTTGGGACCCGGACCTCATGGCCTAGGAGCCTAGCCAGGATTAAGGGTGGGAAATGGCCCGGGGGGGGGGGCATAGGGAGGTAAGACAATGGAGGAGAGATTGGGTGTAGCCATAATGAAAGGCCATTTGATGGGATTATAGCCTCAGGGAATGCCAGAGATTTGGCCTTGTGGGAAAGTCCAGGGTTTTTCCTTTCTGGGGCCCAGATCCCAACCTCATCGTTTGGACCATGTTGTCACTGGGGACTGATTTTTGGTTATTGTCATAAAGATGACCCCAGACTCAGTTCTGAAGACTGGTGTCTCAAAGACTTTTTATTAAAGAGGTTAAAGTGCGCCATTTCGATTCTCTCGAGAAGCAGGTGCACTTCCCCAGGAGTGGAATGGAGCAAAGGAATGGAGAGTTTGGAATATAGTATTCCAGAAGGCAAAAAAGAGAAGCTTACAACCAAGAATAAGTTATCCAGCAAAACAGCATAATCTTTTTTTTTGGCTAGGCAATGGGATCACACAGCTAGTGTCAAGTGTTTGAGGCTGAATTTGAACTCAGGTCCTCTTGACTTGAGGGCCAGTGCTCTATCCACTTTGCAACCTAGCTGCCCCAAAACAGTATAATCTTGAAGGAGAAAAAGTGAAACCTTTGATGAAATAGACTTCTAAGCATTCCTGATGTAAAGACCAGAGCTGCATAGAAATTTCAAAGATTAACCCCCAAGAGTCAAGAGAAACAAAAAGGTAAACACAAATGAACAATCATGAGGGATGAAACAAGTTTACTGATTGCTTATGTATATATATATTTTTTGGCTAGGCAATGGGGGTAAGTGACTTGCCCAGGGTCACACAGCTAGTAAGTATTATGTGTCTGAGGCTGCATTTGAACTCAGGTCCTCCTGAATCCAGGGCTGGTGCTCTATCCATTGTGCCACCTAGCTGCCCGATTGCTTATATTCTAATATGAGGTGATGATGCATGTGTCCCTTCTGAACCTTATCATCAGGGGTCATGGAGGGCAGCTAATTAGACAGAAGGCCTGGGAGTTGTTCTGTATTGATGATCTTAAAAGAATAGAATCAGAATTGGGATACAATACAGAGAAGGGGAGGGAAAGGAAGGTTAGGGAAAATTATCTCACATAGCCAGGGTAGACAAGTTGAAATCTATATAAACAATGAAGAAAGAGTGGGGAGAGCAGCTCACACTTTAACCTCACTCTCATCTGACCTGGTCAAATGGGGGGAAGAAAAAATACACACAACTGGGTACAGAAATGCATTTCACTCAAGAGGGAAATAGGAGGGAAATGGAAGAAGGGGGAAGGGAGAATTAGTGAGATAGATTGGGATTAAGGAAGGGATTAGTTGGTCCTAAGTAAAACAAACTTTAACCAAGGACATGCTGTACACAAATATTTATTGGTAGGTGGCCAAGGAATAGAGCGCTGGGCCTACAATTAGGAAAACCTGGGTTCAAATTTGGTCTCAAACATTTACTAGCTGTGTGACCCTAGGCAAGTCACTTAACCTCTATTTGCCTCACTTTCCTCATCAGTAAAATGAGGTTAATAACAGCACCCACCTCTCAGGGTTGTCATTAGGAACAAATGAGATAATAATTGTAAAGTATTTAGCACAACATAGTAAGCATTGTAGAGATGGTAGCTATTATTATTTTTATTTGTCAGTTATTTAGCAAATGGTAAAGAATATTGATTGCAGAAGCCCTACTTCCTCAAGCCTTCTGGATGTCATTGGAGGTCAAACAATAAGAAAGTACCACAACAACAACCTGTATAGATGAATCTAATTAAGATTTTGCATAAAGAAAAGAAGCTCTACAAGTTGCTAGTGATTGGGGGGAGGGGATTTAGGTGTGAGAATTTTCTTCTTTGACTTTGGTATTTTCTTCATCTTTAGATTTCCTTCTGAAATAATCACTCAGTGAGGGCACTGTGGGAAATGCTACTCGGCTAAACATAAAGATTTTATAAACTTGATATTGACTTCAATTATCATTGATAATTATAACTAACTTTCTCTCCTGGTCCCCAAAATTGACTGTATAAACCCATTAACTAATTTGAATTTAGTTAAGGACACCAAGTACAAAGCAAAGTGTACTAAGGACCTGATGTTTATTTTGTTGCTGAGGTTACTGAAGTTCAGTGCCAGTCATATTCAGAAAGCAGTGAGAACTAAAGCAGTTACCCAGAGAGCTTCATAGGATTTAGTGCTAAAGTGATCATCGTTTCAAATCCTTCATTTTACAAATTAGGAAAATGGGGCCCAAAGAGGAAAAATGACTTGTCCAAAGTTGGACACGGTAAAGCAGAAAATCAAAATGAATTATTTTAACTTTAGATCTAGAATTCTTTCTATTACAACACCATGGACATCATGGGGTCTTACTTCTTGAAGCCCATTTTCCCCTCTTCCCGCCACACATGAAGCCTAAAGAGGGTCACTTACTCCTGTCTCCGCCTCTGCCCGCCTTGATTCAACGGGGACTCACCCTGTCCTTATTCCCTACTACCACGTTTTATATCACAGGCCTCCAAGTGTCTCTCCTTGGCAGCACCCTGATTTTGCAAAGAATCAAAATGAGAAAGAAAATACTTTATCAGTAAAGGGGACTTTGGCGGCCTCCTCACAAAGGGTTAGAAGAGGGCATATGCAGGCTCTCAAGGCCGCCCCTAAACCCACAGCCAGCAGCTTAGTGAAGAAATTCATGCCTGTAAATTTCTGTATGCTTTCGGATCTTCCCCAGCTCTGGCCAGTGAGAAACGAAGGGAAAGGTGGGGAAGGGAACACCGCGGACATGGACAATCATCTCAGAAGAGCACATGTTACCACTCTCGGGCATTAGGAACTGAGTCCAACAGCGAAACCAATTCGCAAACATTGCAGGAATTACTGAGCCCGAAATTTTGGTCGCAGGAAACCAGGTTACTGTCCAACCTGTGATTGGCTGTTCACGCCCATCTACGCCCCCGGTTCCCAGCAAATCGGCTTTCTTTCATTATTGTGCTGGAACAATTGGTCCGGGGAGGAGTTTGGCTTCCGTGCCTCCTTTTACTTCTGGCTTTGGGAGTGGGGACTGAAGCTGAAGCTGTGGGCGCAGCTCTTGAATTACTCACCCTCTCCTCTTCTTTTTGCAGGTGGTTTGCAGGGAACATTTCAACCCCACCGAGAATTTTGGCCGGACTTAAACTCAAGTAAGTAGAGCTGCTCCTATTTAGACATTTCTCGCCTTCCGCTTCACTGATTCCGACAGTGCGTGGGAACTTTCCAGCTCAGAAATGCATGTGTGGGTCCATGAAAAGGTGGCCCAATGCCAGTGGGGTAGTCCCGGTGACTTAACGTAGCCCAATATTGCATCATCTTAACCTGGGTGGACGCAGCTTTTTGCCGAAGTTAAGCGGGAACAAAGTAACCAGCTTCCTCCTCCACCCCCTTAAAATTAAATTTTTCCTGCTTCACCTTTTGTTTGCTGTGAGTCTGTCTGGACAAGTCAGGGCAAGGGTGTTGCCCCTCTTTGGAAAACAATCGGTTTTCAGTGCTTCCCTCCCCTACCTCAAGTCCAATTTCTTTAACCTAATGCCTTTGAATTAGGACTGCTCGTGATTGCAAACTGCGATACTTAATGGGAGCCCCCACCTCCATCTCACCCACCCCCAGATCTCCGGGATGTTGGCTAAGCCACTTCCTCCCTCTTTCCGGGAGGACAAAGTTAAGTATTTTGAAAAAGAATTCCAAATGTCACTTGGAATTCCCTAGAGAAACTCCAGGGGACTTTGTAATTAGGCTACAGTTAGTATTTTTTTCCTTGCCTGACTTGGTATCTAAATCTGGGGTGAGGAAGCGAGTCTCTAAAGTTAGGTGTGGAAATTTTGGGAAGCTAATAACACCGGTACTTTCTTTTTTAAATTTTGATGGATTTGAAAATGGGTTTTGGCATGGATTACACGTTTTCTGGTGGTTTTGGCCGGCGAACGGGGCAAATATTTTACTTTGGAAGGGTGCTGCACGTGTTGGAAATTGTACACACGCTAAACAAGAGTCCTGGGTGCTATGAGGAACCTTGGGCAAGTTCTGAGAAAGTAGACCGGTGGCACCCGGAAGCCTCGAGGGCCCTGGGCAGGACTGAAGCCAAAGAGCCCACTTGCGGTGGGGAGCCCCTTTTGTTTTGTCGTAAGGAAGGGATTGTTGGGCTGGGAAGATGGGATTTTCTTTCCTCCTGGGTCGTTAATGGCCCACGTGGTGTCACTTATTCTTTGTAACGCTGATATCTTTTAAAAGGTTTCCTCCAACTCAAGATTTCTCTCTTCCTAGCCACGCAGTTTTGTAGTTTTTGGACCCACTGTTTGAGGATTTTGAAGGAAGAGATAGATGGAATATTATTGTGTGTGTGTGTTTGTTTATTTTAAGTAAAAAAGAAAGACTAAGAAGTTTGTTGCTTGAAAGTGAAAAGTTAATGCCTTGGGGACATGTGTTCCTGTGGAAGTGGCCAAGAAAATGGTTTTGCTTGGCTTTCTTTTTCTGAAGTTTCTTTTGTTCTCCATTTGTAATTTAAAATGTTTCCTTGACTTTTTTTCCTTCTTTATTTTTCTTTTCCCCCTCCCCCCACTCTTGCTGTCCTCCCTTCAAGTAAGTACAATCAAGCAACACATAACAAAAAGCCTTTCGTTAGGAAATGTATGTTCCTTTTTGCATTTATTCCATCACTTTGTGTCAAGTGATGGGAAGCTTGATTTTTAAATCTTTTCAGAGTTATTTTCTCTTTCTGCTCATTTCACTTTAAAGCTATTAATGCAGCCTTTCCTGGTTCCTCTGAATCTGTCCACTTGGTCATTTCTTTTGGGGGGGGGGGAGGGTTAGGCAGCGGGAGTAAGTGACTTGCCCAGGGTCACACAGCTAGTGTTATGTGTCTAAGGCTGGATTTGAACCCAGGTCCTCCTGAATCCAGGGCCAGTGCTCTATCCACTACGCCACCTAGCTGGCCCCTCTTTGGTCATTTCTTTCTTTTTTTTTAGATTAATAATAACTTTAATTTACAACACTGATCCAAAGCTGCTCACATTTGAACAAAAACTTCAATTTAAACCACTAGGAAACAGATTATGTAAACTTGCTAGCAGCATAAAATATGAAGATGATAGAGTGGTCTTTCATATTCGAAGATGACACTTTCATAGAACCATCAGTCCAACAAGTTTTTACTGTATTTTTTTTCTCTCTGGAGCCCTCTTTTGATAGATGATGTCTAAAATATACAAGGATCGTCCTTTCAATATTGTGTGAGTGATGAAAAACAAAACAGTCTATCAAATCGTACTTTGTGAATCCCCATAAATTTGGAAGGTGATGAATCTGGACAAGCACATTTCTGCATGTCATGTTTTCCTCATACTGAAACTATTTGGTCATTTCTTGAGGCACAATAATATTCCATTGCTTTCCTATACCATAATTGTTCAGCTATTTCCAATTGACTGGCACCCTTTTTGTTTCCAGATATTTGTTGTAATAAAATGTCCTGCTATTATATTATACATGTATAATATATGCAATATTATACACATATAATATATGTAATATTATACATGTATGATATATGTAATATTATACATGTATAATATTATATGTGTATATAATGTAATATAAGTATATGTGTATATTTGCGCATATGAGTCCTTTCCCTCTTTGATTTTTTTGTGGGTACAGGCCTAGCAGTGATATACTCAGACCCAAAAGGTATGTAAATTTTGTGACTTTTGGGGTATAATTCCAAATTCTAGGATAGCTGAAACAATTCACAGTTCTACCAACAGTCTTCCTACATCCTATCCAGTAATTATTTTTCCTTTTATGTCATCTCTGACAATCTGTAGGGTGTGAGGTAGAACCTCAGTTTTTTAAATTTGCTTTTCTATTATTGTTGGTGATTAGAAGTATTTTTTCATATGGTTGTTTGATGATACTTTGTGTTCATATCCTTTGACTTTTTAGCTATTGGCTCTTGTTCTTATGTTTGTTAAATTCCTATATATTTTGGATATCAGATCTTTATCAGAGAAATTTGCTGCAAAGATTTTTCCCAGTTAACTGATTCCCTTCTAAATTTAACTGCATTGAATTTGTGCAAACCTTAAATTTCATAAAATAAAAATTGTCATTTTTATTTCTTGTAATCTTTATCCCTAGTTGGTCAAAAACTCTTTTCCTATCCATAGTTGTGGAAGGTATCTCTTTACCTGCTTCTCTAATTTGTTTATGATGTATTCTTTTGGAGCTTATGGTGACATGGTGAGAGACACTGGTCCAACCCAATTTCCACCAGACTGATTTACAATTTTCTCAGGTTTTGTTGAGTAGAAAGTCCTTACCTTGGTAGTTGGAATCCTTACTATCCTCCTATATTTGCTTCTGAATCTTGTGTAACTCAGTTTCTATTGAGGGTAGTGTTTAAAAGTGATGACATTAGGTGGTGATTTGGATTGAAATAAGTTCTTTTTTTTTCCTTTTAAAACCTACTCCCCAGCTAGGAATTTTAGCTTGTTTCTTTTCTTAACATGATAATTAATAATTGATAATTAAGAAATGATTAGGGACCCAACACCCTTCTGTTCCTTCTCCCTGAGAAATACTAGATATGTCCATTTGCTTGGGCAGATGTTATGTTAAGGATTGGGGGAAAGAGATCTCATCTTGTAGGATCAGGTAACTTGTACAACTGGGAATAACTTATATACTAAAGTTATTAAACATAGAATTTGTTAACAGTAACATAAATAACAAAATAAAGACAGATAATTATTTGTAATGTTTTGTCTTAAGGATCACAGCCAGAACCACCTCAAACCTTAGTTCAATTGCAGATTACTTCTCTTCCTTTTTGAAACCGTAGTCCTATTCTGAAAACATACCATTTAGGTCACTCAAGATACGAAATGAAGGTAAGAAAGAATTCTCTTCATTTTCTTCTCACTATAAAAATAAATAGGGGGCCCTAGGGATGGCACTGTAGATAGAGCACCGGCCCGGGGTCAGGAGGACCTGAGTTCAAATTTGGCCTTAGACACTTAACACTGTGTGACCTTGGTCAAGTCACTTAACCCCATTGCTTAACACCCCCCCCAAAAAAAAGATAAAATAAATACTGTATTTTCACAAATAGTGTTATTATTGATATCTCCATCTTTCTCTATGATCTCTTTTAGTCATTCTCCAAACTTGGCAGGAAAATAGCATCTTCAGCTTCTCTTTCAAACTCTCATTTTAAATAGTCTCTCTCCAGACTCCACTTTTCAGAAAATTTTCATCATAATATTGCTTTTTTTTTTTTTAGGCAGTTGGGGTTAAGTGACTTGCCCAGGGTCACACAGCTAGTAAGTGTCAAGTGTTTGGTCTGAGGACAGATTTGAACTCAGGTCCTCCTGACTTCAGGACTGGTACTCTATCCACTGCACCACCTAGCTGCCCCTATAATATTGCTTGAAATAACTGTTGACAATTCTTACCAGGTTGAAATTTCTCCTCACCTAGTATCTCACTTCTCCGTAATTTATCTCATAAATTCTTATAGATCAAATTTAAACTCCTTAGGGAAAAATGCCTCCTAGCAGGATAGTTACAATTGAACTCCTAGTTTGTCTGTTTTTAGAGACAGATCCTCTAGTCTCTATAAGAGAGGCTTTTGAAATATGGTTACATTTATAGAATGTTGTTTTCCCTGTAAATCATAAGCTTGAAATCAGGGATTGTCTCATTTTTGCTTTTGTATCCTTAATGCCTAGTATAGTGCCCAGTATTATTCTATAATAATATTTATTGATTATTAAATACCTTTTTAATCCCTCATAGTACCTACCTAATACAGTGCTTTTGCACATAGTAGCTGCTTAATTTAAGGAATTAATAAATCACACTGCTCTTCATGGCTATTCTGTATAGTTTGGCCCTTGGGTTTAATCATTATTGTCCTTACAGATCACCTGTGGCTCTTTTGTTTATATTTTTTTTCCTGACATAACTATAAATGTCTTTTTTTTTCTGTTGTTAGAAAGAAGAGGTCTTCTAGACTTCTTCAGTAATATTGCCTATCCTGTGAGTGTAAATGCTTCCTAGCCTGTAAGGCTCCTTTGTACTTATCACAGTACTGGTTCCCAGTACTTGGCCTAGCCCTTTTAACCTATTTTATTGCTCATAGTTCCCCACTAGGGACCTTGCCCACCTTCTTGCCTCCCCTCTTAACTTCCTCCATCACTTTTACCCTTTCTCTGCTGTTGAAATCTTTTTTTTTTTTTGGCTAGGCAATGGGGTTAAGTGACTTGCCCAGGGTCTCACAGCTACTAAGTGTTATGTGTCTGAGTCTGGCTTTGAACTCAGGTCTTCCTGAATTCAGGGCCGGTGCTGTATCCACTGTGCCACATAGCTGCCCCTCTGCTGTTGAAATCTTAACCATCGGTCAGGGTTCATCTTAAATGCTACCTCCTTCATACAGCCTTTACTGTTCTCCCCAGGCTGTGGTCTCTCCATCCATCAATTGAGAAGCCTAAATTTAGCCCCTACAATGTGAAAAGCATTATGCCAGATGCTATAGATACAAATAAGTATAGAGATGAGTAAATACAGAAAATACCATAAAATAAGTACATAGTGGTAGGGAGGGAGGCGCTAACAACTGAGAGAATCAGGAAGGACATCTTGAACTTGAAATGAGTCATGAAAGAGGTGAGGGTTTCTGAGAGGCAGGTTGTCAGAAGGGAGAGGGTTCTTATTTGGGAAGTATGGGTCCAGCCTGTGCAAAGTCACAGAGGAGAGAGGTGTAATATTACATATGGTGAACAACAAGAAAGCCAGTTTGTCTGAAGCCTAGAGTGGTGCAGAGGGTAAAGTGCAGTCGGCTTAGAAAGGTACGCTGGGGCTGGATTGTCAGGGGCTTTCTATACCAAACAGAGGAGTTTGTATTTTATCCTAGAGACAATAGGGAGCCTGTGAAGCTTCTTTAGCTGGGGAATGACTTGGGACTTTAGGAATATAATTTTGGCAAATATGTGGAGAATGGATTTGAGAGGGAAGGAACTGGTGGCAGGGAGACCATCTGGGAGGGACCATCTATCGCTAGGGGAGAGGTGATAAAAGCCTAGAGTAGAGTCATCTTGGTCTGGTTAGAGAAAGGGCAATGGTTTTGGGAGATACTGAGGAGGTAAAATTATTAAGACTTGGCAAATGATTGGATATGGGAAGTGATGGCGTGAAGAGTCAAGGATGATTCTGAAACTGAACTTGGGTGACCATGAAGATGGTGGGAACTCGATAGAAATTAGAAGGTGGGTTAAGTTTAGAGCAGGAAATGAGTAATGTTTGGGACAAGTTGTATTTGTATGTCCTGTGAGACATCCAGAAGGCAGTTGGAGATGCAAGACCCAAGATATAGAGATATCTGGAGAAAGATAAGGGCTAGCTAGATATGTAAATTTGGAAGTCATTTGCAGATGGAAGAGAGTTGAATCCATAGTACCTGATGAGATCAACAGGAAAGAATAGAGCAAGAAGAGGAAAAGACCCCAGGAAAGACCAGAGTCAGTTGTACAAAGAGGCCAGCTGATGATGCTGTGAAGGAGCCTGAGCAGAATCCCTTCTATAGGTAGAAAAGAACCACAAAAGAGCAGTGTTCTAAAAACCCCAGCATGAGAGAATATCCAGAAGGAAGGGATGGTCAGCTAATTGGACGAGTATTTACTAAGGTCGTGGTATGTGCCGGGACTTCGCCTACACTACTTTGATGCTTTGTTTTGATATGGAGGTTAAATTGGGTTCTCAGAGGAGAAAGAATAAGCTCTGGCAGGTTCTACCAGGCTCCAAATTTGGCTCTTCAACTGACTGTCTTCTGGGAGCCAACCTAGCAGTCTGGCCTCGTAGTGATGATATTTTTTGACCATGGCAACTCATTGGACAAATAAAAATGCGTAATGGTTCTTGGTCTTGTGTAGACCTCTTCTGCTTTTTCAGTGACCATGTCAGACTGATGAGAAGGGAAGCAGAAGGTGCTCAGAGTCATACAATTTTTAAACTGTTCATTAACTTGAATTTGAGGATTGATACTCTAAAAGTGAGATCCTTGTTCAGTGAGGCAATAGGTAAACATATTGAGGGAGCTGAATCATTCCTTAGCAAATAACATTCTCCCCATAATAGAAACCAGAAGAAAGAAATTGTACTTAAATAGGAGGGTGGCTCCCAGGTATTCCTTGGAAAGGCAAAGAAAGGAGCTAGTGGAGTGGGTCTTTTATTATATATCCAGAGGCAATAAGAAACATTATTTCATGGCATGGTTGATCATCATATATTGCAATACTAATAACAAGTATTTGTAACAACAGGAACCAAACCAAACTAAAAATAAGCAATGGAAATAATTGTGGCTTATTCACCGACATTAGTTGGTGAGGATGAGGTGGAGAAATTCTACCAAGAATTTAATAAAAATGTCCCAAACATGGGAAAAGGTGAGAGAGGGAGAAATATATCATAAAGCTACATAGTTCAGAAAGAAAGAATGAGAGGAGTCTTAAGACATAGATTACAAAAAGCTTGATGTCTATTGTGGCAGCCAGGTGGCACAGTGGATAGAGTCAGGAGGATCTGAGTTCAAATGTGGTCTCAGGCACATAACACTCCCTAGCTGTGTGACCCTGGGCAAGTCACGTAACTCCATTGCCTAGCCAGAAAAGAAAGAGACAAGAGCTGGTTGTTGGATATGAGCACCAAATAACACCCACAATAAATGAAATAGATTCTATTTTAACAGATAGGAAAAGGTCTGTTAATGTGGTAGTTATCAGACTATTAAGCTTATTCAAAGCTAAGATCAAAATTAGGGAGAAGAAAGAATCATAATGAAAGAGATAGCACACAGTTGAAACATAATAGAAATCGGAAGTGGACACCCAAAAAAGCTTCAGATACTAATTTTATACAGGAATTTAACCAGTGTGAATTAAATGCCACAAGAATACCAGAAGAGCACAGAAAGTGCTTTAATCAGCAGACCTTTGTCTTACATATGGAAAGAAATTTTGCCATAGGCAAAATTGTTAGAACATAAACTCATCTGTAAAATCTTATGAAGAAGGATGGACAGTTGTGAGCATCACGATCTCATAAAGTACAGAGATGCAGTGAAGGGTAAAATAGGTTCAAAGAAAGCTTTGCGAGAGATTCAACTAAGCAAAGTCATGCCAAGGATATTTAAGGATGAAAAAGGATGGACAACAAAGAAAAATAATGTCAAAGATTCATACAGATCCTTCTAACAAGCATTTCTTAGCCAAGAACAAGTGAAACCACATCACAAACTTGGACATGCTTGTAGTAGATATAGAAAGAAACTAATGTGAACAAAGATGGGAAAATCAGCTAAACTGTACCAGTGGTATAGAGAGGCGATTGGAGGGGACACAATTGTGAGTGTATTGAAGGACAAAAATATTGTTTAAAAAAACCCCATAACTTTGAAAGATTTAAGAACACTGATCAAAACAATTATCAACATGTTTCCAGAGAATGTTGCCCACCTCCTGACAGAAATAATGGACTCAGAGTACAAAAAGAGACATTTTTGCACATGGTCACCGTGTGCCTTGCTCTTCCCTGTACATAATATTCTTTCTCATATTTCAGTGCCTTTGCACAAGCTTTCTCTTATACCTGGAGGGTGTGCTTTCCTCATCTCCAATTTTTAGGGTCCCTAACTTTCTTAAAACTCAATTCAAAAGTGCAGTTTCCTATTTCAGGCTTTTCCTCGTGTGCTCTTTCCACATTGATTTTGCATTGATCTTGAATATACTTTGTGTTTAGTTCTCTGTGTCCAAGTTATCCCCCTGAGAAGCTTCTTGAAGGCAGTGACTGTTCAAGCTTGTTTTTGTAGCCCTAACTCTTAGCGCCATGCTTGGGACGTACTAGGTGCTGAATAAATGCTTGTTTCTTGATGGATTGACCACATCTTACTCATCTTTTCAAGGCAGCACTTTACTGGCTGGTTAAGGGACTATAGACAAGTTACTTACCCTCTTAAAGCCTCATTTTCTCCCTCTGTATATATCTGGAGAGTGGTATTTGTATTACCTATCTTTCTGTGTCATTGAGATGAAAGTGCTTTACAAACCTTAAAGCACAACATAAAATTTTATTATGAATAGTATTTATTTCTCTTATCATCCACAAAATCCAGAAGAGGGAAGTGTCTTACGTACCATCTGCCCCTTTTGTTCTATAGTATACCATCTAATGGCATTCACGGATTTTTTTCTTTCTGCATTCAGTTCATGTTTTTCCATTAGTCTTTACCTGATTCCTAGTTTCATAAGGTAATGAGCTATGTGACCTTGAATGAGTTAGTTCCCCTTTCTAGGCTTTACTTTTCTTGTGTGGGTATCAGCAATACAGGCTGGCATGTACTTGTGAGTATCTTAGGTGACATAAGGCAGACTGGCAGGAGGAAGGAGATTAAACCGTAATTGAGAAATGTTTAACAAAATAAATAAAACATAATACAGTATAGATTATGTTAATTTGTGGTTTTCTAAGTAAATATGTGGTTCAGGTATCTATTTCAATTTGAGTTTGACACTACTGAATAAGACACTGCACAGTTAGCTCATTCTCTGCTTATAAGCCTACAGAAAAAGCAGCTTGTGAATTAACTAGCAAGGGAGTGTAGTGCACAATTTGACCACCAGATGGCATTACCACCAGCTACCAGCTAAGTGGTTTTCAGTAGAGGGTGGTCACTGCCCATCTGTTGGATTTCCCAAAGGCTATGGTGTCATCACTGCTCACTAGAGGACACCTCTTCTTACAAGCTCTTAGACTTCTCCCCTCTCCCCTCCTGATTGCGAGACTGCTACTGCCCCACTGTTTCAATATAGATTTTGGAGTACGGGGAAAAAACAAACTGAAATATTGTTCTTGAAACCAGCAAGCATTGCTATTGAAGTCAATTACTATTGAGTTGCTGGGCTGTTACTTATTCTCCATCCTCCCTTCTTCTGGGAAGGTGCAGAACTGAGTCTCCGGAGGCCAGACCTCAAGTGAAGTCAACAAAAATTTATTAAGTACTTAGTGTTTGTCAGGACTGTGCTTAGCGCTAGGAATGCAAATACAAAGAAAAAGAAAAGAGCTTTCACTGTGGTGGGGGGAAGACAGTACATAGAAGGGAGCTGGAAGGAGTGGCGGTAGAGGCTCCTGCTTTGGGGCACGGTGGAGAAATCAGGTGAGTCAGAAGTAGAGAAGCTCAAGAGAAATGATGGAGCGAGTGTGGCTGGCTTAGGCACTTATTCAAAAATGGAGGTTCTGGGGGGAAGTCACCGATCTGAGGAGGGGACCAAATGAATGAAAGATTTTCTAAGGTAAGAAAGCCACAGGGAGGAAGTGTCTTCTAGGATAGAAGACTGGAGTAACGATGGAGAAAGAAGTCCAGAGAGTCAGGAGTGGAACCCAGAGATCAATGAAGTCAATATAACTGGCTGAGGTGCTTCTTTAAAATAGAGGTTCTCAGAGGAACTAAAGCAAGGAATGAGCTCCTTCTATGAAGCTGTTTTAGGATACAATCTTTTTGGTTAGCATCTCTTAAACACTCTTCCTCTCTATCCCTCTTTCTTTTCTCTCCTTTCTTTGTCCAACTTTCCCTTTTGTCTCCTGCTTTCAATTCAGGCTAGGATTTAATCAGTGACACCTTGTTACAACAATTGGCTCACTTTTTAGTCTCGCCATAGTGACTCCCTTTCTTTGCTAGTTTGTGGAATTTGTGTAAGATAAAAAGTTATTAGTAACATTATAGCTCTGACCTCCCTCCCCCCCCTTAGGAAAGAAGTCTAGATCTCTAATTTATTTAAATTCTATATGTTTACAGCTAACCCCAGCCTCCTCCCTCCTTTTTTGACATAGACTGAGTGTACAGATCACTGATTTTTATATGAAGAAAAATCAGTATAAAGAGCTTAGATAAAAAGAGATAAGAAAATCTGCTTATCAGATAGGCTTAGGAAGAGGAGACTGGGGCCAGAGTTGACCTTTTGGAGCTTCCCTCAGGCCTTGAATAGGCAACTTAAAACCAACTGTGTATGTCAGGAATATTCCCCTATTCCTGCCAGAGGGTGTGTGCCAGATGTCCTTTGTATTCTCTTTCCTTTCTATGTAGCTCAGCTCTTCTCTCTCTGATCACCCATTATCCTCTTGGCTATTACTTCCTTTCTAGTCAAATAATTATTAAGTTCTAGGTATGAACTGCTGCTGCTGCTGTTGCTAATTGCTCTCTAATGGAGCTTATATCCTTTTTTAAAAAACTTCTGGGTGGGAGTCCAGTCTACTTCCTGGTTCAAAGATCATGCTAGTCCAAATTTCTCTTGAATCTAGAAAGGGTATGGATGTTCCTCTGAATTTCAAATTCCAGAATACTAGTCAGTTCCCAAACTCTTCTTACATATTAAAATTGCATAAATCTCCATTGATTTTCTTAGTGGTTCTACCCAGCCTCACATTTGGGAAGTCAGTTCTCAGTTAAATTTTCACCGGCCATGGGGTTTATTAAAAACATGGTAAAGCACTATTTTGGAGTTGGCACAGAGCAGGGCTGTAAAGAAATTTCTTTGCTTGATAGCCTTTCCCAATAAAACTTCCTTCTGGCACATGAATCATGGATAAGATCAAGGGAAGAGACAATCTCCCAACCTGAGGTCATCAGTCCTGAGCTTCCAGGGAAGGTTTTAGTAGGTTCTTCACAACATTGCCATGCTAGCCACATCCACCACTGCAGTGCCTCCAACCCTTTCCAGCATTAACAGTTACCCAACCATCAGTCACCAGCACCACTGGCAATGTGGAAATAACGGAATGGCATAGCAGACTCCAAATGTCTTCAAGGGCAAAGGAAAAAGAAACTCTAGGAATGTTTGTATACCTGTACAGAACTTTCCTTTTCTCTTCTCTTTCATCCTTAAATTGGTGGAGGAGGGGGGAACTATTAAAATAATTATAGCTAGTATTTATATAACACTTTAAGGTTTATAAAGCAACACATAACATGTATATTAAACTCATGTCAGAAAGATGAGGGGGTACAGCTAGATGATTGAGCTCTTAGGTCCTTTCTAGCTCTACCATTTTACAAATAAATATGGAACATACAAGTGCTTTTGGAGGTGTGTAAGGGGGACAAATAACTTCATTTGAGTGTGTCCCTATGAAGTGTCTAATTTAGATCCAAAACAACCCTAGCATCAGTTGTGCATTACCACGCTTTAACTAGAAAGAATTGGTTGTTAAATGCTCTTCAGTCTTTTGAAGGAAAAGAACAGATGATCACTAACTTTTTAAAGAAAATATCTGAGCATATGACCAAGAATGTCAAAGACAGAAAGATTCCATATATAGTAGAATATTCATAGCAGTATTTTTTGTGGTAGCAAAGAACCAGAAACAATGCATATACCCATTGATTGAGGAATGGCTGAACAAATTTTGGAATATTAAAATAATTGAATGTTGTGCCATAAAAAATGAGGAATAAGAAAAAGAGAAATATGAGAAGAAATGTATGAACTAAAGGAGAAATAATAAAACAACATGAGTAATGATAAGAATGTCAACAAAAAGAACAATGTGACCAGTCCCAACTTTTAAATTATGACCAATCTTTTCCCTATTAGAGCTAAGGAGAGTTGGTAAAGAATATTTCATAGGTAGTTGCTGCATGATCAGTTTTGCTTGATTGTTTCTCGTTGTTACAAAGAAAGGCAGGGCTGGGGTTGTGAAGAATGTGGGAAGAGGTATATCCAGATCATAGTGTAATGTAAAAAATAAATGGCATTAATAAAACTTTAAAAAGTGAAAATAATTTTTTAAATGTAGGACAAATCTTAAATAGAATGTTTGTTGCTTGTTCCTTTTGCCCTTAGCTTCCATATAGGATGCCTGTTGAGCCTTCCCAGATGGAGAAGGAAACCAGGGTTTCCGCTCATCTCTCTAGCAGCAAGCTGGAGAATGTGAACCTAGAGTCATCAGCTAACTGTGAGAACTGTGAGAAGGATCGAAAGTGGATCCGGCCTGACATCCCTAGCAAGTGTACTTGGCAGCTAGGCAAACCTATCTCAGAATCTCCTCATCATCATGTCTCCTTGTAAGTGTTTTCTTTTTGAAATTCTCCACATTAGCCCATACCACCATTTGAATCCTTAGCAACAGCGGTTAAATTCTGTTTAGGCACCAGAGGCTTTGAGAGTGAAGTCAAATCAACAGGCATTTATTAAGACACTTATTATGTGCTGAACTCTGTCCTAAATGTTGGGAATGCAAATGTTAGCAAAAATAAAAACAAAAACAAGAGACAACCCTTTATTGAAGGTCCTTGATTCAAAATTCAAAAGAAGCTGTAAAGGGGTGTGGGAGGGGATAGAGAGAAGGTAAAATTACAGAAATGAACCAATCAACATAAAATAACTAGACAGAAGTAAAACCTATCCTTTCCTCCAAACTTCACCCAAAGGACAGAAGCTTCCAAAATTGCTATTACTCAGCAGATGATACAAATGAACGTGAACAAATTAGGAGGAAAAGAGATGAGTATGTGGGTTTGGGGACAGAGCGCTTTAAAAGCCAGGACGTGATTGGGAAAATGAAGCAGTAAAAGACATAATAATAGAACATTGGATTGGAAGACCTTGTGTTTTAGTTCCTGTTGATCCTGTGATCTTAGACAAAGAGTTCAATTTCCACATGAAGAATTCCCTTTATATTCCCAACAATATTGAGTTTTCTCTTGAAAACAGTACACCCACAGTTAGGGTATGCAATGTGGTGCATGAACCAATAAAATTGACAAAGAGCAAACAGACAAGGCAAGAGAAAAAGAGAAGATTGTGGTAGTCCATCGTACCCAATTCCGCAGAGATTGGGAGAATGTTGAGAGATGAAAGTATTTCAGGTCTCAGGGGAAGAGCAAGAATAGGGTTAGAAGGTTTAAAGCATAGGAAGAGATGAAGTGATAGGAAGTTATGGTCTAAAAAAGGTATTTCAGTTAATCATTTATTAAGTCTTTGCTATGTGATAACCACTGTGCTATAGCACATTGGAGATACAAAGAAGAGCAAAAAACCCAACAAATCAGTCTTTGCCCTCAAAGAGCTCACATTTTAATGGGAGAGACACTATATGAATAAGTATATGTAGAGTAGATGGATTTTTTATTTTTGCGATCAAGGGTATGAATTTCCTTGTGTGTCGAAGCTGAGGTGAGTTGCCAACCTGCATTGTAGAGTTCATTTTCACACAGGGTGGTCTCTATACATATGAAATCATAGCTCCAGGTGCTTCTTCCTCCCCCCCAGCAATGATCCCTAAGAGTGAAATTACAGGGTCAGAGTATAAAGTTTTTTCTTCTAGCTGTAGAAGGGATTTTGTTCAGGTCTGGGTTGGATTAGATGGTGTCTGAGTTCCCTTCCAACTCTGAAATGTTGTGATTCTGATAGGTATATCTTAAAGCTGTTTTGATTTGCACTTTTAAAAATTGGTAGTGACTGGGGTGGCTAGGTGTCACAGTAGATAGAGTACCAAGCCCTGGAGTCAGGAGGAGACCTGAGTTCAAATCTGTCCTCAGATACTTGACCCTTCCTAGCTGTGTGACCTTGGACAAGTCACTTAACCCTGATTGCCTCACCAAAAAAAAAAATTGGTGGTGACTATAAATATGTCTGTATTCACGTGATAATTTATTGTCACCATAGAACAACAAAAGTATATGTTCAGTTGTTGCTGCTAAATCCGGTGGGTTCTTTTTTTTTCTTCTGATTATACGTACAAATTGGTCTCTTCAGGTCAAAGACACCCAAAGTCATTCCTGATATTTTGAAGAAAATTGGGGACACACCTATGGTCAGAATCAATAAGATTGGGAAGAACTTTGGACTGAAATGTGAACTTTGTAAGTATTTTAGCTTCATAGAGGAATTGAAAACTTATGAACTAGGACAGTTTTCCAGCAGTTAGGTGGTGCAGTGGATAGATCAGTGGGCCAGGAATCGGGAAAACGTATCTTCCTTAGTTCAAATTTGGCTGCGAACACTAGCAGCATGACTGGGCAAGTCACTTAATCCTGTCTGCCTCAATTTCCTTATCTGCTAAATGAACTCGAGAAGGAAATAGCAAACCACTCTAGTATCTTTGCCAAGAAAAGCCCAAATGAGATCACGAAGGGTTGGTCATGACTGAACAACAACATGGTAGTTTGGGGTTATAGGAGTACTGCACACAACCAATGTCTTTGTAGTGATTTTAATGTGTTCTAACCAAATCTTCATGCTATGGACGAAAGCTTAACTGATACTGAACTTAATACGCATCAAAGAAAATGAACATTTCCCTAGACAAAGTAGAACAGAAGAAGAGGACTGTACATGACAAATCTTTCTCCAGTATAGTCTGCTTTTTCTTTTAATTACATGATAATTTAAACATGTAACATTCAAAGCTGCCCTTAATATTTATTAAGTGCCTACTGTATGTCAAGCACTTTGTTATGTGCTGAGAGTACAAACAGAAAAAAGGAAATGTCTCTGACTTTAAGGAACTTAAGTTCTCTTGGTAATATACAAACAATAAAAATTTTAAAGAAATGGTCACACTGGTTTCTGGAGGGTTATATTGGTCATATCAGAATAGGCTCTTTTCAGGAAGTAGCCCTTGACCTTTATAAAGTAGGAGGTTGTTGGGACAAAAATTCAGAGTCATTGATAAAGTGTTGTATCCATGGAACAACAAGAAAGCAGGTGTAGCTAGTCTGTGAAGTAAGGGAATCAAAATAGTTGCTAAACACCTGCTTTGTGCTATGCATTGTGCTAGGGCTACAAAAAGGCAAAACGGTCTCTTCACTCAAGGAGTTCACATACAAATAAATGTGTACAAACAAACCGTATACAGGATAAACAGAAAATAATTAACAAAGAGAAGGCAATTGAATTAAGAGGGGTTGGGGAAAGCCTCCTGTAGTACATAGAATTTTAGTTGGGTCTTAAAAGAAGCCAGGGAGGCCAGTAGGGAGAGTTGAGGGAGAACATCCCTGGCAAGAAAATGCCCAAAGCCAAGAGATGGAGTGTCTTGTTCAAAGAGCTACAAGGAGGCCACTATCACTGGATCCAAGGGTATGTGTAGCAGGGAGTAAAGTGTAAGACTGGAAAGCCTGGGGACTAGGATATGGAAGGGCTTTGAATGCCAAAATAAATGATTTCTATTTAATCCTGGGGGTGATCAAGAGCCACTGGAATTTTTTTAGCAAGGGGGTGATAAAATCAGGCTTATACTTTAGGAAAATCCCTTTAGTGGTTGAATGGAGGAAGGGTTGGAATGGGGAAAGACTTGAGGCAGGCAGACCCACCATCCCAGCCTAAGGCAATGAGGGCCTGGCTGTGTTTGAGAGACATCAAGATGGTGAAGTCAGCAAGCCTCAGCAACAGCTTGGATATGGGGAGAGGGAGAAGAGATGATGAAAAGCTGAGGATGACATCTAAGTTGTAAGCCTGGGAGACTGGGAGTGTGGTAGTAGGGAAGTCTGGAAAGTGTTTAGGAGGAATGATAATAAATTCAGTTTTGGACATGTTGAGTTTAAGATGTCTGCTGGACATCCAGTTTGAAATGTCTGAAAGGCAGTTATAGATGCAAAACTTGAGGTCAGCAGAGAGGTTAGGACAGGAAAGGTGGATTTGAGGATCATTAACATAGAGATGGTAACTAAGTCCATGGCAGCTGATGAGCTCCACCAACTGAAGCAGTATAGAGGGAGAAGAGAAGAGGGCCCAACACTGTGGTTAGATAGAGGCCGTGACCTGGATGAGGATGCCGCAAAGAGGACTGAGAAGGAGTGATCAGATAGATAGGAGGCGAACCAAGAGAGAATGATGTCCTGAAAATCTTGAGAGAATGTTTAAGGAAAAGGGGGTAATCAGTGATGTCACAGGCTGTAGAAAGGTCAAGGAGGACTGAGAAAAGGCCATTGGATTTGACAATGAAAAGATCACGGGTAACTTTGGAGAGAGTAGTTTTGGTGGAACGATGAGGTCAGAAGCCAAATTGTTATGGAGTTAGAAAAAGTGGGAGAAGAGAAAGTGAAGGTACCTATGGCCTTCTCAAGAAGTTTAGACCCCTTATCAACTCATTATCCCACTCTCCACGGTTACTCTTCCCACCTTTTCATCCTCCTTCAAACCTCCCAAGGCTTCCCCTCCTCCTTCAGCTAAGCATCTTGCCTCATGGTTTTTTTTCCCTTATATTCTTGAAGTCTTTTTTTTCTTTTTTTTTTTTTGGTGAGGCAGTTGAGGTTAAGTGACTTGCCCAGGGTCACATAGCTAGTGTCAAGTATCTGAGGCTCGATTTGAACTCAGGTCCTCCTGACTCCAAGGCTGGTGCTCTATCCACTGCACCACTTAGTTGTTCTGTTGCCTCATGTTTTACAGAAAAAATTGAGGTCATTTTCTGTGAGCCCCCTCATCTCCCATCTCAGATAGCTTTGACCCCTTATCTCCTCCTTCACTCACATGAAGAAGTAATCTTACTTCTTGCCAAGGCAAGTCCCTCTATATGCATAAGCTATCCCACTGTTAAATGTTCAAAAAGCCTGGAAGGGTTTATAGAACCAGGTTATAAGTGACTTTAAACGTCAAAGGAGTTTGTGTATTCATCCTACAGGCAATGTTCTTGAGTGGGGGAATGGCATGGACAGACCTATGCTTTAGAAATATCAGTTTGGAAGCTACATGACAGATGAATTATAGAGAGAAGAGAGGAGAGGTAGGAAGATAAATTTAGGAAGCATTTGCAATAATCCGGGCAAGAGACTAGAATGGTAGCGTTTGTGAGAGAAGGGGACAGATGGGAGAAACATTGTGGAAACAGAATTGACACAGCTTAGAAAATGATTGGATGGGGAAGGAGGAACTGTTGAGAATGATTCTTAGTTTGAAGCTGGGTTACTGGAAGGATTGGGATGTTTGAAACAGGGGAGCATTTTGGAGAATAGTTAATGAATTCTATTTTGGACAGTCTTAAGTTTGAGATACTTACGAGACATCCAGTTGGAGATTCCAGTAGGCAGTTGGTAATACAAGTCTGAATTTTAGGATAGGGCTAGATACATAGAGGAGTCATCTGCATAGAGATGAAAGAAGGAAGTGGTGGAATCATCTAGAGAAAGAACAGGCAGAAGAAAGAAGACAGAGCCCTGGAGTATATTAATGAATGAGAGTAAGACAAGGACAGTGATTCAGCAAAGGAGACTTAGAAAGACCAGACAAATAGGATAGCCAAGAGGGAGTAGTGTCATGAAAGGCCAGGCAGGACAAAGTATCTAGGAAGAGAAGATGACCAGTGCGCTGAGTACCAGTGGGAGCCCCACAGATGGACTCGGTGTCATGCAGGGCAACTATAGTGAGACAGCCAGCTTTGCAGCTCTCTCGGGGCACTCTGAGCGGTGGAGTTCTCTCCAGTGGCAAGGGAAAGTACAGCAGGCTGGAAGTCCAAGATGATATCCAAAAGGAAATTTTCCCCAAAGACACGGCCAGTCTTGGCGCCATTAGCGACAACGCCAGCACTCGTGCGATGGCTGGTTCCATAATCAGTTCCTACAATCCCCAGGACAGAGAGTGCAAAATATGGAAATCCAAGTGGACATTGAGGCCAAACCTAGCCATTATCAGCTGGTTAGTGGAAGTAGCACAGAGGACTCTGTACACGTTCATGCCCAGATGGCAGAGAATGAGGAAGGCAGTGAAGAGGAGCCACCGTGCAAACACCAAAGCTGTGATCATAAGGACTGCATTGCCAGCAAAACCTGGGACATCACCTTGGCACAGCCCGAGAGTATCCAAAGCGACTTGGAGAGCTCGGACACACAGTCAGATGATGTGCAGGACATCACGTCAGATGAATGTGGCTCCCCTTGCTCCCAGACTGCAGCCCACCCCCATACTCCCCGAGCCAGAGGCACACAGAGCCCAAGTGCCCACATGAACCACTGTGCCCAAGTGGAGGGGCATAAGTCAGAGGAAATGATCTTGAAGTTGGAAGGTGTGGAAGTCAGAGTATGAAGTCGAAGGTTCCTGTCTGGAGAAGCACACTTGTAACTGCATCTCTTGGAAACTTTTTTTAGTTAATGTATTTTATTTCAAATATTCTCTGGTCACAGGTTTACCCCAGTGTAGCTCTGGAAAAGATGCCATTTCTTACAAGATGAAACATGGAAATTTTACCCCCTCGGCTCTACCCTCCAGTCCCTCCCTTTCCCCTCCTTTTTTTTTTTTTAGTTTTAATTTATTGGTTAAACAGCTGGTGGTGATCCGTGAGGTGTGTCAGAGTGTATATATGTATGTGTGTGTATATTGTATGTATGCAAACATGTTATTGAAGGACACATTTTAATAAAGATTTCTGTCACAAAAAAAAGCCCTTATTCTTGATCTCTCTTGACACTGTTGACTACCCCCTTAATCTCTGGGTCCCCTTATTAGTATAGCGAAGGGATCAGTGATCTCTTCTGTGATAAATGTGCAAGTGTGTTGGACAGAATGAAGCATTTAAATCTTTATATTCTCATTAAGCACCATAATACTATTCAAATGATAGAAAATGTCACCAGATGTAACTAAAGAAAATCTGAGTGTGTAAAATCTTCCTGAAAGGGGATGCTTAGCAAGTCTCCCAAGAATCTCCCAAGTAGTGTGAGCCCTGTGAATGTAGGCATTCAGAACTGAATTTGGCAGAATCCTAAAGAAAATTCTAAAGGAGAGATAGGCTTACTTAATCGAAATCAGAACCACCTGATCTGTTATCCTCTGTCCTTCCCCAGTGGCAAAGTGTGAATTCTTCAATGCAGGAGGGAGTGTGAAGGATCGAATCAGCTTGAGAATGGTAGAGGATGCTGAAAGAGCAGGCGTTTTGAAACCTGGAGATACAATCATTGAGCCAACTTCTGGAAATACTGGTCAGTTTTATCAACACTGGAACCTTCCTTCCTTCTTCCCTAGCCCTCCCTACTTCCCCCCACCCCAACTCCCCTCCCTCCTCCCTACTCCCCACTACCGTAGAACCTTCCATTGAAACAATAACAACAAAACACATTTAAACAACAATCCACACATTTTATGACAGCGTATGCTGCATTCCACACCATCTGCCAAGTGAAGGCATGCTTCACTATTAGTCTTTTGAAGTCATGATTGTTATTGACCTCGATCAGAGTCTGTTCAGCATTGCTTAGTTACGTTTACAAAAATGAAAAGTTGTGGGGTTTTTTTTTCTTTGCTTCCAGTAGGAGTTTAGCTCCCAGTCAGTGGGAAAGTAGAGACGGCAAGCTTTGTGTACTTTCCCCCATCTTCATTGATTCTGATTCAATTCTTCTGTTTCCTTCAAGGCTTCAAGACTTCTTCCCTGGCAAGACCAACCTTATTGTGATCTTTTTACTTGACATTTACTTAGCTCGTATTCATATCATTAGTGTATCACATTATCATACACTTGATTGTATATTGCTTTGGTCTTACTTCCCAATTCTCTCTACCTAAATCCTTAGCTCTTTGAAAGTCAGATTATATCTTATATTTCTGTCCTCGTATAGTGACTGAAATTAGATGTGTAACAAATACTTATCAAATTGGACTTAGGCTTTCTGTGCTCTCTACTCAATTGGTTGTCTATTCTGGTAAATCCATTAATGTTTTATTATTATTATTATTAATGTTTTTAATCTACGTCTCCTGGGACTAGGGGGTCAAATTATATATATTTTGAAATTCCAAAAAATTTCTGTCCATTGAGGTATTTCCATTATGTGCTTTTTGGACGTGTTCTTGGAAGGACTTTAAATTCCACAGAGATAGTATATTCTTTTCAGTAGCTTATATGACCCTCTCAGTGCTGTGTCATTCCTAAAGGATGGTTGCACAGTCTACTTTAAACAACTTTTTTTGTGTGTTTACCTTTTTTAATTATTTATTTTGATTTATCAACAATCACTTCCATATGCTTTTGAGTTTAAAATTTTTCTCCCCCTTCCTATCACCCTCCCCAAGACAGCGCACAATCTGATATAGGCCATACATTTACATTCCTATTAAACATATTTTCACATTAGTGGTGTTGTAAGTAAAAATTAAAACCAATAGGAGGAACTATCAGAAAGAGGAAACAAAACTCAACCGAAGAGAAAAAAAAATAGCAGTTCAACTTCCATAGTTTTTTTTTGGATAGGGATAGCATTTTCCGTCACGAGACCTCTGGAGATGTCTTAAGTCCCTGTATTGCTGGGGAGGGTTAAGTTTATCAATATTAGTCATCTCACAACGTGGCTGTTATTGTGTACAACGTTCTCTTGGTTCTGCTCACTTCACTCAGCATCAGACCATACAAGTCTTTCCAGGTTTTTCTGAAGTCAGCCTGTTCATCATTTCTTATAGCACAATAGTATTCCATTACATTCATATCCCACAACTTGCTCAGCCATTCCCCAATTGATGGGCATCCTTGTTGTGTGTTTATCTTATAGGAATTGGCCTGGCTCTGGCTGCAGCAGTAAAAGGGTATCGTTGCATCATTGTGATGCCAGAGAAAATGAGTATGGAAAAGGTAGGTTTGCCCAAATTCACTCAGACTGATTGCTCAGGCAAGAGTGAATAAATCATTGTTAAAGCTCTGCTTCCTAATTTTAAACAGTACTCATCCAAACAGTTCCAACACCCTTTTTTGGATAGAATATTATCTCTTCTTGACCCAGACTACTCTGAATGTCAGTGTACTCTTCATTCAGGTGGATGTCCTGAGAGCACTAGGAGCTGAAATTGTGAGAACTCCAACAAATGCCAGGTTTGATTCCCCTGAGTCTCATGTAGGGGTGGCATGGCGACTGAAAAATGAAATTCCCAATTCTCACATTTTGGACCAGGTAAGGTCTGGCTGTACACCTGGAGTGAACAAAGACTATGCTAGTGGGCCTTGTCTTATATATTTTTGATTTTGCGGTCACATTAATCCCTAAGATAAGGAAGGTTTTTCCCTGTTGGGTTCTTGGTATAAGGCATGGAAGGGAAGCATGAATATCTCGTAGGTCCCTTAGACTTTTCTTCAGGAGTTGGTCTTCAGTATTTGCAAGCACAGTAGTATTAGGCCTATAGAGTAGACTCAGAATAATTAATTGGTAATTGCTTTCTGTCTGGCTCTCATATTTTTTCCGGTTCCATTGGGCTTGGGAGGATTGGTGTAGTTTTTATTTGTGTTCTGCATTAAGTAAATCAAGTAAATGTTAATCTGTCAGCATTTTTACACTTTATTGCTGTTTGTTTAGACTGAAATGAACGTTGTGTAAAGGACGTGGGATAGTCTTCTTACATAGGCTCTTCACGTTAAACCATTCCATAGCCACTTGTTTTCCCCTTTGAAGTTGTGCCTAAGGAAAGAGATTTTTAGGAAGCGCTTGACCTAATTGTCAGGCAGCTATGTTATAATATAAGGATCCAGGCTCTGACACATATTAACTGTGTGGTTGGGTGAGTCACTTAATTTCTTGGTTCTCCATCTGCATCCGTGAAATGGGAAAAGTAATATCCATACTACCTCCCTCATAGTGTTATTGTTGGGAACTTTGTATACTTTAGAAATGTGAACTATTATACATAAACATCAGGGGAATGTAAGTGGTTCCAGGACATGAGGATAAATGTTTTCTAGAGATTTTCATAATGCTGACTATATTTCTAACTTTCTGGGTGACCTTTGGGCAAATCATTTAACCCCTCTGGACCTCAGTTTCATCATTGTAAGCTGAGAGCATTGCATTAGATGAAGTAAAAAAAGTCAACTTTCCCATTCTTTGAGGCGATGAGCATTTTGCAAGAGCACTTTGTAGGGTGAATGTTATTTTCCTTCAACTTGTCTTACAATTCTGTTGCTCCCTTCATTCATTTTCCCATACAGTACCGAAATGCCAGTAATCCACTCGCTCACTATGACAGCACAGCTGAAGAGATCTTGCAGCAGTGTGATGGTATGTATGTCTTGTCCCAGGAGTTATGCGTGATTGCTACTGATTTGCTAGGTGCCATTTATTCTTCCCTATTTACCTCATAAGAGGTTAAGCCAATTTTAAAAAAATTCATAATGCTTCGTTGGGTATTTTCATAGAGGTCAGGGCAAAGTATGTGTTTGTGGGAATATTTTTGTTTGTTTGATCTACTTGATAAAATCTCCCTTAGGGAGAAGGAATGTATCCAGTGCCTCCCAGTAGACTGTAGTGTGCCAAGAGGGTAATGAGGTCTCTCCTGTCATTCCAGCTCTGGCACTGACATTAAGCAGCACTTAAACCCTGTTTTCTGCCTCAGAGCCAAGCAACATTAAGTTAGTTACCTCATTATTGGATTCTTTTTTGGTTTGCTTTGATTTGGCCCCCAAACCCTGAGTTTTGATCCAGGTACCCACACACCTTTCCTTAATCCATGCTCAGACCTGTCTCCAAGAGTAGGAGTTCTTATGAAGCTAATGAAGTAAGGGGAAATGAGATCTGGTAGACATCATTATCCTTTTTTAATAATTGATGGAAAACCATCTGATTTTTTTCTGGCCACTAATAAGAATTTCCTTGTGTAGGATTAGAAAGAATAAAGAACTCCTTTTGTCTCAGTTTCATATATATATATATATATATATATATATATATATATATATATATATATATATATATATATATATATATATATATATATATATATACACATATATACATATAAATGTATATATATGTATATACGTATATACATATATATACATATATATACGTATATATACATATATACACATATATATGTGTATATATGTATATATATACATATATACACATATATATGTATATATATGTATATATATACATATATGTATATATATATGTATATATATGTCTTTGGTTATTTGCCTCAGTTTGGGTGAATTATACTGCAGTTCAACAACATTTGAATGGCGATGTGGTCAAAAGATGATGTTAATGTGCTCTTCTAACTTCTTCCACAACAACAGGGAAATTAGATATGTTGGTAGCTTCTGCTGGCACAGGGGGCACAATTACAGGTATTGCCAGGAAGCTGAAGGAGAAATGCCCAGGATGCAAAGTAAGTTCTGTGAGAACCTAAACATTTCTTTTTTTTTTCTTTTTTCTTTTTGGTGGGGCAATTAGGGTTAAGTGACTTGCCCAGAGTCATACAGCTAGTAAGTGTTATGTGTCTGAGGCCGGATTTGAACTCATATCCTCATTACTTCAGGGCCGGTGCTCTATCCACTGCGCCACCCTAGCTTCCCCGGAACCTAAACATTTCAATAACTATTCCTGAAGGACGGCGTTAATATGAGCCTTATAGGGAAATTCCTTTCTGCTATGTAACTCTGAATTGTATATGTCAGATGTCATGAGTCCAGTTGTCAGTCTTCCCAAGAGTTTTAGATTTTATTTGCCTGATCGAAGGATATATAGAGATGTAGGTGGAAAAACTTTGAAGAATGTATCCCATAGAGCTTTGTCTTGGTACATCAAAATTTAGAAGACAATAAGTTATGTTTTCCTTTAGCAGGTTGAAAAAACTAAGTTTAGCACCTTATTAGCAAGAATAGTTAAAATAGTAAGCCATCAAATAACTCATCCCTGTTTCTTCTCCCTTTATCTCCCAAGTGAGATTTCTCCCCTACCACTACCCCTATATACACACATACCCTGCCTGCCTGCTCAGCTGAATTGAATTTTTCTTAAGAAGTTCATTGGAGGATACCTTTCATATTTTTTGCCCTAGGTTTGTGGTATTTTCCATGGGTATCAGAATTGCTAGTTATGTCTCTGATGGATGGAGAGACTTCCAGGAAAATGGTAGAATAAGAGATCACAAGAGAAATCTGATACTGAATAGCCCTCTCAAATATAAAATGTTAGTAAGGCTGAAGCAAAGCTGAGAATAAAAAAAAACCACGAACATCAAAAAATAAGACATCCATGTGACTAATAAACTCTAAATTAAGAAATTAGCAAAGAAGGAACAGGATACGGTAATCATGAGACTCAACAACTTTGAAATATTCATGGAAAAACAGAAATTAAACAGTTGGTTCACTGAGAAATAGTGTCATCTTGCTTCAGGATGGAATGGCATATGCAGTGGCAGATACAACAAAACACATTTTAAGAACTACCTAGGTTACCATAAAAGTAATCAAGGCTACCTAGAAAATGTGAAGAAACTAGAGTACCATGCAAGAAAATTTACTAGAAATATTTAAGGTTTGTAGATCAAATGCTAACACAGGTGAATATCAGATTCAACTCACTGTAATACATTGTCAAAGCCCAGGTGTACTGCTAAAACGGAGGGCTTTTGGGGGGATTTGTTTTTATTGGAGAATTCTGATACAGGACCTGGCAGTATTTCTGCACTTAATGTACATGGGTAGCCTTCCTCAGTCCATTGGTATGAGAATTGTGAATCTGAGACCATAAACTAATTAAAGGCAAATCTCATTCCTATGAAGTAAACTGACATCAAACTCAAGTAGGCACTTATTAATGCTTTTGATAGTGCTTCTGATGACTATTTTTTGTATATTTATGTGGGAACCTAAAAAGACATCAATCTTGAAACTTATTTTGGAAAATCTCTTCAGATCATTGGTGTTGATCCAGAAGGATCTATCCTTGCTGAGCCAGAAGAACTGAACCAGACTGACAGAACAGCCTATGAAGTCGAGGGCATTGGGTATGATTTCATCCCCACAGTACTAGACAGGAAGGTAAGCTGAATTGTAGATTTGGTGAGATTTGATGGGGAGATCCATTTGGAGAGGTTAGGTGGATTCTCGGGGGTCTCTTGAAAAAGTCTTCAGCAACAACTGTTGTAAAAGAGCAGGAAGCCAAAAGTGTATACAGATGGATAGGGAAACAATAGGAGTATAAGAAGTCACCATAAGCCACTGATGTACCTTTCTCTGTCATTTTCTTCTCATTTTGATACTTTTCTGTACCCTTTTGTGTCCTCTCCACCAGTATTCATAAGAGTTATGGATGTGTGGTCAAGTCT